>NC_069392.1:46427240-48827240 GCF_027475565.1 Acinonyx jubatus
ATGACACATAAAGGAACATGTAGAAAGATTTTATTAAAGACAGGACAAGTCTTAATGAGTCTCATGACTCAGACAAACACAACTATCTCACCTTTTGGAGGGCCAAGTATTACTGGACCTGGTGGACAAAACCACTGATCTCAGCATTCCTTACCATTATATTCCATGTGAACTAATCAGTTACATGGAATTGGTGAGCACTTGGCTTTCATTAAGCAATCAATCCTGAGTACACTCAGAATTATTTTCCATACTTCACGAATAAATAGACATCGAAAATATATGAACTATCCAATATATATGATTAAGGCAACACAGATGCTAAAGAAGGAAAATTGTGTTTCCTCTTTCATTTGCCAACACAAGAGAACATAATTAACAGCTGGGAATATGTAAACATGCCTAATTAGTAAACGTTTTCCTGCTTAATAAAATTTATTTGGGGGATAGTGAACTGCTATACGCTCAGTTACTTATGTCCCAACTTTTAGATATATTGTTCCCATTCTTTAATCAAAACTAGAAATTAAGCTACAATCAAAATGTCATTCATGCAACAACAGTTTATTGAACACCATCATCCATCAAATTATGTTATCCACCAAATAATCTATGCAACATTTCATAAAGAAATAGAAAAGACAAATACATAAGGCTTATGAGTTTTAAATATTGTGTACAGATAACCTGAATAATAGTATAAAGTTTAAAATGAGACAGACCTTCCATTACTCAGTCCCTTCATTAAGAACCTAAGCATCTATGTAATTAAACTTTCCATGTCTTATTAATGCCTGATTTGTTTAATCTCCACCTTTTTTCTTACACTGACTCCCCAGCATCCACTTTTAAGATATTTTGCATTTTTAAGAAAATCTTATATCATCGGTGAAACAAACGAAATACCTGGAACTGAAAACCTCATTTGAAAAAGATTAACTTTTTTTTTCAGCTGCAAATTCCAACAATAAAGGTATTGCTAAAGGAGGGATTAATGTTAAAGTAATTCTGTGTCTACAAAAACTGACCTCAAAGGAATTAATTACACAAAACATATTAGGTACCAGTTCAAGTAAATCTTCAATTTAAAATGTCAATTGCAAAACATAAATCTCTTTGATAAGTTTTAAGTCATGGTGTTAAAGTTGCAACCTGCATGTAAACCAATTACAAAGAAAACACTCAAATCATGGTTTTTTAAAAAATATCTTTAACATATGCTTTACTTTCTTTAACTTATCTATACTATGTAACAATTTTATGCAACATTTTCAGATTAGAGACTGGTTCCAGATATTTTAAAGGTATTACAAGTTTACTTCAAATCTAAGTGTAGTATCTGCCTGAGTAATAGCCATATTACCTCCCAAAAGCGTTCATTTAAGTAGGATCATTTATAAAGACCTTTTAAAGTCCTCTGAGGGGGCAAAGTTCCATCAAAGCCATCTGAGTCGTGTGTGTGTAAAATATAAATGTGTGTTTTTATATATAAAATGTGTTGTATACACACACATACATATATACTAGCACATTAACATATTAAAGTTAGAACAACGTAAAAGAGGCGTTTAATTTAACATTTGTTGACAGATGTTTATCGACTTTGTGCAAAATGTCAGTGATGCATATGAGAAGGCAATGTTTGTAGCACACAGAAACTATTATTTGTTCCCAGTGCCTTTACTTGTCCACTGTGTAATCCTCCATAAATTACCTAATACCCACCCCCTAATCCCATACCCATCCCCCATCACTTTTCTTAATCTACAAAGTGGGTAGTAATATTTGACTGCAAAATCATTTAAGAACTTCACATGGGAAAGTCTGTACTAAATACACAAATATAGCAAGTGTATTTTGCCATTATGAATAATAAATTGTGTTTTCAGTCTGTTTTCTATTTTTCACTAAATCTTATTAACTTGACATATTTCCCCTTAATAAAATGAGTCATTAACTTCCTTTTTAAAATTTCTGATATATGTGCATAAGCACTTTTCAATTTTGTGGTGAAATATATCAAGAAAGAAATGTTTTTAAAAATGCACAATATACAGTATACATCATTTATGTTGTACTTATATAACTTACATAACTTGTAACTTTGTGTCATGACTTATATGTCATTCTGTGAAATTTTAAAAATTTAATTACATCATGTATAGTAACATTTAAAGTTCAGAGTTTGTCATAGTCATCTTTTCTTTCTGAGGCTTTCATAACCACCCCAAATGTCCTTGCTGATCCACTGAAATAATAAAAAAGGAGGGATATCCTTTCTTTACTACAGAAGTTGTAAAAGAAAAAAGAGATCCTATACTAGAATGATATTTGCAAATAACAAAAGGTACTTTTGAAGGTATTTTTAAAAAGTGAGGCACCATCTCCAGAAAATAGATTGTAGCATATTAGAAAAACCAGGTAGCATTCATCTGAAAATTCTAAAGAATGTAAGGGTATCGGTAAGTTATTGGCTAACAAAAATGAGCCTGTATCATTAAAAGAGACCATAAAGGAAAAAGGCAGTTGATAGAAATTGAATCCATTTCGTGAAGTGTTGCTAATATTAGGTCTTTGTTGAACTTATTGGCACGAACTAAAATTAATCACACTAATAAGAACTATTAAACTTATAGATAATGAAATAAAGAGGGAATAATCACATTTCCCAAAATGGCAAATTATGTTTCTCCCATTTTGAAAAAATTATAATCAAAATTTTTCATGTTATGTGTATCTACATAATGATGCCTATAAATAAATATTTTAAAGTTTTAGATATTGCACACAAATGAATTAATTTTATACACTTAAAATAGATCATGTCATTTATACCTCAAATTTTTATATTTCAGTTCTTATACAAATGAAGACAAGTAAGTTCCTTTGGTTAGCATAGTTTAACATAATTATTAAAAGACCAGAATATATGGTTTAGCCTTACAGCATGCAAATACCAAAATATTGGTCATTAAAATCTGGAGATAAGAAACCCAATAATGATGAGTGGAAATCACTCATTTAACAAAAATGATAAAATTCAAATTTAAAAGTTAGAAGCTATACATAGCAAAGGAAACATGTAACCATCTGTGAGCATAAGCTATTTGGAAGTTAATTTTTTTAGTTATATAGACATTTTTGTTGTGATATAGTGGTGATAGAATAAATGAACAATATTTCTCTTCATTAAAATAAATGATCTATATCGTGGCTTTCTAGCATCTTATTTTCAAGGAAGTCAAATACTATAATTTGATCTCACTTGATCTCAAATAAATTTTGAGGACTTTTTTCTTTAGCCTTCTATGAAAATACAGCAAAGGTTCTTACAAAGCTGGGGTTTAAGAAAGGGAGAGATGTTCACATTATAGACTTTTTATGTTACAGTGAGATAAATACATTGTACATTAGAGGCATGGTATAAAAATACCAGGATTTTTAGGAATAGGGATTTTTCTTACATATTTTTGGCAATTGTTCAGAGTTAAATAGAATAAACTGTTTGTCCCCCGACAGACTGAAAATGAATGACCTGTATTATATGGATGAAGACTTTTCAAAGAATTAGAACACAGTAAATCCATTTATCTATGAAGTTTTACTGAACAGCACCTAACCTGTCTTTGATGATTCAGAAGGTACTTCACAAATTTTTGGTACCTTTGAATTAATATTTATGAACCTTCATTACCACTATAATTAAGACATACGAGGTATCAATTAATAGAGAACTCCAGTGAGAGAATGCCACGTCAACTAAGCTTTATCTCTGCACAGACATCCCATTCTTGTCTGCCCACAGTACCAATATTACTATTTGCAATTTTGACAGCTCCTTGCTTATAAATATAAAATCCCCAAATTCAAGAGGAGGTACTTTTTTGAATCGAAGTTTTTTCTGACCTTCTTTTTTCCTATTTTTGCTGGTAAGACCATGTGAAGTTCTCAGTGTTCATGGTCATAACTCCCTATTTGGTAATTGCCAAAGAAATTTATCAAGTTGGCCAAAACACAGATGGAGAACTAAGTGGATACCGATATGAAACACAGAAAGAGTGATCACTCTTAGTCTCACCTTTGACACCATGTGGACACATGCCACTGATGTGACTTGACCCTCAACACTGGGACTCCCATAGGCTCAAGAGGTGGGAGTCAATATTGTTTTAAAGGGAAGATTCTAATCACACAATTCCTATCAGAGTTTTTAATCTTTTTTATGTATAGTCCTTTGGCCCTTATTCATGGCTTGTACCCTCTGTATTTTTTTTTAATCACCAAATCTTCTATTTATTAACTTTAATTTTAATTCCAGTATAGTTAACATACAGTTTATATTAGTTTCAGGTGTACAATATAGCAATTCAACAGTTCCATACATTACATTACTCAGTGCTCATCATGAGAACTATGCTCTTTAATCCACATCCCATATTTTTCCCATTTCCCCACTCCCACCCCTCTGGTAACATCAGTTTGTTCTCTATAGTTAAGAGCCTGTTTCATGGTTTGTCTCTTTTTTTTTTCCCTTTGTTCATTTATTTTATTTCTTAAATTCCACATATGAGTGAAATCATATGGTATTTGAGCTTGTACCCACTTCAGAAAAGGATCTCTTCTTTCTTTGGTCAATAGGCTTGCAAGCCCACATTTGTTCTTTTTTGACTGGTATTATCAGGCCAGTGCAAACCCTAGAAGCTTCATATATTTGCAAAGTGTATCAGATTATATTTCATATCATGATTCCCATAACCTCCAAACTTTACATTATTTGAATGGCACTCTCTTAGGATATCTGTCTAGTATTATCTGTTTGGGGTATTCACATCCCTCCTCTTTATGTCCCACGTGATCATTTCTGTGTTGCTGTTTTGTTGCTCTCATATCCTGCCCCTTTCTAAGGGTTCATGTTTCTCTTCCTCTTAAAGGGCACTGACCCCTCCCACTATCATTCAAAGTGAGGGAGATGAAAACTACAATGTTTTCCCTAATCTTCACACTCTTCTTCTTTATTTTTTATTAAAATTGTAACATAAAAATGTCACTCTGAAGAAAAGCCTTGGCTTCATCATTCCCAGCTCCCCTTCCCTGGGAAGAGAATACATTGCCTTTTAATCATGTTGGCCTTGCTTTTCCATAAGGCAATAAAAAAACAGTCTCAACAGAGGTTGCCAGTTATAACTTATGTATAAAAAATGGAATTAAAAACGTTTGATGAGGCAGAATCAGGTCCATAGGGACCCAGCCCCCTGTATTTCCCAAGTTTTTATTTTCTCCTTGCATTCTTCCAGCCTCTCTTCTTAATTTTGTCTTGCATGATTCTTTCTCCCAAACATACCCTTAGGATTTCACAGGGGCCTCCTTCCCTAATTTCCCCCCTTTTTTCCTTCATTCCTACCAGCAGGCTTCTGCATTTATTTTCGATTGACTCTGTACTCTCACTGTCTACAAATATTCATTATAGTTGGAAGTCGCAATCTACCTTTTCTGACGCATCAACTGCATATGAACAGAGTTCTGTGAGATTATTTCCTTTTTCTTATTGACTAGATATATGGACTGGCTTTCAATTCACTGCATAGTTTTCCAAATGGATTTATATTGCTGGTACAGAAACACGCCCACATCATCTATCTTACCATTCTTCTTTAATGATTTTTACCTGCCTTCAAATTGGCCGGTTTCCCCAATCACATCCCCAGCTCATGCATTTGGATGTTAAACCCTGTGCCTTTATGATTTTACACTAAATTATGCCCTATTTTGTGGAATGCTTTTTTCTGGGTATTTCCTAGAAATTCTACCTGTCCCCCTTCTGGTGACTATAGTAAGTACTTTTCTCCTTTCTCCTATTTATTACAGGTTGAGTGTTGTGTCAGCTATTAGTGCATACTACTCGCATTGTAAATTGCAGTGTAAACCCTGTAAATTGCATTCTCTTGCAGTGTAAACCCTGCCAGAAGCTCTAACAGGATGCAACTTGTTGACCTAAGAGGTTCAAATATCCCATATCCTTCTCTGTTTATTCTTAAGAAATATTTTCAATAGCCCGTTTCGCATAGATTCCATTAATGTTTTACTTTTCCCTGAATTTCTTGACTCTTTCCCACCTTTTTCCTGCTTTCTACCCTCACCTGGCTCCCCACCATCAGCCTCCACGTGCCTAACGTACGTTCACACAGAGATCGTGTGTGTTTATCATGCTGTGGTAGGCAGCTTCCAAGATGGCCTCCAAAAATCCTGCCTTCCGGCATTCATGTTGTTGTGTCATCCCAACCCCAGAGTGTGGGCTGCACGTAATCAGCTGCCTCAGACAAATAGAATATAACAAAAATGATGGGATGCTACTTCTGCGTTGAGGTAACAGAAGTTCCTCTCTCTCTCTCTCCCTCGCTCTCTCTCTCTCTCTGGCTTTTCTTGCTTGCTCACTCTAAGAGACTCCACCTGCTATATTGTGAGATGTGCTATGTAGAGGCTCACGTAACAAGGAAATGAGGGAGGCCTCCAACCAACAGCATGAAACTGGGTCCCTCTGTCCAATAGCTCACAAGAAACTGAACCCCACCAACAACCACATAAATGAACTTGGAAATGGCCTCTCATCCAAGCAAGCCTTCAAATGAGATCTCGTCACACCCCCATAGCCCTGGCTGACACCTTCATTGCAACCTTGTGAGACACCCGTAGCCAGAAGACCCAGCTAAGTTGCTCCCAGAATCCTGACCCACAGAAACTGTGGATAATAACTGTTTGTTATTTATATCTCTTAGTGTAGGGGTGATTTGTTACACAAAAAAAGATAACTTATACAGTAATCCCCCTTATCCATGGTTTCACTTTGAGTAGTTTCAGTTACCCCCGGTCAACAAAGGTCCAGAGGCAGAAAATCAATAGTCACCTAATGCTATATCACAATGACTATGCCATTCACCTCACTTTGTCTCATTACACAGGTGTTTTATCATCTCATATCATGGCAAGAAGAGAAAGGGTAAGTCCAGTACAATAAATTATTTTGAGAAAGAGACCACGTTCACATAGCTTCTATTATAGTATATTGTTGCAATCATCCTATTTTTAGTTGTTGTTAATCTCATACTGTGCTTAATTTAACTTCTAAATTTAACTTCTAAGCATAGATAGGCATGTATGTATAGGGAAAAAACATAGTATATTGTGTTTGGTAATATCTAAGTTTTCAGGCATCCACTGGGAGTCTTGGAATATATATATTCCCCATGGGTAATGGGGCAACTACTGTATACAGAGTATTATAAATATGGTTTACAATCAGACTCATTAACCTGTGTAAGTAGTGTTAATGATCTAATGAAGTAGTTAACTAGATCTTCAGGACCTAGCATAATGCCTGAACCATATTTGCTCAAAAAATATTTATTGAATCAAATGAGAACTTCCCACTTCTCTAAAACTTCTTTGATCACCGCTGCTAACAAGTTGGTGTATATTTGAGTTTTGTCTTTGTCTCTTCAGGCTTTTATAACAGAATACCATGGACTGGGGAACTTATAAACAACAGAAATTCACTTCTCACAGTTCTGGAGGCTGGAAGTTCAAGATCAAGGCACCAGCAGATTTGGTGTCTGGTAAGGGTTTCCTTCCTGGTTCATAGACGGCTGCCTTCTCACTATGTCCTCACATGGGAAAAGGGGCTAGAGACCTCTCTAGGGCTTATGTTATAAGAACTAATCCCATCCGTGAGGGATCCACTGTTATGACTTAATCACCTCCAAGGATCCCACCTCCAAATACCATCACTTTGGGCATTAGTATTTAACAAATGAATTTGGGGGGAAACAAACATGCAGTCTATAGGAGGGTTTTTTGGTAACTGATTTAGGCAAAATTAAAGAGAAAGTATTAAAATGGTGACAGGTGGCTCAGAGAACCAAGGAAGGCTGAACAAGGGTGTTCAGGGAAGGCACAAACACCAAGAAAAGCTAAAATCTGTCAAAGCTTAGTCAAGGTTCTGTCTGCCTCAGGGACATTGGCCAGGACATCATGTTGTGGGATACTTGGGCACTGCTAGACTTTGGATTTCAGTGCTGCCACTATGCATGATCTCTAGCCATTCTGGCCTTTTACATCTTTCTACATTACATTCGGAGTGGGGCATCCTTTGAGCCGAGCTCATGTGCCCATACCCCCTGCCAGAGCTGAGAGGCAAGGATCATCTGCCCACCTTTTGGCAGGTGGAGGTGGGTTCCTACCTCCCTCTGAAGTCACCCAAGGTGGTATTTCTCCAAAAGAAAAGGGAACCAGATGCTGGGGGACAAAAAATGACCAATGGTCATGCCATCCTAATAAAGAGCTTTAGTGTTCTCTTTCAGGTAATTTTGTTTTTCTTTTCAAATCTGCTCACCAAATGCATTCCCTTTTTAGTACAAACCATCTAAAATAATAGTCTGTGCCTGGATATTAACAGCTACTCCTTTCTCACCACCCACTTACCATCTATTATAGTCCATTTTCTAGTCAGGTGTGTGAAGAACTAAAAGAGCAGGTTTATATGCCTTTTTCCCCCTCAGACATGAAAAGGCCTAGATTAACACTTTTAGTCTAAAGAAATAAATTTACAAAGCATCCGGTGCTGGACCTGGCTCCCACTGTAAAGTCAATGCCTGGCATTTTCCTTTTCTGGAACATGGGTTTTCCAAGAGCAATGCCATTTTCTTCCTCCTGTAAGGTCTCACAATGGTACGTCTACACTTGTGGGTCTAATTATTTTGAAAACTAATCTTCTTCTCCTCCTGCCTATATTTTGTAATTATTTATGGTCGGTGCCAACAAAAATCCACCCTCTAATTCTAATCCCCATAATCTAGATTCTTTTCTTTATATCATCACTTGCATTTTTCTTGGGCCTTATTTCTTTCTTCTTTCCACATTTCTCCAACCTTGTGGTGGAGATAATGACCCCCTTTTGCTTGTTTTCCTGGAGTTTTCTTGAGCTCCTCCCTCTAGCCCCGTCTTTGTTTGTGTTCTGAACATCTTTCTCTCTTAAGTTGCTGGCTGTCTGTGTTTGCCGTCTTTCTGTCTTCACATTCTCTTCTTGTAGCCTTCTTTATCTTTCTACCCAACTACTTTAAAGCTCTTTCTCTGAGTCTTCTATTGAACCTCATATTCACACCTCCATCTTGACTGAAGACTGTTTCTCCATTTCATCTTTTTTCTCCCTATTTTTCTTTATATCAACTATAATTCTTAACCATGCATCACTAATTCAACACACATTTATTACATATGTATTCTCTGGTTAGAACTGCATGAGGTGCTAAAGAGAACAAAAAGAATAAACTAGAATTCTGCCCTCAGAGGTTCAAGATCCAGCAAAGAAAGAAAACTTGTTAAAAAAAAAAAACAACTGTAAGTAAACATGATAAGCACAATCTTAAGAGGATAACCAAAATACTTGAGAGCACAACAGTTGGAGAGATGGATCCTGCCTGAGAGGTCTCTTCTTCACAGAACAACTGGCATTCAGCCCTGACTCTTGAAGGATGAGTGGGGTTTTGCCAGACAGAAATGGGGAAATGTATTTCAGGCACACTGCTAAGTAAAGTCATGGGTGTTGTGGGTTGTTCACAAAGAGATGAATGGGGACTGAAATCCAGGCCATGCTCTGTTATGTTACTACTGATACCCCAGCATAGGGTTGTATCATCTCAGAAGAAGGTGAACAAAGATATCACATAGGCTGGTGGTATGTAAGTGCATAGTTTGTAAGAGGCAAATACCACACAGCCTTTCATTTCTGCTCTGTTGCCCCTTTCTTCTGTCCTTGAAACCCTCAATCATGAGCCTTTCCAAAGTTAAATTCTTCTTAGATCAGTATACACGGTGAATGTATGGCCAACCTCATAACCTGCAGTGTTTCCAGTTAAATGGGTTATTCCAATCTTTTCTTTCTTGCATTTATATTGTTTCTCCATACATGTAATGGTGTAGTATCTCTTCAGCTACACAAATATTTCATCTCCAGCTACTGTTTCCAAATAAATGTTTATTGCCTTTGATTTAATTAAAGCTATTAGCACAACGTTCTGTCACAAAAATTTCTTGTTTTCATCTTTTCTTGCTTTCTGTATTATTTTTCCAAAAGGAACTTTCTGGAATTTCAAGAAACCATATGCATTTTATACCTGAGAGAGATCTAAGAGGCATGAGAACTAACCTTAAGCCTCTTATTTACTGATCCAGAAACCACATCTCAGATGCCGAGGGATTTGTTCCAAGTCACAGAGTTAGTTAACAGAAGAATCATCTTCAATTATATTTTTTAAAGATGTATACAACATAGCTTTTTTTATTTTTATTTTTTTAGAGAGAGCAAACCCGAGTGTGGGAGAGGCAGAGGGAGAGAGAGAAAGAGAGAATCCTAAGCAGACGCCATGCTCAGCAAGGAGCCTGGAGCTCGATCCCCCAACCCTGGGATCATGACTTGAGCCGAAATCAAGAGTCAGATGCTCAAGTGACTGGGCCACCAAAGTGCCCTATATACAACACAGTCTTAGCAGAGACCACTGTCAGTGTTCCCTTATTGTTGTAGAATCATCTGCTCTTCCTCATATCAGAAACTTATGTGGGGACCCATTTTTCCCTTGCTAACCTTTTTTTACACACTTACGACTTTGCTTCTCTCTTTTTGTGCTGCTTTATGATTTGCCCCTGGTTGTTTTGCCCATGTCATGTTTAGAGCTTTCTTGGGCTCCTCCAGAATGGTCTCAGTCCTCTGCCTGGGCTGAGTGCCCCATGTACCATCATTTCTCCACTTGGCATCTGACCACCTGTTGGTACTCCGCCATCGCCTATAGAGGGCATAGAAAAAGGATCTCCCATAAGACAGAACTCTAAGCCCCACATCAGCTTTAGCCCTGCTATTCTTTCTTAGATAGAATTTGTGTTCATCTTTTTTGATAGGTCCACACAAAGTTTTAGTTTTTAGAAATGATTTAAGGATAACATATAAATATGGCACTAACAAATGCACCATTTAAAATATATGCATAGATTCCTTTATCATAACATTTTTATATTTATCCCCTTATCTCTCCAGTCCTGAAACTTCACCTCTGTAAGATCTGCTTCAAGTAGCCAGAACAGTCTTTTAAAAATACAAATCGGGTCATGTCACTCCTTGTTTAAAATTCTCCAGTGCTTTTCCAGTGCAATTAGACCAAAATCTAGGCCCCTTACCATAGTATATATGGCCCTGCAGGATATGGCCCCTGCACCTCTCTGATTTGCTGTCTTTCCATTCACCTCTCCTGCCTCACTGAGCCCACACTACACTGACCTTTCCATTTCGCAAACATGCCAAACTCCTTCTCACCTCAGGGCCTTTGCACTTACTGTGCTCTCTGCCTGAGAGGATCAGCCCCCAGAGCTTTGCCTGGCTGCTGCTTTCCAGCATTCAGCATCCTCTTGCAATTACTCTGCACTCCATCCCATCTATTCTGTCTCCTTCAGTCTACTCACCACTCTCTGAAATTACCTTGTTCACGTGTTTGTTTATTATTGTTGGTCTCGTCCCTCTAGAATAGCTCTGCTCAGTGGAACTTTCTGCAATAATGGAAATGTTTTCTATGCTTCACAATATGGTAGCCAATAGCTACATGTGGCTATGAGCACTTGAAACGTGGCTGATGAGACACAAGTATGTTTTGTGTGGCTCCCACCAAGAAGTCAACAAAACACTAGAAAATCTCAGCACATTCTTATATAAAGCCACTGGGCATCTACTGCTGAAATATTGCTGTAATTCTGGTTGCTTCACTTTAATAAAAACCTAACAGAGCAGGGACAGGTCAAGGGAAAGGCAAATAAAATAAAATGATGATGGAGGGATTTCTGCAGGACAGTTAGCCCAAACAGTGGCTTGGTATGAATTGGACAGAGAGGTTCTCTTTGGTGGACATAGCCCCTTGCCCCAGCCCCTTCCTTGGGGAGTAGAGCGCTGGCTGGATTTGAGCCAGCACTCACCTTCTGAGCAACCTTTGTGCAGGGCCAGTCTGCATGGCCATAAGCATAGGCCCCGTGTTTCTGCAAAGGGTTAAAATTATTTATATTCTTCAGCAACCTGAAGTGGTGAGCAACCTCGGCACAGTAGAAATAGGGGCACACTTTGAAATGGAGTCTGTAGTGTTACAACCAATAAAAAAAAGAAAGGAAGAAAGAAGCAATCATTACTTGTTACAAATAAGCTTCTGAAATTTATACTCCTAGATACTCCTAGATTATAGACTACAACATATATCTTTCAAAGAAGACTTCTAATAGTCAATTATAGATTAAAAGGATAGTTTAAAAGTAATTTAACATTTCAAAATTCAGATGTGCATGTTCTTAAGCCTTTATTTCAGAATCCTGATGATCCATTTCTATTTCATGCCCTTGACTACCTCTCTAGGACTCTGTGCTTGGGAGGTTATCAATGACCCCTATCTTTTCAGAATCATCAGTTTTTCTCAGCCTTCTCCCTCCTTGGCTCATCTGTGACTTTCAGCTCTGATGACCACCCACTTCTTAGAATTCAACAAACATTTTATAGAGAGTTTATATGCCAGACACTGTATAAAGTCACAAGGAAATAAAAATCCTTTCCCTCGAGGATTTCATAGTTTATTGGAGGAAACAGGCATGTAAATAAATGGTTTCATTATGGTATCATGAGTGCAAAGACGACATGGTCTAGACTCTGAGGTAGCATAGAGAATAGGACGATTAATACCATTTGGAGATGGGGAAGCAGGGATGTTTTTCCTAAAAAAGAACCTGACTCTAAGGATGGCTAAAGTTTCCTTGACGAATAATGTGGAAGGGCCGTCATTCCAAATAGAGGGCACACAATATACAAAGGATGGAAATGTGGACGAGCAGAGATCTACAAACAGTCTGAAACATCTAGGCTGGGAAGTGCTAAGGCTATGTTGGGAGGCATGGGGGGAACTGGAACAGAGAGTCCCTGAAGGCTTTAAGCAGAGAACTAATAGGAACAGATTTGTGCTCTGGAAAGATCGCTATGGTAGGGTGTAGGGAAGGGAGAAAGCGAAAGGCAAAGACCAGTGAGGGAGGATTACGGTGAGCCAGGCATGGGAGGTCAGAGCTGTGATTACAGGCATTGACAGTAGGCATGAGCATTGTCTACCATTTATGGGTAATCTGTGAATTGAACCTTCATGTTGGTGATAGGCTGGTGGGAAATGAAGGAAGAAATGAAGACTCCCACATCTGTGGCTTGGGTAGATCAGAGAACACAATGTCATCAACCAAATTAGGGTGTAGCAAAGGCAGAACTATTGTTGAGGATGATAGGAAGCTTGTTCTTATACTTGCTAATTTGGACACTGTCACACATTGGACAATGATAGAAGAGGGTAAAGCAATCTCAGCTTTGACACTGAATTGCTTATCTTATTCCAGGAAAATTATATAACTTCTCTGCCCTTCGGTTTCTTTACCTCTAAAACTATTGACCTAGCGTCTGGCATATACTATTTCTATATAATCAGATTTCCCCAAGAACCCTGTGAGGTATGGGAAAGGTATGCTTATTCTCAAAAAATGGAAGCCCCAAGTAACTTGCAGAAATTATAATGGTGTATGTAAGTACACTTTGTAAAATGACATTGTTCATTTACTATTGTTGTTTTTCCCTTTTGTTGTCCTCCTAGTCAGTACTACTACTATTCACATTGTCCCATGCTGATAAGTTTTGGTGGTTTCATGAGAGCCTCAGGGCAAAGACTGGTCCTGGTTATCGCGTGTGCACAGTGCTAAGAACACGGCACAGCATACTCTCAGTCCATGCTGACTGGGTGGGTTGAGCCTACAGAAATCGACTAGCTGAACAGCTGGAGCTTTCTTTGGTACTTTGTCCTATCTTCAGCTGCCTCCAAATGGCATTGACCCCAAGGGAAAAAAGTAGAATTCTCTGGGCAATACAGCATTTTAAATATTAGAGAATCTAGGCATAGGCTGTGTTATACACTCGCAAGAACCACGGTATTCTGAATTTACTGTTTCCAAAATGGAACATTATCATGCTAAAAATTAAGAAATATTTATTTTAATTTATGTTGGCAGTAAAAGCGAGTAATATGATCATGCCGAAAATGTCCTGGGTCTGTTGCAGAATAAAAAGTTGTTTTTAAAAAACTAACAACTTTGAGCACAAGGCAGTTTCTGTTTTCACTCTACCCTCAAGAACTCATTGCACCCGTGAGTCTGAACCCACGAGGATAATAAAATAATTATAGTTTTATTTTACTGAATTCTGACACTGAATTTGATCCACTAATGTCTGCATATTTCAGGTAGGAAAAATAGTGAAACCGGCTAGATAACGCTGAGATTTTTTTTCATAATTTTAAATTCTCTGTGAAGAGATCTTGTCATCATTTACATATTTCTTACCAAAAACTTCCTTGTAATGATCTTAGCACTCTGAGCACATCAGAAAATCCAACCATCTCTCACACACACACACACACACACACACGCACACGCACACGCACACACACACAAATCCCAAGCAATGGTTGAAAAGAATTTATCAATTAATCAAGCAATGCTTTATCTGAGCCTCTTGTCTGTGTGTGCAGACACCAGGAAAGACAATTATAAGAGTAATACAAATAGCATTTGTGTTTGGACTTCCCTATCACACTGTGCATGAGGATTGATGATTTTTTTTTTTTTGGAGGGAAATAAAGAGATTGGAAAGAACTTTAAGCTTATGCTCTGCACAGAAAATTCATTTTGAAATGTGTTCAGTTCAAGGGTTAAATGAAACCAAAGCAGTCACTTCAACCATGTTTTTGAAGAAAATAAAACAGCTTGATGTAAGTTAAATGAAGGGAGTCTATGACTTAAAAGAAATGGACAGATAGAGAAAAAGGTCACAAGATTAAATTTTCCCCGAGGGGAAAGTCCTTCTCTGGAATCATTAACCTCCTTCTAGGTCACTCCTGGAAAAACAGCGGGAAATCCTCCTGCGCCTGGAAAGATGGGTGCATCCCAGCCACCCACTGACCTGGCGGCTGGAAGACAGACCTGATTGTGCCCCCAATTCCCCCTCGGGCATGCTTGATTTTAAGACCTCTATTTTAAAGGAACACGATCTCTCCTTTTTGGACTCTGAAATAACAAAATTAGAAAGTACGTTTCTAACATGAAAAGCCTAATGCCATTTCCCAAAGACAAAGGAAAGAACATACATGTGATAGCAGTTGTCCCTGAACTGGTGAGTGATTTGGTGAGTTTTCCCCCCATTTTCGCACACTTTCTACGAGATTTTCTTGTAGTTCCTAAATTAAAAAAAAAGTTATTTGTCTTTGCTTTAAAAATATGTAATCGTTCTATATGTGTGTAGATTCTTTTACTGTTTCATTAACTAGTATTAGGGGGGACGTCCTTGACTGGAGCATGCAAGCTTTTCTGTCAGGATGCATTAACTGCTTCTTCCGTTTATTTTCTACAACTTCTGTTATTTACATACTGATTTATGAGCATGCTGACTTATGATTTATACGTATATGAATAAAAAACTTTTGAGGCTAAAATGAAAAATGTTTAAACCCCAAAACGAAACACAAATATGTCCTAGCAAAATTATTTTTAAACATCTCTCTTCGATTTCTTTGTTTCAGCACCAAATGAAGAGTAAGTATAATTATCAATGCATGGCTGCTAAACATTTCTTTAAAATAAATCTGATTTCTGAACTACAAAATAATAGTTTCTCCAGCTTTGCACCCCAAGCTTTCCTAACATAATGCACCGTAAAGCAAAACTGCATGTTAAAAATAGAATCTGACTGCTTAGCACCAAGCAAGAAACAGAATAATAAGGCAAAGTTAAGGCCAAACTAAAAAATCTGAAAAGTGCAAGAGCCCACCGTGAGGTTTCTCCCCCTCCCTCCCGCTTTGATGTCTTTAAATTGATACTGAGAAAAGGGACGAAATATGTTTAAGAGGTGCAAAGAAAAGAACGATGCATCAACCACTCACTGCTATAGAAGGAAACATGAAAAGTGCTCTGCTCAGAGTGCAGGTGGTTTCTGTATTCTTTCCCAAATTGGTTCTAAAGCAAGAGAGAACATTAAAGATTTTAAAAGACAATGAGGCAATTTCCTAGTCTCCGGAGAATAAAGATAAACTGAAGCATCAAGGAGAAAGGAAAGGAAAATGCACTTGTGAATCCTAGCACAGCCTAGGTGTGGCAACCAGCCTCTGCTCAAGTCACATACCTCACAGTCCTTGCCTTTTAGTTCCTGTTCCCACACTGAATAACCAAGAAGTAAGGATCTTAAACTGCATGTAGGTAACTTATGATGTAATATAAATTGGGTACAAAGGTAACAATTTCCTGACGGTGGTATGGTAAGAAAAAGAATTGTGTGCCTCACTGTTTTCCAGCCAAAATGCATTTCTGAAGCAGGAAATCAAAAACACATCACAAACCTTCCAACTAGACTAAACACATTAAATCTGCTGATATTAGTAACTGTCACGAGGCTGCCAGGCTCAGGGAGCAGCAGGTACTGACAGCTACCCACTCCCTGCCTCTAAACACACTTTTCGCAGATACTTTGCTGAAGAAAAGTGAACAAATATTCCATTGTTGCTGCAGTTTATTAAATGGTCCCCCGGAATTCCCTACAGACACTGCTTAAACAAAAATAACGAATGGGACACCCATTTGATGCACAACACAGATCTGAACTGAGAAGCAAAATAAAAGGTTTCAAGTGACATAGGCCAGAACACGTCTGAGCCCCCCCACACCCAAATAAATCACTAAAGTGTACATTTTCTAAGCTTCCTTTGTTTTCATTTGCTTAAAAATACATCTTATTAATTCTTCACTCATTTTACCTTAATTTCACCTTTCAATAGCAAGATAGCATCGTTTGAAAATTGTGAAGATCTAAAAAATACCCAGGCATATATATATATATATATATATATATATATATATATATATGTATATATATATATATATATATATATATATATATGTATATATATATATATATATATATATATATGTATATATATACACACACACATACATATATGACTCTGTTTCAGATGGACTTCTGTTCGCCACAATGTCTGTTTATTGCTGAGGCTTCATGAGGTTTTATACCTGGCTTTTAAAATATCTCTTTTCTGTCAATTGCATTTGAAGGGCAGTTGTCTTCCTAGCGTCAGTTAATTGTTGGCACCACATCTGATCCATTTATTCACAAAGCCAGACTTACTCCTTTTAAGCTAACTCCTTTGTTTACGGCGATTTCTTTCCCACTGCCCACCAACCCAAAGTCTGTTTTTTTGCCTGGCACAAGATTAAGGAAAAGGTAGGAACCTATCTAACAAAAAGACATACTGTACTCACGGGCAGATTTCTCCAGAAACCACCCTTTCTCCGGAAACCACCATCAAGAAAAATTGCCATGTGGAGTAAAACAATTATAAAATGCCAATTATCACCTCCCTGGAAAACCTTGAGAATTTAAAACTAAATAGTATATACCTTACATGTTACCTTTACTTCTTCTTTGTTTCTATTCCCTCCCCAAACTACCCCCCCCAACAGCCTTCTGTTTTCATTTCTCATGAAGACGTATAAAGTAACCGATACTAAGGAAGCATACATGAATACATTTCTGACCTTATGAAATTTATGATGTCTGATCATTGCCATTCATTTTATAGAAATGGTAGTTTTAAAATGAAAAGATTCAATGATTCTGGTCTGAAATAAAATTTCAAAAATGAGTCAGCTACAATGAAGGAAAGACAAAGGCAGAAAAAAAAAACAACAGAAAACCTTGGAGTAAAATGTTTTCTTTCCATTTGTTTCCAGTGCCTTGCTGATGTGAGGGGCAAGACGGAGGCTAATACATCTCACTTCGGCAGTACTAATTGTTTGCATTATCACAATAATCAAATGCAGCCATATTAATCTCTCTGGTTATTAACTTGATTTTTACACATTAAGATTTAGATTTAATCCCCTGGGACCATCTATTAATGCTTTTAAAGTTGAAGGGTTTCAACAGTTTTAAGTTTTTTCCCTTCTTTTAGCTGCAGGCAGTAAAATTTGAACGTGTGTGGAGTTTTGTATTTTGCATTCCTGGGGGATTTTCAGACACAGTGCTGTCAAGGACCATGAATCATGTTAATACATAGCAACCTCTACAGCTATTAAAATGTCTGCAATAATGTGATTATTTTAAAATGGAAAAACTAATATCACATGTGTTACTTAAAGATCAACTATTCTTTTAAAGTCACAGAGAGAATGCATTTAGAAAAAAAAAAAGAAGAAGAAGTTGTTTTTTGCATGCAGCCAAAATGTGAAATGTCTCATCTACTGAGAAAGAAAACTTTCAGCTCTTTTTACAAAATACATCCTTACTGAGCTTCAGGTCAACAGAGCATAAAAATGGCAAAAAGTCCAAGATCAATAAGCATGGAAAGCTGTTTTATTTCTGTTTGAGCAAGTTGTAGTGACAATGACCTGCTGAAACAGTCTCCAGTTTTATGCTTTCATAGTCACAGAATGGTGACATCCAAGCAGAAAAGGGAGCTTAGTCTGTTCTGATGAGCTGGCGGTGTAGACCTGGCATTACAACTTGCCTTCCATTGATTGATTCAGGGCTCCATCTTTAGAAATTTATCAAAATCAGCAAATAGGACGAGAAGTAAGTAAACATTATCCAGGAAATTATATGGAGCATTTGTATCATAACATGTAGAACACAAGAAGAATAAGAACACGGTTCCCCCCCCCATTCCTTAAAGGCATTTAAATATCTAAGTTCCCTGATTTTTATGTAAATTTTTTAAATTACAGATGTAAGTTAAGGTATGTTTGTTACAGGTATCTCAACCAACAGAAAATACCAGAGCCCAGGAATAATCTGCATAAATGATCAATATTTCTGAGCTTTTCATGGTATTTTTTTGTCTTATCTTCTGAAATGTCTTTTTCAATAAAAAACATGGCCTGCATCTTGTCATTATGTGTATTTCCAATGTATATTTCCAATGTAATGTTTTTATTTTATTATTTCTTACCTGAGAATAAAAACCAAAGAATTGGGTTTAGTATTTGAACATAACAACTTATCAAAGGACATAAGGTGATATATATGGCAATTTTCTCTTGAAAAGACCGAAAGATTAAAGAATTTCAAATGATCCCAGACCCTAAGGTACACGGCCCATTTTGACATTTCCTTGAAGCATTTGGGCACATTCTGAAAGCTATGATGAAGAGTTCTCATTTCTTCCTTTTTTTAAAGTTTTTTTTATTTCTTCATTTAACATAAATGGTAACATGTTAACATGTTTAACATGGTGCTTTAACTCACAACCCCAGATCAAGAGTCGCATGCTCTTCCTAATGAGCCTGCCAGCCACGCTCTCATTTTTTCTTACTGGGCAAAAGCTTGCCACTCTTCCTGTATTCTTTCACTGGACTGATGACTTTGACAAGCATTAACTGCCCAATGGACAGGAAGTGTTGAATCATATCCAGTGTCTTGCTACCTGAGGATCAGCACACATGCAGCATATATTCCTATGAGTCAGGCCATAGAGTTCCAGAATAACTAACTTTAGAGTCCCTGAGAAAACTACTTCTAGGCACTATTAGTACTCAACTGGATGTAATGTTTACCACTCTTAACGTGCAGTTCAAATCATAATCAGTCCTTTAGAAATAATCACTAGTTTAACATTCAAGGAAGTCAGTTGCCTGGAAATTTCTTCCCGAGTCCTTTTTGAATCTTAGAACAATATTGACAATAGGGATAAGGGAGGAAGAGGGATATTCTCCATTGTTTCATCAATTACCTTGAGACATACATGCAAAGAATTCTACAGGAATAAAAATGTAACCCCTCTCCTAATAGTTTAGTGTTGTTTTCAGATGTGACTGGGCCAGCACCTTCCTTCAGAGTATAGTCCACGATTTGTAGGGAGAGTTCAGCAGAAGCCAGAGCAGAAGTTTCTGTATGAATCCAACAAAAAAGCATGAGAAAGCGATCCTTTGCTGAACTAGATTCTGCAGAGACATGACCTCAGGGATCCTCACCCCAACTCTACAGGATTTTATGATGTTTCGCAGAGAACGAAAGGCTTGGGGAAGTTCAACAACTTGCTCAAAATCACACTACTTATAAATGATGTAATGGAGACTCAATTCTAGATCTGTCACATGCAAAACTCTTTCTAGGAAATCATGCTGTCTGACCTGGGGCTGAGGTTTATAACAAGTGTCACACTCTTAACAGATAGCTAAAGATCAGAGCAGGAGCAAGCATGGGCTTTGGACAGGCAGGACTTCTGAAATCTAAAGAAACTTTGGTCTAAATCACAGCTCGAACAGTTATTGCATGACCCTAGGCAAGTTAATAATAATATAAAGAGAAGAAGACACAGAAGAATAGCTACCATTCCCTGAACATGAACATGATGCCAGATAAGGGACTAGACGCTTCACAAAACAGCTAATGTCACAACAACACTCTGAGGTAAATTTTGTTTTCTCAATTGTCAGATAAAGAAACAGAAGCACAGAAAGGTAAGAAACTTGCCTAGGTTTCTTGGCTTTTTCTACCAGAGAAGCTAGTAAAGGCTTTGGTTCCTCTGACCCTGTATAAATTTGGAACATCTTAGACTCTCTACATCGTTAAGATGGATTCATGGAGTCGCTGTGTTTAGTAAGTGAAGCAGCATGAAAGACTCCAAGCGCTCTTCCAGATGAATCGTAATCAGGAAAGGTTTGTTTTTCTATCCCTACTCTTCAAAAAAAAAAAAAAGGATATACATTCCTCTAACTCCTTGCCATGGTTCGGGCTGTTCTTTCTACTTCTCTGTAGAACTTCTAGTCTTTCTTTAAGCTTCCCATCCAAATCACCTGCTCCCTCCTCCCACGAGGCATGTGGCATTTTACACATATTTCTATTATATATTGTCTCCTCTATGACATTGAGCTCTTGCAAGGCAGAGATGTACCTTATTTCTACTTTCCCCCAGTATTTACTATTCTTCCTGAAATAGAGAACTTGTCCATCAACTACTGGTAGAATAATCACACTTACTCATACAATACATGTTCATTAAGCGCCTATATGGAAGCGTCTTTCTACTAGGTCCAAACTGCGGCTGCCCAAGGACTTCAGGAAATTTCCAGAGGTGTCCCAGAAGAGGAAGCTGCTCCACCAGCTTCACTTTCCTCCCTGTGGAGCCTGACCTCTTACACTTTGCTGATCCCCTGCACACCCAGCCTACATCTCTGGTCTGGCTGTGAACCTTGGCTTTGTGTAGGTGCCATACAAATGATGATAACAAACACTTGTTTAGACCTGCCCTTTTTCCTATGTCTACACGTTAAAATGAGTTAATCCAATTGTCGGGTGATGTTCTCTGATCTCAGTTTTAGTGGATGAGTGAAAAAGAAATGGCCAAGTAAATATCTGAAATCAGTGTCAGCAAACTTTATTTCTACGTATTAGTGAAGATTCTTCAGAGAAACAGGACCAGTAGAATATATGTAGATATACATAATAAGAGGAGAGTTATTGTAGGAGCTGGCTCATGCAGTTAATGAGACCAGGAAGTACCATGATCTACCACAGGGAAGCTGGAGAACCAGAAAAACCTGTGGAATAATTCAGTCCAAGTCCCAAAGTCAGAAAACCAAAAGCTCCCCTAGTTGAAAGCAAGAAAATGTAGACACCCTAGCTCTAAAAGAGAAAGAGGATTCACACTTCCTTCTCTTTTTTTATCCCATCTGGGCCCACACTGGATTGGATGATGCCTACCCATGTTGGTGAAGGTACACATTTTTACTCAGTCTACTGAATCAAATGCTAATCTCTTCCAGAAACACCTTTACAAACACATTCAGAAATAACGTTTTCTCAGCTAATTGGCCATACCCAAGCCGGTGCAGTTGACAGGAAAAAATAAACCATCACATTCTATTGTAATTTAAATGGAGTAATTAATGCACCTTGTTCTCCTGGGCTGGCAACTGAGCTTGCAGAGGAAAGCAGGCAGGAAGGATGCTTCCTCAAACTTCAACCAGTCTGTCCCTGTTGGTCTGTGGCCATTTAAATACCACTATGGATTCCCAGCACACATCCACTATGTGATTTCTGAGCCCTCCCCGCTCTCTGCAAGAATTCTACCCAATTTGGGAAATAATTTTACCTTCCCAAAATCAACAAATAAAAACAACCAACCAAACCAAAATAAGACAATGTGGGTGAGCTTCCACATTTCCTCTCTGCTCCAACCCTTTCCCGGGCTCGTTCATCTTCTCCTTTCACTTCTTCTGCAGATTGAATGGGTCTTATTTCTTGTTGCTAAGCTGACCTCACCAACAGAAGCTCTTCTGGCCTCTTCCAAAGCCTCTGTTCTCTCAGATAAGTCCCCAGCCCAGATAACCCTGTGGTCCTTCAACTCTAGATTTACTCACTTACTTCTGTCTTTCATACATGCAAATAGCCCATTTTTTCAAGTAGTTCTCAAAGTGAGGTCTCCAGACCAGCAGCATCAACTTCCTCAGGGAACTTGCTAGAAATGTACATTACTGAGCCCCACCCCAGACCTACCTTCAGATATTTCTGGGTGGAGTCTTGACACCCTGTTTAACAAGTCCTCTAGGTGATTCTGGTGTGCTGATGTTTGAGAACCACTGTCCTGAATGAAAGCCTCCTCAGGTCCCTTTTCTCTGGAGCAACTTTCAAATTCTCTTCCTCCTGGAACTGTCAAAGCTCTTTATCAAGGAATCTTCACGTAACTCTTCCCACTTCCAGTTTTTTATAGACTCACGTAAAATCCTGCTTTCCGAGATGACCAAATTACTGATATTACATGAGCTACGTGGTGGATTTACACTGAAATTGGAGATAGAAAGACTGACTTTGAAGAGTGGTTCACTGCTTTCTAGCTATGTGACTTGGGCAAATTACATCAATTAGCCAAGCCTCAGTGTTTCCTCTTGCAAAATGGGAATAATAATACTTTCTTTACTGGATTATTGTGGAGATTAAATGAGATAACCTTGTGAAAGTATGACGCATGGTGTGTCATAAAAGCTTAATAAATGTTTACTAAATTCGAATTAAAATGGTATACACACTTCGTGTGTACGTAAGAGCCGAAAAATTTCAGAAATTTCATGGGCTGTGTAGTGAAAGATGCGTTTAAAAAGACCTTATTAAATGCTCATTTACATGGACACATCTTAATGACTTCAGAGGAGACACAATGTTCACTAGGTTAATTAAGTATACTTTTAAAAATTGCCACATATATTTTTAGATGATATTGAATAATTTGTACTCTTTCCCACGCAGGATTCTCATCCTCTTTTTTTTTTTTTTTGGCCTCAATGTTGTTTGAATGCTGTTATTTTTGACTCTATAGAAAATTATCAAAAACAGGCAAAAAAAAAAACCCACATTGCTTACAACTGCCTTTTTTCATTTTCATGGAACTGAAACCAAATGAAATAGATTACAACAAGAGAGATTTAAAGTCTCTACAAGAATACTCTAAGTTCTTTAATTTCCACAAACCTGGCTTCCACCTCTGTCGGTCTGCTATAAAATGTGCTTTTGTTGTTGCTCTTCACGAACAGAAAGAAACCTGGGGAATCTTCGAGAATGCCCATCTTCTCAACCTGTGTGCTGCATTTAGTGTGTTAATTACCTCCTCCTGGAAATGTGTGACAGGATATTATTTTTGAAAGAGTAGAGTAGCCAGTGTTTTCTTTTGTGTTATTTTCCTCAAAGCTTTCCTTGTCCCCTCCCCAGATTGCCCTCACACCACTGTCCAGCAGGTTATTGGCCTGGGTTCATGGTCTCAGTGGAAGAGCGTGGCAGGGTATAAAGCAAGAAGAATGTGAGTCCCCGACCTTTCATTTTTTTTCTTTCTGTTTAAAAAAAAATTTTTTTAATGTTTATTTATTCTTGAGACAGAGACACAGCGTGAGCATGGGAGGGGCAAAGAGAGAGGGAGACCCAGAATCTGAAGCAGGTTCCAGGCTCCAAGCTGTCAGCACAGAGCCCGACGCGGGGCTCAAAGCCACGAAATGTGAGATCATGACCTGAGCCAAAGTTGGACGCTTAACCGACTGAGCCACCCAGGCTCCCCTTTCTTTCTGTTTTTAATTCCAAAGCCTAATTTTAAAGCCAAAGCCTAAACCCAGGGAATTTAGAGGACTAGGACAGAGATAGAACATCTGGTTCAGAAAAAAAGGTATTTTCCCTTGAGTCTACAGAAGGACTCCCTCAGTCTGGGGTAGAGAGGAAAGCTGGAGGGGACCAGAAAAGAGGAGAACTCAGTGAATGTCAGATAAAGGGTTTAGCAAGTGTGAAGTCCATGTGAGAAACTCTCTGCCCACCTTCCTGGCAGAGCCCCCTTCCCTGTAGACACAGTAAGACTCCAGAGAAGAGTTGTCACCTGCCATCTCTAGGTTGCTGGGGCCATAAAGGGCCCTATGGAGACTCCCGTGCTCTCCCATTAAGCAAAAATCCATGGTGGAAGGTGCCTGGTTGCAAGAAAAAGAGCTGTCAGCAGTAATGAAGATATTACGTGATGACCACTGTGGCACAATGGCCCCTAGTCGAGTAATGAAGGGGACAGATCTCTCAAGAGTCACATGAGCCCAATCACGTAAGCCCCTTGGAGCTGAGGAAACCCAGAAAGAGTTTTTTGTCTCCTCTTGCAGAATGGAGATGAACCTCTGGAAGTTAATTTGAACCCCATAGTGGTAAAATCACCTTTTACACCTTGTTAGTGGATTACAGACAACACCTACTTTATAGGAGTGCATAGTCATTTATGCTAGACTATTCTGCATCCACAGTCACTATGTGGACCCAGATGCACTCAGCGAAGGTCAGGCTCACAAGAAATGTTCAAGAAGAGTTTTTGATGGAAAGATTTCTACAGCACTCACATAAAGATTTCAGCAGTTTTTCCCCGGCATCTTTGCAGCTGTCTTCAGTCCTCACTGTACCCACTGCTCTCTCTTGGTGGTTCATGTTTCAGGAATGTATGTGCCCTTGGTACTGCACTGAGCACACACAGTACAACACACAGGACAGAGGTGGCCTCGGAGAGGTTGTGGTCTAGCAGGGGAGACAGATTTTAAAACATGATGGTACAAACATTACACTACATATTCATTCAGTGCAATGACTATGCATTATTAAGTACCATGAGGGCATACAAAAAGGAGAACCCAAGTAGATGAGGAGTCCAGAGAAGTCTCCCTAAAGAAGTGACATTTAAGGTGAAGTATGAAGAATAGGTAGGAGTTAGGTAGGCTAAGACGGAATAGGTATGGGGGTGGGGGTGGGGGGCTGGGAGGTTAGTGTTTCAAGCATAGGGAATACCATGAGCAAGAACCCCAGAGGCAAAAGGATCACCGCATTCCACTTACATAGAGGAGGTCAATGTGTCCAGAATGGAAAGACCTGGTGGAAAAGTCCCGTGGGATGACACTGGCATGATCAGCAGTGGCCAAATCACGCAGCCACACACAATAAAACAGCAAACCTGGAGGCTGAGAGCAGAGGAAAATGATCAAAGCATTCTACCCAGTGGAGCAACACTACCCTATTTGAAATTTACAACAAACACAACTATAGTGAGATACCATTTTCATCTGCTATATGGAGAAAAATTAAACGCAAGGTTGGTGAAGATGTAACAACCACCCTCTCATGATGTTGGAGTGAATGCAACTTGATGCCTCCTTTTTGAAGATCAACTTAGAAATATATACCAAAAATTTAAATGACCGAGTAGTTCTATCAGAAGAAAGTTACACTATGAATATATTCTGAAAATACAACCAGTTAATTAGACAACAGAGTTCGATAAAGCATCATTTCTAACATTAAAATTTTCAAAAACAAAAACTAGAAATAATCTATATGTCCATTAGTAGGGGGCTGGCTACATATATCACGATTCAATTACGTGATGAAATATTATGACATACTTGTAATATTTTGGAGATCTGGTTGGACTGATATGGAAGATCTTAGAGATATTTAGGTCTATGTAGTATGATTTAATTTACATACATACTTAATGGCAGCTACATATGTAGGGGGATTATAAATTAAGACTTTTTTAATGGAAGGCTACATCTACAAAAAAAAAAAAAACTACTGGCTTGGTGACCTTTGGGGAGAGGAACCACAGGTGATAGATGGGAGAACCTGATTTTTTATTTTGTTTGGTTTGATTTCTTTTACAATGTACATGTGTAGCAGACATAGCTTGTTGCCTTTTCTCTATCCATTGCCGACATCATCCTTGTTGACAGAAGCCTGATGTTGATCAGCTGTCATCTCACAGGGCTGGTGACCCAATTCCCAGATAAGGAGTAAATTGCTTACAGTCCAACGGTCAGAAGACAATCTCATTTGCCTTGCCAATTTGAGGGTGGGCTGTGATCCAAGTCTCCCCTAGAAGATGGGAGGTAAGATTGGCTGGAGGTCCCCAGGAGACCTGGCTTCATTCTTAAGAAGACACCAGAAGATGTTGGTCCCTCTCATGTCTCCAAGCCGCTGCAGCCACTTTGTGACAGCGAGGAAGATCAGTCATAGGGTGACACCAAAGGGAAGTGTTTATCAGAAATAAAAACCTATACCACTGGTGAATTTTTTGAGTTTCTGATTATGCCAGCCATTGAGCCCCTTTCTGGACCTCTTGCCCTGAGAGATAATATATTTTCTTGTTGCTTAAACTATTGAATTAAGGGCATCACAAGTTGAAATCCAATTTATCTTATTTAAATATGACATTTGCAGTGAATTGAAATGCCAAGAATACAGCCGATGGAGTAACAAACTGGAAGGGGCAGGCAGGAGGCCCCGGGACAGGTGAGGTGGGAGGAACACTTTCAGTAGCTCAGACTTGTGAGAGAAACAATGGCAACCATTAGAGGTGAAGAGAAGAGCACCGGGGTGAGATCTGAGTTTTCTCCACTTCCTTTCTTCCACTTTCTACGTTTCTAAATTAATTAGTATATACTATCAAGTATATATGCCCACTCTCCCACTAGTGGATTTGAAATGACTTGTTTTTTAAGAAAAGTTCTTTTCTTTTCTTTTTTTTTTTAAGTCTATTTATTTATTTTGAGAGAGAAAAAGAGGGAGCATGCACTTGTGAGAGTGGGTGACAGGCAGAGAGAGAGAGAGAGAAAGAGAGAGAGAGAATCCCAAGCAGGCTCTGGGCTGTCAGCATAGAGCCCGACCTGGGGCTCGATCCTACCACCATGAGATCATGCCCTGAGCAGAAATCAAGAGTCAGAGGCTTAACAGACTAAGCTACCCAGGAACCTCTGAAATGACTTAATGATAAAAAAAAAAAAGTGGGAGTGGCAATAAACTTGGTTAATGACTCCAAGATAAAAGCAGTAACCAAAACATCAAAGGGAAGACAAGAATTTTACAAATCCTCATTGGGATAAACGATAAAACTTAGGAAGCTATCCTGGCTCTGGGGTACAAATTTATCCACATATTCACGTATTCACAGTTCCTTCTATCATTTTAAGCAGCAAGGCAAATCCTTAATCTTTCACACGACCAGCATCTCTGTCTGAACTCTTGTTATAAAGCCCGAAGCTTTGACAGAGCTATGACTTCAACTAAAAGGTCCGGAGAAGACACAGTCGCTGGTATCAGTGAGACTGGGGAAGTTCCTAACTTCTGAAGTAGGAAGAATGGGAAGTGAAAAGTGGTCCTGTTCCAGCAGTGCTTCGTGGAGCCAAAAAAGGAGTCACTAATATCACAATGACAGAGCCATTTACTCTGTTTTAAGAACGAAGACAACATTTTCTTTTAAAAACATCTCTCTGTAAAGTAGAACCACGAAGGAAATAGCCATGTCTCTCTTACTCTGATTGGCCAAACACAGGAATGTCATGTGGGCTAAGATGAGGAAGGGTGTTTCTTAGTCTCTTACAAACTGCCCCTGAGAACCACACTTGTGGCGTGTCTTTATAAGCATATCAGCAGGAGCCTGAGAGTTTCCCATGTTTTATCAAGCCACAGGTAAGAGGAGGGTGAGGAGGTGGAGAGGAGGAAGGAAAAGAGAATTGACTGATGGCCCCAGAGATTTACTTTTACTCCCAGATTCATGTTACTTTCTCCGACCTCCACAGCCATCTTGGGCCCTGTTAGTACCGTACTGGTTTCCTGCAGGTGTGAAACTCTTCGCCACCATCGCCACCATGATAAACCCCTGGCACATATTTCAGTACGACTTCACGTGAGTACCGTATAGCTATCCAACTTGTATCTAGAAGAGCAAATTCTTTTTTTTTTTAACGTTTATTTATTTTTGAGACAGAGAGAGACAGAGCATGAACAGGGGAGGGTCAGAGAAAGAGGGAGACACAGAATCTGAAACAGGCTCCAGGCTCTGAGCTGTCAGCACAGAGCCCGACGCGGGGCTCGAACCCACGGACCGCGAGATCATGACCTGAGCCGAACTCGGATGCTTAACCGATTGAGCCACCCTGGCGCCCCAGAAGAGCAAATTCTTAATCAATGACCTACACTTAATGCCCTCATTTTCCTCTAGAAGCTTCCAAAAGACTTTAACTGTCAGCTACCTTATGGGGCAATTTCCTAGCTTTTTAGTATTTTCTTTCCTCTCTGGTAACATCATTTTTTTTTTTAATGAGTGCTCTCCCTAGGGAATTAATTATTACCTTGAAAAGTATATTCGTATAGTTCCATCAAGATATCTTAAAAATTATTGAATTCCTGACAGACATACTATGCAGCTTTTAAAAATTATGTAATGCATACGTGGATTTTTTTCCAACTGTATTGAATCAGAAATTTTTTATCTTGGGATACAAGACATTCTCTCTTTTTTCTTCTCTCCGATAAATGCAGAAATCAAGCTCACTGACTGTTAATATCCACATGCACATGCCAGTGCACACAGACTCATTGCAGTTCTGTGTGAGAAGAAATCTATGTCACCGGAAGAAAGGAGCTCCGCGGACATGGACAGTCATCACTGCATGGGCATTTGTTTTGCATAGAGGAGGCTCATTATAGCACACCTTATTTGCAGTTTACAGAGCTTTTAGAAACCTGATAATCATGCAGTCCCTCACTGAGAAACAATGGCGCTACCCTAGGGCCATATTCACACGAGGCAACATAGTTAAACAATGGAAAGGTTGTAACCTTTAGGAAAGCAACCGCACAGCCCTGATGGAGGCTAGTTTTCATCCTTAACTCAGAACGGATCAGACTTTGTTGTGGTAAAAACTGCATAAAATGCCAGGAAGCCTAAAACCCTCACTTCGAATTGTATGCAGTGACAAGAGTTAAGGAGAGAGCCACAGGGACCTCAGCCCCACACTCTGCCACTTAAAATTTGGGAAAGGTGGGGAAGGAATCTCAACAGGCCCTGAGATGAAAGGCAACACCACACAGTGCTGCTGCAGGGGCTCGTCGTGGGGCATGTTTTAAGGTTGAACTGCAAGACATCACTGACGGATGGTATGAGTTCAGGCTGGCAGTCCAACCTCTGAAGGTCAGTTTCCTCAACCGCCACTATCTGGGCATCATGGCCAACCCAAAATTGGGATTCAGCATCAGGGGGCCATGACACCAAGTGGGAGGGGGGCGCTGGACCCCTCCTTCCCAGACGTTTGTGTGCATAGATTAATTTGCACGAGGGTAAGGACACCTGTCAGGAAGAAGTTTTATGCCCACGAACACGATTTTGGAAGAATGAAAAAAGGAGTAAGTTCTTTTCCTCAGTCAACACAAGGTGAGAAAGGCTATGGGCAGAAGCTGAGGAAGTTGTTTGCAGAAGGGATTTTGAAAGGAACAATCCAAATGACAGCCCTGCCTTAGTTTAAAGCTAGGTTCTCTTTTCTGCTTATTATGGATCTTTGATAAGAAATACAATTGCTGAGAAGTCTGTTTTGCTTGCTGTTTGCTACGAGCATTGTGAGGCCTTTCCTGAATGTAACCCGCTGTGTAGTAGAATGGGTTGTAAACCTTCCTAAATGTAGTCTGATATGTAATGGAATGAGTGATTGTACATAAACTAACCGGCATTTCTCGCTTCTGTAAACCTGCTTGCTTAGCACATGCCTCACCTACCCTACCCTCTTTCCCCTTCCCCCTTTTTTCCTCCCGCCACAAGTAATGGACAAAGCCTTCCCGCCAAAGGACAGACAAAGGACGCCCAATCAGAGAACAACAAATGTCCTTACTTTAAAATCAACTAATCAGGCCCCTCATAATTTGAAACCTCCCCTGTGCTATTTGTCTCTGTCTATAAAAACGCTGTACCAACCCTGATCGAGGCCTCTTGCGTCACCGGCGACGAGTGCGCAGAGGACCAGGTTCGAACCTGCAATAAACGACCCTTGCCGCTTGGCTTTGACTTACGACTCTGGTGGACTTTTGTGGGAGGTTTCGGAACTTCGGGCATTACAATTTTTGTTTTCTTAAACTTGGAGCACAAGCAGTGGAATTCAGAGCCTGAAGTACCGAATGCCAATTGAAAGTTAAGGAGAAAACTATCCCTCCATTTCCTCAGGGTTGTGATGGGTCTTTAACAGAGTACAGGACTAACAGAGGCGTGATAGCATTTAGCATGTACGTAAATGCAGAGCACCAGAAATGGCACTAGAGCTATAAAAACCAAGTTCCCAACAAGTGCCCTGGCGGCGGCGAAGTAGAAAGGCGACTTCCCCTGGTGGCTGGCTGGTAGAGAGGGTGCCTTTCAGGATGCTGAAGCAGGAGAATACAAGTGAACTAATAGTAAACATAGAGAGATGCCTCCAGGTAGCCCCAGGGGCCAGTGTAAGGGAGCACCGCTGACTTCAGTGATTTAGGTGACGCCTCTCAACCAACAGCCTGTATGTATTGCCTCACCATAATCTCGCTCACATGGATAGGCTGGTGGAAACTTGAGGCATTCCTATGACACGGAGTGATGAGAATGATACTGTCCTTCCCTCTAGCAGCCTCAGTTAAGGATTAATGGGACAACGTAGGTGAGAATGCTAGCACAGTGCCTGGTATAGAGTAAGCACTCTACTAATTTCCTTTCCAAGCTCGGCCTTTGTAAGAAACCGTTTTAAAGATCAGTCAGGAATACTCATCCTTTCTATGATTCCATACCATAGAGGACAGCACAATCTTCATTTTTTTCGTATTACGGTAAGTAAACAGAAATAAATGAATCACTTTCTAATTTAGAAGGTGCTTGTTATTTTACACAGATGTCAAATAGCTTGGAAATAAATAAGTGAAACATTTGGGGCTTTAGAGGATTTTTCAGTTCATTAAGACAGTAATGTATGAAAGAAATACTTTAGTGGCTCAGGAAATGCTTACTTCGCATGGGTTACTATATGAGCCCTAAAGAGGACAGTTAAAAGGTAAAGTGGGAACAAAACGGAATACTCTCTAAGGTCACACACACACTAAAGGATTGGTATAAAAGACCTTGATGGCATTATATCCTATTTATGATTTTTCACTAGATTCTTGTTACACTTAGAAAAAGCACTCTCAACTTTTTATGCGATGCCATACAACAGCCCTATTTGGGCTGATTGCAAGGTCATTAATGAGTTTCAATTGTCCCCCAAAGTCTTTTTTACACTTGATTTCTAGTGCTTGGAAATGTTCCAATAGAGTGAACTCTTCTAGATTAGAGCAGGGATGGCAAATTCCTCACTTTCTGTGTTTGTATGTGCAGACATCACTAATCAATCACAGTTCTTTTCTGCTGAGTCATCTTCTCAATGCAGTGCCACAAGCATCCACTTCCCATCAGAGAAGTTAAAACCAATTTTCTCTACCTTCCTTAATGCTTTGCTCTCTGTGAAAATGCAAATATTTGAAGAAGAGTACAAATTTAAGTTATCAATCACTGACAATGAAATGTTAAAAAAAAAACCTGCAAGCAGCCTTGCAAGTTCCTCCAGCATTAGGGGCAAGAACTCCAGGGCTCCGGAATACAGGGAGGATAGACAGCGGAATCTAGGAGTTCCCTGAAGATGTACTTCACCTACTTAACAATTTTGCCTAAGGCCAGTGCTGCCAAAAGGACCGGTTCTCTCCAGGGCATCTATTTCAGCCATTTACCATCAAATGAAACTTACAACTGGCATATGAATTCTCAGGCCAAGGGCATTTTATTTTTTGAAATTTTAAAGTACATGTTGGGTAAACTACTTAAAAAATTCAAGACCCTTAAAAGAATCCCAGAAGCAGAAAGAGCAGTGCAGGGGAAGGTGAAGAGGTGCAGCTAATTGTAGCAGGTGTTATGTGTCTGAATATTGCAAGCCCACAGAAACTCTTGGGCGCACATACTTGCAAATTGCTACATACTTTCAGAGTCACAGTCCTCTGCAGCACACTGGCAGGCCAATAGGTAAGGAATGGCAAGATGGAATGGAATACATTTAAAAAGAAATTATGGAAGGGGCGCCTGGGGAGTTCAATTGGTTAAGCATCTGGCTCTTGGTTTCGGCTCAGGTCATGATCTCACGGTTCGTGGGTTCAAGCCCCACATCGGGCTCTGAGTTGGCAGTGTGGAGCCTGCTTGGGATTCTCTCTCTCTCTTCCTCTCTCTCTCTCTCTCTCTCTCTCTCTCTGCCCCTCCCCCACTTGTGCCTGTGTTTTCTCTCTCTCTCTTTCAAAATAAATAGAAAAAATAAAAAAGAAATTACGGGATTTGAGCTTATAGCCAAGGTGTAGTAATGGAGACCAGATTTACTTTCCCACCAGAAGCAACCAAAAAATGAACAAAATGTATGAAACAACAATTTGTGAGACACTGGACACAAGGCCACGAAGGACAGTGATCCTGACAAATGGGAAACAAATGAGATGAGCCTAAGGTCTCCCCAGCCGACTACCCCGAATGAGTTTTCCAGCTATGATGCAGGGAAAGTGAACCCAGGTCAATCCAAACAACTTCCCGCATTAGGAAGGCAGACCTGAGAGCCCAGGGAAAACAAGGTAGCTATAGGTTACAAGAGTAACAGAGAGGAGAGAGCCATACCAAGAAGAGCTCCAGAGATATCCAGCAGGACCCCCTCAAGAATGCAGCTATGTGGGCACCTGGGTGGCTTGGTCAGTTAAGCGTCTGACTCTTGATTTCAGCTCAGTCATGATCTCATGGTCTGTGAGATTGAGCCCTGTGTCGGGCTCTGTGCTGACAGTGCAGAGCCTGCTTGGGATCCTCTCTCTCTCTCTCTCTCTCTCTTTCTCTCTGCCCCTCCCATTTGTGCCCTCTCTCAAAAAGAAAGAAAGAAAGAAAGAAAGAAAGAAAGAAAGAAAGAAAGAAAGAAAGAAAAATAAATAGAAAAAGAAAAAGAAAACAAAAAGGATGCAGTTGTGTGCTGATCAACACAGGCATGTGAAGGAACTCCAGAAAACTGGGCAAAGAATCACCTGAAAGGATGAGAGTATGGTTTCTCAATCTTGGCACTATTCACATTAATTCTTTGTTATGGTTGCTGTCCTCTGTATGGTAGGATGTCAGCATCTCTGACCTTTACTCTCTAGATACTGGTAACTCTTGTCCATCCTCCAGTTGTGACAACCACAAATGTCTCTAGACATCACCAAATGTTCCTTGCAAGGCAAAATTGCACCTATTAAGAACTATTGGATTTAAGGAGTCAGTGCCCAGGGCACACAGGGCTAAAAATAGTTTGTTCCCACCTGCCACACCGGAAAACCTCAAAATGCACAAGATATTGAGTCGAGTACACAGAAGGGTCTTGCCTCAGTAGTGAGGACAAGTTGGCTCTAGACTGAGCACTGTTCCAGTCCTACCTAACAAAATCTTAAGAACAAGAACTGACAGAGTCAAGCCATTCACAGGCAATTTATCTGCATTCCAGAACAAAGCTCAGGAATATTTTAGAAATGCCAAAATATCTAGCACCCAGGAGTCCGGAATCGAGTAAAAAATTACCAGGCGTGCAAAGAAGCAAGAAAATACAATCCATAATGAGGAAATCAATTAGCCAATCAAAACTGACTCAGAACTGACACAGATTTAAAACTAGCAGACAGAAATGATAGTTACGGCATTTGTATTCTATATGATCAAAAAGTTAAGTAGAGACATAGAAGATACATAAAAGACCCAGCTCAAACTTCAAAAGGTGAATGTTATAAAGCATAAAATTAAAAGCTGCAGTGGGTGGGATCTTTGGCAGACAACAGAGAAGAAATGATTAGTGAACTTAAAGACAGGAATAAAAATAGAGAACATCTGTGAGTTGTGGAAAGGCTTCAGATGGCCTCACATGCCTGTCATCAGAGTCTCCAGAGTAGACGAGACAGTGTGGACTGCAGGAAAATATTTGAAAACATACCTACTGAAAGTTTTCAAATTTCAGGAAACCCATAAGCCCACAGATCAGGAATCTCAGTGAATACCAAGCATAAGAACCATTAAGTAAAATCCACAAAGGTACATGATAATCAAATTGCTAAAAACTGATAATAAAGTCATACAGACATGGATGAAAGCAGATTTCACATTAGAAATAACACAAGTGAGGGGCGCCTGGGTGGCTCAGTCAGTTGAGCATCTGACTCCTGATTTCAGCTCAGGTCATGATCCTGGGCTGGTGGGATAGAGCCCTGCACTGAGAATGGGGCCTACTTAAGGTTCTCTCTACCTCTCTCTCCCTCTGCTCTTCCCCAGCTCATGCACATGCTTGCTCACTCTCTCTCTCTCTCAAATAAATTTTTTTTAATTAAAAAAGAAAAAGAAATAACACAAGTGAGAATGTAGTAGGTGCTTTGTACTGGCAGCACCTTCAGTGACTGAAAGAAAAAGTTGTCAACCTAAAATTCTATTCCAGGCAAAAATATCTTCTGAAAGCAAAGGTGAAACAATGGGTTTCATAAATATAAAAACTGTAAGATTGTATCACCAGCCCACACATTATAAGAAATATTGAAAGAAGTCTTTTAACAGGGAAATTGTTGTTGTATAGAAATATGAATCTAAACAATGGAATGAAGAACACTGGAAATAATAACTATGTGGTAAACATAACTTACTATTTGAATCTCTTTAGAAGATAATTGAATGTGGGGTTTTATAGTATATATAAAAGTAAAATGTATAACACCAATTGCATAAATGTCAGGGGAAGAAATAGAAATATACTGTTGTCAGGTTCTTATAAAATACACAGTCGGAGACTACCACATCAAGGAAGGTAAAAATATATGATAAACCTTAAAGCAATAACAAAAATAATAAAACAAGAGTTGTTACTAATAAGCCTGTAGAGGTCATAAAATGGAATAAAAAATTTAGTTAGTACAAATGAAGCCGGAAAAAAGGGTAAAAATGATCACAGATGAGATGGAATGAATAAAAACAAAGAGCAAAATGTTTGTGCCACCTTTGATTTATTGCTTTTCAATTTTAAAAATGGGCAAAAACTTCGAGCAGATTATTCAGCAAAAAAGATATGCAAAAGCAATAAAAATGAAAAAATTTTCAATGTTGTTAGTTATTTGAGAATGGTTCATGAAGTCAAAATGGGATCACGACACACATAGTAAAATGGCTGAAATTAAAAAGAATGGCCATAACAAGTGTTGATGGACATGTGTAAAAGACTGGAACTCTCATACACTGCTGGTGGCAATGCACTGGGACATAAACACCTTGGAAAACAGCTTGGCAGCATCTTACAAAGTTAAACCTGTACCTATCATATGGCCCAGCTGTTCTGTGTGTAGATACTGTGTTCATATGTATTTAAGGCTTATTTATTTTTGAGAGAGAGAGAGAGACCGAGAGACAGGGCATGAGCGGGGGAGGGACAGGAGAGAGGGAGACACAGAATCTGAAGCAGGCTCCAGGCTCTGAGCTGTCAGCACAGAGCCCGATGCGGGGCTTGAACTCACAGACCGCAAGATCATGACCTGAGCCAAAGCCGGACGCTTAATGGACTGAGCCACCCAGGCGCCCCTATGTTCATATGTATTTAAATTTTCATCACAATATTTGTAGGAGCAAACAACTGGAAAAAAAGCACTAGTGTCTATCAACCGGTGAATGGATACAAAAGACTAACCTGGTTTATCCACCTGTGTATGAGTATATTCCACTGCTCAGCAATTAAAATGAATGGCCTCTTGATGCATACAACATGAATGAATCTCAAAATAATTATACTGACTTTAAAAAGCCAGGCAGTAGTAAAGTACACTGCATGGTTCCACTTATTTATAATTCTAGAAAATAAAAATGAATCTCTAGTGACAGCAGATCCCTGGTTGTTGGGGACTGAAGGTGGTAAGGAGATATGTGAGGGAAGGAGAAAATTTGGGGGGATGTGAATATGTTCATTAACTTGATTGTTATTCACTATCTTGATTATGAGTGTCTAAGTGTATTAAAACACATCAATGTGTACACTTTAGATATCTGTAGTTTTTATAATCAACTTAATTTAATCTCAATGAAGATGTTAAATAATGGAAGTTATAAAGAGAGTTTCTAGGGGACATCATAAAAGGTCGTACTTGACCTTGATACTAGAATGGAGGTCAAGAGATCTGAGTTCTAGTCCAGGTTCTGCCTCACATTTGTCTGATCTTGCTACCGGCACGTAAAATCTCTTGGTCTCAGTTCCTAACTTAAAAATCAAATAGCCGATTTGGTGACCTCTAGTGTCCTTTATAACTCCAAAGTCTAATCATACACAAAAGCTAATAGAAGAGACATTGCATGGTGAAATGGAACAGATTGACCTGGGTTTTAATTTCAGCTCTATTACTTATTACTTGGGTGACCTCAGATAAATTATACAACCCCTCTAAACTGTCAGAGAGTAAGTTCCATGAGGAAAGGACTGTGTTGGCTATTCATTCCTATAACCCAGAGCACGGTATAGACACCGGCATATAAATAAATGTCTTCCTTTTCTACAAAATGAAAATAGTAATAAGCCTACTTGAAGCAGAGGCTATTGATCCCCCTCTACCCTCTATCCTACTGTTCCAATTCTACTTTTATTTCAGCACAGGGAGACAGCTTTTGGTGTGCTTTCTGCCTCAAGCATCAAAACGGTACCCTAGGTAGGGATACAGTGCTTTCAAGAAGAGCTCTGGGGGCACCTGGGTGGCTCAGTTCGTTAAGCTCAGGTCATGATCTCATGGTTTGTGGGTTCGAGCCCTGCATCGAGTTCTGGGCTGACAGCTCAGAGTCTGGAGCCCTGCTAAGGATTCTGTGTCTCCCTCTCTCTGCCCCTTCCCTGCTCATGCTCTGTCTCAAAAATAAACAAAACATTACAAAAAAAAATTAAAAAGGGGGGGGGGGGCCTCTGGCCTCAGGAGAAACTAATGCCCTGAGGGCCACATTTAAGCAATGAAGCAATGAAGACAGTGGATAGATGTACCAGCCCACACCTTGATTATGGACTTCTAGCCTCCAGAACTATGAGAAAATAGATGTCATCGAACCACCGAGCCTAGGATGTTTTGTTATGGCAGCTCAAGCAGTCTAATACAGCAAGGTACCTTAAACACTATAAAGCAAAATATAAATATTTTATATTAATAAATATAAATATAAAGCAAAATATAAACCCAACTTCAGAATGGAAATTTTCTGAAGCTAAACTTTTGATTCCACTCTGAGTGAAAAAGAAAAGTTAAAACTATTTAAAACCAAAGAGAACCAAACAAAAAAGAATCAACATGCATGGTTGCCAGATTTAGCAAATAAATTATAGAAATACGCAGTGAAATTTGAGTTTCAGGTAAACAATGAATTTTTTAGTATAAGTATGTCCCAAATATTGCATACACCAGCAAATTATTTGCTATTTATCTGAAATTCAAATTTAAGTGGACAGCCTGTATTTTATCTGGCAAAAACTTATCTATAATTATATAGTCAGCTCTCTGAGGAGCTCAAGTTTTTATAAAAAGTTCTGTAGAAAAGATTTTTAAAAATGAAGGATTGATTTTTTAAGCTTATTTATTTATTTTGAGAGAGAGAGACAGAGTGTGAACAGTGGAGGGGCATAGAGAGGGAGAGAGAGAGAGAATCCCAAGCAGGCAAAGAATCCACTGTCAGTACAGAGCCTGACACGGGGCTTGAACCCATGAACTGTGAGATCATGACCTGAGCTGAAGTCAAGAGTCAGATGCTTGACTGGGCCACCCAGGAACCCCTAAAGGATTGATTTTTAAAGCAAAGTGGCTCAACCTGAGGGAATTTTATGAGGAAGTCTAAAACCCAGGCTGAGCTGAGGCTCACAAAACAAACTAAAGACAAGAACAAATTCTTTTTTTTTTTAATTTAATTAATTAATTAGTTAATTAATTTATATCCAAGTTAGCATATAGTGCAATAATGATTTCAGGAGTAGATTCCAGTGATTCATCCCCTATGTATAACACCCAGTATTTATCCCAACAAGTGTCTTCCTTAATGCCCCTTACCGATTTAGCCCACCCCCCCCAACCCACAACTCCTCCAGCAACCCTCAATTTGTTCTCTTCATTTAAGAGTCTCTTATGTTTTGTATATTATTTTTGCTTCCCTTCCCTTATGTTCATCTGTTTTGCATCTTAAATTCCACATATGAGTGAAGTCATATAGGACAAGAACAAATTCTTTAAAGCTCAAGAAAAACAGGGCAAGTATTGGCCCACCACGTGGAGAAGGTGGCATAAAGTTAACAGATGTTGGGGATGGCAGCCAAACTTTCCTTCTGCCTTATACTGTCCACCCGGGAAAATAGACCCACCCAGCACTCCAGAAAAATAGCCTGCTGACGTCAAGCAGGCCAGGAGTTAACAATAATCTACCTCACCATCTTCAGTGAGCTCAGAATATTTCTATCCCAGATTGCTAAAATGAATTCAAGACCTGATCTTACAGATTGCTCTGAGACATCATTGGCAATGGGAGAGGTGCCAGAAAACAAATAAATGTTCCTATTTTCAGGAAGAGGAAACAAGTGGACACTATTGGATACTACAAAGTGGGAAGTCCAGTGTATAGAAAGATTTCTCAGGTAGTTTCCTAAGGGCAAATGAATGTTTCTTTCCTGCTATATCATTATTAGATTTGTGCATTGGAATACTATGATGACAGCGCCTTGATTCCACAAAACATTTGATGAATATTTTGCATGATAACCTGGTGGACAACAGAGACATGTGAGAATCAGTTTTTGTGACTCTGAACTTAAATCTCACTTCACCGTGTTAATAATGTCTTCAATGAAGTTATGCTTATCACATTTCCTATCAACACAAAGTGAAGAGGAATAGTGTATTAATTGGATTCTTTTGGTGGCGAGGAACTTGACGTGAAATAACCAAGACAGGAATTAATTATAAAGGTTCTTTAACAAAGCCTCAGGACACCTAAGAATCAAGACTTCTGGAAAGGCTATAAAGTACAATGCTTTTCAGTGTGAACTCTCGTTTGAACCCCAGCTCTACATGATGTTGGGCAAGTCACTTCTTGGTGCCATAGTTTCCTCATCCTTAAATTGGTGCCTGATGTATAGTAAGCACTATATATTCAATGTTCTATTATATATGGTGTGATTGTTTCTTCCTCCTCCTTACAGAGTGGCTTCCTGTTTCTGAAACCCACATGATGGAGACAAAAATGGCTCCTGTGAGCTTGACAGGCCATGGTAGAGAATGTGGATTATGACTTCGAGTGAGGTGGGAGCCATGAGAAGGTTTGGAGCAGAGGAGTGACAAGGACTGACCTGGTTTTAGAAGGCTACTTGGGGCTGCTACGTGGAAAATGACTATAGGTACCAACCTGAAAGCAGGAAGAATACCAGAAGGTTATTATAATAATCCATGTGAAATATAATGGTGTTTTTTATTCTGGTGGTAAAGAGAGTTGGAAGTGGTCAGAGTCTTAATGTGTCTTGAGTAATCTAGTATTAAATGCAGGATGTGAGAGAAAGAGAAGAAAGATGACCCCAAAGTTCACCCCAGAGTGCATGGTAGAATGATTTTACTACAACAGGGAAGAATCTGGAAGGAGCAGGTTTTGAGGAGAAATATCAAGTGTTTGCTTTTGAATGTTAGCTTGAGTTGTCCTTAGTCATCCAGGAGATATGAAGCAGAAAGTAGAAGTATGGGATTTGGGGAGGGTTCAGGATAGAATGGGAACTAGAGATATAAATGTAGGAGTCATTTGTGCATAGGTGGCATTTCAAGCCATGGAATTTGATAAGCTTATGTAGGGAGGGGAATTGAGAGAAAACTGAGGAGACAAGAAATTGAACTTGGAGGCATTTGAAAATACACAAAAGAAGGCAAAGAACACTGGGAAGGTGTGAGCAGTGAAGTAAAGCAAGGACCAGGAGGAAATGATCAAGAGACCAACTGAAAATGTTTCAAGCAGGCAACTGTACTCAGTTGTGTCAAAAGCATAAGCTGAGGCAGGTGAGAACTGAGAGCTGATGCCTTCACATAATGACAAGGCTTATAAAAAAAGGGTGTTGAAGGGACAATGCTGTAGGTTTCTGCTTTGTGTAGCTAATCAGATAGATGAAAGCAAGAGAATTCAAACTCATGTTGATAAATTGCAGTGAGAAGCTTAAATCCTCAAATAAAACTGTTCAAGTTTATTTATCATGTTTAATGATAAATGCTAGGTCTGGCACTTAGATTCAGACTAGAAACTATAAAATCTGTGTAAACATCCATATGAAACACTACAACAATATGCCCCCAAATGTTAACAATTATTATCCATAATTGTTGGAGCTAGAGATGATATTGATTTTTCTTTATTTTTTTATAATTTCAAATTCTGTCTATAATAAAAATGCATTACTTTAGTAGTCAGAAAAATATAACAAGTGTTGTAAGATATCAGGTGTGTATAAATATGGATGGGAAGAACTTGTTTTAATTTATGCAAAAAAAATCCCAAAACTTGATGAAAAAGATCTTGGGTTGCATTAATAAAATGCCTTATGTTATTAATATACATTATATATGCAGCATATATTATACATATTTTACTGTATTATTATATGTTTTGTATGTATTATATATTATATATATTATTACTGTGTATGTTATTATATATACTGCATGTATTATATATGTATTATAATAAAAGTAATATACTTATAAGTAATGATAAGTGATAATATAAGTAATTATACATTATATATATATTTATTATATATTATATATACTGTATACACACACACACACACACACACACACATGCAGTATAACATGTCTTCCTGTACGTATTCAACTGGAAGTGGGCAAACTAGACAGTTTCACTGTCAGAAAGTACACAGAGAAGGTAAGGATGGAGAGAGATTTGGAACGTATGTCATGGGGAAAAGTTGAAGAAAATAGAAATGTGAATCCTAGAGGAAAAATTTAAGTCATAAAGGATGTGTGATGAGTTGCCATATGGTGAAAAGAATCAGACTCAGCTCTACTTATAACCTAGGGCAAGTCACTTAATTTCTCTGACACCAGGGTCCTCACTGATAAAGTAGCAATAACATCTTCCACATAACACTGTGATTTGATCACAGTGTCTTCTGGTTGCTGTGTCAGTTTTTCCAGGGTCTGGCCTAGAACCTCCAGAATGTAGATCTCACATGCTCTTCTTTGGGTTTCTCTAAAATATTTGCTCAGAAGCCTTGGTGAGCTATGTAGATTTCATTAAAGATTTTATCCACTAGATGGGAATGCAAGCTGGTGCAGCCACTCTGGAAAACAGTATGGAGGTTCCTCCAAAAACTACAAATAGAACTACCTACAACCCAGCAATTGCACTACAAGGGATACAGGTGTGCTCTTTCGAAAGGACACATGCACTCCCATGTTTATAGAAGCACTATCAACAATAGCCAAAGTATGGAAGGAGCCCAAATGTCCATCGATGGATGAATGGATAAAGAAGACATGGTGTAAAGACACACACACACACACACACACACACACACACACACACACACACACACAATGGAGTATTACTCTGCAATCAAAACGAATGCAATCTTGCCATTTGCAACTACGTGGACGGAACTGGAGGGTATTATGCGAAGTGAAATTAGTCAGTTAGAGAAAGAAGAAAATCATATGACTTCACTCATAGGAGGACTTTAAGAGACAAAACAGATGAACATAAGGGAAGGGAAACAAAAATAATATAAAAAGAGGGAGGGGGACAAAACAGAAGAGACTCATAAATATGGAGAACAAACTGAGGGTTACTGGAGGGGTTGTGGGAAGGGGGATGAGCTAAATGGGTAAGGGGCACTAAGGAATCTACTCCTGAAATCACTGTTTCACTATATGCTAACTAATTTGGATGTAAATTTAAAACAATAAAAAATAAAATTTAAAAAAAAGATTTTATCCACTAGATCAATGAAGAGATTCACATTTTACACTTCCCAGAGGAAAAAGCTTAAACTTCCCCCCATCCCTAATAATGCTCTTCTCTGCAAAGTCTTTGCCATAGTGACAATGGGAAGGGAGTGAGTGGGAATGTGTATGTGGTGGGGGGATCCTTCCACCATCAGACTCACTGGCTCTTTCTAGCTCCCCAGGATAGTGGGGTCTTCAAATTCCTTTACCTTTGTCTGTGAGAGCAAGCCATCCTCTCCAAGTTCCTGGCCTTAATTTGAAAAACCAAACATCATTATTCTTAGCAGAACAAAGACCCACTTATGTAGCAGAATTTACCTTCCATAGCCAACATATTTTTGTCCTGAGTGTCGCCAAATCCCCTTCCTACCTCCTCACGGCAAGTGCTATCAAGCTTTCCTTGCAACATATCCAATGCTCTTCCCATGAGGAAATTGGATGAAGGGCATCTCTTCATCCACTTACATACATAAAATATTTGTCACCCAGTAAATGATTAGGAAATGATAATTTTTTATTATTATTATCATGGCTGTCTTTAAGTATTTAAATAGCCAAGTGGCAGTTGAACATGAGGATGTATTTTCTATAGTTCCCAAGGACCCAATAGGACCAACAGATAGAAGTCAATGGGATCAGAATTTGGCTCAATAGAAGGCAGATATTTCCAGCAGTGAAAACTGTCCCATAACAGGAGAGAAGCTTCTCAAGGTGGTATGTCTTCTATTGTTTGAATTGTCTGATCCAAGACAGAGAACAGGAGACAGCATATGGGAACTGAATTAGTTGACCAACTCTTTCTCCGGATGGGTACTGTTGTGATACAATGGAAGGTAATAGAATGGTTTCTTCTGTCTTTTCTTTTTCTTCCCAATGTCACCCAAATCTAAGGTGATTTTATACCACCATAAACCTGGTCCTTTTTGGATCTGGTAGTGTTTAAAACACTCTGGGACAGAAAACTCTCTTGGAAGAGGTGGAGCGAGCCCACATAGCTGCTAGTTTCCTGTCACCACTTCAAAAGCAAGGGAAAGGGGGGTGGGGGAGGGTTACTGCGGCTGCTTAGGCCACCAGAATTGTAGGATACAGAGCTGTGCTGTGTCCTGGGGCCTTCATGGCTGGAGTGATCAACCCCAGGGAGGGGGAAATGGTAACCAGACTCCAACATACCCCAGGGGCTTTTGAGATATACATACATTTGCCATTTCCCTATCTTTTTAGAGCACAGAATTAACTTAAAGTCCTCCACATGCCAGTGTGGCTTCCCCTGTAATATAATCTTTTTAAAAGGTTAAGTTAATCTTGACTTTTACTGTTGCAGCATTTCAACCTAATGGTGCTCCATGCACAATCTAATTGGATTTTTATGGGGCTTTATTTAAAGAAATTTGTTTAGTGACAATGACAATTTGAGTATTACAGGTAGGTCCCTTTTGTATAATATCAAAGTGACATAGTGTACACACTGCTAGACTACTATAACAGATTTCTAATAGGCAGCTATTATCTAAAACCTACCTCAGTTCAAGTACAAGCCATACAAGAATTTATGTGCTCAATGATGTTATTACCGACCCTGCAGAATTAGAGCAAATGGGTAGGTGGGCCTGGGATCATGCTAATGGAAGGTTTCATGCTATACAATGAATATGTCATGTGACTTCTATAGAAAATTCTATTCATTTCAAAGGTGAATTGAATACTAGGTTGAATTTTTAAAGGCTATTTGTCCTAAGAGATTATGAATTTATACTGCCTTGGGTTGTATTCCATCATTATAAAAGTCCAGGAGTCCTCCGTAAAGTTTGTTTTACCAGCCGGAATTGGGAATTACATCTCTTGCAATAAATTCCTTCACATTGGCCATTTGACATTTCAGAGCTAACCTCTGGCTTAACTGACTGCAGGTAAAAATTAGAGTCGTATCTGGTTTTAACAATGGTCTCTGGGTCTACTTATTCCCAAGTACTCAACCAACTGCATCTTTCTTTATGGAACATTTTTTTTATATTCCATGAGGTACAATCCTAACTGTTTTTCTCAATTATTTAATGGCTTTGTTTGCTTTTGCATTAGCTTTAGTTTGTAAAATTCAACCCAGGTCGTTCCTTAAGAATGTGGTAAACGGACATATTGTGAAAAAAAAATCCTACTGATGTTTTTCAGGCATTCGAGATTATGGGTTATGCTGGGAAGGCTTTCATTCTGGAAGCCAAGAGAATTGCACTGTATGTGGATTTGGGGTTAAATATTTTCTCCAGGTAATTTAGGTATTGTTCATATTCGTTTACCAAAATGGAGGAAGGATAAGTTTTGTTTTGGGATTTTAGGGATTAGGGTGTTAAGGAAAACAGAAGAAGTTTGCAGGATGTGGGAATGAGTAGGAGGAAAAGTATAGCTAAGGAAAACAGAAAATGATGATGACTGAGTTTTAATTCTCCCTGATGATAGGGATAGGAGTAGGGATCGATCAACTTATAATTGGGAAAAAAAGTGTGGTTGTTAGTGAACTATCTTTTCCGAGACGAAGAGCAGTGATGGGGAGGGAAGGGTTTGACAGATGTAACTTCCATATGCCACTGAAAATTCAACTTTTGCCAGCCTCTTAGAAGGCTTAGAAGACATCCATAATCCATTAAAATTAAAAAAAAAATCTCTTTAGCTTAGAATTGTTTTATATTTAAAGAAAAGTTGCAAAGTTAGTACAGAGTTTTGGAACATACCCTGCACCCAATTTCCCCTGTTATTAACAGCTTACCTTTGAATGGTATTTTTCTTGCAATTAATGAACCAATATCAATACATTATTAACTAAAGCCCATACTTTATTTAGATTTCCATAGTTTTACAAAATGTCCCTTTTCTATTTCAGAATCCCATCCAGGACACCATTACATTAAGTCATCATATCTTCTTAGGGTCCTCTTGACTGTGACAGTTTCACATTTTCCTTGACTTCAATTACCTTGACACCTTTGAGGAGGACAAGTCGTTTATAGAATATCCCTCAGTTTGAGTTTATCTGATTTTTTTTCATGCTTATGTTGGGATTGTGGATTTGGGGAGGAAGACTACAAAGATAAAATGCCATTCTTATCGCATCACATCACGGGTACATACAGTCAACATGTCAACCTTGTTAATGCATTGAGGTTAGCCTTGATTACCTGGCTGCGGTAGTATTTGTCAGGTTTCTTCAGTGTATAGTTACCTTTTTTTTCCCTCATTTTCTATACTTCATTCTTTTGAAAGAAGTCACAATATGCAATCCATATTTAAGGAGTGAGTACTTATGTTCCACCTTCTTGAAAGCCAAGTATCAACATAAATTAGAGGAACTCTGCTGATCCATTTATTTATTTAATCAATCATATAATATATTTACATCAGTATGGACTTACAGATATTTATTTTATATTTTGGGTTATATATTTATTTGATTGGTCAAATTGTTCCAACTTTGGCTCTTGGGAGCTCCTTAAGTTTGATATATCACTATCATTGTGAGGTTTTTCCTTTCCCTTCCCTTCCTTTCCTTTCCTTCTGACACTGCAAGATCATCTAGTCTCATCTTGTGTATTTCTTGGTCTCTGTTCTGGAATCAGCCATTTTCTCGAGGAGCACTGGTTTTTCTTTCTTCTTTCTTTCTTTCTTTCTTTCTTTCTTTCTTTCTTTCTTTCTTTCTTTCTTTTTTAGCACTGGTTTTTCTTATTGGAAAGGTTGCAGAACCAAGATCTGTTCAAGGTGTGCTTGTTGCTACTGGAGCCTGGTTGATTTTAGGCCTTCTCAGCTGACAGAGTAAAGAACTATACATGTGTATATTGATCCTCACACATACACATATCTCTAAATATTTCTCTTTGCAACCATTGCCTTTTATATGAAGCTAAACCTAAGTACATACTGATGTCTCCAACTAATCCATTACGATCTGAATCATTCTTTCTTCTTCCCTGGCTTATGTACATATTCTTACTCCAACAGTGAAAAGCCTGAGTCCCACCAATAACTGCCCATTTATTTAATTGTTCAATTCCAGCATATACGTAGGAGGCATTAGAATTATTAATCCATATCCTCATGGGAAATGGTTTTATTGGCTGGAGTACAGCGCATATGTCCAACTTCTTCTGCCTTCAGTCTTACAGACTTCACTTATTTCCAAAGCTACTTGGGTCAGTACATTTTCCCCAACCTCTTTTAATGAGGTTGTTCCATACATTTGTAATACAGTTAGATTCTCATATCACAGTGTGTGCTTCATTCTGGGATCCTCCAACCTTCTAAATGATTTATTTAATTTGCGTATGTTAAGGTTCACTCTTTATGTTGTAAAGTTTTGTGTGTTTTGACAAATGCATAATATCATGTATCCACTATTGTGGTATCATACACAAGAGTTTTAATGCCTGAAAAATCCACCAACCTTCACCTTTACAATATAATCCCCCAACATCACCTCTCTGGGACCCCTGGCAACCACTGATCTGTTAACCATCTCTATGGTTTTGTCTTTCCCAGAATGTCATATAAATGGAATCATATGCCATGTAGGATTAAGTTGTTTTTAACTGTGGCAAAATATACATAATATAAAACGTACCATCCTAACCATTTTTAAGTTTATAATTCAGTGGCATTAAGTACAGTCACATTGTTTTGCAAACATCACCACCATCCAATCCTAGAAACTTCATCTTGCCAAACTGCAACTGTATACCCACTGAACAATAATTCCTCATTCCTTTCCTTCCTACCATCCCTGACAACCACCATTCTGCTTTCTGTTTCTATGAACTCATAGAAGTGGGATCATACAGTATGTATCCTTTGGTGAATGGCTTATTTCTCTTAACAAAACGTCTTCACAGTTCTTCCATATTGAGGCATGTGTCAGAATTTTCTTCCTTTTTAAGGCTGAATAATATTCCATTGTATGGATATGCCACTTTTTGTTTATCCATTAAGTGATGGATATTTGGATATTTGGGTTGTTTCTACTTTGTTGCTATTTTGCACAATGCTGCTATAAACATTTATGCATAAGTACTTATTTGCACCTATGTTTTCAATTCTTTTGGGTGGGTATATCCCTAGGACTGGAATTGCTGGCAAGTCTACGTTTACCTTTTGATGAACTTACAGCCATCGTAGTGTGTATGAAGTTGTATCTCATTGTGATTTGATTTGCATAATTTTTATTATCTTTCTAGGTGCTTTACCAGTTGTATATATATTGTTTTGGAGAAATGACTATTCAAATCTTTGTCCATTTAAAAACTGGATTATCTATATTTTTATTGTTGACTTTTAAGAATTATGTATATGTTTAATGTACAAGTCACTTATCATTTATATGATTTACAAGTATTTTCTCTTATACTGGATTGTCTCTTCACTTTCTTGATGGTGTTCTTTGAGGCACGAAAGTTTATTCTGATGAAGTCAAATGTATGTTATTACTTTTGTGGCTTGTGCTTCTGGTGTCATATCTAAGAAATTATTGCCAATTCATAGTCATGGAGATTTACTCCTTTTCTCTTCTAAGCATTTTATATTTTGAGATCTTACATTTAGGTCTATGATCCACTGTTAGTTATTTTTGTATAAGAAGCATCATTGTTTTTATTTGCATTCACCTATGATTACTTGCCATCTGTATATCTTCTTTGGTATGATATCTACTCAGATCTTGTGACCATGTTTTTATTGGGGGTTTTCATTTTCATGTTATTTAGTTTTAGTGGTTCTTTGCATATTTTAGATACAAATCCTTTATCAGATGGAGTTTGCAAATATTTTCTTTCAGTTCATGGCGTGTCTTGTCATTCTCTTAAAGTGCCTTTCACAGAGCATACATTTTTATTTTTAATAAAGTTTCACTTATATTTTTTTCTTTCTTGAAGTGTTTTTGGTGTTGTATCTAAAATATAATCACCAAACCCCAAATCATGTAAATGTTACCCTTTTTTCTTCTAGAAGCTTTATAGTTTTTCTTTTTATACTCACGTCTACCATCAATTTTGAGTTCATTTTAGTGAAAGCTATAAGGTCAGTGTCTAGGTTAATTTTTTTATGTATGGAAACCCAATTGTTCCAGCATCATGTGTTGAAAGATTATTCTATCTCCATTGAATTGCCTTTGTACCTTTGTCAAAAATCATTTGACTGCTTGTGTGTGGATTATTTATGGACTCTCTATCCTGTTCCATTGATCTGTGTATCTATTCTTTTGCCAATACAGCACTGTCTTAATTCATCCATCCATTGTTTCATTCATGCATTTATCCATCCATCCATTTATTATTTCCATTTTTTTAAATTTAACTTTTAGTTAACATACAGTTCAATATTATTTTCAGGAGTAGAATTCAGTGATTCCTCACTTATATACAACACCCAGTTCTCATCTCAAGTGCCCTCTTTAATACTCAGCACCCATCCAGCTCATCCCCCGCCTTCCTCCCTCCATCAACCCTCAGTTTCCTCCCTATTGTTAACAGTCTCTTATAGTTTGTTTCCCTCTCTTCTCTTCCCCCCTCCCATATGTTAATTTGTTTTGTTTCTCACATCCCACATATGAGTGAAATCTTATGGTATTTGTCTTTCTCTGATTGACTTATTTTGCTTGGCATAATACATGCTAGCTCCATCCATCTCAAGGTTTCGTTCTTTTTGGTGGCTGGGCAATATTCCATTACACACACACACACACACACACACACACACACAACATCTTCTTTATCCGTTCATTAGTCAGTGGACATTTGGGCTCTTTCCATAGTTTGGCTATTGTTGACAATGCTGCTTTAAACATCGGGGTGCATGTTTCCTTTCGAATCTGTGTTTTTGTATATTTTGGGTAAATACCTAATAGTGCAATTGCTGGATTATAAGGTAGCTTTATTTTTAGTTTTTTGATGAACGTCTATACTGTTCTCTAGAGTGGCTGCACCAGTCTGCATTCCCACTGGCAGTACAGGAGGGTTCCCCTTTCTCCATATCCTTGCCAAGACCAGCTATTTCCGGTGTTGTTAATTTTAGCCATTTTGGCACATGTGAGGTGTTACCTCATTGTGGTTTTGATTTGTATTTACCTGATGAGAGTGATGTTAGAATATTTTCATGTGTCTGTTACCCATCTGGATGTCTTCTTTGGAAAAGTATCTCTTCATGTCTTCTGCCCATTTCTTAACTGGGCTGTTTGGGGGTGTTGAGTTTGATAAGTTTTTTATAGATTTATCAGATATGTCATTTGCAAATATCTTCTCCCATTCCACAGGCTGCCTTTTAGTTTTGTTGATTGTCTCCTTTGTTGTGCAGAAGCTTTTCCTAATAAATATTTACTGACTATCTTCCTTGTGCAAGACATTGTACTGGATACCGTGGAAAACAAAGATGATTCAGATGTGGTAGTTGCCCTCTAGGAGGTGCAATATAGTAGCTGGGGAGGTGAGTTGAAGAGTGTTACAGGGTACACACAAATAGTGTAAAACAAATCACAAGGTGATAAATGCTGTAAGTGATGTACAGGGTCAAAGAGGTTTTCCATAGAAGATGTTATAAGCAGGAACTGAGACAACTTCAGATTTGAGCAGAGATGTGAAGGACAGATAGCATTTAAATGAGAAAAAAGTTGCAAAGATCTCTGTATTCGGTGGAAAGAATTGCATGGGCAGTGTGGAGACAAGTGCAAAGTCTAAGGGTACTGAGAGAAGTATAACCAAAGCCATGTGCGCAATTTAAAATTTTCTACTAGCTATATTAACAAAGAAACACTTGAAATTAATTTTATAACTTATTTTCTGTAGCCCAACGTATCCAAAACCTCATTTCAATGCGTAGCCAATTTAGAAGTAGGGAGATGTTTTACATCCTTTTTTTGGTGCTAAGCCTTCAAAATCTGGTGTGTAGACTGCACTTAGAGCACATGTTCACTTGGAACAGCCACATTTCAGTTGCTTAATAGCCACAGACACATTTTGCCCACCTAGATACCAGCGCAGGTCTAGGAGGTCAGGAGCAAGAAAAGGTTGCAAAGGCAGGTGGGGGCTGGATTAGGGGGAAACTTGCATTACTGAGCTAGCGTCTGAACTTTATTCTATAACCACTGAATAAACATCGACGTTCTTGAGAACTAGGATGCTCTTTTCGCTGAACATGTCCCAGGTAGGCAGTCAATCCGTGTGTACTGGATGATTGAATGATCAGAGCAATGTTTTATGGAGATTAACTGGTCATATCCACAGAGAGGTGGGATTGAAAACTAGGAGGATGAATGCCTTGGTTCTTTTTTTTTTTTTTAATGTTTATTCATTTTTGAGAGAGAGTGAGCATGCGAGCAGGGGAGGGGCAGAGAGAGAGAGGGGGGCAGAGGGTCCAAAGCGGGCTCTGCGCTGACAGCAGCGAGCTGTGAGATCTTGACTGGAGCCGAAGTCAGTCCCTCAACTGACTGAGCCGGCCAGGCTTCCCAACTTTGGTTCTTTTTCATTTAAACCCCATGATATGGAAGCTTTCTCATATGACATAGATGTTTTCTCTTTTACCCTCTTCATGAGGGAAATTAGTGCCTAAAATGTTAGCTATTTAGTATAGGGCAATCCTTTCTAGTGTTTTGTCATTTATTGTTTTGGAGTATAAACAGGACAGGCCTCTGCGAGGACACGTTTGGTGGCCTTTGGGAATGGGTCCTCTCACATATTACAACTGCTACATAAAGCAATGAGATACTTTTCTGAAAGGACATGGCTAGAGAGTGACTAGTAGAAGATAAGCCTGTTGTGCAAATTAATTTTTTTTCTTTGAGAATGCTCCCTGGTAGTGAAAATCTAGGAGCCTTCTGAAATTAGAGTGGAGGTGGCTTTAAAATCCCTGTCCTTAGCTGGCTGTGGAAGAAACCAAGGAGGCTACTTGGGTTTGTTGTGATTATACATGCCTCTCTTATTGGCAAATCTATTCTCACAAACTAGCAGGAAATCAAAGCTGCAAAGCTTTGATTGATTGATTGATTGATTGATTACTTGAGATTATTTCTAAAGACTGAGAGTGAAAAATCTATCAAGAGGCCTTTTTTTAACAATAGTGAATGTAACATGTGCATGCAGGGATGTGTGTGCATGCTGCATTTTAGGCCTGTTAAACTTGACCAGGCTTTTAGGCTTTTTGAGACACAACCGCGTATTATCCGAGCCATATTTTCCATCAGCTGTGACAGATTTCTACATGTTAATATTCAAATTTGGTTGTACTTTCTTCTTTGCAATGAAGCTAACTTGGTTTTTATAGGCTTGTTGTTTTAATATCCTTTTAGTAAAATGTGAACAGCGTCAATGTGGACTTTTAACTCTGATAAGAATGAGTTTTTAATGTATCTCCTAGATGTATAGGCATACCTGATGTCTTGTATTAATAGAAGCCCTGGGGAGCTTTCCAGGATTTTTTCTGCTGCTTTTGTTTCCTAGCACAGTAAGTGGCTGGGAGACTGGGTCTTTGCTGCCAGGTCGTGGTTGGGAAGTATCAGTTATTATAGAGTATGTGAGCTTTGGAGGAACCGTCTCCCTGTTACCAAGAAGGACATTCCAACAGTGTTGTTGCTCTATTAAGGCAGAGCTTCAGTGAACAAAGAATTTTCCTTTGGTCCTTCTGAAAATGGAGGGACGTGGTGAGCATGAGCGGCATCTGCTCCCAACCAAATATCTTGGGTGAGTGCAAAGTCTTGTGTGATTTCAGGAGAGGCTTCTTCTCTCGTGATGCATTTTGGGAATATAACAACACCTATTTAGTGCTTCGTGGTAATTACATACGGTATATATTGCTCCGATCAAGAAGTGATTTCAGAGGGAATGTATGCCGTGGCTTTGGAACTGAGCGTTTGGTTTGAATTCTGGCCCTACCAGCAATTGCTGTGTGACCATAATCGTTCTGGGACTTAATTTTCTGTCTGCAAAATAGGCTAATAATAGCGGCCTCATGGGATTTATGTGATTGTAACATGGTAACTGTGTTCGGTTGCTGGCACCGGCATAAATGGCAGCTGTTAGTATAAAACTGTGCTAAAACCGTGCTTGGCTTGCGGGTCGAGACCTCTGTGCCCTACTCTCTCTTGACTGCCTCACTGGAATGAAGTCAAGTAAGGCAGCCCTGATTAAAATGTGTAGCGCAGAGCTCTCGCCATCCATAGCGTGATGGACTGATGGCCCGAGCCGATCCCCTTCTGGATCCGCCACCAAGCCCGCACGCCTCCAGCTGGCCGTTCTGGGGCAGTGGGCAGGCCCATTCTGGCAAACCGCTTCTCTCCTGGCCTGAGCAGCACAGGAACTACTATCCCAGTCTAGACCTGGTTTTCAGGGACTTGTCAATTGGGGTTCAAATTCATTTAAAAAAAAATGTCCAGTATCAAACCACTGTAGGTCCTAGGACAAAAAAAGAGCGAATTAAGAGGCTAAGGTACCTAGCAAGGAAAAAGTAAATGAGGAGAGCTGCCCCCCTCCTCTTCCCTGCATACATTGTAGCTCCTCCCCCCCCCCCCCCCCCGCCCCCGCTTCTCTGGGCGGGGTGAATGCCAGGTGCAGACACCGCAGCAGGATGCCCTTCCCGCAGGCCCCTCCCCTCCTGCGCTGTTTGTCATTTTCACCACTCTTGCAGCCCTGGGAAGAGACTACTACTTAGTCTTTCAAATGAAAGAAGTCTTGGGTTTGCTTTGAGTTCCTTGAAGGATGGGGATGTATTTCTGCTGGTTTTGTGTCTTAGCTCTGATCAAAGGGGCCTCTTGGTTTTTAAAGAGAGAAAACCAAGTAGCCCATTAAAGCTAGGGATGCAAGAATTCTGGGCAACTGGCTGGGCTCCTCCCCTCTCCTGGGAGGGCCAGCGGGGCAGCCCTTGGACAACTTTTATGAAGGAGAGATGATTAGAAGTGTTGTCTCTTAACGTATTTATTTTTTCAGAGGGGCAGGGCACACGGGTGGGGTGGGTGTGTAAGCAAAATAGGTGAAGGGGATGAAGAGGCACGAATTTCCAGTTATAAGATAAATTTTTTAAAATTTTATTTTTTGCCTTATTTCATTAAACTGTTCAATTATTGACTTTCCCATTATGATGAATCTATCTGACTTAATGCTTAATGGCCTCCCTGCAGCTATGGGTAGTGTCACTTTCCACGCTCAAGTTCTACAGAGTAAATATATATAGCAAATGTAACAGGAAGAAGAGGCACAATTTCTGGGAACTAGGATGGATTGCAAGAACAAACTCTGTTTGGGGCAACACTGGACCTAAAAAGTAGGACGCTCACCTAAAAGTAGGACTCTGGGAAGGCTGTACCAGGGTGTTGACCCCGCAGAGGGGAAGTAGAATGCATAGTGGGCTCCAGAGATCAAAGATTCTTCCAGGGGTGGCCTTTAGTTTCACCACATGTCTGTCATGGAATTAGACATGCCGGCTGCCCCACACTTCATTCCCTTGCCTCCCTGCTGTTCTCTGAGTTCAAACCAAAAGTGCATGGGGAGGGGGCCGTGGGGGGATAGGGGATGCACAGGGGCAGCAGAGAGATTTAGAACAATTCTCCTCGCAAGAAGGTGCTTTCCCGAAATTCTCTGGCAGAAATGGAAAAAAAATAAACAAAACAAAACTCAGTATTTCACACAATCCCTTTAGGGGCAATTTTATATCACTTTGCTAAAAATTGGATATGTCTTCCTAAGTCTTCCACAGCCATTGGCTCAGCAAGAGTTTGAAGTGTTGTGGCAGCGACCCTGACTTTTTCCTTTGCCTCATCCACTTCTCACTCACCCCCTGCCTCTATTTTTCTCTTTTATGTGGATCTATCTGTGTCTAATTTAGATGGCAAGTTCCTCACCACTGTACGTGAGAGGGTCTAGCATACTGTGCACACTTATAAATGTTAAATGATAATAATGATAATATGAGAGCCCTAAAGGTGCCAGCTGCTTCATTTCACTTGAGAGAAGAGGGTTTTCACTACAGACTGTAGTTAAATAAAATAAGGGCAGTGGGGAGGGAGGGCATATCGGCTTTCTGAGGCAAGGAAGGGGATAGAGAGGCTGATAGGAACATGCAGTAGAAAAGAACATGGGCTTAAAAAAAAAATCAGTCAAGACCTTGGGATGTCAAAGAGAATTCAGTGCCTGGCCTTAAGTCTTACAAATTTTCGAACAATCTACTGGTTGCCCAAGGTTTCAAACCAATTTGAAGGACTGATTACCTAACCAGGACAGAACAAACACTTTTAGCCATGAGCAGGAAAACTGCAGGGGGTAAAAGAGCCCACAGCAGGGGCCGCAGAACCCTTGGGTCCGGGATCTGATTTTGCAGCTCACTGGCCGTGTAACATTTGCTGAATCTCAACATTTCCGTGACATGGTTTCTCATCTACAAAATGAAGGGGGAGCTGTGTTACGTAGCAAGGGGAAGTTTACTAAATGATCTCCATGAATCTTTCCAGTTCTGAAATTCTGTGGGTCAATGGCTGCTTGAAGCCTACTCGTTTTCTTGACCACTTACTATGTGCTATTCACACACGTTCCCTCGTTCAACACTCCCAACTTTGTCTAGCAGAAACTGTTACTATCCCTAGTTTTCAGATGAGGATACTGAGGTAAGAAAGAACAGCACCTTGTCCAAGGTGCCAGACAGGTGGCAAGAGCCAATACCATCCCTATGTGAACCTAAAGCCTCTGTGCTGACTTACGATGTGACACTCCATACCCGCATTCCCAGCTGGGCCCATATCCTGGCCTCCTGAGTCCAGCCTGGAATGCACAGCGATGTTCTGGAAGCACAGGAAGAGCCTCAGAAATGATTGAGGGTAGGAACTATGTTTAGAATATTTACCTTTGTCAAACCACAATAATTTAAAGTTACCTCCTTTACAGGACAGAGATTATTTAATAATATATTTATTAAGCACTAGCCAGGTCTACGTATCACTTCATCTAATCCCCTCAGCAACCCTCTAAGATTAATCCGAATTTTGTAGATGAGTAGACCGAAGCACTAAGGTTAAAGGCATCCAGAGTAGGCGACGATGGAGATGAGGTTCCGATCCCATCTCTGCCCACCCCCCCCAAGTCCCATACTTAGTCTCTGCCCTGGACTACTTGCTGCTCATCTTTTGATGGCTGATGGTTAGCTTCACACTGTTCAGTAGGGCAAGGCTCAACACAGTGGAGAAAATGCCTGACGCTGAGCCATAGAGTTCCTGTGGTCATGACCCCAGGATGGAGAGCCACCTAGGCCACCTGCCAGATAACATAAAGAGTTCTTGATGAAATGCTTGGAACCCTGAAACTCAGCTCCAGCAGTAGGTACCTGCACACATTTTCTGTGTGAATGCGCATCCTATGGTTAGGATGCGAGTAGAGAGATGGGTCCCGGGTGACCTGGGTCTCACCTCTGCCTTGCTCCACGTGCATCTCTAGAACAAAGGCATGTTACGCTCTCCTCCCTTTGCCTTGTGATGATGCTGGCAGACAGGGAAAGCAGAACAGCTACACTCTTCGCAATTGGCTTTTGTTTCCCACTAGCCTCTGCTTACATGGACAGAAAAAGTGGACAGAAAGTCTACTTTCATGACAGAGCATGGGAGGGAAGCAGTGTGCACCTGCCTCTCCATCCTTAGCTGGGTACTCCCTCCTTGCCCAGAGACAGGCCAGGATGTGGGGTTGCAGAAGCTACATCAGCGACTCAGCCCCATGTGTGGCCTTGTTGCTTAGTGAAGCAGGGAGAAGAGGCTCTGTGCCTCCTTCGAAAGGGTACTGGAGGAGGCCCTGGACCTCACACGTCTTTCATACAGAAAGCAACAGATGAAACTGGGTTTTGAAACCTTAAATTTAGATTTTACAGCAACAAGGACAAACCCACTGTCGCTGCCCTGTGTCCACAAGAGAGAAATGATAGATGCTGCTCCACAGAGAAAGACACTTTGGCAAATAGCAACCGTAAGTAGCGGGGGTGCTGTTTCCTCCTTCCTTCCTCCCTCCCTCCTTCCTTCCTTCCTCCCTCCCTCCCTCCCTCCCTCCCTCCCTCCCTTCCTTCCTTCCTTCTTTCCTTCCTTGCTTCTTATTCTTGTCACTTGAAAAACCATGATGACAATGTGTTCATTGCATGTGGTATTTCTAAATACACTGATATCAAATGCACTTAGTTATTTCGTTATGTGAACTTAGCATTTGTTTTTGTTACTAAAACATACACACACAAACACATAGATTTGGGTTTTTTTTAAACAAGAACAACAAAAGCAGTGCTCACCCTAAAATGTTGTGGGCGCAGGGCAAAGGCTGCAGCCCCTTCCAACAGGCTGTCCTACCATCTACATAAAAACCATAAAAGGCAGCTGTACCCTTAGCCCATCACTCCCCTCAACCACCCCAGTAGCCTGACCCAAGGAAAGGATTGTAAATTTAGACACACACACACACACCCTAGATATAAATATGCACACACAAAGACTATTTCTGGAAGGATAAACAATTGGTAGCCATCGTTGTTTTGGGGATGGAGAACGAGAAAAAAATCATAGTTCCCAACAGCCACTTCTGCTCTCCTTGTGCTCTTGCTTCCTCTGTTCGCCAGAAGAGGACCTGCTGCTGGGCTCTGCGGGGAGCAACCTCCCTTCCCTCCTGCTCCTGGTCACCATGGCTTACAGATGCAGGCACAGGCAGAAAGCCTACAGGTGGGCATAAATAGGGATAGGATACTAGGTAGGATCCAATTGCAGAAGTGGATGGAGAGCCTACGGATGTGTCTATCCTGGAAGCACCTGACTGTCAGCCATCCGGTCTCGCCTCACTGGATCTGGTTGCTCCCTACAATCCACGGGGAAAATACACTCCCTACCACTGGCACAGGTTGGCTGGGAATCCACCCAGGTGACCGGCAAGAAGAAAACAACATCCTGGAGAGAACTTGTATGCATTTGCCTGGGGTCCTGCTTTGTGTGTCCACTGGAGAGTTATGGGGACAATCTGAACTTGGAAGAATAGCAAATATTTTCCTACTCTTGAACCAAGCTCTATTTCCTTCTCTGTGAAATCCTTGAAAAGCAAGCTGCCTGTCTTCTGGAGAGTGGTAAATGTGATTTATATTTGGGGGACAGCTAAACAAATTACACTCCTTGAGCAAAAGAAGGCCTTCATCAGCATTGGACACATAAAGCAGGAGGGAGGCGGCCACCAGCCGCTACACGCACGTGTGTGTTTGTGCAATCAGAGGTTTCCAGGTTTTCGGGGAGTGTCCCTGACATGAGTCTGCTCCTTCTCTTCTTTATCCTGATGGAAATTCCAGAAACAAACATAGTGTTTGGTTCTGAATAAAGATGTTTGGTGAAGGCCAAGACAGAGAGGTGGGAAGGGGAAAAGCCAGTGCAGGAAGAGAGCAAGTAATAAATGGGAGCGTGCGGAATGTGCTCCACCTGACTTAGCCAGATGCCTCTAGAGGGAAAGAAAAGGAAACAGCTAAATGCCTTATATCCCCCGGAGTCTTCAAAGGAAGCCTGCAAAGCAGGGCATCAGGGTAATCCTCACTCATTTAATACCTGACGCGTTTGCATCTGTGATGTGAAGAGCAAATTAGAATTCCTGTTACAAGAACAGAATTTTAACTGCTAGGAGTTAACACAGAGGTCAGGCAGCCTTATCACCACCTTATCTTATTTCACATGGTATCCGGATGAGTATTTCAGGACAGGGGTGTTTTGGACTTTTTTCCTCCAGGATCATTAGGAAAAGCCATAAAGAAAATGATTCTAAACTCAGCAGTCTGCTATGCGAAAGGAAGGTTAATTCTATCCTTGGCAGCCCTCCGTCCCTTCCATGGGCTGTCCAGATTTCCACTATTAGGACGGTTTACCTAGAGTCTCAGTGCAGGTGCATTGTTATTTTAATTATTTAGGATGTAATTTCTGGGCCTGAGGAAGATGGATAGCACATCTTAAAGAAAAAAGACTTTCCCCCCAACGCACCACAAATAAATTCTTCTGCAAAACAGTGACAATGGATTAAATCATATGTTTGTTAGATATTGTTAACTTTATCTTCAGAGGAAACACTAACATTTTTGCTGCCTGGGCTTTGGGGATCCACTTGCCATGGAGACATGAAGTCTAGAGTTAACAAAATCATGCGGTGTGAAGTCCACACAATATTATTTGTTTTATATTGGGCTGAATGCTTTGATTACCATTCACTCTCAAGTTACCCTTGAGACAGGAGACTTTCAGTATTATGTTCCTGCTATTGGCCAAGGAACTCTCAAATGTCAGCCACTTATATCCCATTTTCTAGATTAATAAAACGAGGCAAAACAGATACAGTATTGATAGAAGAGAAAGAATTTTACACACACACACATACACACACACACACACATCCCTAAGACTTCATCCTTAAAGTCTTAAAAAAATAACGTTTAACACCTTACAGAAATATATTTTCCCTAGACAAGTGTGAACACAAGCTAGTCTGAGATTAGTTATAGGTCATGCAGTGATAGAGTTTTATTTTTCTAATATAATTCTAATTTTCTCTTTTTGAAAGTAGGAACTCCTGAAGAAATGTAGAACATGACACAATCTAGAAATTTTAAGTGTACAAAAATTCAAAGTGGTCTACAATGCCATCTGACTGAGATAAACTGGGAGCAAGCCTAAGACAGAACTCCATTCCAATCGGCCCTCTTTCTTACACAATATGCATCTTTGGAAATTAGCCAGAGCTGGTTTCTGCCACTTCTTTGGTAGAAGTTGTGAATACTTTTCCAGATTGTGGACCTCTGCCTTGTTCTGGATTCTTCAGAGTCAGCACAATTTCTGTATCTCTCTCTAGAATAATTTATAGAAAGAAGAGAATGTTTTCAAAAAGAGGTGGAGAGACTTCCATCCAAGTACCCCTGCTAGAAAATGCATTCCTTATGCCTGACAGCTAAATCCGTGCTAATTTATACGTTCATACTACATAATATAGTGTCCTGGCTGAATGAGATATTACACCACGTTCTACATACTTAAGAATGTTCAGGTCCGGGGGGGGGTGGCCCTCAGAAGGGGTCGGACATCTGTCCTGAGCCTGTAAAGACAGTGGGGACAGCAGGAGGTTGTTGCCCTTGCTCTAGGTGAACCCAACATATTGGCAATAGAATGAGTCAGGCAGAGTCTTCCCAGCTAGACAGAAAGGAAGAGAAGTTTCTCAGGAGCCTGAAGGAAGAGAAAGAAAAATACATTTGGCTATCTCTCATTTATTTGTTTGGAGGGTAATCACCAGGCTTTTCTCTCTTCCCCTGCTACTGCCTACCTTTTGACCACTTCACTGTTCATTAGCACCTCCGACAGAGGGTGAACAGAAAAAGGGAGAAAAGATGGAACTCACATTCATCCATTTGAGGTGCTAATTCCTGACTTTCACACCATGCTAAATTGCTTGGACGGGTTACTGGACAATTTAAAGTTGTTTTTCTCAACCTTTTGGTCTATCAGTGAAATTTGTATTGTATACTTTTTCAGAGCACTGAAACATTTTTGTCCCATTTACTTAGCAGGTCGATGAAAGATTTTTGAAAATGGCAGGACTTGAATACCACAATTCCATAAGAGAGCTAAAGCTAACTCTGGTTTTTCTGTGTTAAGGAAGGAAAGGGGTAAGATGGGAAGTTCTGTTTAAGGAAAAAAAAACAGGAAAAATATATTTTTTTGACTTCCTTCTCTCATTATAGCTTACATCAAAAGCCACTACTATAGTGAGAAAGATTAGTTTGAGTTTAACTTAAATATTCTCTGGTGGAGATGCTAATAAGCAACCAAATGACCTAAGGCTGGAGAACAGGAGAGAGACAGGGAAGAAGCAAAATGCTTGTAAAACTCACACATTGGATCATTAACCCTTGAATAACTGAGAGTTGCTTTGAGATCATTCATGCTGTGTTTGTCTAAAAAAGTCATGAATTGCCACAGCCAATTGCACCAAACAAGAGGCAATACACTTGCTAAGAGGCTATGTCGATACCGTAGTGTAATACTTACCTGGGATAATAGGGGATGTAGACAACGTGGATAATTGAAACACACAAATAATTCCAAAACCTGCTATAAAGAGACAGTAGTCACAACTGCTTTTTCTCCAAGCTGCTAACAGGCACCAATATTCATTCAGTTTTATTTCCTCTCTCACCTGTTTCTTGGCACCGAGAGGGAATAGAAGTTTAAATAAGCCACCAAATGGCCCAAAGGAGGACACCGGAAACGAAAGAGAAAAAGGATAAAAAGAGTAAAAGGTAGTTCATATTATTGAGTAGTGGCCCCTGAAAGGTTGACAGATGACTGAATTTGCATCCGTTCGTGATATCACTGTATAATTTGCTTTGGTGGAACAAAGAACCACTGTAAACCTCATAGGAATAATACTCCCTATCCCTTTAAGGTTTATAGGTTTGACCTTTGAAGACCTGTGCTCCTGAGGCTGTTTATTTTCTCCCACATCCTTGGCCTGCAGTTCTGGTGAATTCCAGGCCCAAGGCCTGGAAGGAGGCACACACATTCACCTGGTGACACTGTACCTAATCTCAAGATAAATGGATAGAGGGAGTGAGCACACTCTGAGGGAAATAGCATTAAATTTGAAATTCACACACCCAATGTCAAGGTCCAGAGCCACTACTTCTATGTGGGCTGTGGGCGAAATCACTTAAAAGTTGTAAGCGTAATTCACTTGTTTGTAAAACTGGGATAATAATATCCTACAGGATTGTTGTGAGGATAAAACGAGATGATACGTGTACATGTACTTTCTAGGTTAGAACCACTGTGTAAATCTTAGTAGATACTATAAAGAGAAGAGATCATATGGCACATCAAAGGAACAACTCCAGTGGTTCTCACACTCTAAATGTATATTTGGGAAATCTGATTAAAATGCCAATTCTATGGCCCATCTCCAGACACTATGATAGCGGGGACTTGAAGGGGACCCAGGCATCTTCCTTTTAACAATTGTCCCCGGTGTTACTGATGCAGCTGATCCATGAACTGCTCTCACAGAAATACTACTGTGAGCCACCAACAGACACATTCTGGCCGGAGTGAGAAAAATAGGAGGTGAGCAATTTCTAAAAGCTCTCCCATTCTTGCAGCCGCTGCCCTACCATCACATTTAGAGCTACAATCCACTACTGGCCCCAATCACCTCTTGAGAGAACGGGCAAAACTATTCTTAAGTCTCCATGCTGGCTTTCGGGCTCAATCATCTTTCTTTGTGTTATTTCTCCCCACTCCGTTTCTTTTTTTTTTCAAGTTTTTATTTGTTTATTTTGAGAGAGACAGCAACAGAACGAGCTGGGGAGGGGCAGAGAGAGAGGTAGAGGGCAAGAATCCCAAGCAGGCTTTGCACTGCCAGCACAGAGCCCTACGTGGGGCTCGAACTCACACACCATGAGATCATGACCTGAGCCGAAACCAAGAGTCTGACGCTTAACCCAATGAGGCACCCAGGTGCCTCTTGGGTGCCTTTTCTTTGTGCTAAGAACACAGTTTCTGGTTTTCTGTATCTCTCCAGGTGAGTACCTCATCAAAATCTGTCTTCATCCATGGTTCCTAACTCTCTTAAATTTCTCAGCCTTCCCCACACCTCCACCTTTTCATGTGAATAGCTCATACGTGACATTGAAAGGATTCTGGTTTGGTCAAATGAAGGATCAATTCCAGATAGCACAAACAGTGTCCAAGGACAAATAAGATATTTGGACTACATGCGGGAGAAATTTGGGAACTCTACAAATTAAGTGTCTGCACATTACGTCAACTATGATCCCTGCCTTCTTTGTGACCCTGTGGTATTGCTTCCCTGGGACGAGCCAGGGCCCAGCCACAAGAATACACCCAGCAAGTTAGAAGAGTGGGGAAGGTGAACTTGGCTCACCATATTTGACACACCTGCAAGCCCTGCTCTGAACATTATTTCATGTGGTGTCAGTGGCTGTGACTGTATTCTCTAAAATGAATTAACCTTCAGTTACACCAATGTGAACTTACCAGTTCTAGAGATTTACTTGAATCTGCATCAGGGTCCATTTTATTGCAATTGGTCAATAGTCCTGCTTTTCTAATAAAAAGAAATTGAAATTCAACCTGGGTCTGGGTTATCTTACGTGCTTGCTATGTGCAACATAACGATGTGGGCCACAACTTCTGTTCTCCATGGAGTGTTCCTTTAAGGCTAAGTATACAGACACTGTTCTCCGGATCCACTATTGAAGCTATTTTTTTTTTTTAAATCTACTCTTGTTTATTGAGTTTTCTTCCCCACACTGCGTTTCTTTTAAGTTTAAAAATATTAATTTTTTATTTTCTCTTTCAAAGTATGATCTGCAAAATCTAGTCCACAAATTTTAATAATAGTTTCTAGAAAATTAGGCTTGTCAGACTCAACGTACTTTTTAAAAATTTTTAATGTTTATTTTTTATTTAAAAAAATTTTTTTAACGTTTATTTTATTTTTGGGACAGAGAGAGACAGAGCATGAACGGGGAGGGGCAGAGAGAGAGAGGGAGACACAGAATCAGAAGCAGGCTCTAGGCTCTGAGCCATCAGCCCAGAGCCTGAGGCAGGGCTCGAACTCACGGACCGCGAGATCGTGACCTGAGCTGAAGTCAGACGCTTAACCGACTGAGCCACCCAGGAGCCCCAATGTTTATTTATTTTTGAGAGAGAGAGGGACAGAGTGTGAGTGGGGGAGGGGCAGAGAAAGGGGGGTGAGGGATACAGAATCTGAAGCAGGCTCCAGGCTTCACGTGGTCAGCACAGAGCCAATGCGGGGCCTGAACCCACGAACCATGAGATCATGAGTTGAGCCGAAGTCGGATGCTTAACTGACTGTGCCACCCAGGCACCCCCAACTTTCTTTTTAAGATAATTGTTGGAAACACATTTTTTTTTGCCTATTTCATCTCAATTAAACACATCATAAGGGACTTGTTGGTTTACTAAAATAATTTAAATTATTCATCTCCAAATTAAAGCACTAGGTATGACCTTAGAGTGCTTTGTAGAACACACTCCCCCCTCCAAGAAGATCCTGACATGAAATTTTGAAAAGAAATATTTCAAAACAGACATCAGTTAGAGAACCCAATAAAAATATATAAAGATAAAAAAAAAAAAGCATTATCTACTGACCTCTTTGTAAATGCCATAGAATAGCATCAAAGTATTTTCACATACTAGAACCTAACAGTCTTCACTCTCGAAAAGGCCAGTGTAAAGTTTAGAGGACACAGTATCTAATTCAAAAATTTTGTAACTGTCTAAATATAGATTCTATAACCTGTCACCAACAGATGACAAAGCCCCAAAGTATGATACATGTTCGCACCATCATCAATGGGTCTGTGGGCCTGGCCGGTCAGGCTAATGACGGTACCAAAAACGTGAGAGCTTCCATTGAAGGAACTGATGCAATCAGTCAGATTTGATTAGCTGGTGATCAGAACGGTGCTTGTCTCCTTTCTGATCCTGATCAGAAAGGTGATCCTTGAACCACGTCCCTGTGTCTCACTTGTCTTCAGAACTGAGAATTCATCTTGGCCAAAATTCTGTCTGCAAAAGTATGACTCAAGTGAATTAAAGTTCAGGGCTTCTTGAATTGAGTGGGCTGCGATTGTGCAAATTTAATTTTAGATAATATGCCACATTTAGACATTTGCTTCCAGGCTTCTATCACCCAGAGGGAGAACTGCTAAATCAGGAGAAAACGGCAGCGGTGTGTAGCGAAAGAGTGGGAAGGCAGATACCTGGAAAGCAGCCCCCGTTCTGCCATAATTAACTCTGCGACCTTGGGCAATCCACGTGGCCTCTCTGGGCCTGCTGTGAAAAATGAGAGGGTTACGTTACATGATCTCCAAGGCCTTGCCAGCTCTTGGTTGCTCAGCCTCTCAGAGGGCGCAGCACCAAATTACTCCGGCAAACGGGTTGTAGAGTCACGTGACCAACGTCAGGTGAGCAGCCCTTGACTGACGGTGCCAAAGTCCTCTCAAGAGATTGGCTTTTCTGCCTTATTTTTTTTTGGGGGGGGGGGGTGTTAGTTGGGGATAAGTAGCAGTGTATGCTGCTGAATTTACTGAAGGGATGGGAAATTCACCAACACAAAGGGCGGATGGGGAGCCTGGGACCCAGGTGGGCAGTGGGAGCTAACATTTACTAACTGCCCTCTGTGAGCCAGTCATGGTATTCAGTGCTTTTCAGCCAGAAATCATGTAAACCTCCCAGGGCCGCAGGAGATGTCTGTGCTTATTACCAAGGGCAAAATCAAGCCAGGGTTCTAACTTGAAGTCCTTGGGCTATAAAGGCCTTCGTCCTGAGCATAGATGTTGGCATCACAAAGCAGCCCCATTCAGCTCCTGAGAGAAAGCCGGAGAAGTCTGAGGGTCTCTCTGGGCAGAGGAGAGGCAGTGAACACAATATATCTTCTGCAAAGAACGTGAGCTGGGTAACTTGGGTGCCCTGCCTGCTGTAAGGAGCGCCCTTATTGGGCTCACATCCACTTTCTGAAGTAACAATCATTTCAAGAAAACATTTCTTAGTCTCAAACTGCAACTTAAATTCTCCTATAATGCATAACCTATTACAGAAATTCAACAAATCACAGAACTGTGAATGACACATACAACAGCAGTGTCCTGCACTCTAACAAGAAGCATTGGGTAATTTGTTTAAATATTAATATACTTGAAGTATTATTAGAAAGTCTTACAGCGCTCAAGTACAAAAAATATATATACTTTTCCTTTGACCCCGAAATTCATTTTTCATAAAACTGTATCTCTCTGTAATTAAAAATGAAGAAGATATTCATTTTATATTTACATTTTTTTTGCATTGATAATTTAGAACCCATATCTTTCTAAAAAAAAGGATTAAGGCAGGTTGTAAAGCTACTGAGTCTGCAGGTGGGAGTAAAATAATTATAAGTGTGAGGAGAGGAGGAAAGTGGGAGCAGGGGACTGAGCAAGGCATTAGAGACATAAGCACTTAATCAATAAGAGGTGACAGTGGCAGCACCAGGGATGAGTTTCATTTGAGGTCAACAGGAGAGTCTTTCTGCTCTAGGGAAAGTAATAACAAATAGTGAGTGATAAAAGGGAAAATGAGGACTTACTGTGGACACGGAAAAAAAATACAACATATTCAGTGGAATAGTTCTATGAAAATCCCAGTCCATTTAATCCACCAAATGTATTTGAACTCCTAATGTGGGCAAACTTCTGAGAAGGTAAAAAATTTGAGTAAGAAAAGATTTCAGTCCTCCAGCAAGTTTACATACTAGTACTGGGCACAAGAGGAAGAATGCAAAAATAAGAACCGACTTTTATTTGTGGAACAAATGATGGGAAAGGATATTTAAGAATAAAATGCACTGGGGCACCTGGGTGGCTCAGTCAGTTAAGCATCCAACTATTGGTTTCTGCTCAGGTCATGATTTCACGGTTCGTGAGTTCAAGCCCCACGTCGGGTTCTGCGCTGACAGTGTGGAGCCTGCTTGGGATCCTCTCTCTCCTTCTCTCTATTCCTCCCCCACTTGTTCATGCTCTCTCTCTCTCTCAAAAATAAATAAATAAATAAACATATGGGGCGCCTGGGTGGCTCAGTCGGTTGAGCATCTAACTTAGGCTCAGGTCATGATCTCGCAGTTTGTGAGTTGGAGCCCTGCGTCGGGCTCTGTGCTGACAGCTCAGAGCCTGGAGCCTGCTTCAGATTCTGTGTCTCTCCATCTCTCGGCCCCTTGCCTGCTCATGCTGTGTCTCTCTGTCTCTCAATAATGAATAAATGTTAAGAAAAAATTTTTTAAAAACATAAAAAAAGAATAAAGTCCACTTGCAAATAAACTCATTGACTCTTTTGTTCAATAAATTATATAATCCACAATAGGTGTCAGCAAAGTTTTTCTGCTTAGGGCCAGACAGTTCATGTTTTTGTGCTGGAGGTATTAGCCACTGCAATTAGGCAAGTGAAAGCAATAAGAAGCATAAGAATTGAAAAAGAAAGAGGTAAAATTATGTTGAGTTACAAATAAGATTATCTATCATAATAAAGATGGAAAAGAATCAATGAAACACCTCTACAAACAATATGAGGATTTAGGTTATAAAATTATAACTTCAGCAAGTTATAAATTTAGCATAAAAAGCCAATAACCTATAGAGATATAGATATGTAGATATATATACACATACAAAAGCATAGCAAAAGAGAAGAATGCATTTACAATGGCAAAAATGAAAACAAAATACCTAGGTGCAAAATTAGCAAGAAATATCCACAACCTATATCATAAAAATTATATTATACTTCTAAAAGAGACAGAGAAATCTTGAACAAGTGAAAAGACATACCGTGTACTTGAATAAGAAGACTCAACATCATAAAATTGTTGGTTCCCCCGAATAAATAAAGTTAAATTGTCAACAACACGAATGCCATCATTTTTTCCCCCTGAGTATAGAGAAAGTCCATTTGGAAGAACAAACAAGCAAAAAATAAGCAGGAATGTCATGAAAAGAAAGAGTATGAGGAGGAAACTAGGCATATCAGATATTAAAATGTACAGTAAGACCTTCATAATTAAGCCATCTTGATATTGGCAATGGCAAAGAGACAGGATGGAAAAATCTGGAAACAAATCCACTCACATGTGAAATTTATAGCAAATAAATATGGTAAGTACATATAATTTAGTATAATAAGGGTAGCATTTCAAATCATAGGGGAAAAGATGGACTATTGAAGAAGCAATAATGGGATGACTGGATAGCCATATGGAAAAAGATGAAATTAGATCCATTCCTCACAGCATATGCCAGGATACATTCCAAATGAATAGAGATTTAAATGCCAAGTAATCAAATCACAGAGCACAAAAAGAAAACACAAGTGAACTCCTTTATAACCTGGGAATGAAGAAAGCTTTCCTAAGACTCATAATCCAGAATCAATAAGGCAAAAAAATGGCATATTTGGTTATATATAATAAAAGAAAATATTTGCACATGAATACATATATGCACAACATATTGGGGGAAAGGCCAATTACATTGAGAAAAATATTTTGCACTTATTAAAGATAAAATATTATTTCTGTCCATATCTCAAATCTGCAAATAACTTCTAAATAGAGCAAAAAAGGCAGCAACCATAAAGTGGGCTGGAGAAATGAATAAATCGTACACAGAAAAAGAAATACAAGTGGCTCATAAACACAGGAAAGTTTATTCAATTTTACTAATAGCAAAATAAATGCACAATAAAACTACATTGAGATGCTATTTCTCTCCTATCAGATTGGCAAAAATCCAGCAGTTAGACAAGCAATCCTGTTGGCAAGGCTGTGGGGAAACAGCATGCTAATATATTGCTAAAAGGAATGAAAGATGGTACAACTTCCGTAAAGGGGAATTTGGAAATATTGAGCAAAATGGCATACGCACTTACCCTTTGACCCAGCAATCCTACTTTTGGGAATCTATCTTCAAGATGCATTGGCAAAATCATTAAGATATAGTCACAAAGCTAGTAATTCCAGTATTGTTTAGTAGGAACAAACCTGGAAGCAACTCAAATGCAGTTATAGGGGACTACCTGGATGAATTATGGAACATCTACTCAATGAAGTATTATGCAGGTGTAGAAAGGAGTAGAAATGTATCCAAATCCAACCATGGCATTACCTCCATGGTATAATGTTAGGTAAAAAACCCAGGATAAAGAGAAGTAGGTATGGTTTACCATCTTGTCTCTAAGAATGGGAGATACGGATGCATGTCTGACTGTCTGTCTGTATACCCTTTTTAAACACTATAAACATAAATCATAAAATAAATTAGTTTTCTGTGGAGAGGGAGTGGAAGGCACAGAAATCCTCAAGATGGTGGCTAGGGTTCTTGAAATGTATCTTGTAGACTTGATTTTGGAATCATGTAAATATTTTTCATAACAAACTTGAAGAAAAAAGCAGCCCTAAAAAGTAAAAGAAAAAATGAAACAAAGGAACTGAAATGTATATCCAGCTGGTGGCGTAAACATATACAGAATTAAGCAGGTGACGTTAAAGTATATTAATTGTAAATTTTTATTGGGAAACACCATAAAGACAAGAGAACTGCCTTGCCCTGTCAAAACAGAGAAAATAGTATTGGTGCTAATGCTAGTTTTGCTATGCTAAGACTGTTGGGATTAAGCAGCTGACAATTGTGATTTTCAGATGAAGGAAAAATCATATGGTCCCAAGGTTGAATTGTAGTATAATAGTATTAATTTGAATTGATGTATTTTATATACAAATGTCTGTATCTATATGAATTTGTATGTGTACATATATGTATCAGTATTTTTTGTGTGTATACGTATATTTATTTCATAATAGAAAATGTAATCGAAAAAATATATATATATCCTAGCTCTATCCACTTAAACAACAGAAACTAAAGATGAATCTAGAGCAAAGAGCACCTCTATTGCCTGGCATCACAGTCCCTAAAAACCTTTCAGTCACAAAAGGAACCAGGACTTTGGGGATAAATGGCTGATTCCAAGTCTGGGCAGGAGACATACAATCTGACATTGGAACTACCGAAGACAGCTGTCAAAAATGACAGGGATGTATTGAGATCACTAAGATGCCAATTTGAAGAGGTGACCACTGGCCCAAGATGGGACAATATGAACAGCAATAAAGGTAATAAGAAAATTGATGGAAACATATCAGGTATGTTTAAATCCATGATTACATAATTATAATTAGGAGGACGCTCATCGGTTACGTTCGTAGGATGCCAGGAGAAGAGCTCCTTGTTTCAGAAAATGGGAAATAAAGGGAAAGAACTGAGCATGAATCCTGTCTCTTCTCCATGAGCTGTACCCCAGTCTAACCTGGTTGTTGATCATGAAGTTCCTCTTTGTTTTTAAAATGTTTATTTATTGGGGGAGGAGGGGCAGAGAGAGAGAATCTCAAGTAGGCTCCGTGCCATCAGTGCAGAGCCTGACGCGGGGCTCAATCCCATGAACTGTGAGATCGTGACCTCATGGAAATCAAGAGTTGGCCTCTCGACCGACTGAGCCACCCAGGCACTCCAGGAAATTGCTCTTTATAGAAATCCTTTTTCAACTAAATGAAGAAGGAATGTTCTAATATATTAGACAGCACCATCTTGATGAATGAAATGAATGAATTAGATCCCAGTGGTACTAGATGGATGTCTAGATGTTTGGTGGCTGCCAACATGACCAAGGAAGATGACCAGGTATTATGCCCCACTCAATGGAGGTCTGCACCACCGCCCATAAAGGAGCAATGCCACAGAAGTCAAACTTGAATCAAATCAAGCCTCAGGTATAACTTCCAACTTAAAGAAATACACATTAAATGACACTAGAAAAATCTACACTGTGGGAAACTCTTTAGGCAAAATCCAATTTCTTCAACAACAAAAACCATTAAAAAGTAAAAGGGAAAGATGGAGTAAGAACCTATAGATTTTAAAAAAGACAACTCAAATAATGGCAATGGGTGAGTCATTTTGGACCCCGGTTCAAAGACGCAAAATTTAAGAAAAAATTTTTACAACATAATTGGGGAAATGTGATCACTGACTGAAAATTAAGCAATATTAATGTCTACGTGCTAACTTTTAGTTTTCTGATTGTTTTTAAAAAATGAGTCCATTTTTCAGAGATAAATGCTGAAATATTTTTAGGTGAAATGATATGATTTTTGAGATTTGCTTCAAAATAATCTGGAAGGGCAAGAGTAACGGTAGCTTGTAGATAAAGCAGAATGGGGCATGTGTTCATAAATATGGAAATCTGGGGAGGAGTAAGTACGTGAAGATTCATTTTATCATTCTCCCCACTTGTGTATTTTGATGTTTTCTATAAAAAAAATTATTTTAAAGACATATTTCCCCCAAAGGGTGCCTGGGTGGCTCAGTCAGTTAAGTGTTTGACTTTAGCTCAGGTCATGCTATCGCGGTCCTTGAATTGAAGCCCCATGTCAGGCTCTGTGCTGACAGCTTGGAGCCTGGAGCCTGCTTCAGATTCTGTGTCTCCCTCTCTCTCTACCCCTCTTCCCCTCCCCGTTCAAAAATAAATAAACATTAAAAAAATTTTGAGTGTCTGGATGGCTCAGTCACTTAAGCGTCCAACTTTGGCTCAGGTCATGATCTCAAGGTCTGTGAGTTTGAGCCCTGCCTTGGCCTCTGTGCTGACAGCTCAGAGCCTGGAGCCTGCTTTGAGTTCTGTGTCTGCCTCTCTCTGTCCCTCTCCCTCTCATGCTCTGTCTCCCTCTCTCTCTTTCAGAAAATAAACATTTTTAAAAATTAAAAATAAATATATATATATTTCCCCCTGAGACTCAATAACTGAGTTCTGTGTCTCCCTCTCTCTCTCTGCCCCTCTCCCCACCTGTGCTCTGTGTCTCTCTCTTTCAAAAAATAAATAAACATAGGTTCGATAAAGCTCTTTCATTTTGGATTTTTAAAAATGGGGCCTATAAAGATTTTTATTTTTCCTGGTAAGATTTTCACTCTAATATAAGGATATGTATGTATATGTGTGCATATATAATATGTATCACATATACAGGACGTGTGTGTGTCTGTGTCTGTGTCTAGTAGTATATTCTGCTAACCATCTGCCTTATGACCTGCTGCCTGGGCCCCTTCTATGCTGAGGACTCAGGACCTCATACCACTGTCCCTTCCAGCCCCTGGAGTCTGTGGTCAGCATCGCAAAAGCTATGAAATGAACAGGCAGGGTTTTAGTACAAGGCCTTCCCTTGGGCTCAGCCTCTGTTCACAACTATTTCAACAGTTTTCAATGCAGTAACTGGTTGAAATGAACCGTACTATCCATCCATTTGTTAAGTATAAAATACATTTGGATTGGTAGTTTGGCAGAATTGATGGATTGGTTTGTTAATACTGCACAAAAAGATACATCCATAGTCAGCCAGGCACTTAGAAATATTACCAAAGTACTGACACATAGCTCTCCGATGCAAATTCTTCTTAGAACAAACATTGTTATTGTCAGTAATTCAAATGCCCAGTTTCAAAAAAAAAAGCAATACATGTGCCGAGCTGTTGCATTTATGGAGAGCTGAGGATTAACTTCCTCCATGTTAGTAGACTTCCACATTTAGCATTGCATCTACTTCCAGAGCCAAGGTCTCCGATTCATCATAGCTCTTTACTTAAACTTCACCACAAAAACAGCTTCCGTCTTGACAAGAAGAGGAGTCAACTGGGAAAGCTTTCTCTCTCATTTGTCACCATTAATATCACCTTCAAAATACTTGGGCCTCACAGGAACCCCACCAAAGTGAAAAGTGTTTTATGCCAATGCTATTATCAGCATTGGATACATTATTGACTGTGATTCAGAGGCACACGAAATTAGAAACTTGTGAAGGAGGAAATTTATTAAATAACTAAAAATAGGATTTGCTCTTTTAGGGCCTATTTTTCAGAGAATGGGAAGGGTTCTTTGTTCCTCAAAGCTGTAGGTAAATGCAGCACCGTTTATAGGATGAAATAAATAATCCCCCATTTTACTCAGAACCTCTTGTAAGGGCAAACATGGAGGTTTAGCAATTCAAATGTGCTCATACACCAGGAACTGTGTGGCGCACTCATGCTTTCCCACTGATCCTACCTATGGCCCATTAGGCCCAGCGCCCTGTGTCTGGAGCCGTGAGGGAGCGTAGATGTCCTCCGGCACGCCCAGAATCTGCTGGGTCTTCTCGTCCTTCTCCGTCCGTGTTCTCAGAGAAACATCAACAGTGGTTCATTAAGTCTCTACTCAGAATTGCAGACAAAACCTAAATTACGTATGGATGTCAAGTCTGCAAATAAGCGCAGGCACGGCAGACCCTGCGAAAGCTGAACTGGATACAGAAAAGGAGCCCTGTAATCTTTAATATTTTTAAAAGTTAATCAAGGGCTCGGGAAATGCTTCAAATGCAAAGCATGGGAACTGGTGCCATCTAATCACAGCCCACCACAGCAGCCAGGCAAAACTCTCCCCAAATGCCTCCAATTTAGACAAGAGGGACCACCAGGAAGGGGGAACATTTCTGCCTTCACGCCCGTTCAATTCTTGGCCTTGTTTCTGGGCCTTCCAACGAGCATATCAATTAGTAGCTCCAATTGTGAGGGTGGTTGTTTTTTTTTGTTTGTTTTTTTGTTTTTGTAATTCAAACACCTGTCCACTAGAAACTGGATGGAGGCCACTGAACAGTTGTCAGATGGTAACTGTAATGTTTATAGATCCAATCCATAGATCTGCCTCCATGTTGCACAAAGTGCCAAAAAGTTATATAGCCAGACATCTGGCAACTGGAAGACTGTCCATCTCTTTAGCACTCCGCCTAACCCTCAAAGTTCTATTTGTGCGTGCTAGGCCGGCCCCGGGAAAGCAAAAGTTATTTTAAAATCGTTACACCTCCCTCATTTCTGCCCACAGAGTCGTAGCTGCAACTTCTGGTGACTTACTTTCTGCCAGTGCTGAAGTCACACCAAGAGAGAAGACAGAGCTCCCAGACCCTCGGCTTCCCATGTCTGTTTCTGCTAAGCTCTGCCTATTAGTCAGGCCAGACACAATCAAGTGGGCTGTCTAGTTCTCCCCAGTGCCTACATTGTTTTCAGAAAGTAATCTGAGTATTTGGAGGAGCGTTCAGATTCATTGAAGCTTTTGGGGACCAAATAGTGCTTTGTAGGAAATGTACTCCAAAGAGTCCTGACAAGCCCACAGAAGTTAACACACTTTGCCACCTTCTACATTTTTACTAGGGAGGGACTGAGACAAAGAAAGAATAGAGTAGGCACATCCTGTCCATGTGTCTTCAGTGATAATTGATAGCCTGGAATATGGTGGAGGGATGGTGAGGCCGCAAAAAGTGGAACATATGTTAATTACTGATGGAATTCTATAGCTTCCCACAAAAGGCACCTCTATTTCTTTTCTTCCTCGGATCCATTCATTTAGCAAGCGTTTACAGGCTACATTTGTACATGTGTTCCTGGGAATTCTGTACTGAGTTATACATGGAAATATTAGACAATAGATGTCTTTATAATGGGAATTCTGACTTTTGAGAGTTTAGGGGGAAAACCCTAATTCAACATCACCTTTGCTGTGTTTCTAGCGTTTTGTATACAGTCTCAAATTCTGTGATGTTCCTTTACAACTGAGAACAGACAGAAGCAGCTCCTTCCATGACCGGAGAGTCACCACTCTCCTCAAGCCCGATTCTTTCTTTCACATTTCTTTCCAGTTTCTTAGGATCTCTACTCTGCCCCGACTTCATCTCTTCGGGAAGCATTTATGGTACCCACAGACCACTGACCAGACCTGCTAGGGGCATTAAGGGTTAACAGTATTTTTATTACAGATGAGGACAGGAAGGATCTGGAGAGAATCCCCTCAGGTAACACGCAAGGGGAGAGGCCCGATGTTTTGGCTATTTGCCATTAAAGCTCATTAAAATGACTCCATGGCTATGTCTAAGTCTAATGAATAATTAATGCTAAAACGTTAAGGGCTTCAGAATCTTAATAGTGACGGTGACAGAAGGCATGAGGACCAGACGCTATGGCTGTCCAGTCACGCCTGTTCTTGGCTCTCTTTTGCTTCTTGCCCTCAACAGTGGGGTTTAACCTCACTCTCTCATGTGGTAATCCATGACAGTCCCTCAGAGGTGACTTCAAGCATTTTTAAAATATTTACGTGAGAGGGAAGAAGTACAGGCTCATTTTCCAAGTCTGTACTCTAGCTTTCAAAATGACTCAATAACATGAGGAGAACTTAAGCTCAAGCCTTTGGGTATCAACCAAAAGATACCTCAGTGAGTCAGTATTTATAAATAGAATAGAAATTAGGGGCCCCTGGGTGGCTCAGTTGGTTGGGCGTCTGACTCGGTTTCGGCTCAGGTCATGATCTCACAGTTCATGAGATTGAACCCTGCGTCGGGCTCTGTGCGGTCCACGCAGAGCCTGCTGGGGATTCTCCCACCCTCCCTCTCTTTACCCCTCCCCTGCTCATGCTCACTCTCTCTCTGTCTCTCAAAATAAGTAAATAAACTTTAAAAATATCGACATATGTTCTGGGTCAATTATAATAATGGGGGTCTCAGTTTTTCTATCTCCGTATCTGGACCGTATCTCCAAAATCAGTAATTATTCTAGCTACCGAAGCATTTTTCTGAATGCTTATAACTCAAAAAGGCACTGGCACTCATACGTCAGCTTCTACAACTCCTCAGTTGGTGGCAGTGACATCTCATTCCACTTATAGCAGGGTTGCAAAGATTAGCTCACGCTACAACGCCTGTGTTAGTGGGGAATATATCTGTGTTGATGAGGTTGAGCCCTCTCTCCCTCCTCTTCCCCTTCCACCACCACCCCCCTCTACAATGCCCTGAGCTGGAAAAATGGTGCGCTTTGACTTTGACTTTTCCTATGTTATATTTTCTTACCACTGTGGAGCCATGGAGTAGGCTCACCTGACACTGGGAGATAAGGGAATTTAGAAAATCTGCTCTCAAGACAACAGCCTGACTTGTGAGGCTTTAGTCTGACTTACTTTGAATTTCAAAAGCCGAATATTGCCTACATTTTTGCCTTCACATTCCTCCAGTAAATGTTATAATCTACCCCCCCCCAAAGATGGTTGTCTGATTGAGAAAAATCCTGCATTTAGAAAGGTAAAGAGGAAAGCAACAAAAACCAATTAACCCTCTTACACACGTATTGCTATAAGACGACTCACATGCCCTTCCATTAAAAAATGCACAACGTAGCATTGGGATTTGGTGCCGAGATGCATTGGAAAATGATCATTAATTTCTGCTCCTTTTCAGGGAGACTTTTGATGACCTATATCTGGCATTCTTTATAAGTAGAAAGGTCAGGGGACATTATAGAGAAGCAAAGCAGGAACACAAGAGGCATTTTACAATTTTGTAGACAGAGAAAAACTAACATCTTTTTCAGCAACCAGTGAATATACATGTATACACACACACACACACACACACACACACACACACACACACACACACATGCTGGCCAAGGAAACAGTTAAGCCTAATTATGATACCCATCCCTTATTTTTGAGTAAGTGCCATTGAGGAAGAAATTATTCTAAATAGACAATAAGACAAATGAGAAAAAAAGAGCTTGAAGATCTAGGAAGACTTTCAGATGTCATTTTTTTTTTTTGATAGCCTCTGGAACTTTCCTTTTCTACTTAAAATTTTTACTATGTTTTTGTTTCAGTATTGTATGAAAACGTTATCATCCAAAAAATTTATATATATCATATATATATACATTGATATACCATATCATATATAATCATATCATATACATAATATACATGGAATATATTACATACAATATAAAGATATCACATATATGTATAATTTACATATTAATATGGATTATACATATTATATCCAAATTATATATATGTATCTTTGGATGAAATTTCTCACTCGGCAAGACTTTAATCTCCCAACAGGCAGACTCTCAGAAAGCCACTTCTGAACCAGAACTGTGTTCCTTTAAAGAATAAACTTAAACTTCACTTTTAAGTTAATTAAGCAAAACCTCGTCATTTGGTCTCTGTTAGTCTAGGGAAATCTGGAGACACTTCCTCAAACAGCAGAGAAACCATCATTCATTTCAAGATAAAATTCAGCTAGTTTATGCTTGTTTCCAGTGAATACCAAGTGACATTGGTGTCTGTCCATCTGTTTCTGTGCAGCAAGAGACAGGAACAGGAAGAGACGGTGGGAATCCCTTCATTTAAGCTCATGAGTCTATCTACATAAATGTATAATAGGGAGGGTGGGAAGATTTTGAGAAGCAAGTCTACAAGTGGGTTAATATCCAGCAATACTAAAATCCCCAAGTGGCAAAATCCTTCACATGTTTTAACAAGTCTATGAGGTCCTAAGACCCTCTCCAGCTCAGGAGCAGGCCCTCTGAAAGTTGTGCACAAAGTCACAGGCAGGAGTTTTGCTTGAAGGGAGAGCCCGTAGCTTTCATCAGATGCTGAAAGAGTGTGAAACCACCTCTGAAAGATTAAGAACACTTTTTTAGGATAAAGACTGGGGTATAATAGAGGTCACTGACAACCATCGACTGCTTGCCGTGTCTCAGTACCTGCAGAGCCCATAGTCCCCCAAGTGGGCTGCCCACACCCCAGGGAAACTACCCAATGAGATATGGGCAGAAAACATGGAACTTCTATTTATATTTCTGTTGATCATAACAAAGAGCAAATTTAGCATGCCTGGTGTTTAATAATATGGATTCGCTCCAGCACCCCCTCTCAATCCATATGTTTAGGTTAAGGGGTCCTGAAGAGGGGTGGGGCTCCACAACATGCAGGGCTTCTTGGCAGTGGCCCCATCATTTTCCAGTTTATCATGACTTATAATTTCCATGACATAAGTGGATTTACAGGCTGCATTCTTTAGACTTTTTACATTTTGTCACGACATAGATGTGACGGGTGAAATGTCTGGGACCACACAGAGGTTCTCACATTATCTCCTGGAAGTGTGTCTTAAGAGTTACTGAGCTGAACATTCTTAAACAAAGATATATGTCTCATATTTGCTCGGTTTTTTAGTCTGTCAATAATATGCTATCTAGAGTTTTTTCTTATTTTTTGTTTTCAAATCAGCACACTTTGTCTGTACTTTGCAGACAAATGCGACCAAACAATGAGAGAGAAAATAGATGTTTTTCAAAAAGAAATCTCTGGTATGGAAAGAGCATTTTTAAAAAGGATGTCAGAAATGTTTTCATTATTACAGGGTTTTTTTTTGGTAAAAATATTATCTGTTACCTACAAAAGTTTTTCAGTCTAGAAACAAACCCAGAAACACAATATTCTTGTCCATTTATAAAGTTTGAAATGAAGAGATTCAGTGTTTTGAACCTGTTCAGTACAACAATGGTTTCTGATTAGTTTCGAAAATAACTAACTAAAACCAGAGAAGATAAACATTTCCTGAGTTTCAACAAGGTTTTCCATAATTGTCATATAGTTTGCAAATTTTAATAGGTGGTAGCCAGAAATTTATGTCTTTCATTTGGACATTTATATCTTAGTGAAATATGTATAAAGCTGTGATGGTCAGTCACTAAGACAAAGTAGAAACAGACCTGCAAATTAATTACATCACTTCATTACTAAAAGCAAGATTTTTAGAAAAATGAATCATTTTAATCACATTGCTCTCATAATAATATTAGTTCAACATAATAATATAAAATGTTATTTTAGCAAAAATTTTCTCTGAGTGCAAAAATGTGTTCTGTATTACTGATGAAACAGAATGAAAGTATTTTTTAGTATTATTTATTTCAATCATTTAAAATTTCTATTTTTTGTATATGCTTTATAATGTGTATAATAGTTTAGTGGCATGCAATTTAATTTACAAATGTAGAAATATTTTATACATTTATTAAGACATGCAGGCTCAAATGCTTTTACTGATGAGGAACAATATCAAAGAGGTTGGGACTGATGCTGTAAGCCTTTGATATATGTTTTCCTAATCAGTCCTCATAACAACCCTGTGAAAGAAGTATTGTTATCATTCCAATTTTACAGATTAGAAAGGGACCAGAGGGGTGCCTGCGTGGCTCAGTCGGTTAAGCATCCGATTTCGTCTCAGGGCATGCATGATCTCACAGCTTGTGAATTCGAGCCCTGCCTTGGGCTCTGTGCTGGCAGCTCAGAGCCTGGAGTCTGCTTTGGATTCTGTGTCTCCCTCTCTCTGCCTCTTCCCCAGATCACACTCGGTCTCTCTCTCTCACACACAAAAATAAATAAACATTAAAAAAAGAAAGGAACCAGAGACTTTCAATAGCTCAGCAGCTTGCCTGTAATCACAGAGTTTGTGGATGACTGATTGGAAATTTGTAAGCCCTCGCATCTGACGTCAGACCCCATGTTCTAACTATTCTACTTCGAGCAACGTCTTAGTAGGTGATGTGCTTAAGACCCTAGACAGGCTCAAAGTCAAGTCAAGTGGCAGTTGACAATAGTTTACATTGCTTAAATGTCAAATTTTACTTAGGTGCGTGTTTCTTCACATCTTACTCTAATTGTATATCAATATTTCAGGTTAAGGTTAAGGTTATTTGTGGGTTGGGAGGTAGGCTAATTATTTTTTCTGCTAACCTCTCTTATGGGAAAACCTATAGTCTGGAACACAAGGCACTAACCAAAGTACCACATAACGGCCACTGGCAGCGTGTTGTAATTGCAAGCAAAGAACTTCAGAGAAAATAGTTATTTCATTATTACCCATGTAAACTCAAGCTCCCAAAAGTGACAGCAATATAGCCAACTTACAAATTTTGCAGCCAACTACAGCATTGATTGGGGAGGGTAGCTTCTGACTGGGTCTTTGTCCTATCAAAAACATTTCCACAACCTTTTATACAGTCAATTTATGTGCAATGTATAGGAACTTCTGAAACTTGGGCTCCTCTGTGATGGGCAGTGATAACTGCAATGGGGCCGTTATTGTCCATCATGTCAATGAGTGCTCTTTAACAAGGAGATTACTGGCAAGAGGGAGCATAATGACAATGGGGAAAATGTTAAAATATTACTATCTATCATGTCAGCTCACTGTCCACTGCCTGACTAAGGTCGGCTTGTTACAGAATCCTCATAGGCTGGCAAGCTGAGGCCACATATCTCAATGAAATAACCCCGTCATTTTTATTTTATTCTTATTTTCAAAATATACCCAAAGGCTGCCAGCACTCTAATGTGTCAAGGTTTCAGGCAGCAGTGAATTTCCGTAGCAGTTATAAGACTCTGAAACAGGGTCTTATAATGGAAAAACTGACAGACCCTTAACTATAGCAGCACTAACAGGAGTCACTATGATAAAAGCTAGCTGAATAAACCACAATTTGGCCCAATTACGTAGGGCTGCTACAATCTCCAATAAGCCTGATGTTCATTCCGACCTAATAATTTGTGCACTTCAGGTTGAATGTATTGTCAGTTTCTAAATGGGTTCCTTCTTCCCTGAATGTAGGCTGTGTGGTGAATCCAGGTGCCTGGATTTGACAGTCAGGTGCCTATGTCTGGGAGACTAAATCAGCAGGTACACAGTAAGACTTGTCAGAGAAGGAGGAAAGAACAAGTGGTGGATCACGGGTGAAAAGTCAGCTCTTCTCCGGTCGGCATTGCCAGTGGACAGCCATAGCCAGCAGGCATAGAAAGGCAGGCAAATGGTGGCTGGTAGAGAAGAACTGCAGCCAGCATATGCAATCAGCAACTATACATTTATACAGCCTGGGGTCAGGCATGGTGTCAGGCTCCAGGGTAATGACATAATTATTCCCTTTAAGGAGCTGATAGTTTAATGAGAGATAAAAATGTCAAGAAATAAATACAAATGGTGTGTGTGTGTGTGTGTGTGTGTGTGTTGCTTTCCACTGGACCAAGATAGGACGGGAGTGAAGAGTACCTTGACTCTCATATACCACTTACTACCACATCATCCATCTAGCCATCCACCCAACCACCCACCCCTCTATCCATACATTCATTTGACATTGACTGAGGGTCTTATGTGTTGAGCCCTGTTTTCTTCTAGTGCTCAACACCTTCTCCTTCAAATCAGGATCTCTTCTCCCAGCCTTCCTATTCCTGTTTGAAGTATTGGTATTCTTCCATTCACCCCTTCATTTCTGCCACCTGTACGTGCTGAGTCTTCCTTCAGAGTCTGGTTGGTTCCATTCCTTCCTTCCCATTCCCAGAGCTGCCAGCCCCGTCCAGGCTCTCAGATGATGAGTGCCTTGTGCATATATATGCTCAGTGTTTGGCTTGGAATTGAATTAGCTTACACACTGACCATTAGTGATCTGGTCTGTCTGCTTCCTGTCACTCTTTATCACATCATCTCACTTCATTTTTCTACATTCTGCTTTTGATGGTTTAATAATCAGTTCCATGTGTTTAGAAACCTTATCTTGTCCACTGCTGACAGATAAACTCCATGCCTAAATGGATTGTATGCTTTTTTATTCATGTCAGTAAATATTGAATGAATGAATGAGTGAATGAATGAATGAATGAATGAATGAATGAATGAATGTTTTCTCAAAATTCAGTCTGGCCTCATCTCTTACATGAAACTTTCCATGACCTCCCTTTCCCAGCTCTGAATATTTTAAGCACACTTCCTCTTTGTTCCAGTAACACCTATAACATAACTCTATCAAAATGCTCACAAAACACATTCTAAACATGATTTACTTGTCAATCTGCCACACTTGTCTTAAGAACCTGAGGGTGAGAATGTCCTGTCCCATTTGACTTTGTATCCACAGTGCCTGTCACAGACTGAAGTACATATTTGTTAACTGACTTATTAAATAAGCAAATAAATAAATGGGTTACAGGAATAGCCATGAGCTGCCATCATATGTAAAAACTCTGGCTACCAGGATAGTTAAAGAGTAGAAAATGTCATCACTTTTGATCAATTTGGCTGTCACAACTATGAAGCTTCTTTGAATGTAGACTTGCTATTTTCAACAGAAGAAACACAGAAACTTGGATCGACACCTGTTTTTTTTCCAATTTTTAATTTAAATTCTAGTTAGTTAACATATAGTGTAATATTTGTTTCAGGAGTGGATTGACACCTGTTTTGACTCAGACCAGGAATAAGCCTGAGACCCAGAGTGTGATAAATTCTCTGCATCACCATATACCCAAGGTCTTTCAACCACAGTTTTGTGTGAGCCATTCCTAGACCCTCAGGTTCAGGAGTGCCCTTATGAAAGTACTGGCACATGGAAGGAGGAGGGATCTATGGAAGATGTGTTGTCTTGAGAACAGTGTAGTTGACTAAAAGGACATAGACTTGAGTGGCTGTTCACAGTTTACTAGAGTGATATCTGTGGCTTTTGTGTCCTTCTATTTGGCTCATGGTGTTGACCATAGATTTTGTTAGACTAGAGTTAGTAACCAGAGGTAAAACCTTCCAAGACAAGATCTCAAGGATGTGCATGTGACTTGTACTTATGTGAAAGCTGTTCTTTTTTCCTTTATTTATTTTCTTAGTCTTCCCCTTTCTACCTCTCAATCTCTTTCTTGTAATACTCCATTGTTGAATATCTAATATATTTTGGGCTCAGGGCTTGGTCGTATAAAGAAAAAATTATGAGTATTTACTCCCAAGAAGTGTATTATCCAGTTGGAGAACTAATTAAGTACACATTCAATAATAATTCAAGTATGTGCAGTTAGAGTGGTTCTGAAGAGCTATAGTTCAGTTCACAGATATTTTGTGAGCACCCGCAAGAAGGAGGCATATGATGGGCATTGAGAATATAATGGTAATTAAGGCGCAATCCCTGATCATCATATTAGTTTCCAGCCTATTGAGGAAGATTGACATATAAATACATTATTATAAAATTAGTAGTGTTAAGAAAAATGTTCTAGAAGAATAGGTGAGTAGCATGTTAGCCAATTGGGGGTTCAGAAATGGCTTTCTAAAGGGATGACTCCTGAGTGGAGCCATTTTTGTTGTTGTTTTTTTAAGTTTTTATTTTAATTCCAATTAGTTGACATACAGTGCTGTATTCGTTCCAGGTATATAATATAGTGATTCAACAATTCCACACAACACCCTGTGCTCATTATGACAAGTGCACTCCTTAATCCCCATCACCTATTTAACCTACTTCCCCACCCACCTCCCCTCTGGTAACCATTAGTTTATTCTCTACAGTTAAAAGTATGTTTCTTGGTTTGTCTCTCTCTTTTTCCTTTTGCTCATTTATTTGGTTTCTTAAATTCCACACATGAGTGAAATCATATGGTGTTTGTCTTTCTCTGATGGACTTATTTCACTTAGCATTATACTCTCTAGCTCCCTTCATGTCATTGCAAATGGCAAGATTTCATTCATATATATCATATGTTCTTTATCCATTCATATAGGGATGAACACTTGGATTGCTTCCATAGTTTGGTTATTATAAATAATGCTGCTGAAAACATAGGGGTGCATATATCCCTTTGAATTAGTTTTTGTATTCTTTGGGTAAATACCCAGTAGTGCAATTGCTGGATCATAAGGTAGTTTTATTTTTAACTTTTTGAGGAACCTCCATACTGTTTTCCACAGTGGCTGCACCAGTTTGCATTTCCACCCGCAGGGCAAGAGGGTTCCTTTTTCTCCATCTCCTCACCAACACCTGTTGTTTTTTGCGTTGCTGATTTTAGCCATTCTGACAGGTGCAAGGTGATATCTCATTGTAGTTTTGGTGTTCATTTCCCTTTTGGTAAGTGATGTTGAGCATCTTTTCGTATGCCTGTTGGCCACCTATGTGTCTTTGGAGAAATGTCTGTTCATGTCTTCTGCCCATTTTTAATGGGGTTCTTGTTTTTTGGGTGTTGAGTTTATAAGTTCTTTAAATTTTTTGGATACTAACCCTTTAATGAGTGGAACCATTGTTGATGTAACCTAGCTATCATGAGCACTCAATATGTGCCAAATATTGTGCTAGACACTCTCCATGTATTAGCTAATTTAATCTTCACAACAATCCTGTAAGGTAGGTTCTATTATTACTTCCATTTTATTAATAAGAAAACTGAGGTATTAAGGGGTTAAGTAACTTGTGCAAGGTTATATAGCTTGTAAGTGTTAGAATTTGGATTCAAACACAGGCAGTTTGGTTATTGAGTCTGGTGACTGTGCAACATAGCTAACGGCATTCAAAAACACCTCAAATAAAATTGAGAGGCAGAGGCAAACAATAATCTGGAAAAATGTTTTCAACACACAATTGCATTAATGTTACAAAAAATTTTCAGATTACTTTTAAAGAGTTAAACATTCCTACAGAGAAATGGAAAGAACATTATAAGGAAACTCCAAAAGAAGAGATATAAAAGATCATCAAATATATAGAAATGTTTACTCTTACCAAAAAGAAACACAAAATAAAACAGGAACTCTATTTTACCCACAAAATATCACTTAATTATTGCTACAGCTTCCTGAAAAAAATTGACAATGCATCAAAACCTTAAAGTGTGTATTTTTTGGTTCAGCAAATACACCTTCAGGAGTTTCTATAAAGGAAATTAAAATTCATGTTCAAACAATTTTGTCAATAAGGCTATTCATCACAGTGATGTTTATAACTAGTAAAATTGGGAGTAATGTAAATATCCAACAATGGGGGATTGATTAAATAAACTGTAGTACTGTCCCACAATAGACTTCTATGTAGCCATCACAATGTAATACTGAAACATAAAACTAGACGAAATAGGAAGTTATTCATGATTTATATTAATTAAAAACAATAAAGTTATAAAAATAATAAAGAATATTTCCACTTTTATAAAAGCTACATTTAATTATAGAAAAAATGTCAGTATTGCTCATCTCTGGGTAATGATAAAATGGTAGTATTTTTTGATCTTCATTTTGTTGATCTGAATTTCCTAATTAAAATGTATTGTCTTTGTAATAAGGGGAAATGAGCAAAAAACTATTTTTTTAAGGTGAGTTATGTGATGAGAAAAGGGAAGACACATAGGCAGAGGAAATAGTACAAACAGTACGGCTTGGGGTATATGGTGGGGGAGGGGAATAAATGCAGTTTTTGAGAAAAAGTAAGAGACATAGCAGTGACCCCCCGTGCCAAGCTAAGGAGCACAGGTCAGTTCTGAAGATAAGGAGACGGCGATAGGTGTTGAGCAGGAAAGTGGAGGGAGATGGCCAGAGCTCCATTCCAGAGCAAGTACTCTGCAGGCAGAGTGGTGAGGGAAGGCTTGGTAAGGAGCCCAGGGGTATGGCTTTGCCTCAGTAAGGAAGAGATGGCAGAGGTCTGACCAGGATCAACAATAGCAATAGAGCAGAAGCGACGCATTTGAAGAAACAAAATGTTTAGGAAGTCATTTAGGTAGTTTAGGGGACGAATTCATCAAGACTGTGAATGATTAGGGGGTGACAGAAGAGAAATCCCAATCCATACTTCGATTTTTGTTATAGACACATTGAATCTGAGGTTCCTCTGATATGCAAGATGATGGAATAAACAGTTCAGAATAAGAAGAGATACTTCTAGGGGCACCTGGGTGGCTCACTTGGTTAAGCATCCGACTTCGGCTCAGGTCATGATCTCACAGTCTGTGAGCTTGAGCCCTGCATCGGGCTCTGTGCCGACAGCTCAGAGCCTGGAGCCCACTTCAGATTCTGTGTGTCCCTCTCTCTCTGCCCCTCTCCTGCTCATACTCTGTCTTTCTCTCTCTCAAAAATAAAATAAAAACATAAAAAAAATTTTTAGAAGAGATACTTCCAACATGGGTGATCATGGAAAGTTTTATCTGGAAGATGAAGAAAGGTAGATAAGAAAGAAAATACAGGATAAGTAGAATTGCTAGAGGTCTAGATGCTCTGTGCAAGCAAAGACAGAGGCATGTGGTCTCAGACTTCAGATTGGCTTAAGAAAGCTTGTGAGGGAGCCTAGTCGAAGATAAATCTGGAAAATCTAGAGCCAGACCAAAAAAACTCTTTTAATGCTGGGGCTTTTAGGTTATCTTTTTTAGGTTATCTTTTTTTTTCAGCGTGTGTGTGTGTGTGTGTGTGTGTGTGTGTGTGTGTGTTTAATGCTACAGAAAATAAAGCATTTTTGAGGCTTTTTGGGCCATAGAAGTTTCACATTCCAAGTAGTGCTAACTACACTGGCCATGGTGTTCAACAAAACACAAATATTTATACTCATCATTTTAAAAACACTTTCTGGTTTTAACACGTTGTATGCTTACTCTGAATCAGAAACTGGTCTCATTTATGGTTAAGAATAATTCTCCAAGGAAGGCATTATTACCCCTATTTGTAGATGAGGAAATGGAGGTAAGGACAGGTTAATACATTTGCCCAGAGTTACATAGCTAGCAAGTGGCAGAGCCTGGTTTCAAACTCTGATCAGGTAGACCATATAAGTTCACAGAAGTAACTGGTAGCAATGGGGAAATCTAAGAAGTCCTCTCTGAGACATAAAATTTGAGCTGGAAAGCACACCAGGTGTATGGAAAGGGCAAGGAGGGAGTAGGGTGTGATAGAAGGTCACAGGGGAACGCAGGACAGGATACTCTGGGACACTGAACCGGATGTTGAGTTTGGATTTTACTCAAAGGACAACAGAAATCCACCAGCAGGTCTTGGACATGTGCCATGTCTGTGTGATGTGGTCTGACTCATGATTTTAAAAGATGATTATTAGAGGGCACCTGGGTGGCTCAGTCGGTTAAGCGGCCGACTTCAGCTCAGGTCATGATCTCGCAGTCCATGAGTTCGAGCCCCGCGTCGGGCTCTGTGCTGACAGCTCAGAGCCTGGAGCCTGTTTCAGATTCTGTGTCTCCCTCTCTCTGACCCTCCCCCGTTCATGCTCTGTCTCTCTCTGTCTCAAAAATAAATAAATGTTAAAAAAAAGTTTTAAAAAGATGATTATTAGGAATTCACTAGACACATGGGGGAGGGGTGCAAGGAGGGAACTGTATGAAAATGAATAGCGCATGGGAAGGTACAACATTGAAAAGAACTCTGTATGGGTAGGATAAAAGGTTCATGTAAAAGAAGGTGACAATGAGGCTGGTGACCAGGATTTTGCAAGATTTTAGCTAAGAGTTTTGAAACTTAGGGAGGGGAACTGAAGAATTTTCAGCAGAGCAATGGACATGGTCAGGTTTGCATTCTAAAGTCTTCCTTCAGCAGCTATGTAGAGAATAGAGGGGCCAACTAGAGACTGGATGGCCAATAAGCCAGACAGCAAGTGATGAGAGCCAGAGAAGGCAGGGGCAACAAGGAGGTGCAGAGGGAGAGTATTTGAGAGAGATTAAGATGAAAGAATCATCATGATGTCAACTGTGTATATATAAAGAGGAATGCAGGATTTATTCCTGGTTTTCTGGTTTGGCTGACTGGCTGAATAGATGATGGTGACTGAGAATGTAGGAAGCAGGGTTTCAACAAAAGATGGTGAGTCCAGTTTGGGCACCGTGACTGATTTATTTCGGGGTCATCCAAGTGGAGATGGTGTGGAAACAAGGGTCAGGAGTTCAGCAAAGTTATGAGTGAAAGATGAAGATGTGGGGGTTATTAACTACAGGTGGGAACCAGAAACCATGGGTGTGAAGAAGGTCACTCAGCACAGTGTGGGAAGAGTAGACCCAAGTTACTGAAGGTCACATCCTGGGAGTCATACCAACATTTTTGGATTGAACAGAGGAAAAATGAAGTGTGAAGTAGATTGAGAAGGAGTCGGAGAGGTAGGAGGGAACTCTAAAGAAGGGTCAAGTAAAATAAAACAAAAATATGAGTTAGCAGGAGCAATTTGGAAGGAATCAGTAACCCTAGCAGAAGTTTCAATGAGTTGTAGAAACTGTAGGCTGCACATTCTAAATGGTTTAGTGGAATGGGAAGTATATGGAATGGAGGCAAGAAGGAATGTGGAATCCAGGAAAGATGTTTTTCAAAGAAGTAGAAATGCTAAGTGTGATTTTCTGCTTTTAGGTCAGAGTTAACGTGGAGGGAAGGGCTGAATACTGGAGAGCAGTGATTGAAGAGTACCATCCTCTAGAGGGAGGGGAGAACGGATGTCCTGCCACAGGCTGAGAGCCAAGACATGGTGCCTTCTCCAATCTTCTGTTTCATGAGCACCTTCTTCTAGGCATGGATTTTTTTGGTCAGCTGGCACAAATTCTGCATATTGACATTTTAGCTTCATTGACTAATACTAATTTCAGTTTCTCTCTCTGTCTGTCTCCCCACTGTGCAACTTCCTCCCAGCCCAGTCAGCTGTAATCCACTGGGGTCACCTCACACATGATGTTTCTCCTTTCAACACCTGTGGGTGGAGCAGGGTTTCCAGAAAAGGCTGACTGCTGAGCTTGTTTTCATAAATACGGTTGAGATGTGCATCTTATCTCTAAGTCCTTATTTTCTGTGAGGTAAGTACTCTTATTGCTGCTTTTCAGATGAAGAGATGGAGGCTCAGAAAAGCTTACTAATTTACTCAAGTTCATGCAGTCCATAGGGTAACTGAGCTGGGATCAAAGCTCTAGCCCAAAAGCCCACTTACCAAGTAGTAGAGGTCATGTTCCAGTGGATTGGGGGTTTGAGGCTGGACACAAGGAAGCCCGTGGAGAGGTTCTGTGGAGCTCAGATCCGAAAGGGTAAAGGAGTGGCGGCAGTGGGAATAAAGACATGGATGGAGCTGCATTGGGAAGTAAGCTTTACATGGAAGGTACCAGACTTGGTCATGGAGAGTTGTAGGGCAAACTACTTGATGACTGTGTCCAAAAATGGCATTACCTGTGCCCCAGATCTTGGTTTCTAAGTAACACATTCCAGCCTTGGCTGATTCCAAAGCTGGGGCAGAGAAAGTACAAGGTGAACCTGGGATGTCTTATTGCGCCAAAAAGCAATGAAGTGCTCAAAGATTAATGAGACCATGTCAAAAGGACACAGGAACCCACAGGAACTGGCTAGGAGGGATCCTCACTGGCCGCATTGGAAACAATTGGAGCAACAAACAAAAGTAAGGGGTAAATAAAACAAAAAGAGTCCATGTATCCATGATGATATGAGGGGAGGGGAAGCAAAAGAAAGGGCAGCCATTTTTTACAATAAACGTAGAAGATTGATAGAATTAGAACATCACCATGTTGCAGTCTCTAAAATAATAAGTGATTTTAGGCAAGCCATGTTAAAGGATGCTAAAACCATTGGGTGGGTGGTTGTGGGGAATAGAATATTCACACAGAAAGTCAGAGTACCTCTTAACTACAAAAGTGCAAACGTATTTTTATACAAGTATCAAATTTAACAAAGAGAAAATGGTCAATATAGACCTCCTTATGTGATGCAATGGAAAGGATATAACATCATTTATGCAATTCTTGCCATGTGCTTAAGCTAGGCCTAAACATGATGAACTAAATCCAAGATATGGGTTAATTGACAATACAATTGGCCTGGACTCCAAAAGTTTCAATATCCTAAAGACAATTTTTTTTTTCTTAGGAAGGGAGGGTGACAATTCTTGCTTAAAAGAAACTAAAGAGGCATGATGATGAAATATGAAGAGGGAAACTTAATTGGATCCTAAATTTGTGAAGACTATAAAAGATCATTTTGGGGTAAATGGAGAAATTTGTATATAGATGACATTTTAAATCAATGTTTGGAATTTCTAGTTTTTGTCTGGCATGTAAGGAGCTTGGAAGTCACCACTCCATTCTAACGACAAGGGGAAAGCTGAACAAATTGAAAAGTTAACAACTTTTCTTAGATCTCTAAAAGAAGGGAGATCAATGTGCTGCCCCCAAATTGGAGAGTCAGATAGGTAAATACAGAGAATCACAACTTACCAGAACAGGAAACCCATGAGCAGAAACTTCTGCAGAAACCAGGGCTAGGGTAGCAAAACTGGAGCTATAATTGACAAATTGCTGGAGGCTCAATGTGGACAAGTCTGAGAGTCAAAAACTCCAGGGAGTCCTTACACTTTTTTTGAGTTTTATCTGTAGAAGTTCAACTAGGCTTTCACAATGAATATCAGAGAAAAATCCCCCTCTTGCTTCCAGCAAATGGAGAGAAGCAACCATTTCTGAAATATGTCAGAGCATTCTGTTTTTCTTCTTTTACTATTATTTATTTTTAAAGTTTTATTATTATTAATTTTTATTCCAGTATAGCTGACACACAATGTTACATTAATTTCGGGCGCACAACATAGTGATTTGACGAGCTTATATGTTATGCTATGTTCACCACAAGTATAGCTACCATCTGTCCTGACACAATGCTGCTGCAATATCATTGACTATATCTTTTATGCTGTGCCTTTTATTCCTGTGACTTATTTATTCTGTTCTTTTGAAGAAAGTTTGTCCCCAGAAGAAACTAGTTAAGCAGAGACTAACCCACTTGGGTTTTATCAGAGCTTACCTAGCTGCAGAAAGGGAAGTACTAAACTCCAGCCTAATCTAGCCATCCTCCACCTGGTGGGTTGGGTGGGAGAGAGTCTCAGAAGCACTTGTGAAGTTCACAGTTCAGAGACACAGGCTCACTAGAAGAGTGAGACCTAATCAAAGCGGGTTACAGGATGCTTCCCTCCCACACACCACCACCACACTATTAAAGGCCTAGTTGTAGCAGGTCCTTTTACTCAGTACATCATATCTGGCTATCAGGAAAAAAAATTACAAGACATACTAAAAGGCAAAACACACAGGTGGAAGAGAGCAAAAACCAGAAGCAAACTCAGATATGGCAGGGATGTTGATATTATCCGACTGGAGATTTAAAACAACTCCGATTGATGTGCTAAGGCCTCTAACAGATAAAGTAGACAGCATACAAGAACAGATGGGAAATGTAAACAGAGAGATGAAAATTCTAAGAGTTGGAAAGAAATTCTAGAGATCAAAAACACTCTAACAGAAATGAAGAATACATTTGGTGGGCTCATTAGCAGACCGGACACAGTTGAGGGAAGAATCTCTGAGGTAGAGGATATCTCAATAAAATTTTCAAAAACTGAAAAGCCAAAAGAACAAAGACTAAAGAAACCAGGACAGAATATCCAGGCACTGTTGGAAATCAGCAAAAAGTGTAACATTTGTACAGTGGGAATATCTGAAGGAGAAGAAAGAGAGAAAAGAATAGAAGAGATATTTGAAGGAAGACTGGCTGAGAATTCCTCCAAATTCATCTCAGACACCAAATCACAGATCCGGGAATCTCAGAGAATACAAGCAGGATAAATGCTGAAAAACTACACCCATGCATATAATTTTCAAACTACAGAAAATGAATGATAAAGAACAAATCTGGAAGAAGGCAGAGAAAAGAAATACCCATAAAAGAGCAAAGATAAGAATCACATCCAACTTCTCAGAAACCATGCAAACAAGAAGAGAGTGGAATAAAATATTTAAAGTGTTGAAAGAAGAAAACCACCAATCTAAAACCAAACTTACATTTCTTGGATATGCAAATTGTATTGTAATTAAACAGAGGAACATCTAGTTCTTAGGAGACAGATGCTGACCTAGTTAGGGATACAAGATAATGAGGTCTTCAACTTTCCTTTCAAATATATATAGGAATGTTTTCAATTGGCAAATAAAAAAATATGCCTGTTATGTTTATAGTAACTATAATCAAAAATTGCCTATATAATAAGAACAAAAGGGAAGTTAAATGATAAAAATGGCATTTTCTGATCTGAGGACCATAAGAGAGCATTTCCATCTCTCTAAAATATGAAGCTCTGCCTACTCTAAGAAGGAAATAGTTTATTGATCAAGATAATGTAGACTATAATGCTAGGAGGATTTAGTAGATATAGTTTAGACCCAGCAATCCACTCCTACATATATTCGCCCCAATGAAATGAAAAAGGTTCACATAAAACCATGCACACAAATATTTATAGTTCTATTTCTAATTGTCCAAACTAGATACATCCCAAAAGTCCTCCAGTGGGTGAATGGATAAACTATCTGTATACCATGCACACAATGGAATACTACTCATCAGTAAAAACGGTGAACTATTTATATAGGTAACAAGTGGGTAGATTGCAAAAGCATAGGACAAAGTAAAAGAAGCCAGATGCAAAAGTTACGTGCTGTATGATTCCATTTATAGTGTGATATTCCTGAAAAGACAAAACTACAAGACAGAGGACAGATGAACAGTCGCCAGCAGTCAACTACAAAGAGATGCCATGAGGGAGATTTTGGGGTGATGCCACTGTCCTGTGTCCTGATTGTGGTAGTGGTTGTACAGATCTACCATTTAAAATTCTTACAACTATATCCTAAAACACGACAAATCTACTACATGTTCACTTAAAAAAAGAGGAAAAGGAATAAAAATTTTGTAACCCTTGGACTCTAAAATTTTGATATGACATTCAAAGACAAAAATGTTAACCTATTATAACAATGTATTTAAATGACATTAAAATACAACATTACCATCTATAAAAATTCATCAAGCTATACACTTATGATTCGTGCACTTTTTTTTAATGCTTATTTATTTTGAGAGAGAGAGACAGAGACAGAGAGAAAATCCCAAGCAGGCTCTGCACTGTCAGCAAAGAACCAGACACATGGCCCAAACCCACGAACAGCCCGCAAGATCGTGACCTGAGCCGAAACCAAGACTCTGATGCTTAACTGACTGAGCCACCCAGACACCCCTGATTTGTGTACTTTTTTGAATGTGTGTTGTGCTTCAATGAAAAGTTTAAAAATATAAAAATATACAGTTTGCTCTAGCAGATGTTCTGTCTTACAGGTGAAAACAGTGTTTTGGTTGATTGAATAATATGTTAGAAACATCCCCTGCAGGTCCAGAGTTATGGCATGATTTCAAACAACTCTAATCCCCTTTTTGTTACTTGAAACTTTCCTTCACTTCGGGGCAGAGTAAAGGGGCAAAGCTACCACCTGCCTAAATTTATGGCATGAAGAAATGGACGATTAAATACTCTGGTCTTCTCAGCTGTTTATCACTTAAACTACCACATGACATCTATCTGGCTGCTGACATCGCCGATAGGACAACTACCACTTCCCCTTCCCCTTTGCAAAGTTACATTATTATTATGTGCAAATTGAACAGAAAGTACTGATCTGGCCAAGTAAGCGAGTCTCAGTGAAATGCCTGTCAATCTGCAGATTCTGGAGTTGAATAATAATAATACAACATGGCTTGCATTGACGTCGTGTTTTAAATCTTTGTAGGGAGGAATAAAGAGGAAATTCGCTGAGTGTTTAGTAAATGTCAGGCACTGTGTTTGGTGTTTTACATTTGTTAATTTATTCCATTCTCTCAATTACCAGTTTAGTTCAGAGTATGTATCCTCTTTTTACAAATATGGAAAATGACTATAGACTTCCAAGTTCTTGAAAATGAATGGTATAACTTGCACCCAGCTCAGGGAGCCTCAGAACCAGAATTAGTCAACGACCTGCCCCCACTGCTGGTATCAGGCAGCCTCCCAGACGAAAAGTAGTCTCTGCTATGAAGACAGTCACACATGAAGGTTGGTTGGCATTTATAGGGTCGACGATACCTTTTGCCACATGACTGGGTCCACAGAGCTCCTGCAGTATGTGTGAGTCTGAGGAATGTACAATATGTTTCTCCCAGGAAGTGATTACATCAGTGGTTGACTGAGGCCATTAGTATCAATATCATACTATCTCAGCCTCAGGAACACCAAGCTCCCTAAGAATCCTATTGCTCAGCCTAAATTCCGCAAAGCGATGGAAATTTGTCCTCAAGTGACAACCTCCTTACCACACGACTTATGGACCCACATACTTGGATTTCTTCCATGGACCAATTCCAGCTGTCCCACCTTTTGATGATTTATTTCAGATACCTTCCAGGCTTTAGCTAGGAACTCTACCATGAAAAGACAGCAGGAATTCTAGGGAGTTGTCATGGCAACCTCTAGATATCATCTTCAGAATGCCCCATGGCTGTTGAGTCCAGATTTATCACAATTATGTTTATATATGGAAGGCAAGCTCTTGCATAGGCAACCAGACCCCAGTAAATGGATCTAATTTGTAATTATATGGATCACTCTAACACTGCTGGCAGCAAGATTTTAGGAACTGCTTTTGAATGTTGGCTTATTGGGGACTGTTTGTCATATTTATATGGGCCTATACCTCAAAAACCAATGGGGAGGAAAACACTATCCAAACTTTTCATTTTGTCAAGGAAAAACTTGAGAGTTAGGTTTTACGGAGAAATTTGTTTGGGCTACCCTCTCCTTAAAGTGAAGAGAGTAGCCTGAGTATTTCAGAGATTCTCACTTTTATTTCCTCTTTGTCTTGCGATCCAAGCTTAAAACAATGGCAGCACAGAGCCCAGTTGCATAGTATCTGCTTCCAAGCAGGATGGCACTGGATCTGCCCAGCATCTTGTGCAGTGGGTGTTTGTCTAGCATTGTCATTGCAATTTTTATTGCATCTCATGATGTGCACAGATGTGCTTGGTAAGCATCCCAAGAGGAAAAGAGATTCTGCTCAATATCCCTGTTCCCAAATGACACTACCTTATAGAATCACTTTCTGGGCTACCTCCTTTGGGATGCTGTAACCATTTAAAGTCTCTGGATTTTGGTGTTTTAACAAGGGTTTAATTACTAAGGTAAGTGTATGCACCTGCTAAGGCATTCCTAATTATTTGATAATGGTGCAATCTTTCTCAATACAGCCAGTTTTGTGGTGTAAGCTACACTAATGAAGCACACTGAGAGAACACATTCCCCCAATGTTGGGGAAGCTTATTTAAATTAAATAAATTTGCAAAGGACTGAATTTTTACCAGTGGCCTCAACAATTATGCATCAGTATTTCATGCTGGAAGCCGGTATGCACAGTGTCAGAATGAGGCACTTCCTCTTACTTTTGTTCTTTGTAGTGTCTTTAAGTGAAATAGTGTCACTCTTAAAATTTTATCTTTTCTGCATTGCTTCACATACCCCCTCCTTGTTTCACCCCATCCTTTTTTTTTTAAGAAAAACTAGCTTATCTCTTTTGTTGTTCACATGGCAAAACTGATAGAAGCACTGTTTTGACAATGCTGAAAGTTTTTTCTTTTCCACCTGATTCTTACCAGTGCCACATGTGGTCTGTAGTGGTTTAGTAATAAGATCTTTGCTATAACATCTGCAAATTAGCACCTTGCATTGCAACATCTCTGGAAACTTGCTGATGGTTTGCAATTGTAGTAAGTCACAGTTGACACTATATCCAAGTGTTTCAAACTTTGTTGCTTTGGACTAAAAAAAGAAGATTCCAATGGGCAGATGGTTTCCAAATCGCTGTTAGGAGCTACGTTAGCGAAACACGGCATCTCATTTCTCAAGCACACATACTCACAAAGTGACTCTGGGAAGAAATACGCACGATTCTAAACTGATTCCATCTATTCTTTTCTGTTCCTAGTCATGTGCTTTTTTTTTTTTTGTCCCAAATATTTTGGTGACTTGGGCCAGTTCACTGGTTTTCAGAAGGCCATTATGAACACAGTTTTCCATGTATGGATAAAACAACACCTTAATCATTTAATTTCTTGGAATTTTTATGTAAACCAAATTGATTTTTCAAAATTTCTCTATGAAACAAGAGCACTCATTTAAATACACCTATAACCTGCTCCTGAGGTTTTAAACTACTTAGAAATGACTGCCAAGACAAATGAGTGATAGGGGAGAAGACATCCGAATTAAAAACTGTTGCAAATAAGGGTCAAAGGATTAATAGAGTGTGCAGGACCCAACTTTGAGGGCTCTTAAGGACAGTTTTCAATTGTGCCAAGGTTCAGATGCTTCTCATGACACCATGGTTCCATGGAGCTTATTACCACACAGGTCTAGATTATGCTGTCCTTGTTTTATCACACCGTCAAACAGGGCTAGAGAATGGAGCAACTGGGGACCCGTAAGAGCAAGCAGAGGCATGATGGGAGGGGCTCGGGTAGTAGCAGAGAGCATAACTTGCCGTGCCAGGCAAATCAAAAGGCGTTGGGGGCCTCCCAGCTGATTCCTCAGTGTCCTAGAGATTTCTGTTATTAATGTGGCTTGGGGCATGTACTGCTGATAATTACTGCTAGCTGGAATAATTAATAAGAATAATTGCTCGGCATGGAAAGGGAAAGGGAAGCTCTGGGAGGAGGAAGAAGCAGGCTAGAGAAGCAAGAGACTCCCCAAGCGCATTTATATAGACAGGAAGTTCAGCAGCAAGCATCCTGAGAATCGAGGAGCTGTCTGGATGCCAAGGGCAAAAGTTAAGAGATAGCAAGTGAGGCCAAGTTTGATAGTCTTACCTTGGAATGCAATGGATAAGAAGCCTGTCATGGTTTCAGTGAGAGCTGACTCCCTTTGGAAAGTCAAAGTTTTGGTTTTTTTTTAACAAAAAACAAAAAACAAAAAAAACAAAAAACAAAAACAAACAAACAACCCACACAGTGTAAAGAGAATTAAGAAGTGGTCTTAAATGACAAGTCTGTGTATTTGGTAGAAACCTGATAATGACAGCAGGAGAGCAACAAAAAGGAAGAAAAGTAATAAATGGTGCCCCAATGAGAGTTTGGGAGAGTTTCTCCCAGCTTGAAGGAAGAAAAACATCCATTAGAAACCAAGTATTGGTGTTGACAGTGTGTAAAAATAACCACAATTTTAACATAATAGGGTAAATTTTCTCAACACTACATAGACTTGCCAACACAGTTCTTGATATTGTAGCTTTCTATATATTACACTTAGATATTCCCCCCGAAGGCAGGGCAAGCATATGCTTGGCAAAACTTAAAGAAGTGAGAAAACGGAATGTGAAAACTTAGCTGTGAGCAACATATGGAATCTGGCAACCAGAGTTCTGGTAACGATGTACAGACCAAGGGGGTTAAGCCCAAGTGTAGGGTGTTCCCCGTGACCCTCTGCAGGAGGCAGGGCCCCATGTGCAGTGCTGTGTTAGGAGATAAGAAGAGCTCATGAAGGCAAGGGGTGACTGCTTATGATTCCTTTTTCCTATAGGAATCATACAGGAAGATCAATGCAAGCCAAAAAAAGATGGATTTACCCAATTATCCCCTACCCAACATTTGATGTTAGGTATTGCATTTCAATGGATAATGAATGACCTTAACCCTCTTTTCATCTGTGTTACATAAATGGATTACAAAGAAGGAATGCTACTAAATAGCCAATAGCAAGTGCGTGATGCTGGGGCCTCTCCAAGGTCATACTGCTGCTCAAAATGGGAGTGATACTCCCCTCACTAAAGCCCTAGCCGCTTGGGGGATTAGCTCCTGGTATTAGCTAGGTAAGGGGCCTGCATGCTCAAGGACACCTATTGCTTATCTTGGGTCGAGTGGCTTTGTGTCGTCACAGCGTTTAGGGAATTCTAAAAGGCAGAATCCTAAAGGACCAAGCCTTTTTAAAGGCTGGGGCAGGAAGATGATGAGAAACCAAGTGTGAACTAGGTTCTCAGTTTTAGGCAAGAAGACAAGGCCAGGTAGTGCACCATGTGATGTGATGGCTGAAAGGTTCTAGGGGAAGACCTCAATTGCTGTGTTTTGAGGAAGTTTTGCCCACCCTAACTGAACGTGGCATTTCTTGGCAAACAGGAATCTGAACTAGACCTTGAAGCTGCCCTCATACCTCCAATGAATGGCACTAAAGAATGTAGAGTCCAGACTCGAGATGGAGTTGGTGGTGTTTATCAATGGCTATGATGGGGTTAACAGAATCCAGAGTAAATCTTAAGGATGCCTTGAAACTGGAGGAAAACACTGCTGGTTAAAAATGCATTTGGTGTTTGTTTTTCTCACAGCTTTGAAAAATTATAGTTGAAAAAGTGTGCATAATTACTGGCATAAAGAGTTGAATTAGAGGATGTGGACCTGTGCAAGCTCAGGAGTGGGGCAATGGTGGGAAGCGAGGAGAGGGGTTGGGAAGGAACCCAACCTTGGAGAAGTCATGATTCTATCCTTAAGGAAAAGGAAAGAAGAAACTCAGCCCCTTTGCCATCCTATCTAGTTATAGAACATTCAGAATTCCCAGCTCAAGATTTCAGTTTCTGCTGAAGAATTGAGAGAAAACTCTGTTAGCAAGGTGCAGCAGAAAGTTTGAAGACTTCAAGGTCAAATACATATGGAACTAGGTCTTATCTATGCAGCTCACCACAGAGTTACCTTGGATAGACATATCACTTCCATCGAGTGTGGATGATATACCTACCTGGGAGGATTGGTGTCAGAATTAAAGCAAAATATGTAATGCACCTAGCTCAGTGCCTGGCATATAATAGGGACTCAGTATATGTCAGCTCCCAATTCCTTAATCCTTCCTAGATGTCCAGGGCCTTGCTCCTGTCAGCCTCTTCCTAGTCCTCTACAAGTGAATAAATAACAATGGTAATTATAAGAGGTTTGAGGAGAGGATTTCTGGCTATCTTGCCTTTCAGGGTTTGAGCATCAAGTCAATCCTCTTTCCTCATTAGGGTGTCAGCCATTTTCACTCTTGTTCCACCAGGGTGGTGCCCTGGTCTATCCAACAAATGTTTACTGAGTGCCTACTGAGGTCAGGAAGTATGCCTGCTTCCAGCATGACCAATGTTGTCACAGGGAGAAATACATTGAGGCGATCCCTTGGCCCCATGCTTCTGAAGGGAGGCCTGCGCAATGCCACAGAAGGATGGTGACTTACAGAGACAGTGGCAGGAAGAGAAGATCACCAGCTGATTTGGAGAGAAGATCTTATCCCTTAAATCCAACATTTAAAAAAACGTTTATTCATTTTGAGAGAGAGAAAGAAATCATGAGTAGAGGAAGGGTAGGGAGAGAGGGAGAGAGAGAATCCCAAGCAGGCTCTGTGCTGTCAGCATAGCTCAACTCAGGGCTCAATCTCATGAACCAACCATGAGATCATGACCAGAGCTCACATCAAGAGTCACACACTGAACCAACTGAGCCACTCAAGCACCCTAAATCCAATAGTTGTAATGTGCTCACTATATGCCTGGCATTGTTTTAAGTGCTTTCCATGTACTAGCTCATTTAATCGTCATAACTGAGGGAGGAGACAGAGATAATCATCACTCCACTTTAGAGAGGATGAAACTGAAAGATACAGGTGCTAGGGACCTTCTCTATGTCACAAAGCTAGTTAATGGCCTAGAAGTCTGGTTCCAGAGTCTTCCCCCCTAACCTCTACAACATGCAATTACGTCATCTTGCACCCCCTACCTCCTTCCATCTGAATCTACAAAGCAAGGCAGATGTATATTGTATCTTCCCCATCTCTATACTCAGACTTCTCCTTCTTTTAAAGGATGCTTTTATTGTTTGTTTTTATCCAATTTAATCGTATTAAAATATTAGCTTGGGAGCAGAGGGTGCTATGTACTATGTTACCTTTGTTAATGTTTTGGGTTAGGTAGATGCCTTCTCTGGTTTCTCAACAGAGAGGTCCAAGAAAGCAGCAGTGAGTTTTTGAGTTATCAAGAGGCCAAATTCAGCCAAAAGGAAAACTTTCAATTTTCAAAAAGGCTCTTTCTGTTTAAACCAATCTTGAGACTGAAATGGTGTCAAGCCATGCTGTGGCAGTGCCCCTTTGTCCTTCTAGACTAGTAGAAGAGGGGAATGTGAGTTTCCCAGATGCCTTAGGACACATTCCACCCACGAATGGAGTTGCAGGGTAATCTGAAGTCCCAAAGGAACCAGTTCCCAAATATAAGCTTTAACTTGTTTACCTTAAACTTGGAGCCCATTACTACAGTGCCCTTGGGATTCTGCCATTGGCACTCCATCTATCCTCATCTTCTAGGGATTGGGGCATGTCTCTTCCCAAATTTGCTTAAGCCTGCATTATTTCCCAAATGCCTAAAAAGTGAGCCAAATTAACCCTGTCCCAGAAGAACAAACAAAACCCTGGCAGGGAAAGACAACTTTCAAATCCCTTCTCCCGTGGTCCCTTAGGAACAAAGCCACATCCGAGGGGACCAGTTCTTTAGACTTCTTGTCTCCCCATTCTGCTGTCTGGCTAAGACCAAATAGATTTTGCTCTCTCTCCTTAACTGTTGATCCTTTCCTTCATTTCTGTTTGCTGACCTTGAGATCCTTCTCCTTTCTTAGAATGAAGGCTCAACTTTATAGAAGCAGAAAGAGAATAGTGATGTTTTAAAATCAGTCTCTTGAGGAAAAGGATGAAGTCTATTTTATCCATTGTATTATCTCAAGTGTTTAGCAAAGTATGTGTTCAATGAATTAATGGAATCAGAAGGCAGAACATATTCTAAGGAATAGGAAAATAAACATTTCTATATACCCAACTATAGAGATATTGAATGGCTTAGTTATGTAAAAATATCTTCCTCATGATCTTATCTTATGTTCCTGGCATAAATTAAGTGGGTCTCCATCAGTACTTCTGAAAATTTTTCGTAGACACCTAGGAAACCAGCAGCCATCTATCATAGAAATAGACATGGCATAAATGTGGTGATAAATAGGCTGGACGCTATTTCGTTCATGGCTCCCCATCCAGGGAGCCAAGAAAAAAATCTCTCATCCCTTGGGATCTTAGTTTTCTTTTATTTATAATAGAATGTTTGGTCCAGATGATCTCTAACAATGTATCAGTTAGGATGCTCTAAGGTACAAGTGCCAAATGAATCAAGGAGATGTGATTTCAATAAATAATGAGAAGTCCAGAGGCAAGATGGTTCCAGAGCTTGTTGGTTCAACGATAACTTTAAGGACAAAAGCCTTGACAAAATCCTTGGCCAATCTTCAGCACATCTATATATTTTCCTTATAGGCTGGATCCCTTTATGGGCCTAATACAACTGCAACAAGTTTTATATACGGGTGTCGACATTGAGAAGAAAAAAATAAGAACTACTCTGCCTTGTATCCCTTCTCAAGAACAGACCTTCCCTCGTATCTAATCAGAGAGGTTGCATCGTAATTACTTGGTATAAATCCACAAGGATTTAGATAACTCTCCATTCACTGTCGGGCTGGGGAGGGACTGAGCCTTCCATGAAGGGCAGACCAGCTCCAAGGAGCTGAATAATATGGAGGTCTGGCAGCAAGGAAAAGTAGAGAATGGCTGTTGGCTCGGAGGCCCATAGTATCCACCACGAATATCGCGAGGCCAAGCGAATAAGAAAGATGATAAACAAAAGTTTGGTAGAAGTACAGAAGGGTGGGAGACAACAGAAAGGCCAGGCCCCCACATGAGGAATCCTTGAAAGTCAGGACTGTCACATGTCACAAATGTCTATCTGAAGCATGCCTAAATCTGCAGCACCTAAGCCTATTTTTAACTACCCAGGTAGCAGGCCTCTGCTGGTTGCAGGTTGAAGAAGCCTTATAGCAGTTTGTTAGGAGTGAGGAGGTTTTCGCTCTAGAATTTCAGTGGGTTGCACAGGGATCCTGAGCTGGGATTAGGTGGATTATGCTGCTCTTTTCTGTAGCTGGGCAGAAGTCAATGGTGCCACATCCCCTTGGTGGACCAGTCCCCTGAGCATCTCAGACTTCCTTCCCACTTTCCTCCATATCGTGTTCTTGTTTCCTTGTGGGCATTCATATGTGCCATTCTATCTGTTTGAACTCCTTTCCTCCACCTCTGGCTTATCCTTTTCAACCTTTAAATCTCAACTTAAGTGTCCCTTGCTCTGGGAAGCTGTGTCTGATCTCCAAGATTCTTAGTCACTGTAGCTCTTGTGTTTACCCCACTGAGCTACTAATTGTACTTTATTACAGTTGCCTGTTTCCTGGTCTGTCTTCCCCCACTAGGTAGTATACTTCTTAAGAGCAAAAACCATGTCACGTATGTTTACCCCTGGCACACAGCCTAGGGATCTTGCTTGCCTTCAAGGAGCGCTTAGAATGTATTTGTTAAAATAATGAGAAAATGCTCAATAGGAATTGACATACAAATGAGTTAGAATTGGCGATTGAGACTTTGCAATCACCAGTATCATAGAACTTATTAATGGGAACATGAAATAATTTGGTTCTAAAGACCATCACTTCTCTCTTCAGATGGCACTCTGTGTCTAACATGGAATCTACAGCATAGGAGCAATACCTCCTACAGTGTTGGTGTATATGTGTATGTGGTAGAGAAGACTCTATTGCCTTAGTTCTCCTCAAATCCTCTTTGCTTTTCTTTGTTAGATTTAATACGGCCCTTTCTACCTTCTTTTCTTAAGTCCCAAATAGATCTATACTGGCAGTACTCTTGATGGCCGTAGTGAGTATGGGCTGAAGAAACATTGTGTTCTGTCTTTCCTTTTATCCCCCACCTCCCTCCTTTACTCCTCCTCCTCCTCCTCCTCCTCCTCCTCCTCCTCCTCCTATTATTTCCTTCCCTCCTCCCACTGATCAACTATTGCAGCTACTGTATGGCAAGCACTCTGCTAAGTTCAGAGGTACAGTGGGGGGAGAAACATGTTTTCTGCCTTAATGGAGTTTATATTTTAATAGCAAGTTTATATTTTACATTGGCAACAGCTCGGAGCAGGAGGAAGGGAGAAGGCACTTCCACAAAGGGTAGGAACTTCCCACTTGGCAGGAGAGATTCAAAGGTGCATTACTGGCCCTTGTCCCCACAGCTTATGCTTCTCCTAGGGGCAGAGGAGTGAATTGTCTGTCCAGTGAAAGGGAAGAAGGAGCTGAGCATGCCCAGTGCAGTCGCTTTCCCTCGCCAGCCCCTCCCCTCTCTAACTGGCCTCACCCAGACCCACACTCTCCTCTGCCCTGCAGAAATCAGCCTGCCCCTCTACCCCCACATTCTGAGTGTGATATTGTGCTGCAGTGACGTGGTGGTGCCATGGAAGTGTATATAAACTAAGAGATCACACTTATTTTAGAGGATCGGAGAGAACCTTCTTGAGGAAGTAACTTTTAAGCTGAGATCAGAAAATGAACAGGAGAGAAAAAGAGTAAGAGGGAGGGTTTGTGTGGGAAACTAGGTGGTTGGGAGGAGAGTCCTGAGCTTGGAGAACACTCATGAAGAGTAGAGGCAGAGAAAGAATCCCATACAATTACAGTCTTCCTGTCTACCTCTCACCTCGTGTTATAAAGGTCTCTGTTTGGGAGAGAGGAGGTATTTATGTGCTCATTCATTCATTCATTCATTCATTCAACTTCTACCACTTTCCTAGGTGAAGGGAATCTAATTCTGAGTTAGACACAGTCTCTAACCTCAGGCAGCTTATCATCAACTGGGGATGCAGATATATAAATAAGTTTGTTGATAAAACCATATAGGAGCTCTGCGAGAAGACACTGGTATAGGATTCATGGGTGGTGGAGGGAGGAATTTACAAAAGTAGAGAAGGAGTAACTCTGGAATGTTAGAAAATGGTTGTGTTCTTACTAAGTGGAAAAGAAATCTTAATGTCCATCTTTGATGTTTCCCTTCCCCACCCTCTCTGCCTTAGAAATCTGATGATTATATGGTGTGGTATTCTGCCATAAACATTCTTCCATTTTTTAGCCAGGGTGATGTCACCATGAGACTATGTCTGGTGTAAATGGGATACAATCCCAAAGCAAATCAGAAATGAAATGAGATCTCTTTAAGAAGAACGAATTAGCCTCAACATAATAAAATAGTTACAACTTGGTGGGAGATATGTAAAATGGTTTACATCATTGAACTGCCCCAGATGGTAAGCATAAGGCAAGCCTGTATCTTGAAATGGATGTACGGTGGATATGGTTACAAACTTACAGTACTTGCCTAGTGCTACGTGTGAAACAAACTTAACTTTTCAAAGCCTAACTTTTCCTGGTCTCCTCCACAGTGAATGGGCAACACAAATACACCCACAGTTTCCAATATACTAAGGCTAACAGAGTATCTAAAACCAGTGACACATCAAAAGAAAATATAGTCATTGGAAAAGAAAAACAAAACAAAACATGTTAGTAAACATGCAAAAGAAAGCAAAGAACATTAGATTCAATATCGTGCATCAGACAGCACAAATAATAAAATGCCTGTAGAGATGGCCCTTCCAGACCGGAGGCCAGTGGAAGGCTTCTGGACTGCCCTCTCAGCGTGGCAGGGCCCGGTCCCCTGGGGCAAAAGGGGGGCACACAGTGGTGTGGGAAATGAAATCGAAGACGCCAGGGACGCTGATTTGGTTAGCCCAGTCACTCCACTGTGAACTTCAGGTCACACGCAGTTAAGGGCGGAAGGGGAAGGCAGGAAGTATTCTAATGAGAATTCAATTAATTCAAGGAATCTCAGAAACCAGGTGTAAACTCTGCCGGATATTAAAAGATCCCTGAGAGGAGACAGGGTTTCGGAGCGCGTCAGATCAATTTGTGAGGAGCTGGCAAATTGGCAGCTGCCCCTGCCAGAGCCCCAGCTCCCCCTACCAGGCCCGAATAATTAGCGTCTTTCGGCTGGAGCAAGTGCGACTTGAAACCCCTCGCGAGGAGGCTCCGGCAGTGAGGCACCCGCCCGGCTCCACCCCGGCTACCGTGTGTGTGGATCTTCGGGAGGCCACGGCCATCCCAAGCAACCGGACAAGGTGCTGGCCGTCCGTCAACTGGCGCTGGCGGGTCACGGGCCCAGCGTGGGGACGAGGTTTCCTGTGGGTGTTGGGCTCGCTCTGATAAAATGACGCATGACAGTCTGATGCCGGGGCTCCAAGCAGCGGGAGCTTAATACCAAAGGGGGCAGAGGATGAAAACACAGCTGAAGAACAATGTCCTGCTGAAGAGAAGTGTTGAGTGGGGCCCCCGCAGGGGCCACTCCGAGGGCCTTTAAGGACTTTATGTCCGCATGATTAGCCAAGATGAAGGGGCCAGCTGCAAACTTTAATTTCCTGATGACACAAAGGAACCATGAACAATATATAGATAGGATTTGAATTTGTAATAAGCAGCGGCCTAATCCACAGCGAAGGATAGTCAGTGTAGACAAAAAAAAAAAAAAAAAAAAATGCTCCTGAAGTTTCTTAGGTCCCCCATTCAGACATACTCTTTACTGGGAGTTTTGCTTGGAGTACTGCGGCTGCCTGTGAGAAAGAAGTACACTTTTGCTCTAGGATTCCGAATTCCTGGCAGACCTCTCTCTTCTCCTAGCGAGAAGACAAACTAGAGTTTGTACAACAGTGTTGTGTGCACCTGGTTGGGAGAATATTCTAGATAAAGGAATGAGTGCATTCGTCCACTGGGAATGTTGTGCTGGGCACCAGACTTCTTTCAGTGAACCCTTAAACTTCAGCCAGAGAAGAGAATTAATTTTTTTTTTCCAACGCTTTCTTCATTCTATGATAAAAACATTTGAGGTTGTTTTCCTTTTTTTTTTTTTTCCCAAGTGCTGTTGGAACCAAATTAGGTGCTGGAAAGGAAAATCTCAACCTTCATCTTTGTCTTACCCTTTCAGCTCTAATCATCTTGAAGTGTTAAGGTGAATTAAAAAAAAAAAAGTTTGGGTCAACAGGAAGTGTCTCGTGATGGGGACTGGCTTTAATAGCACAGGGAAAGCCACGGGACAAAAGGGGCCAGATGTTTTGACAGGGCACTGTGGAGCAAACAGAGTCTGGGAAAGGGAAAGAAGCATTTCAACAATTCTCAGAACAAGGGGTTTTTTGTGTCTAACACATGGAGAGATCCTGTAGCAGGAGCTTCCCTCTAAGAGGCAAAAGATGAGAAATTTGCATATGCATCAGTATGGTGAATGCAACATGTTAATCTTATTAATTATGAAAAAACCCCACTGAGGGAGCATTTACCCTGGGCTAGGAACTTTCCCTACATTATCTTAGTTAGTCTTTGCACAAAGAGGCTGCAAAGTTGGCTTTATTATTCCCATTTTACAGGTGAGTCGGTTTAGCCTAAGAGAACTTATTTTACTTGTCCAAAGGCATTCTCCCTGTTAAATGTGGCCCGCATGATGCCAGACCCAGTCTACAGCCCCTTGGCAAAAGAGAAATCAAAAGAAAGACGCTTGGAATTCTGGATGACTGTCTCATTATCACCAGGATCTAACTCTATCAACGTCGCTCCTGTTGCTAAAAGCAAAACCAGACGGGACGGGGCTGGCAGAATTTATCCTGCCGTTCCCTACCCACCATGACCACTATCCCCAGCCCGGGGCCCGTAACAATCACAAAGAACTTCCCAGGCCCCATTTTCAACCTGGACTTCTTTACCACCTTGACAGAATTCCTTAGTGTGGCTTCAGGGGAGGAATGCAGTAAGAGTGTTTTCAGTCCTGAAGAAAGCATCACAGAGAGAAACTCACAGCTGCCCTTCCCTCTTTCCTTCTGCAAACACAAAAGGAATGGGGGCCAAGTATTTGTCGGATAACACAAAAATCCTTCTGTGTGAGATGTGTGTGCCTGTGAGTCAGTCTTTGGAAGCTGCGATCAAGTCCCAACCCTTCGAAACCCTATCCTCGTGTTCTTATCTTTGGTACTGAGGGTACCTCAAGGCTGGAGCTGGCTGAGAGGAGGCTCGAGGCCTGCCAGTATCTGGATCTGCGGCCTTCTGGACACAGCTGTTGGGGAGATTGGGCACTGTTCCCGAGGGGAATGTGTCATCACCCAACTGCCTGGCCACTGACGACGGGGGACGGGTGAGATTTAAAGCTCAGAGGAGCCCATTCTCACGCGGTCTCCTTTCACTGAAGCCTCTTGCCTCTTTGTCCAGGAGCTCTGCCTGTCTTCAGTTTCTCCTCTGCTTTCTGTCCCCCTTGTCCCCCAGATGCTCTGTCTCAGAGCAGGCTGCCTGGTCATCCTACTGGGGAAAACTGCTCTGTGTCAGCACCCAGCCCCTGAATGTTTCTGACTCACAGGACACCTCAGAATGCTGGGAAGTGTCTGCGAGAGTCAAAGGGTGCTGCAGGCTGGGCGGTCAGAGCCCTGTGCCCCCCACCCATCCTTCCTGTCTAGGGTGGCTGAGCTAATTAATGTGACCAGAAAACAGTTGAGCTGCTAACAGGTGCCAAGAAAGTGTTGGGGGTCCAAGACAAACGACGCTTGGCTCATATCGTAAACAGCTTAAGTTTCGGTGTTGAAAATTACTTCAGTTTTACTTAAATCATCTTCTCTGCCATGCAGCCAATTTTGAGAATGGAGCCATGACAAAGCCACCCCATCTGCAATGAATATTCTCTCCGTCTTATTTGACCTGCGGTATGAGGCAGACGTTGGCGGAGGGGGTGGGGTGGGGCGCATGGCAGGGGTGTTGTTCACAGCCTGTCCGAAGTGTCACAGAGCAAGGAGACAGACAGGGAACGCGTGTGTGACAACTTTGGTTAGCCCAGGTAAGAAAGAGCAAAGTAATCAAGTTAAAACTGTATTTCAATTTCATTCTCTGAAGAATGTGTTACTAAGTGAATTAATGTGTTGTTTCTTTTATCTGAAGAGCTGTGGTAACTCATATCTCCTGAAATGAGATGGGTCTGCTGTGTGTCAACAGAAGTAGATGACCTGGCATTATAGAAAAATGGTAAAGAAATTTTATAGCATTTTAGCAGAAAATTTGTACCTACATATGTACTTTTTTAGTTACAGAGATAATGCTATTCATCGTGTGAAAAGGCAGCCCAGTTAGACACACTGGGGACTAAATCCTCATGCTGCCACTTGACCCAATTATGTTGCTTTATCTGAGACTCAACTTCTTGGGGCGCCTGGGTGGCTCAGTCGGTTAAGGTTCCGACTTCGGCTCAGGTCATGATCTTGCGGTCTGTGAGTTCGAGCCCCGCCTCAGGTTCTCTGTTGTTAACACAGAGCCAGCTTCGGATCCTCTGTCCCCATCTCTCTCTGTCCCTTCCCCACTTGGGGTCTCTCTCAAAATAAATAAATAAACTTAAAAAAAAAATAAGACTCAATTTCTTCACTTGCCAAGTGAAGGCAATAATAATACCTACCTGGGGGGGGGGGGGGAGGTTGTTAAAAGGAAACAATGAAATAACAAATATGTTAAGCCCTCGGCTCAGCGGTTGCTTTACAGTCAGTGTTCAATAAATAAAACCTAATTCAGATAATATCTACCTCAGAAAATTGTAAAATGAAATATGCCGATGTGTTAAAAGGGACCTGCACATAGTAGGTATGGTAGATATTATTACTCTCCCTCTCCCTCCGTGGTGGTTGGATTTGCTGAAACATTAAATGTAAGATCATGCTCACATTTACTTTCTGTACTTTAGGTCATTTTATTGAATTAGCTTGTGGATTTTAGTATTCTATGTACCTACCACCTTTAAAACAATATATCTCCTGAAAAGACCAAATTCTGATTCACACACAAAAACAAGCAAATTCAACCACAAACTCCACACTCAGTCGCCGTTTTGAGGGCTATGAGCGAGGATCATGTCTGGGCCCTCCCAGGCCCCAAGTCATCGGGTCAACTTCATACACGTCGTCTGGTTCAGGGCCATAAACCAGAACCCCCTCACTTACCCCTCCCTGCGACCCCCCCACCCCCACCCGGCCTCCCCGCCTCCTCCAAGCCTCAGAAATCTCTTAGAGCAAAGAGTATGTCTACAGTCCTGGGTATGTGATTTATTGTAGTCCTCATGTATTCCAAGTCATGGGGATAGGAAGAAGGCATTAAATGCCAGGGTTTTAAAGACAGTGCCTCACAGAAGTGACCATAAATAGCAGCTCAGGAGGCCACTTACATGAAGTTAGACCCGTTTAGGACTAGGGGCTATTACAGTGTGAGCTTATCATAACTTGATTCAAGTGCAATAAGCAAGAAGTGGAGAAGGTGACTAGTCAGTGTGAGAAAGCCAAGCGGAGATCAGATAACCACATTAAAAAGATTAAAATGTCCAGCCCGCTATAAATGCCTGCTAAAATCCTAAAAAGGAGTCTGGAGAGACCCATAAAATCATAACTAAGAAAGTAAGGGAGCCCTGAAGCTTTAACCAGATGTTCCTGTGATATGAATGACTATGTTAGTAAATTTTCATCCCAGCAATACAGCTTTGTATTGATCTTTTGCTTTTATTAGTCAGTGCTGCTATGAGATTAAATATTGTCTGGAAGGAAATACAGGCTTCCCTCTCTAGAAGTCTCTTCTCAGTAACCCAATGTTTGTTATCACAAAGTGCACGAGGGAGTTTATAATGAATTGCACAACAGAGCAGGGGCCTGGGTCTATAAAAAGAGTTATATAAGGGGTAGCCTTATAGAGAATAACCTTATTTGGGAAGCAAGCATTTTGTGCCGTAGTGAGTGGGAAACCTATGGAGAGCTGTCTGAAACAGAAATAGACACAAGTATTTATAACCAGGAGCACAATCGCAATATACAGTGCTAAACACTTAATCTACGGTTAGATTTTACTCCAGATCCGAGCTGAAGTCAGCAGAATTAAATCTTCAAGTGTATTTCAGCAGCCTTAAATCCTTCTGATACTGTTAGCGGTGGCAGGGTTCCAAAATGCATTCTGTTAATAAGACAGTAAAGTATAAAATCAAGTTATCTCCTTCAAGGAGAAAAACACAGAGTAAAGGAAACGAGTCTTGTAAAATTACATTCCCAGCACTCTAGGCCTTTTCTACCTGAGTTCCTTTCAATTTATTCTTTTACTACCAGACCATTCTCCTTGACAAATAACAGAAAAAGAGAAATCATCTCCCACCTTTTTTTTTTAACTATGAAGGGAATAGTACCCCCCAAAAAAGGCTTAGGATGTTTCCTTCTTATCTTTACGGTCGGGGGGGTTAAGATTTTGCCAATCGGCTTGTAACATGCAGTATGAAGTCTCCTTGGACTAGCAAAAAGAATTCAGCAGCTGTTACCTTTTCTTTCTCACTTAACATAACTTTTGGTTTACCTGCAGCTAAAAGGAATTTATTCAGCACACACAGTGGTGTTGTTTAAGTCCCATGGCAACTGTTAGTTTTCCCAAGAGCAGCATCAAAAGCTTGTTAAACTTCCGAAAGGAAGGAAGGAAGGAAGGAAGGAAGGGAGGGAGGGAGGGAGGGAGGGAGAGAGGGAGGAAGGAAGGAAGGAAGGAAGGAAGGAAGGAAGGAAGGAAGGAAGGAAGGAAGGAAGGAGGGAAGGAGGGAAGGAGGGAAGGAGGAAGGGAAGAGGGCAGGTACATCCATTACCAACACCCTCTGAACTCATGACATTGACCTGAAGCTCTATACTTGCTCAAAATGAACAAAGTCAGAAAGAAGCCTAAAATTCCTTCTGGATGTCAGCTCTCACAGCCCAGATTTTGTGCACATCTGGAATGAGAGACCACCCACTGCTCTGAGATCCCTGCAGGGCATGTTGGGCGAGTTAAGTAATAAATTTTAACCTTAACTCTGAATTTCTTTGCTCTCATGAGTTTTAGTCAAGCTCCTTCTTGTTGCATCAATACGTATAACTGTTGGCAATTTCATGTTCTTTAGGCTATCTTTTTTTTTTTTTTGCCTGTCCAGGAGTTAGAAAAAGATAGAAACTCCCTTGTGTTATGAAACTAATGTGATACAAGAAATTGAGCTGTAGCAATCCATTGGGCAGATACAAAAATACATGAAAGTATAGATTTATACTCCACTGGAAAACCATGTTATAGTTAGCTGAAAATTTAATACAGTATATTAATGTTTCCCCTCTAAGGTATCTCTTTATAGGTGATTTTGGTTTGGTTTCTGTATTCGTAGATGAAAATGTCTGGAAAATCTCTCTGTAATACCTGGATGTAATGTCCGTACATTTTGGGTAGCACATGCCTTCCTATCTTAGGACAACGACATGCACACACATAAAACTTTATCACAGAGAATTATGAGATTAAATAATACAAGAACATTAAACATAAATGTAATTGAACCTACAATTAGAAAAAAAAGACTTAGAAGTTCTTAAGAATTGTCTTGAGCTAAACAAGATATATAAATAATTTTAGAGACTTCTCTTGGATAATTGCCTGAAACGAAACCCAAAAAGCTTTCACTCCCCTCCCCTAATTTTACTGGATTCCATACAGACCCCTCCATTCTACTTATGACATGAGAGGTAACACTTATAGATCATAATTCACCCCCCACCACACTTTAGTCAATTTAATGAGAGTAGGAAGAGTCCATGGCTTTGTAAAGTTGATTTGAGAAGCATTCTAATCTAGATAGAATGGAAGAGATGCCCTATTTACAGCGACCCAAACACAGATCACGGGTAATTTTGACAAATGGGGAAGCTTTTTGTTGTTGTTGTTCATTCCATTTGCTCCAGTTTAAGGAAATGTTCAAAATTCGGGTTGTCCGACCTAGTCAGCACCTACGGTTTCCAGTGTGTGGATGTTACTATATTGTATGAGCCACTCCGGTTCATGCTTCATGCCTTGCTTTTAAGGCTCAACTCCAAAAAGTCCTTCTAAATCCTGCTGGTTGAAGTTAATCCCTCCCCTCACCAAGCCTCCTGTCTGTGTCTACCTTGATTAAAGTTATTTCTGTAAGTGACTTCATGCCAACTTGTAGGCCTCCAAGACTCACTTCTCATCATTTCTTATATCCCCTTCAGTGCTGAGAATAGAGCCTTTCACATAAAATATCCCTCATAAATGTCCCCTGAACTGAATTGCCTTTTCTAAAAACTGGGAATTAAATCCACCCATAGGGAACGGTATGAAGATGAATGAGCAGAGGACGGAAACATATTCTAATGATGTCAGAGATCAAGCCAACACACCCAGTCCCAGACCCTTGGTAGGGTGTGTGTAAAACCATTAACTGCAAGAGGATTTAATGAGCACAGTGGGTGTTCTCACCCCCAGGTGGCCCCCGGAGAGAATGTTAGCACCAGGAGAAGGAGCAGGGAAAGGAAGAGAGGCTTCTGTAGATCCCAGTATGTCCAAGACGAGCTCCCTTCCTCTCCATTCCTCCAGTCTGCATATTTCAAAATGACAACAAGGGAAACATATTACAGTTGACCCCAGGTGCCCCTGGCTGTGGGACTCCTGTCTCATCAGAGAAATGAAAATGGGACCCCTTTTTCCATGAACAAATCTAAGCCACATCAATATGTTCCATTCCCACTCAGAGCACTTTCTGCTGCTTATCTTTGTTCAATGACACTAAAATCCTGGCAGCTCAGCTCACTCCTCTGTTTCTCTGTGCCAGATCAAAGCGCTGGAAACTGTCTCCAGATGGGGAGAATTGGGATGCACGGAGACCCAGAACGGGGCTCAGTTGTTGCACTTTGATACTATCTTCTGATGCCTCCGTTATAACTTGCATCATTCTGCACTGGTCAAATGTTACCTTATCATTTTATCTCTTGATCTCACGATCGACTTGAGATCCTACCATCACCGTATTGCCCAATGGTACTGTTGCCTTCTCACCACCTGCCCAAAGAGAGAGGTTCTCAAACATTAGGAGATATTCTTCCAATTCAATCAGTCTAGAACTGTACCCAGGAATCTGCATTTTAATATATAGTCCATCCCAGGTGACTCATTGTACTTAGTTGATAAACAGTCCTTTGAGTTAAGACAAAGCAAGTTGAAACTGGATTGTTTTCTACCCAGGTTTGGGGACAGGGATTGGCAATAAATGTGGGGGAGGGGGCGGGGGAGTGGGAATTAGAAGAAACAGTTCCCTTATTTTTTACATTTGAGGAAAGAAAACCAGAATATAATAATATAATTAAATTCAATTTAACAAATAAACACCTATTTCTTCATCAAAAGCACTAGGCTAGTAACTGGAGATTCGGAAATTGGAACTTGGGTCCCTATGCTCAAATTGCAAACACAGTCCAGAAAGAATTATCACTCTGGATCAGACAGTGGATCATTCAGTTAGTTCCAGTCTCTGTCTCAAAAAAGTACAAAAAGGAACTTTAGGTAGAAGGTCATAGTTTGTCCTTGATGTCAACCTTCTGATAAGTATCTTATGTTTCCTCACTAAGCTTAGGGGTCGATTGTCTGTGCAGGTACCACTGGTAACAGGACCCAAAGGCACGCCAAAACCATCCAGCCCTGTCTCCCCATGCCGTGGATGAGGAAACTGAGCCCCAAAAGGTTAAGGGACTTGTGAAAGATTCTTGGTTACTTTGGTGCAGAGCTTGTACAGAGGTGACCTTGACAGGGGTGACCTTGATGCAGCGTGTGCTCTCAGAGCCAAAGATTGCCTGAAATAAACGAGAACCATGGTGCAAGGTCCTTTCCAGCTCTGACGTGCTATCATTTTCTGTTTTTATTATATACTCATTTTTTTTCTGTTTATTGCTTTAAGAACTAACCCTACTCAAGACTATTTTCTTTAGCTAGCTTAAAAAGAAAAAAAATATTTTATTTAATAAACAAATATGTGGCCAAATGTAATGGCGAGGAGACAATCAGCATTTATCTTTACAATTTCTGTCCACTGCTTTTCTCACTTGACCATATGGCTTGGAGAAAGGCTTTTCATAAGACCATTCATCCATTTACTCATCCATCCATTCATTCTATAGATATTTAGTGAGTGCCCACCACATGCCAGGTGCTCTACACTGAGGACGCAAGGTTGGGGATGATTCTCTGTGCTCACAACCTTATAATCTAAGGGTATTGGGGTCCAAAAACAGCTTACATAAAGCCAATTTTCTTTGATTTTTGTCATCAATGCAGCTCTTATAAGTGTAAAGGGAAATCCTTTCATTGTTTTCTGGCATGATTTTCAGACTTAGGTGATATATCTTCATAGCATTTTGTTCCGCTGTCTGATAAATCTGCATCTTTTTTTGTCAGTCTTCTTGAGACCTCGCCACCACTGTTTCTTTCCAGAGAGGAGGCAACAAGTTGTACAAAGTGTTTTAGGAATGGATGCTCCGTGACTTTGGTACAAAGTGGGGTAAAGTTTTTATTTATTTTTTGTTTTTCCCCCAACTTCCCTTAAGGCAATGGGCTTTGGACCTGCAGCAACTTTTTAGAACCATGACTCTCAGATTCAATTCTTGTTGCCAGAAGACCCAACAGATGATTATCACGGGAAGAGTCTGGATTTCTTTTTCTCTATGAGCCTCACCTTTCATTGTCATGCATGAAAGCGCACATACTCTGTCCATTCACACAGCCTCTCAAGATGGTTATAGAGTTTATCCTTCTTTAGTTGACATTTTAGAAACAGAAGACCTTAGTTATAATTTTTAAGTTAGAAAATTTCACCAAGGACTCCCCTGCCCCCAATTAGCCTGGTTAAATTACAAGAGACAATGAAGGGGCAGTTTTGACCACTGATCCTCCTGACGCTCAGCCTTGTCTGGACCAGCCACTCCCCTTAGCAGCTGACTTTATTAATGAGCTCATCCTCTGGCTTAACTCCTGAGCCAAGGCAAATCCAAGGTAGCAAATTGCATTTTACAGCTATAAAACCTAAAACTTTACACCAGAGGAGTCACAGTATGCTGAAAGAAGTCACGTTTATATTATAAGTAAATTGTCAGAAGCTCAGAAAAACAAATGCCCGGGCCCACAATGCACCATGTCTTGCCACCTTGTAGGACACTAAATTATTTTGCCCATATGTATATACTACTTAGTAGCTCCCAAAAAGTACCTAATCTTTCACCCAAATAAAGGATTAACTTTTTTCTTTTAATTTTTTTTTAATGTTTATTTATTTTGGAGAGAGAAAGAGAGAGAGGAGGAGCAGAGAGAGAGAGGGAGGTGCAGAATCTGAAGCAGGCTCCAGGCTCTGAGCTGTCAGCACAGAGCCCGACGCGGGGCTCGAACCCACAAACCATGAGATCATGACATGAGCCGAAGTCAAACACCCAACTGACTGAGCCACCCAGGCGCCCCAAGGATTAACTTTTTTAAAGAATAGAGACTATATATCTTATATTCTCTCAAAAAAAAACCCTCACTAATATATACTTTTTGGACACAGTGGATGTATGATAAATGAAATTTGACTGATGAGCCATTTTGCCCTTAAATTCTAATAGCATCAATCATTCATTTAATTGTTGAGTGACTATCATGAACCTAATTTTAGACTATGCGTTATGAGGTAATAGCAGATGTACTTGACATAGCCCTGTGCTCAAAAATTTTGCACCCTTACTGAAAAGGAAAACACACATGAACTAATTGGAATGGTAGATCTAGAAGGACCTTAAAGTCTCTCTAGTCCAGTTTCCTTGTAGTAGATGTCCCTAGATGTCCCTGCTGCTCACAAATATTTTTGACTCTGCTTTCTTCTGAGTACCTGGGACAATTGGAATTCTCAATCCCTTGAATTTTAGGTAGTCTGTGGGACTTTCTTTGGCCAAAAATTGCAAGTGAGGGGATGTGTGTTACATGTTGATGGAAGCATTTAAGAGCTGGGATGCAAGATGCTATTTCCCTTCTTCTTCTGATGTAGCAATGTGGAGATTTCATAGCTGTGAGTCTATTCAGCCTGCTCTAACAAAATCTTACAGACTAGGTAACTCATATACAATAGAAATTTATTTCTCCTAGTTCTGGAGGCTAGAAGTCCAAGGTCAGGGTGCCAGCACAGTTGGATGAGGGCCCTCTTCCAGGTCATAGACTTCTTATTGTATCCTTGTATGAGGAAAGGGGCAATCTAGCTCTCTGGAGTTTCTCTTATAAAGGCACTAATCCCATTCATGAGGGTGGAGCCTCATCACCTACCAAAGGGCCTGCCTCCTAATCACCTGGGGCATTAGGTTTTCAACACACCAGTTTTGGGGTTCTTTTGGTGGGGAAGGGCTAAGGAAGGGATGGATGCAAACATTCAGACCATAGTAATGGTGAAAAGGCAAGAAGCCTGGATTCCTGGAGTGTGGAACATGGAGCACAGCTGCTCTCAACCCCTCCAGGAGCCTTTGCATGAGCCAGAAAGTCAATATTTATCGTATTAGGCCTTGAGATTTTCAGCTTATTTGTTACCACAGTATAACCTAGCCCATCCTGACTAATCCCACCCTTTTATAGATGGGACAATTGAAATGTTATGGAATTGAACACTTTTGAACATAATTGAACATAATTGAAGTGAGGTATGGAACCTCAGTGCATTAAGAGTTCAGGATAACCATGGACTGGGTTATCTTCATGAAGGACATCTAATTTGAGCTTCTCTTTGTAGGACATGTATAATTAATTTTGGAGAAGTGGTTGTGGCCTGGGCAGGAGTGTAGGGTGGCAGTGATGAGATAGTACAGGTCAGGAGGAAAAGACAGGGAGAAAATGAGTACTGAATTATACCAACAGTATAATTATACAAATTATACCAACATTAAGTCATATCTTAATACACATAACTGTTGGTGCTAAGCACTTTATTTGCATTATCAAATTTAAGTCTCACAACCATCCCTATGGAAATGATGATGATGATGATGATAAATATCTCAACCTTCCCTATGAGATAGCAATGATTACAATTTCTATTTCTTTAAAAAGTAAGCCAAAGCTTAAACAAGTTCACTGTAAATATCTGCAACTACCTTATTGGTAAAATCCCTCCCATCTTCCTCCCTGATTGAGCAGAAGAGGTGTCTCCTTTCTTCTGAAGAGTCCTGTCTACTTCACAGTGAATCCCACCTCCTCCTTTTTTCTGGGTTGTTGTCTTAATGGTGTCTCTTAATTTTTCATTATTTTTAACTGCCCTAGTTCTACTGGTCCATCCCTTTCCCTTAAAAAAAAAATAGGCAAATGACTAACATTTTAAAGTAAAAATTTTTTTTAAATATAAAACCAAAATAACTACATTCTGATTTGCCTTCAAGTTATCACACTCTGTTTTCACCTCCTTCACCCATCACAGAACCTTCTGTGGATGAGTCACCACTGATTTTCTGGTTGCCAGATTCAATGGATGCAATGAGCCCTGATCTTACAGGGCCTATTGACGGGGAAAACCTGGGCTTCAGAGGTTCTATTCTCTTCTGGATTCTTCTTACTCCTTTACTATTCTTTTTTAAATCCATGTTAAAGATTCCTCTTTCTCCACTGGCCCTTTAAAAGATAGTCCCATAAGGGCACCTGGGTGGCTCAGTCAGTTGAGCTTCCAGCTCTTGATTTTGGCTCAGGTCATGATCCCAGGGTCATGGGATTGAGCCCCACGTAAGGCTCTGCTTGGGATTCTCTCCCTCCCTCTGCCTCTCTCCCCAGCTTGCATGCTCTCTCTGTAAAAAAAAAAAAAAAAAAAAAAAAAGATGGTCCCATATTTGTATCCTTAGTCCTTATTCTTGTCACTCTTCATGGGCTGTGAGGACAACCTCATCTACTCTTATGGCTTAATTACATGTTAATATGCTACATTCCCCCAGCCAGATCTAAAGCTCCAGTGAAGCTCTCTCTCAGGGACTTCATAAATATGTATTTTGCCTCTTTATTCATATATCACCAAAGCCTCTTGAAATACATAGGTAAACACATGCACACACACACACACACACACACACACACACACACACGCACACATACAAAACAGGGAACCACATTCCTTGCCATCCCAAACCTTTTTCTCCTGAATTCCTTATCTTCATAAATGACCCCATCAACTACCCACTCCCTCAAGCTACAAGTCTACAAGTCTATTTCCTTTTTTTTCACTATAATTTGATTCCACAGCTTGAACCTACCATCTAAATAGCTCTCAATTTCTACGTCCCTTTTTTTTTTTTTTTTTTTGGCCGTCCCTGGTATGTGTTTAATTTAAGGCCTTGTCGCCTTCATCTTTACTAGATCACCTCTTTAATCCCTCCAAACCATTCTTCACACTTCATTCAGAGAATTGTTTTTAAAGTTCCAATATAGTCACAGCATTCTCTACATTGTTCTAAGGTGCTTCATCAAATTCCAGATAAAATCTAAACACCTTAGTGGATACACACAGTCTTTCATGACCTGATCTATGCTCAGGTTTCCAGCCTATTCCAGTGCTTTCTTCACACTTAACCTGCTGAGTCAAGCCAAAGAGGTGGTAGCATGGGAACAAGTCTCTCTTGCCTTCATGGTGTGGCCTCCTCTACTCCACTCTTACCCTTTACTCCTCCAAATGGCTTCCCCTGGAATTTTTCACCTGACTTCAAGTCCCAGTTCAAGAGTCCCCTCTCTGGTGCTCCCACATCCATACCCTACTGTAAGCATGCGTGTCTGATGGTTCTATCATAGTATACACAGTGATCATGTGCATGGACATTTCCCAACTGAAAGTACAAGGTTACTGGGTGTAGAGTCTATGTCATGGCCTTCTTTGATTCCTGTGCCTAAAACAGTGACTAAGAACAATAGATGCTCAGTAAATATTGTTAAATAAGTGAATTGGTGATAGACTACATGAAAGACAATACAAATTACTTGCAAAATAATACATTAAAACATACTGAAGGGGTGCCTCGGGTGGCTCAGTTGGTTAAGCAACCAAATCTTGATTTCAGCTCAGGTCACGATCTCGCGGTTCGTGAGACTGAGCTCTGCATTGGGCTCTGTGGTGACAGTGTGGAGGTTGCTTGTGATTCTCTCTCCCTCTCTCTCTGTGCCTCCTTGCTCTCTCTCTCTCTCTCTCTCTCAAAATAAATAAATAAACATTTTAACAAATACTAAAAATTATATCAAAATTTAGTTATATTATATGAGAAATTATTGAAACTTTGGTTTGTATGTCCTTCTACAAATTAAGGGGGAATCCTGTTTTTACGTAGTCATCACATAACTTGGTTCCGTTCCTCCTCTCAAATTTATTTAGAAGACCACCAGTCTATCTGCATTTCACAATAAAGATAGCATTAGGCCTTTGAAATAATCCACAAAAATAAAGTCAACATGTGTCATCAAGATTTGTAGAATGCCTACTTTTGGTTCAGAGCCCCACAGCTAGGAAAGAAACACATGGCAAACAAATGGACTTTCTATTTTCTTTTTTCCTTATTTTTTTACTTTGCTTGCCTCATTTGTAGCACAGAAGTTGCTTCTGAACCACAGGTGGGTATAAAGACAGCTTGATCTTTGAGGATTACTGGTGTGTCTAAAAGGTAAGCTCCATAATTCAACCTGTTTTCTAGAGGAGTGGAAGACACCAAGTCATTCAGTGAGTGCCCTGATGAAATTAAGAGGGCTAGATGTTCTTCTGTTTGATAAGGATACATAAGACTGGAGACTATATTTTGATTTTGTGTGTGTGTGATAGTACTGTAAATTCTATTTTTTCATTTTCTCAATCTCATTAACTTCATTCTCGGTTGCTTCATTATTTTCACAACTGTCTTCTGTAGCTGCATTTTTTTTTCTAGCCAACTAATCTGTCAGCTGTTACAGTATTTTTTAATTATATTTTTCCAATATTTCTTTCCTTGTCATCACTTACTTTTAATTTACATGCATATATTATCTTTATGATGAAGTACAAGAACGGCTGCATTTTATACACAGTGTATAGTTCCCAAACTTTTTATGGGGTCTTTGCCTCTTGTGTCTCACTGTGAAATCCCAATTCTTCTGTTCTTCCCAGAGAAGAGGCCATCTTCTCTTTATGCAGAGACAAGGCCATTTGGAGGAATTTGGACCCGTGTTGGTAGGCTCTGAAGTTTGGATCTCAGTCCGTGATCACCAGATTATCTGGTTCTGGTTTTGAGACTTTGTGCTTTAAATTGCCATTCTTAGCAGCAGGGTACTTTCACAAAGCATTCAGAAGGGGAGCTTAGGAAAAAAGGAAAGGAAAGGAAAGGAGAGGAGAGGAGAGGAGAGGAGAGGAGAGGAGAGGAGAGGAGAGGAGAGGAGAGGAGAGAAAAGAAAAAAAAGAAAAGAAAAGAAAAGAAAAGAAAAGAAAAGAAAAGAAAAGAAAAGAAAAGAAAAGAAAAGAAAAGGAAAGGAAAAGAAAAGAAAAACCTTTCTTCAAGGTCATAACTACAACAAACCAATCCCCTAGTGTCAAGTGCTATAATACATGATGAATACCGCAGCCAAAGGGAATCATTATAAAGAGTGGAGCAGGGATCTAGAAGAAGTTGAGCCATAGAGAGAGCGAGATGGAGGGTAACCCAGTCATCTACACTAGGTCTCTGATTGAATGTTGAAGAACATGAGCCTCCAAGTGCTCATGTTCTTTGTGATTCTTTGGGTTAAGTATTATTGTGATTCTAGTTCAAGGCATGGATGTTCTGTAACTCCATTCCAGGGGACAGAAAAGAGCAAAATAAGGATAATAATACCATATAACATTTATGGAGTGTTTACTATGTGCCAAACATCATTCTAAATACCTTAAATATATTCTGTACCATTTAACTTCATGACAAATCTATGAAGCAAGTACTTTATTATTTCCATTTTAAAAATGAGAAAATCAAGGGGCACCTGGGTGGCTCAATTGATTAAGCGGCCAACTTCAGCTCAGGTCATGATCTCGCGGTCTGTGAGTTCGAGCCCCGTGTCAGGCTCTGCACTGACAGCTCAGAGCCTGGAGCCTGCTTCAGATTCTGTGTCTTCCTCACTCTCTGCCCCTCCCCCACCTCACACTCAGTCTTTCTCTGTCTCTCAAAAATAAATAAATGCTAAAAAAAATTTTTTTTTAATGAGAAAGTCAAGGACGGAGGATAAAGCAATTTGACCAAATTCACACAGGCGTTAATAGGTGATGGATTTAGGGGCTTTCTTACCCCAAAGTCCTTGATCTCAGGTACCACACTGACTGGGAAAATATATAATTAAGAGAAATAGTGGAAGAATGGCTCCTTCTCTTTCCCTTAATTCTTTACCACAAAAGCACCCCAAATCTTTGGTCTTCTTCTCTTCTTTACTTATGCTCAGATCTTTTTTGGGCTCAGTCAGTCTTACAGCTTTGAATTAAATCTATATGTTGACAATCTCTCAAATTTATATCTTTCATTCAAATCTCTCTCATGAATCCCAAACTCATATATCCAATTGCCTTCTTGACATCTCCACTTTGATGCCACATAGATATCTCAGACTTAACATCCCCAAACTGAACAAGTCTTTCCCCACATTTAAAGTTCTTCCACAGCCTTCCACTTCATTAATGGCACTTCCATTATTCCAGCTGTTCAGGCCAAACCCCTGAGTCTTTCTTGATATATTCTTTTACCCCAATCCAATCTGTCAGCAAATTCTGTTAGTTCTCTCTTCAAATTTTTTTTCAGCATCTGACTCCTTCTCCACCCCTATGAAACCTGCCTGGTCCTGATCACCATTCTGTCTCACCTGAATTATCGTAATGATCTCATAATTGGTTTCTTTGCTTCCAATCCCATTCATTTACAGTTTATTCTATACAGAGAAGTCAGAGTGATTCTTGTAAAATGTAAGTCAGATCATGGCCATCCTCTATTGAAAAGTTGAAGTGGCTCCAAATTTCACCTGGAATAAAAGCCTAAGTTTTATAATGACCTATAGAACCCTGTGGTTCCGACTCTCCCTCAAAAATGTCTTCAGAGGAAAAGATACTTTCCCCTCCCCTTCCTTCTCTTCTTTTCCTCCTCTCATTCTTCTTATTTTCCTTGTCCTCCTCTGCTTCATTCTCATCTTCATCTTATTTTATTGTTGACTTACTTCATAACACAAGTTCTAGAACAAAATGCAATTCAGTCCTTGGCAATGTCTGGTGAATGAAACTGGGGTTCTCTCTTTGACCAAACAACTTTCCACTCCTCCATGAAGACAAGAGATGTGGAACTCATCCTTGACTCCCTGTCCATCATTCGTTACATTCAATTAGTCCCAAGACCATAGACACAGCTCTCAACTCTATTTCTTCCTTTCCATCTCCACTGCTGCTCCCTGAGTGCAAGCTCTCTTCATCTCTACCTATATCCCTTCAACAATCCCCTAAGAGGTTTCCCTTTCATTGGCCTTTGCCTCCATCTACTCTGCATCTTACAGCAAACATTGTATTTGTAAAAGGTAAATTGGACATCATTTCTTGGCTTAAAGATCTCTGTTGCTTTTCTTTTATTCATAGCTTTAGTTTTTAACCTTTTTGGATCAAATGTCCTTGGAAGTCTGACAATATATATGAACTTCTCAGAAAAGTACAAATACCAAAGTTTACATTAAATTTCAGGTGACTCACAGATGCTCTGAAACTATCCAAGGAAGTATTCAGCTCCCAGGGATTCTATGTGAATGAATGTTAGGCCATAGCAGAGTCCACCAAAGTTTTTCAATCTCTGGCGCATAACCACCAGTAGCCTCATATCTCACTACTACCTTTATTCTTCCAGACCTACCTCAAGGGAAATATTTCCTATTCTCCTGAGGAACTTAATCTTTCCTCTTCTCTGTATCCAAAGAATATATGGCAATTATCACGTTAATTTTAAGTATTCTAAACATTTTCTCTCCCTAGAAATTTCAGTTCTTTGAGGAGAGGGATATCTGAGTTTTGATTTATGTCCCAGTCCTACCACAGACCCCAGGACACAGTTGATATTCAGTAAATATTACTCAGTGACTACATCAAAAGTTTTTTTTTTTAAGGAGAAATATATTATAGAGTATGCTTTGCGACCAATTCATCTGCTCATCGGATCTTTAAGTCTGTTTTTGCACAGTCTCTTCACTCTGGTCCTTAGCTTGGAACAGTGTTGCTCATGCAATGGTCCATGGAATCAGAAGCGCTTGGGTACTTACTTCTTCAAGGTGCAGGTTTTGGAACCCACTGCACACCTACTAAATAATAAATACTTTTAGAAGGCAGCAAGGTATCTTGGTATCCTCAGCATTTTAAAACTTTCCTGGGGGAATGATGTGTGCACTCAGATTTGAGAGCCATGGACCTAGAACTCACTTCCATTCTCTTTCTATCGCATGTGTATGGATCTGGGTTTCTTCCTTCTCCTCTTGACACTCTTTTGTTAACACCGTACCTTAAATTCACCAGGGCTAGTGAATACATTTACTTTGTTTGTTTCCATAAGCAGGAATAAGGTTAAGAGGAGTAGGTTGGAGCCAGAAAAATCTGGGCTTAAATCTCCCTTCTGTCACTTACTTGCCATGTGAGATGACTTATACTCTCTAAACCTCATTTTCTTTAACTGTAAAGTTAGCTAACAATACTCACCCCATATGATTGCTGTGGAAAGTTAATGGAGTAATATATGTAAATTACTTATTTAGCACAGTTCATAACCCAGGCAAAGTGCTCAATAAATGGTAGTTATTACTAATAATAGTAATAATAAACAACCCTGAAATTTGTCATTTTCCCAATGAGTTATCTAAAAAGATATGAAACATATATACATGTTTGCATATATGTATGTATATGTAAGAGGAATAATACCAAGTTAATAGGATAATATATGCTAACATAACTACAATAATATATATATTCACACAAGAGTTTTCTATTAGTAGATAATTTGCCTCTCCTTATTTACCTGTTCAATTTGTCCTGTCATCTGACTCCCATCTGTCTGTCTAGCATTTTGATGATCAGCCTTAGCTTTGATGTGGAGATAGTTGAAGATCAAATCTTATTCAGCACTTAGAAAATCACTTCCTTCTATTAGGAAAATTTTAAGTACTTAGATAAATCACCATGAACACTAATTTTGAAAACTGTGTTTGATCAGGGGTACAGTTTTGGTTGATAGCTCTGCTATTCCCAAAGGAATCTTAACAAAACATTTTCAAAGAGAAACACTCTGAAGGGAGAAAAGTTTATGGGGGGAGGCAAACTTGGGGGAACAATCTTGCTTAATAAAAATTCTTCATGAGGCTTCTCATTCATTAGACAAGTCTGTGAACTGTGAGTCGTGTCAGTGGAGCCTCTTTATCAACTACCACCAAACAGAGATTCTCAAAGATCTCTTCAATAATGTGAGGGAAAATGGTCCAAGGAGATTCTGAAAGATTTTTCTATGGCAAAAAAAAAAAAAAAGTAAAGCAGTATAAATTTGATTTAAGTCAGATTTCCCTCTCCTGAATGAAAATTTGTCATGATCACAGCCACCCTGATGTCATCTAGAATTTCTCCATCGTTAGAAATCTCTAAGTGAGAGTGAAGCGGTAACGTGAGTTCCCATTTTTTAGTTTGAAGATTTCAGCAGGGATTCCATCAGCGCCTGAACTGTTGCTGTATCTACCTGATGGCTTTCAGGGGATTGAATTGAATAGCACAAAGAACTCTGGTGCTTGGAACGTTTCAAGTGAGCCTCTGAAATGCAGTAGTCTCCATCTTTAGTTCTTAATATGCTGGATCATAAAAGTCTTTACTAGAATGGGGGTGGGTTAGGAAAGGGGAGGAAAATAAGATGTGCAGTGAGAGTTTGCAGAGACAGGGGCATTTGTTAGCCTTGAGACACGGTTTCCAGAGGGCGCTGTAAACAGTAGGGAGCAGTGGGAGGTTGCCTGTGCAGCAAGAAGCACTGCCCAGTGCGGGGATGAGATTGGAGAAAACAGCTGCCACAGAACTGACAATCATGTATCTTCTGAGATGGCTTCACCAGAGCCTCTTGTCAGCTTTTTCTTTACTGATGAGCCCTCTCATGCTTTCATTTCCTTCCCTCTCCAGCTCAGATTCTACAATATATCACTTCAGTCTCTCTCCTCCTGGTATCCTCAACCTCTTCATCCCATTGTCCTTTTATAACCATCCATCTGGCTAAATTCTGGAAAATTCAATTTGCCTTTCCCCGGGCACGTGCCCAGGATTGTAACCATGACCAGGCCGTCTGGGGTCACTATAAACCCATGTGATGTGAAGTCAGAGAGGCCAAGCAATCCTAATTTTTTCTTACTCGCTGCTCTGTTCCGTCTTGCATAGCAGTTTTGTCAAACCTTCCAAATCTTTAAACCTGTGTCCTCTCAGCTTCTCTTAACACTCTTAGCAAAGAATCACCTACTTTACTGGCAATAAGGACAATGTTGGATGGGAACACCTCGCTTTCTGGTCCCAATCCCACAAAGGGAGTCACAATCCACCCCTTGCCTCTTGCCTCCGCGCACTTGGAAAGGAGAGTTCTGGATCCAATGACTTCTGTCAGTTTTCTTTTCTCTGTCTTATCTCTTCAACTTCTCCTTCTCATGGTTCTTTTGGCTCAGCAAAAATTGCTCCCATCTTAACCTTAAATGCCCTTCCCTGCCCCTTCCTTTCAACCAAGCATCTTGAAAAAGATGTTTGCATTCACTGTCTTTACCTCCTTGCCTTCCCCTCCCACCAGACCACTAAGTGGCTTCTGTCCCTTTCTAGTCATTAATTCTAAGAGCCATTTTTCAATTGTTATATCATTTGACCTAGTTATTTTTTTTTACCCTGGCCATGAAATTATTCATAGTTTGCTCCTAACATACAGCCCTGATCTTCCCACTTTCCTTTCCAGGCTCCTCTTCCACTGTCCATCTCTTAAAGTGTCAGTTTTTGGTTCAATTTAAAGGTGTTAGGTATTAGCATTTGTGTCAATTGTTGTTCATGATCTCTGGTGTTATTGGTATTTATCTAAATTATTTCTGAGAGGTATTTTAAATTTTGAACTTATCAAAACTTCATGGGATTTGTCATAGGCATTGAAAATATTCCAAAATTTTTACTTGCTTTTTCAATTGTAAAGAAAAGTTTAGTTTTATGTAGTAAAATCTGTTGATCTCTTCCTTTACAGTTTGTTTTTAATGCCATACTTAGAAAGTCCTCGTCTTCACTAATATTAAATATTGATCTCTTTTTTATGATTATTTAAAATTTTTTTAAATGTTTATTTTTTGACAGAGAGAGCACAAGCAGGGGAGGGGCAGAGAGACGGGGTAGGGGGGAACAGAGGATCCAAAATGGTGTTGGAGCTGACAGCAGAGAGCCCAATTCCCCAGGCTGGAATTCATGAACTGTGAGGTCATGATCTAAGTCGAAGGTGGAAACCTAACCGACTGAGCCACCCAGGTGCCCTTTTTAATTTTTTTTTAATGTTTACTTATTTTTGAGAGAGAGAGAGCATAAGTGTGATGGGGAGGGGCAGAGAGAGAGGGAGACAGAGAATCCGAAGCAGGCTCTGTACAGTCAGAGCAAAGACCCATGAACCATGAGGTCATGACCTGACCAGAAGTTGGACACTCAACCAACTGAGACATCCAGGTGCCCTAAGATTATTATTATTATTTTTTGTAAAGAAGATTTAGGTTCACAGCAAAATTGAGAGGAAGGTGCAGAGATTTCTACCACACATGCATAGCCTCCCTGCCTATTGACCTCCCCACCAGAGTGGTACATTTTTACAACTGATGAACCTATGTCGATAAGGTTCATTATCAATAGGTCATTATCACCTACGTCCCTTGTTTATATTAGAGCTGACTTTTGGTGGTATACATTTCATGAGTTTGGAAAAATGTATAACGACATATGTTCATCATTATGGTATCATACAGAGTATTTTCACTACCCTAAAAAATTCTCTGTGCTCTGCCTATTCATCCTTACCCCCCACCCCTCACCCCTGTCAACTACTAAACTCTTTACTGTCTCCATAGTTCTACATTTTCCATAATGTCATATAGTTTAGAATCATTCAATATATAGGCTTTTCAAGACTGGCTTCTTTTACTTAGTCATATGCATGTAAGTTTCTTTCAGGTCTTCATGGCTGGGTTTCTTTTTAGCACTGAGTAATATCCCACTGTCTGGATGTGCTGCGGTTTATTTATCCATTCACCTACTGAAGGATGTTTTGGTTGTTCCCAAGTTTTAGCAATTGTGAATAAAGCTTCTATAAACATCTGTGTGCAGGTTTTGTGTGGATGTAAGTTTTCAAGTTCTATGGGTAAACACCAAAAAGCATGTTTACTGTATCATATAATAGAAGTATGTTCAGTGTTGTAAGAAACCACCAAACTCTCTTCAAAATAGTTGCACCGTTTTGCATTTCCACTAGCAATGATGAATTTGTTCCTCCACATCCTTGATGTTGTCAGTGTTCTGGATTTTGGCCATTCTAACAGGTGTATAGTTGTTCTGTTTTTCTTCTAATAGTTTTGTGGTTTAATTTTTGAGGTTTAAGTCTTTAATTTACCTGATGTTTATTTGGTTGGAACTTTATTATGATGTTTAAAAAACAGCTCATTTTAATTTGTTCCAAATGGTAAGCCACTTGTCCCCAAATTACTTACTGGACAATCCTCTTCCAAAGATATCTTAAATAATGCCTTTTTTGTTCTATCAATTTCTCATAATATTTGGATCTATTTCTATCTAGACTTTCTATTCTGTTCTGTTGATCTGTCCTATTTCTGGACCTATTCCTTAATGCTTTTAATAATGTAGATTTATAATGCATTTCAGTAACTTTCAGGGAAAATAGATTTCTAAAACCTTTTTATTGACTTGTTTAATACTTTCATTTTTTTCAGATGAATGACAGAAGCATTTGTCAAGTCATGAAGAGAAACTTGCTATTTATATTTTGACCAAAATTTGCTACATTTGTAAATTAATTTGGGAAAATATTGACAGCTGTGTACTTTTAATCTTTTTTCTTCCAGATGTTATATCTCTGTTTTTTGGTTCCCAGGAAAGGATTAAACTGTTATACCTATAGGTTTAATATTTCTTATTAATTTCATTGCTAGTAATTTCTATTTTTGGTTTTGGTTATTATGATCAATGAGATTTCTGTTTTCCATTATATTTTCATAAAAAAGATTTATGTGATGGGAATGCAAGCTGGTGCAGCCACTCTGGAAAACAGTATGGTGGTTCCTCAAAAAACTAAAAATAGAACTACCCTACGGCCCAGCAATTACACTACTAGACATTTATCCATGGGATACAGGTGTGCTGTTTCGAAAGGACACATGCACCCCCATGTTTATAGCAGCACTATCAACAATAGCCAAAGTATGGAAAGAGAATGTCCATTGATGGATGAATGGATAAAGAAGATGTGGTATACACACACACACACACACACACAAAGTGGAGTATTACTCAGAAATCAAAAAGAACGAAATCTTGCCATTTGCAACTACATGGATGGAACTGGAGGGTATTATGCTAAGTGAAATTAGTCAGAGAAAGACAAAAATCATATGACTTCACTCATATGAGGACTTTAAGAGACAAAGCAGATGAACGTAAGGGAAGGGAAACAAAAATAATAAAATACAGGGAGGGGGACAAAACAGACTCTTAAATATGGAGAACAAACAGAGGGTTACTGGAGGGGTTGTGGGAGGGGGGATGGGCTAAATGGGTAAGGGGCACTAAGGAATCTACTCTTGAAATCATTGTTGCACTATATGCTAACTAATTTGGATGTAAATTTTAAAAAATAAAAAGTGAAATAAAATAAAAAGATTTATATGATTATCTTGAATCCAGACACTTAAAAAATTTTTCTTAGTAGTTTTATTAATTTTGTAGTTTATTTGTTAGGTTTTAAAAAATGTTTTAGTAGGTAATTTTCAAAACAGATGATAATTTGTCTGTTTCCAATAAGTAGACATTTAAAATTTTGCTTTATATCTGACTACAAAGTAAAGAAATTTCAGAAAACGTATTAAAAGAAATGGAGATTTTTCTTGCACTTAATTTGAAAGTCTCTGGTTTTACTAGTAGGCGTGATACTGTATGTTTAATAAACAAATGTGATCTGTATGTGTTTATTTGTATGCACGTAGAATATCTCTGGAGGGTTAACCAGAAACTAGTAAGGGATTTGTAAGGGAAATCCCTAGTAAGGGAAAGCCCTAGTAAGGGAAAGCCCTAGTAAGGGAAGGGATTTGATTGATGGGACAGACAGACAAGGAAATATACTCGATGAACATACTTTTGCATTTTTTGAAGTGGGTACCATTTATACATATAAACCCATTTAAAACAGAAATAGTAGAATTAACAAGTAAAAGCAACATTTGTTATCTTACTAAAAAATGTTTTATTTAGTCCTAGTTTCTAAGGCTTTTCTAAAAGATAATCAGCTACCAGTGGTGAATTAAACACATTTCTTTCTATATTAATTAGCCTGATCATGTGTTTTTTTTTAATTTGGTGTTTGATGTATTATATTTAAAATGCGTCTAATTTTATTTATTTATTTATTTTTGTAATGCGTCTAATTTTAAATCACCTTCATTGGTTGTAGTGTTTTAATCTTTTTTTTTCTGATGAGTATTTTATTTAGCATCTTTGTATCTATAAACAAAATATTTATATAGTGGGGTGAATTGTGATATTTTAGTCCAGTTTTGATGTGAGTATTATAAAACAAATTGACAAGTCCCTTATAGTTTTCCATACTCAAAATTTATTAGAATGGAATATCTCCAGTGCTTGGAAAATTAAAAGAACTCCTCTGGTAACCATTTCCTTCTAAAGCTTATTTTGGAAGAAATATTACAATAAAATTGCCGCAAAATTTGTGTTTACTATGATTCTATTAAGGTTTTCAACAATGCAAATATACCTTGATATTTCTTATGAATTACTAACTTGAAAGACACCTTCTGGGTGTGCTATGGGTGTGATTTTAGATCAAGTCTAGACCATGCTGTGGTCACAAATAATGAAAATCATTAAGAAGTGAATTTACTAACATAAAAATTTCCCAGTTTAAAAATTATAAAATTTCTTTTATAAATCACCAAATCTTGCTCTCATCAAAATGAAATACATATTTATATTTAACAAAACAGTCTGAATTTTTCACTTAATTCACATGGCTGCATGTGTTCATTGATAACATAAGCCAACTCTTAAAAATATTTGATTTCCTGCTCGGAGTCTGTAATGGTAAGAACTGAAATGACAAATTTATCTTACTCTGGAGGTTAAATCTCTGTAACTCAGCCATATCTCTGCCACTCATGAATCATCAAGTCTTGGCTTTACTTGTGGGATAAATATATCTGTTATGTATACCTTCTCGTCCTTTTTGTATAAATATATATATTTCTTTCTTTGCATCCATTTTTATTTATATGCATCCTACCTCTGATACTCACAGTGGAGACTGAACTTGGAGCAAATCAATTAAACCCACCAGTAGTCTTTCCTTTTTGCTGTATAATACTGCTGAACCAAGACAGCAAATTTGCCAGGGTCTTTACCGTATTTTCTTCAAAGTAGAAGCATGAGCTGAAAAAGGGAGTGAGGTGAACATTTGATCAAGATGACAAGCACCAGTGGATCCCTGCTGCTTGCTGGAACACCAGCCTGATGACATGTATTTGGTGTCATTCCGATGTAGATTCTGACAGAGGCCAATTTATGGTCCAATTTATGTCTTGACTCTCCTACGAAGGCCAAGCAAGCTATAAAATGTAATAAGAATTTCTTCAATCAATGTCCAGAGGAAAAACAAATCACTCAGTTACTGACACAATATTGCATCAACACTCCGGTCAAGTTCTCACAAGTGTGTGACATGCCCCCAAGCTACACAGAGCACGCAGACTGAAAACCACCATAGCGGCATCTCGTCCTAGGGAGGAGCCCCTAAACTTTATAGCTGCTAATAGGTTTTGGTTTTTCCTTCATTTTCCTTTACTCTAATAGCATTACTAGTTGTGGGGAGAAAGGGAGAGGGGAATTAAATAAATAAATAAGTCAACTCTTATTCTCCTTCCTTCCGAGATTTTAGTTTCAGACTTACTTCTGACCTCCTGGCTGCGGACTCCTTCATTCTTTTCTCCCCCTACCTCCTTCCTTTCCTACCGGTTCTCCTGTTAGAGGGAAAGTGATTTATTTGTCCTCTGGCAGATCATTCTAACTCAGGCTCCTAGTGAGGTAACACAGATGAGTCCCTGGTCACAGTTTCTATCCAGCCAGTCGTGGGCTTGTGTATTTTCCCTGTATCTCTTGGTTTAGATGTTTTCCAAGCAGATACATGCCATTAAGCACTGTTACAGGTTGGTGCATGGGAGGGTTTCAGAGAAGAAAGATGGGGAAGCAGCTCTCCATGAGGTCTATTCTACTTTTTTCTGATTTGTTCCTTCCAAATCCTGTTTTATGATTGTCACCATGCAGTGCACGTGTGCGCATGCGCACACACACACACACACACACACACACACACACACACACAGTAAAAAGCTATAGGAGCAGCACTGTGCTCTATTTCAAATGTGGTTCCATAGATGTGTGCACTTAGGGCTGGGAGTCAGGGTAATTTTGTTTATTGGTCTGGGGACATAATGGCTAATGTGAGGCACTTCCTATTTGAACGTGTTTGCCTTCAGAATATCAAGAAAGTTACAGGGTAGGGCAGGAAAACAGCACATTTTTAAAAGACGTACTCTTTTCTCTTTCCGTAAAAGAACAGGGGAAGAGTTTAGAGGACATAACTGCTAAGAGACATTCTGGTGTCCTGGAATAAAGGGTGGGGGCAGCTCCCTTCACACCGCAGGGCGAGCACTTCATGTCGGAGGAACGGATTGGAAGGGACTCCTGACTTAGCAGTACTTCTGTAAAGTTCAATGCTACAGCACATGAAAAAGAGTCGTGTAGTATTTGGTAATGCATATAATATATTCCTAAAAGGGAATAAGTCTCCATCCCGTCAGGGCAAATTTTCTCCATGCGTACTCTAAGAAATAGTGGTCTCATGCACTGATTGACCTTCCCAGATCCCACTAGTCCAGAATTAACCACTCTTTCTTGTGTTCTGGAGCCAAATCAAACTGTGATCCTCAATATCAGGGAAAGCCCAGGTGTTCTGGGGCCTGAACCAATACAACTGGATGGGCTTTAAGCAAAAAATACAAAGCAATATCCAAAAGTGATTATTTATTCAGAATGGGAAAAGAAATCACAGCTCCTCAGAGCCTTGGAGATTTGGATCCCTTTCTCCTTAGGCCTCTGTAGGCATTTTACTGGTTATGTTTACATAAAAGTGACTCATAGGTGCAACCTGGCTTCCACCTAGAGCCTCCTTCCGCACCAACAATTTGCAAGACTCATGGGGCTGGTGCAGGTGAGAAGCTCTTGAAACTTAAACTTCTGTCTCATATTTTTATATTATTGTTTTCAACCATGTGTGTCTCTTCTTCCAGATTGTGAGGCAGAGTGTGTTCTGTCATTCACCTGCTGCAGATCTGGGTATAGTGTTCTGAATAACATGGATACTCAGTAAATGCCTGCAGAATTGCATTCTGGGCTGTTTTGCTGTTGATTTATGTTGAGTCATTTTTCTGATTATAAAAGTACCCTGTGTTCATGATCAAGCTTTGAAAAGCCCAGAAAATAATTTAATTAAGAGAATTAGGGGTGCCTGGGTGGCTCAGTCGGTTAAGCATCCAACTTCGACTCAGGTCATGATCTCACAGTCCAGGGGTTTGAGCCCCGTGTCCGGCTTTGTGCTGACAGCTCAGAGCCTGTAACCTGCTTCTGATTCTGTGTCTTCCTCTTTCTCTGCCCCTCCCCCACTTTCTCTCTCAAATATAAATAAACATTAAAAAAATTAAATAAGAAAATTAAACTATCGGGGCGCCTGCGTGGCTTAGTCGGTTAAGCGGCTGACTTCGGCTCAGGTCATGATCTCACAGTCCGTGAGTTCGAGCCCTGCATAGGGCTCTGTGCTGACAGCTCAGAGCCTGGAGCCTTTCAGATTCTGTGTCTCCCTCTCTCTGACCCTCCCCTGTTCATGCTCTGTCTCTCTCTGTCTCAAAAATAAATAAACGTTAAAAAAAAATTAAACTATCTGTAACATCATTGCCATTAAATGTTGTGTTTCCTTCTGATTTTTTTTACTGCATATATTTTTGTGTGTTACAGAATTTTATTTAAAATACCCTGCTTTTCACCTTTATCATTTTCTAAGTTCCTGTTCCATGAGAAATATTTTGAAAGCCTGACTTGTAAGGGTGATTAACGTCCCATAATATAGATGTACTGTATTTTTGTAGTCTTTCCTCTAGAGTGACTCAATGCACTGGGTCCTATGTAGAAAGGGTCTCTTTCCAACAAATAAACACAATACTCTATAGAATCCTTCTAATGTCTTTAGTCTTCATACCTTATTTGTTGGTCTTTAAGGTGGAGATAATACAGAAAGCTAGGAGTTAGGCTTCAAGGGAGTGGAGAGAAGAAAGAGGTAGAAAGTGACTATAACTTGCTGTGAAATTTAGATTCCCACAAAACACAATTCCTTCCGACAAAAAGTCTATTAAACTTATTAAATAAAAATTAAGTAATAGTATTTTTCTCAATTCTTACAACCTAAGAAAATGTTAAGCACAGATTTAGGAGATACGTAGATAAATAAATAGATATAAAGGACAATAGATTCCATTAAAATAGCACCCTGAGAAATGGTTTACCCATTTAATTGGAATGATGGCCAAGGGAGAAATTTAGAGCAGAGCATTTCAATGACTCTAAACAAATGAATAAATGGTTCACTTAATTCATTTCAATGTCTGGTCTGGTGGTACCCAAAAGTCTATTCAAAAGAATGCCCCATTGTATTGCCCCAGGGGTTGCTTCTTTCTGCCCTGCTCTGAATAGACATAGATGTTTAAAATTCATGTGTGATATAAAAACCGTCTATACAGATCTTGTTAAATGTCTAGGCTTCTACTTTGGAGTCTCAGAATTCTGACCAACACCACCAAAAGAACATGATCTGACTTTAAAGAAGTCTGCCTTAGGTTTCAAGAATACCTCCCCAAGCAGGAAGAGGTCTAAAAAAACCACTTCAAATATAAAGTATTTATTTGTGACTAAGCTATACTTAAAATGAAAGAGACTCAGACGTGGATTGCACAAATATTTTTGGAGCATGCACATTGTGCCCAAAATCAAACAGTGTGCCTTCATATTCTTCATCTCATTTAATTCTTAAAAGAACCCACTGAGGAAAGATTCTTAAACTCACTTACATGGGTAAACAGAATGAGACTCAGAGATAGTTAGTGATGACCCATAAACCCTCATCTGTTTACCCATATATTCATTCAGGAAATCTTTTGAGTGCCTACTCTGTGCCAGGCCCTTGAACAAGGCTCTTAGGATATAGTCTTAAGACAGTCATAATTCCCACCTTCAAAATGGGTACAGTCTTGTGTACAAAACAGTATGCAAACAGAGTAGATGAGTAAACAAAGCAGAAAATGCAGCAATAGGAGTAAAGTAAGTGGTGTCATGGGGTCACATTTACAGTCAATTGCCTTTTGACAAGGGTACCAATCCATTTCAACGGGAGAAAGAATTGTCTTTTCAACAAACTGTGCTGAGACAATCAGATACCCTCATACAAAGGATTGAAGTTGGAACTCTACCTCACATCATGTACAAAAATTAAAATGGATGAAAAATATAGATGTGATATTTAAAACTATAACATTCTTAGAAGAAAATACAGGCACAATTCTTTGTGACCTCAGATCAGGCAATGGTTTCTTAGATATGACATCAAAAGCACAAGTGACAAAAAGAATCAGTCCATTAGATTTTATCCATATTTAAAACTTTTGTTTTTCAAAGGACACCATCAAGAAAGTGAAAAGACAATTCACAGAATGGGGGAAAATATTTGCAAATCACATAACTGATAAAGGACTATCATCCAGAATACATAAAGAACCCTTACAGTTTAACAAAAAATTTCAAATAATGCAATTAAAATATGATGTTTGAATAGACATTTCTCCAAAGAAGATATGCAAATAGCCAGTTAAGTACATGAAAATATGTTCAATATTGCTAGCCACCTGGGGAATGCAAGCCAAAGCCATAATGAGATACTACACACATCTACTAAGATGGCTATAATCAAAAAGTCAGACAATATCAAGTGTTGCCCAGCATATGCAGCAATTGGAACTCTCATACATTGCTAGTTAAAATGTAAGATGGTTGAGATGCTTTGAAAAATAGTTTAACAGTTCTTTAAAATATTAAATATATAATTACTATATCAGGCAGCCATTCCACTCCTAAGTATACATACTCAAGAGAAATGAAAACATATGTAAAGACTCTACATAAAAACGTGCGCATGAATCTTCACATAACATTATTCATTATAGTCAAAAAGTGGAAACAGCTCAAGTGTTCCTCATTTAATTAATGGGTAAATAAAATGTAGTATATTCATAGAAGGAAGTATTAGTCAGTCATAAAAAGGAATGAAGTACTCACACATGCTACAATATGCATGGGCCTTGAAAACATGCTGAGTGAAAGAAGCCAGACACAAAAGGCCACATGTTGTAGAATTCCATTTATATTCCATTTATGAAATGTCCAGAAGAGGCAAACCCGTAGAGACAGAAAGTAGATTACTGGTTGCCAGGGGCTGGGGGGAGAACAGAATGGGAGTGACTGCTAATGGGTATGAGATTTCTTTTTGGGGTAACGAAAACATCCTGGAATGACACAGTGGTAATGGTTACACCACTTTGTGAACATAGTAACACTGAATTGTATACTTCAAAAGGGTGAATTCTATGTTATGTGGATGATATCTCAATTTAAAAAAAGAAAAAGAGAGAGAGATCTACAATTACCTAAGAAAGACCATAAATTATCAGCTCTGACAGTACAATGGTTGCTCAGTTCTACTAAATTCCATTTCTCAGGAAGGTGGACAGTGGACTATTTTTCTTTTATTCATGCTTAAACACTAAGACAAAGGATATATTTTCTCCATATACATTCTTTTCCCACATACATATACATATATAGACTTTTACTATATGCTGCAAAGCATCTTGAAATAAAAATGAACATTAAAAATTATTTTTCTTACACTTACCTCAAGAATGTAGGGCTTGGCTGGGAATCTGCCAGAGGGAAGGCCCAGGTCCAGGCTCACTGCATATCCATGGAACTTTCCAGGCCAGGTGATGGAGCATGGGAAACAGAGTGACCAAGGCTGGTGTGATCACTGCCATAGACACTTGACTGGTCAGTTCACTTACCCCTCTTTGAGTTTCCTAAGCAGCATGGTGGTTGCCAGTCCTGTCCAGCTGTCACTCCGTCTCCAAACTTTGAGGAAAGCCTGTCTAGACAGAGCAATGATACTTTCACAGTATGAAGCTGGCAGACCATCATCTTTTAAGAAAACCAACAAATAAAGACAGACAACAAACCCCAGTACAGTAATTAGAGACCAGACCTAATTTGAATCCTCTGTAATGAAACTCAGTCTTTTCGTGCTTCTTCAAAGGCATTTGGAACAATCCTGAATGAATGAGCAGAGCCATCTCCAGAGTGAGATTAATCAGGACAACTGCCGCCTGCCCTGCGCTGAGCACGCAGTGTTCAGTGCCCAAGGGCCCAGACCTGGGTGGTGCCAGGGCTGACGATGATGCAGTATTTCAGGAAGGCTATGATGGGGGATGTGGGGAGAAAAGAAAAACGAGCTCCCCAGCTGAAACTATCCTGAGGCTTTTGTAATCCACACACATTTACAAGATCGGCCATCAGCCGGAAGCCTTCCCTCACGTCCCAGTGAACAGGATGGCTCGTGGCCACTTTTACGCTTTTCCTCTCATGGGTACTTGGACCAAAAAGACAGAGGGGGAGAGGGGAGGTAAGACACACAGAGGGGTTTGCCACAATCTCCACTCCTCTCGCAATGCTTCAGGGAGACAGAACTCTCTGGAAGTGAGGTGCTCTGTGAACTTAGGAAGGTCAGGACAAGCTGGTAAAGAGCTGGCTTTGAAGCCAGGCTGCCAGGATTGGAATCCTGATTCTAACCTACTGGTGAGTGATTTGGGGTCAATATTTAATCTTTGAACTTCAGTTTTCTTAACTGTAAAGTGGTCTAAATTCCTACCTCAGAATTGTCAGAATTTAATGAAATAACATGCTTATGAAATGGTAGATATTATTTTAAACAACAAGGATAAAATCCCATTATCTGTGCTCATAAATCCCTCTATTTTTTAATTCTCATATTTCCTGCAGTGTTTTCTAACTTGGCTTAGATTCAGCTACAAGAGTCCATCCAGCTATGTTCTTTATATCAACACAATTCGATGAATATTTATTATGGTCTGTGTTAAAATCCTAGGGATCAGACAGAACTGTTTTCACATTCCTGACCCAAATATACATACCAGCTGTGTGACCCTAAGAAAGATGTTAAATCTTTCCAACCCCTATATGTATATGTATATGTATATGTATATGTATATGTATATGTATATGTATATGCCATATATACATATATATATGTAAATGGAGACCTTAATAAGATAACATGTCTGAAGTCTTTGGACCAGTAACTGGAAAACAATTAGTGAAAATAAACAATAGTGTATTTCCGTCCTCCTCCTTATCATATATACTAACATTACCTTTATTCATGTTTCTTGGATAGTTCAAATCAATTTAACTATTTTGACCAGCTCAACAGCCAACAACCTGATGGATAACTGATTTAACCATAGTAAATTGCACAGGTAGTGATAGTGGCTGAAATATACATCCTGGCATGGTTATTATGGTCTCAGTGTCCGCTAAATAGAGAAACCATGTTCGAGTTTTAAAAGGAACATACCCAGAAGAGTGTCTGTGGGGTATACCTGTTCTGTCTGTCTGTCCCTGTCCATCTGTCCCTCTCTCACACACACACGCATACCCCTTCTGGTTTTAACATAGCCCTTCCTTCAGAAGTACGCAGCTTTGCCTTTCATTTCTTTCCATATAAATGTAGAAATAAATTTCTCCAATTTACTGAAAAGTATCTCCCCAAGGGACCAAGGGAGGCAGGAAATTAGACTGTGGCGCTGAAATCATTCCAGTACTCCAGCTGTATCCCACAAATGTAAATTTAGGAAATTCCGCTTGTCAAAGTCCTCTTTGAAGCTTTGAATAATTGGATCCCAATTACTCTTAACCACATTATTCAGGCCTATGTTCAACTTAATATCTAAATAGATTACATTTTTTTTTTGCCACCTACTAAAATTCCCCAAAGTGAATATTGCCACATTATGCTCTTCAGTTAAGAGTGAAATTTCTGACTAAAAATGTTTTTACTCCTATCTTGAGATGGCTGCAAAATCCTCCATGATAACTAAAGCTGTGAGAATTGGCATCACATTTGAATTGGTATCAACTTGTAGTAAAAATATGCTCAGGAAGAAGGAATCATTGTACTTTCTACCAATCACTTTAATACCTGAGACATCTTCTTTCTTTCTAATAGCTGTTCCTAATGGTTATAAAGTCAAAACAGATAGCAAAGAATATAAAGGAAAATCATAGTGTCTGGAAGCATCTCTTTGAACAGGTTGAATACAATATAAATTACATGTTCTTATTCTACTTTCAAAAGGAGTTAATGTTTAAAACTGTGCCATGCACATTCTCTTGTTATATAAATTTTTTAGGTTTTCTGTTTCAGACACTGTTATCAAGTGGCTCCATTATATTTTTGTGAGCTCTAAATATCAATTCTTTCTTTTAACTTTGCCAGAGAAAGTGAGAGAGTGGCTGATCTTGCGACAGTGCTCAGGACAGCCTCCCTCATCCCCCTACACCAAAGGATTATTCTGTCTAAAATGTCAATAGAGCTGAGAGCCCCTGCATTACACCATGTTACAGATCAGGACATTGATATGATGTAATGAAATGTCATACCAGACATGAGCAGAGACCCAGGTTTATATTTTATGATTAGTCAAACAAAATTACTATATGGATTTATTGATCTTAATTTAATATCATAACCAGTGGTGACAAGAAGTAGCTGAGAAGCTTGTTGGGTGATAGAAACAAATCATTTGAGAATAAAGTTTTGTCTTAACAGTTCTCACTCCTGGGACATCCACAAAATGAATAATTCACTTGAGGTAAAAAGTAACTATTTTTAAATTTTATTTAAATTTTACATTTTTCCTAGGATTACATTTTCCTAGGATTTAAAATTCTAGAATTTTCAGAACAGAGTAAGCAATATTGAGTCAATGGATTCAAAGTCCAGAGTCTTTACATCCATGAAGCATTTTAGGTATCATATCAAGTTTATCTTTATAATAATTTTATACATGGTGTAGTATAGTCACATACTGTTTGCTATTTTTATGTGAAGAAAGAGACAAACATGGGTAAAAATAATTCCTAATCCACTGGGTGGCCATCAGCCCCAGGCAAGGTCCTCTATGCATTTGCTTAATACTCCCTCATTTCTCCTGGCCTCTCTGGATATAACAGCAGGTTAATCCATCCTTCCTTCCTTCCTTCTTTCCTTCCTTCCTTTCTTCCTTCTTTTTTTGGTTTTGTTTTCTTTCTTCAGTACAAAGTTGACAATGAGAAAATTAGCAAGGGTCATTGCAGTCATGAGATTTGTGAATGATTGGTTAAAAATGACTCCAAATGTCAATTCCAGTCCACACACTAGCTCTGTATGTCTTTTATTCCAGGTGTGTGGGGATGGGCCACCTGCTATGTGATTGTTTTTCACAACCACCATGTGTCATCCAGTGTCACCTGTTACACCATGTTACTGTATAACCTAGATTGAGAGTTCATGTTTCAAATCTCTGCACAGGACTCTGAACAGGTGAAAGATGGGTGACAACTGAAGAGAAACCTTCTATGGTCCTCCAGGATGCTTCAGGGACACCACCTGAGGCAAATCACTTTTCTCTTGAACCTCTCAGTTTCCTCTCCTTCTCTTCCAAGGTATGCCTTGGATTTTAAATCCTGGATCGTAACGGTCAGATGCCTGCATCTTCCATTTCAGTGTGTAAGCCAATAATGAGCATAAAGTCCCACTTTCTTCCCCAAATGGTCACTAATGTCAGAAGTTGACATTTTAAAGGATGTGCTATATATTCAAGATCAACTTAAAAATACGTTCTTAGCAATGGTTGAATATCGATCTGCAAAATTATGGGTAGTTTTTTTTCCTTTTTCTGTAGTTTGTATGTACGTCCACATTTCCTTGGACATAGCATAGCTTAACATTGTGTCTTATAAGATAATCATTTATAAATGCCATTACTGTTGTATCTATACAATGGGCAAGGACAAAATACAGCAAAAAGTTTCCAGGCTACTGAGAAATGTAAAAACTCAGAGTTCAGAACTAAAGCACTATTCAAAAATGTAACAGAAATAATAAGCATAAAATTATGGAGAGGTTTCAAATCAATTTTGAGGTAGATTTCCCGAATGCCATATTTAGACTGCTCTTTTGAATGGACACAGACACATATGCCTTTTCCATACAGGTAGAATTCATTAGTAGACCAATCTCCTTAATGGTTAGTCATAAAAAAATTAGAAATTCTAATTTCTTAACGTGTAATTATTCAGGAAAAGACACCTTGAAACTCAAATACACAGGGGGCTTTCACTACATTTAGGGTATTGCTGTATAACTATAGATTCCTTCAGCAACTACTCTCGGGACACCTAAGTTGCACTGATGAAAGAGATTTCTAACTTTCCATGTTAAAAATTGCCCCAGTAAGAAATCTGGACCCGCTGGTATGAGAAGAGGTGAGTAAAGTAAATTTTCTCCAAAATGAGCTTGCCAATAAATGTGCCAATTTTAATTTTAGAAACAATGTTTAAATAAAAGACTTCCAAAGTGTAAAAAATTATTACAGAAGATGACTGTAAATCTATTCTAAATTTCCTAATGCAATTACTATGGTATTTACTAGATATAAAATATATATACACTACATGCAAATGCCAATGTATGCACATGCCATGCCTAGGACAGAACTATTTGCATTGAGCTAAGGATGTGTACTACTTCTGTGAAATCACTACAACAAAAATGTAAATTGTGTATAAAATGAAATGATCTTACCAGCTCCATAAACAGAATGTTAAGCAGGATCATGGAATTGCTAAGGTTTTTCTAGTCACACAGCATATTTGCAAAGGAAAAACAATAGCAAAAGGAAAAAGTAACATAGGACTTACATTTCTGGTTAAGATGAGTAGCAGGGACTGGAGGTCCCATACCCTAAAACAACCAACACAGGAATAAAATATATGAAACATTGGTTTGTAAGACACCGTATATCAGACAACAAAGAACAGTATCCTTGAGAGATGGCAAACAAAGTGTGCACTGAGATACCCCAAGAATACTGTCTAGAGATTTTCCAGGCCATGATGCAGGGAGAGAGAATCATGGTGGAACCCAGACAATTCCCTGAATTGAGGGGATGCAGCTGAGAGTCCAAGAAGATGAAGATACCTACAGTTCATAGGACAGAGTAACAAGGAGGAGAAAGCTGAACAGACAGAGTGGTCTGCAGATCTACAGAGTCTCCCATTAATATTAGTCTGAGTACTGATCAGAACATTCATATAGCTTCCTCATAGAGAAAAGGGGAATTTTAAAAAATGAACAGAGCATCAGTGATTTGTTGGACAATGTCTGGCCACCTAGCATACATGCAATTGAAGTTTCTGAAAAAGAGGAGAGGGTACAAAAATATTTGACCACAATTTATACCTTAAGAAATAGAATCAAAGTAAGTAGAAGAAAGAAAAAAATACAGACCAGAGTAGAAAAGTGGAAAAAAGAAAAACAATAGAATTAATGAGACCAAAAGCTTGTTTTTTAGGAAGATCAATAAAATTGATAAACTTCCATCCAGATTAATTATTAAAATAGAACACAAATTATCAATATGAAGACTGGGAGGTGAAACTGCTAGAGATTCTATATATATTAGGAAAATATTATATACAACTTTATTCCAATAAATTTGACAATTTAAAGGAAATAGGACAATTCCTTGAAAGACACTAGCTACCAAATTTCATTCAAGAAGAAATAGGTAATCTGTGTAGCCCTGTAGCTGTTAAAGAAATTGTATTTCTGTTTAAAACCTTCCACAGAGAAAACTCTAGACCCCGGTGGCTTTACTAGTGACCCCTGCCAAACATTTAAGGTAAAAATAATGCCAATTTGTTTATTTTCCCAGAAAATTAAAGATTATTTCCCGGCTCATTTGATGAGACTAGCTTTGTTCTGATAACAAAGATATCATGAGAAAAGAAACCACACAGGGATATTCCCCATGAACATATATGCAAAAAAACCTGTATAAAATTTTAGTAAATTCAACCCAATGATATATAAAAATGATATTATCAAATGGGTTTATCCAAGGAATGCAGGGTTGGTTTGACATTTGAAAATCAACCAGTGTAAATCACCCTATCAAAAAAGAACAAAAGATGGGTGCCTGGGTGGCTCAGTTGGCAAGCGTCCGACTTTGGCTCAGGTCATGATGTCACAGTCCATGAGTTTGAGCCTCATGTTGGGCTCTGTGCTGACAGCTCAGAGCCTGGAGTGTGCTTCAGATTCTGTGTCTCTGTCTCTTCCCCTCCCTCACTCACACTCTGTCTCTCTCTCAAAAAAATAAACATTAAAAAAAATTTTTTAAGAACAAAAGAAAAAACTGACACATTCATTTATTCCTGATTTTTAAAAAACTCTCCTAGAAAACCGGGAATGGAAATGAATTTCTCATCCTACATCTTGCTTAATAGTTGAAGACTAAATGTTCTCTCTCTAAAACCACAGACATGATCATATCTGCTTGCTCTGACCTCTTCTGTATAACATTCTATTTGAGGCCCTAGATAGTTCAAACAAGGAATAAAATGAAAGGTATCCTGATTTTAAAAAAGAATCAAACTGTCTTCATTCTCAGAGGACATCATTGGCTACAGTAGAAAATCCAATAGGATTTACAAAAAAGCTACTGGAACTAATAAGTGAGTTAGCAAGGTTAAAGGATAAAATATGGATAGAAAAAATCAATTGTATTTCTTTTTTTTTAGAGAGATAACATGCATGCACATGCATGACTGGGAGAGAGGGAGAGAGGCAGAGAGAGAGAGAGAGAGAGAGAGAGAGAGAGAGAGAGAGAGAATCTCAAGCAGGCTCCACACTCAGCACAGAGCCTGACACAGGGCTCAATCTCACAACGTTGGGATTATGGGCCCGAACTGAAATCAAGAGCCCAGTGCTCAACCAACTGAGCCACCCAGGCGCCCCAATTGTATTTCTATATACCAGAAACAAACGATTGGAAACTGATATTTATAATTTACCATAGAATCAAAAATTACAAAACTTAGGAACTGGTCTGGCAAAGGGCATTAAGACCCATACAATAAAAACAATGATGGAATGCCACAGAGAAAACTTCAAGAAGACCTAAATGAAAGGAGAGATGCCTTGTGCCTGGATTGGATCGCTCAGAATATTTGAGATGTCAGTTTACCCTGAACTGATGATCTATATGTTCAAAGCAATCCCAATCAAAATCCCAACAAAATTTTCATTGAAATTTCCCACATAAATTCATATGGACTTTATCTTAAATTTTCAAAATGTAAATGTTCCAGGATAGCTGGAACAATGTTGAAATGAATCAAGCTGGAGTATTACTGCCTACTTGCAAGACTTAGTAGAAAGCTTCAGTACTCAAGACCATTTGATATTGGCGTAAAGATACATCAATGGGGTGGAATAGAGTTCAGTGATAGACCCATACATTTGGACAACTGATTTCTAACAAAAATGCAAAGAAAATTCAATGGAAAAAAAGATAGTCTTCAATAACTGGTATGAGACAATTGGATATCCATAGGCAAAAACAAAAACAAACAAACAAACAAACAAAACAAAAAAACCTCAGGCATCATATACAAAAACTATTTCGAAAGGGATCATACATCTAACAGTAAAATCTAAAACTATAAAACTTCTAGAAGATAACATAGAAAACCTTTGTGACCTTGTGTTAAGCCAAAATGTCTTAGATGTGATACCTAAAATATGATCAATAAAAAAAAAAAAACTGGATAAATTGTACTTCACTGAAATTACAAATTCGTGTTTTTTGAAAGCTACTGTTAAGAGAATTAGAAAATAAACCACAGATTGAGAGAAAATATTTGCAAATCACATATCTGATAAAGAACTAGTACCCAGAATATATAAAGAACTTCTGAAACTCAGTAATAAGGAAAAAAGAGTAATCCAATAAAAATATGGGGAAGAGGTTAGAACAGATGTTTCACCAAATAAACTATATGGATCTCACATAAGCACATGAAAAAATGCTCAATGTCATCAGTAATTAGCAAAATGCAAATTAAAATCACAATGAAATTACACAATCATTACACACCTATTAGGATGGCTAATATTAAAAAGACTGACCATACCAGTGGCTGGTGAAGGTATAGAGGAACTGGAATTTTACATACTGTTGGTGGAAAATGGCACAACTACTTTAGGAAATACTTGAGTTTTTTTTTTTTAAGTTAAAGATGCATCTACATCTGATCCAGCCATTCTACTATTAGGTATTTACCTGGAAGAGATGAAAGCATCTGTCCATACAAGACCTGCACACAAATGTTCATGGCTTTATTTGTAATAGCTAAAACCTGGAAGCAATTCAGATACCCATCAACACATGAATGGATAAACACACTATGATATATCCATACAGTGGAATACTACTCAGAATAAAAGGAATACATTACAGCATGGATGATTCTCAAAATAACTATGGTAAGTGAAAGAAGACCACAAAAGAGTACCTATCGTATGATTCCACTTATGCAAAGTTCTAGAAAATGCAAACTAATTGACAGTGACAGAAAGCAGACCAATGGTTGCCTGGGGACGGCAACCCCCGAGGATGTGATGCTTCCTTTGGCAGAGGAGGGAAGCTGAGCAGGTTACAAAGTGGGAGAATCCCAGCTGCCCAGAGGTGGACCACTGCTTTTCCTTTGCTCAGGTGAGCACTTAGTGGTAGGAAAGATACCCCTTGCTCAGGATGAGATAGTTTGGGTGGACCTAAGATTGCTGAAGAAGGCCATTTATTTATAATATAGGGAGTGGAAAATTAGGCCATTGTATTTCTGCACAGGGGAAGAATTCATAAAAAGTCACACAGAATTATTCTTATATAACTGACAATGACATCGTTGTAAGGTGGAAACAGAGCTTTATTTGTCTTACTTAAAATGATATATAGAGCACTTGTCTGTTTATTCCACTGCAAACAGCTTCTGCAAAAACAGCCGTAAATCCCTGGGGGTTTCTACTGATAGTTATAAGTTACTTGAGCAAAATCTCTCACGCAACTTGCTGCCTTGCAGGTATCCATTATTCTAAATTCAAAGACCCTTTTCTTGTTGTTTGTTTGTTTGTGTTGAGTGTGTATTTTTTCCTGAATTATGTTACATGCAATATTACTTTAAAAAATAGAAAATGTGTCAGAACACAGCTACTTTTCAAATGGGTAAGTATATATACCTAAATCAAAACACTCACAGCCAAAGGGGGAAACACTCAATAAATAGGCTTCATAATCAAATCTGGCTCAGGTTAAAGTGAAGTTAGTTTGATGGATTCAGCTGGGGCCCTAGTAAATAACAGCCTCTGTAATTAAGCTACCTAAGCTTAGCCTGCCTGGGAGCTTACGGGCTGCTCAGAGGTGCTAGAGTGACAACCAGGAGGCAAACTTTAGAGATGAGTAGACACTTCGCCCACCCAAGCACTAGTCCCTCCCCAGCCCTTTTCACTGGGTCCCGAGCCACATACGGACTCAGATGTCCGTGGCAGTGATTGGCAAGGTCTGTGTTTGAGAATGAAGAAAATAACAAGCCAAAATCAACAAATGTTGAAGTCACTTGCCCCCTCTTTTGTCACAAAATCTGGAAACTGTCATGTTTGTTTTCCAAAAAAATTCCAAACGTATGCGTGTGTATGCACACTCATACGCACAGAGCCCTACATGCATACTGCCCCTAAAAGAAAATACTGTAGCAGCAAGAGAAGCAGTGGCTCTGTAGCATATAATTTTAGGTTCAAGGTCTAGCTTGGTCACTTTTTAGCTGGTGACCTATAGTTTGAGAAAGAATAATTTTTGAGCCATTACTCTATCCCTGACGTATTAGGCACTGGGAAGACAGTCACTGCCACAAGGGGCTCCAAGTCTATCTGGGATGGAAAAACACACAAATAATGTTAATATAGTATGCCAAATGCTAACCTAGAAATAAGTAGGTGCTATGTGATCATGCGGGGATAGGAGATTTCAGATTTAACCTCCTGAAGAAGAAAACAGAGCTAAATTTTATAGGATGAGGAACTAACGTTCTTGAACCTCACTTCCCGTATCTGTAAAATGGAGTTTATAATGTGTACATCTATGGTATTGCTTTGAAAAATAAGCAAAGCATGATATGACGTTTCTAGAAAGAAATACTCATTCCTGCCCCGATGGCCCTCTTCCTTTCTCTTCTCTCTCAAATCAAAGAATAGAGTGAAACAATCTTCTGCCAGCAGCGTAAAACCATGCCACACATAGAAGGATGGGAAGGAGAGAGTATTGTCAGTTGAAATGAGGATTCCTTAAATCTCTGTATTATGACAAATTGATTCATAACACTGAGAGAGAAAAGCTCTTGCTCATGCATTCTGAACTACAGTTCGTTTTCCTCCCTCATTTCTTCTTTCATCATGCTTGTACAATAAAGAAACCCATTTTTCCCATTTCGAGAGGTGATTCTATTTTGCCTATTTTCAGTGCACATCCCCGGTGTGGCAGGCAGAGAGAGGAGCTGCTCAGATACCCCTTCAAGGAGGGGACTGCTGCTTAGCTTCAAGGAGGATTGTCAGCTGTAGGCTCATTCCAAGCAAACCCTAGGTGTGAAGAGGGTCACAACCTTGTCAGGGTGGCCTTCAGCCAGTGGTGTGCTGGCTCATACAAATAAGCAACAGAGACAGTAAGATACACGTCTTTTCCCAAGACTGTTCAGTGACATCGTGCTGGTAGCTTGAAATCGACCACGGTACCAGTATTTGTACCACAGGAATTAGCAAACGTTACAAATCAGAATTCCCCCACACACTGGAGAGCCACTGTTAAACATCCACCAGGATGTCAGTCCCCCTAGCCAATGCCTGAGCAGTGGAGCCAGGACCTGGCTGGGGGATGCTTGTAACAGGCAAGGTTTGCTCTGGTGCTCCCTGTTGAACTTGCAAAGGCTGTCCAGGGTGCAATGTTGAGCTGACGCATCTCTCTGTCTAATCCTGCTTCCTCTCCTTTTCCTCTCATAGGTGTTACCTCCTGATAACCTGCACTCCTAACTGCCTCTGCATCTGCTTCCCAGAGAACTCAACCTGGGACAGCTGACACGAGTCTAAAAAAGGAGGTGTTAGGAGGGATTTGGGGACTGGATAATCACCTCCTGGAGGATAATGAGAACTCATCCTTGGTGAGAAGAGGTGCACAGACACCAAGGTCAGTGTGGTAGCCAAGGGCAGCAATACAGTGTTAGGGAGATGGTTAGTAGAACAAAGTCTTCCCGGAGGCAAAATAGGTGGGTGGCTGACAAGGGATATATATATATATATATATATATATGCATGCATGTGTATGCACTCACGCAGCATATGTCAATTGAAGCAAGAATGGATGGGCAGGAGTCTGAGAGTGGTTTCCCCAATAAAAACTCTTAGTAGCATACCCAGTTGTTTTGGGACTGGAGCTAGTATTCAGCCCTGGAACCCACAACTAGAGATGTGGCTGGGTCTCTAGAAGGGAGAACACTGTACCACCACAGCGGGTTCATACTACACTGATCTCCCCAGTCCTTCAAAGGGACTCACAGCCATATGCACAGCGGGAGACATGAAGTGCAAAGACCTTTATATCACACACTACTGCTCAGCACAAAGGAGTCCCTATGGAAGAGGCACTAAATAGCCACATAGCCAAAGCAGACAAAATGATTAGAACACTTGATGTTGGCAAAATTTTATTAGTGGCCACCCCAGTCAAGGTAGGATGAGCACACAAAGAGACCTTGGTGGCTGAGATAGAAGGTGAACATGGTTCCAACACCATGAACTCCCTCTTACCAAGGCCAATCCAGCTATTGCCCCCTCTGAATGCCCAACCTGCCAGCCCTAGTGAGAAGTGCAGGGTCCCCAGCTGACACTGTTCCTTAAGAGACCTTTGACCACTTGGTGACAAGTTAAATACATTGGAACCCTTTCATTCTAGAAGGGCCAGTGGTTCATTTGCATATGAATAGATGCCTATGGTAAATATAGGCTTGATATTTCTGTCCACAAGGCCTCAGCCAGCACCAACTCTCCAGGGGCTCCTGGCCTGGATCCCTATGGTTGAAGTCCCACATGACACAGCAGCTCACCAAGGATACACTTTTCAGCAATTGAGGTACAGGAGTGGGCCCATGACCTTGGGAATCACTGGCAGCACCACATGCTACACTGCCCAGAAGCTGCTAGCCCGATGTGGTGTGGGAATGGTCTGCTGAAGGTAAAATACCATCACAGAGGTAATAACCTGTGAGTATAAGGTACTATCCTTCAAAGCATAGTATATATGCTAAGTCAGGGACGTAATATGGCATGGTGTCCCATCAGGAAAAATACCTGGGTCTGGGAACCAAGAAGTCAGAGCAGGAGTGGCTTCACTTACCATGAACAATGACCAATGGGTCATTGGGAGAATTTTTGCTTCTTGTCCCTGCAGCTCTGGGCTCTGTGGAATTGGAGACCTTCGTCTCCAGAGAGGGTCTACTCTCTCCAAGGGGCACAACAAAGGTCTCATGACTGCTTCCTGGGCATTTGGGCTCCCTTATGTCCAGAGACCAGCATTCAAGGGGAGGAGTCACCCTTCTGTCAGGGACCATTTTACTACTCATCAGGAAGAGGTAGGGCTACTGTTATATAATAGAGGCAGACAGATATATGTGTGACCCACTTGGGTACCTCTTAGTACTTCCTTGTCCAATTATAAATATAAATGGACTAGTGCACTACCCCATCCTGCAAATGTCATGGTTACCAGAGGCTCAGATCCCTCAGAAATGAGGGTTTGGTCAGCAGAGTTAGCAGCTGAGGGTGAGAGGATTTCAGAACAGTGAACCAAACCAGGGGTGGGGAGGTTACCGTAACTTCAGCTGCAGGCCTGAGACAGACTGAAGCAATGTACATCCCTCTTTTAAGTTTCCCATCAGATAGAGTAGAGGCCCACTACTCTGGAGTTTCTGCTCCCAGAAAGGAGATGAAGAAGGGAATCCATGAAGAACAAGAGATAGACTGTGACAGATTTAGAGGACATGCTGCTCAGATGCCTTCAAGAAAGACTTGCTGCCCAGCTTAAAGGAATACAATTAATGGGCAGCTTCCAGATGCTAGCACCTTCAGGATGTGCCTTAGCTTTCACGGAGGGGTCATATTCTTCTTGAAGAGGTCTCCAGCCAATAGAGCATGCAAAGATTTGGCAAAAGAGCCTGGCCATTCCTGCCCAATGAAGAGCTCTTCTAATGGACAGCCTTTGCTCTGGAGCTCCTCTGTGGGCTAGCAGAGACTTAGCCACTGGGGCAATGATCCCCTGTCCAATCCTGCTTCCCACTTTTTTCCTTTTGTGGGTGTTATCCCCAAATAAGCCATCTGTACCCCTAATCCAGCCTATAATAGGGAGGGACAGGGCCAAACAAATCCAACAGGCACTAGGGAGTTGTCTCCCTGGAGTCTTTGTCTGATGTGAAAGAACATTTCTAGGGATCTTTCTCTCCAGGCTCTAGCCCCTCAGGGAGTAATATGTAAGGAGTCTCTGACCTTGCAGACTCGGTTCAGACAACTCTGATGATGGGCTCCCTGGTCCTACCACCCATAAGCTGCAGGGACTTCATGTCCCAGTCTCTTATTACCCTACATTTCTAAGCTCTTATTTTCCTTGTTCCTTCTATTCTGAAGTTCCTGACTTTCAAGGCTTCTTAGTTAGGGGATCATGTTCTCCACTGTATCCTTGCCTCTTCTTCACATCCAGGTCTAATCTACATGTTTCATACAATCACCACTTACTGGTTTCCCCCTTCTTGTACTATCTCCCAGAGGTTTTAAATTCTCCCTCCATTCCCATCACTGAACTTGCTTGCACCACGCAAACGCCCAACGCTGTGCTTCTGTGGATCCATCCCTCTGATGGGTCTGCCTCCCTCCCGGTGCTTTAGGGCCCCTCCTGCAGTGGACCACTGGTGGCAAAGCAAGCTAAGCCTGCCCCTCCCGCCCCTGTGCACCTTGCGGATCCACACCTCTAATACACCCTTGGCCAGATCCCATCCAAGCAGCCAGATCCCATCCACAGCCACAAGCCTGGCAGTGTGGAAGCAGCCCAGACAGGAGCCTCACCACAACACAGTGAGTCCTGCCCCTGGGAGAGGGGAAGATAAGGTACACACCAGTCTGACTGTGGCCCCAGCGGTGGGCTGGAGGCAGACATCAGGTCTGACTACGACCTGGCCTACCAACACAAGTTTCTCTGGACAGCACAGGGGAAGTGTCCTGCAGTTTGGCGCCATCCCAGGGACCATCCAAAGTGATGAAATGGAAGAATTCTCCTCAAAAGAAACTCCAGGAAGTAGCGACAGCTAACAAATTGATCAAAAATGATTTAAGCAATACAACGAAACAAGAATTTAGAATAATAGTCATGAAATTAATCACTGGGCTTGAATAAAGCATAGAGGACAGCAGAGAATCTATTGCTACAGAGATCAAGGGACTAAAAAAAAGTCATGAGGAGCTAAAAATGCTATAAATGAGGTGCAAAATAAAATGGAGGCGGCCATAGCACAGATTGAAGAGGCAGAGGAGAGAATACATGAATTAGAAGATAAACTTATGGAAAAAGAGGAAGCTGAGGAAAAGAGAGATAAAAAAAAAATCCAGGAGTATGAGGGGAGAATTAGAGAACTAAGTGATACAATCAAATGAAACAATATCCATATCATAGGAATTCCAGAAGAAGAAGAGAGAGAGAAAGGGGCTGAAGGTGTACTTGAACAAATCATAGCTGAGAACTTCCCTGTTCTGGGGAAGGAAACAGGCATTGAAATCCAAGAGGCACAGAGAACTCCCTTCAGACATAACTTGAATCGATCTTCTGCATGACATATCATAGTGAAACTGGCAAAATACAAGGATAAAGAGAAAATTCTGAAAGCAGCTAGGGATAAACAGGACCTGACTTACAAAGGTAAACACATAAGGGTAGTAGCAGACCTATCTACTGAAACTTGGCAGGCCAGAAAGGAATGGCAGGAAATCTTCAATGTGATGAACAGAAAAAAAATATGCAGCAAGAATCCTTTATCCAGCAAGTCTGTCATTCAGAATAGAAGGAAGTTGATAAGAATGTGGTAATTGCAGGGAACTTTAATACCTCAATCACAACAATGGATAGGTCATCTAGACACAGGATCAATAAAGAAACAAGGGCCCTGAATAATACATTGGATCAGATGGACTTGACAGATATATTTAGAACTCTGCATCCCAGAGCAACACAATATACTTTCTACTCGAGTGCACATGGAACATTCTCCAACATAGATCACATACTGGGTCACAAAACAGCCCTTCATAAGTATAAAAGAATTGAGATCATACCATGCACACTTTCAGACCACAATGCTATGAAACTTGAAATCAACCACAGGAAAAAGTCTAAAAAACCCCCCAAAGCATGGAAGTTAAAGAATACCCTACTAAAGAATGAATGGGTCAACCAGGCAATTAGAGAAGAAATTAAAAAATATATGGAAACAAATGAAAATGAAAATACAACAATCCAAACTCTTTGGGATGCAGCGAAGGCAGTCCTGAGAGGAAAATACATTGCAATCCAGGCCTATCTCAAGAAACAAGAAAAACACCAAATACAAAATCTAACAGCACACCTAAAGAAAATAGAAGCAGAACAGCAAAGACACCCCAAACCCAGAAGAAGAAGAAAATATTAAAGATCAGAGCAGAAATAAACAATATAGAATCTAAAAAAAAAACTGTAGAGCAGATCAATGAAACCAAGAGTTGTTTTTTGGAAAAAATAAACAAAATCGATAAACCTCTAGCCAGGCTTTTCAAAAAGAAAGGGAGAGGACCCAAATAGATAAAATCATGAATGAAAATGGAATTATTACAACCAATCCCTCAGAAATACAAGCAATTATCAGAGAATACTATGAAAAATTATATGCCAACAAACTGGACAACCGGGAAGAAATGGACAAATTCCTAAACACCCACATGCTTCCAAAACTCAATCAGGAGGAAACAGAAAGCTTGAACAGACCCATAACGAGCAAAGAAATTGAATCAGTCATCAAAAATCTCCCAACAAATAAGAGTCCAGGACCAGATGGCCTCCCAGGGGAGTTCTACCAGACATTTAAAGAAAAGATAATACCTATCTTTCTCAAGCTGTTCCAAAAAATAGAAAGTGAAGGAAAACTTCCAGACTCATTCTATGAAGCCAGCATTACTTTGATTCCTAAACCAGAGACCCAGCAAAAAAAGAGAACTACAGGCCAATATCCCTGATGAATATTGATGCAAAAATTCTCAACAAGATACTAACAAATCGAATTCAACAGCATAGAAAAAGAATTATTCACCATGATCAAGTGGGATTCATTCCTGGGCTGAAGGGCTGGTTCAATATTCGCAAATCAATCAATGTGATACATCACATTAATAAAAGAAAAGATAAGAACCATATGATCCTGTCAATCGATGCAGAAAAAGCATTTGACAAAATTCAGCATCCTTTCCCTTTTTTTTCAATATATGAAATATATTGTCAAATTGGTTTCCATACAACACCCAGTGCTCATCCCAAAAGGTGCCCTCCTCAATACCCATCACCCACCCCCCCTCCCTCCCATCAACCCTCAGTTTGTTCTCAGTTTTTAACAGTCTCTTATGCTTTGGCTCTCTCCTACTCTAACCTCTTTTTTTTTTCCTTCCCCTCCCCCAAGGGTTTCTGTTAAGTTTCTCAGGATCCACATAAGAGTGAAACCATATGGTATCTGTCTTTCTCTGTATGGCTTATTTCACTTAGCATCACACTCTCCAGTTCCATCCACGTTGCTACAAAGGGCCTTATTTCGTTCTTTCTCATTGCCATGTAGTACTCCATTGTGTATATAAACCACAATTTCTTTATCCATTCATCAGTTGATGGACATTTCGGCTCTTTCCATAATTTGGCTATTGTTGAGAGTGCTGCTATAAACATTGGGGTACAAGTGCCCCTATGCATCAGTACTCCTGTATCCCTTGGGTAAATTCCTAGCAGTGCTATTGCTGGGTCATAGGGTTGGTCTATTTTTAATTTTCTGAGGAACCTCCACACTGCTTTCCAGAGTGGCTTAAACATCATAAAAGCCATTTATGAAAAGCCCACAGCTAACATCATCCTCAATGGGGAAAAACTGAGAGCTTTCTCCCTGAGATCAGGAACACGACAGGGATGCCCACTCTCACCGCTGTTGTTTAACATAGTGTTGGAAGTTCTAGCATCAGCAATCAGACAACAAAAGGAAATCAAAGGAATCAAAATTGGCAAAGATGAAGTTAAGCTTTCACTTTTTGCAGATGACATGATATTATACTTGGAAAATCCGATAGACTCAACCAAAAGTCTGCTAGAACTGATACATGAATTTAGCAAAGTTGCAGGATACAAAATCAATGTACAGAAATCAGTTGCATTCTTATACACTAACAATGAAGCAACAGAAAGACAAAGAAACTGATCCCATTCACAATTGCACCAAGAAGCATAAAATACCTAGGAATAAATCTAACCAAAGATGTAAAAGATCTGTATGCTGAAAACTATAGAAAGCTTATGAAGGAAATTGAAGAAGATATAAAGAAATGGAAAGACATTCCCTGCTCATGGATTGGAAAAATAAATATTGTCAAAATGTCAATACTACCCAAAGCTATCTACACATTCAATGCAATCCCAATCAAAATTGCACCAGCATTCTTCTCGAAACTAGAACAAGCAATTCTAAAATTCATATGGAACCACAAAAGGCCCCAAATAGGCAAAGTAATTTTGAAGAAGAAGACCAAAGCAGGAGGCATCACAATCCCAGACTTTAGCCTCTACTACAAAGCTGTCATCATCAAGACAGCATGGTATTGGCACAAAAACAGACACATAGACCAATGGAATAGAATAGAAACCCCAGAACTAGACCCACAAACGTATGGCCAACTCATCTTTGACAAAGCAGGAAAGAACATGCAATGGAAAAAAGACAGTCTCTTTAACAAATGGTGCTGGGAGAACTGGACAGCAACATGCAGAAGGTTGAAACAGCATCCTTTCTTAATAAAAACCCTCGAGAAAGTCAGGATAGAAGGAACATACTTAAGCATCATAAAAGCCATTTATGAAAAGCCCACAGCTAATATCATCCTCAATGGGGAAAAACTGAGAGCTTTCCCCCTGAGATCAGGAACACGACAGGGATGTCCACTCTCACTACTGTTGTTTAACACAGTGTTGGAAGTTCTAGCGTCAGCAATCAAACAACAAAAGGAAATCAAAGGCATACAAATTGGGAAAGATGAAGTCAAGCTTTCGCTTTTTGCAGATGACATGATATTATACATGAAAAACCTGACAGACTCCACCAAAAGTCTGCTAGAACTGATACATGAATTCAGCAAAGTCGCAGGATACAAAATTAATGTACAGAAATCAGTTGCACTTTTATACACCAATAATTAAGTATTAGAAAGACAAATAAAGAAACTGATCCCATTCACAATTGCACCAAGAATCATAAAATACCTAGGAATAAACCTAACCAAAGATGTAAAAGATCTGTATGCTGAAAACTATAGAAAGCTTATGAAGGAAATTGAAGAAGATATAAAGAAATGGAAAAACATTCCATGCTCATGGATTGGAAGAATGAATATGGTTAAAATGCCAATACTACCCAAAGCAATCTACACATTCAATGCAATCCCAATCAAAATTGCACCAGCATTCTTCTCAAAGCTAGAACAAGCAATACTAGAATTTGTATGGAACCACAAAAGGCCCCGAATAGCCAAAGTAATTTTGAAGAAGAAGACCAAAGTGGGAGGCATCACAATCCCAGACTTTAGCCTCTACTACAAAGCTGTAATCATCAAGACAGTATGGTATTGGCACAGAAACAGACACATAGACCAATGGAATAGAATAGAAACCCCAGAACTAGACCCACAAATGTATGGCCAACTCATCTTTGACAAAGCAGGAAAGAATATCCAATGGAAAAAAGACAGTCTCTTTAACAAATGGTGCCGGGAAAACTGGACAGTAACATGCAGAAGATTGAAACTAGACCACTTTCTCACACCATTCACAAAAATAAACTCAAAATGGATAAAGGACCTGAATGTGAGACAGGAAACCATCAAAACCCTAGAGGAGAAAGCAGGAAAAAACCTCTCTGACCTCAGCCACAGCAATTCCTTACTTGACACATCTCCAAAGGCAAGGGAATTAAAAGCAAAAATGAACTATTGGGACCTCATGAAGATAAAAAGCTTCTGCACTGCAAAGGAAACAGTCAACAAAACTAAAAGGCAACCAACGGAATGGGAAAAGATATTTGCAAATGACATATCGGACAAAGGGCTAGTATTCAAAATCTGTAATAACTCACCAAACTTCACACCCAAAAAGCAAATAATCCAGTGAAGAAATGGGCAGAAGACATGAATAGACACTTCTCTAAAGAAGACATCCGGATGGCCAACAGGCACATGAAAAGATGCTCAACGTCACTCCTCATCACGGAAATACAAATCAAAACCACACTCAGATATCACCTCACACCAGTCAGAGTGGCCAAAATGAACAAATCAGGAGACTATAGATGCTGGTGAGGATGTGGAGAAATGGGAACCCTCTTGCACTGTTGGTGGGAATGCAAATTGGTGCAGCCGCTCTGGAAAACAGTGTGGAGGTTCCTTAAAAAATTAAAAATAGATCTACCCTACGACCCAGCAATAGCACTGCTAGGAGTTTACCCAAGAGATACAGGAGTGCTGATACATAGGGGCACTTGTACCCCAATGTTTATAGCAGCACTTTCAACAATAGCCAACTTATGGAAAGAGCCGAACTGTTCATCAATGATGAATGGATAAAGAAGTAGTGGTTTATATACACAATGGAATACTATGTGGCAATGAGAAAGAATGAAATATGGCCCTTTGTAGCAACGTGGATGGAACTGCAGAGTGTTATGCTAAGTGAAATAAGCCATAAAGAGAAAGACAGATACCATAAGTTTTCACTCTTATGTGGATCCTGAGAAACTTAACAGAAGACCATGGGGGAGGGGAAGGGAGGAAAAAGTTACAGAGTGAGGGTGGCAAACTATAAGAGACTCTTAAAAACTGAGAATAAACTGAGGGTTGATGGGGGGTGGAAGGGAGGGGAAAGTGGGTGATGGGCATTGAGGAGGGCACCTGTTGGGATGAGTACTAGGTGTTGTATGGAAACCAATTTGACAATAAATTTCATATTAAAAAAATACCAAAAAAATAGAATGGGAGATCACACATTATTCATTCTAAATAGCGAAAAACATCATAAATGTAACAAAGTTCTGAAAAAATTAAACATATTTACTAATTATAAATAAATAAATAAATAAATAAATAAATAAATAAATAAATAAATTCTCCCCTCCAGAATGAGATGCCTGGCTCCTACAGTGCACCCAATCAATCTTGTCTATCTTTCCATACCTACACTCACAGTACTGAATGGTCCACTGATTCTAATTGACCTTGCAGCCATGTCCTTGTGCTATCCAGCCCCTTAGAACTTATCTGAAACTCCAGGTTTAACCTAAACTCCCAGGTGGGCCACTGGTCCAATCCATCCCATGAGCTATGGAAATTCTGATTCTGACATTAACTTGTCAGACCTGGGGGAAAAGGGAACACATTTCTTGCCTTTCTTCTTTACCCCATCGTCCCATACTCCTATATAATTGTATGTACTCCCTGTAGACTACAAATTACTTCTGAAGCACCAGTCACATGGTATTTCTAAGCATCAAGGGTGATTCATGTTAACTTAAATTCCTGTTTCAAAAATCAATCATTTATTAATCATTAATTGATCACTTACTATAACCAGCACTGAGTCACTTTCAAACTAGCAGACCCCAAAAGAAGCACATCAGTAGGGTTTGGGCTGTTTGCTTATTTTTTTGCTTTACTACTTTCTGAATTCCGTCACTGACATTTTGCATAGGTATTCTACTACTTTCTGGTATTTTAGGTGGGTGACCAAACCAGTATTACTGCCTTACAAAAAGAAGTTTTGTAATATTGTTTACACTGATATAACCAAGGACATTTTCAGAATTGACACATTTGTTTTTTTTGTCTTTCCTCATTATTCTGATTCCCTCTTTCACATTTATACTTTTTCCTCTTTTCTTCTTCTTTTAGAAAACTTAGGTTTAGAGAAAGGAAGTGTCTTCTTTTGAATACCACCATGATCTTTGCTTGTTTTTCTTTCTTTTCAGGTGCTGAATGAATCTGAAAGTTTCAAAATTAGGAGTAAGAAAGAAGAATTTAATTTTGAGAGTAACTCTAAATATGTACTGAAAGCTCAAACCATCTGCGGCTATACAACATACGGTCAACATTAACCTGACTTTACTATTCCACTGTCTGATGTTACCGTTGCAGGAATCTCTTGCCAAAGATAAAGCTGAAAATATTTTTGTTTCAGAAGTGTCCCCCAAATCCTTTTTCCAAACCATAAGCCAATAGCTTGTTCAACTAGCCCTTATTAGAGTAAGTATCCTGTCCTTGACCCATCATATACTGACTGAAGACTCTCTTAGAAACTCTAGCATTGCTGTGTCCACCAGTCTTACATTATTATGTTACCAAGCATACCCAACCCCAATCAGGGCACCCTCCCTGGCCAACACCACCTCCCGTACAGACCTCCCCCTCCACCTCAGAACTTCATAAATATCTCACTTTTGTCCTTTCTTCTCAGAGATGCTACCAAGACTGAGCCTTATTTTATTATGGGTTATTTTTGCTGTTGTTCAGAGAATTAGCATCAACAACCACCAACATTTGGTAGATACTTAGCACTAATCTACCCACCATGATAAATAGTACTGCCAAGGTGTTTTTAGTTTAGCAGGAGAGAGGGATAAATAAAAATCTATAATATAAGACAGAATATGGTAAATGCTGTAAGAAATGCATAAGCAACTGATTCTGTTGGGACTCAAGAAGGATCTGCTGATGCTCTTTGTTATGGGAGGTAATAATAGAATTTAGATTGTGATAAAAGTGAGCTTGAGATTATGGAAGCTTACATCTTGCATTTGTTTCTCCTAAATCTCAGAGAGATGGCTCGTGGAGATGCCTATAGCCATTTTAGCAAGAAAAGACATGAAACAGTTCCAAAATTTCTTGAGCACTTACTCTGCGTCTGGAAAACATGATGGATCATGGGGCTCCATCAATGAAAAAAATATAATAGAGATTTTCCTATAAAAAAAAGTCTTGCAACAAGAGACTGCCCATCTGCCAGAGCCTTTCCACTCTCTCCACTGACTATGGACCCCCTTCCCAGCCATCTGGTGGAATCTAAGTTATGAGACAGGGCACTATATTCCATGATGAGTCACCCATGCTTCCTGCAACCTTCTTGAACACTGGATAAACACACCAAAGCACTTGTTTAAACAGAGCTTATTAAAACTAAACTGCTATGATCCTCTTATTATATCTTTTCCTGAGGTTTGGTTGGTGACGGGGAAGGTGTAACCAGTGATGTACCCAATACATTTTGGTAAATATGAAGCAGATTAAACAAAGCAATGTGTTTTATGGTTTTTTTCCTGGTAATCATATCGATTTTCTCTTAGGCAAGTATGGATTTTGTTTGTGCAGCTGACAATTACTGTTAAAGGTACAACATGGCCTGCAATTAATCTTCTGAGATGGTCTCAATATGAGAATGATTGAAATGGTATTTTGCAAGCCTAAATGGAAACTACCGCCATCAGAAATAAATATTCTGGCCACGTTCTGATTATCTGATTAAAGCTGAAAGGGACAAAAGCTATATTTGTGTTCACAGTAATTGTATATCCACATTGACCACAAGAAAAATAGCAACCTGATTTCCATTGAGATTTTGAAGTTCCAGTGTCTTGCAGTCTTTTAGCCTAACCCTGCTCAGAAGTGGTCCAAGTATGTGGAGAAAGAGCAGGTGCTGGCAGCGAGGGTCTCATTCTGCCCTCTGTCCAGACAGCAAGGTCCAAAGAGTTCCATAAAATGACCGCCAGTTGATCAGGGCCACTGTAATCCTATCAGGGCAACAGAGGCGCAACCTTCTACCTCATTAGCACTGTTTATCTCATATTGTGCTAGCGTTCATTTTCACTAATATGATACAAAAATGTAATGATGTGTAAGTGTTTTTTAATGTCATGTAAGTGAAAACAGGTGGATAATTTACCATGGGCTCACACAGATTGGAGCTGGCTGGTGTTTCACAAAGAGAATGCTGAGCTCTTTGTGCGTGTAACTTGTTTTTACCTGGGTCAGATTTCAGCAACCTTGGTTTTTAAAATCACTTAGTCAAATCCATGTGAGACATCACACCACAGGTCTGTGGACCCAAAGCAAAAATCAAGAGAGTGATTTACTGGAGCTGAATGCCTCAACGAACAACAAGCACGTTTATATAGTTAACCTCCATTCAGAAAGGAAGCAAAGAGGGAGAGAGTGGTCTAAACGAGGTATCATGGGTATGAAAAAAAAAGTCTGTATTGAGAGTACAAGCCCCTGATTATAGAGCATTTGCCCTGCCTATGTAACTGGCTGCAGAGCTAATGGGCAATCCTTGAGGCATAAGTCAAGAGTGTTAACTTTATAAGAGTCACAACACACATTGGGTGGTATTGATTGTTCCCTATTTTTTCCAGGAATTTAGAAAGGTTTAAGAAAACTCCAGGTCTTTCCATAAGAGACTCAGGTTACTTTCAGGCTCCCACCATTATTATCAAGATATCAGTAATCAGGATTAATGTCATCTTCATCAATATTAGCTGAGCTAATAAATCTAGAGAAGCCAGGTGTCTTAGTGTCTTTTTCTGGGATGAGTGTTATTCAGATTCTCCCTTGACTATTTTGTTGATGAAAGGTTATAATATATTTAATAAGATCTAAGGAAGTAAAGAGCTAATTTTGTAAGTGAAAGTGAGATTCTTCTTTCTGCTCCCAAACATATGTAGAGAGAGCTCTTTTCTTGAACTTTTTAGTTTCCAGAGTTTCTATTTTTCCCATTGTAATATTGAAATAGAAGAAAAATGTTCCCCATGGAGCACATTTCTGCAGCCTTGTTCTGTGTCTCACTTTGCCTGTCCTGCCTGTGATTCTACATTCCAGAATGCCCTGCGGGAGAAAGAAATTGTGTCCAGACACAGCCATGGGAATGGAATTTCCCATACCTTGAGAGTGACCTCCAATTTGACCTTAAAATTAAAAACTTGTTTGTGAACTCCTGAGAGAGAAAAAAGTATATAACAGTAGCTGCTGTTTAAAAATATAATTGGCAAGCATAGTACAGAAACAACACATGAGTCAATCATGGGCCCCCTTAGATCCCAGCAACTCGCAGCACAGATTTCCTGTGTTTTGCTGCCCATGAATGGACGAACCACCAGTGTAAACATCCAGGAGGGAAAGGAGCTATTCCCTTCTAATCCCAATTTGCACTGGTACCTTTCCCCAAGTACTTGTTTTAGGACTAGCATTTCTTATTCATTCAGTCACAGTCTGAGAATTTTTCATCAAGCTTGTTTATGCTTTAAAAGCACAGATTAGGACTTTGGCACTGGAGAAAGGCATAAGTCTTAATTCTATAATTTGCCAGAAGTCTGACCTCAGTTTCCTGATCTGTAAAATGGTGATAAATAATGGTGAAAAACAGAGACAGTTGCTTTGAGAACAAGAGGATAAACACTAGAAGTTGCATTTCACTAATATCAAGAATTTCTCCTCTTGTAGAAATAGCTGAATGACTATTCCTTATGAGTAAGAGAGCTCTGAGATGGCTGTATTCTCTTCTTGTGAGAAGATGATTCACACCATTATATATTACTAATATTGACAATATCTCATATTTCACAGCTTACAAACATTCACATATTATTTAATCCTTGCGACTATCTTGTAATTAATGGTTATACTGCTTATATCATCCAGATGACATATTATTACCTCTATTAACGTATTAGGAAGGTAAGGTCCAAATATTGGACGTGACTATTTTGAGATCAGATACTGTCTGTGCAACTAGACCACAAATTTGAGGAAGGTCCTGCCTTGGGAAGTCCTTTGCCACTTTAGAAGAGCAAGTGGATGAAGTGACAAGCTATACTGGGAATTCTGAATTGATTCTCTATCACTAAAAATGAAATCAAAGACCTGTGTCAGTCAGGGTCTAGAGTGCCAGTGGCCAGTAGACATTTCCATGTCAGCCAAGAAGGTATTATTGTTTAGTGTTAATGTTTTTAATCTTTGCAGTTCTTGTGAGCTGTAGTGATTTAAGAGATGCTTGGCTAGAAGTTGGGTTGTTATTATTTTTATGCATTTGTTTGTTTGTTTTGCCTAAATAAATAACTGTCGGTGAACTCATCACAAGTTGATATATTTACTGCATAGCAAACGGGTAGGTTGTCTTGGGTTGTTCAAGTTAGGAAAAAACACTTTTTAGTTTTGGCAGAGTGATAGACATAAGAGTTTTCAAAAGGTTAAAAGATACATTTTATGTACATTTCATGCTGCTTAATAACTACTTTAACCTGCTGATGTAAAGCTGAATTTCACTAATATCCTATTTAGTTGAGGACCGCTGTGTCCAGAACTCTGTTACAAACCATGAGGAATATTTTCTTCTTTAAATGACACAACATGGTTTCTGCCAGAAGATACTGAAAATCTAGCAGACATTAAGTGACTTCTAGAACTTTCTTTTTTTTTTAACATTTATTTATTTTTGAGACAGAGAGAGACAGAACATGAACAGGGGAGGGTCAGAGAGAGGGAGACACAGAATCTGAAACAGGCCCCGGGCTCTGAGCTGTCAGCACAGAGCCCGATGCGGGGCTCTAACTCACAGACTGTGAGATCATGACCCGAGCTGAAGTCGGACGCTCAATCAACTGAGCCACCCAGGCACCCCAACTTCCAGAACTTTCAAGAACAATACAAGACAAAATATAATCCAAAGTTATATTGTACAACTGTCAGACATTGGATGAGTTGGGGAAGTAGTGGTCAGCTGCAGTAGCCAGAGAAGACGGAAGCACAGCTCTCTTGGCTGAACTTGCACCATTCATCCTCCTAAGCTAAAAAAGAGAACTCCCTGTTATAAGAAAAGCCTTGACAGAGTCCCCAAAGAACATCAGGGTCTCTGAAAACCAGATATGGGACAAATATTTCTCTTCTTGGAATTGCTAGATAACCACAGCTTTTCAGAACAGGAGTTCACCGTGATTGCCTACCTTCCTGAAACATCCCCAGTTTTCTGGACAAATGGAGAAAGACTAATATGTGAAAATTCCTTTTTGAGTCCTGTGTTTCATTTCTGTGTGGGTTTTTTGCATAATTTTCTAATGTATTTAGAGAGAAACTCATCTCTTTACACCCAAATAAAGAAAAAGAATATTGTAATGCTTTTTCCTGGCAGTGGTGGGAAGGGGGGGAGGGTTGTAATTAAATTTTATACCTTCTCAGAATCATGCCCTTAAGAGGATCATATAAAGAACAACACTCTCCTCCTTTTTTCTTGGAATGGGAGTGGTCCAGTAAGAATGCAGAAACTCAACTCTAACGCCAAGAAAGCTTTTTGGTGGTTTGCTACCAATCACTGAGCAGGCAGTGAGCCCAAGTCTAAGGACCTGTGAACATTCCCACATTGAGACAGAGGATTAAAAGCAGCAGGGCAATAGGATATATAGGTGTTAACCTATATATTTTTTGGAGGTTGAAATTGATAGGGAACATAGGGCAGATGTGATTCTTTTGGCTCATTTCTTGCTGTCCTGAATTTTCCATCTTACTTGAGATGAAAGGAATCAAGATATGATCTAGCTCAGAGATACAGACCTTCCTAATTTTCCAGACCCTATAACATCTGTTTCTTTAAACCCACCCAGCCAGCCATAGCTGATGGACCAGACTGAACACCAACACAGGTGGAGTGAATCCATTGCATGGCCAAAGAGCAATCTAGACTGACTTTTTCAAGAATTTAAACTAATAAACAGACACAGAGGAGGTTGGATACTGACTCAAGATATTGAAAGAGCAGTAAAGAAAAGCCCAAGGACTCTTGTCAATGAACTCCTAGAAGATGTCCTCCTTTGTTCTACAATAAATTACTTTCACTTAAACTAGCTGATTTGCAACAAAACCATCTCTGAGTCAGAGCCTGTGCAAGTCTTTCTGCTGTTAACAGAATTCAGACAGGAGAAAGCATAGGGGCTGGAGGAATTCATTTCAGTTCAGAGGGAAGAAGCCAGTGTCCCTATAAAGGCTCTTATCATGTTTTTTAAAAGTTTTTAATCACGATTTTTATATTCTAATGGTAATATATGTTCATTATAGAATCCAGAAAAGCACAAAGAAGAAAATAATAACAATGTTCTTCAAGCACTAATCACCATCAATATTTTGCTTTAAATGTATATAGTCAGATATATCACTTTTTACAAAAGCAAGATTGTGATGTGTATACTATTTTAATCTTTTCACCCACTCAATATAATTTGAACACATATTACATCATTATGTAGTATATCATCATATTCTTAATTCTTCTATTGTCGGACATTGAGGCTATTCCCAGTTTTTTTACTATAAAAAAATCCTAAAACAAAATATCCTAAAAGAATACTATTTAAAAATATCCTTAAAAATCTTCTTTGTAACAGTGTATAAGTATTTGTATGCACCTCCGATAATTTAATTCATATAATAATCTACTAGAGGAAAATGTACTTCAAATCAGTCCAAGGTAAGCTTTCGAGTGTTTCTAAATATAAAAGCAAAGGGAGAAAACATAAACATTACCAACAGGTTTGGCTTCCTAAAAATGGAAAACTAGGCTCCTTGTCTCCATTTTTGCCTACACCTAAGGATATGCCTAACTGTCCAACCCAGCTCAGGTATGGGGGTAGAAGTGGTGGCAGCAGAAGGGAGAGGAGGGATTTCTTTCAGTCATCAAATTCCAAAGGTACCAACAAATATGGAAGCCCAGTATCCAACGGTGGCCATTTGAAACTGAAGATCCAGATGGCTTTATCCTTAGAGGCCTCCTTTGAGTTTGGGCTCCTTCCTTATGTAACCAGCATGCTCAAGTCCAACCCACATGTCGAATTAGACTTCGAGAGAACAAGAGAGAGACTAAAGAGGTGATCAGACATGCCTTATGAATCCCTCAATCATATGTTTTTATTTAGGTAAGAAATTTTTAAGGAAAGAATGCCATTTAAGCCTATTAAGAAGCTTATTTGTTCTAACATAATGCACAAAAACACATTGGTGAATTATCAAGCTGACAGTGCACTTAGTAATGAGTGAGGATTAATGTCTTTGCAGAAATGTGATTCATGAATAAAAACGGATACAAAATTAAACTCTAGACATACACAGTCATTTATAATCTTTAAAAAGAAGACTGTGCTGAGCTGTGAATGATTTCTGCATAGGACCAAGGTAAGAAGGAAATAGGAGGCAAGAAAGGATGTGGGGTTCAATTATTCTCATCTGGTTTTGGGGACGGTTGGGCTGCCATGGCCCACTGCTCTCTGCCCTGCCTCTGGCCTTTAAGCCAGCACAACACAAACACCTAAAGGTCAACAACAAATGCCTCCAGATTGTTTGCAGCTAGACCTTCCTTCTTTATTTCCAGCTATTCTTCTTCCAACACTATTTCCACCGGATCCCAAACTCTTAGTAATTATAGTAATTGTTATGGGTTGCATTGTGTCCCCCTGAAAGATGTTGAAGTCCTAACCCCAGAACCTGTCCCTATAGTCTTACTTGAAAATAGGGTCTTTGCAGATGATCAAGTTAAGACGAGGTCATACAGGAGTAGGGTGGGCCCTAATCCAATATGCCTTTGTTCTCATAAAAAGGGGAAATTTGGACACAGACACACCTACAGAGAGAACACCATGTGGACATGAAGACAAACATCAGGGTGATGCATCTACAAGCCAAGAAATGCCAAAGATGGCCAGCGAACCAGTGGGAGCAAGGGGAGGCATGGAACAGACTCTCCACGGCTCTCAGAAAGAACCAAACCTGCCAACACCTTGATCTTGGACATCCAGCCTCCAGACTGTGAAACAACAGATTACAGTTGTTTAAGCCACGCCGTTTGCAATACCTTGTTAAGTATGGGAACGCTGGCAAACTAATACTGCAATGCTTCTCTACCCATAGCTGGACTTGGCCCTTTGTTCTCAGTCTCTCCAAATTTCCAACCTCCTATCTCTCTGCCCTAGTGCTGACTCCCAGGAACCCATTCTCCATCTGGCCACTAGGCTGTCCCTCTGGTCCAGCCATACCCTGCTTGCAGGTAACTTTCCACCCTGAGTATGTGTTTGTGTGACCAGGTAGGGCAAAGGGAGCCTAGGGGCCTAGGGTTCAAAGAGTAAGGACACTGACAAAGGAGCGGAAGTGAGCTTGAAATCAGCCATTGAGTCACTTCTGGCTCCACAAGCTGTGGAGAGGAGATAAGAGCTGGTTCTGCTCCTGGGAGTTTCTAGAAGGCAGCTGCTCCTGCGCATCCCCACTACGTCCACTTTCTGTGCAGGCCTATGGCCGGGAGGGTAGACTCTGCAGTCAGGTGGCCGAAGTTTGACTCCTGACTCTCACGTACTGGTTGTGTGGCCTAGTGCAAATTACACCTCTGTGCCTCAATTTATCCATCTATAAAATGGGAACAATAATAGTCCCCACTTCACATGGCTATTGTGAGGACTTAAAAAGTCAGTATATGCAATGTGCGTGGCACAATGCCTGGCATATGGTAAGCAATATGCAAGTATTTGCTTTTTTCATTTTTTATTCTGTAGAGGATATGTCCCAGTTTTCCTGGAACTATCTCAGTTTACACCTGTGGCTTTGGCATAATTATAGCAACAACAACAACAATTGCTCACATCCCCTCCCCACTTCACTCTCTTTTTAAAAGTTTATTTTTATTTATATTGAAAGAGAGATAGAGAGCAAGCAGGGAAGGGGCAGGGAGACAGGAAGACAGAATCCCAAACAGGCTTCTTGCCATCAGCACAGCACCCGATACGGGGCTCGAACACACAAACCATGAGATCATCACCCCAGCCAAAGTCAAGAGCCAGCTTAATGAACTGAGCCACCCAGCGCCCCCCTCCCCACTTTATTCTTAAAGTGATTCAGGGTAAGTCTACAAATCAATGACTTCTCTGATTCTGAAAGATGAGGTCATTTCTATGGCAACCCCAATTCTCTGCCTCAATATCTGGAAGTATTCCCTTCTTAGAGAGGAGGAGGCCGACCCTGAGACAGCTCAGTTTGGAGTATCCCTGCTAAATGCTACCATTCCAGGCTGGGGTGCTTTCTGTGATACAGCCTGGGAATCCTATACCTCTCCTCCCTTTGCCCTCACAAGTGAAGGACCCCACAGGCCAGTCGTCCTAAGGATAATGACAACTGCTTCCTTATCAGCTGGGAGGAAGTCTGAGGCCATAAACTCCACACAGAGTGAGGCTAAATAGACAGAGACGTAGTCCAGCGTACTGGAAAGACCTTTCAGACCTCACTAGGAGATACTCCCCTAAAATCCATCTGTTCCCAGAGCAGCCTTCTTTGACTGACTCCTCAAAGATCCTCCAGTCTCTCTCACTTCCAATCTGCTTTTAATCTGAGTTGAGGCCCCACTCAATTAGCCATAAATTCTACACTGGCCTCTCCTGATGCTTCATTCCCCCCATCTCCCCACCTTGGCCCCCTTTGTTCTCTTCCTCCCTTTTAATGAGCGTTTATTGATCCATCTTATTATGAGCCAGGCATAATTCTAAGTTTTGGGGATTCTGTGGTGAATAACACAGAAAAAGTCTGTGCCTTTGTGGAACTTACATTCTCATGGGGAAAAAGAAACACTAGACAAACAAACAAGAAAAAAATACTTTTAACATTTTAGATTGGGGGTTGGCAAAAATGTTCTGTAAAAAGCTGGAAAGTACCTATTTTAGGTGTTGTAGGACTGTGTGTTACAGCTATTCAGCTCTGCCACTGTGCTGAGTCAGCCATACACAGACAAGTGGGTGTGGCCGTGTTCCAGTAAAACTTTATTTATAAAAACAGGAAGCGGGTCAAATAGGCCACGAGTCCATAGTTTGACGCTCCTGCTTTATAAAGCAACAATTCCATGACGAAAATAAGTCTATTGTAACTGAGAGGAAGAATAACTTAGGGTGCTCAGCAAAGGCCTCTAAGAGAAGCAGAACTTTGTACTAAGCCCTAAATGATGAGAAGGAGGAAGCCATGTCTCAGAATATTCTAAGCAAAGCAGTCAGCTGGTGTAAAAATCCAAACAAAAAATTGAGCCTGGAATGTTCTAGAATGGGAAAGAAAGCCAATATGGCTGCAGCATATCAGGGAGAGCAACTGGAAAAGCAGTAGGTGGGGGAGCTGGAGCCAAGGTACAAACTTGGAATTTATTCTAAACAAAACAAGCAGCCATTGGAGGATTTTAAATAAAAGAATGACATAATCTGGTTCATGTTTTTACAAGTTCACTCTGGTTGCTGTGTGGAGAATAAATTATAGAGGATAAGAAGTGACCACAAAGACTTGTTAGTGGCCTGTAAGGAGTGGTCCCAATGAGTCCAGTTTTTATAGTTAGTCCAAACTGGAACACTGGTTGAGGCTTTCCAGGATTCCCACTGTCTCAGTGAGGCCTTTTTGGTTGCAAGCCTCAAAAGCCAATTCTGAATGACTTGAATGAAAAGGGAATTGGTTAGAAAGGAATGGAAAGTGGGTATCTAAAAATCAACCTGGTAAAGGCAGAGGTCTAGGAAGCAAAGACTATTTGATTATAGTGAAAGGGCTCCTGTTAAATGAGGATAAGCTCCAAACATTAAAAAAAAAATCCTGAATCACTAAGATTCCTCAGAGTTCAGTTGGTTGACTTCTTGCTGGAAGCCACTCTTGGTGGGCAGAGAACACAGCACCTTGCCTGAAAGTCTCAGCAAGAGTACAGATGATGAGGCAGATATGATCACTCATTACCAGTGGGGAGAATGGAGGTTAAGGGGCCCAATTCCAACAGAAATCTTCAAGATGCTCTTTTCTGGTGCCCAGTTCCTACTGAAGGGAAAACCCTTCTCTTCCTTTAATTGACCTGTCACCATGAAGTCTAGTGCACGTTAGAAAGAAGATACTTACTGAGTTAGAAGAACATGTCCAGTTTATCCACTTCCCCCACTGCACAGCACCAGGGGATCAATTCCCCTGAAAAATGCTGCTTTGATCTCCAGAGTTAGAATCATGTGATCTGGAAGTCAAGGTGCTCCCCTGACCTCCCAGCCTCACACACCAGAATGGGGACTTCAAACTGGCCCAGTGGTTCCTTGCTGTTTCCCCAATACAGGAAACATGCTCCTTCTCCCTCTGCGGCTTTGCCTCTGCTTTTCATCTTACCTCAAACTCATCCCCAAATTCTCCAAATGTTTATCAGGTACCATTATATGCAGGGTACAGTGCTAGGCACAAACTAATCACTCTGAAGCTTTAAAGCAGTGATTCTCAAATTTTAACATGTACCCAAACTACCCAGGGAGCATGCTAAAATGAAGATTCTTATTCCATTGTTAGCGGTAAGGCCTGTGAGTCTACATTTCTCACAAGCTCCCAGTTTAGCTGATGCTTCAGGCCTATTGGTCATGCATTAAGTAGCAATTCTGCAAGTATATGCACTTGATAATAACACCTTCATTTAGTATTAATTACTACCGTTTATATAGTATTTTGAATTCTACCAAGTAATCTGTAACTCTTAGGATAATTCCATGAGTCAGCACAGTAGAAATTATTACATCCATATTCTAAAACACATTTTGCTTCTTCCAACACACACACGCACACACACACTCACACACACACACACTCACACAAATACATTTGTATATACATGGTTCTCTGAACCATATTAAAGTAAGTTTCAAACATCATGATACTTTATGCCTAAATACTCCAAAGAGTATCTCTTGAGAAAAAGATATTCTCCTGCTTAATCTGAGTAGCACTGTCACACATAAGAAACTCAACATTGACACTCTAATATCTAAGATATAGCACATATTCAAAGCTCCCTCACTGTCCCCACAATGTCCTTTACAGCTGGGTTTTTTTTATTTTTTAAATCTAATCAATGATCACACATTGCATTAGTAGTATGTGTATTCATCTCCCCACTGTTTTTTTGTTTTGTTTTGTTTTTAAGGTTTATTTATTTTTTTGAGACAGAGAGAGACAGAGCATGAATGGGGGAGGGTCAGAGAGAGAGGTAGACACAGAATCTGAAACAGGCTCCAGGCTCTGCACTGTCGGCACAGAGCCTGACGCAGGGCTCGAACTCACAGACTGTGAGATCATGACCTGAGCTGAAGTCGGACGCTTAACCGACTGAGCAATCCAGGCGCCCCTCCCCACTGTTTTTAATGTCTTATGATAATAAAATTTTTGAAGATTTCAGGAATGTTTTCATTAGATAGTCCTATAATCTAGATTTGCCTGGTTGTTTCTTCATGATTAGATTCAGGTTAAACATTTTTGACAAACTATTACATAGATAATACTCTCTACTTCTCATTACATTATATCAGGGGATTGATGATATCAGTTTGATTCACAGTGGGTCATGTTAGGTTTTAATCACTTGGTTAAATTGGTAGCCACCAGATTTTTCACTGGGAAGATACTTTATCTCCTTTGTGATTAATAAGTAATATGTTGGATGATACTTTGAGATATTTTTCTCCATTTGGTGTTACGCATCTCTAAAATGTTTTGTTTATAAGTAATTATAGATACACAAGAGGCTGTAAAAAATAAAACATACAGGGAGGTCTTGTGCACTCTTTATGCCACCTCCTGCAAAGTTAGCACCTTGTGTAACTGTAGCGTACCACCCAAACCAGGAAGCTGACATTAGTACAGTCCACAGAGCCCATTCAGTTTTACATGCCTTTGTGTGCTTGTCTGTATAGAGTTCTATGCAATTTTATCAGGTGTGTAGCTTTGTGTAATCACCACCACAGCCAAGATCCAGCACTTGAACTAACTGACATTTATAAAACATTTCACTACTAGTAATAATAGAATATATAATCTTTCCAAGTGCACATGGAATGTTGAACATGATAGACTATGTTATGGTATCAATAGCTCAATAAATTTAAAAAATGTTGAAAACATACAAAGTATATTAAACTAGAAATCAAATAAATTAGAGAGCAATTAAATAAATCTATCTGAAAATTTCCCAAATATTTTTTTAAGTTTATTTATTGATTTTGAGGGGAGAGGGGGGAACATGCAAGCAGGAGAGGGGCAAAGAGAGAGAGAGAGAGAGAGAGGACTCCAAGCAGGCTCTGTGCCGTCCGTGTACAACCCAACACAGGGCTCGAACCCACAAACCATGAGATCATGACCTGAGCTGAAACCAAGAGTCAGATGCTTAATAGACTGAGTTCCCCAGGTGCCCCATTTTGAAACTAAATAACACATTAGTGGATAAGTCATGGGTCAAAGAAGAAATAACAAAAGAAACTGGAAATGATTTGACCAGAATAAAAATTAAAACTCAGTATGTCAAAATTTATGGGGTATGACAACAGTCCTTATGCAGAATTTATAGCGTTAAATGCTCAGATTAAAAAAGAAGAAATGCCTCAAGTAAATTGTCTAAGCATCTCCCATAAAAACCTAGGAACAGAAGGGCAAATTAATCATAAGTGTAGAATAAGGTAATAATACAAGTAAGAGAAGTCAATGAACTAGAAAACAGAAGAGCTATAGACTAAAACCCAGAAAACAAAAACTAGCTCTTTTAGAAGGTAACAAAAATAAGAAACCTCTGGACTGAGAAGAAAAAGAAAGACACAAATGATCACTATCAGAAATATCACTGCATACTCAAGAAACTAAAAATGTAATAAGGAAATACTGTGAACAATGTTACACCAGTACATTCAATGACTTAAGTGAAATGGACAAATTTCTTGAAAAATATGAACTACCAAAGCTCATTTGAGAAAGAATAGGTAACATGACTGGCCTTATATTTATTGAAGAAAAAATTTAATTCATATTTAAAACCTTCCTGAAAGGAAATTCTAGGTAGAGCTAGCTTCACTGGTGAATTCTACCAAATGTTTAAAGAAGAAATAAAACAAATTGTACATAAACTTCCAGGAAATAGAAGTGGAAGAAATATTGATACCAAATATTTCTAATATGAAAAATGAAGAATTTACAAAGAAAGGAAACTATAGACTAATATTTTTGTGAGCACAGATACAAATAAAGTGAAATTTTAGTATTCAAATCCAGCAATATATAAGAATGATAATGCATTGTGGCCAGGTGGCTTTTATGCCAGAAATGCAAGTTTGGCTTATGATTTGAAAATCAAACAATATTACTTAACATATTAGCAGACTAAACATGGAAAATAATATGATCTGGCTAGATGGGGAAAAAGCATTTAAGAATACTAAATACCCATTTATGATGAAAAAAAAAACTTTCCACAACCCAAGAAGAGAAAGAAAAATGCCTTAACCTGATATCTTTTATTTAAAAACCTACAGCTATCATACTTAATGGTAAAAGATTAAAATTTTCCCCCTTAAGATTGGAAACAAAGCAAGATGCTCATTCATACAATTTCTATTCAACATGCTGGCCTTAACTTCCACATGAAGGCAAAAGAAACAAAGAAAGTGCATGTATAATGGAAAGAAAGAAATAAAACTTTGTATTAATAGAAAACATGATCTTTTAAGCAGAAAATCCTGTGAGAACTACCATAAATCTATTAGGATAATAAGTGAGTGTACCAGGGATTGAGGACATAATATAAGAAACAAAAAATATAAAAAGCACACTTAAAACTCAATAATAATAAGAACACCTCATAGGAAAAAAATGGGCAAAAGATTTGAATAGCATTTGGCCAAAAAAGATAGGTGTTGGTAAACAAGCACATGAAGACGTATTTAAAATAGGCAATAGTTAAGAGAATGCAAATTTAACCCACTAAGAAGATAACACCACCCATTCCTACTAGCCTAGGGAAAATTGAAAAGACTGACACCACCTAGTGTTGGTTAGGTTTTAGAGAACCAGGAATTGTATACAATGCTTGTAGTAATGCAAAATGGTGCCATTACTTTGGAAAACTGCTGAGCAATTTCCTATAAAGTTAAACATACATACATACAATTTCCTATAAAGTTAAACATTTGACCTCGCAACCCTTCTCTTAGGTATTTATTTACCTAAGAGAAATGAAAATACATTCATACAAAGGTATGGATATAATGTTTAGAACAACATTACTAACAAACTAGAAGTAACTCAAATGTCCATTAACTGGTGAATCAACAAAATAATTGTGTTTAATAAAGGAATAAAGGAATGTTACTCATCAATAAAATGGAGTGAACTTAATTGTGGTAGTAGTTATCCAAATGCATACATTTGTTAAAACTTAAGGAATAGCACACTTAAAATTGCTGATTTTCGGGGTATGAAATTTATACATCAGTAAAGCTACTGTATAAAATATATGTTAAGTACATATAAATGTATGTATATATATTTAGAAGTGAAGAGTGAATTCAAAGCTAAAATTGTAGAATTGTAAGTACAAAGCAAGGACAGTATTTGAAATCATGAGTTTTGCAGGAATCCTGAACGGAAGGCAACATTGATAATCACATCACCTTTTACAAATAAGGAAATAGGGTCACATATATTATGTGATTTGTCCACAGTTATACAGCCATTTTTTAAAATCCATAACAAATATCCCACTATTCCATGATGATATAGGCACAGTTATGCGTAAATTACACATACAATAGAATTGTAAAGGGGGTGCTCATTTCCACCTATTAAAAAGTCAAATCACCACTCATTTACCTTTTGTGACCCACCCAACTCTGTAGGTTAACTATGCTGGCATTAAAATAAAATTTAAAAAGCTACAGACAAGAAACGTCGATCAAAGATCCTTTCTATCTCTCAACATTCATTTTCTACAGACATCTCTCTTATTCATGTAGAAATATACATGCACAGAAACAATACCTATACCCATACAGTCCTCAAAAGAATAAGTAATTAGGTAGATACGAGCATTGTTTGGTGATTAGGGACAATGCAGTGATAGATAAATGAGGGAATAATGAAAGAGTCAATCCAGAGGCACAGGAAAGATTGAAAGGGTGGGCTACATGACCAAGAGAACCGAGAATATCTGTGATCCTTAATTGTCTATTATTTTGTCATTTGACAGAGTTAAATTTGCCATCTCAAAGGCTTTTTAATTACTAACTTTGGGGCTACATTTGCATTTACACATATTAATAAATTCCTTACACTAATTATCCAAAAATTAACACAGATTAAGAAAATAGACATTTAACTTTCTATGACCAAAACAATGATCAGGGCTCAGGAAAAGAACCCACACAAAAGCATGAACTTAGCAGACAAAAGCATGTCTGCTGATACAGATTTACAGGCAGCATTCAGTGCAGATTAAAATGCAGGCAAAATGAACGCACACTAAGAATGTGACAAATTTTTATGCAAGTATAATTTTATTCCAGAGAGGCAACAATCCTTTTTTAAAATGAAATGACTAAAAAAAAAAAATCTAGCAAAGGAGCTAGTAATAACTACACTACTTCTCATATTTCTTTTAAGAAATTAAATTAAAGCATTTTTCATTTTTGATGGGCAAGGAAAAAAAAAGCAAAATGCCTTGAAAACAATAGTGTTTGGGGTTTGTTGAAACAGTAAGCAAGGTCTCTCTCCCTTTCCACAAAGATTCACTTCCCGTGGGCAGCTTTGTCATTATGGAATATACATGTGTTTTTATAGCTGTTAAAAACCCATGAATTCTGAGGCTTCTGACAACGACACTAAACTGCCTTTAACGATGGTGGCACAAACAATAATTCGAGATAGTATATGCCATACTGCACAAAATAGATCACAACATCGTCAACTTGGATATTAGAATGGAAACCCTGGGATACGTAAATATTAATGAAAATAGTAGGCTTCAGAACCAAGCTTAGCAGGTGCTGAGATAAATCAACTTAGAAGTAATCGTATGGTTTGAAGAATGATGACCACAGTGCAACAGAACTGCCAAATCCTCCCTGCCTTTGGAGCATGGAATGGGCAGTGGGGGAAGAGGGAACTTGGGCTAAGAAATGGTGTTCACGTAACCAGCTTTAGAGACGTTAACCTGTAGCTTCTTGCCCATCCTTTGGCTCCAGCCTGTTCTATATAGCACTACAGAAGGAATTCTGGCAGTTGCCATGTGTAGGGTGTGGAGACATACTTATAAAATCCTAACTGAAATATGCAAGCGATTCATCTTGGGGAAAGAAATTAAATTATAAACCAAGGCAAAGACAAAATGGGGAAGGGGAAATGCAATGGCGGGGGGGATACATTTCCAGATTTCCCACTTCATGCTGTGGCTGTCTTGCTCCATTACTTCCTATGATGAACAAGTGCTTTAGGGGCCAGTTTTTTCTGCAGCAGGTCAATGTTCTCTGTAAAGAGAAACAACAGGAAGAGGGCAATGGTTTTGTGCTGTGAAGGAAAAACACAGAAAGCTGTTAGAGGGAAAGGCTGAGAATAATATTCCTTAGGATCTCTTCCCTCCTGTAGGTTTTTTGTACTTGCCAAACATTATTTCAAGGACAAATAGTTGTCCTTTCATGGCACAACACTAAAGGAGCATGGTATTTCGGGCGGAAAGATGGAGAGAGAGATTTAATTTCTTTTACTCTTGTAGATATAAAAAGTGTATTCAGATCCATAAACAATTACTTGTTGCTTATCATTTTTATATGGGACACAAGCCATTTGTAATATTTACTTACAAGGGCTTAGAGACAAAGCCACTGAAGGAAATACAGTGAGTAGTTACCGGAATGGGCATGTGAGAAAGCAAATGGAAGTTCAATCTCAGAGAAGATTTAATAGCAAATAAATAAATAAATAAATAAGCCCAGGTAGTAAATGGAAGGAAGGGGAAAACAATAACATTAAAAAGAGAAAGGAGTTGCTTTAAGTATTGCTCTAAGGGGAGTTGACCAAGGTAGAGTCTGGAAGAGCTAAATATTACTAACAGGCTTCAACTTGGGGATAAATAGGTAATATAGTAATCGCATTTGTCTTCATATTACAGTTTCCCTCTAAGGGTCTCAAAGCACCTCACATACATATTGGAAAATAAGAAGTTCCTGACCAAAGAGCGGCTAAACATTAGAACAAGTTGCCGAGGGAGCTCGAAGCATCTGTTTTGGAGGTCCTTAAAATGGAGTGGCTTCTTATTTAACTGGAATTGTTATGGGCCATTGGTTTTCAAGCTTTAGCTTGCATCCAAATCACTTGGAGGGCTTGCTAAAACACGGATTGCTGGGTCCACCCCCAGCGTGTTGATTCACTAGGTCTGGGCAGTGGGATGGGTTGGAGAGTGCATTTGTAACAAATTCCGAGTGAGGCTGTTGCCGTGGTTCCAGGGACCATACCGGCTTATGCATAGACCTGTCTAGTATTGGTCATAACCACCCACCATTGCGCTCTGTGTGCAAACCACGTGCACTCTCTTTGATGGGTACCACCTTCCTTCCTGTTGCAACCAAGCGTGAAGCTGCAGATGACATCTAATAAGCTACAACTCAAGTCAGTCAGCAAGGAAGGGGTAGCGCTGATATTCCAACATGTGTTGACCTGCATTTGGGTCCCTTGCTCTTAATGTTCTGTTATGCTGTCTAGTGGTGGAGATATGAATGATCTCTAAAAAACTGGGGACACTTACAAGTTTCAGAAATCACACAGGATGCAGGGGAAAAAGTACAAACACAAAACTTAAAGACAGTAAATGGTTTTCTGCAGTCATTTTTAGGCCTGACTTTGGGAGGTAAGGCCACATCTCTCCTCTAGGTATTAGTTATGAACTGTATTTCTATAACCCAAATATCAGCTACCCCTTTGTTCTCTTCTCCAAGTGTCTCCCCACTCTTTGCACCATCAAAACATGAAGTCCACTGACACAGAATCATGGTAAAGCGATGCAAATTTCATAAGGGTTGGAGAGCAGGGCTCTTCATACACTTGACCTTCCCCACTGAACCCCTGTCCCATTTGCTCCCCACTCTGGGATTCTCTTTCTGTCTCCAATATGCAAATTATTACCCTGCTTTAATATGTGGAGTTTCTTTCCTTCTTGAAAACTGGTCACCTCGTAGGTATCCCCAGATCCCAGAGGTTGCTTTTACCCCACACTAGACTTATGGAAGCATTTTCTCTTCCATGATGATCTCCCTACAAAGAAGTTTTCATGTCAGCTGCTTGAGATAAAATATTCTGCATATCATTACATACAGAACCTCTTCCTAGAGAACATAGAGAACTCCTTACCACATAGTAATTTCAAATGGAGGGTTTACACATTCTAAATCTGTACTATTCTAGATCAAGTACATTCTAGATCTAGAAAAATATCAAATTAGGATATGCTAGAATTGCAAATGACAAATTTAGAGGCTTACTATGAAAAGAAAACTGTAAAATATCTCATTAATAATGTTTTACACTGATTACACATAAAAATGATAACATTTGGGATATGCTTGGTTATATAAGATACATTATGGAAACAAATGTCACCTCTTCCTTTTTTCTTTTGTTATTGTGAGTATCAGTAAATTTAAAATTATAGATGTGACCAGTATTAAATTTCTATTGGACAGGACTATTATAGATCCTAAAAGAATAAGAAACTGACAAGTAGTGAATACATAAGATTGGCTTTTTCTGAAAGTCAATGCACTGAAAAGTCATTCTTTACCTGCAAAAAAAAGAAAGAAAAGAAAAGAAAAGATCTACAATATACTTATTTCCACCTGGCAATGTCAAAACCTGTGGTCTTAAAGGGCTTCAGTGGACTAGGGTCAGCAGACAGGACTATGACATAGGGCGATTCTTTGTGCACCTACTGTAGCACTTACAATCTGCCTTCCATTGCATAGCATTGTATAGTATTTGATAAATTAACAAGTGAATCAATATCTTCCTTATTTTGACTCCAAGAGTTTTGGTAGCAAGATTTATGTTTTTTGCTCATTCTCCTTCATTGCACAGTGCCTGACGCACAGCAAAGGCTCAGTAAATATTTGTTGAAGGAATGGCAGCTTGGGGGTCCTGGGGAGGAAAGGGGGTGATGAGGCAAAAGACTGTACCACCTGGGAATTTTGGGTTTGGCTAAACACAGTCCAAACTAACAAACTCACCAAAGAGGGCCCTAGCCTCATCATTCTTAAAGCCATAGGGTCGGGGCTTCAGTTGTACCTTATTTAATTATGAAATGTGCTATTCAGCATGCCATTTAATGTTTGTGGCACGTTCTCCAGGTTGCAATTTGCATAGCAGGAAATGAGTCCAGAGCGTACATTTTCGTGAAAGATTTCAGAAACTCTAAAAAAGAGACCTGAAAATTAGAATATCTGTGATTCCCTTGATGCTAACTGCAAAGAAAGAAAATGCAGGCATTTAGAAATTTAACGAACATCAACAAGTCAGCAGTGGACAATCCAGTCCAGGCTAAATGGAGTGTTTCCACAGATGCTTACAACTCTTCTCCCTTCTCTCTTCTGTTTTCTCTCATTCTATCCACATTTAAAGAATAAGATTTACACAAACATAGCATAGAGATTGAGGTCAGAAAAATGAGGGTTTTGTTTAGCAAAAGCAAGAGCACAAACATTTTGCAAAAATAGGAAATAAAAAAAAATAGTTTTAGATTCTACAATAGCCAAGCATATGCTTCAGGGATCAGCAAATATATGGCACAAGAAAGATTTTCTTTCTCTTTTTTAAAAATTATTATTTATTTATCTTGGGAGAGGATAGAGAGCTTGAGTGGAGGAGGGACAGAGAGAGACACACAGAATCCAAAGCAGGCTCCAGGCTCTGAGCTGTCAGCACAGAGCCCGACACAGGGCTCGAATCCACGAACTGTGAGATCATGACCTGAGCAGAAGTCAGACGCTTAACCAACTGAGCCACCCAGGCACCCCAAGATTTTCTTTCAAGGATAGGGTATTTCATATGAAAAAAAAAAAAAAGTCCAAGTAATCATCTTGGGAAACATAGAAAACTGAGAGACTCAACAGACTTAAATATCATCCTTAATATAGTTTGGTGTTGGGTTTTTTTTTGAATAAAAATGGGAATATACACCAGGGAATATATTAATTTGGACTTATATATTAATATATTAATCTGGACTTAGGAGGGTCCAATTACAATATGATGTATTATTCACGCTTGGAAATGCTGTGGGTCAATTCAGGGTGTCCAGACAATAACTTTATGCAGTAAAGTTAAATGGAATATGGTCATCAAGACACCAAACCTCCTTTGAAGGTGTTCCTCTCTGCATGTGAGACCTAGAGTTGTCTCAGATTGGCCCCTAAGAATCCATGGTGATATTGTTAGATAACATATTTTGTCACCACTGATGTTTATTTTTTTTTCTTGAATGTAACCAAGGAAAACTGGATCTATAAGCAAGATGCTGAGGCCATAAAAAAACATCCATATCAGGAAGACTTTTAGGGCAGCAAAACTATTCAATATGATTTCATATTGGTCCCTACATGTCACTGCACATTTGCCAAAACCCATGAATGTACAACAACAAAAAAAAAGAACTTTGTGATAATGACAGGTGAAAGTTACCTCATCAGTTGTAACACAGTGCCACACTGGGGTGGGAAGTAGGTGGTGGGAAGGTTGTGTGTGTGACAGGGAGGGCGTGTGAGAACTCTGTTCTTCCTGCTCAACCAGAAGCTTCTCAAAAAAATAAAGCCTACTAATTAATATCTTGTATTTCATATTTCTCTGTGTATCTATCTATCTATCATCTATCTATCTATCTATCTATCTATCCATCCATATATCTGCATTGGACTGAAAAACATTTTCTACTTTGTGAGAGGTTTCTGTACTACAAATTATGATGGGAGAAAGATGAGATGGTATTGGTGGCATGGCAACCAACATAAGGAAGGGAAGAAAGAAAATCCACCTGACCTCACAGATTAGAGGATAAAAAAGAAACCTTAAAGAAGGAAAGAGAGACACAAAGGGAGAAAGGATGGGAGGAAGGGGGTGCTGTGGAAATCCCTGGAAAGTGATCGTCCTGAGGTTCTACCACACTCACAGACAGGTTATATGGCCACACAGTCTAGTAGGGGAGGTGGTGATTTCTATCTATTGTGTGAGACCGGGATGAAAGGATCAGTCATGTCATGGCCACTCAGAGAGTAGCCTAAGACTGGTTGAGCATGATATAATAAACAAGGCATTTATTAAAAAAAATATTTTTAACGTTTATGTATTTTTGAGAGAGAGACAGAGACAGAGTGCAAGTGGGGGAGGGGCAGAGAGAGAACGAGACACAGAATCCGAAGCAGGCTCCAGGCTCTGAGCTGTCAGCACAGAACCCAACGCAGGGCTTGAACCCAAAAACTGTGAGATCATGCCCTGAGTTGAAGTTGGATGCTTAACTGACTGAGCCACCTAAGTGCCTCATAATAAACAAAGTATTTAAAAATCAGCCAGAAGAGAAAGCATCTGGAGCATTGCTTGCCCATAGGAAAGAAAAACTAAAAATGCAAAGAAACAAAAATAATAGCAATAATAGTAGCAATGAGGAGTGGGATCTCAGATACCGGCAGCAAAAATCTACATAAATCCCTTATTAAGAATAAATATACTGAAATAGGAGAGTTTGTACCACTGCAGGGGATAATTTTTAAAACCAGCTGCTGGAGGCATTTGGGGTGGGGGTAATAGTGAGATGATCTCAGGTAAGAGAAATTTTGGGTTGAATATCAAGAAAAAAAAAATCCTGACTGAAAGAACTATTGGATTACAAAGTGGTCTCTCAAGGGAAGAAGTAGAAACTCCGTCTGCACTGCTCTGGGAATAGGTTGGTTAGTTAAATTGTACTCCTTTTCTTCGTTGACTGCTTGACATTTCAGCAACAGAGCCAAATAATTCATGGGTCAACTAAGAAGAGTGCTTATTATAATCATGTTTTAAAATCTCCACCAACAGCAGTGAATTAAAAAAAATATATAGTTACTATTTTATTCCAAGTGATAAAGCCTGTCAGGTTTTTACAGTATGAAATCTGTTCTTCAATACCCCTGGATTGCTTCTTAAATGATCATTGATATCCATAAAAAAGAATGTCCTGGCAGTGCTAAGAAAACAGCATTTGAGAGTAGACTAGAAATAATGAGGAGGGATTGAGTCCACTGTTTGTACAAGACCGCTGGTAGAATCTTAACCATCCTTTAGACTTCAAATAATAACCTTTCTAATAATAAACTAGATTAAAGCCAACAACAAACCAAATGACTTTTAATTCTCTTGGAAGCAGAAAGGAAAAAACAACAGTTAAAGTAAAAGAAGGCTTGCAGAGAATCAATAAATTAAGAACTGCAGATTGTGACATTATTATCCTGTAAATACTCCTTAGTGGTTCTTCCAGGATCTCTTCAAACAAAGAAATAGAAAATTAACAAAATCCCATCCAACATTAGCATGGAATAAACACAGTAAAGGTGAGATACTAGTGCTCTCAGGGCCTGGAGAGGGGTCTGGAGCAAACCTCTCAGTATTCTCAGCCCCTAACATGTTTAATAGATTTAGAAGTGGCTGTCAAGGGCAACCTTGAAAGGCACAAGAAACTGAGAAAATCCAAAATGGACACTGCACAATTTGGACAGCGTACCAGACAGCTACCCTCAACACCCCATACATATAACCCGTTTGCCACTGCATAAACGTAACTTTTGGATAGTTATGGGCATTTGTGGCTTTTCCTTTGCCTTACCTGTCACCTGTCACCTGTCTATAGCTCCTGCCATTGGGATCTCTGATCATCCATGATTGGCAGGTACCAAGAATAGTACCTTCCTGAGAGCAGAAGATGATCATCTAGCTTTTACCATGTAGGTGGGCACGCCTATTTAAAAAACACATGCCAGGTTGGGAGTTAGTTAATTACAATCCCAACATTCATTCCCTTGGACTAAAGCAAATTTAGAGCTGGAACTATATATATGTGTTGGTTACAGTGACACTAGCTTCTAAGATGCCATTGTGACTGCTGGAATCCCAATGGCAGAAACCTAGGCAGACCCTAGAAGGGTGCCCACATTTTCATTCTATCTCTTGTTGGGAAATTCATACCATGTGAGAGGGAAAACATTGGCTTGCATATCAAATGTTTACTCACTCATTTGGGCAGTCAGTAAGTAATTATTTACTGGGGATTCAGAGGTAACCAAAAATGTAATCGTCTTTGCTCTTCTGGAATTATGAAGTCTAGCTCCGTGAATCCTTGAATTCTTGCTCCGTTACCCATCGCGTATGAGACTATGGCCAAAGTAAGTTTTTTGAACTCAGTTTTCTCATCAGGAAAATGGGGCTCTGAGAATAAGTTAAATATATCTGCATAGACAAGGCCTGAGCATTCCACAGCATTCAGTAAATGTCTTCTAGGTCCCTGTTCATGCTTTCAACTATAAAATATTTTGCTATTTGTATGCAGTTTGCTAATTAGATTCCCAGGTCATCTGTTTGGTATTGTATAAAAGCAAGGAGAGTATAAGGACCAATATTCATACGAAATGACATCTCTCTGAAACAGCCTTAGAAGGAAGAGCCAAAAAGACACACAATCACAATGAATGTGTCAAAAATAACTTTTATGGCTGTTAAACTATCTTTTCCATCTTTTGTTGAAAAAGCCATTTAGAGGTAGGATTCAATAAAGCAAAAGTCATCCATGACATAAGATATCACAATGAAATTATTATTTAGATCTATCAACATTGGATTCTACACATAGTAAGGTTATACTGGCTCACATAAAATATATAAAAGTATATAAAAGCACTTAGAATGCTGAGATCATCTAGTTCAGCTTCTTTATAGACAAAACCTTCACTAATATTGACAAAGTAAAGGTAACACAGCTGGTAAGCAACTAAGACTGCACCAGAAATGTCCATTGATAACTTCTTATAATGCCCCTTTCATCTTCATAATTGCATAGAAACATATTTGATGCTGTACAGTCAATCAACTATATATCAGAAACTATTCTAGATACTTGGAATAGAGTAATAAGCAAGACAGACACAACTGCTGTCCTTTTAGAGTTTACAGTTTAGCAAGGAAGATAGATAACACAGTAAAGGCCCAGTATAGTTTTGGGATCTGTGAAGAGCCCCCCAGGAGAATATCGTTAAGTTGAAACTTAAAGTATGAGGTAGGAAAATGGGGCAAGAAAGTGGGGAGGAGGTGGTGGGCAAGCAAGAGGAGTTGCTGAGCTGAGTGGCAGAAAGCTTGGAGGGGGCGGTGAGGAAGGGGAGGGGAAGGCCAAGGAGGTTGGAGAGAGATGACCCTTAAGAGATGAATAGGAAGGGCTTGGAAACTCAAGGCAGAGTTTGGGAGTTACCTTACACAAAATGGTAAGCCTTGGAGAAGTTTTAGTAGAGAAGTTGGAATGATGATGTTTGCATTTTGGTGTGATCAGTCTGGCTGCATTGTGGAGAAACAGTTGGAGAAAAGACCGGCACCAGATGACTGTTGGGGGTGAAGTGAAAGAACCAATGTGAGAGGTATTTGCAAGGCGAAAGTGGGGCCAGGGACTCAGTGAGCGGCTAGGGGGACAGTGAGGGAATGCGTACATTCTGGACTTATTCTCAGGTTCAACACATGGGACCCAGGCAGAGAGAAGGGATGATCAGGGACTACCCATATTAACAGGAGGTGTGTGTGTGTTGAACTTAAGACGTGGGAAGATACAAGGTAATCCTGCCCCCCAAACTGTAAGAGACTTCCACCCCAGGGCCCATTATACAACACTGTCCTCACATGGGAAAGATAATAAAAAAAAATGGAGACTGAAAACATTTTACCAGACACTTGGAGGAAATGCAAATTTCCTAGAAAGATATTCGCAATCTGAAGCAAATCCTTGGGCAGATGGAGCTAAGAGAGTTGGAAGAACATTCCCCAAGCAAAGCTCCAGCAGTAGTAAACACACTGGGTAAGTGACAAATGCATTGGGATGTTGTGAAAGATGTGTTTGCAGTCGGGCTCAGAGAGCACAGAGAGCCATACGTGGATGAGGTGCACCTGTGCATAGCACAAACCACTTCAAAACAAAAGAGTGGTGCCTTCTCTGGCACCAGCAGGAAAACAAATGGTGAAGGCAAAACTGCCCCGAGACCTTAACACTTATACTAACACTGATAACTTTGCTTGTGCAAATGACTTTCTTCCTTCTTCCTCCAGCTTCTGGTCAGCATATCTTCTATTTGTGAGTCACTCCAAAATTGGGAAGAAGCAGGTGTCGCTCTTTGACCAGCTTTGCATACTAGGGGTCTGCTTCTGCCCCTCCCCCATGTCACCCCTGTCTCTTTAGAGAGAAAAAAACCCGTAATCTTCCCAAATGGTCAACCCCTCTGCTCTACCAAACCTTTAAAACACAAATCTTTCATGCAATTACCCAATACTGACTTGTCAGCACTTACTTATGATTGGTGTCTTAGTTAGGATTCCTCTAGGAACAGACCCTTAGACAAAGACAGGTGGGCAGTGTATTGGAGAGATAAAGGGACACTGCAGGGGAGTAAGAGAGTGAGATGAGGAAGAGCAGGGAACCAGGGAAAGGGTGGATTATCAAGCCAGCTGCCACTGTAGGTGACTGGCAATTAATCAGAATTATCTCCCATAGAAAGTGAAGGCGTGAGGGGTTTATGTATCAAATGTATACATCAGTCATGGGTCAAGGGCTTTAGGTGGGTGTGTGGGTGGATGGAAGCTATTAATTCTCATGTGTTAAGCAAAGTGTTAAGAGAAAACCCCCAGGCAAAGACATACATATTCTGGCAGTGGGAGGCTCTGAGTTGTGCACTGAAGAGGTAGGATGAAGAGACACGAGCGGGACCTGAGAGTGTCTCCTGAAGTTAGCAATAGAGTGGGCTTCCCAAGCTGGGGTGGGGGGAGGTATCAAGATAGACTAAAAGGTCATTGACAATAGATGCACATCATACATCCACCAGGAGGGATGTGTGACTTCAAAGCTTATGGAAAGCAAAAGAAAGCATTCAGAAAGTTGTTTTATCATTGCATTGGGGAGAGAGACCAGGCAAGAGAAAATAGACAAAAAAGATTTCATCCAAGGAGGTTATGGACAACATCTTTGGGGTCATTTGGCAGAAAGGCAGCTTCATCTCAGTGCTAGCAGGTTCTTGAGAAATTACAGGAGAAAAAAGGGTTGGTCTACCTTGCTTAGGTCAGGTGCTATCTGACCATTTGATATATCTTTGCTACCTACTTGGCAATAAAGACAAAATTGTACAATCCAAATATGGTGAAAAGTTGCCAGGGAAGGGACAAACAAGTCCAAATATATAAGCTTTAATGATAAATCTCTCTACAGGAGGCTCAAATCTATAAGGATTAATGACCCAGATTAGTATGCCAAATCATCTTTTCAGTCTCTTAAAGGAAAATTAGAGCGAAGCACTTTAAGAAGATTCATAAGAGGCCATTCATAAGAGGCTGGTTCTGAGACTCAGAAGTCCTGGAAAGCAATCCCTAAAACCCAGACCCCAGATTATGGGCTTCTGAGTGTTACATTTGGGAAAAAGCACATCACTCTGTTACAGCTAGACAGGCTCTCATGAAAACAGAGCATATCAACCGCCCTAGGATCTTCCCTCTCAGTCCTTATGTCTCCCATTTCATAAACATCTATCTGCTTGGCTATCTATGTGGCCTCTTCTGACAGAAGGGAAAGCCCACCGACTCCCAAGGAGAATGGCGACATGTGGTCCTTGGGGCCTAGAAAAAAACCTGGCAGATATGTCAGTGTGACTAAACCTGTACCAAATATCTGATTTTTGCATACCATTGGTTCAATTTAAGAACTTCTAAAGAGTGCCTTAGAGGTGTGGGCCTTCAGTGCTAATTTTAAACACATTCCAACAAAGCTAGAATGTGTAGAACAAAGTAGAACATGGTGGTTGGGAGCACAAGCCCTTGAGTCAGGTGTATCTAGTTCAGATCCTGGCTCTTACCCTTACTGAGTGTATGACGAAGGTCTAAGTACTTTCTTCTGTAAGTCTTTATTTTCTCATCTCAACATATGAATAAGAATAATATCTACATAATAAAGTTGGCATGAGTAAAGGAGCTAGTGAATAAAGTACGATACCTGGCAAGGATTCAATATTCAGTATTAACTAGCACACCAGGAGTGATGGCAATGGTGAGGGTGATGGTGGCTATGTTAATGGTGATCATAGAAGAAAAGTTCAAACTTCCATCAGGATGCTGGTCACTAATACTATTTACCCAATCTGCTCAGCTCCCCTTCTTCCAGGCACATAGTAGGATTACACTGTTCTGTTCACTTTGGAGTTAGATGTGCACTTGTGACTCACTGTGGCCAAGAAATGCATGTTATTTCTTTGGGGGAAGCTTCAAGAACCATTGAACAATCTATCACTCTTTTTTCTTTCTGCTCTAACCATCAGCAATATCTCTGTTAGTGGCTATTTCTTCCTCTTTGATCACAGAGGGAAGACAACATGGAGCCCAGGCCCCAGCTGATCCATAAATGGCATCATTTAGGCATGAGCCTAAATGAGGCTTTGTTGTCTTCCACCACTGACATTCAGGGATTGTTTGTTTCCAAAGCATAATCCAGGCCACCCTGACTGATATGACTGATTTTGTGTCAATGCTTCTCCTCTGAAATGTTGATTTTTGTTATGAAGGAAATATCTAGTTCAATGCCATATTGTGGCTTCCATCTCCCCATTTTCAATAGGGCCATTATTTCCAAAAGGAAATTATTATATACAATGCTTGCGGATTCTCTTCATCAACAGTTACAAAATGCCTGTTTTGTGTAAAGAATAAAAAGATAGCGATGTTCCTTTTTGTGTCTATGTCTTTTGGAAGCAATGTATTTCTTCATTTCAGAAATAGTTACAGCTTCTCTTTGTTGTTACATTGGTTGATAGTCCAGAAATTTATACACAGAACAGGTGGTAGATACTTTCTCTACGATGCACCTAGTGTTATGCTGTAGGGTACTCATTGCTAAGGTGATCAAACGAATTCATTCCAGTTAAAGGACACACACAGTCAATTCTACCATATTTTAAATACTCTTCTACATTCACTGGATGGTAATAATTTCTCGTCACAAGAAATCTAAACCAGGTCTGAACCTACATACGAGAACAGAGCGTTTTGACTAACCACCAGTGTTAGGATTGCAGTGAAATTCCTGCTACTGCATTGGCAGAAACTCCAGTCCCTTCACCTGGACACCATATACCATCTCTAGATACCACATGTATGTAATGAAAGCCAAATTTAAAAATACTGCTAAGCTAAATCCAGAAAGAACAATGTGTGTTAGTTCTCGTTCGGATTTGGCAGTTAATTTTAGGGGTGGAAGAGATAGGAAGAGAAGGGAACTAAAATGTAGTGAGCAGCTATAGAGTTTAAACTACTGGCACCAAAGATACAGTAGTGAACAAGATAGACACAGCCCACCGTCAGAATCGAGCATTATTGTGATTGAGATAGACCAACACTGAAGAAACAAAAACCTCTCATAGGAAAGAGCAAAATAAATAAGATACTTTTAAAGAGCTATAAATGTGAATGGAAACAAACAAACAGACATTTGGATTACATCTAAGGGCAACTGAAGTCTTCAAAGGGAAGAATAAGGTGGTCCAATTTAGGTTTTTGTAACCTGTGTTAACTACCACCCATAAAAAGATACAGAACACTTCCCTCACCCCTGGTGTCCTTGCCAGTCAACACCACCACCAACCACACTTCTCCCTCCGCATGTTGATCAGATTTCTACCATCATGCATATTCTTGAACTTCATATAAACAGAATCACATAGTGTGTACTTGTTTGTGTCCAACTCTTTTTCTCCACATATTTTTGAAATTCCTCGACGTTACTGTGTGTGGCAATAGTTCATTCCTTTTTATCACTGAAGACTGTATTGTATTCAATTGTATGCATATACCTCAACTGGACTATCCATTCACCTATCGATGGACATTTGTATTGTTTCCAGTCTCTGGATATTATAAGTAAAGTTGTTCTCAATATTTTTATCCAAATGTTTGGTAGACATTTGTTTTCAACTTTCTTGGGCAAACACTTAGGAGCAGAAATGCTGGGGCCATAGGGAAAGTATATGTTTGATTTTATACGGAACTTCCAGTTTCCCAAAATAGTTTTATCATTTAATGCTCCTACCAATCAAACATAAGAGTTTTGTTTGTTCCCGATCCAATTTAACACTTAGTAATGTTGGCTTTTTAATATTTTATTTTAACCATTCTAGTGAGAGGAAAATGATATCTCATTGTGCTTTTAATTTGCATTTTCTTTTTTTAAAATATTCTTTTAACGTTTATTCATTTTTGAGAGAGAGAGAGAGAGAGACAGAGTGCAAGTGGGGGAGGAGCCCAGAGGGGGAGACACAGAATCCAAAGCAGGCTCCAGGCTCCAGGCTGTCAGCACAGAGCCCGATGAGGGGCTTGAACTCACAAACTGCAAGATTATGACCTGAACCAAAGTCAGAGCTTAACCAACTGAGCTACCCTGGTGCCCCTTAATTTGCATTTTCATGTTGATTAATGATGTTGAACACATTTTCTTGTGCATTTTGGACATCCACATATCTTCTTTTGTCTGTTCAAGTCTTTTGCCCATGTTGTATAAGGTTGTTGAGTGTAGGATTTCTTTATGTATATGGATATGAGTTGTTTGTCAGATATCTCTGTTTTGTAAATGTCTCCTAGTCTGTGGCTTGCCTATTCATTTTGTTAATGGTGTCCTTTTAATTTTTCTAAAGTCTGAATTTATCAATTTTTTAATTTGCCCTAAGAAGTTTTTGCCTATACCCAGGTAATATAATGTTCTTCCATGTTTTTTTCTAGAAGGTTTATTTTTCTAGCTTTTGTATTTAGACCAATGATCCATCTCAAATTAATTTTTAAGTTACATATTCCCATACACATAATTCATACATTTTATATATGTATAGCAGTTGAGTTCCTTTTTTTATATACAGACATTTAATTGTTCCAGCAGTATTTGTTAAAAAAGAGTTTCCTTTCCTTCTTAATTGATTTAAGACCTTGTAAAAATTAACTGACCATATTTTGTGCGTCTATTTCTGGACTCTATTCTGCTACTTTGACCCATTTGTTTATCCTTATGCCAATGCCACTGTATCTTGATTACTTTAAAGTTCTAAAGCAAATATTACAAATATCAAATTTTGTTCTTTTTCAAAATTATTATAACTATTCTAGATTCTTTGCACTTTCATCATAATTTTAAATCACCCTCCTGTGTTTTTGATTGGGGTTATGTTGAATCCAAGATCAATATGGGGAAAACTGACATCTTGACAATATTGAGTCTCCAATCCAAGAACATGGTATCTCTCTATCTTTAATTATGTCTTTAGTAGCTCTTAGCAATGTTTTCTAGCTTTCAGTACTAAGATCTTGCATATATTTTGATAGATTTATGCCTATGTATTTGATGTTTTGCTGCTGTAATAAATGATTTAATTTCCCAACTGCTTTTTGCTAGTGTATAGCATTATAATTGATTTTTACATATTAACCTTGTATTCTGCAACCATAAAAAAGCTACTTCCTAGTGTTAGTAAGTTGTTTTGTTTTGTTTTGTTTGCAAATCCCATTAAGGTTTCCTGTGCACACAATAATTGGAAGTTTTACTTCTTCCTTTCCAATACATATGTCATTTGTTTATTTTCATTGTCTCATTTACCTGGCCAGGACTTCCAGAATAATGTTTAATAGAGGTAGCATCTCAATTATATTTTTTATTAACACTTTATTTTTTAGAGTAGTTTAACATTGACAGCAAGATTGAGAAGAAGGTGCAGATATTCCCCATATATAGGTTTCACCTGTTATCCAAAAGTAATGTTTCTATGCACATTTTCATCAACCAACCATTAAGTTATATGGAAAAAATTTTGAGCTCTCCCAGACCCCAAAAATAACCTCTATTAGGCTTTTCTGGTATCTTAGGACACATCTTGTGAACAGATGCACAAAATAAATCAACATAAAACACAGATGCTCACAGACCCAGTTCAAAGATATGGTAGCTTGATGCTGAGATGCTGAGTGTAGTTCCTGAGGAAGGAGCTTGGCGGGCCACTCTTGTTGCTCAGGATGTGCACTGCCTCTATAAAGGCTCACTGCAAAACAAACACCGAGCACTATTTTTGCTTTGTGCTGTTTTCTGTAAAAGCGAAAATCTTTGGATTTCTTTTAGTGAAAACAAGTATAAGGTAGATCTTGTGTAAAAGTAAAGTGGAATAAATTAACTTTTGAAAAGTGGGCAACACCTGTGATCCCTACACTGACACATGAATAACCTCCCCTATTACCAACATTCACCATTAGAGTGGTACATTTGTTACAATCGATGAACCTACATTGACAAAAAATCACCCAAAGCTCAGTTTGCATTACTGTTCATTCCTAGTGTTGTACATTCTTTGAGTTTTGAAAAATGTATAATGCCATGTATCCATAATTATATGTCATATACAGTATTTTCACTGCTCTAAAAATCCTCTGTGCCCCACATATTTGTCCCTCCCAAACCCCAAAATTCTGGCAACCACTGATATTTTTATAGCTTCTATTGTTTTGCCTTTTCTAGAAGATTATACAGTTGAAGTTATACAATATGTAGAATTTTCAGATTGGCAATTTTTACTTTGTAATATGCATGTAAATTCCCTCCATGTCTTTTCTTAACTTGAGAGCTCATTTCTTTTTAGCACTGAATAATATCCCATTGCCTGGATGTACCACAATTTATTTATCCATTCAACTACTGAAGGACATCTTGGTTGCTTCCAAGTTTTGGCAGTTGTGAATAAAGCTGCTAAAACATCTATGTGCACGTTTTTGTATGGACATGTTTTCAACTCCTTTGGGTAAATACAAAGGGTGCATTTGCTGGACCATATGGTAAGAGTATCTTTGGAAGTGTTGGAAGAAATCACCAAACTGTCTTCCAAAGTAGCTTTACCATTTTACATTCCCAGTAGCAATGACTGTGAGTTCCTGCTGACCCACCTCCTCACCAGGACTTGGTATTGTCGGTGTTCTAGATTTTGACCATTCTAATAGTGTGGAGTGTAGTTGTATCGAACAGTGTAGGGGTATCTCATTGGTGTTCTAATTTGCATTTCCCTGATAACATACGATGGAGTGTATCTTTTCATACGTTTATTTGCTATCTTTATATTCTCTAATGAGGTATTTATTGAGATGTTGGGCCCATTTTCTTAAAAGTTTGCTTGTTTTCTTATTGTTGAGTTTTAAAAGTTCTTTGTACATCTTGGATAACAGTCCTTAAGCAGATGCATCTTTTACAAATATTTTTCCCAGGTCTGTGGCTTGTCTCCTAAGATTCTTGATATTGTTGTTAATTGTAATGACATACAGCTTATCAATTTTTAATTGTAATGATGTGCAGCTTACCAATTTTTTCTTTCATGAATTGTGCCTTTGGTAATCTAAAACGTCATTGCCATTGTGCCTAAAGACATGTAGGTTTTATCTTACCTTCTAGGAGTTTTATAGTTTCACATTTTACATTTAGATCTATGGTCATTTTGAGTTAATTTTCACAAAGGTGTAAAGTTTGTGTCTAGATTCATTTTTTTTCATGTGGATGTCCAGTTGTGCCAGCATCATTTATTCAAAAGACTATCATCTCTCCATTGTATTGTCTTTGCTCTCTTGTTAAATATCAGTTGACTATGTTTACTTGGGTTTACTTCTGGGCTCTCTATTCTGTGCCATTGATCTATTTTTCTGTCTTTTCATCAAAAGCACACTTTCTTGATTACTATAGCTTTATAGTAAGTCTTGAAGTCAGGTAGTGTCCTCTAACTATGCTCTTCCTCTTCAATATTTTGTTGACTCTTCTGGGTCTTTTGGCTCTCCATATGAACTTAGAATCAGTTTGTTAATATCAACAAAATAACTTGCATGGCTTTTAATTGGGATTGTTTTGAACCTATGGATCCAGTTGGGAAGAACTGCTATTGTAGCAACATTATATCTGTGAAGGTGGAATATCTCTCCATTTAATTCATTCTCTGATTTCATTCATCAGTTTTGCAGTTTTCTTCATATAGTTCTTGCACATATTTTGTTAGATTTATGCCTAGGTATTTCATTTTCGGGGTGCTAATGTAAATGGGTATTCTGTTTTAAATAAACTTGCTTATTGCCGGTATATAAGAAAGGGATTGACTTCTATTTACTAACCTTGTATCCTACAACCTTGCTAACATTGTGTATTAGTTCCAGGAGTCTTTCTGTCAATTCTTTCAGATTTTCTAGAGATTCATGTCATCTACAAAAAATGTCGGTTTTGTTTCTTCCTTCTCAATTTGTATATCTTTTACTTCCATTTCTTACCTTACTGCATTAGCTAAGACTTCCAGTATTATGTTGAAAAGGCGTGGTGACAGAAGGCATCCTTGCCTTGTACGTGATCTTAGAGGGAAAGTTTCAAGTATCTCACCATTACATGTGATATTAGTTGCAGGGTTTTTGTAGATATTCTTTTCTTTTAATGTTTATTTATTTTTGAGAGAGAGAGAGAAAGAGACAGAGCATGAGTGGGGTAGGGTCAGAGAGAGGGACACAGAGAGGGCGCCGAAGCAGGCTCCAGGCTCTGAGCTGTCAGCACGGAGCCCGTCGTGGGGCTCAAACTCATGAACCATGAGATCATGACCTAAGCCAAAGTTGGCCGCTCAACCAATTGAGCCACCCAGGGACCCCTGTACATATTATTTATAAAAATAAGGAAACTCCCCTCTATTCCTACTTTACTGCAAGTTTTTATAATGAATGGGTGTTGGGTTTTGTAAAACGCTTTTTCTGCATTGATTGATATGGTCATCTAATTTTTCTTTTTTGGACTGTTGATGTGATGGTTTGCACTGATCAACTTTTGAATGTTGAGCTGGACTTGTATACTTGGGGACACTCTCACTGGGTTGTGGTATGTAATTCTTTTGATACATGGTTGGATTTGATTTGTTAATACTTTGTTGAGGATTTTTCCATTTGTGTTGACGAGAGAGAGATATTGGTCTGTAGTTTTCTTGCCTTGTAATGTATTTGTCCAGTTTGGATATTAAGGAAATCCTGTCCTCATAGAATGAGTTAGGAAGTATTCGTTCTGCTTCTATCCTATAAAAGACATTGTGGAGAACTGGTATAATTTCTTCCTAGATGTTTAGTAGAATTCAATAGTGAAACTATCGCGGCCTGTTTTGGAAGGTGATTAATTATTGAATCAATTTCTTCAATAGATATAGGCCTATCCAGATAGTCTATTTCTTCTTGTGTAGGTTTTGGTAAATTCCAAGAAATTGGTTCATTTCTTCTAGGTTATCAAATCTATATGCATACAGTTGTTTATAGCATTCCTTTATTTATCCTTTTAATGCCCATATGATCTGTATTGAAGCCCGGCTTTCATTTTTGATATTAGTAACTTGTGTTCTCTATTTCTGAGTTAGCCTGGCCAAGGCTTTTCCATTTTACTGATCTTTTCAAAGAGCCAGGTTTGGTTTCATTTATCTTTCTTTCTTGATTTCCTGTTTTTTATGTCATTGATTCTGGTCTTATTCTTCTTATTTTTTCCTTCTGCTTATTTTTTGTTTAATTTGCTTTTCTTTTTCTAGTTTCCTGAGGTGGAAACTTAGATTATTATTTTATATATTAATGTATATCTTTCCTCTTTTCTAACATATGTACTCAGTGCTATAAATTTCCCCCTAAACACTGCTTTCACTGCATCCTATAATTTTTGATAAGTTGTATTTTCATTTTCATTTAGTTCAAAACATTTTTAAGTTTCTTTTGTAGTTTCTTCTTTGACATACATCTTATTTAGAAGTGTGTTGTTTAATCTCCATGTATTTGGGGATTTTCCAGTTATCTTTTGTTATTTATTTCTTGTTTAATTCCACTATGAGCAGATAGTGTATGATTTCTATTCTTTTAAATTTGTTAAGGTGTGTTATATGGCCTAGAATGTGCTATATGGCCTACGTCTGTGAATGTTTCACATGAGTTTGAGAAGAATGTGTATTCTATTGTTGTTGAATAAAGCAATCTACAGGTGTCAATTATATCCAGTTGATTGATGGTGTTGTTGAGTTCAGCTTTGTCCTTACTGATTTTTTGTATGCTGAATTTGTCCATTTCTGATAAGGGGTGTTGCAGTCTTCAAAAATGACAATAAATTCACCTACTTTTCTTTGCAATTCTCTTAGTTTTTTTCCTTACATAGCTTAATGCTCTATTGTTTAGCATACACAGTAAGAATTTTTATAACTTCTTAGAGAACTGATCGCTTTATCATTATGTAATGTTCTTCTTTATTTCTACTCTTGCTTCTTTGTGCTAGTATGGCATATTTTTATCCATCCATTTACTTTTAATCTATATGTGTCTTTATATTTAATGTGGGATTCTTATAGACAACATATAGTTAGGCCTTGTTTTATGACCCATTCTGGCAATCTCTGTGTTTTAATTTGTACATTTAGACCACTGATATTCAGAGTAATTATTGATATAATTAGACTAATAGCTACCTTATTTATTACTCTTTTCTATTTTTTTGCTCTTATTTTTTGTGCCTATTTTTTTGTCTTCTACTCTTTTTCCTACCTTTTATGATTTAAACTGAGCACTTTACATGATTTCATTTTCTTTCCTTTCTTAGCATATCAGTTATATTTCTCTTTTTACTTATTTTAGTGGATACTTTATAGTTTACAGTATACATTTACAGCTAATCCTAGTCTACTTTCAAATCACCCTATACCACTTCATATATAGTGCAAGTAACTCATAAGAACAAAATTACCCTAATCCCTCCTTCCTTTCCCCTATACTCCCCTATATTCATTTCACTTATACATAAGCATACATAATCAAATACGTTGTTGCTGTTATTATTTTGAACAAACTATTATCTATCAATTAAAAATAAGAAAAATAAAGGTATTTGTCTTCACTGATTCCTCTTTTGATGCACTTCCTTACTTATAGATGCAAGTTTCTGACCATTAGTTTCCTTCTTTCTAAAGAACTTCTTTCAACATTTCTTATAGAGTAGATCTACTGCAACAAATTCCTTCAATTTCATTTTTGAAGGATAACTTCACAGGGTACAGAATTCTAGGTTGGTGGAGGGTTTGTTTGTTTGTTTGTTTTTTTTTACATTTTAAATATTTCACTCTACGTTCTTTTTTGCTTGCATGGTTTCTGAGGAGACGTTGCATGTAATTCTCATCTTTGTTCTTTTATAAGTAAAATGGTTTTCTCCCCCTCTGGTGTCTTTCAGGATTTTTTCTTTGATTTTCTGTACTTTGAAAATTATATGTCTAGTGTAGTTTTTTGGGGTTTTTTTCTTTGGCAATCATCCTGCTCGTTGTTTTCTGAGATTCCTAGGTCTTTGATTTGGTGTCTGGATATTAATTTGGGGAGATTTTGTCACTAATGTTTCAAATATTTCTTCTGTTCCTTCTCTCTTTCTTCTACTTTTGATATTTCCAGTAGGAGAATAATTCCAACATCCCTGCCAGGTTTGTCTCTCCAAATTGTGTTTTGTTGTTGTTGTTGTTGTTGTTGCCTTTTGGTATGCCTTATAATTTTTTCTTTATAGCAAGACATGATGTACAGGGTAAAAAAGAACTGCTGTAAATCGTCTTTCAGTGATGTGGTGGTGAAGTGGGGGAGGGGAAGCATTCTGTCAGGTCTGTCTTTTAGTGAGCTTGTGCCTCTGGACTATGAAATTCATAAGAATTTCTCACGGGTTTTTTGTTTGTGGTTTGTCTGTTTGGTTTTGTTTTTTTGTCCCACCTTAAATGGGGCAGGATGGATAGAGTGGGCTGGAGTTGAGTACTTCCCTTTCCTCGGGTTAATTGGGCTCTGATAAAATCCCAGCAGGTTAGGCTCTGGTTAACTAGCTTCCCCTGAGGTCAGGCCTTGTTAAGAAGAACAGAACACTGTAGGGGTGCCTGGGTGGCTCAGTTGGTTAAGTGTCCAACTTCAACTCAAGTCATGATCTCATGGTCTGTGAGTTCAAGTCCCATGTCGGGCTCTGTGCTGACAGCTCAGAGCCTGGAGCCTGCTTCAGATTCTCTGTCTCCCTCTCTTTCTGCCCCTCTCCCACTCTCTCTCTCAAAAATGAATAAACATTAAAAAAATAAAAAAAATAAAAAGAACAGAATATGCTAACATATTTCAGAATGGGTCCTCTTCCCTTCCCTTGTCAGAAGCATGAGGGGATTTTTCTCCAATATTTACAATGGGAACATAGCCAAGGTGCTAGAAGTAAGTCTTACAATATTGTGGGGACCTCCTTAGAAATGGATACTCCTGGAATTTTTAACTCTCAGTCTCATACACACTAAGCCTCCAGCAATGTGTTGATTGCAATTCAGGTTTTCCTCCCCCAGCCCTGGCTCCTGTGGTGGTTTCCACTTGTGACTCTGCTCTGGTAAGCCATGACTCCCTATATTTGCTTGTCTCTCCAATTTTGAGGGTGGTGGTTTGCCCTGTATCCTGATGAATTATGTGAGAAAAGAAGGGCCTTGAGTACCTGGTGGGACTATGATACCATTTACTGAGAGAGGGAAAATTTGGAGAAAACAGTTTGTAGCAGGGATCTTGGTGAGGGTGAGTGGGCAGGGAGGGAATATTGTGGACATGTCTGGTTTGTGATTCTGTTACATACCCAGGTAGAGATAGCAAGTAGACTGCTGGATACATAAGTTTGGAGCTTAGCAAGGAGGCCTTGGATGGAAATTCTAACCCTGTACAACAGGCATGTTTAATCTTATGTGATGATAAGGCTCCAAGCTGCAACTTAATTTCTCAAAGTCACCAAATAAGTAAGTCTACAAGTTAGGGTTCAAACTTTAAGGCACCCCATCGCACGTCCTTGGAGAACTGAAACTCCATCTCAAACATTTCCTGTTTCCCAGAGCCCTTAGCAAAATACTCAGGGCAGAACAGATGTTTGGTAAGTACTTATAGATTGATGACTGTCTGAGGCTATTAGGAAACTCACCAAACAGCAAACTCTGTATCAAATTTACACTGCTACATTGGAAGTATACACTTGATTAATTGTTTTCTGGCAGTCAGTTGCCTACCAACTTGGTCAGGAAGTGAGCGGAGGCAGAGAAAACAAATCAGCCTCTGAGTCCCAGTCAATACTGATCCTGAATGATTGGGCCTGGCCATTTGAAGTCTCTGGTTTTTTGTGTGTGGTTTTTTTTTTTTTCATTTTTTTAATGTTTACTTTTGAGAGAGAGAGTGGGAGAGGGGCAGAAAGAGAGGGACACCCAGAATCTGAAGCAGGCTCCAGGCTCCGAGATGTCAGCACAGAGCCCGAGGCAGGGCTCGAACTCACAGACCACAAGATCATGACCTGAGCCAGAGTCAGACACTTAACCGACTGAGCCACCGAGGCACCCCTGAAATCTCTGTTTTATCCAATAAGGGCAAGACTTTCCTTTTCTCCTAGGTGCCTTGGTCTTCCTTCACCTGGCCCTAAGGTAATAACACTGTCCTGGCTGCCATGTTAAGTCATCAAAGCTTATGGAGCCCTCTTGCATCATTGCATGGCCCAGAAATGCTGTATCTGTGACCCAATCTCTACCACAAAAAACAAAAAGACTAACTAGCATGCTATGCTTGAGCAGTATAATGAATCTCTTCCTGCCAGTTTTTATCTACTTGTTTCCTCTACAAGTCTTTCTTATTTGGCTTTTTGTTATATATTTAGTATCCTCTGTATATCTATCAGCCAGGATACAAGAAGCTATTTCTCTCCAGTGACATGGGGCATAAGCAAAAGTTTATCTCAACATTTTAAGGTTAGTGGTTCACTGTGTTTGGGAAGAGCTATATTTTCCACCAAACATGATTATCACAGAAAGAGTTGCATTAAACTGCTGATATGTCATAAGTCCCTCACTCTGGAATAGTATTAGGATTAGCAGCCCTGAGGTTGTCATGTGGTAATTAAGGGACTGTGAAATGTTATATAAAGGCTCACAGCTGGCTGTTCAAGACAGCAAAATTGAAAGGCAGATTGCTATCACCAGGGGAGATCAACTCTTCTAGATCTGTAATATTAAGCCCTGGTGTTTGCTGGAAAAGCTGCAAGTATGTCAAGAGTTAATTTCTGGCCATTGCTTGACCCTCCTGGTTTTCCTGTGGTGCGTAGTGGTTGTGAAAGAATACCATTATCACATTGGACTGGAATAGTGTGCGAGCTTCTGCCAAGATACGAAATAAATTTGTATTGCTGGTGCAAGTTCTTTTGTAATGATGCTTTTTGATCGTTGGTTCTTACAGGAGAAATTGCATTTAGAAGATAAAAGTTCTCTGTCCACCAGCCCACTGCCTTACCTCAGCCCTCGGAGGAACAGAAAGTCACACAGCTGCTTAGGAAGCTATTACCATGCCACTCGGAGCTTCCTGGTGTTGTCATTGTCATCGAGTCCCTGACAGTGTTATTTAGAAGGGATAATCACTATCAGTATATTGCATACAAGACAGTAAACTGGTTGCGATATAGACCAATAGCCAAAGCAAAACGAAATCAGTTAATCCATTTTCAAAGTTGTTTATTAAGAGTATACTAAAGAGCTATAAATCTCATTACTATTACAGAGCACACCATAACATTCACACGAGAAGTTTCTCTCCCTGGAGAGGGTGGGGAGTTATTCCATTATGCTCACTCCATCTAGAATTTCCTGGGTGCACCACTACAGGCAGAAGAGTAAGATGAATGCCTGTTTAGCTTAGGAGTCCACGTGATCATTTCACCACACAGCTCTCCTCTCCAGACCGTAGGTATCTGCCAGAAAAACCTCGAAAGTGTGGAATTTTCCTCAGTCTTGATCATTAGTTTTCCCAGCAGCTGAGCACCAACCTGACACTTTCTCTGGAATGGTGGGGGTGTAGGAGCCCAGTGGGAGTAAAATGGCTGTGTAGACACTAGGCTGATGGGAAAGCTTTGCTTCTAAGTACAACACTATCTGGCCACCATAAATGTAGTCATTGAAAAGAACTTTGCTGTTTGAATTCTTGACGTATAAATTCTAAAATAATAACACCTTAGAAAACAATGTCTTGAGTTACAAAGCAGCCCTGCTAACTCTTGTAAGACATATGAGTAAAATCATTTAAGTCTCAGACTGTTAGGAACTCAAACTATTTCTGAATAATCTACCTTAGGCAATACTTCGCTTAGAACCACATGTAATTACACACTCAGTAAATACATTGTTTAGGGGGACCAATTTTGATTCACAAACTCTTCAAGAATATCAGAAACTACCTTGAAATTATTGTACATAATCCAATAGTTTCAGTTCAAATATATTTTAAAGATTTGAGGAATCCTGGGAAGATGGTGACATAGGAAGACACTGGGCTCACCGCGCGTCCTGCTGATCACTTAGATTCCACCTACATCTGCCTAAATAACCCAGAAAACCGCCAGAAGACTAGCAGAACAGAGTCTCCGGAGCCAAGCGCAGACGAGAGGCCCACGGAAGAGAGTAGGAAGGGCGGAGAGGCGGTGCGGGCTCCACGGACTGGCCGGAGGGAGCTGGGGCGGAGGGGCAGCCCGCCGGCCAAGCAGAGCCCCCGAGTCTGGCTGGCAAAAGCAGGGGGCCAGACGGAGTGTGTTCCAATAGCAAGAGGGACTTGACATCTGGACGGTTATAAGCTAACAGCTCTGCTCAGAGAAAGGGAGGGCTGGAGGACAACGGTAGGGAGAGTTGTTGAGCCCCGAGGACAGAGCTCAGCTTGGCGGGGAACAAAGGCACTCACCAGCGCCATCTCCCTCGCCCTTCCCCCAGCCAAAATCCCAAAGGGAACCAGCTCCTGCCAAAGGGAATTTGCTTGCACTGTGCAAAAACCCAAAGCTGTGCTTCTGCAGATCCATCCCTCCAGCAGCGGGTCTGACTCCCTCCCAGTGCTGCAGGGCCCCTCCCGAAGCGGATCTCTGAAGGAAAAGCGAGCTGAGCCTGCCCCTCCAAACCCTTTGCACCTTGCTGATCCACCCCAGCTAATACGCCAGATCCCCAGCACCACAAGCCTGGCAGTGTGCAAGTAGCCCAGATGGGCCACGCCACCCCACAGTGAATCCCGCCCCTAGGAGAGGGGAAGAGAAGGCACACACGGGTCTGACTGTGGCCCCAGCGGTGGGCTAGGGGCAGACATCAGGTCTGACTGTGGCCCCGCCCACCAACGCAAGTTATTCAAGACAGCACAGGGGAAGTGCCCCGCAGTCCCGTACCACCCCAGGGACTATCCAAAATGAGGAAACAGAAGAATTCCCCTCAGAAAAACATCCAGGAAATAACAAGAGCTAACGAACTGATCAAAAATGATTTAAACAATATAACACAAAGTGAGTTTAGAATAATAGTCATAAAATTAATCGCTGGGCTTGAAAACAGTATAAAGGACAGCAGAGAATCTCTTGCTACAGAGATCAAGGGACTAAGGAACAGCCAGGAGAGCTAAAAGAGGCTATCAACGAGCTGCAAAATAAAATGGAGACAACTACGGCTCGGATTGAAGAGGCAGAGGAGAGAATAGGTGAACTAGAAGATAAAATTATGGAAAAAGAAGAAGCTGAGAAAAAGAGAGATAAAAGGAGTATGAGGGGAAAATTAGAGAACTAAGTGATGCACTAAAGAGAAATAATATACGCATAATTGGTATTCCAGAGGAGGAAGAGAGAGGGAAAGGTGCTGAAGGTGTACTTGAAGAAATCATAGCTGAGAACTTCCCGGATCTGGGGAAGGAAGGCATTGAAATCCAAGAGGCACAGAGAACTCCCTTCAGACGTAACTTGAATCGATCTTCTGCACGACATATCATAGTGAAACTGGCAAAATACAAGGATAAAGAGAAAATTCTGAAAGCAGCTAGAGATAAACGTGCTCTAACATATAAAGGGAGACCTATAAGACTCGGGACCGATCTCTCTACTGAAACTTGGCAGGCCAGAAAGGAATGGCAGGAAACCTTCAATGTGATGAACAGAGAAAATACGCAGCCAAGAATCCTTTATCCAGCAAGTCTCTCATTTAGAATAGAAGGAGAGATAAAGGTCTTCACAAACAAACAAAAACTGAAGGAATTCATCACCACTAAACCAGCCCTACAAGAGATCCTAAGGGGGATCCTGTGAGACAAAGTACCAGAGACATCGCTACAAGATTGAAACCTACAGATGTCACAATGACTCTAAACCCATATCTTTCTATAATAACACTGAATGTAAATGGACTAAATGTGCCAACCAAAAGACATAGGGTATCAGAATGGATAAAAAAACAAGACCCATCTATTTTCTGTCTACAAGAGACTCATTTTAGACCTGAGGACACCTTCAGATTGAGAGTGAGGGGATGGAGAACTATTTATCATGCCACTGGAAGTCAAAAGAAAGCTGGAGTAGCAATACTTATATCAGACAAGCTAGATTTTAAATTAAAGGCTGTAACAAGAGATGAAGAAGGGCATTATATAATCACCACAGGGTCTATCCATCAGGAAGAGCTAACAATTATAAATGTCTATGTGCCAAATACAGGAGCCCCCAAATATATAAAACAATTACTCACAAACATAAGCAACCTTATTGATAAGAATGTGGTAATTGCAGGGGACTTTAACATTCCACTTATAGAAAATGATAGATCATCTAGACACACGGTCAATAAAGAAACAAGGGCCCTGAATGATACATTGGATCAGATGGACTTGACAGATATATTTAGAACTCTGCATCCCAGAGCAACAGAATATACTTTCTACTCGAGTGCACATGGAACATTCTCCAACATAGATCACATACTGGGTCACAAAACAGCCCTTCATAAGTATACAAGAATTGAAATCATACCATGCATACTTTCAGACCACAATGCTATGAAGCTTGAAATCAACCACAGGAAAAAGTCTGGAAAACCTCCAAAAGCATGGAAGTTAAAGAATACCCTACTAAAGAATGAATGGGTCAACCAGGCAATTAGAGAAGAAATTAAAAAATATATGGAAACAAATGAAAATGAAAATACAACAATCCAAACTCTTTGGGATGCAGCGAAGGCAGTCCTGAGAGGAAAATACATTGCAATCCAGGCCTATCTCAAGAAACAAGAAAAATCCCAAATACAAAATCTAACAGCATACCTAAAGGAAATAGAAGCAGAACAGCAAAGAACAGTCTAAATCCAGCAGGAGAAGAGAAATAATAAATATCAGAGCAGAAATAAACAATACAGAATCTAAAAAAACTGTAGAGCAGATCAACGAAACCAAGAGATGGTTTTTTGAAAAAATAAACAAAATTGATAAACCTCTAGCCAGGCTTCTCAAAAAGAAAAGGGAGATGACCCAAATAGATAAAATCATGAATGAAAATGGAATTATTACAACCAATCCCTCAGAGATACGAGCAATTATCAGGGAATACTATGAAAAATTATATGCCAACAAACTGGACAACCTGGAAGAAATGGACAAATTCCTAAACACCCACATGCTTCCAAAACTCAATCAGGAGGAAACAGAAAGCTTGAACAGACCCATAACCAGCAAAGAAATTGAATCAGTCATCAAAAATCTCCCAACAAATAAGAGTCCAGGACCAGATGGCTTCCCAGGGGAGTTCTATCAGACGTTTAAAGCAGAGATAATACCTATCCTTCTCAAGCTATTCCAAAAAAATAGAAAGTGAAGGAAAACTTCCAGACTCATTCTATGAAGCCAGCATTACTTTGATCCCTAAACCAGACAGAGACCCAGTAAAAAAAGAGAACTACAGGCCAATATCCCTGATGAATATTGATGCAAAAATTCTCAATAAGATACTAACAAATCGAACTCAACAGCATATAAAAAGAATTATTCACCATGATCAAGTGGGATTCATTCCTAGGATGCAGGCCTGGTTCAACATTCGCAAATCAATCAATGTGATACATCACATTAATAAAAGAAAAGATAAGAACCATATGATCCTGTCAATCGATGTCGAAAAGGCCTTTGACAAAATTCAGCAATGTTTCTTAATAAAAACCCTTGAGAAAGTCGGGATAGAAGGAACATACTTAAACATCATAAAAGCCATTTATGAAAAGCCCACAGCTAACATCATCCTCAATGGGGAAAAACTGAGAGCTTTCTCCCTGAGATCAGGAACACGACAGGGATGCCCACTCTCACTGCTGTTGTTTAACATAGTGTTGGAAGTACTAGCATCAGCAATCAGACAACAAAAGGAAATCAAAGGAATCAAAATTGGCGAAGATGAAGTTAAGCTTTCACTTTTTGCAGATGACATGATATTATACATGGAAAATCCGATAGACTCCATCAGAAGTCTGCTAGAACTGATACATGAATTTAGCAAAGTTGCAGGATACAAAATCAATGTACAGAAATCAGTTGCATTCTTATACACTAATAATGAAGCAACAGAAAGACAAATAAAGAAACTGATCCCATTCACAATTGCACCAAGAAGCATAAAATACCTAGGAATAAATCTAACCAAAGATGTAAAAGATCTGTATGCTGAAAACTATAGAAAGCTTATGAAGGAAATTGAAGAAGATATAAAGAAATGGAAAAACATTCCATGCTCATGGATTGGAAGAATGAATATTGTCAAAATGTCAATACTACCCAAAGCTATCTACACATTCAATGCAATCCCAATCAAAATTGCACCAGCATTCTTCTCGAAACTAGAACAAGCAATTCTAAAATTCATATGGAACCACAAAAGGCCCCAAATAGACAAAGTAATTTTGAAGAAGAAGACCAAAGCAGGAGGCATCACAATCCCAGACTTTAGCCTCTACTACAAAGCTGTCATCATCAAGACAGCATGGTATTGGCACAAAAACAGACACATAGACCAATGGAATAGAATAGAAACCCCAGAACTAGACCCACAAACGTATGGCCAACTCATCTTTGACAAAGCAGGAAAGAACATGCAATGGAAAAAAGACAGTCTCTTTAACAAATAGTGCTGGGAGAACTGGACAGCAACATGCAGAAGATTGAAACTAGACCACTTTCTCACACCATTCACAAAAATAAACTCAAAACGGATAAAGGACCTGAATGTGAGACAGGAAACCATCAAAACCCTAGAGGAGAAAGCAGGAAAAAACCTCTCTGACCTCAGCCGTAGCAATGTCTTACTTGACACATCCCCAAAAGCAAGGGAATTAAAAGCAAAAATGAACTACTAGGACCTTATGAAGATAAAAAGCTTCTGCACAGCAAAGGACACAACCAAGAAAACTAAAAGGCAACCAACGGAATGGGAAAAGATATTTGCAAATGACATATCAGACAAAGGGCTAGTATCCAAAATCTATAATAACTCACCAAACTTCACACCCGAAAAACAAATAATCCAGTGAAGAAATGGGCAGAAAACATGAATAGACACTTCTCTAAAGAAGACATCCGGATGGCCAACAGGCACATGAAAAGATGCTCAACGTCGCTCTTCATCAGGGAAATACAAATCAAAACCACACTCAGATATCACCTCACACCAGTCAGAGTGGCCAAAATGAACAAATCAGGAGACTATAGATGCTGGTGAGGATGTGGAGAAATGGGAACCCTCTTGCACTGTTGGTGGGAATGCAAATTGGTGCAGCCACTCTGGAAAACAGTCTGGAGGTTCCTCAAAAAATTAAAAATAGATCTACCCTACGACCCAGCAATAGCACTGCTAGGAGTTTACCCAAGGGATACAGGAGTACTGATGCATAGGGGCACTTGTACCCCAATGTTTATAGCAGCACTTTCAACAATAGCCAACTTATGGAAAGAGCCAAACTGTTCATCAATGATGAACGGATAAAGAAATTGTGGTTTATATACACAATGGAGTACTATGTGGCAATGAGAAAGAATGAAATATGGCCCTTTGTAGCAACATGGATGGAACTGGAGAGTGTTATGCTAAGTGAAATAAGCCATAAAGAGAAAGACAGATACCATAGGTTTTCACTCTTATGTGGACCCTGAGAAACTTAACAGAAACCCATGGGGGAGAGGAAGGAAAAAAAAAAAAAAAAGGAAGTTAGAGTGGAAGAGAGCCAAAGCATAAGAGACTCTTAAAAACTGAGAACAAACTGAGGGTTGATGGGGGGTGGGAGGGAGGGGAGGGTGGGTGATGAGTATTGAGGAGGGCACCTTTTGGGATGAGCACTGGGTGTTGTATGGAAACCAATTTGACAATAAACTTCATATATTGGAAAAAAAAAAGATTTGAGAGAATATAGGTGTTTAACCATTTTTCAAAGTCCATCTAAAAAATTTATATGAGCCTAGTTAGGAAAAGCTAAACTCCACTCATCCCCTAAACTAAAAAAAAAAAAAAAAATTCTATTCCCTTCTAATGTCTTCACTGTTGAGAAGAACAGTAAGTTAGAAAGTTATAGCCCAGGTGTGCCTTGGTGGCTCAGTCGGTTGAGCGTCCGACTTTGGCTCAGGTCATGATCTCACAGTTCATGAGTTCGAGCCCCGCATCAGGCTGCATGCTGACAGCTCAGAGCCTGGAGTCTGCTTCAGATTCTGTGTCTCCCTCTCTCTCTGCCATTACCCTTCTCATGCTCTGTCTCTCTCTGTCTCTCAAAACTAAATAAATGTTAAAGAAAAGAAAAGTTATAGCCTACTTCCAACTTTGGTTCAGGTCATGATCTCACTGTGAGTTTGAACCCCGCATCAGGCTCTGTGCTAACAGCTCAGAGCCTAGAGCCTGCCTAGGATTCTGTGTCTCCCTCTCTTTCTGCCCCTTCCCTGCTCATGCTCTGTCTTTCTCTCAAAAGTAAGTGAACATTAACAAAAAATTTTTAAAGCAATAGCCCAGAAGGGGGGCAACAAAATGATTTTATACTAAATGTGGGGTCTGTTTAATTAATATTGCCTGCCTGCAGATTTGGGTTGAGAGTCTGAGTATCTTGATTATTTAGTGATTTACACCATGGGTGTGGGAAGGAGAAATGAGATCTATTTATATGAGGTTGTACAGAGGTATTTAGCTTTGTGAATGCCAAAATGGGAATTCAAGATGTGATTTGCGGCAGACTCAAGTAGTCAATCTAAAACATGTTTATTTTTCCTTACTGATCATAAGAGATCAAGCTAGAAACTCAAAAGGGTAAGATAGGTTCTGAGTCAAGATCAAAAAATGCATGCACCAAGACCCAGATTCTTCTTTTCTTCTTATAATATATATATGCAACTGGATATAAGAGCTAAGATATTTATATTATATATTAAAATATGATATTATCATTATATATATTAATTATATAATAACATATTAAGTTAAATATGTTAAATAATTAAATATAATTAATTACATATGTATAATTATAAATTATATAAATATATTTAAGATATATAAATATATTACATATTAAATTAACATATTAACATCTATATGTTTAATATTATGTATGAAAATCATATATATGTATACATTTGTTTTTTTTAATCAACTAAGGTAGTGGTTAAAGATGACAGCAAATTCTATGACACTCCTCTGATTGAGAGATGGGATCTATGTGCACTGCCCTTGAAAGTATGTGTCTCCTTGCAGTCCAAAACAGATGTAGGCAATTACAATAGTGTAACAGTTGAATTCAAGCTCTGGATCCCAACCTCTGATCTGACACTGTGACCTTGACCAAGTTTTTAAACAACTTTCCTTTTCTCAGCTATAAAGTGAGTATAATGTTGTTGCCTGTCTAATAGGTTATTGGGAGATTTAAATAAGATGCTGTGTGTGTTGTGCTTAGTATAGGGTCTGTCACTTAGTATATGTTCAATAAATGAATTATCATTATTACAATAGGATTAAGTTGAAGTGTTTTGGGAGCAAACAGAGGGATATTATCCAAGTGGTAGTGATGAGAGATCAGAAGAGACCTCCTGGGAGAAATGACTTTTAACCCAAGACCGGCAGGTGAGAAGAAGTTGCCCTATGAAGCAGGAAGTGGGGTGGGAGGTGGCTTGAAGGAGAGAGGGGGACAGGGACTTTCAAGCCAAGAGAGCAGATGACATGCAAACATCATCCAAGTGTTCCAGAAGTACTTGAGTACAGTGGAATACAGGAGCTATGTGTTTGTGATAAAACTCATTCTATTCAGTAATTACAGGCAAATGGATATTTCTGGTTGTTTCTCTGATGGTAGGTGGTAGAGAAAACATGTGAAGTTAGCATAGTATTTTAAACCTGTGTCATTTAGTATAGGGAAGAATTTGACAATGGAATTTATTTTTAAAACTTTTATTCTCAAAACCAGTAACAGAAAGGAGGTTGAAAATCTTGAAGACAATACTAGCCATACTAACATCATGAGTTGTCAAAGTGGTGGATTATTTGGTGCCTATGACATGCTAGATCCTGTGCAGGTTTGGAAGAGGTAAAAATAAGACAGAAGCATGTCCTGTTTCATTAAATCCAAAGGTTCAGTTAATGTGGGGGAGGTAGGATAGCAGGGCATAGGATAGGGTGACCGACCATCCCAGTTTTCCCAGGACTGAGGGGTTTCCCAGGTGTTAAAACCTGGAATGTCTTCAACAAACCAGGGCAAGTTGACTACTCTCCCGGCAGAAGCTGAACCAATAGCTTAGGGTCATTTTATGACATTGTAGGGAACCGTGGGCCTCTGTTTTGACACACGGAGTTTTCCAAAGGTAACTCTCTCCTGGAGGCCAACCAGTTAGCGGGTTCCGTATTAGCCCAGGGAAGCAGTGAGGAAGGCCTGAAGGTGGGCAGCTGCCGGGGGATGGAGAGGATGGGACAAATTTGAAAGGCTTCAGAGACAGCCTCGGCCATCAATTGGAAATAGGAGGCGAGGGCAAGACAGGACTCCAGGAGACCTGGACCAAGGAGAGGTGGATGAACTGGGGTGGGATTACAGGAGGGGGGAGGGAGACACAGGAAAATCAATTATCCCTTCAAACATGGTGTGTCCTCAGCAACCGTGAAGTGCCAATTATGTGGAATTCTCTGGCGAGAGCTTCTGCTGCTCCTGTTCTGCTTGTCCCTCTGCTCTCATAGAAGACCTTCCTGCACTCCGGGCTGCAATGGTCATGCAAAGGGCTTCCTGCTTTTGTAGTTCTCCCTCTTCCCCTGCTGGGCTACCAATGTGTATCTCTGATCGACTTCCTTTCGGTGGTTATAAGCTAGTAATAGCATAGAAAGTCCGAAGCAGTCACTAAGAGCTGCCATACGCAGGTGACTGGTCTCAAAGTGCAGTTCACAGCAGAAGCAGTCAGGGGGAAGTTTACAAAGGCAAAGCGGTTTCACAGGACTTGCTTAGGTATCTGCTCACTCTGGCCACCAAAATATCTTTTTTCCAATAATTTTTTTGGGACAGTTCTAATTGCAAAAATGAAATCACATGGAGAAAGCACGTAAAGAAAAGTAAATATCACCCGAACCAACCCCATGATTGCAGGAATAGCTACAGTTAAAGTTGGGTTTCATTTCCCTTATTATATATGTGGAACCCCAAAGTACCAGATTTCACCTGTCTGTGAGGTAAAAATAAGCTTCTTCAGCAGCCACCTGAGACATTGGAATGATGTCTTGATTTTTCCCAGAGTTCCTCACCCAACAAATTCTTGGAGATTCACAGCCACCTGTGTCTATACTTACACCAAGCCACCATTTTTGTTTGCTTGTTACCACCAATCAAGCAGTGAGTTTACACTTGCCCTTGAAGCAGACTCAGTAGCCACTGAATGTTAGAGCTCATCACCCACTGTTGGTTTCTATTCCCATCTATAAATCACCTCCAATTCTGCCAGCTCTATATTATGATTGACAGGCTAGGTGAGTGATTGGAAGGTCATCCATTTTCTGCATAAACTAGTGGCTACTGTGTTTGTACCTAAAGACAGTGATCATTACATAGGCTTTCTTTAAAATGTCTGATTGAGTCCAAATGTGTGCTTCTATTCAGGATAAGTCACTAAAAAGTTTTTGGGAGCCCTGTGGGTGGGCGAAGGCTTGGTTGGTTGGCTTCACCCTAAGGTGATTTTGTGGGGAGAAGAACCCCAATGATCAGTATCTATAGGTCTATTCTTTTGGCCTGAAAAAGAATCAACTCAGAGGGAGGAGCCAAGATGGCAGAACAGCATGGAAGTTTTTTGTGTGTCTCACGTTCATGAAATAGAGCCAGACCAACACTAAACCATGCTACACACCTAGAAAACTGACTGGAGGATTAACACAACAATCTGCACAACCTGAACCACAGAATTCACCAGGTACAGAGCGCGGAGAAGTGAACTTAGGGAGCAAGAGGGTACAGGAAGGGAGGCGCTTTTGTGAGTGGAGAGAGGACAGAGACTGGGAGTGGGGGAGTACACGGGAAAAGCACCCCTCTCCAAAAGCAGCTGGAGAGAAAGTGGAAAATTAGAAACAGCTGCAGGGACTAAACTAAAAAGGGAGAAAGGAAAAAGGAGAAAGGAGAGGGTTTACATTCCATTAAGACTGTAAACAAGGGGAGCGCAAAGGCTGCAACTCTGCAGCTCCATACCTGGTGGTGCTCTGGTGGGAAAGGCGAATCCCCAGGAACAGAGTGGGATCCGGGAGGTTTTAGGCCACATGGAGAAAAGCAGTTCCACTGCTGGAAGGACATTTGGTAGAGACTGTTGAAGCCACCTGGTCCCAGCGGACCCCAGAAAACGGCCACATTCGCTGGTGCTGGAACAAGGTCGTTAAGGGTGAAGCCCGGTGCCAGATGTGTGTTGTGATTTTCGATAATCCCTGAAAAGCTGCTGCTGCGCTATCTTGTGAACTTTTTCTGGGGCGGGCTGGCACCTGGCCGCAGTCTCAGGGCACCGGCAGCAGCAGGGTCCAGCAAGCGTTCCTGGGTGCAGCTGACATTTGGCCACTGCTCATTAGGCCATTGTTTGGTGAGACCCTCCTGCAGAGGGGCGGAGCGGGTCAAAGCCGCAGTCCTTCAGAAGTAAGGGGCCGGGGAAAACAGCCACATCTGAGGCAAAACTCGGGAGAGGTACTGCCTGGGGCCTGGTCACGGAGAGTGGAAAAGCGGAGAGTAGACGAAAGCTGAAGACAGAGGACTGGTGCGCGATTGCTGATCCGGGAGAACAGACTGGGTAGAGCGCTGACGCCATTTTTACCGCTCCCGCACATGCGCATATGCACCTATGAGTGCCGCCACAATCTACCCCAGTAGGCTAGCCGCGCCATCTAGTGGCGAACGGAGCCATTACACTGAGCCCCGCCCAATTGGGCCAACTTCGCTCTTCAAGAATACAAGTCTCACCGCCGTCTTAGTTTATGGACTATAAAGCGCTACATAGACTGACTTCTAGGGGAAAACGAAATAATTTCCGTCCTACTTCAATCTGTTAGCAGGTCCATCTATTCAATTTTCTTTCTTCTTTTTTTCTCTTTTACACTTCTTTTTCTTGAATACAGAAAGAAAAAACTTGTTTTTATTTTCAATTTTTATTAAAGATATTTTTCTTTAATTTTTAGTACTATATTCTTAACTCTTGTGTAAATTTTTACAAATTTTACTTCCAACATTTTATTTTAATCTACTTTAGTGTATTCACTTTTTCAAATTTTCAAACGATTTCCTTTTTTTCCCCTTTTTTTCTTTATTTTTCTTTTTTCTCTTTTTCATTTATTTTTCTTGAATGCAGAAAGAGAAAAACTTCATTTTTACTTTCGATTTCTATTAAAAATATTTTTCTTTAATTTTTTTACTATATTTTTTGATTTATGTAAATTTTTTCAAATTCTATTTGCTTCCATCATTTTATTTTAGTCTACTATTGTGGGTTCACTTTTTCAAATTTTCAAATGATTTCCTTTTTTTTATTTTTTAATCTTTTTTCTCTTTTTCATTTCTTTTTCTTGAATGCAGAAAAAGAAAACATTCATATTTATTTTTAATTTTTATTAACTTTCTTTAATTTTTTTATGTTATTCTTTACTTTTGTGTATAATTTGTCAAATTCTATTTACTCCCATCATTTCATTTTAGTCTACTTCAGTGTATTCATTTTTGAAATTCTCAAACGATTTCTTTTTTTTAATTTTTAAATTTTTTTAATTTTTTTCTTCCCCCCTCTTTTTTTTTCTCTAATCTGTCAAACCACATTCAACACCCAGACAAAACACACCTAGAATCCAGCATCATTTGTTCCATTTCTGTGTGTATGTGTTTAATTTTTAATTTTAATATTTTATAAATTTTAATTTTTTAAATTTTAATTTTTCTACCTCATTAATTCCTTTTCTCTCTTCAAAATGACAAAATGAAGGAATTCACCCCAAAAGAAAGAGCATGAAGAAAAGACAGCCAGGGATTTAACCAACACAGATACAAGCAAGATGTCTGAACCAGAATTTAGAATCATGATAATAAGAATACTAACTGGAGTCGAAAATAGATTAGAATCCCTTTCTGCAGAGATAAAAGAAGTAAAAAATAGCCATAATGAAATTAAAAATGCTATATCTGAGCTGCAATCATGGATGGATGCAGCGGCGGCAAGGATGGACGAGGCAGAACAGAGAATCAGCGATATAAAGGACAAACTTATAGAGAATAATAAAGCAGAAAAAAGAGGGAGATGAAGGCAAAAGAGCACGATTTAAGAATTAGAGAAATCAGTGACTCATTAAAAAGGAACAACATCAGAATCATAGGGGTCCCAGAAGAGGAAGAGAGAGAAATAAGGATAGAAGGGTTATGTGAGCAAATCATAGTGGAAAACGTTCCTAACCTGGGGAAAGACACAGACATCAAAATCCAGGAAGCACAGAGGACCCCCATTAGATTCAACAAAAAACAACCATCAACAAGGCATATCATAGTCAAATTCACAAAATACTCAGGCAAGGAGAGAATCATGAAAGCAGCAAGGGGAAAAAAGTCCCTAACCTACCAGGGAAGACAGATCAGGTTTGCAGCAGACCTGTCCACAGAAACTTGGCAGGCCAGAAAGAAGTGGCAGGATATTTTCAGTGTGCTGAATCAGAAAAATATGCAGCCAAGAATTCTTTATTCAGCAAGGGTGTCATTCAAAATAGAAGGAGAGATCAAAAGTTTCCCAGACAAACAAGAATTAAAGGAGTTTGTGACCACTAAACCAGTCCTGCAAGAAATTTTAAGGGGGACTCTCTGAGGGGAGAAAAGATGAAATTATATATATATATATATATATATATATATATATATATATATATGTATATATATGTATATATGTGTATATATATATATGTATATATGTATTTATCTCAAAAGCAACAAAGATTATAAAGGACCAGAGAACACCACCAGCAACTCCAACTCTACAAGCATCATAATGGCAATAAATTCATATCTTTCAGTACTCACTCTAAATGTCAATGGACTCAATGCTCCAATCAAAAGACATAGGGTAACAGAATGGATAAGAAAACAAGATCCATCTATATGCTGTTTATAAGACACCCACTTTAGACATAAAGACACCTTCAGATTGAAAACAAGGGGATGAAGAACCATCTATCATGCTAATGGTCAACAAAAGGAAGCCAGAGTAGCCATACTTATATCAGACAATCTAGACTTTAAAATAAAGACTGTATCAAGAGATGCAGAAGGGCATTATATCATAATCAAGGGGTCTATCCACCAAGAAGACCTAACAATTGTAAGCATTTAAGCACCAAATGTGGAAGCACCCAAATATATAAATCAATTAATCACAACATAAAGGAACTCATCGATACTAATATCATAATAGTAGGAGACTTCAACACCCCACTCACAGCAATGAACAGATCATCTAATCAAAAAATCAACCAGGAAACAATGGCTTTGAATGACACACTGGACCAGGTGGACTTAACAGATATATTCAGAACATTTCATCCTAAAGCAGCAGAATATCCATTCTTCTCCAGTGCACATGGAACGTTCTCCAGAATAGACCATATACTGGGGCACAAATCAGCCTTAAGTAAATACAAAAAAGATCAAGATCATACCGTGCATATTTTCCTACCACAATGCTATGAAACTTGAAATCAACCACAAGAAAAAATTTGGAAAGGTAATAAATACTTGGATACTGAAGAATATCCTACTAAAGAATGAATGGGCTAGCCAAGAGGTTAAAGAGGAAATTAAAAAGTATATGGAAGTCAATGAAAATGATAATACCACAATCCAAAACCTCTAGGACCAGCAAAGGCAGTCATAAGAGGAAAGTATATAGCAATCCAGGCCTTCCTAAAGAAGGAAGAAAGATCTCAGATACACAACCTAACCTTACACCTTAAGGAGTTGGAAAAAGAACAGCAAATAAAACCCCAAACCAGCAGAAGACAGGGAATAACAAAGATTACAGCAGAAGTTAATGCTATTGAAACCAAAAAAACAGTAGAACAGATCAATGAAACCAGAAGCTGGTTCTTTGAAAGAATTAACAAAATTGCTAAACCACTAGTCAGTTTCATCAAAAAGAAAAAGGAAAGGACCCAAAGAAATAAAATCAAGAATGAAAGAGGAGAGATCACAACCAACACAGCAGAAATAAAAACAATAATAAGAGAATATTGTGAGCAATTATATGCCAATAAAATGGGGAATCTGGAAGAAATGGACAAATTCCTAGAAACATATACACTACCATAAGTGAAACAGGAAGAAATAGAAAATTTGAACAGACCCATAACCAGTAAGGAAATCGAATTAGTAATCAAAAATCTGCCAAAAAACAAGAGTCCAGGGCCAGATGGCTTTCCAGGGGAATTCTACCACACATTTAAGGAAGAGTTAACACCTATTCTCTTGAAGCTGTTCCAAAATACAGAAATGGAAGGAAAACTTCCAAACTCTTTCTATGAAGCCAACATTACTTTGATTCCCAAACCAGAAAGAGACCCCACTAAAAAGGAGAAGTATAGACCAATTTCTCTGATGAACATGGATGCAAAAATCCTCAACAAGATATTAGCCAACTGGCTCCAACAATACATTAAAAAAACTATTCACCACAACCAAGTAGGATTTATACCTGGGATGCAGGGCTGGTTCAATATCCGCAAAACAATTAACGTGATTCATGACATCAATAAAAGAAAGGACAAGAACCATATGATCCTCTCATTAGATGCAGAGAAAGCATTTGACAAAATATAGCATCCTTTCTTGATAAAAACCCTCAAGAAAGTAGGGATAGAAGGAGCATATCTCGAGATCATAAAAGCAATATATGAACACCCAATGCTAATATCATCCTCAATGGGGAAAAACTTTCCCCTAAGGTCAGGAACGAGACAGGGATGTCCACTCTCCCCACTGTTATTCAACATAGTATTGGAAGTCTTAGCCTCTGCAATCAGACAACATAAAGAAATAAAAGGCATCCAAATCGGCCAAGGAGGAGGTTAAACTTTCACTCTTCCCAGATAACGTGATACTCTATATGGAAAACCCAAAAGATTCCACCAAAAAACTGCTAGAATTGATTCACGAATTCAGCAAAGTTGCAGAATATAAAATCAATGCACAGAAATTTGTTGCATTCCTATACACCAACAATGAAGTGACAGAAAGAGAAATCAAGGAATCGATCCCATTTACAGTTGCACAAAAAATCATAAAATACCTAGGAATAAATCTAACCAAAGAGGTTAGAAGAGGATGAAAACTATAGAAATCTTATGAAAGAAATTGAAGAAGACACACAAAAAAAAAAAATGGAAAAAGATTCCATGCTTCTGGATAGGAAGAACAAATATTGTTAAAATGTCAATACTACCCAAAGCAATCTACATATTCCATGCAATCCCTATCAAAATAACACCAGCATTCTTCACAGAGCTAGAACAAATAATCCTAAACTTTGTACAGAACCAGAAAAGACCCCGAATAGCCAAAGTGATCTTGAAAAAGAAAACCAAACCAGGAGGCATCACAATCCCAGACTTCCAGCTATACCACAAAGCTGTAATCATGAAGACAGTATGGTATTGGCACAAGAACAGACACTCAGATCAATGTAACAGAATAGAGAACTCAGAAATGGACCCACAAACGTATGGCCAACTAATCTTTGACAAAGCAGGAAAGAATATCCAGTGGAATAAAGACAGTCTCTTCAGCAAGTGGTGGTGGGAAAACTGGACAGCGACATGCAGAATAATGAACCTGGACCACTTTCTTACACCATACACAAAAATAAACTCAAAATGGATGAAAGACCTAAAAACAGGAAGACCTAAAGACAGGAAGCCACCAAAATCCTTGAGGAGAAAGCAGGCAAAAACCTCTTTGATCTTGGCCGCAGCAACTTCTTACTCAACACGTCTCCAGAGACAAGGGAAACAAAAACAAAAATGAACTACTGGGACCTCATCAAAATAAAAATCTTCTGCACAGCGAAGGAAACAATCAGCACAACTAAAAGGCAACTGACAGAATGGGAGAAGATATTTGCAAATGACATATCAGATAAAGGGTTAGTATCCAAAATCTACAAAGAACTTATGAAACTCAACACCCAAAAAACAATAATCCAGTCAAGAAATGGGCAAAAGACATGAATAGACACTTCTCCAAAGGAGACATCCAGATGGCCAACCGACACATGAAAAAATGCTCAACATCACTCATCATCAGGGAAATACAAATCAAAACCACAATGAGATACCACCTTATACCTGTCAGAATGGCTAACATTAACAACTCAGGCAACAATAGATGTTGGTGAGAATGCAGAGAAAGAGGATTTCTTTTGCATTGTTGGTGGGAATGAAAGTTGGTGCAGCCACTCTGCAAAACAGTATGGAGGTTCCTCAAAAAACTAAAAATGTTCAGAACTACCCTACGACCCAGCAATTGCACTACTAGGCATTTACCCACGGGATACAGGTGTGCTGTTTCAAAGGGACACATGCACCCCCATGTTTATAGCAGCACTATCAGCAATAGCCAAAGAATGGAAAGAGCCCAAAAGTCCATCGATGGATGAATGGATAAAGAAGATGTGGTATATGTATACAATGGAGTATTACTCGGCAATCAAAAAGAATGCAATCTTGCCATTTGCAACTATGTGGATGGAACTGGAGGGTATTATGCTAAGTGAAATTAGTCAGTCAGAGAAAGACAAAAATCGTATGATTTCACTCATATGAGGACTTTAAGAGACAAAACAGATGAACATAAGGGAAGGGAAACAAAAATAATATAAAAAGAGGGAGGGGGACAAAACAGAAGAGACTCATAAATATGGAGAACAAACAGAGGGTTATGGGAGGGGTTATGGGAGGAGGGGATAGGATAAATCGGTAAGGGGCACTAAGGAATCTACTCCTGAAATCATTGTTGCACTATATGCTAACTAATTTGGATGTAAATTTTAAAAAATAAAAAATTAAATTAAAAAAAATCAACTCAAAGAGAGGAACTTTCTAGTTTACTTCCTGGGGGTTATAAATTTAGTTTCTCTCATTTTCAGAGCAAGGTGTGAGAGGGGTCAGGAATCCCACCCTTCAGTATTGATCCTTTCATAGAACCACTCTCTTTTAAGCTTTCCACTAATTCCTGAGCTTCTCTGACATTCTGCCAAATTCTGGACTTCTCCCACTACTGGTTAAGAATCCAGCTTTCTTTGAGTCTGTTGAAGTCAGCTACCACTGGTTAGGCCCTTTCCTAGCTCCAGAATTTGTTCTCCCTCTGCTTCCATTCCTTGTCCTTTATTATTTGCATGGAGGTTTGTGAAGCAGAAGTAAATTAGTATGTTCAATCCACTTTTTTAACTGAAAGACTAATCCATTTTAATGACCAAATAATGTTTTGTGCAACGGATCTGCTATAATGCATCTAAATGATGACTTACTTTTTAACTTGTACACTATTTCTCACTTTCAGTTAGTTTGAGTAATGTCCCTGTGGAGTAGATATGTGGGACTGGAGAAGTGTCTGTACAGAAAGTCCAGGCTGGCCTGCTCAATCTAAAGCTACCGTTCAAGCATTTACTCTGGGTAATTCAGGATCTTTTGGACAAATGTTCTGTCTTTCAGAATCCTTCCTCCCGTTTCTTCTAAATGAGTGGCTGGGATGTAGGGGGTCAGGTAATTTATGCCCACACGGTAGCAGGAAAAGGATTCCACCCAGATTCTTTAGTGGAGGGTGATAAGAGAGGAGTGTCTGCGGCAGAATTTCACTTCCTCCTATGTAACATCTCTCCCCCCTCAAGTGACCAAGATGTATGGGCCATCCCCCCTGATTCCATTACCTCTTTTCCCATAATTCACTAGGACAAAAAGGTAGCCTTTCTTCTGGACTCTTCTTCATTTCTGTTTGGGATAGTATCCCAATATCTTTCCTGAGGTGGCATTCACCCTCCCCTCTTCCCTGGAGTTATAAACCTAGAATGATTGCTAGAGATCATGGTTTATGGAGGACAGGAATGAAAAATTATACATTTAATATTGTCACAATAATATCTCTTATGAGCAAAATTAAACTACGGTGCTAGAAATCAGAACAGGGGTTGCTTCCAGTGGAGGTGTTGACTGGGAAGGGATGCTAATAATGTCCTGGGATGAAATAAATAAATAAATAAAATATTCTATATCTTGAAGGCATGTAGGTTGAGAGGGTGTGTGGATTTGTTAAAACTCATTGAATGGTACACTTGGCATTTGTCCACTTCACTATACATAAATGATACCTCAATAAACAGTATTTTTAAAATAGAAAAAGTTAACTTTGTCATCCTCATCTTTATGGTTAAATCTTTGAATATATTCACAATTACTGCCATAGCGAAAGTTCCTCAAAGTAGAATTTGGGGACAAAAAAACACATACCCTTTTAGGGATTTTGTTACAGTTTACCAAATCAACTTCCAGAAAGGCACTTTCTTATTTACACTTCGAAAAAGTGTTTCAGCATGGACATCAGGATCTTAACCACTATGGTTTCATCTGTCATTTAGCTTTAGAAATACAAATGGGATAATTTACACAAAAATGTATACAGATAACAGATTCCTTGAGAATTACTAATCCTATTTTATGGTTTGGGAAGAATGTATACTTATTGAATAATTAAGATAAGTATACCTGGGGGGCACCTGGGGGGCTCAATAGGTTAAGCATATGACTCTTGATTTCAGCTCAGGTCATGATCTCACAGTACGTGGGATTAAGCCCTGTGTCAGGCTCTGAGCTAATAGCCCAGAACCTGCTTGGAATTCTCTCTCTTCCTCTCTCTCTGCCCCTCCCCTGCTTGTGTGCTCTCTCTCTCTTTCTCTTTCTCTCTCTCTCTATCACAATAAAAATAAACTTCAATATATATATGTCAAGGATGAATTTCAACTATAAATTCAGGTATGTAGGAAAGATAAACTTACCTATTCTCTATATCTTAACTTCATATCCATGTGTGAGTCCCTATTCTTCTGCACGGGTAGGAAAATGAACCTAATTCCTTCTAGGAGTTCGCAGCAGGGTCTCATGCTGAGACAAGGCATGGGCGACGGAAGCTGGGCGTACCTTCTTGTGCTTCAATTCTCACTGCAGATACTTAGCACATTTCCTGGCCCGGAGTCCGTTCAGCCTCCAGAGACTCCAAAAATCCAGGGCCGTGCTCAGGGCAAACATTCTCTTTCCAGACAAACCAGCCCCTTCTCTCTGGGGTCTCACCAAGCCTCTAGTGTCTACACACCTTGTCTCTCCTTCTATGTCTTTCTCTACTATCCTTACTCCACCACACCCAGACCTTCTTCTAAGGGCTGAAACTTGAAACCTCATTAGAAAAAAAGACTTGGAAATTATTTGCTTTCCACTCAGCCCAGCTATGAGTTCAGTGACCAGAAATGGAACAAATCCTGAACTGGCAGAAACCCACGATGTCCTGATGGCCTCTACTGGCCTGAGTTCAAATGGCTAGTCAACAGCGGACCTGCGTTCTAATTCAGACCTGCATTGTTAAACTGGCCCTCTGGCAGTCTGCAAGTGAGTACAATTTCCACAGTGACTGCCTTTTGCCTGGTGGCAGTTTAGACAGCAGAAGACTCAGGACCAACTCAGAGGGATGGATCCCCATAATTCAGCCACCTGACAGCACTAATGCGGGTGGCTGCCAACAGGAAGCTTTTGCCCGCCCAATTCTCAGTTATTTCTGCAAGCCATGTCAAGGAGGACTGTGATGCATGGGAGGAGAGCAAACCTCAGCACTAATCCCTTCTGTCCTGGGGCCTGTACACAGAGCTGCTAAACTACTCCACCCAAGCACCAGCGGCTGATCTGAGCATAGCCTCCTCTGCTGTGCCTTCCACAGTCTCTGGTGGAAGTGTTAATGACAGGGAAATGGCCAGCAGCAGGAGGCAAAGAGCAGAGGCGGGGAAAAAGCCCGGCCATGGTACAAAAGGCAATAATTAGCTTTCAGATAATCACAATTTGAAGTTACCCAAATCCGAGCCATTTTAAAAGGTGGCTGTCTCGAGGGTTAAGTTTTCTGAACCAAGAGTAGGGACAGAATAGCAACCAGGGCTAAAAGCAAAGGGCTGTGAACATCCCTGCAGCAAGGATCCCATATCAGTGGGTGTCACAGAGTTTATCCTTCTTCCCTCCCCCACTGCCACCATGCACCTGAGCATCAGCAGCACAATCACTCGGTCAGATAATCACTGGAGATTGTGCACAGAAAGCCGTGGAGGAACCAGTGTCATCTCATACCACTGGTTTGCTCGAGGACGAGCTGGCTCAGCACAGCATCACACAGTAGGCAGCAGCCTTCATGTTGGCATAAACCTACAGAATCGAATGCTTCTGCTTGCTCCTGGCTGGTTTACACCCTCTCCTGTCATTCCAGAAGGAATTAGACCGGCTCCGACTAGGTGCTATGCTGCTCCGTATGGACCACCACACAAAGGATACAAAAATGTCACGCTCAGCATTAAAGCAGGGGCTCACACTGCTATCTTGTGACCCTCACAACCTCAATCTGAAATGCAGCTTCCTTATTCTGTATACAGCACGGCTGGTGTATTGCAAAAGCCAGTAGATCAGATTCCGCCCCCTCCCCTCGCCCCGACTCTTTTTAGTTTCAAAACCCTTCCCAAATAGAATTGAGTTAAAAGAAAATGCTGGTTTGCTCTTTTTCTTGGAAGGGAGGAGAAGGATGAAGGTCTTTGGAAACCAGTTCAGACGAGTTTGAATACAATTAAACAGGTGGCTCCTATCTGCCTGCCATCCGCAATTTTCAGATTTCTGTTCTAAGCCCCATGTTGCTTAGTTCCTTCCCACCAATGTGAGTAGAGTGGAATAGAGACTGAAAGCCAGTAAGATCCGTTACCTTCCGGTAATGCCCAGGTAATTCTTAGAAAAGCCACCATAGTATCAGAGTACTCTCAATTAATATGTATTGACCTTGAAAACCATTTCAAGGGGCACCCAGGTGGCTCAGTCAGTTAAACGTCTGACTTCGCCTCAGGTCATGACCTTATGGCTCGTGAGTTTGAGCCCCGCGTCGGCTCTGTGCTGACAGCTGGGAGCCTGGAGCCTGCTTCAGATTCTGTCCCTCCCTCTCTCTCTGCCCCTCCCCTGCTTGTTCTCTGCCTCTCTCCTTCAAAAATAAATAAATATTAAATTTTTTTTTAAAAAACCATTTTTAAAATCTATACTTACCAGCATTGATATTGATGCCTTTATCTATTTAAAAAATTGAAATAGACCCAATATAGAAAATTGACCCACTATAGAAAAAGTATGTGACTTTACATTCCTTCTGGGTCTTCACAAGGTCAAGCTCACAAGATACAGGGAATAGAAGCCTGAAGCTGAAGCTCACTGACCCAGGAAGGGATTAGTGGCCTGAAAGACCCCTGGTGCCATTGTTGCCCTGAATAGAGGAAGAGAATTTAGGCACCTGCCTTGGCCAATCTGACTAGGTCATTCCAATGAATAGATCTTTAAAAATCTCTTGAACACCCACTGTGTTCAAACTTCTAGACTAACCACTTCAGGGAAGGCTCTGTCATGGTTGTAGACGGATTCTTTGTGTTTGTAGATGAATTTCCAAGTATTAATTATTTATGTCCTGTGACGCACAATGCTAACATGAGGACCATTTGTTTAAAAACACGAAAAAAAAAAAGGACTCTGAAGCCCATCTGGGTTTGAGCCCCAAATCAATCACCTTACCAGTTCTGTTTCCTCATCTGTGTCTTGAGAATAAAAACCCCAAATCCTCTTTCACAGGGTTGTTGGGGTCATAAAATTGCGGTCACAAAAATTGTGACAAATCATTGTTCCCTGGCTTTTTTCTCCACCCCAGAACCCTAGCAGTCTAAAGTTCTCCAAAAGCAATTCAGAGGCCCCCAGAGGGCAGGGGTTTCCATGTGACTCTTGGCCTCTTGGATTCTCTGTGACTCCCACCTTCTTCCACCTCTCCTGTTGCTGCCAGCACCAAAGGCAAGGGCCAGGCTGCCAACTCCCACTGACAACAGTGCCGTGGCTCACACACACATCCACAGTCTCTGCTATCATAGGAAAGTCTGGGGCCAATGTTGCAAGTGGGCCTTTTTTGCTTTTGCTTTTTTTGTTGGCTGAGCAGAAAAGTGGTCTAGGGACAAGACACAGAGCAACATTCAGGCTGGCCCCTTTACTGTGCTCACCTCCACATGTGACTTCCATTCTCTAATCCTGTGAGACAAGATACAGACAGGAGACTCCTTTTTACACACCTGTTCAGGCACATCAGGATCCCATGAGCTAGACCTTTTCTCTCTTGCTTGTCCAGCATCTAGCATCGCTCTAGGCACAAAGTTGATGCCCTCTAAATGCCTGTGGAAGAAGTGAATGAAGTCGGTCACCTCCCCTCCTTTATGTATAACAAAGTACACAGGTATGAATGAAATCATGAGGGTGTTACATGACTCTCTTCATCTTGCCGTGTTTAAAAAACCAACCAGGGCAAACTTAAGATTTTAAGAGAGTTCATCATGTCTTACTTTGTTCGTAGTGTGAAAAGTAATGGAAATGGTCAGGTTTGGGGGTCGGGGGTTGTTGGTTCACTTTTTGCTCTCTTTTCATTCACCTTTAGGTCCTTCCTTCTTCCATGATTTATTGTTGGCCTGGGACCCGAAATCCTTACTTACAGGAATGTGTTGCATCTCCTAACACCGTTGCAGAATGCAGACCCAGTGTGCCAGCCACTGCCTACCACAGAGCATGCCTGTACTTTTGTTCCACGCAAAAGGTGCCCCGTTTTTGCAACAAGTGAAATGTCACTCCTCTTTTGAACACCACCTCTGAGGAACTTTCTCTAACACTCTTCACACCCTACTCCCGTTTGGACAACAAATGGCCCTCTCTGCATTCCCAGAGCTGTTTTTATCACCTGACCAGCGTAATGCCACTTATCTGTTAATTATTCATGTGTTTGTCTCATTGGCCAGATTTTAAGTTCCCCAAGGTTGGGGAGCGCCTCTTCTTCACACCATCACTGCAGCCAACCCCACAATAGATTCTCTATAGACGTGTGTCATTAGAAAATCTTCGGAAAAGGGGCGCCTGGGTGGCTCAGTCCCTTAAGCGTCTGACTTCTGCTCAGGCCATGATCGCACAGCTCAGCTCGTCAGTTCAAGCCCTGCATCGAGCTCTGTGCTGACAGCTCAGAGCCGGGAGCCTGCTTCTGAGTCTGTAGCTCCCTCTCTCTCTGCTCCTCCCCCACTTACACTCTCTCTCTCTCTCTCTCAAAAATAAACACAAAAAAATCTAAAAATATAGAAAATCTTTGAAAAAAATAAAATTAAAAAGCAATATAAATATATCTGATTTGTGCTCATCCCTTCCTCTTCCCCTCCACACTCGTAGACACATGAATGCAAACCATGCGCACATATACCGCGAGCATGCCTTTGAGTACGTTTATTGTCATACCATGTCCATTGCAAACACCCAAAACGTTACAGGTCCAGTGGGTAAGTCCCTTTACCTTCTCCTCACTGCGGGGAGGCTCTGTTTTGATCTGTGCTTATACAATTAGAACAGCTGCATCTTCCCATCCCGAAGTCCTTTTCCTCCCTGTTCACATTTGTTGTAAAAAGAAACAAAGAGTAGTGCAAGTTAAGGAAATGGATTTGGCACTGTACAGGAAATAAATTTTAAAAGATTTCAGAATTTGGGTCCAATCAACATTCAACTGGTAGACTGAAGACTCCAGGTGATCTAGAGGTAAGAAATAAGAAATGTGGGGGTGGGGGGCACTGACTTTTCACAGAAGATGAGCTTCAAGCTCTTTGGCACAAGTGTTTCTGTACCAATGACATCTTGATGAAGTGCACGTTCAGTGGTCTAAAATACCCTTGCCTATCCCTGTGCAGAGTGAGCATTTGTATATTAAATTTTAATGTAATGGTATATTGGCTAAATAAAATTTTATTTATTGCAACTTTTTTTTGGTGTTATGATATACAAGTCATTATCCTGTAGGGAAATTACCCACTTTTCTTAATCATGGTCAACAAATTATTTTACCATTCAGAAACAATGAGCTTTTCCCATGAGCTCCTAATATAGCTCTAAGAATATATTCTCTTGTTCAAGGTTCATCCGATTGCATTCAACCCTAGCTCAAGAAGAGGAGAGTTTTTAAGATATTAAAAAATAGTGAATCTGATAGACGTTTGCACACAGGAACCAAAGCGTAACCCTGGATTTGTTGGTTTAGAATTGGCCCATGGGCAGGAATTTCTGATCGCTGCTCTAGATTATTACAGGGATTCTGATAATAGTATTCAGGAGTGACATAGTCAGGAACACCAAAAATTACTCATTCCAACACTACACCTTTAGTACAAAGGTATCACATAGTCCAAGTAGAAAATTCAGATATGTAGGCATAAGAAATAAATATTTTTAATTACTCAGAAAATAAAACATATAAAGACTCACTTTAGTATCACATAAATATTATAAATAATAGCTACAAAGCAGTCAAATGTGGGTAGATGTTTATCAACTGGCTCTCTGAGGGACAAAACCAGACTAGATTTGTAGCATTTTCTGATTTCTGTGGTGTAAGTAGCAACACATCATGGTTGATTTCAAGCTACTGCCACTTCAATGACTGGCTTAGAAAATTCCTGGACTCTTAACAATCAATACTTGCAAACCATTTCTGGACATACAGGGTATTTCTACTTTTTGTTATTCATAACAATAATTCAACGCACATAGTTAAGTCTTTGTCCAGATTGTTGTTTTCCTTAAGATAGTTTCCTAAAACTGGAGGGTCTGGGTCAAAACTATCCAGAATTTAAGGCTCTTTTAAAATGTGTGGTCATATACTCATGTAAAAACTTCTCTATTGATAAATGAGAATGTTAGTTTCACTGAAATCATTGCCAATACTGGGTATTTGAAGTCATTATTCAACAATGTGATAAGCTCCAAAGGGCATCTTGTTATTTTCAAATTTTCTTTTATTTGAATATTTTAGTTTAAGATTTAACTTTTTCATGTCTCTTGGCTAATTATATTCTTATGTGTAAATTTTGCTCAAATCTTTTGCCTTTTTCTCAGTAGGTTATATCTGTGTTATTTATATTTGAGATATCAATGCTTTTACTGCTGCGTATATTGCAAATGTTTTTTCTCTCTCATGGGCACTTTTTCTTTTAATTTAATTTATAAAGATTTTGATTTATGGAAATTTTACATTTATGTAATAGTTGGCACTATCAGTTTTTTCCTTTTGATTTCTGCCTTCGATATCATATGTAGAAAGGCCTTCTGCATTCTGAAGAATATAAATGTATTTATACTATTTTTATAACATAAAAATAGTATCATAGTATAAATATATTTATTAATAATTTCAGTACATTTTTGTTTCACTTTTTATAGTTAAATATTTAATTTGGAATTTATTTGGCATATGGGGTAGAGATCTGATTTTTTTTTTTCCCCAAATTGGTCTCAAAAACCAAATACTGAGCAATTAATCATTCAGGGAGTACTTGGGGATATCTTTTTTATTACATAGGAATTTCTTATGTACTTTATTGTTCATAGTATTCATTGGATTATTTCTTTTTTTGCTGAGTTGCATGAGCTCATAGTGACTATAGTTAACAACACTGTAGTATATATTTGAAAGTTGCTAAGAGAATAAATCTTAAAGTTCTCACCTCAAGAAAAACATTTGTCACCGAGTGAGGTGATAAATATTAACTACACTTATTGTGGTAGTTATTTTGTTTTTGAGGATTTTTTTTGTATTTTTTATTTTATTTTTATTTTAAAGAGAGAAAGAACATGAGTGACAGAGAGGGACAGAGGGAGAGAAAGAGAGAATCTTTAAATAGGCTCTATGCTCAGCATGGAGCCCAACACGGGGCTTGATCCTGGGATCATGACCTGAGCCAAAATCAAGATCAGATGCTCAATTAAGCCTCTCAGGCACCCTTGTTATAATTATTTTGAAATATAGACATGTATCACCTTAAACTCATACAATGTTACATGTCAATAATACCTCAACAAAACTGGGGAAGAAAGAAAAAACAAAATAGTGTCTCTGTATTCAGGAATATAGTATCTCTCCATATTTATTTTTTTAATAATTTTTTATTAATGTTCATTTATTTTTGAGAGAGAGAGAGATAGAGCGTGAGCCGGGGAGGGGCAGAGAGAGGGAGAGAGAGAGAGAGGGAGACACCAAATCCAAAGCAGGCTCCAGGCTGTGAGATGTCAGCACAGAGCCAGATGCAGGGCTCGAATTCACAAACCATGAGATCATGACCTGCGCCGAAGTCGGATGCTTAACCTACTGAGCCACTCAGATGCCCCAGTATCTCTCCATATAAGTAGTTGATGGTTTCAAATACTCAATAAATTTTGTGCTGGGAAGTTGTCTTTAACTGAAGGTAGCATAAGAGGGACACATACCAGCTATATATCAGAATAGTTATCATAAAAGAGAAAAATATGAATTTTACTTTAGCCCAGTGAAACCAATTTTAATGAAATATTCCTAACGTCTCCTATTCTGACATTGATCTCTATTCTCCATTTGTAAGGAAGTGGTACTATTTTTTTCCATGTGATTTCTTAATGCTAGTCTAGAATTCTAAAGAAGACATTTCTAAAGCTCTGAACACGTACGGGAACAAATCACAAGTGATGAATTTTGTAAATCTTATAACATTTAGTCAAATACCACTTTCTTTACTTAGGAATGTTTAAGTGAAATTTTTAAACACTTAACAGACACTATTAACTATCAAGTGTAAGGAGCAATACCCACAATACAGTGAGAGGCCTCATTGCCTGCAATCTTCTGTTTTAAAGTCACTGGGATTCTATGCAGATTCTACAGCTTCCAGACGAAGGAACAATGACAATAGATGACAAAGATCAACCTCCACTTTCTTCATTCCATTTACACGTAGATTGTGATACCACCTGAGGAAGAAGGACAGAACAGGTAACTTTTAGGAGAAACTTTTAGGAGAAACTTTTAGGAGATTCTCCTGCATGCTAGTTGCAGAACTTTGAGTAAATTATTCAATCTAGTCCATGCCTTAGTATCTTTATCTGTGTAATGGGAGTAATAGTCTCTTGGACTCACAGTAATAAATGAATCAGTGACTCTTTATAAAAAAAAAAGTGTCTAGAAAAATGCATGGCTTATAAAAACCACTCGGTAAATTTTCTTTCTTTCCCCTTCCTCCTCTTCCTCAAATATAACTTCATGTTGCTAGAGTTCCCTGAGGTACATTGCCCCTTGTCTTATTATCAGACAAGGTCAAATACAAGATATATATTAGAATATTTACCATAAAAGAGAAAAATATGAATCTTATACTTCAGCCCAGTGAAACCAACTTTAATTAAATATTCCTAAATATTATCAGAAGCATTACATGCTTGCTCCCTGAAAATTCCACCAAATATCCTATCATCATGAAAGTCTGCTCAGCCTCTCCTGTGTCATCTAAATACCCTCAGATATACCCTGTGCATTTATCAGAAGGTTTGTTGCAACTCCTTTCTTATTATTGGGGTTTTTTATTTAAACACTAAAATATACTCTTTGTGGTGTACAACTCTTTAGGTGTTGACAAATGTATCAAGTTGTATATCCATCACCACAGTTGTGGTACAAAACAGCTTTACCACCCCTAAGGGCTCCCAGGCACTGCCCCTTTGTAGCCAGCCCCACCTGCAACCCCAGTCTTTGAAAACCACTTACCAGCTCTCTGTCTCTATAGGTTTTCTTTTTTCTAGAATGTCATAATTTAAGTGGAATCCTATATTATCTAGCCTTTAAGGTCTAGTTTCTCTCATGTAATAAAAGCATTTGATATTTATCAGTGCCATTCTATATATCAACAGTTCATTCTTTTTTATTGGTCAAGTTAGGTATTGCATTGTATGGAGGTACCGTAGTTTACCCATTCACCAGTTGAGGGATATTTGAGCAGTTTACAGTTTTTAGCATTAGCACAGTTGCTGTAAGCATTTTAAGCATTGGGTGCACCCCAATGTTTATTTTTTATTAAAAAAATTGTTTTTTAATTTGAGAGAGAGAGAGAGAGAGAGCGTGCATGAGCTGGGGAGACAGGCAGATGGAGAGGAAGAGAGAATCTTAAACAGGCTTCATGCTTAGCATGGAGCCCGACGTGGGGCTTGATGTGGGGCTCAGTCCCACAACCCTGGGATCATGAACTGAACTGAAATCAAGAGTGGATGCTCAACCAATTGAACCACCCGGGCGACCCGGTGTTGAGATTTTCTTAGGTGTGCTTATTTGCCACTGTATATATTTTGGAGACAAGTTTTTAAATCTTTTTCCCATTGTTATAGGGTTTTATGTTTTCTTCTTGACTTTTAAGTGTTTATAAAAATAAATTCTGGATGCAAGTCTTTTGTAAGATGATTTGAAAAAAATTTTTCGCTATTTCTGGCATGAATTTTCATTTTCTTAATGCAACCCTTTGAATAGTGGCAATTTTAAACTCGGTAAAGTCCAATTTATTAATTTTCCTCTTCTGGCTCAGGCTTTTGGCATCTTATCTAATAACTTTTTACCCAATCCAAGGTCACATAGATTTTCTTATAATTTATTCCTCAAATCTGAGAGTTCTATGTTTTATATCTAGGTCTGTGATCCCTTTGGAGTTAATTTTTGCATAAAGTGTGAGGGATGGGTTAAGGTTCATCTTTTTGCATGTAGACACCCAATTGCTTCAGCACCATTTGCTGAAGAGCTATCTTTTTTCTTTAAATTGTTTTTACCTCTGTCAAAAAATCAGTTGATCTGAGACCTTACTTATCTTCTTATATAAGCATTTAATTCTATAAACTGTGATCTCAAAACTGCTATAACTGTAATGCACAAGATTTGAAATTTTGCATTTTTATTTTTATTCAGTTAAAAACATTTAATTTTTGCTTTATGGCTTTTAAGTTACTTAAAATTATATTGTTTGTTTTGAAATATTTGGGTATTTTCTGATGTCTTTCTGTTACTGATTTCTGAAACATAATTTATAAGTTTACATAATTTACAAAACATACTTTGCTTGACTTCTACTCTTTCAAATGTGTTATGAAGTCTATTTTGTGACCCAAAGTATAATCTATATTAGTGAATATTCCAACTGAAATGAATGTAACTTTTTCTGTGGTTGGTGGAGTGTTCTATAAATGTCAGGTCAAGTTGGTTGATAGTATTGTTCAGATCTTCTATATCCTTATTTTATTTTTCAGTCTACTCTTTTTATATCAATTACTGGGAAAGGAGTCTTGAAGTCTCCAATGACAATGAAGGATTTTTCTATTTTTCTTTTTAGACCTATCAAGTGTTTTTATTAATGTATTTTGAAATTTTGTTGTGAGGTGTGCATACTTTTAGGATTTTATGTCTTCTTGGCTAATTTCTACCTTTATTATTACAGAATATCCTTCAATTATTCCTGATAGTATTTCTTGATCTGAAGTCTACATTATCTGACACGAATTAGCAATAACACCTTTCTTTTGATTAGAGTTTGTGGGGTATATTTGTTTGCATTTTTACTTTTAGCCAATCTATGTTTATGTATTATAGTGAGTTTCTTGTGCATAGCATATCCAGTTGGATCTTGCTTTTAAAATCAACCAGACAGTCTGTCTCTTAGTTGGTATTTTAGACTAACATTTATGTAATTATTGATATGGTTGTATTAAAATAAACCACTTTGTTATCTGATTTCAATTTTTTCCATATGGTCTTTCTTTATTCCCTTTTTTTTTTTTTTTGTTTAACTGAATATTTCTTGTGGTTACATTTTATTTCCACTATTGACTTATTATTTATACATCTAGAAATGTCTAAAAGTTGGTCTAGGGTTTAAAATGTGCATCTTAATTTATTTAGTTAGTGTTTACTTTAAAGTCATATTACAATGATTTACATGCAGTATATGGATTTTACAACAATATATTCCTAGTTCCTCCTTCCCAAATTTTGTGCTGTTATTACATTGTTATAATATATTTTGCTTTTATACATACAAACATAAAATACTTTGGGTTTTTTTTTTGTTTGGTTTTAGACGTTCATTTAACTTTTAGAGTAATTAAAAGTAATCAAAATGAATTTTCTTACTACTCTTAGTCATTTCTGGCAGTCTACATTCCTTTGGACAGATCCAAATTTCTGACTGGTATCATTCTTTTTGCCTGAAAGTATTTCTGCTTATATTTGAAACATATTTTCTCTGAGTATAGAATTCTAGATGGACAGATTTTTCTTAATTTCAGCACTTTAAATTAAAGGCTTCACTTTGTACATTGACTTTCACAGTTTCTGGCAAAAAGTCTGCCATAATTCTTTTTTTTTAATGTTTAGAGAGAGAGACAGAGAGCGCACACACAAGTGGAGGGAGGGGCAGAAAGAGAGAAGGAAACACAGAATCCGAAACAGACTCCAACTCTGAACTGTCAGCACAGAGCCCAACGTGGGGCTTGAACCCATGAACTGTGACATCATGACCTGAGCCGAAGTTGGATGCTTAACTGACTGAGCCACCCAGGCACCCCAAAAGTCTGCTATAATTCTTATTTGTCATTCTTTTGCATATAATGTCTCTTTTTTTCCTCTTGCTGTCTTCAAATTTTCTTGCTTTCAGATGTTTAAACATGAAATACCTAGGTATGCAATTTTATTATCCTACTTAATGTTCTTTATCTGTGCTCTACTGTCTGTCATTAATATTAAACATTTGCAATCATTATTCTTTTAACTCTTTGTCTTTCAGTTTGGGTCATTTCTCTTGATCTATCTTCAATTTCACTGATTCTTTCTTTGGCTATGTGAGTTTACTAATAAACCCACGAAGGCATTCTTCATCTCTGTTACTATTTTTTTTTATTCCTGGAAATTCTGTTTGACTCTTATAGTTTCCATCTTTCTGCTAAAATTCTCTTTTATCTTGCATTTTGTTCAATTTTTCCATTATAGCCTTCAACATATTAATCATAGTTATTTAAATTTCCCTGTCATAGTTCCAACTTTTATATCATATCTGATCTGGTTCTGTCAATTGCTTTGTGTCTTAATAATGTATTGAGTCTTTTCTTTTTTCCTTGCTTTTTCATATGCAAAATTTTCATAAATTATTGTTAAAATCCTGATATTCTGTGTAGGACAGTAAAGAATGAAATGAAGTAAATAGTTTTTTTGGTTTGAGTTTTGAGTTTCTCAATATAAAGATAGGCACACGTGTGTGTGTGTGTGTGTGTGTGTGTCTTTTAGTATGGGATGTGGAGTCAATCCAGTTAGGAATTGAGCTGGTTTGGGACTTTGGTAAGGTTTTGAATACATAAGTGTACCATAGGCTTCAAATTCCTCTATTGATACCTTGCATTTCGCTTTCAGAGTTTTTCCAACTATCTGCTCTATCCTCAGTTCTGGGTCGTTGCTTTGTGTTGCACTTCAGAGAGGATATCTCTCCCTGCTCTTGCTACTACCCAGGAGTATACTCCATTATCACTTCTATTTGAAGGTTGCTGGTCTGATGATGGTGGAGAGCAAGGAAGGCATTTTCTGCTGTGCTAATCAAGCTACGGTCTTAGCGCTGTTTCTCTGAGTGTGGCTCTTTCTCTGCCCCACCCCCAGCTCTAGTCCAAGCACATAATCCTGTCCATCCCCCCAGGAAAAATGTTTATGTTTATGTTTACCTCCCTTAGCTACAATGGGTTTTCTCCAGTGTTCTAAGGGTGGTAGTGCATGCTTTCTCCCTAGAATTTAAGCCTTATGTTTCCATAGTAGAGGTAAGGAATGGGGTATGGACAGAGTTCTGTGGCCCTCTGGTAACAGCCACTGTTCCCTCCCTCACACTTCTACCACGAGGCATGGGATGAGAACTGCCTCCAATCCTTTTGTGCAAGTGCCTGGTAAGGTACCTCGAGAAGAGCCGTGCAAACTATCCTGATACCTGTGGTTCCAAGGAGCTACATAGTTTCTCACCAGCCCATACTCAGTCTCTACCAATTCCTTAACAATTCGTGATGAAATATTCCTACTTCTGTTTGGTTGCATCTGTCTCAGGTAAGCAAGTGTCCAGGTCTGGTCTTGGCCTAAAGGAAAACTGTATCACCTTCAGTTTGGGCTAGGTGCTTGACACATGACCTCAGCTCCTTTATGGGTTCAAAAAAAAGTTGTTAACTTAAGGTGTGTCCACCTGTTTTGTGTTGTTGTTGTTGGTAAGAGCATGGATGTTGTTCTTTCCAACTCCCTACATCCAAACCAGAAACTGGAAGTAATTGAGGCACCTAGGTGGCTCAGTTGGTTAAGCATCTGACTTCAGCTCAGGTCATGATCTCGCAGTTTGTGTGTTCGAGCCCCACATCAGGCTCTGTACTGACAGCTCAGTGCCTGGAGTCTGCTTCAGATTCTGTGTCTCTGTCTCTCTGTCCCTCTGTCACTCGTGCTCTATCTCTGTGTGTGTCTCTCTCTCAAAAATAAATAAACACTAAAAAAAGAAAGAAAGCAACTGGAAGTAATTGGTTTTTAATTTTCTTTTGCTCTTTGCAAAGAAAAATCTTCAGCTTCGGGCTATGAAGCTATGAAGTCCTCTATCTTTTCTAGGACTATTATGTTCCTTTGTCTCCTATACCAATATTGTTCTCTTCTATAGGTGGAACTATATTGCCATTAATTGGCATTTTCCAGTACTTTGTACTTATAAAGTATTTTAGAATCACTGAAACAGTTTTCTCTGTAACAATCATGTAGGACAAATGGGCAGCATCTGCCCTTTTGTCCATGAGAGAATTGAAGCATAGAGATATGTAGTCATTTGTCTAGGATCAGAGCAAAGGCATCTTAAAACTTCAAAAGTTAATGTGTTAGTTATTTTAGGCACCAGCTCTGACATTTCACTGGGGCAAAACTGCCAGAATACTGTCCCCCAGAACCATAGGGAGAAATCAAGCCTCATTAGAGCAGTTACAATAGTAAATTTTTATGTATTTTGACCACTAAATTTAAACTCAGCCTAGATAATGACCTTTGTGATTTCCAAAGAACTTTGCCAAGTCTTTATTATGCTGGTGTCCTGAGTGCAGGGCAGGCTGTGGTAGAGAAAGAGGAGCTTTAATTCCCTTATCACTTTAGACCCTGGTAGGACTTGATCAACAGGTGAAGAAACAATGCTAATAGGGCCTGGAATATAGTCCTGAATATAGCACCAGGAACTACTTCGTTTCACCTGGAGGAGTCTCTTGCATCCAAGCATGCTCCTTCCTGGAATCAAGGCACCTGTGTTCTCAGTGCCCTCTTATGAATTGCCTGGCCCTGAGTTACCAACTGTTGGTCTTACTTTGAGCTTCTTTGCCTCCTACTTATCAGTGTCCTTCCATCAGCATATTCAGATCAATCAAGTCCACAACAGAGAGACCAAGTATTGGATCCTTAGAGCTTGAGAAAAAGTAGGAAGTATTTTTCAACAACTCAAGGTCACGTCACTGTGCTTTCTTCCATTTTTTAAAAAAAAGCTTTTGGTTTTTAACAGAAGAAAAACAGGAGCTAAAATGAAGAGCTAAGTTCTCACTCCCTTTTCATTAAACTTTTATTGTCTATGCTACAAGTCAACCAACAATAACTGTTGACTTATAAATCTGAGCAAAAGACACAATAGAGAGATACAACATCAGTGGTCATGGGCAGGCAGTAGGGGAGGCAGAGGTGAATGAATTGGAGCCCAGACTTTGGAAGCCATGTCAGCGTCTCACTTTTTTATGTCAACGTGGAAGCAAATTGCCTGGAACAACAAAGAGAGCAACTGGACTACCATAGAATCCTTCCTATGATAAACTTGAAAGCATCTTTGCTTTAAACAGTTAAATGCATTAGAGTTGACATAAAGAGGAAAATACCAAGGTGCAAAAAGTGAATATAATCTTTCAATAAAAGTTAATGCTCAGTGGAAGGTTAGTACCACCAGGGCGCAAGACTCTGATTGCATCCTAATTTTGATCAAAGTTGTAGGAACTGTTTGCTAAAGATTTAAGTGCTCTGTGCTCACAAGTTGACTTCTGTTTACCTACCACACTTCCTCATCCTGTGCACTAAAGGCTAACATTTGCCAGGAGGTTGCAAATCTAAAATCATGCTTAAACACTATTTTTTTATTGGTCAAAGCCCATGAATAAAATAATGGGTCAAACGACCTAATCTCTCTTAAGGAAATATCAACTATCAGACAACTGAAACAATATGGAACAACCCAACTTGAACTTTAATGATAAGCTTTGAGGGTGGGGTGGTGAAGAAGGGAGTTGGGGAGGAAGATATAAATGTGCTAGACGGAGGCAATAAAAGCAAAATGAGAAAATTCCAGGTAAGATGAAATAAGCACACTAAACCCATCTGTCCCACAACTATAAACCCTGAACCGAATGCACGGAGCATATATTGGGGTCCCTGAGGAGTGAATAGGAGCAGGCTAATCAGGGAAGAATACCAGACTTGCAGTACCGCTGGACAGTGGTACATTTACCATCTATTCCTTCCAAGTATCCTTCAGCCTGAACTGAATGCAGTGGATGCCAGGAGTGAACACCCCGAGCAGACAGTGAAGTCTGGGAGAAAACCTGAGGCTCTGGTTGGAGGAGTAAAAAGGGGAACTCCTAGTGATCAGAAAGTGCAGAGGGGTTCCCGGGTGGCTCAGTCGGTTAAGCATCTGACTTCGTCTCGGGTCACTATCCCACGGTCTATGAGTTCAAGCCCCACATCAGGTTCTGTGCTGACAGCTCAGAGCCTGGAACCTACTTCTGATTCTGTGTCTTCCTCTCTCTCTGCCCCTCCCTAGCTCTCGTTCTGTCTCTCTCTCTCTGTCTCTCTGTCTCTCTGTCTCTCTCTCTCTCAAAAATAAACATTAAAAAAATTTTTTTAAAGAAAGTGCAGAAATTCTCCGTTTGTGTGGCTACTTTTTCTCTCCCCTCTTGTTTCCATTCTCTCATGCACTAGCTATAAGACAATCCACCAAGCAGTGGCAGAGACCAGTAACGACCAGTAATTTGTATACCCATATGCTAAAAAATAAACGTCAACCTAAACCTCACATCTTATTCAAAAATCACTTCAAAATGGATCACAGATCTAAATGTAAAACATAAACTATAAATATATAGACTAAAATATAAAGAAAAAATCATAAATTTAAAGCATTCGATCTGGGAATATCAATGGCAAGAGAATGAAATGGCAAGATACATACTGGGAGAAAATTTTTTGAATCACAGAGCTGACAAAGGACTTGTATCCAGAATATAACTTTAAAAACTTTCAAAACAACAAATAAGAAAGAAAATTTGAGTGGGTGAAACACTTGAACAGACCCTGCACCCATGAGAATATGAGGATGTAAAAATAAGCTCGTGAAAAAGTCTTCAACATCATTAGTCACTAGGGAAATCGAAATTAAAGCCATGATGAGATACTACCACACACTTATTAGGATGACTAAAATAAAAAATACTGACCTTGTAATACAACCGATCTCTCCTACATCACTGCCAGGAATGCAAAATGATATTTCCATTGTGGAAATGGTTTGGCAGTTTAAATGTGATCTTAACCTATGATCCAGCAATTCCATTTTGAATACCTACCCTACAAAAATGAACACGTCTATTCTTGAAACAATCTGTTCATGAATGTTTATAACAGCTCTATTCTAATTGCCAAAAACAAGAACCAACCCAAAGTGGCTGAATAAACTGTGGTATGTACATATAATGAAAAGGGACAAACCTTTGATATATTCAACAACTTGGATAAAGCTCAAAACATTATTCTATAAAAGGAGCCAGTTTCAAATGTTGCATACTCTAATGTTATACTTAGATGGTATTTTCAATAAGATAAAACTGTAGGCATGGAAAACATACCAGTGGTTGCTGGGGTTGGGATGAGGGAAGGGGTGAACTATAAAGGGGTAGCAAGGAAGCTTGGGGGTTGGGGGGACAAGGAACTGTTCTGTATCCTGATTATAACGGTGGTAGCATGAACCTGTACATTTGTAAAAATGTATAATGCTGTATACCTAAAAGTGATCAATATTAGTCTGATAACTTATAAAGTAGTTTTTTGAAGAGAAATACAAAATTGAACCCAAAGGAATTTTTATCTTCAACTTTATTTTATTTTTTATTTTTTGTAATGTTTATGTATTTTTGAGAGAGAGAGACAGAGACAGAGTGTGAGCGGAAGAGGGTTAGAGAGAGACAGAAACACAGAATCTGAAGCAGGCTCCAGGCTCTGAGCTGTCAGCACAGAGCCCGACACGGGGCTCGAACTCACCAACTACAAGATCATGACCTGAGCTGAAGTCAGACACTTAAGCGACTAAGCCACCCAGGCACCCCAATTTTATTTAATTTTTATTTTATTTTATTTTTAATGTTTTTAATGTTTATTTATTTTTTGAGAGAGAGAGAGACAGACAGAGTGTGAGTAGGGGAGGGGCAAAGAGAGAGAGGGAGACACAGAATCCGAAGAAGGCTCCAGGCTCCAAGCTGTCAGAACAGAGCTGGACGCAGGCCTGAACCCACAAGCTGTGAGATCATGACCTGAGCCAAAGTCAGATGCTCAACTGACTGAGCTACCCAGGCACCCCTTATTTAATTTGTAAATAAATGTTTCATTTTTGAGAGAGATAGTGTGAGTGGGAAAGGGACAGAGAGAGAGAATCCCAAGCAGGCTCTACTCTGCCAGTGCAGAACCTGACACAGGGCTTGAACTCACGAACCTTGAGATCATGACCTGAGCTGAAGTTGGACATTCAACTGACTGAGCCACCCAGGCACTTCAACTTTATTTTAAAATGTTGGTTTCAGGGGTGCCTGGGTGGCTCAGTCAGTTAAACATCTGACTTTAGCTCAGGTCATGATCTCACAGTTAGTGAATTCGAGCCCCATAATCGGGCTCTCTGCTGACAGTGCAGCACCTGCTTCGGATTCTCTCTCTGTGTCCCTTTCTCTCTGCCCCTCCTCTGCTCACTCTCTTTCTCTCTCAAAATAAATGAATAAACTTAAAAAATATATATACTGATTTCAAGTCCAGGAATTGAAGGCATGTAATGACTGCCGACCAGTGTCATCCTATCACTGAATCCTGCCACCACAAACAGGGCTCCCTAGACCCTCGGAAAGCAGTTAGGTGACAGACTGGCAATCCTTTAGATGATCTGACAGCTGTAAATGGCCAGTCTGTACAATCCTGGTTGACCAGAAATATTTTTCTGTCGATAATTCAAATTGGTTGTCTACACTGCCTCAGAATGCCCAGGGAGTTGCCAACCCTGGAAATTACTTCCAAGTATTTGGCAGACTGATAATTGGCCACGATTTAAGTTGTTCTAACATCATTGCTCTTTTCTGCCTTCTAAAATCTATGCTTTTTTTGGTCCCTTTGACCACCCCCGCCCAAAACTGGAAACCTCTGTTTTAAGTCAGCTCCATATCTTTAACTTTCCTTTCTTTCCTGAGACCTCTGTCTAAATCCTTCTTTGTAAGTGGGTGAGTACAAATGAAGATGTCTGGTTATCTGGTGTTGGCCTAGGCCAAGAGAGGATTATGGTCTGTTTTCTGTTCAATTTCTCCCTCTTCACCCCACTACCAATGTTCGGAGAAACCCATTCGGAACCAGCATGCTCCAGCAACTCATTCGCTGACCCCTGTCTCTAGAGAGCAGGCAGCTGGGGTCACGCAGATGACCATCAACTGCCCATTTTAAACCCCTCATTGCTTTCTCCTAGCGTCTAATAATATGGCCATCAGTCGAACTGCGTATGATAAACAGACAGTAAACTTACTGGATGTGTTTTACAGAGCACTACCACCTTTGTCTCTGTCGTAGTGCTTGTCCCACAGTTTCTGGACAAAGCCTTCCAGGAATTCAGATTCCCATTTAGCCAACATCATGAGAGCCTCTTATATGCAGGGTGCTTTTATGTGTATTATCTCACTCAATCTCCAAAAACGCCCATCGTCTTCAAAGTATTTCTTAAGCACTAATTTGCACTACGTGCTGTGTTAAACTCACATTTAGGCCATTTCAGAGCCTTTTAAGGCCTTTGCAACACGATCTCATGGGCATATCTATCTAAACACACGCAAGTTTTAGAGTATTACTTGAATGTTTTTATTACGTATGTTTAAGACAGAACACCCTCAAATGTGGGCACCACAACATTTAACACACCCACCTTGGGCAAGTGGCAAGTGAGGTGTGGCACAGGGTACATAATAACATAATACGTAGTGGGTACCTGGTGCTTTTTATGATCCACAAATACAAGCTAATTGGTAAAAAGGATACCTGCAGTATTTATTCATATCACCTGTTAATCTGTCACCATCCAGAAGCTTTGGACAAGTTACTACCACAGCCTTTGGCTGAACAAAGTTTGAGCATTCAGCTGGAGGACCGCATTAAGTCTTTGAGTCTTTTTTCCCTCGTCGTGGTAAAACGTAACAATAGCTAAGCAGAGGCAGTTAGACCAGCGAGTCATCGTCTGTGATTCTTTCACTTAACCAGTGCCAAAATCAATTTTGAAGCATTATCTCAAAGTTGCTTTCAACTCGATCTGGGTGTTTCTCTTCAGCTAGAATATCACCCCCTACACTGGAATCTTTATTATATCACACTAATCTAATTTAAATGCATTTTTACTGTACTTGGTTTAATGAATGTGGAATGTGTCACTATGAAATTGCACCATTAATTTGATAAATAGGACTTGAAGGTATAATTTTTTCCAGCATTGCAGACTAATGAAGCTAAAATACATATATAATAAGAAGTGTAAATAATAAATTATTCTTAGGAGCAAAAAAATTAATTAGATCTTACCACAGATTGCATCTCAATGTCAATTTTTTTCCCCCAAAACTACTGACTTTCAAACTACTTGGAACACCATGGTAAACCTTGGAAAGTTTCTCAAGTGATTACCTTCCATCCTGGGAATCTGTTTTAAGAAACCGCTATTGTTCAAAAAATCCTTTTAAGATGCCAGTACGGATCCCCTGTTGTCATTTCTACAGGGCATTTAGAGTATCTAGATGAATTAATCTTTTTTTTTTAAGTTGCACAGTTTTATTTATTCATAAAGACTCCTGAAAATCCTTTCAGATAGTATGCTGTGGAGATGGAAAAAAAACAAAAAACCAAAAACCAGGAGACCTTCTATGCAAATTTGCCTCCAAAGGCGACAGAATTCCATCCACAGTGATTTCAGGGGAAAGTTCCTCCTACAAGCTGGCTGTTCACAGGAAGTCTGTGTTGTCCATGGGCTGAAGGATGTGATAACAGAGAGCGATGGGTCACTCCCCAATTACTGTTCAGATGCACACTCCGTGGGTAAGAACCAGATAGCCACTAAGCTGGAAATTAGCTGGGTAATACGCACACTAAAACCAGAGACCAGATAATGCTCCAAATGAGATTCTATTCCTTGGGCAGAGGGAAAGGAATTATGACTGGCATTATGAGTTTTGGTTCAGGTTCGGCATAAGAGCAGTGACTTTAGTGTTTGTATATATTAGCCAGTAATTCCGAGAACTCTAATTAATGGAATCTTTGCAGAAGACATCAGCTACAGGATGTCCCGTCTGCTTAGAAACACAGAAACTACTGAAATCACAATGTACAGCGCTGTGAAGCCCATTTGGAGATTCCAGTCCTTGTTTTAATTTTCTATATTAAGTTGAAAAACAAAGTACCCATCATACACAATGACTATGTTTTGTGTATGTTTTCTTTGTCAGATATAAGGGTTTTTTAGCTTCGTTTTCAAAATGAAATTTTCCCTTAGGAAAAAATTCCAAGGAAAAGGGGAAAGAAGCTCTTGGAATTAGAATGAACTATGTGGGGTCCACCCACCCTCTCTTTTTCCCCAGTTGGAGGTCTGTACATTCAAAGACAATTTAATCACCCTCTGTCCCTTCCCTGGCCTGATGCAGGACGCTGAGCCAAATGCTATCCCGGCCTTATTTTCTATTCCTAGTGTGTAGTTTAACAAACAATGTTTTTATTTCTTGTTATTTGATTTGGAGCCAAAATTCTGACGTGGCATCAGTTTTGTTGCCAGATAATGCATTAAACCTTACTGAGGGGTAAACATAATGATCTTCATTAAACCCTTTAAATGAACCCACCTCCTGCTTCTTCAGGTTGAGAAAAGCATTGACAGGGAACATTGTGGAAGCGTCTTGGAGTTATTTTCTTCTTGTAACAGGGGGAGGGAGAGATGAGTGGCAGCTTTTAGGGGGCGAAAGAAAGTTAGGTAAACATAAAAGGTTTTGTAAGATTTCCTCTCCTAATGGCAAAGTTTTAGAGCAATAAATCACAATTCAGTCAATACCATTAGTTTTGGGGCATTATATACCCTCATTAAAGTGCATAAACAATTATATTTATTGAAGGTAATGTACTGTGTAGTGCATTATAACGACACTCATTAACATATGTAATCATCATCTGAATGGGCTTTACTACAATGTAAACTGATAATGGCATGATTGCACACTGGGTTATTAACTTTTCAGTCTTAAGATAATGAAAGGTGATGCAAGAAACCAAAAGCACATATGCATGGCCTTTCATTTGTGAGTTATGCATTTCCATCCCCAATTCTAAGCTCAGGTACCCATGCTCAGGAGTTCATTTTACCTATTGTGTTGACACAGGACCAGATTCCACACGGTGCTTTGAAGTGGGGTGGGGGAGAGTATGTGGCAGGAACTAGCTCAGACCCAATAATGAAGATAATTCTGCTGGTGACCTATTTCCATCTTACATTGTGGCTTATACCGTTCATTCTCTGGTTTCAATATTTTCCCACACAGACGTGGATGATATCACCTGCTCTAAGAAAAATGAGAACTTCCTCCAAACTTTTCCTTTGAAAATTTCACTTACCAGGCAGGCATTTGCCTAATGATGAGGAAACATTTGAAAAACCCAGATTAAGGGGCAGTCTACTAAGGTGACAAGACCATGAAAGATGACGAAACAGTGGGGAACTATTCTAGATTAAGACAAACTAAAGAGACATGATAACAATGCAGTATCCGTTCCTAGATTCAATACTGGAGCAGAATTTTTGTCTCTTTTTCTATAAATATATCTTTTATTAGGACAATTAAAAATTTTGTATAAGGTCTATAGATTTGATAACAGCATTTTATTAATGTTAATTTCTTGATTTTGATAATTATACTGTGATTATATAAGATGTCCTTGCTCTATATATGTATGTAAAAGTATCTAAGAGTAAAGGCCCTTTATGTCTGCAACTTACTCTCAAATGCATAAAAAATGAATATATACTTATAATAATGATAGTAAATACTATACAAGGAGAGAATCAAAAAGCAAATCTGGAAAAAAAAGTCATAATTTGAGTGAAGGACATTCAGGAATTTTTTGCACTACCCTGACAGTATTCTCTAAGTCTGATATTATTTCAGACTAAAAAAAAAGAAAGAAAAAAAAACATTTAGAATTAAAGACTTGACCATAAAAAGGCCATGACTTTAATTAAGCAGATCTTTGGCTGGCATTATCAGCAACAAGTCAGAATAATGATCAGGATCTCAGTACTCATTTACGTCCTTTATCTGCTCTGTCAGTGGAAGTCCCAGATTTGTGAGGACAGTTCTTAATTCCTTTGCTCCCAGCTGATATCTATTTCCTATATTTTAGAGTCAGGAATGACAAAAGGTTCGTGATATGAAAGGTAAAAGGCATTGTGCTCTAATCACCAAGATTAAAGAGTAATAGCGGTAGCCACTTAAAATTCCCTCTTAACCACGACTTCACAACCAGTTTCTACATCAGCCTGAGAGCTGTTCTCAAAAGAATGATTGACTTACATCTCTGCATAAGCCCGAACGAAAGCACTCCTGGCTGTTTCCCTCCTACACAAACCACTGCCTACACACTCTTAAGTAGCACCCAAACTTGGACCAGTGGGTCATGCAGAGTGGGTGTTAGCTTCCCAACCACACTCGTTATGGAGAAAATGAGGCAAATAAAGCTACAGTAAGTTACCCACTGAAGGAAGGACCACAATGAGACTCATCTCCGAAGTTTCTGGCGTTAGTCCTCTTTTGCTCCTCTAGACCACATAACCCTATGAAAGCAGTAATATTAATGTAATTTAAATTTTGCTTTCTTGGACATGTTTTTGGTTGTCTAGTTTCCACAGCGTTTCCCAGAAATGGAGGATTCTGTAGCTGAGAGCTACCCTTTTCAAGGTTCGGTTATGAAGGCAGAATTGACTGTGCTCAAGAACTACAGAGCAAACGTAATCAATAGCTCTCTATAAATAAGAGGAAATACATAATACATATGCATTTATCTAGAGATAACTAGACTTGAAGACTACATCTACTGGGTTAATGTTTTTATTAAATCATATTAGTGTTGGCACAATAATCTTTTCTCATTATAAATACTGAGCACTTTTATTTACTACAGGGTATAGCTTTAAGAAATTTCCAATTGACTGACAGCTGCCTGTCAACTTCTGACTCTGGAGAGATCCAGGAACTCAGCTTGCAAAGCTCCAGGGAATTCTAAGGAGCTCCAAGATGGTTAATGGCTGTCCATTAGCGTGAGGCCCAGCGGAGCCCTAGAATCTGTTAAGTGGGAAGTTCTTGCTGTAGAAGGTCATATAATTCCCTATTGCCATCCGAGGGAACTGGGAAAATTCAGCTTGAAGCAAAGACTGGGGTGCTATAAGTTTATGTACTAAGGGAAATCACTTCATGCAGTTTGGTATTACCGTACACCATGTTTTATTTATACTCTATACTAGATGAGAAATTGAATACTATGCTCTTTTCTGGCAATGGAAACTTGCCTTATTCTCCTGAACTGGGCACGGCATCAATACAGCAGCTTGCAGCCTTTTTGACTATGTATTATAGAGTGGCTTCTGTGCATTATATATTAAATCCGATATGCACTGTGAGTTTATATGCCACACACACTACATTTTTCTATATTACGTCCTGCAATCTATCATATTAAGTGAAAGGGGTGATGGAGTGGGCCTCAGGTAATGTAAAGAAGATTGCTAACAGCTTGCATGCTGCGTTGAGAGGAGGTAAGTATTTCTGCAGTGTGCTCTGTGTATATACAGCAAGTGAGCACACAGCAAACTGACCATGTAGAGAGCTCAACATCCCCGGCAATGGAATTAACCACCTATACACTAACGAAATTACCTACTGGCCCAAGCAACATGCCTGCCCCATTAACAAAGCCCAGAAAAGTTTCATGGGAGCCAAACAGTCCTTCCCAGAAGTGGGAATAAAAATGAGGTCTGGCCCATTAAAGAAAAAGCAGCAGCCCCCCACCCCCAAACAGTCAAACAGGCTAACAAAGGGCCTCAGCACAGGAAACATGGACATGTGTTCAGCAATCACAGCCTCTGGGCTGTTAATACGTGTCTCATATTCTTCAGTCTAATATGTGGAGGAAACCTGGAGATCCCAACTCGAAACATCATGTAAAAAAGAACACAAAAGCAGTGACTAACAACTGATAAAGGAAGAAGTGCTGACTAGCCTTTTTGAAATTAAAGTGCATTTTTTCCATGACATTATCTGTTCATGTATCAGAATTCCTAAATCTGGGAATATTCAGAATTGTGTTACCTGTCTTATCAGTGTCCCTGGAATTGTCTCTTGTGGAACTTTCTAGATCAGGATGTATACCTATCTGGGCCTGTCTTTTTATTTATTTATTATTATTTTTTTAACGTTTATTTATTTTTGAGACAGAGAGAGACAGAGCATGAACGGGGGAGGGGCAGAGAGAGAGAGGGAGACACAGAATTGGAAGCAGGCTCCAGGCTCTGAGCCATCAGCCCAGAGCCCGACACGGGGCTCGAACTCACGGACTGTGAGATCATGACCTGAGCTGAAGTTGGACGCTTAACCGACTGAGCCACCCAGGCGCCCCTGGGCCTGTCTTTTTAGCATAACTTTTATGGCTCATGGGGAATTCTGATGGCAAATTTTTATTTTTCTGTGAAAATTTCTTGGTTCTGCTTGCTTATTGATTTGAAGGTAAATGTTTTCTTATCACCTGACACCTAGGTATTGTGACTGCCCATCAAGACTTTGACCTTGTGTTCAGCCACTATGAGTTCCCCTGGTCGTGGACTGCCTGGGATCCTACAGTTACTTTAATCTGCAGCTACTAATCTTGGAATTACACTTTAAGAAAAGAACCCCACTATTAGACACTCATGACTACCACAGGACATCCCTGCCCTCTCATTGTCACTGCGGAATCTGTTTCTGGAAGCCGAGGAAGTGGTCACAGGATGAAGAATCTTTTCTATCAATATTAGTGAAAAGAACCATCACTTAAGGTGCTGTATAATCACTCATTATTTCTATTCTTCTAGCCCTGATAAACTTCATGCAGTGAGGGGATTGTAGCTTTTGTAGAAAGAGACACTTGGCCTTGACTATCAGGCTTTACAATACATCTCTGGTGCAATATTATCAGGTGACACCAATTCATCCCAGAGCATTTTACAGCTTAACAGAAGGTTTTGATTTCCTGGAGGAGTCTTAATTGATTCTGAATTCTTTAGCATTCAACCTTCCTCACGACGATTGTTATAAGACTTAATACAGGAAATATTAAGTTTAGACAAAGAAGGCCCAGAAGGGATACTTTTGCGGACTGTCAGAGATATGTTTCACTATTAAGTGGAAGTGCCGAGCTAGCTGAGGGGCCTTGGGCTTAAGCTTTAGGCCGCTTTATGCATTTCTCCAGCTGCCCTGGAAGGGGAGGGTCCACGTGACCCACCATCTCCACTGCCCGATGATGTATGGAGTGACACTGACAAGTCAAGGAAAATGAGCAGGAGTTACTTCCAGCTTTCTTCCATCAAAGGGAAAGCTGCCAAAATTCAAAACTCTAAGGATGCAGGAGAGCAGGGAAATACAACATCGGGAAAATGGCTCCACTAGGAGAAGCCTGTGCATGATACGCGGAGGACTTCCTGGAACCCATTTTGCCACAAAATTTGCACCAAGTTTCTTTCCTGCTACGGTTAGCAGCCTGTGGCAAACTTTCCCTCAAAACTTTTAGAAGGACTGATAGGGGAAACCATGAGGATGTGATATTGATAAAATAACACCAGTAATGGCACATGTTTGCTTTCATTAATCGAGAGGAACTATTCATCTTTGGGTTGCTTAAAATAGCTAGGGTGTCATGATTTGCCTATGTCTGGATTATAAGGATGCCAGGCACCCTGCCTCCTTCTCTTGAACAGGTGCATCCGCATCACTCCTCACCAATGCAAGTGGGTAGGTGGGAAGGTAGGTCCTCTAGTCACCAGAGAAAGACATTACCTTAAGTGAATCTTCATTCGTTCTTTCATTCATTAAAGCAAAAGTTTTCTGCGCACCTACTCGACGTCCAGCACTCTAACATATTCACAGAAGAATGATGATGGGGAGGATCTTCCCCCCATTCCTATAGGGATGCAGCTATATCATGAGGCCAAGTTGCCACAACCGAACATTCCTCAGCCGAGATTCATCTTCCATGTGGCACTCTACAAACCAAAACACAAGTTTACTTTGCTCTCATTTTTGTATTCCCCACACTACATACATATGCAACGTTTCCCAGTATACCATCTTATACCAGTTTATTTTAAAAAAGAAAAAGTACATAATCATTCTGCAGCTGTCAGAAGCGCCTGGAAAAGCCCAAGAGTTCAGTATGAAAGGTGCTATTAGGTTGGGAAAAACACCACGGCTGCCACAGATGGCTCATTTTCACAATAGACCTGAGGTTTAAAAAAAAAAAAAAAAAACAACTAGTTGTTTTGCCTGCAGCATAAACAAGGAATATTCTCCTTGAGCAAGTGGAACGGGCTTTGCAGAGATGAGCCTCCAATCTGTCTTGCTAAATTCTGACATTAAAAAGAAACACATATGGGTACCTAAACAAATACTCACATGGCACAAGTACAAGCCTAGGGTAGTTGTATCCAATGCTTGACTTTAGAAAATTGTGGGGCAGTGTCTGCAGCATTTTAAAAATTAATAATAATATTTTTATGGTAACAGTAACACATGCTCATCTTGAAAATTGGAGAAATAGGATAAAATCTACCCATAATTTTACCATCCAAGGATGACTACAATAACTCTTTGGTGTATTTCCTTCCAGTCTTTTTTCTGTGTGTGCATATACACACACACACATATACATATATATATATATACACATATACACATATATTTTCACATACATATACGTATTGTGTATGTTTTACATACACATATACATATATGCATCAAATTATGTATATATAGATATATAACATACACATATTCCATGAATATATTTAAAATAAACATATATATTGTATACATCATACATAGGTATTTTTTCTGTGTATATATCTATTAGAAACATATATATTTCTCTTTTTACATAATTGAGCAGTACAACATATTTATATATCTTCTCACTTTCATATTTTTCCTTTATTATTTAATATTATAATTATAATAGGAACGATTTCCCATGTCATTAATCATTAGTTGCACTCCCTGAACATTTTTAATGACTGCATACTATTCCATTATGTGTACACATCATAGCTTGTTCAATAAGTCATCTATTATTACAAATCTCAAAAAGAGTTGCCACATTTTCTGTTTTCTGTAGACAATGCTTCATTAGCCATCCTTATATTTAAATCTTTGGCTGTGTCTCTAATTCCTTACATTAGTATAGCAAAGAATGATCCCAGCTTAAAACATTTTTTAAGACTCTTAATATATATTGCTAAATACTTTACCCAAACAAATTTTGTCTGCAGAGGGTAAGAAATGTTCCTGATTAAATATCAAAGCATATGGCAAAGGAGCCAATTTGGTACAAAGAGTGTAACTCATAATTTTTCATAACTTCATTAAGACTTTGTCCAGTCTACTGGAAGTAAACCCAAATGGAACTATTTTGTAGCTGACAATCGGAACTCTACACTGATCATCCAGTTTTTAAATTGAGTGTTTTAATCACAACCCCAACCCTTCAAAAATAGCATTAATATTTGATATTGTGTTTTTAATCACTACCTTTGTTTAGAACTATATCTCCACTAACACTTAATGTTATAATTTTCTGAATCATCTCATTGAAGGACCTTCCACAAGAGCAAATAGTTTTATTAGAAGGACCAGGAAAATGTTCTTGTTTATCCTAATGCACAGAATATTTTGGACCCACATGGTATCTTTCAGGAGACAACATATTCTTCCCACTCTCATGCCCCTCCTTAAAGTCTCCCTTGAAATACAAAGTAATCTGAAAATTGTAAAGAACATTTTATTGTGTATCTGTGTGTTTTTTCCCTTTATTTTGTGGCTTCAAATCCATCTTCTGTATAAATACACGGCTGAGGTCAGCCAAAGATGGCTGCGTTCAGGCTAGTTGAGCAAAGGTTGGAGTGAACCCCAGCGTGCCGAGGAGGGTTGTGAGCAGAGCATAAGGCTCAAGATGAAAAATCATGAACCAGATGATACTGTCAAGGAAGACTTAATTTTCAATATCATAACCAGAAAAATTAACCACCTCCCAGAAGCAGAAAGGAATCTATTTGAACATGGATCAGTTTATATTGGACTTAATGCTGCTCTCTGTGGTCTAATAGCAAATAGTCTTTCTCGACGCATCTTAAATGTGACACAGGCTCGTATAGCTGCTGGCTTACCAATGGCAGTGATCCCATTTTTGACTGCGCATGCATCTTACAAAGGTTTTGTAAATCTACCTTTGAATACAGGTGATTTGAATTGTGAAACCTGTACCATAACACGGGGTGGACTGGTTGGTCTTGTTTTTGGTGATCTGTGCCCTGTTTTCTTGGCTATACCTGTGAATCGTGGCCTAGCAGCCAGGTATGAGTCAGCCCTGCTACCAGAAAAAGGAAACATCTTAACTTACTGGACTAGAACTTCTAAGCCTGTCTTTAGAAGGATGTTATTTCCCATTTTGCTCCAGACCATGATTGCCGCATACCTTGGATATAGACAATATAAATTAGTTATAAAGGCTCTTCAGTTACCTGAACCTGGCCTAGAAATTCAGTGATTGTTAAACAACTTTGTACACAAAAATAAAACCGTAATGTATGAAAAAATAAATACACGGCTGAACAACTGTAGTGATCAATATTATCTTTATCAAGGACACTAAAGCAGTGAACATATTGCTACTCAGGGTCCCACATGGATCTGCATGGAGTTGGATTTGAACCCACAGTCTCCCTATTTCCAATTCCAGGCAGTTGAGCTACCCCCAACTCTCCCCCAACCCAACACACAAAACCCCCAGGATGATCTATGCCCTTATGTGGAAAATGTGATGGATAGAGACAGCTCAAGCACTAACCTGGAACCCAAAATCAATAAAAGTATTAGAACTGGGTGCTCACAAATTGGTAGCCATTTAGTTCCCCTACTATTAATTTTTTTCTTCCAGACATGAGTTGGGTGCAGTATGTGGACTACAGTTTGCCCTTGAAGATATGGCAGCAGGCCGAAGGAGGGACCTTTTTCACCTAGTGCTTCAAACAATCTTCTTAGTGGGTATTTACTTCAAAACTTGGAAAAGATTTCTATCCAATTGGTATCCATTGGCTGAAAGGAAGACTTCATGCCATTCCATTTATTAAATTTTTTTGTTATAGAGATATTCAAACATTCACAAAAATTGAGATAATATAATAAACCTCTATATGCGTATCATTAATTTTCAACTTTTTTGCTCAGGCCTTTAGTTTTAAGGATGATCCTGGTCGATTTTCTGGAAACAAGGGCCCCCTGTTGGTGGTGGCAGTATAAGGTTCACAATGTTTAGAACATCTGTCATGGAGTTTTCCTCATTTCGGTAGACGATACAATCATCCAATCAATTTGCTAAAATAAAACACCCTAGACTCCATATTGATTTGTGACATCCAATTCTTTGGCCAGCCCTGTTGGCTCTACCTCCAAAGTATATCTCCCATCTGTCTACTTCCCCTTACCTCCACTGCTTCCTCCCCAATGTGAATCCTCATTGGCTTTCCTGTCCTAATTACTGCAATATAATGTCCTTCTTCTTGCTTCTTCTGTTGTCTCCCAGCTCCACTGTGTGATCCGGTCACCACAAGGTAATCCAAGCATTTACGTCAACCTCTGGCTTACCACCCTCCAGTGACTTCTACTTTTGTCCCCCATGACCCTTTCCACTAATCCATGTGGCCAGTATATTCTTCTACAAACATAAATAGGCCAAGTCATTGCACTTCTCAAAATCCCTCAATAGCTTCCTATTACACTTGAACTCAGATTCTTCGGCCTGCATTTCCTACATATCCTTATCTTGCCTACCTCTCAGAAGTAAATTTCCAATTTATCTTCATTTTGCTCACTATACTCCAGCTGCACTAGCTTTCCTTTAGTTCCTTGAACATGTCAAGCCATGCTCCATCCACCTCAGGGCCTTTGCACTTGCTTCCCATCCCTTATCCTATACCCAAGATCTTCACTGTTAACTCTTTCCTATCATCCAGGAATCAACCCAGATATCACCTCCTAAACTAGCTCCCCAGCTCCAACACATTATTACTTATGAAATTATCTTATATTGTGTGTTTATTATCTTTTCACCTACTATTTTAACAGCTCTCTGAATGAAGACATTTTTTCTGTCTTATTCACCACTGTATCTGGAGTTTCTGGAACAAGGTATGTCATGGAAACTCTACACAAATTTGTTGAAAGAAATGAATGAATGAATGAAACAAAAAGGAACTTCAGAATCTTATTGTAAGCATCTTACAGGTAATAGCTATTTTTCTGAATGAGAAATGTAAACTTAATAACAGAGCAAGCAGATTTACAAGACTTCACGGTAAATGGTGGCTTTAGTAGGCTGTGTGGGACCACTGAAAATTCTAGAGAAGAACTGCCTCATGTGGAGACAAAGCCAACAGTGTGAGTTAGCAAAGACTGTATAAAGGCTCCTTTAATCCCCAGATAATATTCCTCCCTGCCTCCCCTGGCCTAATAACCCTGCTATTAAAGTAGTGACTATGGGTGAAACGTGTGCCCAGTGGTCCCTTGAGTACAAAGGCCATGTCTCCTACCTCCTGATAACTTCCCAGATTGTAATGCAGTTCCATTTTTCCATCACTTCACAGTCCCTAATTCCTGACAGTATTACTTCAACTGCCCATTGTGCTCCTGAAATTGATCTCTCCCTATTTGTACCCTAATTCTCAGCTCCAATTCTCAGTCTTCATTCTCTTCGGCTTTGGCCCTATCATCATTCCCTACTGCTGACCACTTCATTCTTGTGGAAACTCTTTGCTCTTACGACTCTCATGGCATTGAACTTCTGGCTATCTTTCTATTGCTATAGATTTCTTGCTCCTATGTACTGCATCTGTGTCCTTGACATTCTCCAAGGGTTACATTTAAGTGCTCTGCTTTACTCTATTCTGTGTTATATGCATGCCAATTATAGTGTGAAGTCATCTGTTTAGATAACCTCACAACGAATCCAAATCTTCAAACTGAGCTCATCTTTTCTCCAGAACCAGCTTCCCTTCCAGATTTTCCTATTTCCAACGTTCTATTTATTCATTCAGCTAAAATAATAATAAGATAAAAAAATTAAAAAGTTTAAAGCATCCTGGATTGTTCCCTCTCCTCCTAACTTCTCCCACCAGAAACATTCCATTTTAATTTTATTGTATTGTTTATTTAAGTCCCTTCCTGTTAGTATTATAATCAATTAATCCTCCCAACTCCATTCTTTTATCTGTTCCAATAAATCCAGTTAAGTTAACCTTGAAACATGCTTTGCCCGCACAACTGCATTGCTCAAAAATTATCTTTGACCACCCTGGCTTAAGTGACTGCCCCCCCCCCCCATAGCATTTGCTGTTTTTGTCACTCATTAAATGCATTCCTTTATCACATTCTGTCTCATGCTATCCTTCCGTGTTGCCCGTGTATTCCCAACTAGCCAGAGAGACTCAGAAAGAAATAGATGTAATAATTATAGCTAACATGTATTGAGTGCTAATAAGGTTTCATGCACCCTACCAAGTGCTCTATATTTATTTTCTTGTTTAATTAATAATAGCACCTACAGTCCAGCGAAGTGGTGCTCCTTTATCCCCATGGCACGGAGGAAATGAGGATTTAGGTCACACAGCTACTCACTGACGGAGCCGGATGGGGGACATGTGCTGCCTAACTTCAAGGCCGGGGCTGCCCCCTACACTGCTTACGTGTCTCGTGCAGCACCCATTTGTATAGGACGCCTACTAAATGTGAATGATGGTAGCACTCAGCACCCCCGTAGAAGGCTGGGGGCGCTCAGGAAGTGCTGGCGGTGCCCTTAGAACACAGCAAAGCGCACGAAGAGGTAGGATTGTGTCTGCCTCATTCGTTCTCAGGTGGAGTGCATGTCCCCCGTCAACCGAGGAACTGCTGTGATTTACAAGGCACTGGTTTCTGATGAAGAGTTCCCTGCCTCCGGGACGCAGTGATAGGAGCACCTGTTCCGGAGCCCCAGAGGGGACAACTGGAGCTTTCTGTGCGAGGGGGATTGTTCGGGGAGCGCGACGTCAGGGCAGTGCAGCGCCGCGGTGTCACCGGGCCAAGGAGCAGACCAGCTGAAGCCGCGAGGCCAAGGAACATTCTGTCCGGGCGTGCATGTCCGGGTGTGCATGCTAGGATTCCCAGAAAGAGAAAGCGACGTTGGAGGAGAAGCTGAGGCAAGATTCTCCAGGCTTGTACAAGGCATTTAGCTTTTAGTTGTTATAAAAATGAAAATAATGGTGAAAGCAGGGAGAAATCCGCAGCTGCTCCGGGCTATTCATACCATAAGAGATCCCACCAGGCCCTCTTTATTGTTGCAGTTTTGGCAAATTATTTTCTTATCACACACAACCTCCTCACTTCTGTTCCTGGATAAGCACTTAGGCTCATAAAGCTGTGGGTCAGCCACAGTTGAGCATCCAGCTCGCGGAACAGCCGGCCGTGGGGAGCTCGAGAGCCCGCCCCTCCGAAAAGCAGCCACTGGAGTCCATAAAAAGCTGGCCCGGCCGGTCCATCGGTGGCCCCGGGTCCAGGGCTCTGGCCCGCATCACCCGCCCCCCCACACCCCCCCCCCCCGGGCGAGGCTTCACCCGCGGGGATGGCCACGCCGCGCCGGTGGAGCTGGGGAGCCCCTTCCTGGGTGCGAGCGCGCACCGGCAGGTGCTCCAGCCGGCGCCCCGCTGCACCGGGGCTGGCCCGCCGCGGACAGAAGGGGCCGGCTGCCCACCACACATGTGCGCTGGACAAATGCGCTGGCATCTCCGGCGTGGGCAGAGAGCATGCCGCTCCCATTATCCCGGCCCATTAGGGAAGCAATTGGAAAAAAAACATTTAGCAATTTGGACAGGAGTGAGGCTGCCGAATGGCTCGTTTCTCTGTGACAGCCTGCCACGTACAGATGAAAGGGAAGGCTTATAACAAATTTTCATTACCCCCAAATAAAAAAGCAACAGCAGGCAAAGCAAGGGCTTTGAGGCTGAGAGGTGGGGCCAGAAATCCACCCAGAAGACCACAAAGGAGCCTCAGCAAAACAAATCAATCACTCTCTCCAGTCACTTCCACTTGCAGAGTGCGGTTCATGCAAATGGCAATCAGGCCTGTCAGCCTGTCAGGCTTTGGCCTTCAGCTCCTTGCCTCACACTATTCATTAAGTGCACCAAAATACAGCCTGCAGGGCTCTCCTCTTGCTCAATGCCCTTGCTCACCTTTCCTCAACAACCTAAGCCCCACAGGAAAACCCACCCCCAAGCTGGGGGGCAGGGATGCAGGCAGGATTTGGTGAAGGGAAGCGACAGGGAATTTGCAAACAGCACCAGGGTCTTTGCATTTTGCTTTGCTTCCAGCTTTAGTTAGCACTGGGTGGAAATCAGACCTCAGATTCAGAAGGGCAAAGGGTCCTGTGGGGGCTCCCAGATGCTCGGGGCTGCCGTTCTCACCCCCAATCCAGGTTCTGCTGAGAGAGTCCAGGACACCCACTAGGCACAGACCCCAAATGAAACCCCAGCCTCTGAATATCCCACACGAGTCCCACAGCCCACTCCTGCTCTAATGAGCCTGGCTGCCCGCAGAGCTGTGTAATGCATTGCGCCTTTGACCTTATTAGAAGACAACTACACAAATACCGCCTTTTCCTGGCCTGGGTGTCTGTCCGCAGGTATCCCCAGCACGTTTACCATGGCAGATAAAAATGAATTGTGGCAGGGGGTTGCAGACTGGATGTTGAAGAAGATCAGGGCTGGAATAGAGAGGTTTCCCATTCCATGGTTTCTCAAAATCCCAGTCTTTCATTATCAACTGCTTCAAAAACACATGTTATTAAACATCTGGGTTTTAGTGACATCCAAGACAGCACAGAGAATGGAATAAATGGGATTTGATGTGTGTGTGTGAAGGGGTGTCTAAGGATTGTTCCCCATTGGGACCTGAGTGTTGACAGCTAAAGGGCAGAGTTTGGTCACAGCCCCCAGAATATCAAGACAAGGCCCTAGTGTTACCTTTTCTATTTATAGATTAAACTAGTTTGCAAAGAAATAACATATAAAACGTATAAAGATGTTTCAGTCTCCCTAATAGGACACATGTTAAATGTCAAGGATTTGTGATGTTTGTGGTACATACACACAGGTAACTACAGAGCTCAGATGGGGAGTATCCCTTAACGGCCTAGAGCTCTGAAAAGGATCCACTCAGGGCAAGAGAAAGGTTTGTTGAGTGCCTTCAGTGTGCCAAGTCCCTCAGATAAGGTGTGTTTTTGAATGGTAAACTGAGGTCCAAGAAGTTTTCCTACCTTGCCCAGGGCCCTACAGCCAGAGAGGGGCAGAGCCAGCGGTACAGAGTTTGGGGAGGATAGAGAGTTGGCGGGAGCCATCCACAGAGCCAAGGCACAGAGACAGAAAATCTAATTCTGCCCCCGAGTGCCTCCTCTGTCCAGAGCACTGGCCCAGACACCAGGAGAAACAAAGATGCAGAAGAAATGAGATTCTCTTTAAGGAGCTTGAGACCAAGATGCAATCAGAGGCACCACTACCATAAAACACCGTGATGAATGACAGAAGGTATCAGAGAATGAAGAGATAAATAGATGGGGAAAACATGTTTGAGATGCAGGGGTAGCCTGGTTTGACTGAGGTACTGACCAGAAATTTTTCTCTACATACCCAAGGATCCCAAGCTAGTATTAAGGGAACTGAACACTGAGCTTTTCAATTTCCCCTAGTTTTCCCAGTCCAATAGACTCCAGGCACTGGTCATGGGGGAAAGGGAAGGGGAAGTCGGTTTAAGGTTAAGAATTCTTGAAACAACCTAAGTGTCCATCTGTGAATGAAAATGTGGCACATAGATACAATGAAACATTATTTGGCCATAGGAAAGAATGAAATCTTGCCATTTGTTACAACATGGATGGACCTAGTGGGCATTATGCTAAGTGACATAAGTCAGGGAGGAGCACCAGGATGGCTCAGTCAGCTGAGCATCCGACTCTTGGTTTCAGCTCAAGTCATGTTCCCCTGGCTTAGTGGGTTCGAGTCCTGCATCGGGCTCTGTGCTGGTAGTGAAGAACCTGCTTCGGATTCTCTCTCTCTCCCTCTCTCTCTGCCCTTCCCCCACTTGTGTTGTCTCTCTCTCTCTCAAAATAAATGAACAAAACTTTAAGAGAAAAGAAATAAGTCAGAGAAAAGGCAAATACCGTATGCTTCCACTTGTATGTGGAATCTAAAACAAAACAAAACAAAAAACGAAAAAAATTAAACTGAACTCATAGAGACAGAGAGCAGATTGGTGGTTGCCAGAAGTGAGGGCTGGGTACAAAAGGGTAAAAGTGGTCAAGCAGTACAAACTTCCAGTTATAAAGTCCTGGGGATGTAATGCACAGCATAGCATCTATAGTCAATAATACTGTACTATGTATTTGAGAGTTGCAGAGAGAGTAAATCTTAAAAGTTCTCATCATAAGAAAAAAATTGTAATTAGGTGTGGTTGATGGGTGTCAACTAGACTTACTGGGGTGATCCTTTCATAATATATACAAATACTGAGTCTTTATGTTGCACACCTGAAACTCAAGAATGTTATATGTCAATTATATCTCAGTTTAAAATAAATAAATAAATAAAGCGGTATCCGGGTGGCCCAATCGGTTAGCATTCAACTCTTGGTTTCCCCTCAGGTCGCGATCTCACGGTTTCCTGGGTTCGAGCCCCATGTTGGGCTCTGCACATAGAGTACAGAGCCTGCTTGGGATTATCATCTTTCTCTGTTGCTCCCCAACTCACGCTGTCTCTGTCTCTCTCAAAATAAATAAATAAATAAACTTAAATAAATAAATAAATAAAAATGGAGGGATTTTTTTTTTTTTCCAGGAGTGTACTACATCATCGTGAAGGAGGTACAGGCCAAGAGTGTTCCCTGCCTAAAACTATGTATAAAAGACCAATACCTCAATATTCATTGTCTCCAATGGGGCGCCTGGGTGGCTCAGTCAGTTAAGCGTCCTACTCCTAATTTCGGCTTAGGTCATGATCACACAGTTTGAGAGGTCGAGACCTGAGTCGGGCTCTGCCATGACAGCACAGAGCCTGCTTGGGATTCTCTCTCTCTCACTCTCTCTCTCTCTCTGCCCCTCCCCCACTCACACATGCAGTCTTTCTCTCTCTGTGTCTCTCTCTCTCTCAAAATAAATTAACTTAAAAAAAGATTTTTAAAAAATATTCAATGTCTTCAAGAAGTTTGTCAATAATTATAAGGTGTGGGTGGTATCATTCTTTTGCAAACACCTGATATATATTCTCTCATTAACTTTTCTTTACTACCTGAACAAGGCGGGCAACGTTATCCCCATTCCAGGTCAGGGTGACAGTACAACTTACCCATCCCCACATAGTTGAGAAAGGGTAAAACTTGACCCCAGGGTGTATTTTTAAATTAAAATAATTATTCTGTTTTTTGAGTGTTGAGACTCACCAAACATTGCACACCCATTTTCTCTGATCTGTACAGTTATGTACACAGTAGGTTATCACCCTTGATTTACAGTTGAGGGATGGAAGCTCCGAGAGGGAACATGAGTCACCCATTGGAGCAGCAGTGGGGGTGGGGGGCAAGGATATGGGAGGATGTGGGTGTGCTCCCCAGAATGAAGTCCTTGACCAGCTAGAAAGCTGACTACAGCATCGTACTGGACTAGGAACCATGGAGCCAAAGTCTAGGTCGTGCCCATTCCGTCTTCGAGCAAATCCTTTTCAATCCAGAGCCTTTGTTTCCTCCTCTGTTAAATAAATGTACAAACCTGGGGTTTCAGCTTCTAAGTCCAGGGCTCTCTTTCCCAATGCATCTCAGTGTCCACCTAGAAATCTGTTTCTGCAACCAAGATGTTTGCAAGCGTTCTCCTTCACTTCATCATCGTGTAGCTCTCTGTTAAACAGAGCTCCAGTTTCAAAAGAAACAAGAAGGGGCAGGGGTATCTCTTGGATTGTTAGGACAAAAAGAAATTCTACATCAAGTCATTCAGGGGAAAAAATTCTGAATTTTTCAAGAGACCACTTCGTCTTTCCGCTTCCCATTGTGAGGAGACTTCATGCTTAAAAGGAGGTCCCGTGGCTAGGACGGACCAGTGTCTCATGCTGGAGGCCTCGATGGCCAACTAGGTGCAGTGGCCACTGGAACACTATGACTCAACACTTGTTTTTATTCCAATTTGTGAGAAGCATTTTGCCAGGACATCTCTTGATAAGGGCTGTACTGAGGACATCCCCGTTCTGCCAGACTTAGACTAGGGAGTGGCTTGAAAAATATAACTGTATAAATAAACGGATTTCTGGTCAGAAGAGAAGTCTTTCTTTCATAAGATTACCCTGATTTAAAATTCATGAACCAATGTTTCTCAAAGTATGATCTCTACATCATTATGCCAAGCGTCGCATAGGGTGCTAGTTTAAAATGCAGATCTCTTAGTCCCCCTGCAGTCCTATTGAATCAGAATGCCTCAGGTGGAGCCCCAGAATCTGCATTCTGCATTTTAACAGGCTCCCCAGGTGACGGGTGTGCACTCTGAAGTTTGTGAACCTCCATTATAAACAAAACAAACCACTCCCATATCTATGGTGCCCCTCAAAACAAGGACTTTGGCCAGCTAAAATAATAAAATAAAGTTTGTATTTATCCCAGGACGCAGCATTGCTCCCCAAGGAAAGCAGTTGGCAGATATTCCTGCTGACGGGTGCCAGCCATGGCTACAGCAGTTATTTCCAGGCGATGGACAATCCTTCCAGCCCAAATGAAACTTAAGCTTAAAATAACAATGATAGTTTTGTGCAATAGCAATGAACCTTTTAATTTATCATGCTCCAAAATCATATGGACTGCCTAACACCATCAGGTCCAATAGTGCCATCCAGAAGCAAGCTGGGCTTTGATCTGACCTCATATGTCATGTCTGGGAGAGTCAGAATAATATCACGGGGCTGGCTTCCATTTTGCTTTTTCTGAACACTTTCTGACTCACTTCACTTCTAAGCATAGATAGTATATATACTGCTAACCCCATCCTTTCCTATTCAGTTGTTTTAGATCCTTCTCCTTCAAGTGCTTTTCCAAATTCAGGCCTGGTGAGCATGCAAGGGTTTTAGAGAACACACGGCCCTTCAGAGCCTAAAGCAACTCAGAAAAACAATAATTCATGTCTCCAGATTCCAGAGGAAAAAAAAAATCCCAGCGAGGTAAACATATTTGTAAATAAATATAAAGCACATATCAGCATTTATCGGTTTGATTCAGAACAAAGCATGATTACATATTCACTGTAGACACTGGTGGATTCTGGCTTCTTCTTAGTTAGGGGCTGAGGTCAAGGACACCTGGGAGTCCCTTTTCCCTCAGCTCACCCTTCTGCTTTCTGTCTGACCCACAAAGGGCCAGAAGCACACTTTCTCTGCATAGAAGGAAAACCTACTGGGGCATTTCTTCTTTACAACCAAATGCAAAGCTGCCTGCTGTGTAAATAGATGGAACTAAGAGACTAAGTGACACCATTCTCAATGCAAAAGACGTTAACCCTAAGTTTTCACAGCAATGCTCTGGAATTCTCAAAGGCTAAAAGAAACTCACAAAGCCCTCTGCAAAAGTAGAGCAACCTTGTTCTACCAGTGAGCTCAGATTCTGTACACTTTAGTTCAATCACTGACTGGAGAGGGCGTGTAGCAGCAGCAGGAAAGCAAGGATCCAGGTGGAAGGCGAAATGGTGTTGGGTCAAGTGGATTTGACTTATCAAGAGATATTGGCCCAATATGGTTGTGGATTTCCTGATTTGAATGGTACTCTTTATCTACTGTTAATAGCAAGAGACTCCCTTTTAAAGGTAATTGCTACATTTCTCACTTGTTCATGGGGCTTGCACAGTTTGATATTTCTGACTCTCTCATTTTTCATACAAATGGAAATCCCAGCAGTGTGCGCTCAGAGGTGTCTCATATCAGCCCTTCTTGTTTCTCCCCCTGTTTCTTCGATGGCCATTTGCTCCCTTTGTGGTACTCGCTGTCACACAAATGGTCCCAATTACCTAGAAAAGAGCAGGCTGTAACCTGTCGTCTTCCAGGTTTTCTGACCATATTGCCCCTACCACATCGTTTTCTCTTTCTGCTGAAAAACTTCCTGCCAAATTTCAAGGGGACAGGTAAAGTAAGGGGTTCTGTCCTTCTGGCAGAGGCAGGGGCATGCTAGCAAAGCACAAGGAAGAGAGAGGACAGGTACTGTGGTGTATTCTTACAAGTGGCTGTGAGAGTAAATCTTTAATGTTCACACCATACCGCCACCACCACCAAAATGGCAGTGATGTGAAGGATGTATTAACCAGCCCTACTGTGGTAAATATATTGCAATATATACATGTATCAAATCATCACGTCATTTATCTTAAGCTTATACAATGTTATATGTCAATCATATTTGTCAATCATATTTCAATAAAGCTGGGAAAATATAAAGAGGGGTGAAGTAATTCATTTCCACCCCCGTTCTGCACTCCAGTGAAGCTGCCCAAGGTGCATTTACACGGGCTCTCTTCTAACAGCCTGCTCATCCCATAGACTAGGAAGGAATGGGTTCAGTGTAAATAAATGATAATGAGTCCGTTGAAGCATTATATAAAATGGTCCCCTAGTGGCAGGAAAGAGTTAATGTACCTCCCAAAGTGCCTAACTTACAATCTGGGTGGGACTTCACTCTGGGAAAACTGGGCTCCTCAAACCTAAACTTTGATGAAAGACGTCAACAAGATGGGAAGTCAGAAAAAGGAGGGTAATTATTTTTTTAATCATGCATGAGTACTTCGCTCTGGTAGGCACTACCTCAGTCATTTCTAGTAGGCCAGAGGATGAAAAAGGCAGCGGATGAAAGAAGAGGGACCCAAAGAAAAGAAAAAAGACACAGAGGAAGAGACATGAAAAGAAGAAAGAGCAAGTGACACGTATAGTATTTTTTTATTTGTCCTGACTGTATTTGAAATGTCTGAGTTGCAAAAACTGAATCCCCCACGTCTCAAAGCCCCTCCAGGTGGTTGAAAACAGTCACCATCTGCCTCCCAGAGGAAGTTAATCCTTGGCTTTTATCAACTACAGTAAACTCTACTTAGTGTTACTAGTTACAGGTATCGGAATTCTCTCCCTGGAATTATATTTTAAGGATCTGTGTATCTCTATCTTTGGCAAAGACACAAGAAAAAACCATCTTAAAAAAATAAACTTATAGTGTGCTTTGACTTCGTTGTTTTATTTCCTAAATTTGACTGCCTGGATCCACATAAGACTGCTAAAAACTTGAAGCTCTTTGAGGGCAATAGATTTTAACAGTAGTAGTAATTGGTGGTGGTGGTGGCCCTTCCCTCAGAACTTTATTAGAGTATCTGCTTTGTAATAGATATGACACGTTACAACATGATGAGCCAAAAAATAAATAAATGTTGCTTAATACTAAAACAATAGGTAAACATTCATATTCTTTTATTTATCCTTTCATGTGTATTTAAACTATCGTTAACTATTTTAAAATTTTAGCATAGACAGATACATATGAAAAAAAATAACTCTCACATACCTCCACCTGCCAGACAACTATTATTAACATTTTTGGATCTATACATTCATTATTGCATATATATTCGTTATTATGCATATATATAATCAACTGTGTTAAAATGAATCATTGCATACTGTTTTGCCACATGCTTGTTTTCTTTTTTATAACTTTCTTTTATGTAACTTTCTTTTTATAACTTTCTTTTATATAACTATATTGTTATATAGTTTTCTATGGATCTATTTTCATTTCATTAATTATTATGTAAAATCATAAAAATTATCTTTAATGAATACATATGTTTTATTCTGTGGGTACATCAAATATTATTTACCCAATTTGTCTAATTCATGATCAGATACCTATATTTGTTCCAATTATGTGTATTTGAAACAATGTTAAGGTCAACATTTTCAGAGCTAAATCTGTGTGTACATTCATGATTATTTTCTAATTCTCCTAAATGGAAGTAGGAGATCAAAGGATTCAGCCTTTTAAAGTTGACTCTTTTATATTGCCAACTTAATATCCTGAAAGCTTCTATCAATTTCCTCTTCTTCCAGCAGTGGGCATACATATATTTTCAAAGTAAAGAATCAAATAACAGATCCCAACCAAAAAAGGTAATGTTATGTTTCTGACCCCAGTACAAATTTGTGGCAGGCAGTAACAATCTCAGCAATATGATCAGAAAGATTTTTTGTTAGGTTGAAATGATGATGAAGAGTATCATGTTTATTAACCAAAGATTTCTCTATAAATACAAATTTGGTATCTGAGGATTGCTATAATCACAAACAATAAACCTAAGAAAGAAGATTACATTACTATATGATCAACTTTATGGGCACAGAATAGAGAGGTGTATAAGACCTCTCTTATGTACAATAAAATAGTGACCTAAGGAGTGGACCCGGAGCAGAAAATTAAACTAAACGTTTCATTCGCTCATTCACTGGTGTTTTTCTTTCAACATTTATTGACTACCCCTGTTTTCACTTCTTGCTAGGTTCCATGGAAGCTCAAAACTAAGAAAAGCTTTTAAATCTAGTTCTTATAATAGATGATATGCTTCCCAGAAATTTCTTCAAAAATCCAGAGGCTTCTCAAATGTCCATCCATGGATGAATGGATAAAGAAGATGTGGTATATACATACAGTGGAGTATTACTTGGCAATCAAAAAGAATGAAATCTTGCCATTTGCAACTACGTGGATGGAACTGGAGGGTATGACGCTAAGCGAAATTAGTTAGTCAGAGAAAGAAAAATATCATATGACTTCACTCATATGAGGACTTTCAGATACAAAACAGATGAACATAAGGGAAGGGAAACAAAAACAATATAAAAACAGGTAAGAGGACAAAACATAAGAGACTCTTAAATATGGAGAACAGAGGGTTACTGGAGGGGTTGTGGGAAGTGGGATGGGCTAAATGGGTAAGGGGCATTAAGGAATCTATCCCTGAAATCATTGTTGCATATATGCTAACTAATTTGGATGTAAATTTAAAAAATTTTTAATGAAAAATACAAAAAAAATCCAGAGGCTTCTAATAGTTGTCCAAAGTGGTAACTGATCATCTTACAAAACCAAATTAGCAAAGCACATAATTCATTAATTAATCAACTGATTTATTGAGCAGCTCATAGACACAAGGCACATCAAATAATGTGAGATGATTTCTGCTCTTGGTAGCTTCAAATCTAATGCAAAAGATGACAATAAACACATATATGAGTTTAAATGGCATAGAAAGAAAGGGCTGCTGAGAGAGACTCATCTGAGTGACAGATCTAGTTTTGCTCTGCACCGCGGTGGCCAGAAGTAGAAGTTGGGCTGTGCCTTAACAAATGAAGGAGTGCGGATGAATGAAGGGGGACGCGTCCGTGGGCAATCAGCCTGAACAAAGCCTCAGAAGCTGGTGTGCAAGGCACAGCAGGAGGAAGAGCGATGAGAAACCCAGGACAACCTTGCTGGAGTGGAGAGTTCAATGTGAAGAAAAGAAGGAAGTTCTAGACAAGTGGCTAAGCCAGATTGTTGCACATGATGAAAGCAGGTGTAAGGATGTGGGACTCCATCCTAAGACACTGGGTAATGAGAGGCAACTTTAGAGGAACAAGGTGCAGGTAGGGATAAGATTCTAGGAAGATCCGTGTCTATGAAGAGCAAGTTGAGACAGAGGTATGAAAGGAAGAGAGACCAACATCAAGAGGCCAATACGGAGAGGTGCCTGGCTGGCTCAGTCAATAGAGCATATGACTCTTGACCTCAGGGTCATGAATGGATGAATGAGTGAATGAATGGATGAATAAAGACATAAATAAATAAGAGGCCAGTTTGCAGTAGTAACCTAGGTGTGAGGTAATTAGGTGCTAGGGACCAGGCACATACACTGAGAAGGGGAAGAGGAGGGATTCCAAACATGAGAACAGCTGAATTTTAGGGATTTGTGGAGGCTTTTGACATTCAATCACCCTTTCTTCATATAGCCAATTAAAAAACAAAGGGATAGCAACACATTGCCTCTCTGGTCCTGCCGTAGTGTTTCTTCTCTGTCCCCTGACTTGGAGACACTACTTACATTAGACAACAAATGTGGATTTTAGTAACCCTTGTTGGGAATATTTTTTAACGTAATTATTAAAAGCCTTAAATATTACTAAGAGGCAATTCTTCTCCTTTATGAATGCGTGCATTACATATAAATATATACACCGTTGCACATTTTGCTATTATGATTCACATATTGCACATCTAACTTTGCAGGAAGTAAAGCTGTGATTAAGTATCCTGTGCTTGAGAACATGGGGATAATTTGCAGAAAATATTTCAAAACTTCTATAAATGGCCCAGACCCATTTAAACTTTTAAGAAAGACTACATCTTGGTGAAAAGCATGAAGTGTGTACTGCCTTTTTTTTTTTAATGAGAATTTAAGAATGTTTATTAAAAAAGAAATAAATTTTCCATTTTAGCTCATTTGGCTTCCTCTGCTATTAAATCCTACGTATACCCAGGAGTTACACTGATGTACTTACATATTGTTTCTGTGTTGAGATCACCTAATGAGGCAATTAGTAGAGCTCCTCAGACAGCTGGACCAAACACTTTTCGGCAGAGAGGAAAGGTCCACTCAAGCAACAGTGCAAAGTGCCTACACTCACTGCCCACTTCTATTTGACAGTGTGGCTTAGACAGGGTGAGTGGTGGATTTTGGAAGGGAGACAAAACCATGCACTTTGCCCACACCGATAAAACAGGAGCTTGAGGCCAGTGTGTGTACAAACCATGTAAAAAGCCTAACGTTGAAGAACAGAACTTTCTCCTTCCTTCTTTCTGAATTACCAGTTTTGGGTCTTTGCTCTAATCCAAAGCTTTCCAAACTGTAGGCTTTATAAAAACACCTCTTGTTCCTTATTTACTTTCTTTAAATATAGACCACTGACTTCCTTTAAATTGATTAAAACCTTTTACTAAAATTTATTTTAAAGGAAACTATAAAAAAAAAAAACCTACCATAAGTGGAACATTTGAATAGAAGATAACTATAAGAAGAAATGCCATGACAATAAAGTGCTGTTATTATATACGATGTTATTAAGTGCTGTTGCGATGCTATTTTCTGTCAAAGCTTGAAGCCTGAGACATTTTCCTTTTGTTTCAGGGGAGATTGGCAAAGGCTATAGAGGTGTTAAAGTCATGCCAGCCCCAGACAAGAGACTTTTTCCTTGAATTACTTTATCCATCATTAAGGATTGAGGATTGAAAGAGATTTGAAAATAAAATTGTTTTTATATTTCCACCCAATGTGATGATTTATTTAACAAACACATACATAGTACTCACCAGGTGCCAGGTTTGTTCTAAGTAATTTAGAACCGTTCACGCATCTAGCGTTCATAATGAGCTTGCAAGGCAATGCTATTGTTATTCCCATTTTACAGATGAGAAAAATGAGGCACAAAGGGGCTAAGTAATTTGTTCAAGGCCATACAGCTAAAGAGTGGCAGATCCAGGATTCTAAATCATGCATTTTCACTGGAGTGGACTCAACATCCCTCCATGCCGTGTGAGAGCGGGCCTCAATGTTCTGGAAAGCCATGTTCATACACTATCTAAGTCATAGCACCTGCCACCTGAACTGTCAGCACACATGGCAGAGTATGTCCCATACTGGGAGGAGTACCATGCTACCAGCTGTCCTGAAAGTCCACCTCCCTGTTGAAGCTTGCCTTATAGCCCAGCCTTCAGCGATGGCTATGTCCCCTGACCTTCTAGACCACTTTTTGTCTGCTATTCTGGACTGTTAGCACTGACAAATTTGAATGGTTACTTGAAGTTTTAATATTAACAAATTAATATTAAATGGTGTAAGTAAATTACATTAGTTTAATATTTGCATATATATGTTAATATTTAATATATATCAGTATATTCTTTAATAATATATTAATGAATAATATTAACCTATCTTTTTCCCATGGTAGATTTTAAGTCCCTTTAAAGGAAAGAAATATTTCATATCTCTTTCAATCAATCATTAAACCTAACAAGTGCTTTATAAATGATTTAATGATAACCATTGTATTCATATAGAGACCAATGTTCCTAGAGAAGTAATGAGATATAAGAAAAAGAAGCACAAAGTATAAAATTTCACACACAAAAAAAATAGAGCTTCCCCAGAGAATGAAAGTAAAGACAGAGGGCCATGCAGTCCATGCAATGAAATTTTGTCTCCTAAATATTTTGTATCTGATTTGGTAACAAGATAAATTAATAAACTAGCTGTTATTTTTTTTAAGTTTATTTAGTTATTTTGAGAGAGAGAGAGAGCGCACCAGCAAGGGAGGGACAGAAAAAGAATCCCAAGCAGACTCTGCACTGTTAGCACAGAGCCCCATACGGGGCTTGAACTCACAAACCGTGAGATCATGACCTAAGCCACAATCAAGAGTCAGACACGTTTTTAACTGACCTAGCCACCCAAGCGCCTCTAAACTAGCTGTTATCTAGAGCTAACTACATTGGCAAATACCGTTACGTGATTTTATAAAGGAGAAAACTGAGCAACAGAAAGAGTAATTGCCCCAAATCGTAAAATCCCTATTTAAGCCAGGGCTTCCTGTATCTAAGGACTGCATTTCCTAAGTGTGCACCTGCACAAGTGGGGAGGGGTCAAATTGAACTTACCTATGAGAATAATCTAAGTTTGACATCATATGCATTTTTTATTATAAAAAACAAACAAATATGTACTTACCCTCAGCAAACTTTGAGGTGCATGTACAGTATAATTAACTATAAGCACAATGCTGTACAGTAGATCTCCAGAACTTTCCCATCTTGCATGACTGAAACTTTGTGCCAATTGAACAACTCCCCATTTCCCCCTCGGTGCACCCCTGACAACCACTGCTCTTTCTATTTGACTGCTTTAAATACCTTATATAAATGGAGTCATGTAATTCTTTTGGGTTAAATACCCAGAAGTGGGATTGCTGGATCATATGGTAGTTCTTTTTTTAATTTTTTGAGGAATCTCCATACTGTTTTCCATAGGGTGGCCCCATTTTATATTCTCATCAACTATGCACAAGCGTTCTGATTTCTCCACATCCTCACCATGCTTGTTGTTTTCTGTTTTTGTTTTTGTTTTCTTATATGGGCCATCCTAACAGACGGGGAGTGATATCTCACTGTAGTGTCAAATTGCATTTCCATGATGATGAGTGATAGCGAACATCTTTTCATAGCCCTGTTTTGCCCATCTGTATGTCTTTTTTGGGAAAATGTCCATTTTTTATAATACGTTATTTGGGTTTTTTTCTATTGAGTTGTTACATATTTTTTGAGTTTCTTATATATTTTAGATATTAACCCCATAGCAGATACATGGATTGCAAATATTTTCTCCAATTTCATAGGTTGCCTTTTCACTCATGATCGTTTCTTTTGCCGTGCAGAAACTTTTTGGTTCAATGTATTCCCACTTGTGCATTTTGCTTTTATTGCATGTGCTTTTGGTATCATAGCCAAAAAATGATGTCAAGAGCAATACCCTGAAGATTTTCTCCTACATTTTCTTCTAGGAGTTTTATAGTTTCAGGTCTTACATTTAAGTCTTTCATCCACTTTGAGTTGATTTTTTGTGTATGGCATAAAATAAGGGTCCAATTTCATTCTTTTGCGTTTGAATATACAGTTTTCCCAACACCATTTGTTGAAGAGACTATCCTTTCCTCATTGTATAGCCCTGGCACCCTTGTTGAACGTCATTTGACTATACAGGCATGGATTTGTTTCTGAACTCTCTATCTATTGTGTTCCATTGGTCTTCGTCTGTTGGTATGCCAGTACACCATTTTGATTACTGTAGCTTTGTAATATATTCAGAAATCAGGAAGTATGAGGCCACCAGATTTGTCCTTCTTTCTCAAGATTGTTCTGAGATTGTTCTGTTATTAGGGGTCGTTTTGTTTCATATGAATTTTAGGATTGTTTTTGTTATTTCCATAAAAAATACACTGAAATTATGATAAAGATTGCACTGCATGTATATATTGCCTCAGGTAAGTAGTATAGATATCTTAATATTATTAACTCTTGAACATGCCACGCCTTTCCATTTATTTGCATCTTTTCTAGTTTTTTTCATCAATATTTTATAGTTTCATTGTACATTTGTACAATGTTTTGCTTCCTTGGTGAAGTTTATTCCTATGTATTTTATTCTTCTTGATGCTGTGGGACTTGTTTTCTTAATTTCTTTTTTGGAGTGTTCACTGTTAGTGTATAGAAACACAACTAATTTTTGTTTGTTGATTTTCTATCCTGCAACGTTGTTGAGCTTGATTATTTGTTTTAACAATTCTCTTTATGGAATCTTTAGGGTTTTCTACATATGCAAGCAGATTATTTTCCTTCTTCCTTTCCAATTGAGATATCTTTTATCGACTATTCGTTCTGACTAGTACTTGCAGTACTAAGTTGAATAGAAGGAGTGAGAATGGACATCCTTGTCTTGTTCTTAATCTTAGAGGAAAAACTTTCAGTTTTTCACCATTGAGTATGAATGTTTTGTAGAATTCACTGCAAAGCCATCTGGTCATGGACTTTTCTTTGTTGGGAGGTTTTTGATTGCTGATTCAATCTCCCAATTCAAAATGGGTTGGTTCAGTCTTTCTTTTTCCTCATGATTCAGTCTTGGTAGATTGTATTTTTCTAGGAATTTATTCATTTCTTCTAGGTTATCTAACTTGGTGTATAGTTGTTCATAGTCTCATGTTCTTTTTTATTTCTGTGGTAAAAGTTGTGTTTTGTTTTTCATTCCTGGTTTTTGTTATTTTAATCTTCTCTCTCTTTTTCTTAGTCAAACTAAAAATTTCACAATTTTATTATCGTTTCAAAATATCAATTCTTGGTTGTGTTGATTTTTTAAATTGTTTTTCTATCCTCCATTTTGTTCCTTTCTGCTCTAACCTTATATTTTCTTCTACTAAATTTAGGCTTAGTTTGTTCTTTTCTTTCTAATGGTGTAATACTAATTTGTTTATTGAAACCCTCCTTCTTTGTCAATGTAGGCATTGATCACTGTAAATTTTCCTCCTGCATCCCATAAATTTTGGGATTTTCGTTGCATCCCATAAATTTTGATATATCATGTTTTCATTTTTGTTTGTCTTGAGTGATTTTCTAATTTCCCTTTTGATTACTTCTTTGACCCATGAGTGGTTCAAGAGTGTGTTGTTTAATGTTCACATATTTGTGAAATATCCAGTTTTTCTTCTGGTATTAATTTCTAGTTTTATTCTTTTGTGGTTAGGAATACACTTGGTATGATTTTAATCTTAAATTTGTTGATACTTATTTTGTGACCTAACATGATGTGTTCTAGAGAATGTTCCATATGCACTTGAGCAAAAACATGAATTCTCCTGATGTTGGGTGGGATATTTTGTATATGTCTGTTAGGTTTATTTGCCCCATAATATTTTTCAAATATTCTCATTTTTTACTGATTTTCTATCCAGATGTTCTATCCATTGTTGAAAGTGGGGATATTGAAATCCCCTACTAATTTTTTTTTACCATTTATTTAATTTATTTTTAAAATTTATATCCAAGTTAGTTAGCATATAGTGTAACAATGATTTCAGGAATAGATTTCTTAATGCCCCTTACCCATTTAGCCCATCCCTGCTCCCACAATCCCTCCAGTAACCCTCTGTTTGTTCTCCATATTTAAGAGTCTCTTACGTTTTATCCCCCTCCCTGTTTTTATATTATTTTTGCTTCTCTTCCTTTATGTTCATCTGATTTAAATTTCACAGATGAGTGAAGTCATGATATTTGTCTTTCTCTGACTAATTTCGCTTAGCACCATACCCTCTAGTTCCATCCACATAGTTGCAAATGGCAAGATTTTATTCTTTTTGATGGCTGAGTAATACTCCATTGTGTGTGTGTGTGTGTGTGTGTGTGTGTGTGTGTGTGTGTATACCACATCTTCTTTGTTTTTTTTTTTTTTTTACTTAGATTTACTTTAATTTCTCTCAGTAACTTTGCAGGGTTTTTTTTTAATTTAATTTTTAATTTTTTAAATTTACATCCAAATGAGTTAGCATATAGTGCAACAATGATTTCAGGAGTAGATTCCTTAGTGCTCCTTACCCATTTAGCCCATTCCCCCTCACACAACCTCTCCAATAACCCTCTGTTTGTTCTCCATATTTATGAGTCTCTTCTGTTTTGTCTCCCTCCCTATGTTTATATTATTTTTATTTCCCTTCCCTTATGTTCATGTTTTGTCTCTTAAAGTCCTCATATGAGTGAAGTCATATGATTTTTGTCTTTCTCTGACTAATTTCGCTTAGCATCATACCCTCCAGTTCCATCCACGTAGTTGCAAATGGCAAGATTTCATTCTTTTTGATTGCCAAGTAATACCCCATTGTGTGTATGTATGTGTATATATATATATACACCACATCTTCTTTATCCATTCATCTGCCAATGGACATTCGGACTCTTTCCATACTTTAGCTATTGTCAATAGTGCTGCTATAAACATTGGGGTGCATATGCCCCTTCAAAACAGCATACCTGTATTCCTTGGATAAATACCTAGTAGTGCAATTGCTGGATCATAGGGCAGTTCTATTTTTAATTTTTTAAAGAACCTCCATACTGTTTTCCAGAATGGCTACACCAGTTTACATTCCCACCAGCAGTGCAAAAGAGATCCTCTTTCTCCACATCCTCGCCAACATCTGTTGCTGCCTGAATTGTTAATGTTAGCCATTCTGACAGGTGTGAGGTAGTATCTCATTGTGGTTTTGATTTGTATTTCCCTGATGATGAGTGATATTGAGTATTTTTTCATGTGTCAGTTGGCCATCTGGATGTCTTCTTTGGAAGTGTCTATTCATGTCTTTTGCTCATTTCTTCACTAGATTATTTGTTGTTTTGAGTGTTGAGTTTGATAAATTCTTTGTAGATTTTGGTTTTAACCCTTTATCTGATATGTCGTTTGCAAATATCTTATCACATTCCATCGGTTGCCTTTTAGTTTTGCTGATTGTTTCCTTCACTGTGAAGAAGCTTTTTATTTTGATGAGGTCCCAATAGGAAATCCCCTAGTATTATTATATTGTTGTCTGTTTCTCCCTTAAATCCTGTCAATGTTTACTTCATATATTTAGGTGTTGTGATGTGGGTTGCATATATATTTATAATTGTTATATCTTCTCAGTGAATTTACCCATTTATACTTACTTCTATGATCTCCTTCTTTATCTCTTTTGATAATTTTTCACTTAAAGTCTATTTTGTCTGACATTAGTATAACCACCCTTTTCTCTCTTTGGATTACCATTTACATGGAATATTTTCTATCCTTTAATTTCAGCCTATATGTGTCATTAAGTCCAAAGTGAGTCTCTTGTAGACAACATATAGTTGGATTTTGTTTTGCTACCATTCAGATATTCTGTCTTTTGATTGGAGAGTCGAGTTTAGTCCATTTATATTCACAGTAATTGCTATTGCTATTTTGTTACTTGTTTTCTGCCCATCTTAGTTTTTCTGTTCCTCTTTTCCTCTCTTGCCATCTTCCGTTGTGTTTTGTTGAACTTTTTCAGTGACATGCTTTGGTCCCTCATTTTCTTTTGTATCTCTTTTAGAGGTATTTTCTTTGTAGTTATCATGGGTGTTGCCTGAAATATCTTACAGTTATAAAAATCTATTTGAAAGTAATAACAAATTGACTTCAAATATATACAAATACTCCACAATTTACTTCCCCTACACATAAACACTTTATGATAATGATGTCACAAATTATTTCTTATTTTGTGTATCTGTTAACATTTTTATACTAAAGTTGTTTTTATACTTCTATCTTTTAATTTCTGTACAAGATTTAGAGTAATGTATGCACCACCATTTGTCTATATATTTACCTTTAGCAGTAAGCTTTATACTTTCATATGCTTCCATGTTACTGTTTAGTATCCTTTCATTTCAACCCAAAGGTCTTCCTTTAGCATTTGTTGTAAGACAGATCTAGTGGTGAAGAACTCCCTCAGCTTTTGCTTATCTGGAAAAACCTTTATTTCTGCTTCATTTTTGAAGAAGATTTTTGCCAGATATAGTTTTCTTGGTTGGTAGGGCTTTTCTCTTTCTTTTAGTGCCTTGAATATATCATCCCAGTCCCCTCGGACCTGAAAGTTTTCTGCTGAGAATCTGTTCGTTGTCTTATTGTGATTCTTTTATATGTAACACATCACTTTTCTCTTGTTGCTTTCAAAATGCTCTCTTTGACTTCTGACTATTTCATTATAATGTGTCTTAGTGTGGATTTCTTTTGGTTCATCTTAGTTGTAGCCTACTGGGCTTCTGGAATCTGACTGTCCATTTTTTTCCCCAGATTTTGAACTTTTCAGCCATTATGTCTTTATATAAGCTTCCTGTTCCTTTTCTCTCTCCTTCTTCTTTTAGGAATCCCACAAGTATATCTTTTTGATGGTGTTCCATAAGCCCTTTAGGCTTTCTTCACTTATTTTCATCTTTTTTCTCTTTGTTCCTCTGACTGAATAATTTCAAAGGATATGTTTTGAGTTCACTGACTTTTCCTTCTGCTGATCAAGTCTGCTGTTGAAAGACTATAGAGAATATAGGGGCACCTGGGTGGCTCAGTTGGTTAAACATCCAACTGTTGATTTTGGCTCAGGTCATGATCTCAGGTTTGTGAGTTTGAGTCCCATGCCAGGCTTTGCACCAACAGCACAGAGCTTGCTTGGGATTCTCTCTCCCTCTCTCTCTCTCTCTCTCTCTCTCCCCCTCCCCTGCTCATGCATGCTTCTCTCTCAAAAGTGAATAAACATTTAAAAAAAAGAGAGAGAGGATTTGTTACTTTTGTTATTGTATTCTTCAGCTTCAAAAGTTCTGTTTGGGTTTTTTGTTTGTTTGGTTTTGGTTTGTGTGGGATTTTTTTTTTTTTGTCTCTGTTGATATTCTTGTTTTGTTCATGCATTGTTTTCTTTAGTTCAACGAGAATTTTTATGTTTAATTCTTTGTCAGGTAATTCACATACTTTTAGTTCTTTAGAGTCAGTTTCTAGAGATTTATTTTGTTCTTTTTCTTGGGCCATGTTTCCATGTTCTTTCATGCATCTATAACTTTGTGTTGCCATCTGTGCTTTTGAAAAAACAGCCACTTTTCCCAGTCTCTATGGACTGGCTTCATACAGGGAAAGACCCTCACCAATAATATTGGGTAGAGATTGTGGGGCCTCTGAAACCTCTTTTTGGGTGATGCATCTTCACTAAACCCCTTCCTGTAATTTCTCAATTAAAGAGGCTTGCTGATTTCTTATTCAAGAGCTCATAATCTCTCTCTCCCTCTGGTGTTGATCTGTGGCACTGCAAGCTCTCTGGTTTTACAGAAGTAAATTGCCCCACTGTCCCTTGTTGTCAGTAGCCACCAGGCATCCCAAGTATGCCAACTCCATGTCAGCGCCCTAAGTCAGACAAGACAGATATTGGTCCCTTGGGCATCCCTCTGAAAAGCTGGAACACTGGATACACATTCCGCTCTTTTCTTTCTCCCTGAGGAAGAAGTAACAAGATAGTATGCTCTCTTCAGGCACTGAGCTGTGTTGTCTTGGAGGAGGGCCTAACATTGGTAAAGTGAAATAGCTCTTCTTACCTGTTTTGCTGTAGCTATTTTAGCTTTGTACTCACCTTGGGCACTGTAACTTCTTAACTGGATTCTGGAAATCTCATAACTATATTTTGGTTCATATATAGTTTTTAAATTGGTGTTTCTCTGAGGGAACAATGGCTGAGACTTCCCATTCTGAAATCCTACTGATACCACTCTGTGGTTTTGTTTGTTTGTTTGTTTGTTTGTTTGTTTGTTTTTGTGGAGTACTCTGCCTGGAATTATTTAAAAATAAATTGTGTATTGCAATACCAGCAAGGAAGTATTATAAGCTGAGCTGATTCCAAATGAAGAGATTCTGGGTAGACTTCCAAATTGGTATCTCCTTCCCTGACTTCTTCCTTATCCACATTTATAATTGGTTACCTAGATATCCTCTGACTCAAATGATTATCACAGGTTTACTGAAACAGCTTAACACACTAGGATGCAAAAAAAAAAAATTTTATTTTTTTCATTGCACCACCCTGCAAATCCACTCAATAAACCCTTCTCTCTCCAAACTTGAGATTTGGGGAAAATAATATAGCTTTTCCTCATCACTGTCAGGTATTGTCAAATAATCTCAATTTTAAAATGATAAAACATCCAATCAAGTCTAATTTCATAACTCTAAATTCCAATCTAATTTATAACATTACCCTTATCCCAACTCAAGTCTGGTACAGGCCAAGGAGCCTGAATTGGAAAAAGGAGTATGTATGACTTCACCCTGTCCCCACTTTCTCACCTTGCTTTTCTAGTGGTTCCTCTTTCATTATGGTGTCTCTGAACTGGAGCAGCGGATGAGAAAGTGGTTAGGACAGGAAAAGTCTTACCTTGAATCTGGTGTTAGTGGATTTTTGTGGGCCGGGGTGGGGAGGCGGTTCTGTGAAGACCCTTATCATCACTGGGGACGTATTGCCTCAGTTCTCTTGACACAGACAATAGTTCTGTCCATGGCTGCTTATGATCCCCCAACCTCTGACTTCCAGTAGTTGCACATATACACCACATTCCCACTAAGGAGTCATTTTGGCCCTTATGACAGTTCTCTTAAAAATATATTCCTTCTACTTTCTTTCAACTTACAGAAAACATCATAAAGGTTTGAAATGTCGGAAGCCTTATCTCTTTGTTTTGCCACCAGCAGATTGCCTCAGCTAAACTTTTGACCTTCTTAGGCATTCTAGATTCTGCATCTCTCAAATTCCATAGTGGCATACTTATCATGCTCTCCAAATGGTTCTCTTGGACTCCTCCTCACTTGGCTTGAGGTGAGGACAGGGCACCTTCCCTCCTCTCCCTTACACTGATCACTCACACACACAAAAAAAAAATTCCTAGAAACCAGCCTCTTTAAGCTCTGCATAAATTCAGGACCCTTGACAAAATTCAAATATAAAATTAGTGATAAAATTCTCTCAGCAAACTAGGAATAGAAGGGAACTTCCTCCGACTGATAAAATCATTTACAAAAAAAAAAAAATCCTACAGTTCTCATCATACTTCATGGAGAATAACTAAATGTTTTTCCCTAAGATTAGAAGCCAGGTAGCATGTCTGTTCTCACTATTCTTTTTTTTTATTTTAAACATTTACTTATTTTTGAGAGACAGAGCACAAGCAAGGGAGGGTCAGAGAGAGAGGGAGACACAGGATCCAAAGCAGGCTCCAAGCTCTGAGCTGACAGAGCCTGACATGGGGCTCAAATCCATGAAATGTGTTCTAACTACTCTTATTCAACATAGTGCTAGAAGTCTTAGCCAGTGTAATAAGGCAAGAAATGAAAATAAAAATCCTAATAAGAACAGACAAACTACAACTGTCACTATTTGCATACAACATAGACAATCCCAAGGAAACTAACAAAACAAAACAAACCCTAGAACTAAAAAGTAAGTTTTACAAGGTTGCATAAAAAGTTCATCACATTTCTCTATGTTAGAAATGAACTACTGGAAACTGAAATTGAACACACAATGCATTTGCAGTCACTGCAAGAAAAATAAAACACTTAGGTACAAAATTAACAAAATGCACAGCATCTGTATATTGAAACTTTAAAATACTAACGAAAAAAATGAAAGGATATCTTAAAAAATGATAGCACCACTGTGTCATGAATTGGAAGACTCAACAAATTGATCTGTAAGTTTGATGCAAATCTCATGAAAATTCTAGGAAAATTCTTTTTAGATACGGACAAGCTGATTCTAAAATTTACATGAAAATACAAAGGAACTATAATACTCAAAATAATTTTGAAAAAGTGGAATAAAGTTGGAGGAATCACACTACTTGATTTGAAATGTGAAATACGGCTACAGTAATAAAGAGAGTGTGGTATTAGCATAAGAATTGGAACAGACCTACCAAACAGCATAGAGAATCAAGAAATATATCCAAGCAAGTATAGCCAATTAAGTTTTGACAAAGATGTAAAAGTGATTCAATGAAGGAAGGATAAGCTTTTTAACAAATGGTTTTGGACTATTTGGACAATCAGGCAGAGAAGAGAAGAAAAAAAAATAGAACTTTGACCAAAGCCCCACACTTTATATAAAAATTGATTCAAAATGTTTTGTAGATTTAAATGTAAAGCATGCAACTATAAAACTTTTAGAAGAAAACAAAAAAAAAATTGTTTGTGACCTAGGGTTAGAGAACCAGTTTATAAACACAACACCAAAGACAAAATTTTTAATAACCAAATGATAAGTTAGACTTCATGAAAACTAAAAACTTTTGCTCTGTGAAGTATCTTGCTAAAAGGATGAAAAGACAAGGTATAAGTTAGGAGAAACTTTGCAAATCGTATATCTGACAAAAGACTTATACCCAGAATATATCAAGAACGCGATAAACTCAAATGTAAGAAAACAAACAATTAAATTATACAATGGGCAACACTCTTAGTCAATACAGATTGCAAATAAACACATGAAAAGATTTCAACATCACTAGCCATTAGGGAATTACAAATTAAACCAACAGTGAGGTACCATTACACGCCTATTAGAAGATCTAAAATTTAAAAAAAAAAAAAACCATCAATACCAAATGGCAGCAGCCATGTAGAGAAACTGTTATCTTTCATATATTCTTGGTGGGGATGTAAAATGGTACAGTCACTCTGGAGACAGTTTCATAGTTTCTTGTAAAGTTAAGTGTAAGTTTTTCACATGACCCAGCAATTACACTACTGGATATTTATCCTAAAGAAATTAAAACTTGTGTTTACAGAAAAGCCTATATGTGAATATTTATACAGGTTTTATTTATAATAAATAAAACGTGGAAATGAGTCAATTGTCCTCTAATGGGTGAATGGATAAACGTGTTCTGCACCCATACAATGAAATTCTACTCCACAATAAAAAGGAGCAGACTATTGATATATGTAGCCACCCAGATGTATTTCAAGGCACTCACGCTAAGTGACAAATGCCAATCCCCAGGAGTTATATATCATATAATTCAGTTGAAAAAGAAATGTCAAAGAAACCAAGTCATAAGGATGGAGAAGAGATCAGTGAATGCGAGAGCAGAAATTGGGGAAAGCATAGGACGCTTAAGAGGTAACATGAAGGAGTTTTTTGTGCTCAACAAGATAAGTTTTCATAGAAACATACCTCTTTAAAAGTTCATATAAAAACTTGTGATATCTGAATAACTCAGGTTTATACCTGAATTAATAATTTTGTACCATTGACAGTTTCCTGGCATTGATATTGTACTCTGCTTATATAAGACATTATCATTGGGGGCATCAGGGTAAAGTGTATATGGAGCTCTCTAAACTATTCCTGTAATTTCGTGTGGGTCTTAACCTACAAAGAATAAATAAAATAAAATAAATAAAAATAAAAAATAAAAAGTTATTAAACACATGTACATGCACACGCAGATATGACAGCGTCCCTTCCCTGTTGCAATGACTCCAGTTTGCCAATAGAATTAATCCCACACTACTTAGACTAATTTTCAAACTCTTCAAAATGTTTTCCAAGCTTACATTCTCTATCCTATCTTCTACAATTTCCCTTCCACTCCCCTCACATAGCAAAGATTGACCTTTCCCAAATACCCTGTGTTTATCGTTCAGCCACATCATTTATTCCTCTGATAAACCCAACCACCCTGCACATATAGAGGGAGACTCCTCCTTCTCCTTTTCACTTTCTGGCATCTTCCCTTAGAGAAGGATAATACCCATGACACTCCACAGACGTCTTTGGGATGGCACTGCACCTTCCTCTTCATTCCTGACCTTCTCCTCCTCAAAGACAGAAGAGGTTGGCAGTAATCTGACATAGGAGAGCCTAATGTCCACAAAGTAAACAGAGTGAGATCATATGGTACTTGTCTTTCTCTGACTGACATATTTCACTTAGCATTGTACTCTCTAGCTCCATCCATGTTGTTGCAAAAGGCTAGATTTCATTCTTTTTATGGCTGAATAACATTCTATTACACACACACACACACACACACAAACTTCTGTATATATGCTATATATACATATATATATATGCTTCTGTATATATGTTTTGGTCACTGTAAATAATGCTCTTATAAACATAGGAGTGCATGTATTCCTTTGAATTAGCGTACTTGTATTCTTTGGGTAAATAGCCAGTAGTGCACTTGCTGGATAATAAGGTAGCTTTATTTTTAATTTTTTGAGGAACCTCTATACTGCTTTCCACAGTGGCTGTACCAGTTTGCACTTTCATCAATAGTGCACAAGTATTCCTTTTTCTCCACATCCTTGCCAATGGCTCAATTTTTGTGTGTGCAAAACCCCAAGTCAGAACCCGAGAATGAAAGATGTATGAACAGTAGCATTTCATCCTCAAGCTAGACCTTAAAACTCTAGAAGATACCCAACTCAAGTGTTCTTTCCTCTGTGAAGCCTTCCCAGTCCTCACAGGTACTCAGCCACCCTGTCTTCCATGTCCCCAGAGTACGTGGATTACAGGACACGACGTAATAATGCACGGGCGATGACATTCACCGAACTGTGAATTCAAGGGCAAGATCCCTTGGGTTTCTTTCAGTTTGGAATTTATAGCAAATAAAAGAGAGTATAGTATATGGATACCTAAAAAGGCATCCATCTAATTATTAGAAAAGCAAGCATAGGGCATTAGAAAGAGCCCTGGGGCCAAGAATCATTTGCTGTGAAATTACCTCAGAGACAAGTCTGTATATGTAAAAAGAAAGGAGGAAAGATCTCTGAGGGTATACAAGATGGCAGGTATATCTTCAAGGAATAGAACTCAGTGTTAATTAAACATGAAGTCAGGAGGGGAAAAGATGGAGAAAAAAGGTTCTATGACAGATAGCTGCTGAACAGAGCCAGAAGCAGTTGAATTGGACCATAAAGCACTAGCATTTTTACCTGCAAAACTCCTTCAAGTGAGCCTTCAGCCTCTTTTTCCTTTCTCTTTTTTCCTACCTAACTTCCCTTTTTCCTTTGTGTCCAGATATTCTCTTTCATTTTATTCTGTAGTCTTGTCCTGTCCACTACATATTTATGCATACAAAACTATAAAGCAGTAGATAAGTCATCGCCAATGGTGCAGAGGGTGAATTCAAGTCTAGCTGGTCTGTTTCTACCATCAACGAGCAGACCTGTCTTCTGTAGGGCAGCCAAAATGCATTCAGCTTCCTATATGCCACAAAGATTTCTCCGGAATCAAACAGTTCACTATGTTGAAGTTGGGTGTGTGGAGTTTTTTTTCCTGGAAACATTCTAGCCAGCTAACCTTGAATTTATGACTTTGAAGAATTCCCTGAGAATAGGTGAAGTGAAAAATCGTACCCATGTTGTCAACAAATTCCAAGAATAACGTTCCTGTCTATCCATCCATACAGGGAAGTTTACATGCCATAAGCATATGGATGAAAACAATAATTCACTAGCATCACAAGAAGGTGGGTTTTTTTAAGTGTGGGAAAAATACAGTAAATTTTAAAGCCTACTAAAAGAAAAAAAGTAGGATATAATCTTCCCGCCCCATAATTTTGCATCTTATTCCTCACTCATTGTAAAATATATTGGAACATCTAATGTAAAATGTACATGCTTTAGGCTCATATGCAGGCAAAAACTGTTAGTCCCTTAAGAAGAGAGTAAACTTTAGCAGTGTATTCATTTCAGTACAAGGAACATACTACATATGCATACATTTTGTTATTCTTGCATACTCTTGTGGCTGTTTATTTTTCTCATTGTGGGTGCTTATCCTTGGACAGGCACTTGTGCACAATTCATTTCAAAAAAGAATTTTTTTGGAGGAGGAAGCTTTCCCATAACTTCATCTTTTAGCTAGTATATGTGTGTGACAAGAACTTACTACTAGGCAGACGGTCCTGGCATAATCAGATACGATCTCTCCTACCTGAGCTTTCTCACAATATTCACTACTGAAAGGTCTCGTTCTAAAATTCTCACAGATTCTCATGCTACTAATTTTCTGTGCCTGAGCAGCTGAAAAAACGGACTTCAGTCAGAATTGTTCCGGAAAATCTAACTCAAAGATGGGCAAACATCTTAAAAATTAATCATGCCAGGGGTGCTTGGGTGGCTCAGTCGGTTAAGCCTCCGACTTCGGCTCAGGATATGATCTTGCGGTTGGTGAGTTCGAGCCCCCCCCCCCCCCCGTCAGGCTCTGTGCTGACAGCTCAGAACCTGGAGCCTGCTTCGGATTCTGTGTCTCCCTCTCTCTCTGCTCCTCCCCTGCTTGCACTCTGTCTCTCTCTCTGTCTCTCTCTCTCAAAAATAAACATTAAAAAAATTTTTCATTAATCATGCTTTTATTTTAAATAAATCTTTATATTGTTCCTAATCAGAACATTAAAATGGTGGACAGCCAATCAATATTATTTGTGGTTAATAACTCTACACATATTCAACGATCCCTGCTGCGCTGAGCTCTGAAAGGTAGGTGTAGCAATTATTTTTTGACCTGCTTCCGAGAAGGGGAAACTGAAGGGGAGGAGTGCTTATTGAAGTTACCACCTTAAGAGTCATGGGTAGATTCTGGGATGAGATGGGAGATGCATTGTTCCCAACACACTGCACCCCAGCCTTCCCTACTCCTCTGCTGGGGAGATAACAGCTATTTAGCGATATTAAGTAAAATAATAATGATGCATTTTATTTACAAGGCACTTATCCTCCATTGGCATGCAAGGTGTCTGCCTGGAAGCACAGCAGTGAGACAATTAAACTTTATTGAGCTGTCTGATGTCATCCCCGTGTGGATGTTGGCGGATTGTAAGACCTCGCTCAGGGTTCTTTGTATAAGACTTGAATTTTCACTGGAACTACCCTTGATTCTTTGTGTATCTCTAATTTCTTTCCATAACATCAATAAAAGAGAATATTGAGGGGAGAAAGGTCTCTTCCAAACAGGGGGTCTGACTCTCGGCTGTGATTTGCTTGGCAATTGGAGATTTTGTGTACAATCTCTTACAGCAAAAGGTGAGAAATGCAGAAGCAATGGCTTTTAAAAAAACACAGAGAGCAGCAGGAAGCCCTCTCTGCCCAATTACAAGGTGATCCCAGTTCATTTTTACGGTTTGTTTCTTTTTTTTTTTTTATCACATATGTTTCCAAACACAGTCTTGATGTCCTGTGGGGCTGCTTTTGTAAAAAGCCATAGCCTCTGATTTAAGGAGCTTCAAAAATAGCTCTCTGTTTCTTCGGTCTGAAAGAGAGCAGTCAAGTAACAGCACATTTATTCTCTTTGAAAAATAGAAAGATGTCAAAAGCAAAGTTCATGGCAAAATTAGGCTGATTTGTTTTGTGCTTCTGTGATTCTGGCTGTGGAAGTAAACAGGGGGAAAAAACACAGTGGTTTGTTTAATAAGCAAAAAAAATGCTATTAAAATGAATTTTGTGCTTAAAAACTTACCCTGGCAGGAAGAATCATCAATTATACAAGCTTTGGGGGTGGGGGGGGGAACAAAGCTTGATATCCACAGACATTTTCCCCTAGTCAGCATACAATTCAGGCATCATGTTCAGAAAACGGACAACCTCATTACTTTGATACAAATGATCACTGGTTCTCAGAGATTCTGTGTTGGTTGTGACAGATGCTAAACAGTAATCCCGCCATTAAAACTTCCACAATAAAAGCAGATTTGGCTGAAAGTGACAGAAGGATGGACCCAATTTGGAAAACTTTCAGGAGATGCCCAGATGAGATTCTCCAAGAAGTACCACCACCCAGGAAGAGGTCACTGATGTTCTAATTGAGACAGTATCCGTAGCACTGACTTCCCTCTCCTTGCACAGCATGATTTGACACTGTGAAGTCCAATGGTGACAACTCTGCTGCCCCAACCCTGCAGATGTCTTAGGAGGGAGTACCAGCTAATTTACAGGGTCCTGCACCACTCCGTGCTTTTCTTGATTTGTATACGTAGGGTCTAGAGTGGAAGTGGCATCTAGTTTTAATCCCCAAGGAAGTAACCTGTGATTTCTTCTTCCAGAGCTTGCAACTGATGGAAACTTTCCCAATTTTTGAAGTGATAAGAGTTCAAAATCTCTGGGAATGGGCTCGGAAACATCAGTCCCATTTCCAAGTAAAATATACTCTTTAATGTTGAATTGGACTATGGTATACTGAAACGCTGAGGTTTGGAGATTTTTGTTGTTTGTTTATTGGTTGGTTGTTTGGTTGGTTGGTTGTGGTCATTCTTCATGAGATCCAATGGGGAAAAGGGCCCACACAAAGCACACTGAATTTTCTAGGTTAGGTCTTTGTTCTAACATGGTGGTACAATTAGTCATGTGAACCAAACAGCCTTTTGACCTTGTTACCATTCTTATTTTTTTCCATGAATATTTTATTGGCCAAGATATTGGGGGTGAGGGTGGGGTGGGGCAGAGGTGACGGGTGTGGTGGGGCTGCACATTCTGCACCAATACAATGATTTTCTAGGAGCATAAATCATTTCTGGAAGTGCTGATTTTATCTTCATTTTTCTCAAGTGCACCAAGCTCCCAAATACTACAAAGCCATATAGCACGTGCTATTCCTTCTGCCTAGAACATTATTCTGCCATCAGCTTGGTCCACTTAGCTTCTTCTCTTCCAGTGGATCCCAGCTCAGTAATCACTCTCTGATTGCCTTCTCTGCTGGTTCCTTATCATATGCTCACTAAGCATGTGCATCTCCTTGCTACCGCTTATCACAGGTATAACATTATATTTTTTGAGTAAGTCATCCTTTGATTAATGTCTTAAACAATACATAGAAACTAGAAGGTAATGAATGCATGTATGCTCTACACATGACCAATTTTCAGTCAACTGTGTAGAGGTAAAACAAATCAATAAATCCACAGATAATTTAAAGATGACTTTTTAACTAAGAATTTCAGGCCTCTCCCCATTTTACCTCTCATCAATGTACAAGGGAAAGAAAAGAACAGACCCAACTCATTTGTGTCTCCTTTCTTTCTTTGTTCCCAAGTTCTTGAATCCACTCTTTTAATGAGACTGAAAAGGTCACTAGTAACAAAGAGTAGAGAGATAGGATCCTCAGACTTGGGGATCAAAAGGGAATGCCAGTGGTTAGATCAAAGGTCAGCAATGCAGTGTAATCAAAGATAACTCCCAAGATTTTAGACCACGGCTTTTTGAAAGCATAAAGTAGAAGGAAACTTAGCACTTTTTTTTTCTTATCTCTACCTCTCCTCTTTAGATAAGATAGATAATCTAGAGCCTTTTCATTTATTTTCTTGGTATATAGACAAATAGACAAGACGACAGAAAGTATATAGTCTGATAGATAGGTTGTCTCAAATTGTTCATACTCTGTGTACTTTTGTCCAAGTATAGCTGATGTTGCATGAATTTTCAAATATCGTGGCCATGGCCTATAATAGCTGCTACTTTCTCTCTTTTAGCTTGACTGATCCATTTCATTTTACCAAAGAATCCATCTTTAGACACACGGTGTCTGACATTCCCATTGTCTACTCATCTGGGGCCAACAAATTGCTTTCCTGAGTATGATTTTTGTTCCTACTGTTATGAAGCTGGAAACTGATAGAGAAACATTAGCCCGCCAGTGAGACTGGCAGTATCCCATAGACCACTCTGGTGGTCTATGTGGGACTTGTTCAGCTCCTCAAGGAGCAAAGATGATAACAGACCTGCTCTGAGATTGGAATTGCAAACCGCAAAGTACTGTAGAGGCTTATCAGAGCTCCAGGATGCAAAAGGTTTTCCATGAGAAGCAAACCCATTCCATTTGTGGCTTTTGCTAGTTTTGCACTATCAAGAAATGTATTTTTAAAAAACCTTTTCTACAAAGCAAGCAAAAGCCACAAATTCGATACCTTTGGTTTACGTGCAAAACATGATGCCCAATTCAGGTTAGACTTTGTACTGCATTAGCTAATGTAATAGAACTTCTTCCAAGAAGTTCCCAGGTCAACCAGTTTAAGCTTCACATTTCAAACACACTTTGATTTGAGACCTCAGCAAAACATTCACAAAATAATGAATGGCCGTGTAATTGTCTAATTTCAACCTTAAAATATTTAAATGTTGCATTGTCCCATCTCAACACTCCTGATAAGCTCTCATGAAAATTATGGGCTAAAATTGACAGTTGATTCCATTAGTGCAACAGAGGCAAGTTCACATCATAGAAACAGGAAATAATTCATGTTAGAATCATTTACCCAGCTGTGACATGATAAAAGGCATACGGTACAGAGGATCTCCAAGAGAAAAATGTATTCCTGGAAATGATTGAAGGGCTTTAAATTGGGGGGGGGGGGGGTGGGCAGGAGGGCAGATATGTTGTGAATCTCCTTCATAAGAAAACTTCCAACAGGCCTCATAGGCTGTTCTATGACCCATATTAGATTCTGAAATCTCCATGATTGAGGATCTTCACTATTGTTCTCTTACAGTCAGGTTTACTGTCTAAAAATTAGGTTCAGTTGGATTTTCCAAGTCTCTTCTTGCCTCTTTTCCATGGAGTTTGGTGCTGACATGGGTCAAATGACCACAATGCTCCATTCTGCAGCATTTGGGGTGACTGCATTTATAGGGTAAGTAGGACCATTCTCATCTTTTATATAATCTGTGAAGTCTAAATTGGATTATTTGGTATAAAAGGTTTAAGGTATTATCATTTTTAGTAGCACAACTTCATTGAGAAATGTGTAAGAAACATCTGAGAATTTACTGGTCTTTCCCTATTGACTTTGTTACTTATGATTCTATGATTTAAAAAAAAAATCTTGAAAGAGTAATAGTAGAATTTTTCAAATATCTCTTCTTTATCTCCCAACATATCATTAAGCTTTGGATTCACAGAAGCAAAATGGCCTTAGATGATGAAGATATAGATTATGGACTGAGGGCTACATAATTAAACATGTAAGATATCAAGGTAAAGTACCAGAATACATAAAGAGGATAATTTCTTTAGTCAGCAAATGGGCAATAACAGGAAAAGAATTTTTGTCTTGGGATAGTGAGCAGTTGTATAAACATATGATGCAAAGGCTTTTTCAAATAGACATAACATTGCCATATGTTCCATCTGAAAACTGCAGAGGGACTTGGGAAAATCAGAATGATTTAAGATCGCCTATACACATCTCTGCCACCATTTGGTTAGCTGAGCCCAAGCAGCTAAAAGTAAGGAGTGTAGTTTAATAGGGACACGTCGAGAGACCATAGTGTGCCCCAGAGATTTTTGTGTTAAGATAAAGAAAGCCATCAAACATCACCGACAAACTGCTGCTTCCCTTAAGATATGGTAAAGTGTGTGCACTACTTCTGATCGCTCAGTTCCACCAGAGCTCATGGAATGCTTTCGTCTAGATTCAGGTAAGAGATGCTTAACATGGCAAGAGAGGTTTAGGCTGTGGGGAGCATATGGATTTGCCCTTCTTCAGTACTTAGCTATGAGAAAGAGACAATGTGCTAGGGTGTCAAAAGACTAGTAAAGCAAATAGATCCCTCTATATAAAGGAAAGGCAGCCTACAAAGCGGGCACAATGGAACAATAGCACCTCAATGCCAAGTACAGGCTGTGCCTGCACAATATCAAATCAACCAATCGAAGGGTGAAAATTCAACACGCACAAATGTTTTGTCTTCATAACGTAACCAGTGTGCTTGCTTTCTTTTTGTAACTGGAGCTAACAACTGTTTTGGGATCGTGTAGGTACAGCCACCATGCAAAAAATTGGCACCCAAAGATGATTCATTGAATGTCAGTTGTACAGACCACCACTCTCCATTTCATAGACTAAGGGGGAAAGATGAGATTGATACAGGAAGCAAACTATATGACCAGCAATGTCAGTCTGCTCTATAGAGCTGGCTTCATTAATCTCAACAGGGTCCAGTTAATCCAGATGACCAGCAGTGATCCTTTTGAAAATTGCTTCTCTTCATCCAGAGGATGAGACTTATTAATACACAGATATTTTTATTGTCCAATCCCTTAATAAAGAGGATAGTTGGGAACTTTTTCTGGCCAGAATTAATCAGATTGCCCTTAAAACATCAATTTACCTTGTCATTACTTAAACATTCATTTCAATTTGTTTCTCTTGCTGTCTATAGTCTTTTCTCCAGAATAAGAACAAAGTCTGTATCACTTGAAACCACCCAACCATAAGAACATAAATAACACTAGAGTGAATCAAAATCAAACCAAGCTGCTCAAATTTATGTCCCTGAAATATTCATTCACATATGCATGCATGTTCTTGTTTATTATTCACTCTGCATGGCACCTGATGGGCTCTCAATCTGAAGTCTTTCTTCAGTTATGGAAACCCTTAGAATGATTTCTTCCTGTGTTGACTACCCCCTACTATCCCAGTTCTAGTTGTCCTATAAGTCCCACTCAGTGAATGGCGAAACCTCCAAATCTCCCCTTCGTATCTCTGAAAGTTCAAACTTCCTATCATTGGGCTATGTTTCCAGGGAGAATACCTCCCCTCACTTAGACACACTGATCTGTTCATCAGGTATCCAGTATGTCATTCAAACACTTAATGAATTTTTTTTAATTTTTTAAAATTTTATTTGAGAGAGAGAGAGAGCACACATGAGCAGGGAGAGGGGCAGAGAGAGAGACAGAGAGAGAATCTTAATCAGGCTGCACACTCAGCACAGAGCCCAATGCAGGGCTCAATCCTACAACCCTGGGATCATGACCTGAGCCAAAATCAAGAGTCGAATGTTCAACTGACTGAGCCGCCCATGTGCCCCCAATAAATTTTTATTTCAACAATCACCATTTTCATTTCTAAGAAATTGCAACTTCCAGATCTTGTTTCTTAAGAACTTCTTGTAGTTTAATAATCTCTTGTTCATATATCATGTTTGCAGAAACCTCATTTATCCCTTTGATATTATATACTTTTCTAATGTTTTATTTATTTTTGAGACAGAGAGAGAGCACACAAGCAGGGGAGGAGAAGAGAGGGGGGGAGGACAGAGGATCCTAAGCAGGCTCTGTGCTGACAGCAGCAAACCCAATGTGGGGCTTGAAGCCATGAACCATGAGATCATGACCTGAGCTGAAGTCTGACGCTCAACTGACCGAGCCACCCTGGTGCTCCTGATATTATACATTTTTAAAATCATTTTTGGATTGTTTATGTTATTTCTCATATTTCTAGTATGAAAATTTTATATTTGTGATTGTAATAGTCTGTCTTTCATTGTGTTGGCCATCACCAGATAGTAGGTAATTCTTAGTTATCTACTTAGTTTAGCTTTCCTCAAAACAGAGCTTGAGAAAGTGGTATAAAGGAATTTATTTTAAAGGAATCCCAAGAAGCACAAACAAAGGAACAAAGTGAGCTAGGTAAGCAGGAAAAGCTAATATAAGGGAATATTTGGAGGTTGCTCTGTTCATCTGGGACCTCTGAGAAGCACCAAGAATCCTTCTAGAGCTGTTTGCTAAAGGACTTCCATTGCCCAGTAGTTGAAGGCTGCCCTGGGACTGTTGATTCCCTCATACTTTTGGATTGTGTTTGCCTATGGGCCAAAAGGTTTCCCTTAGTTTGGGAGAAGGTCCTGGGGCATAAAGCAGAGAAGATATGCACTTACAGCTGGCTCTGCTCAATGTGTATCCAGACATGCATGCAACTGTACAAGGCTGTTGCAGCTAAAATCAGAGGCAGCCACAAGGATCTCCTGCAGGCACTCTGTGGAAGAGTTCTCCAGCATGGATCCTAGGTTGTGATAATTCCTGATGGAGTGACCTTTCTGCAGGAGTGGCCTTTGAGCAGTCACATTAACCTAGCCTTGGATCAGCAGCATCTGGCTTGACCTGGCAGTGAGATGGCTGGTTTGGCCTGCCACCTTTTTAGGGTGCGTCTTTTTTTCTGTTCTACAGAGAGTTCTCATTCTTATTTTTAGGAATGGCTATGAGTATTCTTTAAAGTGTCTTCTATAATGTTTTCTAGGAGAGAAAGATTTCCACCTGTGCTCAGCCATCTGCCTAATGTGTAAATTAGACTCTTTTGTTATCTGTCTTAAAGCATCACTTGCAAGATCACCAAGATTCCCCCCACCCCCCATTTTCCGGTAATTTGGGATTTAGAGAATACACCCACATTCACAACATCTCTTTCTGTCAATGGTCAATGTTGACCTCCTCTCTGCTATCATGTCACTCAAATTCAAAATGTTAATTAGTGGAGGTGATGCCCTGATCCTCTGAAAAAGCTCCAGAAGGACTGTTGGGGTCAGTCCATTTGAAATATTCCAAACCCAGCACCCTAGAAAAGCTCACCTATTAAATATTTTATGTCATTACTCTCTTTTCATCTTATAGGATTGCTTTAAGTTATCATGTTGTATTAGTTATCTAGGGGTGCCATAACAAAGTACCACAGACTAGGTGGCTTAAACAACAGAAATTTATTTTCTCACAATTCTGGAGGCTGGAAGTCTGAGGTCAAGATGGTGGCAGGATTTGTTTCTCCTGAGGCCTCCCTCCTTGGCTTGCACCCTCTTGCTACATCCTCTCATGGTCTTAACCTCATACCTATCTGTGGCAAATCCTCTTCCTATAAGGACACCACAAATGTTGGATTAGGGTTCACCCTAATGACTACATTTTAACTGCTTCTTTAAAAACCCTATCTCAAAATACAATGACATTCGGAGGTTGTAAGGAGTAGGCTATCATCATATGAATGGGGGGGGGGGGCACATTTCAGCCCATAAAACACATCTATTAGGAATTCTTCAGATTTCCTTCAATATTGTTCAGATGTAATGAAACATTACTCCAGTCCCCATGCTTTAAATAGAAGGAGTTACCATTTCTACAGAATTTTAAATCATGGGTTTTTTTTTTCCTCCAATTTTCACTAGAAAAACATTTCTGCTAATAATCTCTTTGAGTACACAGAAAGGAACACAAGACCATATGATAAACTGACAAGATAAAATCTTTAGGTAAAATCTAAATACAGCAAAACCTCCTTAACATGAGATAAGATTCTGCAACTTACGTGAGAAGATAAACTAAGGTATAAAATAGTTTTAATTAATTTATTTTTAAACAATATGTAGATACATTAACAAATTAATCAAACAGTTCAAAGGGATCTTGAAGGTAAAAAATGTCTTCCTCCCACCTCAGTCCTCAGTTCCCCGCTGTCCTTCCCAGAGGCAACCACTATTATCTGTTTCTTAATTATCACTCCAGAGATACTCTATGGGAATGCAAATATGTATATTAATGCATTCTTTTTGCTTTGTACGGTTGGGGTTTACTTTACACATATTTTGCATTGTGGCTTTTCCACTTAACAGTCTTCACAATTATTCCATATCACAGAAAGGAGATGTACCTCATTATTTTCAAAGGCTGAATAATTTTTTGTTATAAGGGTGTACAAGTACAAATAATTTTTTATCCACACCTACTGATGGTCAGTTAGCTTGTTCTGTCCTTTTGTTGCCACCATTAAGGCAGTAATGAATAGCTTCCTTTATACAACTTTGCACAGAAGTGTAAGCACACTTGAAGGATAAATTTCTACCCGTAGAACTGCAGGTTCAAACGTTGTGTGTATTTTTAACTTTGAGATACATTGAGAGCTTTCCTTCAGAGTTTGCATCAATCTGGAATCCTACATTTTAATAATCTGAATTGATGAAGAGTTATACCATGTTCATTGATGGAAAGACAACAGTAAAGATGTCAATACTCCCCAATTAATCTTTGCATGTAATGTAATTCCAATAAAAACTCCCAGAAGAAATTTTTTTAGGGACTTTACAAATTTATTCTAAAATGTTTGTAGAATAATAAAAGTATACAAATAGCCCAGTCAATGTTGAAAAAGAGGATCAAGGAAAAGGGGGTACAGTGTATCATAAAAAGCTTTGATTAAAAAAAATACTAAAAGAAAATTGATCAATACCATATACAAGTTCTCAGGGGAGAAAGGGGGAAATGACATATTGCTTAGAAAATAACATAGGGAAAACTCTATAGAGAAAACTCTATAGAGAAAAATGGTCTTGAATTTCTACATATGTCATATTCAAAGTGGATGTCAAATGGAAAAAAATCTAAAGAAGAAAGGTAAAATTATAAAGCTCATAGAAGAAAATGTACAGAACATGCTTGAAACTTAGGGATAGGGAGGGACCTCTTAGAATAGATGCCCAAAGCATAAAACATCTAGATGTCTATAAAATAAAGAGAATTTTAAGCAAAGTTAATGAACAGATGACAGTTTGCGAGAAGATATTTGTAATCTCTAAAACTGAGACAGGATTAATATTTCGGATTAGCTCTGAATGGCTGGAAAATAATACGAAAAGGACAGGAAACATTAAAAAAACGAGCAAAGAACATTATCATGCAGTTCACAGAAGGAAATACCTAAGTCAGGTTGTTACAGTTCAGGTTTCTTGAAGACAGACTAAGTGATGAAAATTACACTGGAAAAAGTTTATTAGAAAGTGCTCTCAGGATAAACACCTGTGGAGGAAAAGAAGGAAGGATTTTGTAGAGGGAGAAGTGGGTCTGTAGTGCAATCTCAACAAATAACTCAGCCCATCTATTTTAGTCTGCTTTGGCTGCCATAATAAATTACTACAGACTGGGTGGCTTAAACAACAGACATTTGTTTTCTCATAGTTCTACAAGTCTTAGATAAAGGTCAGGCAAGATTGGTTTCTGGTGAGAGCCCTCTTTTAGGCTTTCATACAGCTGCCTTCTTTCTGTCCTTACATGGCCTTTGCTCTGAGTTCTGTGTGGAAAAAGAAATCTCTCTCTCTTCCTCTGCCCATAAGGCCACCAGTCCTATAAGATTAGCACCCCACCCTTATGACTTCATTTAACCTTAATTTCCCCCTAAAATCCCTATCTCTAAGTACAGTCACACTGGAGATTAGGGCTTCAATATATGAATTGGGGGGCTGGGGGATACGGCACAATTCAGTCCATAGTGCCACCTGATGAGAGCTCCAAAGTTGGAATAGCGTGGCAAATCTTATTTTCCAAAAATGCCTGCAATCTCCTATGCCACATGTTCTCATGAAATGACCATGGCAATCCTCCCACAGAAAAGAGGGGTCCACACCCTCTCCCCTTGAAATCTGGTGAGCTTTTCTATTATAGTAGCCAACAGAGAATAATGAAAAGTGTCTACATGACTTCCAAGGCTAGGCCATAAAAGATAGTGTAGCTTCCATACTGTTTGTTTGTTTGAATACTCATTCTTTTTTTTTTTTTTTACTGTTTTTTAATGTTTATTTTTGAGAGAGAGAAGGAAAGAGACAGAGCAGAAGCAGGGGAGGGGCAGAGAGAGAGGGAGACACAGAATATGAAGCAGGCTCCAGGCTCTGAGCTGTCAGCACAGAGCCCTACACGGGGCTCAAACCCACGAACCCTGATGGGGTGAACCAGCCCCTCATTACTAAGAGGTCTGAACTCCTACTCAAGTCTTTCTGTTGAGGCTTAAGTATCCATTTACATCGAAACTGGGCAAAGCAGTAAAGACATACCCAAGTGAAATTTTTCAATCCTAAATACCTTCTTCCTCTCTCAATTCTATAATAGAGCCCTGTTTCCTGCTGAATCAGAATCCATTGGTCTGATGTGAGTTTATGTGGGATCCATGATGGTGGATCAAACACTTTGTAAATCCCCACATGGAGGTGCTGGCATGGATTACAAGAGAAAAAGAAGATATGCCTATTCTAGTGAGAATGAATTGATATTCTTTTCAGGGTGGAGAGGTTCAAGATACTCATTCTGCCATCAAGTCATGCCTTCAGAGATAGTGCCAAACTCAGGGGGCCCAGTGTTAGTTTTTGTTGCTGGCAGCTTAAACTTTTCAACAGTGACAGTAGCTAGAACAGCTTCAGTGAGTAACAGCCCAGACTATTGAGCCCATACATAGTTTCCATTCTTGTTACCATAGTTATTCATTCACGTGCCCATTGTGCCATCACTGGGATAGCCAATGACAAGAGTCTAGTTCACATCACCTCGCCAAATTATTATGCCAACTTGATTGTTTAGTGCTTCCTCTATGGTAGATGCTCTCTGTTGGGCATTAGCATTGTAAGATTTTCACACTTCATGTTCCTTCTCATATGTCAGCTCACGTGCCTCTGTCCGAGATTGTGTTCCCAGTCCTCCAATCATTCTCTTTCAGGTCAAGTCCCTGATAAACTGTCCAAGTCATATGCTACTGTATGTTAAGTCCACACATACTCAACCTTGGGCCATTTTTCTTCCTAGATAAAGAAGATTTACCTGATGCATCATCCAAAATTAAGCCCATTAGGAAGACTTCCCCTCACAACTATATTTTTTATTGTTTTTTAATTTTTTAACATTTATTCATTTTTTGAGGGACAGAGAGAGCCAGAGAGTGAGTGGGGGAGAGGCAGAGAGAAAGAGGACACAGAATCTGAAGCAGGCTCCCAGCTCTGAGCTGTCACCACAGATGTGGGGCTCGAACTCATGAACCATGAGATCATGACCTGAGCCAAAGCAGATGCATAACCACCCAGGCACCCCTCACAACTACATTGTAAAGCTATCCACAATTGGGCTGTATTGGACCTTCTGTTCCTGTTATCTACGGCTACTTAACCCAAATGTAGCAGCTCAAAATAGCAGTTTTTCCTCTCACATATCTAAAATTTGGGCAGAACTTTGTGGGAACAAGTGAGACAGCTGAAATCTAGGGAACAGAATCATGAGAAGTCTTTTTACTCACGTCTGCCAGTTGGTACTGGCTGTTGGCCGGGACCTCAGATGCTGAAGCAGCTGCAAAATCCATACATGGCCTTTGGATAAGGATATTTAGCTTTTTCAAAGCGTAGTATCTAGGTTCAAGAGCACGTGTCTCAAGAGGAAGAAAAATCCAGGAAGGAAACATAGCACCTTTTATGACCTAGCCTTAGAAACCACTCAGCACCACTTCCACATTATTCTATTGGTTAGAAGTGAGGTGCTAAGGCCGGCCTGTATTCAAAATGAAGAGAACTGGAATCTACCCTTTGATAGGACCAAAATATAGGGTCATAAAATGTCAAAGAATTGTCAGACATAATTTTAAAGCACCACTGCTTACAAATATACTAAGCCAATCCATCTGTGAGCCAAACTCAGCTTTTTTCTTCCTTTGTCAGCTGTTCCTGAGAGACTTCCCATTTGCCCATGCATTAGTGTAACAGTGTGGATGACATGACATCCCAGAGCACCTGCTTGTGCAACTTACTTTGCCTTCTGATCCTACTTGGGCTGGATCCCAGATGTATCATTTCCATCTCACAATGGACAGCTGCTGGGCTTGTCCAACTTTAGGACTTGGTGGGTCTGGCAAAACCTATCTCACAATGGGAAGTTCTGGCCACATGGTCACTTGATTATGCATGGTCAGGTGCTCCATGTCTACCAGGGCCCAGGAGCTGGCCAGGAGCTAATTTTTAAATAGCATATAATTATTCGCCATAGACGGCATGCCTTTGCTCCAGAACTCTAGAGCTTGCGATAAGATCCACAGAGCATCTTATCCCACATCAGACGCCTCTAAAATGATAGGATAAGCTGAACTGTATATCCCCATCGGCAGGACTGCTAGCCTAGCATCCTGGGCCTGCTACGGAGCTTTCTTCTGTGCTGGGGCTCATGCAAAGCTGAGCCTTTCACATGGAAGACGTGGTTATCAAAACCAAAGAGAGACCATTGGATTTCTTGCTTTGTGATGGGCAGTAATCATTGTTTGGGATGGAAAGTCCTAGTATATTCCAGACTACTACATTTCTTTTCTTTTTTGAAGATTTTTTTACAATTTAAGTTTATTTATTTATTTTGAGAGAGAAAGAGAGAGAGAGAGAGCACGCAAGCACACACGAGCCAGGGAGGGGGAGAGAAAGAGGGAGAGAGAGAATCCCATGCAGGCTCTACACTGACAGCACAGAGCCGGACACAGGGCTGGAATACACAAACTGTGGGATCATGACCTGAGTTGAAATCCAGAGTCAGAAACTTAACCAACTGAGCTGCCCTGGCGCCCCCAGAGCACCGCATTTCTGCAATTTCACTAAGATGATTGGTCCCTGAATCTTCACAGTGTTCATCTCACTGTCTCTGAAACACATGTCTTCACATGGCTTCCAATATACTTACTCTTTCTTGCTACATCTAGTCAAGTTAGTATAGTGTCATTGATGTAATAAAAAAGCATGTCCTGCAAGATGTCCAGACAGTGCAGGTCTCTTCAGATGATATTATGATAAAGGGATGGCTATTAACATTTGTCTTTATAAACTAAACATGAATACTGCTTATGTTTCAAATGAATGCAAACTGTTTCTGATCCTCCTTTCTGATGGGGCTGAAAAAGAATGCGCTACCAGACCAAAAGCTGCACCCTACATTCCTCAGATCAATAGTAATCTCTTTTAGAAAAGACACCACATGCAGGGGTGCCCAGGTGGTTCAGTCGGTTGAGCATCCAACTTTGGCTTAAGTCATGATCTTGCAGTTCCTGAATTGGAGCCCCGTGTCAGGCTCTGTGCTGACAGCTGGGAGCCTGGAGGCTGCTTCAGATTCTGTGTTTCCCTCTCTCTCTCCCTCTCTCTCTCTCTCTCTCTCTGCCCCTCCCCCACTTGCACTCTGTCTCTCTCTCCTTCAAAACCAAATAAACATTTAAAAAAAAGTTGCCACATGTGGCAGGACAGACGCAATGGGGCTACAATTGGTGGCACTTGCACTAGTCCATTGTCATTCTTCAGGATCCATCTGGTCTTTGTAACCGTTGAGAGTTGTAACAGTTTCACTGCTACATTTTGCAGGATCAGTCTAGCCCTGATCCACTACCACCAGTGTGGGGTTCTCATTGCCTTCAGGCCAGGGAGTGATCCAGCCCTAGAATCCTCTCTTAGTGTGTGCTTTCTCAAACCACCCTGCTTTGGGTACAACTGTTGCAGACTGTATTCCGAAGAAAGCAGATTCTGAAATGGAGATCAGCATGAAGAAAAGGTATTAGAGAATGTTCTTAAGATCAACACACATGAAGGACCGAAAGGACACAGGATTGGACAGAGGAAGAAAAAGGGCTGCAATGCAGTCTCAGCAAAAGCTTCACCTGATGCCACAGAGACCTTTGTAGGTACGCTGGTCCTTCTGAGTTGCCCCATGTTAGGATGAGAGGGCCAGGCCTGTAGTCCCAAATATATCAGTTATTGGATATAGACCGATTCTGGAAAAGGCACATGAGCTTGGACAAGGCAGCTCTCCTCTTCCAAGGGTAATTTCTGAAGAGGGCTGACAGCTGACAGCCATTAGTCAAAAGCATTCCCAGCTGGAGGAATTAAGTCCCTTCCTGAAGGAGGATCTAGGCAACACATCACAGTATCCACTACACAAGTATAGAAAAAGATATACAGATTCACTAATAATCGCGCACATACAAATTTTAGTAATTAGCTACCTCTCACAGTCATCAGATTGTCATAGATGTGGGGAAACAGAAGCCTTTATATATTACTGATAGGAATATAAATGAGTACAGAAACTCTGCAAACAATCTGTTATTATTTAACAAAATTAAGTAAACATATACGTCATGACTCAGCAATCCCATAAAAAACCCTAAAGTTACGTGAACAAGAATACTCATCACAGTGTTGTTTGTGGTTATGGAGACTAGGAGTAAACTAGGTCAACATCACTAGAAAAATAAGCAAAACACGGTGGTTGTAGCACATTAGAATGAGTGTCTACAGCACATAAGGGCAGGGGAATGGGAACTGGGTAAACAAATAAAGGTGAAAAATAAATAAAATAAAGAGGGGTCATGAATGAACCAATGATTACCTCAACCCTTTGCACCTAAGGTCCCAAATGAGACCATTAATGTGAATAGATTAAACAATTTGGTGCAAATTTTCTCTTATGTAAGTTTGCAATTCAAAATCTAATAGGAGTAGGGTTAAGTTGGTTAGAAGAGTGCTCCTAGAAAAATTCTCTCCAGCTGGAAAGATACCTCACAAGTCTTTACACTTAGAATGACACAGCCTCCTACCTACTTAGACACTTGCAGATACCTCCAGTTCCTAGAATGTAGTATGTACTCTATAAATGTTGAGTGAATGAATAGCAAACAAATATATAAATTTATCAATAGAATGAACAGCATACATTTGGATGAAGGATTAAATGAAGAGGGTGGCAGTAAGTGCGAGATTTAACTACATTATGGGGAAAAAACAACAACAACTAACCAATCAATCCTGGAGCTGAAAGCAGTTAAAAAGGACATAGAAGAGATAAGTTAAGATCTAAAGAGGAAAACTTCTATGTGGTCATCCTAGCTTCTCTGTTCATAAGATGGCCACAGACTGGATCTAAGACAACAATCGAAGTCGATTACCAAAGGTTATTATTTGCCTGTTCAACAGACTCTAATAGATTCCTTCTTTCACTTTAATAACTCTCTAGAAGGAGAAAAGGAATGTGAGCGCCCCATGCTTCTCACCACTGGCCCCCAACAAGGAAAAGAAGAAGGCCCTTTGCTTCTTCATGACACATTTTTTCATGACAACACAAGGCTCCACTAGATTCTTTTCTGGTCTGTGCATCATCTTGAGTTCACTCACATGGAATCCCTCCCTTCCATGCTCATGCCAACACACATCACTTACAGTGTCCCCCTCCCCATTAATTAACCCCACCCTTGGTAGTACCCAAAGATTGTCAACTGGAAAGAGCATATTAAAATCAGCCAGTCAGCCTAACAAGAAATCAGCAGGGACTGAAAATAGAAATTTCCGTTCTCTTGTCAAGGACAAAGCCCAACAGGGATTCTCCTGAAAATTCCCAAGGGCTGCCCAGGGCAGTTTTCTTGTCCCTCTTCTGATCTGATCTCTCTGCCCCTCCTAAGATACTGGCTGGTCTCAGAAACATATCAGGACTTTTTCTACATTTAGTTCACCTCTTTTTAAATCTATGTGTGTGTTTACTTTGTATTTCATATGCATATTATCACTGTGGTAGAGGTATATATCTTACAAACAAAAATAAATATGCATATACTAGCAAAGCATGCTCAAATAATTTTAAGGGCAAGATTCAAAAGACCCAAAGCCTGTGTCCTTCGTCTCCAAGATCTGGACACAGTCTTGTTCTAATTCTCCACCCAGTTGGCTTGGAACCATTGGACTTGCTCCTGCCAGCTCCATTCTTCAGCTTTTTTATTGTTTGTCTTTGTCTTGGTTCTAGACCAAATTCCTGCAAAGTCCTTCCTTCATTTGGCACATGACTATTATGAAAGCTTTTATCTCTTTCCCAGACTGAAAGGCCTTTGGTTTTCAATATTCTTTCTGTGCCTTCAAATGGATCTGCCAGGCGTCCCTGGGGGCTTGGCATCTGATCTCCAGCTGTGGCTAGGCAGACAGGGGAGGGAAGGCTTTTGGGAAGCACAGATCTGCCCTTACTTTCCTGTGCTACTAGCTTCCTCCCTAGTTTCCCCATCTATTTTATCGGTCCACTCATTGCTCCCAACATGCTGCAAGGAAAAATACCATAACCATTTCTTGAAGGGAATGTCCCTTCCTCTATTCTAGAAGCTCTCTCTCTTTCTAGATTGTAGAGATGTAAACATCTGTATTATGATGTATCATAGACCAGACACCAACTTGCCTTCTGCTATGTAGCATAAAGAGAATCTTAGTAGAATATTGATGCACATACACAATAAGGGAGATTTTATTTCAAATAATTAAAAAAGGAGAGGAAAATAAAATCTAAATAGCCTAAGATCAATAAAAATCAGAACCAAGTATTACAGACAGAATCAAAGTACTAAAAAATAAGTGCTGGTATGAGCAAGAAACTTGAGAAGCTGAACATGGTGCCTAACCCATAATAGGTGTTCAATAAATATTGATTATTTCTGATTGAACATTATTCATTCAAAGCAGAAAAAATAGTCTTTTCCTTCATACATTGCTTATGGCTGTGTTTTCATAAAAAAAAGATCCATAAATGTGTCTCCTATGATTTTCTTATAATTAGCTATGGAGCACATAACAAGATCAGATTTGTGTGAATTGAACACCTTCCCACCTGAGCAGTGAGAGCTGAGTTTTGGAAAGACATAGAAGTACTGTGTCTGTGGCCTAGAAAGCTATTTCATTTATTGTCCAAACTGGGACACTCTTGAGAGTTAAAGGAGATACCGTTAATAAATAGAATGAGAAACAGAATGAAGGGATTATCCCAAAGTAGATATCACATGGTCATACTATGAGCTACCAACTTGAAGACAACATTGATTTGAATCCAACCATACACAATGATTGATTTCTCATTACATTATTCATTGTCACTCGGCCAGTTATATGATTCAGTACTTATGGGTTAGTTAAGACCAAATGGAAAGGAAAATTCTACATTTTTAATTAAATCTATCATTTCTAAATTTAGAAAATTCTAAATTATATCTATCATCATGTTCTTGGTGACCTGTAATCAGAGTTGGGTTCTAATAAATTTCTTTTTCTCTGAGTCAGTCACATATTTCACTACCTGATTCTATTACTAAATTTTAAATTAATATTGGTTCTTATTTTGATCTCTGAGCAGCTTTAGAAATGAATGGCCATTCACTACTTTTCAAACCACTGAATTTCTCATTTTCTGATACCAATTTCCTGCTTCTGTCGCACACTGGTTTCTCTCCCTCCCCTCTGGCTCCCATTATAGACTATTTTTCTTCCATCTGTTCCTTCTGTTTTCACATTTTATATGCTCCCTGGAAAGTCTGATTGGCTCTCCCAGTCAGCTAGTTATAAAGGACTCTTAAATCTTCACCTTCTGTCCAGGTCTCACTTTCTTCCTGAGCTCCAAACTGACTGCTACTGGACTTCTCTACTTAAATGTCTCCCAAGAACCCCCAAGAATTAAATAAAGTTTAAGATGTTTTCAACATCTCAACAATGCCCCAATCCACTCCTCTTTCAGGGTTCCCTGTCTCCAAAAATGGCACCACCATGAAGCCAAAACCCTTGTTTCTTCCTTGACCCCATACTCATCTACTCCATTATCGTCCATTGCGTTACCAAGTCCTGTCAATTTGATCCCCCAAATGTCTTTCTCTCAATCTTCAACCATGACCAATCTTGACTAAACTAGCACCATCTCCCAGGTTCTTAACCAGTCACTCCCCCTCCAGACTTGCCTCCTCTAGTCCCTTTTTATACTGCAGCACAAGTGATTCCTAACAGTGCAAATCCGTTCCATTTGCTTTTCTGCTTTAAACTGCTTTTTGGCTCTTAAATGTAGTTTGAATACCGTGACTTAAATGTCCTCCCACCATCTGGCCCTGCCCACCTTTCCACACTGCTGTCCTTCCTCTTCCCTTTAGTGCTCTATGCTGTCATCTCCCAAAATTCAGGCTCGTACTTGCCTCTGACTCATCCTATTGCCACTGCTGGGACATTTCCTGCTTCATCTAACTTACTCCTACTCATCCTACTGCTACTGACTCAAATGCCATTTCCTCAAGGAGTCAGTGTCTGATCCCAAAACTATATTAGATTTCTTCCTATATATTCCTATAACACGCTTTCTTTGTATTAGGTTGAAACACATGAAATTGCCTTGTTGTAAGTCAGTAACAGTCAAATAAAAGAAAATTCGTATAGTTGAAGCTAATACTGGTGTCTGCTAAACTGTAAATTCCCTGAGGGCAGGAACCTGGCCTATTTCATATACTGTCTCACACAGTTCCTAGCACACAGTAAATAGTCAGTGGATATTTGTTGAGTGAAGAAAGGAATGCATGAGCAAATAATTAACTACATTTTCTAGAAATGGGTCATCATTTTAATCCATCTAATTTGAAGCTACAACAATTTTCTTTTTAACAGTGATAATTGTTTTCTGTTGCACAGGTGTTTGCCCACTCTACTTAGTTAGACTAAATACTGAAAATATATATTCTGAGTTTTTAGCAGAGCACTGTTACGTGAACTGATAAGTAGCATCTTGGTCTACAGAGCACAAACCTGAAGTAATTTTATACAGGTTACCACTCTTGATGAGAATTACAGAAGGCAAAGAATCCAGGGGAAATTGGTCTCAAAATCTCTATATATTCTAAAATTATTTAGCCCCTGTGAGAAGTCCTATAGTGGCACCTTTGAAAAGGTGACTCCTGAAGTTCTAATTTGAAAAGGACCGTAAGAATGGGATACTTTCAATAAGTATCATTCAAAAGGCCTATCACTTTGAATATTGCATAGCCTCTCAAAAGATAAATATGGGCATGCCAGCACTTTGCTAATTCCCATTAACTACGGCAATCCTTAGCGAATTGCCGCATTAATGAGGAAGTCATTGCCTATACAGTGTCTGCAAATGGAGGAGTGTATCTTTGCTACAGTTCTTCTGACAAGTGTAGTTCTGCCTTAATTATTTATGATCATACACCACAGCACAGGAGCGCTCACGAATATTTTGTATGAGTAATGAAGTTTTAGTAATAAGAGCCTTCACTCCATCTTGCTGCTGTTAAAGCTTACAGAGGAGCAGGGTGAGAATTTAAGGTTTTCGTGGATTAGTGAACTGGGAATTAGCAGGATTCCCTAGGATCAAGTTCTAAATAATACAATGAAAATAAATATCTACAAGTACAATTCTTATTTTTGCAAGCTCTTTAACAGCCCTCAGAAGACCCTCGATGAACCACAAGGAAAATGATAAGAAATGAGGCAGCTAATGATAACAATAATTATGATAATAATACTGCTTATATAACTCTTTATGGATATGTCTACACAAACATGTAGGATGGATGTTAAGACAATTTCTAAATAATTCAGAGCAAATAGCTTGCAGGTGTGGGCAGTGGGGGGCTGGGAAGAAGAGAGTCCACTTGGTCAGAATCCTCCAGTCCACATTGGCTGAATTTGCCGAATGATTTCTCCTATTTCTCTTGAAAAATTCTGATGCTGTTAAATCTCAATTCTGCACATAATTTACTTCTGATGATGGTAAGTCTTTTAATTTCCCTGAGAATAAATTTCTTTATGTTCTGCAGAGGGAGATCCAACTTAAACTGTTTGTGATATCTTTTCCAACCATGACATTTTTGGTTCTACATTTGTGACCACAGATCCACTGTCACTTATTCTTTAACTAATAATTTGTTGAGCAGCTATTGACATAGCAGGTCCCATAACAAGGACCAAGGAGAGGTTCATCCAGAAAGCCGTTTAAAGACAATATTAAGCCCCTTTTCATCTTCAATCTTCTACTCCTACGTGCCACACACAACTACTCCTATTTGATCATTTGTTTTCATCAAGACCATGGGAAAACATGAAGGGCTAGACAAGATGTTTTCAGAAGCATGAGCTATGAGGTGTGATCCTCCTTTCTTCCTTAGTCTTCACACAGAGCAGTATCCATGTTGGTCCATCGAGTGAATATTTCTCTGGGTTTATCATCTTGCACCAAGCCTGCAGGCAGCCTCCTGTACTCACTCAGCTAAATAAAGAACATCTGAGAGCAGAGGGGCTCCTGTTACTCAACAACTAGAAGAGAAAAGAAACTGCCAGCCAATGCTAAGGGCATTCCAGAATGAAAGACGAACCAAAGACCCCACAGGGCAAAAAGATGGCATACAATGGCTACATTAAGAAATGTCCAGGAGCTAATAAGAGTAGCCCCCAAAAAGGAACAAATAACAATTCATTTTAGGCAATAAAATGAGTGGGAAATACAGAGTAGGAAAAAGACATTGTAAATTATTGGATCTGCCACGTTGAATTTTTCAGTTATACCACAGCCCTAGCCAATGAAACTACAAAAAAAGGAGAGAGAAAAGCTGACCTGAGAAAAACTCACTGCCTTAAGGATATGTGTTTAGTCCTCACCCTACTCCTGATCATAACCTTTTGATAAATAATTGTATATTAGGAGAAGATTTTATAGCTTTATTTTCTTTTGCTGGAAAATTACACGTGAGAGTCCCTACTCTTATGTATAAGGGGTTCTAGGGCTTGAGTCAAGACTTCAATCTTTGGTCTGTCTCATAACACCAATTATTCTTATTAATATTAACAAACTTTAAAAATGACTACATTCAACCATTCAACAAATATATATTGAATGGCTATCATAAGTCAGGTCTCATTCTTAAGTGTGGAGTATACAGCAGAGACATAATAGATTTGGTCCCTGACCTTAATGGAGCTCACGGTCTATGGGGGAGATAGACAATAAACCAACACAAAAAATAAAAAAAAGCAATTTTTTAAAACTCTGGGGATTTTGAGAAAGTATAATGGAGATGAGGGTAGGGAGCATCTAATTAAGGGAAAGAATTCCCTGGGGAAGTGACAGTTGATCTGAGACCTAAGGGATAAGGAGTTAGTAGGGAACGCATAATGAGGGCACATGCTAAATACCAACCATGCTGACACTGGAATGGGTTTGGCATATGGAGAGAAATACCTGCGCATGCAAATGGAGATTTACATTTTCAAAAAGCTGCTTTGTTTATAAAAATGCAATAAATGCTTGGTGATTTTTAGGCAAAAATATACTGGTAAGGTGAGAATAACTGATCAAACCTGAAGAGTATGGTTTCTTGTCAAGATAAAAAAAAAAAATCTCTGAATAATAAAAGACCTGCCTTCATCTGGATATGTCTAATTTTAACGTTCAATTTTAAAATTATATCTAAAGATCTCCAAAGACCTTTTCCTGTAGCCTTCTTTCATAGCCTACTTCAATTCTGAACTATCCCAAGTGCCAATAATATTTCTTCATAACACATTTTGAAAGGGGGGGCCTACGCCAGCCGACTCCATCTTGTTCTGTGTCCTTCACCTTGACCACACCTCCTCCCCTTGAGTAACCCCCCCTCACCTGCCTAACAGGACTCGGACCCTTCCCCAGGACCCTTCCCCAGCCAATCGGCTGAGGCCACAGCCATTACCTCACCAACTGCCCCTAGGCCCCAATAAAACCTTTGTCCTTTTGAAACTCCCTCTCTTTCCCTGGTATCTCACCGCTGTGTCGGTGCAGGTAGGGGATTGAGCTCGAGCTAGCTCGAATAAAGGCTCTTTGCTTTTGCATCGGACTCGGCTCCCTAGTGGTATTTGGGGATCACGAATTCTGGGCATAACAGTTTCTTAAGTTTTCTTTTAGTATGTGTCTTCAATAAAGCCACATATATTCATATTTGTACAATATTTATACATATTTATATTTATACGATATAGTGTAATCACCACAGTCTGCATAAAAGTCTTCAGTATAATTTTAAGGACTGTTAGCAAATTCGTTCTCTCTTCTCTAGGACATATTATATTAGAGATTTCCATGATGTAAAAAGTCATTCGGTAGTATTTGCCCAGTTTCTGTTCCAGTATTGGTTACTAGAAAGTAAGTATTTTATATCTATATGACACACATATACTTACGGCATAGGACCAAAATATAAGACAATGAGATAGTTCATAAACAATGAATTCACATTTGACCTGTGAAACGGGCACAAGCCAAGTGCCATCTACAAAATATCCCTACGGCAAAGCCACCTAGCACTACCAAGCATTACTGTTTTCCTATTCATAAACTTGAACACTTCCCAAGGCTGTTTCCTCTGCGCCTGTTTCTTTTTTCCCTTCTCTGGCTTGGTGCCACCCTTGCATTACCAGGGTTACACGTTTATGTTACTAGCCTAGACCTTCTGGTAATCTCTTTTTTCTTTTCTTATAAATTACCACCACATGCTCTCAACATTAACATTTTCCTCCTAGATTTATTCATTATGCCTTCAGTTTCCTTCATTTAAAACCAAATTCTTTATCTGAAAAGCAGCAAATAGAGCAGAGGTGTTCCTTAAAATCCAATATTGCTTTGATATAATTATATAATTGTACATATATGGCATCTGTGATTTTTCTGTATTTATGTGCCTGTTCAATTTCTGTCTATTTCTCTATTACCATATCCATGCAACCTGCTTATAAAAGCTGTCAAAACAACACAACATATAAACTCAGAGCAGGTTCAATGAACTGTTTCAGCTGCTTTTTCTTCTCATTTCCTTCCACTAGCTTCAGGAATCCTTGGGCTTCGACAGTGGGAATTGCAAAACCCTCAGGGCAAGTCCCTTTGTGGCTCATTCTGCATCTTATTTAGTGCTGGTATCCAGAGGCTATAAGTAATTCCAAACAGGCTGGCGCCACAGCTCAGGTGACTCCAAACATCATTCAAGTTTGTCGATATTCTCCCTAACTTCACCCGAATAAGGGATCTGTCATCAAGGACGAACGTGGCAGGGGGAGCAATTCAGCTACACCAAGTTTCAGCCTCAAGCACCGGCATGGCGGATGACTTAATGAGCCCAAACTTGAGGCTTAGTGAACTACTCTCTGTTCTCGCTTGGAATGAAAGAAAAGGCTTTAAGTGCATAGGGTGGATTCAAGTTAGATGCAAAGATAAATCCTCTGAGAACATGGTAAACACTGGAATATGTTACCAAAGGAAGTTGAAGAATATATTTTCCCTGGTGGATATTTGTTTATTTTTTTAAGTACATTTTCTCCATCGTCTGGACTTGCAGACAGATGGTCCTGTGAACCCAGGGAAAACAGACTCGGTGACCTTTGATGCATACCTGACTCCCTCCCGTCTCTCCTTAAATGTCATGTCCACAGAGAAGCTTTTCCCTCCCTCCTATCCCACAATTCCCTTTTTGTCTCGCTCCCTTTCCCTGTTATATTCCTCTCCATTTCTTATCACAAACTGTAACTGTACAGTGGTACTTGTTTTTGTTTTGTTTTGTTTGGCGAGCCACTTGTTAAACATTTGCCAGCACACCACTGTTCCTAATCGTTCTTTCTGCTTCCCCTCACCTTCCGCAATAGCAGCCAAATTGATCCTTTAGAAACTTGAACCGGGTCAAGTCATTCCTCTGCTCAAAAACCTGCAGCAGCTTTCCATTCACTCAGCTGAAAAACAAAATTCTGGCCACAGCTTAAAAGTTCCCATATGATCTTCCAGCCCTCCACTCTTCTGTGTTTTTCTGATCCAGTCTTCTTTGTGGGTTGTTCACACTCGCTTCCACCCCTCGGCAGCCCTGCTGTTCCTCAAACATACCAAGCGAGCTCCGGCCCTGGGGTCATTGCATTTGCTTCTCTCTGCCTACACAACTTTCCCCCAGATGGAAGCTTGGCTCCTTTCCTCACTTCATTCACTAGTCTCCTTCCATACACGTCACCAGGTCAGAATGATCTTTTCTGACTATTCTATGCAAAATAGCACCTACCACCACCATGCCGCTCTCCACTCCCTTTTACTGACTTTCTTTTTCTCTACGGCGGGCATCACTGGTTTACATATTGCATATTGATTAGCGCTTGGGCCTGTGCTTCTCAAACGCAGTCCTTGCTTCTCCTCCGTCTGCAAACTACATTTGCTTGTTCTCATTGCCAACTGACAACTAACAAGGGTTGGCCATTGGGAGGCACTTGGTGAAGACTGTAGGGTAGAAAGGAGAGAGAAGCCAGGATATTTCTCCTTCTGTCGCTCTCGGCTTTCAGGTGACATCGACAACAGTGATTCAGTCTCCCTGGTGGCTTCAATCCCACCCAGATAACTTCTCCCTCAGTGGTCCCAGTTGCCTATAAGCATCTTTATTCTTGGGCTCTGGGAACCCTACTCCCTATTATCCCCCAGTCCTGGAGATGATGGCAGGGAATTTTAAAAAATTCCCTGTTTTAAAACACCTGGAGGAACTTGTTACCCTAAAAAGACCTTATAGTATACCTGCCTGTCTCTTTCATGAAGCTAAAGAAGGATGGGAGCTAGTCGGTCTTCTTCACCAGGAACACTTGTTCTCATTTTTTATTTGGCTTGCACCAAGCCCTCCTTAAATGTCATTTCCTTAGATGTTTCCTTCCCACCTGTTTTAATTAGATCTCCTATCTTTGTCCTCTTGTTTTGTTTTCATTTCCATTTCTTGTAACAACTTGTAGTTGTTTATTCACTACAACAACTTGTGGTTGTTCATTCGCTTGTTTATTTGTGTAATGCCTCTTTTTACCACTCAACTAAACATAATAAGGATCCCATATCTCTTACTCAATAATCTTACTCTTATTACTTACTACTCTTATTTAACACTCAGTATGGGCCAGTGCCTGGCCCATACTAGATGATCTATAGGTATTTTTTTCATTAAGTAAAATAATTTAGACTGGACCCCTCATAGTTACCTTCATAATATTTTGGACCTAGTAAAGGCTCAATAATTTTTTGTAGAGTTGATTAGGATTTATGGCTTTCTCTAAAATATTCACCTGTATGACCAGTATACTAAGGTTTTCCATAAATCGTGGAAGAGGTATCTTTCACAGTGTTTTCCACACGTACAATACATTTTTGCATGTTACCTTCAAAGGCCTTGATACCAGTATACAACATGAAGGCAAATGAAGCAAGTATATTCATATGAGCATACTCACTGGCCTAGTGTGGCAAAAATGAAGAGAAGTCTCAAAAGGGAACTATGGGTAGGGTGCCTAGATAGCTCATTTGGTTAGGCGTCCATCTCTTGATCTTAGCTCAGGTCACGATCTCACGGTTCATGGGATCAAGCCCCACATTGGGCTCTGTGCTGGCAGTGCGGAGCCTGCTTGGGATTCTCTCTCTCCCTCCCTCTCTCTCTCTGAAAATAAATGAATGGAACTATGGGCAAATGATGTTCTTATATGGTAAGGTCCTTCCTCTCAGGGTTTTGTTTTTGTTTTGTCTTTTTGCATGTTTTTTGTTTTGTTTTGTTTTTGTAGTAATTTCATGGTTTTCTCTTCTAATCTAAAGTGAACTAAACTATCAAAGGGTAAAAGCAAATTTATGCTTGACATTTTCCTTTTTGTCTTAAACAGTTACTGCGTTTGGGTGGCATTATGGATTTTCCACATAGGTTTAAATTGGTCTTTGCAATGCTCTGTTCTCTGTTCTTGTTTCTAAAGTAAAGAGAAAGGCTCAAACGAACACAGGGAAGTCTATCATGCATCACTTTTTTTAACTTTCCAATTTCTATTTGCTCCTTTATTCTCCATACTTCTCTGTCCCCTCTTTTGTTTAAAATCTCATTTAGCATTCTCTTGAGGGGAGAACATGAGATTACAATCTAACGATTGTAATGAGAATGGGTTAAGTTGGTGCCGTTTCCCATTTTCATTACAATCTTGGTGGCAAGAATAATGTAACAGAATTTTTAATGCCTCATATATTACATGAACATTTTCCCGTGAGCTCCTGCTCCTTTTCTGCGGACAGCACTGTTGCTATGTGCTGTAGGACTTTGATCTTTTTATATTCTGTATTATAATCAATTGGCCATTTCACCCCTTCCCCACAGATTACAAATAAGTGAAAAATATTTTGATCTATAGCATACCACTACACCTCATGGCTATAAAATCCTCTCACCTGTAGACCAGTACCTACAAGATCCATGTAGCCAGTGATTCAAATTAGATAGAAGGTACCAGCCAGGTGTCCTGATGGCCAGCCACTTCTCTGAAAGGCACTCTGGGAATCAGAATTTTGTAATTTAGAGCATAAATAGAGAGCGTTGGTTAATTTAAATACCAGGAGCTCTTAGGGAGTTGGACCGAGAACCCCAAGTGCTCACCTTTGAAATGAAAAGCCTCAGAGATCCTTGTTGCTCTAAGTGCGGTGCCCAGACCAGCAGCAACAGCATTACCCAAGAGCATATGAAAAATGCAGGCTCTCAGGCCTCAGTCCAGTCCAGACCTGGGCCCCAGGTTCATGGACTCCTCTCACCTGGCTTCCAAGAATCTCCCTGTGATGTCACTCCCACCTAAACATTTTCCGGCCTTTTGCCATTACCAGCCTTTCTGGGTTCCATTTTCTCTGAAACCATTTGACAAAACTAATTTTCAAATGGCCCTTGCAGCAGAAACATCCGGGTCTGAATCGTAGCTCTGTTGATACTGCTGTGGGGGAAATTGATCTGTCTTCTCTGTGCCTCGATTTCTTCGTTCATAAATTGGGGATAAAAATACTTACTAAATTAATTAGAGAGTAAGAACAAACCACTGTGGTAAAGAGATCCCCAAAACACACGGGATCAAACCAGACAGAAATGTCTTTTTATGAAGTGGCCCAAATTGGAGGTCAACTCTGCTCTACCCACTCTAAGGAAGTAAGATTGTCTCCACCACATTTCTGTGTGATTCCCTAGGGCCACTATCTTTGTCTTCATATTTGACACTTCATTGCAGAAAGGGAAGAATCCACATGAGACACACCTTAGCAATGGGCCCCACCTAGCTAGAAGGGGGTGGGAAATGCGGTCCTTCACCGGATGCCTCGCTCTAATTCTATGACTGTGCACATAGACCGGGCATTTTGGTAGGAGGGCAGCAGTTCCCCCACCCTCACCTAGCAGGGCTATGCGGGGGGTTCAAGGAATCATGGAGACAAATTGCCCAGCACATTGCCTAGCACCACACACATTAAGTTCTCAATAATGACAGCTGATATATGCTTATCATCTTATTATTCACTCTCTTGGTAACACAATCACGATCTAATAAGGTTGTTCCAAATGTCAACTCATGGAATGAAAAGTGAATGATTTTCAACTCACCCTCCTGAACGGAGCCGTAGATGCCTCAGATCAAACCACAGTGGCTTCAAGTCGGGTTTGTGTGACTTTGGCATCAACTTGGCCAAGTCTTGATCTCCAGAGAGCTTAATAAACAACTCCCTTGTCTCTACCACTTCTGTCTTCTGTATCTGTATGCCTCAAGTCGAAGCAAAGCTGGAGACAGGGATTTGAGTGCCCATAGTTGATCAAAAGTGAGCTCTCAGGAGACAGTGCATGAGGGAGTCTGACCCTACAGAAAGCTCTGGAGCAGCAATTGCACTACAAAATCAGTCCCGTCGTGAGTCTTTTGTAGCCCATAACAGTCAGCCTAGGGCTGGAGGTTGCACAGGGGCAAGGGAGAGAAGTAATATTTTTTACACAATTCTGTCAAAAGGAAGGCAGCTCAGCTATTGGCAGACGACTCTGCAGTGGGGGGGGGGGGGTGCGGGGGGGAGGGAGGGGAGCGCTGCACCAGCCAAGTAACAGGGATGCAGGCAGGGCCTACCAGCAATCATTTTCTGCGGGTATTTGCTTCTTACTTCCATTAGAGAAATAAAGTATTAGAGAAATAAAGTACTGGGGAAAATCAGAGTAGATAACCCCTTATCAAGGTGGGCAGATCAGGAAAGATTTTGGTCTCATGTCCACAGACTAAACCTTTAACTCCAGCCAGCACTTGGCCACAGGGAACCATAAGAAACATGAATCACACAAAGTAATTTTTCACTAGTACTGGAAAAATGATGCGTACCACATCAAGAAACAAAATGTTTTCTGTAAATAGGCATCCAAGCTACAGGTTATTTAACCTGTTAATGCAGTACCATTCTGTAGAAGAAGGCTAGGTACTTAAAACTAATTGCAGTTCCCCAAACAACAATATGGGTTTGATCCCAATAACCATTTTTAACAGGTCATCAGATAGATCAGTCAGAGTCTCTGGCTCATCGATAGAAAAATAAGTGCAAAAATAAAAAACAAAATTGGGTCCAAACAGGGATTCTTGGGAATGATGCAAGGCACCCTTATTCATTGGGTACTGTCCAGCTTTTTTGAGAACATGTCTTTTGTCAGAATCTACTTTTCCCTTACGGGACCACTCTCCAAGACCTTATCAAATCACACCAAGGTCATAGGCTCCAACTGAGTTTCCTTCGCCCCTGACTCTGAAACAGAGCCAATCCCAGGCCATAGTTCCACCTCAGTTCAGTCTGGCTTGGGCCTTGGCTCCCGTCCCTGGGCTCTGTCATGGTACTGTGCATAAGCCCAGTATGTGCCCCAGTTCCAATAACTACATCAATGCTTTATCCACCGCCTGATTTTCTGTTTTAGCTCCTGGCCTGATGCTCCAGGTCTGGGTCCCTGTATCCCCCAGTCCATTCAGAGATTTGTGTGATCACTGGTCCTAAGACTTCCTACTGCTCACTGACAGATTCCCAGGGCCACCTGCCGCCTGCATCTGCACCTATTGTCTATTACCAGACAGTTCTCCTTCCCACAGAGGGGAAAGAACAGATGGAATATCCTTAACAGAGTGGTGTAAAGAGAAAACAACAGACAAACTGCCATAGAGAATCAGAGTTAAACTCCTTTATTAGGACAGGGAAGTTGCTAAAGACGGGGAGCCAAGGAAATGGAGACATTACCTTTATCAGTCAGGATGGCTGTTGTCATTGGCCTGGCAGAGCCTGGTGGCCAAGAACTTGTATTCTGGAGTCAGAGCTGATGAGCATCCCCGCCCACCACTCACTAACGTGTAAGAGAGGATATATATTTTATGTCTCAGCCTCAGTTTCCCCATCTGTGAAACAGAAGCATTAATTCCCTCACAGAATTACTATTGTCCTTGCTCGGATGAAAAGAGGTATTACATGGAAAGTCTGTTGCAGTCGTTTCTTAAGCACAAGACTGATATACAGTAAATACTCAATGAATATTAGTATGTAATTCTAGAGGAAAAGATACATGTAAGGTAGTTTGTGTCTGGGGAGAAGGAATATGTTACATATTTAGAATAAAAACCTAGGCTTGAAGAGCCACTTTGTCAAAGATCCGTAAGTTCAGAAAATGAAAAAGCAATGGGAATCAGTGAGGTGAAAACGAGAGCAGAAATGTGAGTCCAGAGCAGAAAGAACACTGGAATGGCAGCCTTGGGGGTGGGGGTTTTAGGAAAGGTTGATGAGAAGGTGATGGTGGAAAACTGGCAGTGAATCAGAAAGGTCGCAGAGAGAAGAAGTGGGACCCTGGTCATGCCCTAGGGAATGCATGCACCGCACAGTGCCCCAAGGCAACAGAGAAAGCTATTAGAGAAAAAGTAAAGGGAAATAGAAGAACCTGGCACATTTTATTAGAAGGACAGTGAATGGAGAAGGGTATAACAAGGCATTCGGAGCGACTCGGAGAGGAAGAACAGTAGGGAAGTCCATAGAGGGAGAGGTAAAGAAGCAGTCAGCTGTGACAGAGAGAAGAGGCAATGAAGAAACATAATAATATATAACGCTAGTTCAAAACAACAGCTGGGAATAGGGAATTGATAGTGAAGCAATAAATACCAGCAATGAGGGAGCTAAATACCATTAAAATGCACAATAGTTAATAACAATGAAGCTGAAGTCTGGAAGCAATTAATAAATTAATAAACAATAACAAAGTATAAAATGCATAAAGAAAAAAGTGAGGTTATAAATATGACCCTTTGGTAAGAGGAGAACAAGGGGTTCACTGGAGGAGAGAGGGGGGAGGATGATTCAGCTGGATTGCAGAACTACGTGCTCCAGGTTCTAAGCAGCTAACAGACAAGAGAGGACTGATTCTATCCGCCTACGAGCACTGGGTGGAAAAGCCACCTGCAGAGAGCGTTGCATTCATTCTCCTGATGAAGCCGTCATCCCCAGAGCTTCTCATCTACCATCATCATAAATAAAAATGCTCTCAGGGACTGACTGCCTAGATTGTGCCATTAATGGTGCACAAATATGCCAGGCTTCCTACTAGCAGTAGTGTTTGCAAGTAACTACTAGAAATTGTCCTAAATGTAAGTCCTGGACCAGATCAGAGACCCCATTCTTAGGCTCAACTTCTGCTCAACCCCTCAGTTCGACTATGAACCTCAACACATCTTTTTGAGCCATTCTGGGAGTCTCCAGAAGTTCTGAGAATCAGTAGGAATCCCCCAGCTCAGGTGGGGGATCCTCAATGACTACATGGACCCCATCAGTTGTAACCTCAACCACAGACCTGAACATCTCGGTCATTAGGGGAGCCCCTCACCTTGGGGACCACAGGCACCCCTGTGGTTTGCTTTCAGGACCTCTCCTTTTCTAACATAATTATGGTACTTGGGAGCTACATTTCTTTTCCAAAGCAAAGGTCAAGTATTCTTTACTCTTGGTTCAGAGAATATTCTCTACTCCAGGAAGCACCTACAAAATAAAAAGTAAAGAACAGTAACAACGACAGAAAGATGAGGACCTGTTTTGTTCCCACAAACTAGGTTGGGCAAAACTACCATGCAGGATGGACGAGGGAAAAAATGATAAGCTGGTTTGGCTAGATTAAATAGGACAGTTCCCCACCCTTTTTTTTTAACAGGTCTATCCCTTCCCCATTTTGGGGTGACTTGAACTTGTTATCCCCGTGGTATTTCCCAGCAGCAAGGACAATTTTCCGGAGGTATTTTCCAGAGGCAAGGACAACTTCTTGCCCTTCATTGTCTGCCACACAGCATCCCCTGTTTGTTTTTCCACGTTGTTCCCCACCCCCCACCCCCGTTTCCTTTTGTGCCTAGCATCTCCTATTTCATCAGGACTCAACAGCTGACACTATGGCCCTGGCTGTAGCATGAACTTAGCAACCAAAAACACCCTCAATTGGATGGAGAGTTCCTGAGCATCCACATTTCACTTCAATGATCAGAATAAGAAAAAAAAGAAAACCAGACCCAGAAGAGAAACAGCTGATACATATTACAGATAATTCCAGGGTCTGTAGGGAAAGAATATAAGGAAGAAGACAGAAGAAAAGAGCAATTGAAGGAATAATTGAGATTTTCCGTAGACTAGGATACTAAAGATATCAAGATGATATTACTTTTATATTTGTATAAAAATGTGAATGGTCAGCCATACACGATGAGAACTTAAATATGTTTAATGTATTCAAATCAAGAAATTCTTACCTTTATTGTAGATGCAGAATGTATAAAGGTAGTATCAACTGCATTCAGTGGCAATAAATGTGAAAGAATAGTTTCCTTGAACCTACTACTGCAAACATAGCCCTCTCTCTTAAAGAACTATTCTGAATAGTAGGGAAAGTCCAAGGGTGTAAGTGAAACTCAACAGTTCTGACTTCAGTAAGTTTCTGGTGAGTAAAAGCTTCAGCTCAACAGAGCAGAGGCCAAGCTTTGTTCTAGGTGCAGCACATTGCATTTGTTCCTTAGGATTAATCTCTGCGCATTGACCATGCCTTACCGGTGATCATAAAAATTAACATCAATTCTGGAGACAGTTCATAGACAGATGGGGGTGACCTTTTCACTTCAGAATCTAAATTATTTGCTATTGGAGAAACAATTTGTTTTTACTGGGTTGGACATGAATTAAATTGATTCCAACTACCGTAAGTTTGATACAATTGATACACTATTGTATTGTCTTTTATTGTTAGGTTGCTTGCATGTATTTAAGGATTTGTATATAGGTATAAAGAAGCCTGTTTCCTGATTTTTTTTCCATGACAAAGAAAGCTATTGTGAACAAGTTCACAATGAAATCTGCCTTTAATTGAAAGAAAAATAGTAAAAGAAGAAAAAACACAGAAGGGTGGGACAACAAATTTAATAATGGCCTTCTGTGCTCTGCTCTATTCTATTTGGAGGGGGGTTATTTAACAACAATGACAACAAAGTGTATCCCCTCAGTATGGGCTAAATGACTGTGGGGTCACACCATTAAATATTCACATCCATATCATATTCTAAGAGTGCAACCTTCTGGGTCATTACATAATATGTAGATGAACTATCCATCTGGTCACATGGGGAAAAAAGCAGCAGAATGCCATTACAACATGGTTGATTCTTCTTCAGACTCTACAACTATTCAAACATTTTTGGCCCTGGAAGAGGTGAAGTCTGAAGGCTTGGAGGCTAGATCTACTACTGCCACTGAGTTGTTTTGTAATCTAAACAAATCACATTCTAGCTCCAACTCTTGAGTCCCCAGCTGTGGATTATGAACAATGGGGCTTGCCCTTCCTACCTCATGAGGCCATAAAGGAGAAAGTACACTGAAAACACTCTACAAGCACAAGATGCCTTTATGGTGACTATTAATTAGCCACAGGACAGCAATGTTGGAAAAGAATGTGAGGTCATCTAGTCTAGGCCTCTTCACAATAAATCCTCTGAGCCCTGAATCCAAGTTCAAACAGGTAGTCAGTAATGAGCTAAGATGAGCACCCAGGTTTCCTGGTTCCCCTGTCAGCCCTCTGCACCATGCTAGTCACTTGCCTAAGTCTTGGTTGTCCTCTTTTTGGCATCACAAAACAATCAATCTATAATATCAGTGTTACATTGTCTTTCAACATCGGTATTAAAAAGAATTCCATTAAACCAGTCGAAATATGTCACTGGTATTTTTTCATAATAAATAGCTGATATTTTAGAATCCCAAAAATGTCAATGTCAAGTACTCAGATTGTCCCTATTTAAGCTCAAAATGCAAAATATTAGCAAATACTTGTTGAGCACTTAAGAGTGTGCCCGTGGGAATGCGAGCTGGTGTAGCCACTCTGGAAAACAGTATGGCGGTTCCTCAAAAAACTAAAAATAGAACTACCCTATGACCCAGAAATTGCACTACTAGGCATTTATCCACAGGATATAGGTGTGCTGTTTCGAAGGGACACATGCACCCCCATGTTTATAGCAGCACTATCAACAATAGCCAAAGTATGGAAAGACCCCAAATGTCCATTGACGGACGAATGGATAAAGAAGATGTGGTATATATATACAATGGAGTATTACTCGGCAATCAAAAAGAATGCAATCTTGCCATTTGCAACTACGTGGATGGAACTGGAGGGTATTATGCTAAGTGAAATTGGTCAGTCAGAGAAAGACACAAATCATATGACTTCACTCATATGAGGACTTTAAGAGACAGAACAGATGAACATAAGGGAAGGAAAACAAAAATAACATAAAAACAGGGAGGGGGACAAAACAGAAGAGACTCATAAATGTGGAGAACAAACTGAGGGTTGCCGGAGGGGTTGTGGGTGGGGGGATGGGCTAAATGGGTAAGGGGCACTAAGGAATCTACTCCTGAAATCACTGTTGCACTATATGCTAGCTAATTTGGATGTAAATTTTAAAAAATAAAAAATAAAACAAGCTAAAAAAAAAAGAGAGAGAGTGCCGGCTTTGCTAAGGGTTTTCCATTATCCTATGTAGTTTCTACAATAACCCTAGAAAATTCCCATTGTTTTTCATCCTTCTTTTAAAAAGGAAAAGTCCGGGGGCGCCTGGATAGCGCAGTCGGTTAAGCGTCCAACTTCAGCCAGGTCACGATCTCGCGGTCCGTGAGTTCGAGCCCCGCGTCAGGCTCTGGGCTGATGGCTCAGAGCCTGGAGCCTGTTTCCGATTCTGTGTCTCCCTCTCTCTCTGCCCCTCCCCCGTTCATGCTCTGTCTCTCTCTGTCCCAAAAATAAATAAACGTTGAAAAAAAAATTTTTTTTTAAAAAATAAAAAGGAAAAGTCCAGGGGTACCTGGGTGGCTCAGTCGGTTAAGTGACCAACTTCAGCTCAGGTCATGATCTCTCAGTCATGAGATCAAGTCTCACATTGGGCCCCATGCTAGGCATGGAGCCTGCTTGGGATTCTCTCTCTCTCCCTCCTTCTCTTCCCCTCCCCTGTTTGTGCCCACACACACTCTCTCTTTCAAAATAAATAAATAAACATTAAAAAAAACAAAGATGCCAAAAATTCTTATCTGTCTAGAGTGTAATCAGTCTTAAATTGGGAATAAAAAAGATTTGGGAGACTTTCACCCTCACTTGGCTGTTCACTTCCTCCTTGGCACCTCATTCCTTAGCTGTGCTGTTTACATCCTGTGGTTCACAAGGAAAGAGAAAATGAGAGTTCTTTTGGAGACTGCCTCCCTGTTTCAGAAGAAAGGGGCAGGAAATACCCAACAGAAATAAAGAATGAAAGATATATTTCCACTACATCCAAAACCTGAGTATGGAGGCTTTTGTTTTTTTGGCATAGACAAAAATCTCAAAATTTAAATTAAATTAAAAAAATGAAGCTTTACTAGTGTTTAACATATCATGTAGGAGTAACACTTATGTATAATTTATAAATAAACATCCATGTGTCAAGGGTCCATGCTTGCAAACTTTTCTGTCATATATGTACAAAATTAAAAATTTAATAAAAACCTCGGAGACCACTAGCTTAGTCCATGGCACTGTACGAAACAGTAACCCTTTTACATCTAAGGGAATAGACTTGTGGTCAGACAGTCCCAGTTCAAACCCAGTCTATGCTCTTTAAGTCACTTGCTTAAGTATATTGGTCAGCACCCAATCAGGAAAAGACCAGGTAGTTCAATCGAGGGAATTTAATTTGGGGAATGAGGGGCAAAGGTGTTGGAAGGGCTGAAAAGCTCAAGAGGAAATAGTAAGGCAACCCAAAGATTTGCAGCATCAGGAATTTGCTCCTTCTGTTAGGTATTGAGGAACAAAGGAGGAGAGGGTGTTAAGAGAGACTAGGATCCAGAGGGAGTGAGGGCCCGAAAGGGAGGGGCTGTCCAGCAAGAGCCCAGGCGGGAAAGAATATACCACTTAAGGGGCTGGGAGGGACTTGCCCCTCCCTGCTGCCCTCTAGTGTCCTGCCAGTGTCTACTGGGGGCTAAACCCAACCAGAAGCCTGTGGCCAAAGAGCCTGGAAGCTTAGTTTAGAGGGATAAGCCTCCTTACTAAACCACATAGAGCTAGGGCAGGGTAAGGAACAAATATATGGTCCTCTCCTCTATAAAGAATTGTTTTAATGTTTGTTTATTTTTGGGAGAGAGAGAGAGACAGAGAGAGAGCCAGCATGGATGGGGGGAGGGGTAGAGAGAGAGGGAGACACAGAATCTGAAGGCGGCTCCAGGCTCTGAGCTGTCAGCACAGAGCTCCACAAGGCACCTGAACCCACTATTGGAGTTAGGCAACCATCACCACTAATTTAGAACATTTTCAACACCCTAAAACGAAACCCATACCCGTTAGCAGTCAGTCATCATCCTCCCCAGACTCCGGCAACTACTAATCTACTTTCTGTTTCTATGGATTTGACTATGCTGAACATTTCATATAATGAAAACACAATATGTGGACTTTGCTGATTGCTTCTTTCGCTCAGCATAATGTTTTCAAGGTTCATCCATGCCATAGCACACATAGATACTTTACTCCCTTTTGTGGCCAAATAATATTCCACTGGATGGACAGACCAAATTTTATCCATTCATCAGTTGATGGACATGAGGTTATTCCCACGTTTTAGCTCTTGTAAATAGTGTTGCCATCAATGTTCAAATATGAGTTTTTGTGTGGATGTATGTTTGCATTTCTCTTGAGCATAGGAGCAGAATTTTTAGGTCATATGGCAACTTTATGTTTAACATTCTAAAGAGGGGTCAAACTATTTTCCAGAGTGGCCGCACCATTTCACATTCCCACTAGCAGAAACAGCTGAAGGTTCCAATATATTCACATCCCTCTAATGCTTTTTATTATCTGTCTTTTTTACTTCAGTCATCCTGGTAAATGTAAAGTGGTATCTCATTGTGGTTTTGATTTGCATTTCCCTAATTATTCAACCTTTTTAACAGCTAAATAGTTATTTGATTAACATTAATATCATAATGTATTCATATAAATTAAATATTAATAATTATTTTCAGTGAATGAAACATGAAAGATGGCCAATTTCATTTGCACACAGAAGAGCATTCCGGTGCTCTGAAAAAATGCATAAAAATGCAATGTAACAGCTAAGAAACCATTTCATGTAGAACTATAACTGTACCAAGATATTTTCTGATTTCCCTTTTGATTTCTTCTTTGACACTGGTTGTTCAGGACTGTGCTATTTAATTTCTACATATTTGCAGATTTTCCAGTTTTCTTCTTGTTGCTGATTTCTAGTTTCATACCAGTGTGGTTGGAAAAGATACAAAATATGATTTCAATCTTCTTAAATTTGCTAAGGCTTGATTTGTGGCCTATCATATGATCTCTCTGGGAGAATGTTCCATGTGTTGCTTGAGAAGAATGCATATTTTGCTGTTGTTGGATGGAATGTCCTATGTATGTCTGTTATATCCATTTGGTCTAAAGTATGGTTCATATCCAATTTTTCCTTCGCTTTCTTTCTGGATGGTCTATCCATTGCCGAAAATGGGGTATTGAAGAGCCCTGCTATTACTGTATGATGGTCTATTTCTCCCTTCATACCTGTTAGTAGTGCTTGCTTAATATATTTAGGGGTTCTGATGTTGTATGCATATATATTTATGATTGTTATGTCTTCTTGATGAGTTGACCCCTTTATTATTATATAATGACCTTCTTTGTGTCTTGTTACCATTTTTGGCTTAAAGTCTATTTTGTCTGATAACAAGTACAGCTACCTCTGCTCTCTTCTGGTTTCTACTTCCCATACCTTTATTTTCAGCCTATGTGTGTCCTTAAAACTTAAATGAGTCTCTTGCAGGCAGCACATAATTGGGTCTTGTTTTTTCATTTACCCATTCTTTCAAATAAGACATGTAGATGGACAACAAGTACATGAAAAAGATACTCAACATGACTCATCATCAGAGAAATGTGAATCAAAACCACAATGAAATATCACCTCACACCTGTCAGAATGGCTATCACCAAAAAGACAAGAGATAACAAGTGTTGGCAAGGATGTAGGAAAAAGGAATCCTTGCGCACTGTTGGTGGGAATGTAAATTGGGGCAGCCGCTGTGGAAAACAGTATGGAGGCTCCTCAAAAAGTTAAAAATAGAATTACCATATGATCCAGCAATCCCCATTTCTGGGTATTTATCCAAAGGAAGTTAAAACAGGATCTTGAAGAGAGATCTTCATACCATGTTCACTGTGGCATTATTCATAATAGCCAAGATGTGGAAACAACCTAAGTATCTGTCAACAAATGAATGGATAAATAAGATGTGTGTGTGTATATATATATATATATATATATATATATATATATATATATACACATACATACATACATACACACACACATAGAATATTGTTTCTATATAGAATATGGTACATTATTCAGCCATGAAGTAAAAGGACATCTGCCATTTGTGACAATATGGATGGTCCTTAAGGATATAAGTCTAAGTGAAATAAATCAGGCAGAGAAAGTCAACCACTGTATGATATCACTTACATGTGGAACCTAAAAAAACTGAATTTGGGGCACTTCAGTGGCTCAGTCAGTTAAGTGACTGACTCCTGGTTGTGGCTCAGGTCATGATCTCGTGGTTCATGAGTTTGAGCCTAACATCAGGCTCTGTGCCTGCTTGGGATTCTCTCTCTCCCCCTCTCTCTGCCCCTCCCCAGCTCATACTCTCTGTGTCTCTCTCAAAATAAATAAATAAACTTAAAAAAAACATGAATTTGTAGAAACATAAAGTAGAATGGTAGTTACCAGGGGCTGGGGCTGGGGACATGGAGAGATTTTGGTCAAAGGGTACAAAATTCCAGTTAGAAGATAAATAAGTTTTGGGGATCTAATGCACAACATTCTGATTATTGATAACAATGCTGTACTATATACTTGAAGGTTGCCAAGAGAATAAACCTTAAAGGTTCTGACCACAATAAGAAATGGTAATTATATGATGTATTGGAGGTGTTAGGTAACACTATGAGTAACATATTGCAAAATATAAGTGTATCAAATCAACACACTGTACACCTTAAAGTTGCACAATGTTATATATCAATTGTATCTCAGTAAAGTTGGGGGAAAGATATCTTTTTATCCCTGTCAATTTAAGAAATATGTAGTAAAGAATGATTTTGAAAAAGTTAAAAAAATAAGTTATGTAATTGTCCAAATCAGCCCCAACCTTAGTAAATTTTTTGTGTGTTTTATCTCTCAGTTTCTGATAGAAGTGTGTTAAAATCTCCCATAGATTTGTCCAGTTATATTTATCATTCTATCAGTTTTTCTTTCTATTTTTGAGGATATGTTGTTATGTGTATACAAGTTTCTAATTGTTTTACCTAATTGGTGTATTGTTTATTATTATGCAATATGTCTATTCATTCCAATTAATATGTTTGCACTAAATTCTTCTGATGGCATTAATATTGCAATATTAGCTTTTTGAAAGTTTTCCTTGATGTGATAGGTAGAATAATGCCCCCCCCAAATATATACATATATATATATATATATATATATATATATATATATATATATATCTTAATCTCTGAAACTCATAAACATATTGCCTTACCGGTCAAAAGGGACATTAAAGAAGTGATGAAGGATCTTGAGATAGGAAGATCCGTCCAGATTATCCAGGGCGGGGGTGGGGGGTTCGGGGGGTGGGCAATGTTATCACAGGGTCCTTATAAAAAGAAGGCATGTGAGAGTCAGTATCAGTCAACAAGATGTAATGACCAAAGTAGAGGTTGGAATGATACAATCACTGGAAGAGGCCATGAGCCAAGGAATGGGGGTAGTCTCTAAAAGCTAGAAAAGAAAAGGAATGGATTCTTCCCTAGAGCCTCCAGAAGGAATGCAGCCCTGCCAAGAACTGTAAACTTGGAAGCCATAAGTTTAAAATGCAATACGACTGACCCACCCCCACCCCTGGACTCCACCCTCTGCAACATTTGAAAGAATCTATGGATCATTCAGTCTCTTAAAACAGGGTCTACATTCTCAACTACCAATGCTAATTTGATTCATTAAATCAGAGATTTAATTAATATTTCCAGCTCATTCACTAAAACTTCTCTTACAATGAACTATATTTTAGAACACTGTATCTTTTTCCTGTTTTAGTCACCTATGCATTTTTAATGAAAATTCAGCCTATTATTGTTGTTAGCCATTGATATATACCAACCTTATCTTTGCTTATTTAATACCTTTAAAAATAAACAGCCATTCTTAAAAGCCTCAGGAACTGGTATATATGGTGGACTGTATTGTCTTTATTATTATAAGACTGAGGGAAGCAATTCATCTTAGAGCTGGATACTGACTACATCATTAGAATCACTATACACTTCTTGGACAGGAAGGCTACAGACCTTTGAGAAGACCTTTCCAGAAGTTTTGTTCCAAAATGAAATAGTACCGAGCTACAGAGTAATCTATTCATTATTCACTGCACAAATAAATAATAAGCATTCACCATGTGCCAGACACTGTTTGAGGAACAGAGGACGCCCAGCAATGAACCAGACCTTCATATTCCTGCATTCAAGGAGTATGCCTTTCACCAACCTTCTGCCACTGCTGCCTGAGGTGAGGTCATGAGCAGGGCCTAGATCTGCAGCAGCAGACATCTTGCCCCTGGGGCAGGGGGGGGAGGGGGGGCAGGGAGGAGGAGGGAAGCCACCACTAAGGACAACAGACAAAGCTTCAAAACTGTAAGAAACCCGTTTAAATGAGTATGAACAGCTCAAGGCCCCAAAGCAAGTCACTTTCAACGGCCAGGGTTTTTCTACTTCTAATTCGCAGAGCTTACTTTCAGAGAGCTAATGTCCACAGAAGGGAAAAAAACAAACAAACAAAGAACAAAAAATAAAAAATAAAAATAAAACTCATTCAGACTGTCCAGATCACGGCCCCGTTTGCTAGCTGAAACTCACCTGAGGAGCAAAGGCATAGAGAAGATGTATTTCTCTAACTGGCATTTTCCACACACACCTGCTTTCAGACTGGAAATACCTGACTTCCAGAACAATGCCTGGTCCCTTGGGGTCAATTCCTCTAACTGCCAGATCTCCTTACTCTTGCAAAGCTCCCGGATAGCTAACCTAGGGTAGTTCTGACAGAGCTAAACCTCAAACTGTTCAAAATCTCTATAAAAGCCTCAATTCCCAGGACATGTCGAGCCAAGTCTCTAAATGTGAGTCTGCTCTCAGGGCATAAATTGAGCAGGAACATGGGGATCTCTAATCTGCTACCTTTTTTGATGGCTCATGAGGGAAGACACTGAAAAACAAAACTGAAAGGGCCCACCACACACACACATATACACACACACACACCCTCCTTAAAATCCCCAGATACAATTGGGCTTCCCTGCTAAATACCCTCATTGTAGTTAGCAGTTTTCCTTCATGTCGGTATCACAGCATATTACTCAATGCTTATGAACGTTTATATTTGATATACAAAGGTAAGAACTTTATCACTTTTGCTCACCACTGCATTCCGAGTGGATGAATGAATGCATGTTTTTATTCATTCATTGGGTCATACAAGATGTAGGTGGAAAACTGACCTCTTAGTGTAGGCCACGTCCCTGCCCTTGAGAATGGAGGTTCTGAGATTATAAAGCAAGTTGGTAACCTATAATTGCCTCCATGGCCATGGCGTATGACAACCGGGGGACCACACACGCACCAGAATCTCTTTTCCAAATTGCCCATGTGTGAGTTCATGTTTGGCTCTGCTCCTCGAAGATACCGCCTTCTTCCCATTGCCCTGCCCAAGCCAAGATTCAGTTTCCAGGCCTCTTTCCTAAGGAGATCCTTGTATCACATATCTCCTTGTATCACATGTATAGCCAGTTGTGCAGATGCTTGGCTTATGGTTACTTGGTTTCCAAAACTGCCCCCAAAAGGCAGAACTGGTTGACAATACCCAAGATGCTTTTAGAATGGAAGGTATAAAATACAACATACACAAGACATCTTTCCTCACTGATAATCAAAGAACATCTTAAAGTGTAGGACTTGCTCATCTTTGGATTTGAACTGGTAACCATTACATCATTGATGTTACTGTCACCCCAAGTTTATAATGTAAATTCTTTAGTAAACATTAAAAGCGTTCGGCTCTGGGGAGCCTGGGTGGCTCAGTAGGTTGAGTGTCCATCCGACTCTTGACTGCAGCTCGGGTCATGATCCCAGGGTCTCCGCACTAGGCAAGGAGCCTGCTTGATTCTCTTTCTCCCCCTCTGTCCCTCTCCCCAGCTTTCTCTCTCTCTCTCTTTCTCTCTCTCTCTCTCTCTCTCTCTCAAAGAAGGGGCTCTATTATATTCTTCTAATTTCCCATGGCACACACTTCAGCACCTTCATTTTATTTCCCCAGGAAACTTTTCCTGAAATTCAGATGCTAAAAATGTAAGCCGCCCTACACCAAACACGTTAGGGACATTTGTGCATCAAGAGGAATATGTGAACAGAAAGGAGCAGAACAGAGGCAGATTTACCATGAACCCGGTAAGGTTCTTTCACAGCCCCAGGATTGCACCAGCAATATACTAACAAAATCCGGTATGTTTTTGTAAACTTTGCAAAAAATAAGCTATTTATGCATTGTTTTGATATAAAAGCCCCCAAGTTGTATAAGCTCAAAATAGGTTATATAGATAGGATTAACCTATAAGCTCACAACCTATATCCACAATCAAAGCTGAAGTTCAGAAAACTTTGATATTGATTTGTTTCTTACCACCTAACAGGTAATTTCTTTCCATTGAGAAGAACTACCTGAATTATTTTCCCTGTTACTTTGGTCCTTTTCTTGTTGTTTTTTTTTTTTTTCCTTCTTTTTTTTTTTTTTCTTTAACAACCCATTCATGCCCATTTTGTACGAAGCAAAAGAGGCTGACAGGTTATGCTCTGTGGTTCTCTTCCAAGCTTCAGTATATTCTTTGTGGATATGTAGCATTCTGTTGGGGGTAAAAATATGCACACAGTCACTTCCAGCTGCTCAACCCAAAGTTGGACTAAAATTACTGAAATCATAATAGTTATTTGTATTTGAGAATCTATAGCCCTAGCAAAACCCGCACTGATGTAAAATGAGTATTTGATTATTTTTTATGAATATTTGGAGAAACAACCATCTCAATCATAGAAATACACACACACACACACACACACACACACACACACACACACACACACACAAAATCTCTGGAAAAGAATATGTTTTGACTGCAGGGATGGATTTTGTATGAATAGAACCCTGAGGCATCTAACAGTTTAAATAATAGTTTCTATTCCAGGGAAGAAAAAATATTTTTTCTTGATAGCACTTTTTTATATTCACTACATTGGAATTACTTTTTCAAAATTCTGCCAGTGAAGACTTATCATATGTGGGTGCCATTGCTGTAACATAAAGATAAGGATTGAAGCAAATTCCACTCATAAGCTCGTGAGCCCGTAAATTGGAGCTATCCTTCATAACACAAAGCATTTTACCAGTCCAAAAATTACTCTTAAAGGCAAGACAGGAGTTTTCTTCTGCAGAATTTTCCTCTTTTCAACCGCCTGAACATTTTCAAATGCTTAAATCATATTTGTTCACAGACTATTTACGAGAGAAAGATACAAACACCACCCACAGCCTATGGTGATAGAAAATATAGAAAATAAACTCTGGTTAAATGTTTTATTGATTCTAGATTTAGACAGATATCAAAGCCTCTCAACAAAGCATACAATATTATTTCTGCAGATTAATAACACCATTAAAATCTATATAAAACTGAATAAATAATATAATTGTCATTGGGTTTTTTTGAATGGGATAACTTCATTCAGAAATGTTTGCATGGTGTTGGGATGTCCTAATTAGCCACCCACAGCTCCCAAGTTCTTTAAGTCTCAGCCTAAACATAAGAAATCATTTCTCTTACGCACCTACTCCTCCAGAGGAAGCCCACCTTCCCATTGGATATTTTATAGTACCCTGCACTGACCCTTCATTGTTTGAAACAATGGTATTATCTGTATGGCTCTGTGTTTAATGTCCCTATCCTCTGATAAACTATAAGGTCCACAAAAGCAGGGGCATTGTGTTTCTTCTTGCCCATCATTATACCGCCCACTTTACATGGCATCCTAGAGAGTCAATAAATATTTGTCAAGCGAATGAATAAATGAATAAATAAATGAATAGACAATAGAAATATTACATATTGTTTCTGGATCTGTTCTGAGGCGGAAAAAAAATCAATTGGGTGAAACTCCTGCTTTATTTGCTATGATTTTAGTCTCATCTTGATAGATTTTTGAAGTTTCAAGGGGTTTCTGAAGTACAGCCCTGCCACCCACCCACTTTTATTTGACACACTCTGCATTTTCTTTACCTTCTGAGGAGGCAGATGGGTCAATCTAAGGAGTGGTAAATAACAAATCTATTTTTTTTTAATTTGCGATCATTGCATTACATTATGAAGGTAAAAAGCAAGGTAGAAAGTGACGCTTAACCCCTTTCTTAGAGTGCCACGCAGTACCATAGGACAGTAAATCTCATCCGAATGCTCAGGTCTACAAACACCTTGCTCACCAGGAACTCCAAATACTGTTTCAAGGAGAAATGTGGATTCTCTATAAAGGATCTGTACCTGTTCCGTTGTCAACATGCATTAACACATTTCACTATCACAGTATCAGGGAGCAACTTGCAAATTAATACATGGGCCGCTGCTGCTCATAACACAAACACAGCACCCACAGGTCATTAGAGCTTCCTGTAACCATCCTAATTCTTTAGTAATTTGGCGTTGTTTTTCCTGTTTATATCAGAACTTGCACTTTGCTTTATTATTGTTGAGGAAGGGGCTCAATATTTCTTTCATAAAGATAATTGTTTCTGTGGGATTTGGGGTTTTTCTCCCTCCCCCATTTAAGAGATGCCTATGTGGCTGAAAACACATAAAATGGAGACGCACCTCTTCATTAAAAAACTTTAACCTCTCACTAATGATGATATTAATACCCAGCGTGCGATAAACACCTGAGACGTACTTTGTCCTAAACAACACAGCCTTAGAGAACCTTGTAGTCAATAAAATAAAATACCCCTTTCTCTTTAATTAACATATGAAATAAACACAATCTGTGACACCTAGCGTGCAGCAGCAATTAAGAGGCATTGCTTAGTTAAACCTCCTAATACCTCATTTAAATATGCAATTAAGGGATAATTGCCTTCAATCAATAAAAAAATTGAAATATTTCGCAGGGGCTTCAATTATTTTTTGCTAGGCTTTCCACTTTCCACTTGGCCAGCACTAAGCTTGGGAACCTTACTCCTTTGGTTAAAGTGACATTACCCCCTTTCTTGGTACTGGCTTTTAAGCATGCTATTAACATCGCAAGAGACCAATAACTGTGCTAAGCTTTAGAAATCATCTCTTTTGGCCTGGCCAGAATTTCTCTGGCTCTGAAACTGCCTCCTTGTGATTTTCCTTAGGTTACATTCTTTGTTTTTCCTCAGTCTTAAGCCCTCCATTTTCATCTCTTTGCAAAGGAATCCGCAGTGAAGGAGGAACAATTGGCTGCCCTTTTCTGATAAGGCACCAAGAGCAGGAAAGGCAATATTGTGGCCATGAAATTTGCTAGTACATCGATTTCGGTAGGCCTGGATTTTGTCCCTTCACCCTCTCACCTCAAAACACAAGTTAAGAGTGTATGTATTTAGAAACTGCTATGTACAGAGAAATATTGTAAACCAAACCTTCAGACCAACCCTGGGAAGTGTGTGAAGTGAATCAGGAAGTAACAAGAACCATCACTGGGGAGGATCGAGGAATAACTAAAAGGGTTAGGTGTGTGGCCAGCAAAACATAACCAAATATTCATCCCAGAAAGACACAAATTGAATCGTATGTTGGGTTGACAGGGGATGGTTTCGAGTGCTGAAGCTGAGTGGCAAATGCAAATACGTGGTAATAACCTTATCAAATAAACCATAAAATGAGAATATATAATCAATCAGCAAGGAACAAATACCCCACAGACAAAACCAAGTGAAAGATTAGTTGACATCTGATGAATTTGGGGCCATCTCAGTGGCTGTGCTACATAATGCAGGCGGTTAAAAAAAAACAAAAACAAACAAACAAACAAAAAACCCCCGCAGCCTGAATTAGCTGAATTGGTGGCCCAGCACATGTCTAAACTTGTTTCACTCCGATTGAACGAGTTTGACCTTAAAAGATCAATGTCACTTTGTTCCAAATGTGAGAAATAATGTAAGTATATCATGGGTCTCGGATGCGAAAAAACGTGTCCTCTTGGATTTGGAGTACTCATCCTGAGATCCCAGAGGAAGGCATACGGCTGCGTGTACTCACCACCCAGCCGGACCAAAAAGAAACCTCAGGAATGGATTAAGTCTGTGCATACACAGAGCTTGGCACCTCTGTGCCTAAACTGTGACTTCTTTCCTTCCTATTCGATCATACTTCCTGGTCTCATCAATTTCATCCCACAGACACAGACAGCTGAGCTACTTCAATACCCACACTCTGGTGCACAAAATCTGACCCTCATTCTCTGTCCTACTATCACTGTCTGAGGCACTCAAGGCTGTGAGAACCTCATTTCCTTGGGGCTTCTACTAAGTCTTTTGGGCAACCTTGATCTCTCAAAGAATACTAGTCTCAACCAATCTCCATCGATAATAACAGCACAAAGATAACCCCAAACACCGTTCTAACTGAATTTCATAGCCTCTTTCATGTAATCCTCATAAGCCCCAGGGGAGGGTCAGTTCTCACCTTCATTTTACAGATGAAGAAATTGTGGCACTAAAAGACTCTATGACTAGAAGTAGCTGAGGTTTAAACTTAGGACAGTTTTATCCCAGAGTTCACAAGCTTAGCTGCCACACTAGATGGATTCTCTTAATCTCAGTTTTCAAAAGTGTGGCTGATTATTTCGTGGAGTGAACCAGTGAATTTGAAATAATATAAACCGTGTTCTTCCCAGTTTCCTCTTCATGACTTCAATGACCCTGAATTGAAAAAAACTCTCCTGGGTTTCTCCTTTACCCACACACAACTACCACACTCACAGCACTTCTGATACCACATGGGAGGGTTTTCCACACAATTCTCTGATACCAGCTGGGTGTCCTACAATTCAATTCAATTCAGACACTAACCAAGTTAGTGCAGATCCCACAGCTAAGACCTCAGTCCCATGAGACTGCCCCCTTCTTCAGACCCAACTGCAAATAGTAGTTCCCCAGATCACCCACAATTTCTATTTGACTTGGCTGCAAATCAGAGGTTCCTATGATTCCCCTTCTTGGACCTGACCATTTGCTAGAAGAGTTCATAGAATTCAGGGAAATACTTACTTACATTTACCAGTTTATTATACGATAAAAAATATATGACAAGGCTACAGAAGAACAGCCAGATGAAGAGATATGTAGGGCAAGGTCTGGAAGGGCCCCGAGCACAGGAGCTTCTGTCCCAGTGTTGTTGAGATGCACCACCCTCCCGGTACATGGATGTGTTCATCGACCAGAAGCCCTTCAAACCCCATACCTCTGGGATTTTTAGGGAGGCTTAATCATGCAGGCATGATGAATCATTAACTCAATTTCCAGCCCCTCTCCCCTTCCCAGAAGATGGGAAATGGGGCTGAAAATTCTAAGCTTCTAGTCAAGGCTTGGTCTTCCTAGTGACCAGCCCCCATCTTGAAACTATCCAGAAGCCCACCAAGAGTCACCTCATCAGAAAGAACAAAAGACACATCTAATCACCAATCAGTGTCAGGAACGGATGTCAAAGACCAAATGTTAGAACAAAAGATGCTCCTAATACTCTTATCACTTAAGAAATCACAAGGGTTTTAGGAGCTCTGTGCCAGGAACCGGGGGCAGATATATATCTATCTATAGAGAGATAAGGATATAGATATATATAGATTAGAAATGGATAGATATATAGATTATATGTATATTTCTATTATTTCATAAACATTCAAGAGAATTGAAACCCTACCACAATCCTTCTAGAAAATAATGCTCTATTTTAACTCATTCACTATTCATTCATTCATTCATTCATTCAGTAAACATTACTGAGTCACTAAAATATTCATCAGGCATCACTGTGCTAAACACAGAGATAAAGAGATGACTAGCCTTGCCCTCTCCCCAGTTCCCCATTCATCTTCTGCACTGCTTTAAAGAAATCTGTGAGATTGAGTAACATGAAATTGCCATCATTCAACTGTTTCTGACCTACAAAAGCAGCAACCTTGAATAGTTCAACCTAATAAAACAAAAAGCCTTTGGTGGCTGCCCAATCTGTGCGAAGGGCAAAGTTGAGTTTTCTGAGAATGTCAGAACTGATCCTTGCTTGCCTACTCAGGTACATCTCTTGCCATAGTGCTTGCTTCCCCACTTCCGCCCTTCCTCCTGTAGGCCCTGTTTCATATGGCCTTTGAGAGGACTAATCCCTGCCTACTCTTTGTTGAGAGGCACTCCTCCATGGGTTCTTGAGCTCCTACATGTCCTGCTGGTATGCCAAGAATGCAAAGCCCTGACCATTCTTCACCTGGGTGACTTCTCAGGTTTGTTTTTGCAATGAGCATCCTTCAGGGATAAGGCAATGTATACCTCTGGGACAACAGGCAGGCTTGGTTATTGCTTGTTGTAAAACAGCAGGTTCCCAAAGCTCAGTGTTTCTCAGCTGTGACACAAACCCATCTGGCCCATGACATTGCCCCAGTGGACATGGGAAACCAGGTGTGCGTGTGCTGAATCTCAGGCTGCCTGCTCTGCGGTGAATAATGAAGTCCTCTGTCTCTAACCCAGGAGTCCCATGTCGGCCAGTATCTCTGAAATGGTATTAGCCAACTTACTAGAGTGCAAGCCAGGTAAAACCAAGTCCTAGAACTGATACTCTTCTTTTCAGATTCAGAGCAAACAAGTTCTGTATGAAATTTCGGTTTACTCAAGTGGAGTTCATCACTTCATCCTTTGTACCACCACAGTGCTTGGTGGACTCCCTTATTATTGTACTTAATAATATTAGTATTGATTAGAGAAATATGCAGCTACTGAGCTGTGAGCTCCATAACAGTGGGAGCCATGGTTTATTATTTTCTTTTTTTGTTATGTAAAATTCCCAGCATGGTTCCTGAGAATTAGTGTTCATTCAAAAAATGTTGAATTAAATTGTTGAATGAATAGTATAGTATTCCTGCTCTTTGGTAGCTTAGAACCTAAATTTGTTTCTTTGTTGTTTTTGTTCTGAACCTTTTGTTTGTTTATACAGGGTGGCTTTTTATTGAGGGGACATGTGGGCAGAGGGATAAAAACATACAAAATTATATATTATATATTACAACATTATAAAAGTTAAAGTTCTTGTTTCTTTCATCAGTACCATACTTCAGAAGTTGTTGCTGGTCTAAGATATGGTCTTCCATATATTTTCTATGCATATTCAAACACTTATGTCTTCTCATTTTCTTTACGTGAGTCAAATACACTCAAATACACTCATCTGTTTCTTCCACTTAATAACATATTGTGGATATTTTTTCAACTCAGTACCTACCTCATTATTTTTAATGGCTGCATGGTATTTGTTTATTAGCTTAAGGTTATAGATTACATAATCTATTTAACTAATCCTCAAAAAATGAACATTTGGCTTTTCCCCAAGGTTTTGCTATTACAAAAATTCTGCAATGAATATTTTGATATGCATTTCTGTGCCCAGTTGTGAATATACCTGTCAAAGAAATTCCAAGAGATAGAATTGCTTGGTAAACGTGTATGAAATTTAAAATTTTTATATGTACATATTAATTGCCAAATTGTTCTCCCAAACTATGCACCAATTTACACACCCACCAAAAAATGTCTAAGTGTGCTTGTTCTTTCTACCCTCTTGACTACCAGGCATTGTTAAAATTTTTGTATTTTCCAAAAGAATATTTCAATCTCTAATTTCTACTTCTTTGGGCATATTTTACATATCTATTGCTATTTGTCTTTTCTTTTTGTGAATTACCTATTCCTTTCCTTCCCAGGATACTCTGGGTTTTGTGTGTGTGTGTTGGGGGCTTACTGGTAAAGAAAATGCAGCTTCATTTACTTATTTATCTGATATTCATCCTCCCTCTGAGCTTCTTCCTGCTGGGCAGGATCTTTAATCCAACAGGTAAAGTTAATCCAACGAATCCTCTGGTTGATTTTTAAGAGTGCTTTGGTGAATTCAGAAAATTCACCTTTGTCAGATGTGTTGCAAAAATACCTTCCCAGGTTTGTTCTGTTTTCATCTTTCTTGCTCATGATATTTTGCATCTAAGTAGAAATTTTTAAATTTTTTAGAATCAAATCTGTCTTTCCTTTACAACGTCTGGGCTTATATAGTTCTTTGTTTTTCTTGTTTTATTTAAATTTTTGTTCCATCTTGAATTTATTCTGAGCTACGAATGAGTTAGAAATCCAAGTTTTTCTTATTTTTTCATAATTGCATCCTAGATGTCTCAAAAGTCAGTCTCTCTTTCTAAACATTACACTCACGATACACCTATGTTTCCTGTCCTCTCATTGTTATGAAGACAATGTTAAAATGAGTTTTTCTTAAAGGATATTTGTGGAGTCACAAGTACTTTCATATAAGCTGTAAAATGAGGATTAATATTTACTATGGAATTGCTATCCGTTGAGGCATTTCAGATGTTTTGGTTTCTCCACATAAAATAACACTTGAAATAAGAAAGCCATAGCACAGGATTTAGCGCTGGCTTTGTTAGGCAGATTATTCCTTGAAGTGCTAGTCCTTCCTTCTTAAGGTCACCAAAGGTGGCAGTGAGTTTCAGGAGAAGGAACTGAGATTCCGGGAGTCTGGGCTCTGGTCCTGCATTGGGTACACAGTGAGCCTGTGCTTCGCCTGGTAGAGCTCAAGGAGAAAAAAAACATGGGGCCACCAAGAGGCTGGGTGTTTGGGGAGAAATCAAAGAGCTGGGGTGGGATTGCAAGAAGAGATACCAAATCCTGACGGAGGGCAATTTGACAAGCAGCACACGATTTGTAGAGTTCTGAGAGCCAGGCCGGCCACTCAGAGAGGCAGCCTTCCCTGCCTTCCCTGTGTATGTTCGGTCCCAGGCTCCCTGTGCGCCCACCTGAGTCCCTTACCCGCTGGGCAGCTGTTCCTCGTCAATTCAATACAAGAATGCATTCATTCAGTAAATACCTATTGATGGCTCCTTCTGCACAGGTAGCCCACTAAATCTGCTCCCTACCTTCTTAGGGCTTTCATTCTAGCAGAAAAGATAGATATTATACCATTTATTTGATCACCCATTTTTCATTTTAACAAAAGAGAAGACGGGATGCTATGAGAGCACCTGGGTAACTGGACCCGCTCCAATGGCTGAGGAAAGTCTTTGGAGAGTTGAATTCCAAAGGATGAATGGGAATTAACCAGCTGGGGTGGAAGGAGAGTGCGCAGCAGCTGAGGAAAACTGCAAAGCAAAGGTTGGGGGGCGGAAAGGCGCATGAATGGAGGGTGTGCTTCCGCAAAGGAAAGAAGGTCCATCTGTGGGTTGGAGGCAGAGGCGGCGAAGAGGTGGACGTGAGCAGGCGTCGCAAGCTCTATCTTGAGTCATGGAGGCGGGACTCATAAACGGTCTGAGCGAGGAGGGCCGGGGGTAAAGTACGTGTGCACTATGCCTGCGAATCCCAGGTGTGTGCCAAAGCAGAAGGGGCTGCCCACTGAGTTCAGGGACCAAGGGAGGCTGGGCCAGAGCCGTCAGGCCTTAGGATTGTACCAAACCTGATTTATGCGTTACATCTCTGGATTTTAAATGTCGCCTGAATTTGAAAACAAAAACATAGACTCTAGGTTAGCAAAACATACTCATTCATTCCCAAAGTCTGCCAGCATCTAGTTTGCAAACCACAGAATTAGAAGAACTATGAGGTGTTCCGAGGTACCTAAGTTTTATGATCTCTGATTTAACAATATATACTGGCCTTCTCCATTGTAAAAGGAAAACTTGCCTTGCTTCCTCTTCCTCAGTGTATAACATTTCCGAGTAGATATCTCAGTTTGTTACTCATAGGTTGACTTTTACATTGGTTTCTACCAAGTCTCTTTAGCTTACTAAGTCATGAGGTCTCTCTAAAGCCAGTTAAACATACGAGAATTCGTCAGACTAAACTTTTAATAACTAGAAGTGAGATGAGGACATATTTTCAAAGATGGTTGAGATACCGAACTAGAGGCACATTGATAATTTTAGGAACACTTCTTAAGCTTACACCATTTTAACTACTTCGCACAGTTTTGCCAATGTGCTCCATCTAAAATATACACAAAAATCTTAACCATCTCTGAAATTATTCTTAGGTCAGCAATTCAGTGGATGCAAGCCAATTACCTACATTTTGACAATAGATTGAAGTGCTGTGTTGACAGTGTTGTAATCAGATACACCCTTATTCCCTCTCAACACATTAACCTATTTTAACAAGTTTGCTGTGTATGGTGCAGAAATAAAGGGTGTGTGTCACACAGCTACGTTGTTTTGGGGTTTAGGTGGAGGTTTTTTCCTAAATATTTTTCCTTGCCTTTTATTTTAACTTTTTAAAAATGTTTATTTATTTTTGAGGGAGAGAGCAGGGTGGGGGTGGAGAGAGAGCAGGGTTGGGGCAGAGAGAGAGGGGGCAGAGGACCCAAAATGGGCTTTGCAATGACAGGCTGACAGCAGCGAGACGACGCGGGGCTCGAACTCGCAAACCCGTGAGGTTATGAACTGAGCCGAAGACGGACACTCAGCTGACTGAGCCACCCAGGGGCCCCTCCTAAATATTTTTCCTAATAATCTTAGTAATACAAATTCGTTGTAGAAAACTTGGAAAATATACAAAAGTACACTTAAAAGTAAATATTATCTATAATCCCACCATTCAGAGATACTTGCTAATTGAAATAGTATTTTATGTAGAAATTTTTATTCTACTTTTCTCACATTAACTTATGTCATAAGTATTTCTCATATCATAGAAGTTGTTTAAGGAGCAATATTTATTCTACAGGAGTACATTTGATAATTTGCATTGTATAGATAAGCCATTCCCCTGCTGCTGGGCAATGAGGTTGTTTACAGTTTTTTACTGTTGTAACAATAAAGAACATACTTTGGCACATTTACTGAAAAGATCTTTGAGGCAGAGACCTAAATCATAAGTATCAAAGTGGAAACACAGTATAGAAAAGAGTATTATGCTGAGTAACTTTGATATTGTTACTAAATAAAACACATGCACATTATTTTTGGAAAACAGAAAGGAGAAAGATGTACGTAAAAGGCGTGATTTCACATATTCGAAAGCAAAGTCATGTAAGAAGGCAAATAATGCTAAAGTTGTGGGTTTTGGGTTTTTTTGTTTGTTTGTTTTTGCTTCTCTAACTTCCTTTGGGGGGGGGGGGGGGATGTCATGTTCCTGATTTTATTAAATAGGATCAGCACAACATACTGATTTACATTAGAAAAGAGAGCTTCTGGGTTGTTAATGCTCTAGCTGTTGACAAACCATAAAACATTCCAAGCTGTTTTGTGAGTTAACATGTCTTCACTTAAGTTAACTATGTAGTTACTTACATAGTAACTCTTTGTCCCCAATACAGCCTGGGGAGACTCCCAGGCTCCAAGTCAGTTTCCAATGGGGCATTCAGGCCTCTCATTTGATGCCATCAGAAATGAGTTCAGGTCCAGCCACCTCATGCATGGCCTCCTGACCCAAGTGCTTCAAATCTCTCATACTTGCCATTTTATCTCTTCTTTCCCTTGCAAATAATTCATCAGGCTTTCAGCAGAACAGACAGGAATTAGGCACTCCTTTATCCAAAAGAAAGCCATTTATACCACCAAACTTCCACCCTACAATCTCACTCTTTTTCATTTCCAGCACCTTTTGAAAATCGTATCTTATTTGTTAAGAGTAGTTAACGCCCTCTAGGCTTTAAAACACGGTGATTTGTATAAACACTTTAACAGAAAGAATGGTATCTTCTTTAAACAGTTGCAAATTCCTCATATAGGATTTCTCATTCAAATAAACGCTGTGTCCTCATCACAAAAGCAACGTTAGTGTAAATCAGGCAGCTTAGATGTGAACACATCCTGATTATACCGACTGGCCAATCGACTGACTGCTTACCATGTGTCCCACACTGTGCTAGAGGTCCTATATATCCAAATACAAGATGCATGGGAGGGGTGCCTGGGTGGCTCAGTCCACTAAGCGTCCGACTTTGGCTCAGGTCATGATCTCAGGTTCGAGTTCGAGCCCTGCGTTGGGCTCTGTGCTGACAGCTCAGATCCTGGAGCCTGTTTCAGGTTCTGTGTCTCCCTCTCTCTGACCCTCCCCTGTTCATGCTCTGTCTCTCTCTGTCTCAAAAATAAATAAACGTTAAAAAACATTTTTTTAAAAACGATGCATGGGATCTTATAGTCTTCTAGTTTCCCAATGAGAATTTTCTTTTAAAGACTGATCCAATTTTGAAGAGATAATATTTTAGGGACGTAGACAAAACATTCAAATATCTGCTTCCTGAGTTCAATTTAATTAATTTATACATACACATTTATAATGACCTATAATAGAATATGAAATGATATTAATTTAGAAATATTTATTTTCCCACGTTTACATATCACAAAATCAAACCTTTCATGTGTATTTGTGACACCAATGTTCTTGTCATAATTGGAGCCACTTTTTGAGATTCCTAATAGTTTTATAGGTCACACGATGTTTCTGTCTTTCTAAGTTGCATAAGACATAGTATAGTCTTTTTAAATTATTTTCTTTGATTTCAAGGTGGAGTATTAGGTTAATCATTTTCCTCCTTTTTTACCACAGTGTCATCACCAATCCACACCTGGCCCTTCTCTTGGTTTATTTATTTTGTGCCTTTATCCTTACTCCCCATTCACATTCACATTCTTTTCCCTAGTGGTACCACACTAATGTGTGTGATATATGTCCTTAAGTATCTGTTTATCCCTGTGAAAGAAGTAGTATTGTTGTGGGTATATATTGTCAGTTCACACAAATGGTGTTATGCTACACATTTCTCTTGATTTCTGACATTTTGTCACATTCCCTTTTCCAAATCCATCCATGTTGCTCTAGAACATCTGGTGGTTGCTCCCAACTGTTGCTTATAGTCCTTATGAAGGCCCCACTAAGGTTGCCAGATAAAATATAGGATGCCCAATTAAATTTGAATTTCGGATAAACGACAAATAATATTTTAGTAATAATTTGATCCCATGCAACATTTGGGACATATTTATACTAAGAAATTACTCGTTGCTTATCTGAGACTGAAATGTAACCGGATCTCCTGTGTCGTATCTGCTAAATTTGGCAACCCTTGCCCCCTACCCACTTTGCTTATCCATTCTCCCAGTGATGGACAGGCACGCTGCTTCTGTCTTGTCACTATAGCAAATGATATCACAACAGATGTCCCTGTGTGCACTTAAAGGGAGCTGGGAAATACAAAGTTTACTTGCCAAATGATTGCACAAGGATTACCAACCTTTCAATTTTGCCTCCAGGTATAAATTGGGAGATATGATACCTTCTAAGTTTTCAGATGATGCTACCACTGGAGTGATATCCTAAGCAGCAAGCACCAATGATGAATAATGCCACCTTCATTAAGTATCAACTTTCCATGAGTCAGATTTTGCATTCTCGTTTGTGACATTGGACAAAATTGTTTCTGGGCTCTGTGTTTTGTTTCATTGGTTGATTTATCTCCTACATCACCAGTTACTCTCTGTCTTAATTAGCATAGCTTCGTAATAGAGTTAATTTCTAGTAGGGTAAATTCACTAACTTTTTCCTTTTCAGAAACGTCTTGCCTATTTGGTTCTTCGTCCTTTCATATAAATTTTAGAAACCCTGTTGGCATTCTCAATTTGGAAGAAAGCTGGCACCTTTAAAATGTTTTGAGTTTCCTCCATATGGCTCTTGTGGATCTTTTGGTAGATTTATTCTATCAGATAATTTAAATGTATCTTTTGACTATTTTTGCTCTTGGACCTTTTTAAAAATTATGTTTTCTAACTAAGTTATGCAGAAATGTACTTGATTTTTTTAAAGTTTGCTCTTTTTTACCAGAGTGATAAGCAGAATAATGACCCACCCAAAGATATGCACGTTCTAATCCCTGGAACCTGTGAATATGTTACCTTCTATGTTAAAAGGGACTTTGCAGATGTGACTGAAGTTAAGGACCTTGAGATGAGGAGATCACCCTGGATGTTGAGCCCAACCCAATCACATGATTCCTTCAAAGTGAAGAGCCTTCCCGACTGTCATCAGAGGAAGGTCTAACTACAGAAGGTTTTGAAGATGGAGGAAAGGGGCAATTAGCCAAGGAATTAGGATGGCCTCTATTCCTCCAGAGCCTCTAGAAAGAAATAGCACCCCTGCAACTCTTTAATTTTATCCCAGTGTGTTGGACTTCTAACCTACAGAACTATGAAGTAGTAGTAATAATAATAATAATAATAATAATAATAATAATAATAATAAAATGTAAGCCATTATTTGTGTCAATTTGTTACGGCAGTAACAGTAAACTAATACAGTCAGCCTTCTTGTTGAAGCTTCATATTGTTTTTAATAATTTGGTTTTAGTTGTGGTGGTAGTTTGTCTAATTCTTATGCCTCTATTCATTCTACTACACTGGATGGGACCTCCAAAGTCGAATAGATGTAGTTGACTTCCTTGGTTTATTTTCAGCTATAAGAGAATATCTCTACCATTCTTTTTATTAAGAATGATATTTTGATATGCCCCCTTTATCAGATTAAGAAAATTCCCTATTGTCCTAGATATCTAAAGTATATTTTTGCTTGGGTTTCAATCATAAGTGATTGTTGACTTTTATCATCTTTTGAGATGATCATATGATTTTTTTCCTTTTTAATAAGTTAAGTAATAAATTCCACTTATAAATTTTCTTATGCTAAACCACTCTTTCAAACTTGGAATAAGTCCAACTTAGTCATGGTGTATTAGCTTTCTATACCTTATTTAATTTAGTTTTCTAATATTTTCTTCAAATCTTCACACTCCTGTTCACAAATGAGAATACCTGTAATTTTTCTTTCTAGGAATATCCTTGGCATGTTTTGTTTTCAAGCCTGTACTCATCGCCTAGATTGGGTTGGAGACCATTCACTTTTGTTCTGTGCTCTCCAAGATTTTACGTAAGATTAGAAGAGTCTTTTCCATTAAATAACGGTATAGTTTCATCTATAAAGCCATCTGGTTTTTCAGTTTTTGTAAAAAAATTTAAGTAATGGTTCATTTATTTCATAATTTTGTGGAACTACTCTGTTTCTCTACTTATTCTTAGTTATTATTTTCTCAGAATTTGTCCCATTTGTCTTAATTTCCAATTTTATTGGCATAATTGCTCCTAGAATACTTCGTAATTTCTTCTTTATTGAAAGTTAAAGAACTCTTTTCGTTACCACTATTACCTTCTGGCGCCCTCTTTCATTTTTTTTTTCAATTAGTCTTGCCAGGATATCCCTATTTTCTTATTCCTTCCAAGAACCATCATGTTGATACTATTTATTGTATTTTTGTTTTCCATTTGTTGGTTTTTCCTCTTATCTTTATTCTTGCCTTCTTTCTACTTTCATTGTGTTTGTTCTCTTATATCTCTAACTACTTTTTAAATTTTTTAATTTACATCCAAGTTAGTTAGCATATGGTGCAATAATGATTGCAGAAGTAGATTCTGGTGATTCATCCCTTATGTATAACCACCCAATGCTCATCCCAACAAGTGTCTTCCTTAATGCCTCTTACCCATTTAGCCCATCCCCCCACCCACAACCCCTCCAGCAACCCTCAGTTTGTTCTCTATATTTACGAGTCTCTTATATTTTGTCCCCCTCCCTGTTTTTATATTATTTTTGCCTCTCTTCCTTTATGTTGATCTGTTTTGTATCTTGAATTTCACAGATGAGTGAAGTCGTGATATTTGTCTTTCTCTAATTTCACTTAGTTAGCATCATACCCTCTAGTTCCATCTACGTTGTTGCAAATGGCAAGATTTCATTCTTTTTGATTGCTGAGTAATACTCCCATATCACATCTTCTTTATCCATTCGTCTGTCGATGGACACTGGCTCTTTGCATCCTTTGGCTATTGTCAATAGTGCTGCTATAAACATTGGGGTGCATGTGCCCCTTCGAAACAGCACACCTGTAACCCTTGGATAAATACCTAATAGTGCAATTACTGGGTCATACGGTAGTTCTATTTTTAACTTTTTGAGGAACCTCCATATTGTTTTCCAGAGCGGCTGCACCAGTTTGCCTTCCCACCAGCAATGCAAAAGAGGTCCTGTTTCTCTGCATCCTCACCAACATCTGTTGCTGCATGAGTTGTTAATTTTAGCTATTCTGACTGGTGTGAGGTGGTATCTCATTGTGGTTTTGATTTGTATTTCCCTGATGATGAGTGATGTTGAGCATTTTTTCATGTGTCTGTTAGCTATCTGGATGTCTTCTTTGGGAGTGTCTAGTCACGTCTTTTGCCCATTTCTTCACTAGATTATTTGGGTGTTTTTGGGTGTTGAGTTTGATAAATTCTTTATAGATTTTGGATTTTAACCCTTTATCTGATATGTCATTTGCAAATATCTTCTCCCATTCCATTGGTTGCCTTTTAGTTTTGCTGATTGTTTCCTTCCCTGTGCAGAAGCTTTTTATCTTGATGAGGTCCCAGTAATTCATTTTTGCTTGTTTCTCTTACCTCCGGAGATGTGTGGAGTAAGAAGTTCTGTGGCCAAGGTCAAAGAGGTTTTTTTCTGCTTTCTCCTCTAGGATTTGAATGGCTTCCTGTCTTTTATCTCTAACTTCTTAAGCAGAATGTAGCTTATTGTCAGTGTTTCTTCCTTTCTAATATAGGCATTTAAGATGTTAAGTTTCTCTCAAAGTACAGCTTTCAGTGCATTCTCCAAATTTTGACATAGTGTGTTTCATTACTGTACAAGTCTAAGTATTTTTTTACTTCCATGATGGCCTATTCTTCTTTGACCCATGAATTATTTAGTAGAGTGACTTTTAACGTGTAAGCCGTGAAGATTTTTATTATTGATGTTGTTGACTTATAATTACATTTTAACAATTTTATTGGAGTCTATTTTACATATAAAATTCACTCACAGTAAATGTAGAATCCAATGCTTTTTTTAGTAAATATGTAAAGTTGTCAACCATCACTGCGATCCACTTTGGGAACATTTCCAACACCCCAGAAAATATCCCTCATAGCCCTTTGCAGTCCAGTTGTAATTGCATTTTTGTCAAAGAATATGACCTTTATGATACTGATTCCTTTGAACTTATTGAAAGTTCCTCTAAGGCCTAGATCCACACTGCCTAATGCTATAGCCACTACACTGTGATTATTTCAATTTTGGTTACTCAAAAATAAATAACATTAAAATTTAGTTCTTCAGTCTCACTAGGCATATTTAAAGTGCTCAATAGCTGCATTATTGGACAGCACAGGTATAGAACGTGTCTTTGTTCATCAGTACAGGAAGTTCTACTGGACAGCAAAGGCCAAGACATATTTTCTATCTCTCTTTTTAGTTGGGTCTAATGTAATATTTAATCTATCTATTGAGTGTTTAATTTCTTTAAATACTCCATACATAGCTTTTCTATCATCTTTAACAATTTTAATAATTCCTATGCTTGGGGGCTTAAATCTCTTGTTTATTGTATCTGATGATGCTCACTCATGATGGATAGCCACTGGTTGTTTAGTGGTTTTTTATTATGAACCCAGTGCTTGATTGCAATGTGTGGGAATCCTATGAGCCTAAATTGGAGACAGTTTTCTCCAAAAAGGATTTAGTTATGCTTTTTCTGTCATTTAAAGAGCACCAGTGACAAAGGACCACTTTTGCCCTCCCAAATAATGTTGTCAAAGTCCCAGACTCAGTTGACTTTCCTGGCTACTGGCCCAGAACAACCCCCCTCCTGTGCCCCCACTTAACACTCCAAGCTCCTACCCTAGCTCATTGTATATCATCACTGTCTATCGTTTAGAGAAGATGGGAAGTTTGTTAAGTATCTCTGTCATCTCTTAGCAGCCCAGACATCTATCAACAAGTGTGTCCCTGTTGTGATTAGCTGTTCTACACAGGATCCTTACAGTGTCCAGTCCACCATACTGCCAAAATTTGCTTCCTATTACTTTTTAAAACAATTTGATTAGAAGACCTCTAGGAGTAGCCACAAATAGTACTGATTTAATTTATCTCAGATTTATATGTCTTCCTCAAATAGTGTATCTTTTCAAAATAAAATAACTAAAGGAGCATCTCACAAAAGACTATAAAGATCTGAACAGGAGGCAATTATCTCTTCTGTGAGGGGAAAAACATTTCATCTCATTCAGACTATACAGGGTTTTTGTTTTTGTTTTTTGTCTTTGTTTTTGTCACTAAGGAAGACAACATAGCGCAGTGGAAATACCTTTGACTTTGAGGCCAGATAGCCCCTAAATAGCATTTCAAAACAGTCACTCAGTAACTATATGTTCTATGCAAGTACCTTAATCTGGGCCTCACTGTCCTTGGCTGCACAAATGAAAATGATAAACTCTGCCTACTAGAGTTGTGAGGATTAGTGAAAAAGAACCTGGCATATAGGTTCATATTCAATAAAAGTTGGTAACTCTAGTAGTGAAAATGATAATGAATAACAAAGCATTGAGGCATGTCTTATTATCTCCTATTTGGCAGATGAAAAAACAGAGGCTTTAAGAAGGTGCATTCCAAAAATAATTATGCACTGAATTCATATAAAGCTTTCTGGTCTTCAAAGTTCTGAATCATAGTAGGTCTTTGTTGCCAGTAGAGCCACCCGTGGCTCTGGGATAGACAAGAAGCCATTGTTCGCAGGAGTTGTGAATGGAGCTTGGATGTGTGATCTGCGGGGGTCCACCACAACCCCATGTGCTGCAGGGCAGAGCCCAGGGAGCGAAAAGAAAGGGAAGTGCAGCAGGCTTGGTGCAGAAACTCCTAACAGCCAAGAATCCTAAATTTGAACCTGATCTACCAAATCATTTGGAAGGAATACTTGTCAAAGAGTGGATAGAGAATATTTTACTTAACAGTGTGTTCAATACTTAGGCGTACAGCTTGCGGGCCTCCATTTGCTCCCTAGCCCAGGCCACACAAATGTTAGCGGCAAGACTCTCAGAAAATCTGCTATGCTCTCATGCAAAGGGAAAAGCCCTCCACCCCAGGACATGGGTTGCTATTAAACAGTTTGAGTAAGGCAGTCCTGGGGGGACAGCAGCTTGCATCCACTCGATGATGAAAGTCAGATATCCTAAATTTATAATTCTGTTCAAGGTTTAGAGCTCTGTTTTTTTTTTTCCTTGTATCCTTACCTACATGACTTCCTGCCCCCAGCTGAACTTCAATCTAACCCATCAAACATACCATGAGATGAGAGGACGTGAGAGTGCAAATCCCACCTTGTTGGGGGAGCTCCACTTTGGTCCAGCTCCCTCACAAGTCAGTGCACAGTCCAGTTTACAGGGCTGAGCAGGTGCACATGTGAGTCTTCTCCTATCTCCCCTGAGAAGTGTTCCTCCACCAAAATAAACCCAGTGGCTTTTTCCCTAGGCATGAACTACCCACATCTCTCTTTTTTTTTTTTAAACTTTATTTATTTTTGAGAAAGAGACAGAGTGTGAGCAGGGGAGGAGCAGAGAGAGAGGGAGACACAGAATCCAAAGCAGGCTCCAGGACCTGAGCTGTCAGCACAGAGCCTGATGCGGGGCTCAAACTCACAAACCGTGAGATCATGACCTGAGCCGAAGTTGGACACTCAACCGACTGAGCCAGTCAGGCACCCCAAACTACCCCCACATCTCTTACCCAAACCATTTGCCAGCTGGGTTGGTGGTTCTCCTACCCAGCTCTGAATAGGAATCAACCAGAATATTTTAAACCTACAAATCTTCAAACCCCATCTCCAGAGATTCTGATTCAGTCGGAGGTCTGGGGTGGAACCAAGGAAGTGTTCTGTGGTTGTTGTCATTTGTGTTGTTGCTGGTGCTTGTGCATATGTACATGTGCGCGTGTGCGTGCACACCTATGTGCATGTGTATATGTGTGCATCTGTTTATTAAGCTTACCAGTGATTCTGACCTAGCAAGCTCTGAGAATCTGGCTTTCAGTCTGAGAGTCAGGATTTCAGTTTGTGTTTCCTCTTATGTTGTATGCCTTATTTTCCTATGTAAATATAAATCCCCCAAAGGCAGAAGCTGTGTTTTACATGTGTGTGTCACCCACTCAGCATCTGGCAGCATGCACCGTGTCTAGCAAGCACAGACTCTGTAAAAACACATCGAGGTAGAGATGAAACCCGGATCTTCCAAGGCAAGAGCAATGAAATTGAGCATTTCCACACCCACATGTTATTCATAAAGTCACCTGTTGTCATTGTTGCTTCTTGGGTTCCGCGTGCTCTGGTGTCACGGCGTCGAAAGCCTTTGGACCCTGTGGAGCCATCGGAGCCTCCCATGACTCACAGCATATTGGCAGTGGCAGCTTCAAGCCCAACCTCTCCAACAGCTCTTTGTTTTGTTTGCTTGTTGAGCTGAGTTTAAATCCAAATTCAACTGTGAATCATTAAAAAGGGGATTTTTCTTAAAACCAATGATTTGTCTTTGGACAACTGGCAGTCCCGGCCCCTGCTTGAGCCTCATTAATTTCAGCGAGAGTTGTTAGGGACGGAGGAAAGCCAGCTGGGGCTGCCAGCTTTTAACTCCTGCTCAGGGGGCTTAAAGAGGTAGTCCTGAGGTTCCTGCAGCCATGTCCTTCTTTAAAATCAATTAAAAAGAGCAAAAAGTGAAAAACCCATTATAGGAAAAAATACCGTCTAGATGATCTCACTTTTTGTATGGGTAGTTTTGCTGTTCCCCAGGCATGTGGGCAACAATGTCCCCACCTGAATCAGATCTAGGGGCATGGCTTGAGACATTCACTTAGACGAGGACCTTTTGTTAACCAGAAAATTGGTCCTTTTGCCTCCTTGTTTTATATATATATATATATATATATATATATATATATATATATATATATACACACACACACATAAGTATGCTTTACTTTCTCTATTTTTTTTCTTAAATGGTACTTATGCAGACACCTTATTGATGTTTTATTCATGTGGACAAACTGCTTCCATTATGTGAATGTACAATAGCTGGAAGTCAATGGGAATCAAACAGCTAAAGCTCTGTGCAATGCTTTAAAAATTGCAGACCAATAATAACAACTTATGAGGCTGCCAATGTTGAGATGGAGTTGGGCAAACTTTATACTGCAACGTACAAGGTATATGTGCATCTTCACACCTTCGTAGAAGACTCATTACCATCTGTTTCCATAAATAGGATGAACCTATGATCTGCTCAAGATAACAGCATAAAGTCTTCATCTTTTCCTGCCCTGTATATCAGGAAAATAAACCTAGTAACTAGAATCGGCCACTTGTGTACCAGGACTACCTGCTGTGCACCAGGCACCATGGTGGCCAGTGAGGGACATAGAGCTAATAAGTCAAGACTCTGACCCTGAAAGCACCCTGTCTGGAAAAGGCGCTCATTTCATCCACCCTGTGAAATCTCAGAAGAGAAGATAATGGACACAAGTCACAAGGTTAGAAAATCCATAGCTGCAACATGGAAATGACATAACAACCCCACAAAAATCTTCCCAACTATTTGGGAAAGAGGATGCATGGAATATTCACCTAAAAGTATAGCAAGGAAAAATGGAAAGATAGAAGATGGAAAAAACAGTTCTAATTTGCCAGGAATGAAATGATAAGAGTTGTAAAGCCATAAGAGCAAATTAGATATGTTTACTCACGACTTGTATGCACATATTTAGTTGACTGTCTATGCAAATAAATTAGCTTACATAAATTATAACCCTCTCTTTGAAAAATTAGTATAGCTACTAGATCTAAATCTCTGTTACACATCCCTAATCCACCCTGGCCAAGCAGCTCCAATACTGTCAGCCCAGCCACCTGGCCTCGGGGCTCATGTCCCTGCCTTGCCCCAGAATTCTGCTCAAGGCCCCTTCTTTACAGAGGCTTCTACCTGTAAGCCTATGCAGGTCTGATGTCTTGCATTCCTTCATTCCCTCTGAATACAAGCAAACAAATACATATTGATTGGTTCATTACTTTCATGCAGCTATATTGATTTTTAACTTGTTTAATTTTCTTTTTGTATGCTTATGTCTTTTTTATGTGCGTCAAGTATCCATACATCAAGCATCGGGTTGTTAGATCGTCAGGAGCAGAAATAACGTGTTATGCTTCTATTCTATCTCTCCCGCATTACTAACTTATTGTTAGTTGGCTAAAGGAGAGATGGAGGTTAAAAAATAAACCTAGTGAGAGGATTAATTAGGGAGGTGGGGAAGATGGGTGAGTTAGTAACTGCACGTTGGCATAGGAAACCTGATTATGAGCAAAATGATGACAACATATTTTTATTAAGTTGTACACAGAGTGAAGAAAGGGATATGAGACTCCTAGGCCAAAACAAAACAAAACACACTCACAGACACACACACATACACAAGCTTTAGAATTCAGCTTGTACTACTCTGATTTTCACAAAAGTTGTGGGATTTCATCTCTATTACTAGGACAGCTGAAATTTTCAGTAGACATCTCAAGCAACTAAGTGTTAGAGCCGTGAAGATATCTTTTGCAGGGCTGTGATTGCTGGTGTCCATATCTACACAATGATGACAACGTCTGGCAAGATGATACCTCCAGACTGCTTCAGCCTGCATTACGATGAATGTGTGACACTAGAGATGCATGTCTAGAGCTCTATCCAAAAATCAATGCATATGGCACTGATATCTGGATCTGCAAGCTGGTGTCAGAGCCTGTATCGTTCCTTAGGGTCCTCCTCTTTCAACCACATTCTTTCTACCTGATCTCTTATCCATCTGTCCCCACCTACTACCCAGTGCTGGCTAGTCTCCTCTACATACATAAAAAGTAGATAGATGATAGATAGATAGTTAGATAGATAGATAGATAGATAGATAATAGATAAATAAGATCTATATATGGTTCAGTTACTCATTAGTATAAAGTTCCTCTGATGACCTCCTACCTCTACAGCTGTTGCAATCTGTCATTTCATTGGTTCCCTAAGATTCTTTCAAGATGTTTAGCCTTCCTACACATGACTCCATTCCTTGACTGTACTAAGCAAGGCACATGATCTTGTGATCTCATGCTTAACTATACAAGGTTGCCTGGGTTGACATTTTTCCAGTTTTCTGGGTTTCCCTTCATGCAGTAAGATTCTTGTGAAAAAGAGAAGAAAAATTATATCTCCCTCAGAAACATATCTCTTTGAAGAAAACAACTTCCTGATTAAGTAATTGGAGTTTTCCTGACACGGAAGTGGTATTGTCATTGTTGCTTGTTTTGTTTTGATTTAAAAAACAAAAAAAAAAACAAAAAAAAAAAACATTGGACGGAGACAAGTTACCTAGTTAGATACTCAGGTGGTGGAAAATGAGGCCAACAAGACAAATCCACCGTGAGCTTTCCAGGCCCAGAAGCTTTCAGTGGAGCCCAGATCCAAGTGATAACATTTTATATGAAGCTATTATTTCTGGTCTCTGCTCCAATTTAGTATTTAACAGAAGCTTCTCTTCTGAAGTTTAACATGCCTTCTAGTATTATATTTTCCCCATTCTCTCCTTCTGATCTCCAGGCTACCTTCTTGAAGAACCGTGACAATTGGATCACAATTGTTCTCCTTGCTCCTTCCTTTGTCCATCCTCCTCGTTCCAACCAAGTTTACCTCCTCTCCACTTCGATCACTGCAGCCATCACCACACCCTGACTTCATTGTCACTCAGAAGTCCATCACCTTCAGGATGAAGGTGGCCACTGTTTTAAATTCTTTCACTTATTTCTTCCCCTAAATGACTCTATTCACAGCAACTTGGCTTGTACTCCTATCTTCCTAAAGAAACTTCCCAGAGATGACTGAATGTCCTCCTTCCCAATGGCAAGTGCTAGTGCTGATTGCTTATCCTGCCAGCCTTCTTTGGAGTTGGCACTTTCAAACAGCCTATTTTTCTCGAAATTTTCTCCTCCCCTAGTTTCTATTACCCAGGAAGGACTCCTCTCTTCTTTCTGGCCTTTCCATCTCAGACTTCAGCATTGATTGGTCTTGGCCTGCCTCCCCCCAGAGTTCTCTCCACTGATCTCTTCTCTTCTAACTCACTGTGCTATAGCCCACAGTGATCTCAGTCTGCATCTTCTGCTTCCTGTCAATCCAGACATGTATTTCCAACTCTCTACCTGAGAATCCAATATGCCACGGTGCATAGCACATAATTACTGCTTAATAAGTATTTACTATATTCAATTTATTATATATACTATATTCAATTTAGTAAATACTAAGTACTAATTATGTACTGGGCACCATGGTAAACGCAAAGATGAAAAGATACATCTTTGCGAACTACAGAGGGAATGCTTATGTGAGACCCTGGCTAACCAGAGAATAAATTTCCATTGACTGGAATTTGTCCTTAAAGTCCCTAAAAGGGCAAGTTCTCAGGGATGAATAAAGGACAATGGGCTAAAATTGTACCCTAAAATTCAAATTAGTCCTGGATAGACCTTGTACAAGATTCCAACACTGGGATGTATTCAGATGGTCTTAAGGAAATTACTACATGATTCCTCCCAAGGAAATTAAGATCTACAGCAGAGGGTGGCAAACTGTAGCCTGCAGGCGAAATCCAACTTGCTGACTATTTTTGTAAATGAAGTTTATTGGAACACTAATTTGCATATGGTCTATGACTGTTTTTATACGACAATGGGTGAAGTTGTATAGAAACCATGGTAGCTCCCAAACTCCAAAATATTTACTATCTGACCCTTTAAGGAAATCTTTGCCAACCCATATTTTACAGTATGACAACCTCAACCTGCCTTATTATAAATATAAACTAGGGTATTTCTTAAAATTATATATTTATATGCCCCACTGAGACCTAAGAAATAGAATTTCTGGGGGAGGGACTTGGGACTCAGGATTTTTAAAAGGCACTACAGGTGATCCTTAGGATAGGAAAGTTTGGAAAACTCTTGCAGAGCTTTTAATAGCCCAATCTTTGGAATCCTAGGGCTTTGGATTTACATCTCAGCTCTACCACTGCTAATTCTTTTACTTTGGGCAAGGTGCCTACCTCTCCGAGCCTCAGTTTTCTCAGTATAAAGTGGAAAAACAAATGTACCTTGCTCACAGAGTTGTAGAGAAGACTGAATGAGAAAATGCTTCATCCAAGTGTGTAGCACATGGTGTCAGGTTCAGTATGCATTTCATCATCATCAACATCATCATTTTCTTCCCTTCCTCTTCCTCATTTACTATCACCATCCATAAACTCTATCTGCTTAGCAAGTTTTTGATGGGGTTCCATTTGAAAATAGTGGACTCCTTTACCTTCAAAAGTTCATGGATCCTGAGTGCTCCAGCCTTCTTTTTAAGTTTAAAGATGTTCAGCAAATAAACCTTTAAGTGATTGATGACATCTTTTATTTAAGGAGTGCAAAGTACTCTACAAACAAGTGGATGTGATGGGGGAGATGGAGAAGGTAAATTGACCTACCCCAAACCACACAGCAAATTCAGGAACAGAATACACAATGCCTAAGTCCCACCCCACTACCAACACACCTTTCCAAATCAGCCTCATTATCATTTATTTATTACCTTCTTGAAGACAGGATACAGTAAACCTATCAGCAAAAAAACCTTTTATGGGCCCACAAAATGCTCACAAGCCTTCTCTACCTTGACCGGTGTTGGGATGTTGATGAGGCGAGGATGGTGAAGTTACCTGAAGAACCTCAGAGTACTTTGTGTATCACTCCTTTCTCGGAACACTTCAGTGGACCCTGGTTGATTCTCCATGAATTTCTCATCATGTGCTTTAAATTCTACCTCTCTCCTGTATCTAACTGCCCTCATCCCTCACTACATTCATTTACATCACACCTTGTGGTATCCGCTCCAGTTACAGAGATCTAGAATGGCCCAGCTGAACAAATCCCAGGCATTCCTACTAAATCGTAGACTCCATTAAGAGAAGAAAAACACCCTGAACAAGAGGTATGATGGTCCTAACTATACTCTCTTCTGAGAGGACCACACTTGGGAAATTATGTTCTATTCTAGAAAAGACATTCTCAGAAGGGTTTAGAAAAACAAGTGGCCATCCAGAGGAGAAGCTCTGATTTGGCAAGGGGCTGAGTAGTCCCATGAGCTTACAACATGATAGCATCTTTCAGATACTGGAAGGACTGTCATATTGTGAAAGGCTAACTTCGAATGGCTCCAGAGATCCGAAATCAACATTGGATTTCCTGATATTTCAGGAAATCATATTACTGCTCCATTCAGGGAGGAAACTTCACAATAAATTGAGCCGTTCAACACTGGAATATATTGTCTGGGGAAGCATGTGATCTGGTTGTGATCAAGTTTGTAAAGGATATTGTGGTGTTGATACAGATTTCTGACATAGAGTGGAATTAAGTGACTTTTCTAGCAGAGCTAAGTGGTTAAGAGATCCAAACTGTCTGGACTAGAATCCTACTCCAGCCTTATACACGGTGTGACTCAAACCTCTCTGCACCTCAGTTTTTTCACAATAATAGTACCCATCTCCCATGTCATGGTGAGGGATTAGATGAAGGAATATATGTTAAAGACCAAGAGCAGAAGCTAACTTATAGTAAGCATGACATGAGTGTTTTTAGCATTTCATGATCACTTTCACTTTTATCATCTAGCAACTATAGGAACAACCATTTTGTGTCCCTTATACATATCAAAGCTTCTACTATTTTCTGCAGAACACAGAGCAACAACCCCAGACAATTAACTTTACACAAATGCAGCACTTCCTTGTCCCCACTAAGGTTCTGAAAAAGAAAGATTGGGGCACCCAAGACAGGAGACTCCCAGAGCAGGCTCAGCCCTTAGAACCTTTGAAAAGAGAGGAGAGGGTTCTCAGCCTCTTTCTTCTCATGGCTTCCAGCCACAGGTAGAAGCTCCTAGAAGTCGCTTCTAGAAACACAGCAGTCACAGCCAAATAGAAAGAAAACAAATCATGAAAACTGAGTTCTAAACTGCACCTAGCACGAGGATAGCACTCAAAAGCACTAATACAGCTGTAATGCAGATTAACTGGGGCTGCGGACCAGGAGCTGAAAGAAATTTGACTGAGCTCTAAAGAAATCAGACCACGGGTAAAAAGGAATTTCAATAAAATTCTCTAAGATTGTTTTTCGCTAACATGGGCAGTGTTATGTCAGTCATCCCTGTAGTCCATGGAGTTCTGTCGGTTACTGGAGTTACCTGTGGAATGCATAGATCTGCTCACACCCCTCCCCTTCTTTAAAATCCCCTGGGGCTCTCTATTACTCACACTACCAAGGCAGAATCTCCCACAAAGCTTTCAATGTCCTTCATAGTTTGTCCCTGTCCCACCTATCTTTTTCTCATCCCCTGGACTCTGGGCAGCCACAGGAAATGTCTACCATTCCTGGAAAACAAATATGATCTTCACACCCTCACCACTCCCTCCCCTTTATCTGGCTACAAACCCCACCCATCCTAAAGACCCAGTCTTCCCTAATCCCTCTGGGGAGGCTGTTGCTCCCTCCTTTTACTTTGTAACACCTCTAATACTTAAGCATTATATTGTGATGATTTATTTGCCACGTCTGTCTCACCCACAAGCCCATGAATTTCATGAGAACAGGGATTACAACTTATTTTTCTGTGCATCCCTAACACTTAGCATCATTTCTGACAGGCAGTAAGCTGTCAATATTTTTGTTTAATTAATAAAGGAAATAAGGAAGGAACAATAAGGAGTCTAGACAGAGCCAGGATCCTATCAGCATAGTCTAATGCATCCCTGAATCAATTCAGAACCTATAGGTTCTTTTCAACTTATTTAATCTAAGCCGTGTCTGGCATCCCATTGCATATTTTTAGTGGGACTTTAATAAAAGAAGCATATCTCGCTCCTTTCAAATCGGAAATCTTCTCTCAACCCCTCCAGCTACCTTCCTACTTCTGTAAATAGCCAGGATTCTCATCTCAAGCTCTGCACAGCTGACACTGCTTTTGCCTGTGGTGTAATGGTGTCTGCCCCTTTTGTTTATATTTATTTGTGTTTGTCCTGTCTCCTTCATTACATTTTAAGTCGCTACCTATAAGTGTTGACTTCTTTTGTAATTCACCCCAGTGCACAAGATATACATGGATGACTGACTGCCATATTAGTGAATAATGTTTGATAATTTTATTGAAATTCCTTTTGACTCATACTCTGATTTCTTTAGGGTTTAGCCTAATTTCTTTCAGCTCCTGGTCTGCTGGCCCATGTTGATTTGCATTATGACTGTATTAATGCTTTTGAATGCTATCCATGTGCTAGATGCTGTTTAGAACTAAATAAAATGTCTTGCCCTAGTGATTTGTTTTCTTTCAACTTGGCAGATTTGTGTGACCCCTGTGTTTCTAGGAGCTGAAATTGTCAAGACTCTTTTAATGCACCTCTTTGTTCGGGCAACCGCACGCCTGGTGGCTTTGAGAATAGCTGTCGTTTGGAGAATAGCATTTGTAGACACAACTGCTGCTGAAAAGGGAAACTCTATACATGGACTATTTCACTGGGAACAAGGCAGCAAAAAGAGCAACTATTGTTCTCTGTTAAAAGACATAAACGAAGCCTAGTGTATTAATTTGATCCGGAACATGATGCAGCATTTTGCTCTAAATCTGGACATGACTGTATCTATATTGTCCACGTCAGTGCCATTCTGATCCCAGTCAGTGTTTGTGAGCACCCCCACAAGGCACCCAGTATAGAAAGGATCTGGCCCCTGCTTCAGTGAACTTCCAAGATGGCTTTGAGTAAACAGCGCTAGCCACAGCGTGAAACTCCTCAAGTCCCTGTTACGCTCCCGAGCATCGTAAACTCAGGCAGTCTCGGCACGGTAAAAACCACAGACAGCTCCAATCTGAAAGAACCAGAGGCTTAGGATACTTCTTTGAGACTTGGATTTGTGCCACTACAGTTTAGCAGAAGTTGGAGACCGAGAGGGCACATTTGCTCCTTGCCTGCCAGTGAAATATGGCTCCTTAGTGCATTTGTTTGCGGCTCTGTTCTTTCTATGGAGGGATCAAGCATTAGGCGTTTGCCACTTCTGCTACACTGAATCTTCCGGCTCAACCGCATGTGCCAAATCTCTTGTCACATGACACATTAAAAAACTGAAATTCAGCTGCTTGTCTCTCTGTCTAGAATATTTACAATTCTGGAGCAATCCATTCCAAAAACTATGGACGAATTAAAAATGCATGTGTTCGTTAAAAGCAGCATCAGTAACTGGTCAGAAAGAACCTCAAGCTAACCCTATGGGCCAGTCATTTACCATCCTTTTCCTAAAAATATCCAGAGTGAGGTGCATCACTGGGGGTTCCAAAAAAACTCAAAAAGTAATCATTGAAAAAATCAAATGTAAACAGGTTCAAAGAATCAGAGAAAAAATTTTTAAAGGAGGAAGAAATGTTAAAGACAGACACATTTAGAAAAGGTAAATTCCAGAAGCATTATTTATAAGTCTCCCAAAAATTAATTTCAAAGGAAATAAGAAGGAAAAGGGGGGCATTTATTGATCAAAAAGTTAGCAACAAAAGAAACTGAGAAACAAAATGTAAGTGAAGGAAGAGCACCGTTAAACCAGGAGCTCTTCTAAGGGTAAAAAATTCAGAAAATCTTTACACCCTTGTTAACTGGATAAGCAAAAATATCCCCATCATTTTCGTTTAGTTGACCATGTGCATTTATTTGGTCACCAGTGGAATCAGACATTTTCCCATGTGTTTTGTAACCAATCTATTTTTCTCTTTTGCAAATTGTTTTTTAATGACCAATGCTCACTTATCTATTGCTTTTCTTATCAATTTGTCTGAACTCTGCATATAGTCAAAACCACTGTATTTATTGTGCCTGGGATATCTCTACTCCATGACAGAGCTATAAGCCACAGACAGATACACATATACATATTTCCTTATTTACAAATGTATGTGTAATGACTTTTGATTCTGAGCCATTTTTCATACTCATCAACATACAAATAGATTTTTTTTGGAAGCCAAGATTCCAGATAGGTCAGCTAAATATTGTAGTGAATATTTAATATATGCATAAGTAGCAGCATGTTGGGGTAGCAATCAGCATCTGGGAAATTAGTGGGCATCCTCAGTACACCGAATAATGGTGGGACACAATAAAATGGAGCTCGTTTGGGTAACCGCAGTGTGGGTAAAAGTCACTGGCTACTCACAATACCTGAGAGAGATTCATAATGTGGAAAAATTTGAGAGCCATAGTGACTGACAGCTTTATCCTGAATTTTCAATATCAGCTTAAAAGCAAACATTGAACACAGGATCCCTGCAATATCCTCGTTATAGGCAGTGGTGAATCACATTCCTAAATCCTATTTCATTCATTAGGTCTTTATTTAACTGGTATTTATTGGATCTCTACTATGTGCCAGACTCTGAGCTAGGCGCTGGGTAAATATTACTCCAGAAGATAATCAAAGTCTCTGTCCTGGTAGAGCTCACTATCTAGTGTGACTGAGATAGACAATAAACAAATAGAGAATAAGTGAATAATACAAATTGTGATAAGTGATAGGAAACAGGGTACAGTGATAAAAGTAACACGATCATACACATACATATACACACACTCATAGGTGCACACACATATAATGAGAAAAAAAATGGAAACTCAGATGCATGAGAAAAGGCTAAAGAAGGAACATTTTTTTTGCCTGGAGAAGAAGTGAAGGAACTAAAAACGTTCCTGAAGAACTCAGAGGGTTACCCTCATCCGTCAGAGATGCCCAAGGTAAAATGAATGCAAACAGAAGTATATTAAACTTATCAGTCACATATTTTTAAAAATACTATCTTCAAAAACAGGGAGGTTAAAATGTTTCTCCTCTCATAGAATTTTAAAAGGGGAGTGTCTCTTTTATCTGAGATTAGCTTCCCAAACGTTCAGAGAAGGGCAAATGGTTTTAAAATGTTTGCCAGCTCGGGGTGCTCCTAATTCTTCCTTCTTTTCCTCTGCTCCTTGGAACAATTATTACAAGCATCCCCCTAACAGGAAAAAGCCTGTCTGAGGATCATGAGGTGAGGGGGCTTCTATTCTGACCTCTCTGGGTCCCAGAATCTTGACTTCAATTTTCAGCTGCTTCCAGTCTATTCAAATATCCTGCTTTTATCACTTCTCAAAAGATTCTTTAACTTGGAATTCTGTAGAGATAACCAGTGATTAGCTGAAAAGTAATGAAGCCACGGTATGCAATAAACAATAACTGAACCATATATATGTATCACTAGTTATTATCCTCACATATGTAGATTATCAGATATGGCCGCAGCCATAGACCTCCTCCCCCACCATGGTATCAGAAGGTGACACATCAACTTTGCCATGAGGCCATTTGTGTGTACTGGTTGGGCATGGGTGCAAGGACGGAAGGGACACACCTGTCAGTCCCACATTAAAGACGAGAAAACTGAAGTTGTAAGATTGCTTTGCAGAAGGTTCTGAGGTGATTCAGAGCAAGGAACAGATTTTAGATACAATTCTCAAAGCGCTAGCCTCTAAACAAAGTAAATGAATGAATGCACATTTCCAGTTGGCATGGAGAAGTCTCTGGGGTTGAGGGGTTGGAAATTTGCTTTAAAAATTCTAAAGCAACAATCCTCTGAAAATACAGTTACGGCACGCTAATTAATGCGTTCCAGTGTCCCTCCGTTCTGGTCACCTCCAGCGCCTGGGATTGTTAGAACCACTTGGCTTTGCTTGGCATTGCTCACCCTTACGAATGGGAGCCCCGGCGGTCTTTCTGACAAGCCAAGGCGGAGTGTGTCAGCTGGCGTGAAAAGGACCCTTCTGTGAAATGTATTTAATACTTAGTGTTTTATTAAATGGTCTTGAACATTCTTTTTCTATCCATCTCTTCCTTCCCAGTCACATCTGATTTTTTTTTAAATCAAGGCCACCTTCCAGAGCTGCTACCAGTCCCATATTTTGCAATTTTAAATGTGTTCTCTGCTGTAATTGAAAAGACAACTCATTCCTATTTCCAACATTTAATGTATTTCCTTTTTTTTTTTTTCCTGAAAGCAATATACGTGTGTAATTAATAAACAATTTAGTATGTTGAGGAACCTAGGAACTTGGCAAATGTTCTGGGGATATGAAATCTCAGGAAAAGCCGCACATTATAAGAAATAGTAAGTAATTACTTATGTAAGCTTTCTTTTTAAATTCTAAGAACATTAACTACTAATTACCTACTAATTACCAGTACTTCAGCAGGTGTTTGCACTTAACTGTAGGCTAAAGCCCCTGTGAAAAACAAACCCCTCACAGCCTCTCTCAAGATCAAAGCTGAATCCCACTGGACCTCGAAGCATGCCATAGTTTCGGCAAAACTGGTTATAAGCCAACTCGCTCACCACTTGGCTGCATAAGGTGAAAAAGTAAATCCGAGTTTGTCAGTTTGCCTGCCTCTTGCTGCCCAAATGCAGTCATTATTAAGCAGCGAGAAGGACTGGCTTGAAAGACGACACAGGGTATGTGAAGTTCCACATGAACTAGGATGAGCGTCTTCATCAGAAGGGCCTCTGTCCTACTTGCGCTGGCTGAAGCAGCCCTCTGCATGTGAGGTGATTGGAGCACCTCCCGGCCACCGCCCCACCTTCCTTTCCCACATCTGCCATGAGCATGTGCTTGTTTCCCTGCCTTTCGTTCTCTTCATCTGTACATGGAAGCAATCTTTGAGACCCCGGCCCACCTACAAAGCGCGGGTGCTCGGACCCTCCATTACCAGCATCTCAGAACCCAATTGGTGTGACATTCACAAAGGACCCAGGATTGCTCCACATGCAGCGGGTCCCCACCCGGAGAAGGCCATTCCCCACAGCCACGGGCAGGGTCAAGATGTGTCTCTCGAGAGTTCACAGCTTCCTCTTCAAGACACGCATCATCCTTTGTCGATACCGAGAAGGAATGCAGAAACCAAAAGGTGGCGTCTGGAGGCACAGTCCCACCTTATCTACCACGAGACAGTCTGGTCTGCCCAGGACACATTCTAAAGCCACCACGTCTCTCACTTTGCTCCTTCCATTAGTTTTCTGTGGCCGCCATAACAAAGTCCCACGAGTCGGGTGGCTTCGAACAACAGGAATTTATTCTCTCCTGGTTCTGGAGACCAGAAGTCTGAAATCAGTGCTATCGGGTGGGGTCACGTTCCTTCCAGAGGCCATGGACAATTTGTTCCTCACCACTGCCAGCGTAATGCGAGCCCTCCTTGGCTTGTGTCTGCATCACTCCAAGCTCTACCTCTGTGGTCACTTTCTCTCTTCCTCTTCTGTCTGTCAAATCTCCCCTGCATGTTCCTTATAGAGACACTTGTCATTAGACTCGGGGTCTACTCACATAATCAAGGATGATCTCATCTCAAGATCAAGTTGATTACATCTGCAAAGTTGCTTTTTCCCAAATAAGATCATATTCACAGCTTCTGGGATTGGGAGGTGGACCTATCTCTTGGGGTACCACCATTAAACCCACTACAGTCCCCTAAATGGTCTTTTACACATTAATTCACTTATTCAAGAAACTGTATTGAGCCTTACAATATTTCAGTCACTCTTTCAAATAGAGATGAATCCGTGAGCAAGACAGCTAAGATCTCTGCCCTCAGGGAGCTTATATATTATAATCTTCCTCCTCAACGTGTTCTGTCCATCCATTTCAAATATACACATTTTCTTAGAATCTGCAAAGTGCAATCGATATTCAAAACACACACAACTCTTGGAAATCTAGTTAAACCCTACCATGTGTGCAGGTTAGGGAAACAGGAGACATGCATGAAAAGTTTCTTTTCAAGTTTTCAGGAGAACAAGAACAGAAAAAAGCATAGATGTGCAAATTTTATAAATTCATTTTATAATGTAATTGAAATGCCAAAAGATTGAAGAATTCAATGTTGATGAAGAAACTGATATTAGTGCAATGAAGAACAGCTCTGTCTTTGTCAGCTGGCCGTCTTTTATATGTCACAGGCTGTCACTTTCCATTGCGTTTCAACTGACTAATTACCTCAGTTTATTAAAACTGAATATGAATTCACATATTTTACTATCCAAGCCTTCAAGTGCTCCTGTTATCAAGAGCTATTACCTGATGATGTATCCCACAGTTTGGAAGTTTCTCAGGTGAGCAAATGAGTAGCCCACGGAGATGGGTGTTTCTAGAAGCTGGACAGCCATTTGGAAAGGAATAGTCTGCTGGCGATTGTGTACGACCACATTATTTTAGTTAGTCAGAGAGGGGGCAACCAAGTCCTGCAGCCCTTAGAAAGAGGTGGGGAGCAAGACTGGACCAGCACAAATGAAAACTCTGCCTTTAATGGAGGGCTGCTCTCCTATCAGAGGTAATGATCAGAGGTCATCAAAGGAAGGGACCATAAATTAGTTAGGCTGCCGTGTCTGAAAGCACCTCGACTGCAAATTATACACTTACATCTTAAAAGTTTGTCGGGTCTTGGTGGGGTGGAGGGATGGTTCTTGGTGGTGATGGTATTTTGTGCGTGTGTTAGGGGAAGACTGGGGGGTTGTTGTTCTGTTTTGAATCCAGAACCGCACTGGAATGCACTCACAAGTGTGATGGATGGAATCATGTTGAATAAAATTTATGTCAGCCTCAGATGAAAACGCAAAGTTCATCATACCCCAACTGTATCTATGTGACTGCAAGCTTTCAGAGAAGCATGATCAGAGAAGCAGATTCTGGAAATGAGTAATTAGCATTTTGATCTCCAACACGGCCCCAGAAGTTGTTCGAATTTCAGTTGGATCGCATCAAATAACGCGCTGGAAGGAGCAAGGGGGGCCACTTATCACTTTTCCAAAGGAATAGCAAAGATTTTAAACTGCAGACATTCTGATGGGACATGGTCATTTCTTGGCCAGGCAGGTAAGGTGGTGTGTGAGTGATCACAATCTCTCAGTGATGTTTTTGTAAATCACGAGAAGTAGTCAATATTTGTGAAAAAGAAATCAAACAACAATACTTGGGGAAGTTATGTAGGTGTGGAGAACCCGCAAAGAACACAACACTGGGTCACAGAGGAAAATGCCACTTATCCTCAGCTCTGGTTACAAATGCAAAAACGGAATACTCAGGAAAGGGAAGGGGCTTGTTTTTTCCTTAGCAGATTCAAACCATTTGTTAAGAAAGGGCGTCATTGTGTGCCTTTCCACGGTTCCTCATGCTATCTTGCTCCCATCAGAATGTGTGTCTGTTTCAAAGTTTACAAGGAAAATGCATGCCAAACCAGGGTACAGCCTGTACCTGCTTATTCTCTGCTCAGCAGTGTCACCTGGCTGAGGGTTTCTCCTGAGCCTCCAAGTGCCTTCGGGCCCTACTCATTCAGTCACAAGGTACCAGCCCAAGGGCAACACTCGCCCTGGGCACTGTTCTTAACGAAAATGAACCACTGTTTTAAAAATCAAGGTGTCTGCCCGTAACGATCTCAATTTCCAGAATCTTTTGAAGAGTCCGCAGAGGTAGCCTCACCGAGCTGAAACTCCTACAGAACCTGTCAGTGGCGCTACGTGGCTGCTTTCTGCCCAAGACGAGTGCCCGTAACTGCCACAGCCCTCCTCCCCCACATCTCACTTGTGAATGTCCCTGGCCTGGCCTTCCTGGGCTTAGGAAGTTACAAAGTCTGTATATATCGGGTGGCCCTTAAAGACCTCACCAAGTCCCTCTTCACACACTGCTTGTAGGATGCACATCGCCCGGGTCCTCCTTCCCCAGAAAGTTCACCTGTCCCGGGCTAAGCACTGTGAGCCTGCTCTTGTCTAAGAACCCCAGGCACCCACTCTCTCAGCAGTGCCGTAGGGACTTCCTCACCAACAAACCCTATTTCCCAAAGAACATTTCACTTGGAATCCCAAAACGCTAAACAGATAAAAGGAGAGCTACTCTGCTTATATCTGGGGGACCAGAATCCTGCCTCCCTCCAACTCCCCTAACCACTACCCACAAGCCCCTCAAACAGTCCCTGAAACCCCTTGGTGGAAGCCTCTAAAATCCCCCCAAAATGCTGATATATCTTTCCCTTGGTACCTTTTATACACTGCGCCATGATATTAATGATTTGGTATATGTTGAGTGCTGTAAGAAAATTGTCCCTAAAGAGCTGTGCCGAATGCTTATATTCCAACAATGCATTTTTGCATGCAGAGTGTGTGAAGTAAACCTCGGTTAGCTTTTCTCTGCCATGTTTTGGGAAAGCCATGGCTCCTGACTGAGGAAAGCTGGAAGTTCTCTTACCTGCAGAACATACTGCTGAAGTCGGCACGCGGAGAACGACACCCAGCCAGCGTCCAAGGCAGGAAGGACACACCATCTCATTTGTTCACCTACAGGGAGGGCTCTGGACCCATCTATCGCTCTGAGGTCCAACACCGTCTGGGCAGGGTTAAATAATCACTGCGGGAATGAAAAACACAAAGACACCACTGTGTGGGTAATGTTCTGTTTCCCGATCTGGTTGCTGCTTATGTGGGTTGTTGGGTTTGTGAAAATTCATCGAACTCTACACTTATGATTTGTGCCATTTTCTGCATATGGGTTTTATTCAATAAAAAGTAAAAAAAGACAAGACAAACAAGTGAGTATGAATCTGTGATTCAATCTTTCCTAGACTGACGTACATCTGTTACCTGGTGGACTTCCCCTGGCTCAAAGCAGGGACTGGACTCATTCACACGTATATCACCGTGGTCCCACTCGAGGGCTGCCCCACAGTAAGGGCAGCAAGCTCTTGTTGAATAAATGAACATGGCTTTGGCATAGTTCGGTACAGTGAGATTGGTTCAATCCCTTCTCCACATATCCTCTTTATAATCTAAGCATCTTTGCAGCCAGTTGTCAGTTGTTGGTTCTCCGTAACACTGGTCTCCCATCCGAGGACTTAGACAGGGGTGAGAGCTCTATCCTCAGCCTGTGCTGTCACAGAGCTTTGTCTGGACACTGATGAGCATGCACTGTACTAGGAGCCAGGAAGACAGAAGCGGACACAACTCTGTGTCAGAGGAATCATCTACAGACACAAGTTGTCAGAGCCATGGGGTATCTGCCGTAAGACTTACGAACCGAGCACCACAGCAACAGCTCTTAAATCTATCTAGAGAAGTCCTGGGAATTCTCCCAGAAAGAGGTGACATGTGACCTGGGTAAGAGTTTACCAAGTGATGATCTCATAGTTCTGTTAAGCATCGTTCATGTTGTGATTCTTCTCAAAATGCTTCTCTCTGACTCTTCCAGAGAAAGGAAAATCATCTGGCTCCTCTCCAAATCTAGCTCCGAATTATATTGCAATCATGTGAAAATGTTCTACTCTTTCCTTTTTTTTTAATTAATTATTTTTAATTTCCACCCAAGTTAGTTAGCATGTACTGCAGCAATGATTTCAGGAGTAGATTTCTTAATGCCCTTTACCCATTTAGCCCATCCCCCCTCCCACAACCCCTCCAGCAACCCTCAGTTTGTTCTCTATATTTAAGAGTCTCTTATGTTTTGTCCCCCTCCTTGTTTTTATATTGGTTTTGTTTCCCTTCCCTTATGTTCATCTGTTTTGTATCTTAAATTTCTCATATGAGTGAAGTCATATGATTTTTGTCTTTCTCTGACTAATTTCGCTTAGCATCATACCCTCTAGTTTGATCCACGTAGTTGCAAATGGCACGACTTCATTCTTTTTGATTGCCAAGTAATACTCCATTATATATATATACCACATCTTCTTTATCCAATCATCCATCAATGGACTTTGGGCTCTTTCCATACTTTGGCTATTATCGATAGCAGTGCTATAAACATTGGCGTGTGTGTGCCCCTTTGAAATAGCACACCTGTATCCCTTGGATAAATACCTAGTAGTGCAATTGCTGAGTCATACGGTAGTTCTATTTTAAAGTTTTTGAGGAACCTCCATACTATTTTCCAGAGTGGCTGCACCAGTTTGCATTCTCACCAGCAGTGCAAAAGAGATCCCCTTTCTCCACATCCTCGCCAACATCTGTTGTTGCCTGTGTTAAAGTTAGTTATTCTGGGATAAAGAAATTGTGGTTTATATACACAATGGAATACTACGTGGCAATGAGAAAGAATGAAATATGGCCCTTTGTAGCAACATGGATGGAACTGGAGAGTGTGATGCTAAGTGAAATAAGCCATACAGAGAAAGACAGATACCATATGTTTTCACTCTTATGTGGATCCTGAGAAACTTAACAGAAACCCATGGGGGAGGGGAAGGAAAAAAAAAAGAAGGTTAGAGTGGGAGAGAGAGCCAAAGCATAAGAGACTCTTAAAAACTGAGAACAAACTGAGGGTTGATGGGGGGTGGGAGGGAGGGGAGGGTAGGTGATGGGCATTGAAGAGGGCATCTTTTGGGATGAGCACTGGGTGTTGTATGAAAACTAATTTGACAATAAATTTCATATATTAAAAAAAAAGTTAGTTATTCTGACAGGTGTGAGGTGGTATCTCATTGTGGTTTTGGTTTGTATTTTCCTGATGAGTGATGTTGAGCATTTTTTCATGTGTCTGTTAGCCATCCAGATGTCTTCTTTGGAAAATTGTCTATTCATGTCTTTTGCCCATTTCATCACTGGATTATTTGTTGTTTTGGGTGTTGAGTTTGATAAATTCTTTATAGATTTTGTATATTAACCCTTTATCTGATATGTCATTTGCAAATATCTTCTACCATTCCATTGGTTGCCTTTTAGTTTTGCTGATTGTTTCCTTCGCTGTGCAGAAGCTTTTTATTTGATGAAGGTGTAGTAAGCAGAATTATTCCCCTTCAAAGGCATCCACAGCCTAACCCTAAAACTGGTGCATGTGCTAATAATGCACAGGCAAAGGGATTTTGCAGGTGGAATTAAGATTACAGACCTTAAAATAGGTAGATTCTGGATTATCTGGGGGGGGCCAATGTAATCAAAGGAGCCTTTCAAAACAGAGGTACAAGGGGAAGTCAAAGAAATATGAAGCATGACAAGGACACAACATGCCATTGTTGGCTTTGAAGATAGAGGGGGCCGTGTGCCAAGGAAACAAGGCCCTGGTTCCTACAACTGCAAGGAACCAGATCCCACCAAAAACCTGAAGGAGCTTAGCAGCAAATTCTTCTTCTTTGGGGGAAGTAGATTCTTCCCCAGAGCTTCCAGACAGGAGCCCAGCCCAGAGAACACTTTAATATCAGCCTCCTGAAGCCCTGAGCAGAGAATCCAGTCAAGCCTACCTGGACTTCTGACCTCTACTACAGCAGGAGAGGATGGGGGGAGGGGGGTTGTCTTAACTGCTATAGTTGTGGTAACATGTTATGCAGTGACAGGATGAATTTGAGAAATGTCCTAAGTACTAGTCAGGACAGAAAATGCAGGAACACCTGAGCAGAGCTACCTGCACAGAAGGCCTAAGGGGAGGCAGAGAGGGCAGAGCCCAGAGAAGGGAAGGAGGGGAGGGAGCTGGCCCACTGCTACAGCCAAAGGGCAGGCAGTCTCCTGGTCCTTTGCCTGGCCCCTTCCCTGGGCCCTGCTGCTAAGAGGGGGAAGAAGGTGCTGGATGCCCTTGAAGGGACAGTACTCAAGCAGACAGATGTGGCTACTTCTTGTTTTCATCAAGAGAGGAAAAAATATGAGGAAAAAGGGAAGTATTTTGTACCATGACTGGTAATACTGACCCTTTTCACCTGACCTCTGCGTCCTCCTCTCCCCACCAAGTCAGGTCTATGTTCCCATCTTCCCCAACTCAGTACTGTGCCTGGTACATATTACATGTTCAGTAAGCACTGAGGGAGTGAGGACACACTTAAATGGAAAGCTATAGATAAACACTCATACACGTACTGGCCAATCCTTTCCTATCGGCCTCTCTCCGATTAAAAACACCATAGTATAGACAGGACAGTAAGAGGCCACCTGCCCACTGGAGTTTCAGGAGTACACAAAGTACTTTCCTGCCTTGAAAGATTTTATCAAATAGTACATAAAATTCCAGCATTAGAGATTCATTCTTTTGGGTTTGAAGAGCACTTCTGGGAGGGGTCATACCTAACAGAGCAACCACTAACTCCTTAACTGGATGGCTTTCCAGTTTGGCAGCTGGACAAGTGGGCAAAGGCTCTGGGCAGGGAGATACAGGATGTGGGGTAAGGAGAAGGACAAAGCAAGAGAGACACTGAGCTAGGATAGCAAGAAGAGAACCAAAAAAAAAAAAAAAAAAAAGTTGCCTCTTTCTTGATGCCAACCACAAATATGGATTCCCCCAAGTACCATGCTAGTGAATATGGGTACCAGATTGGAGACAACTGCACAATTTTGCTGCCCCTTCAATTCAGAGATGGAGTGTAGCCCCCTCCTCTTGAATTGAGCTAGTCCTAGCAAATTTTCTGGAAGGTAAAATGTAGCAGAAGTGATGCCCTTGGATTTCCAAGGCCAGATTATAAGACGCGCGGCACCCTCCTTGGTCTTCTGAAACACTCATTCCAGGAGCTCTGAGCCACCATGGAAAACATCCAGCAACCCTGGCATGGCCAAGCTGGGAGGTGACATGTGGAGGCTCAGGTCGACATCTTCCAGCCATTGCGCCAAGTTCCCAGGCATTGGGGTGAAGCCTCAGTCCCCACCCACTGAATGTCACCAAGTGGCCTCAATCGATGGCACTTGAGCAGAAGAACTGCGCAGCCAAACCAAACCTAAATTCTAGGTCACAAGATCAGAAGTTGTAGAGCTGGTTGTTGTTTTGGGCTACTAAATGTTGGGGTAGTTTGTTATGCAACAATTGATACCTGGAATAACAAGGCTGGCCTCATTCCAGCTTCGTTTGGGGTCTAGAAATAAAGGCCACAGAGAAGATAGCTCCCCTGCCATCCTTATAGGAAAGACAGGAAACCTTTATCCCCTAGTATGGACCCTGTCAAGGAGAATGTCACGGGAGAAGCAACACACCTCTCAACCTCCAGAATCTCTGCCACAGACATCTGCTGTGCTCGTGCCAACCCCGAGGCCCGATGGCGACAAACACCACCTGTCTGTTACAAATCCATCCTCTGAGTAGGGAATTACCCAGATTCAGCAGCCCCAGCCTCACAGCACAGGACTCCTTTGTGGCCTGAATGCCACAGCTGCCCTCACATAAACGGAGGGTATTCTCCAAGGAACAATACTCCACGTGCCATTAACTTAGGAAACATCCCCGGTTTAGTTTACCTTTCATGGTTCCAGCTTAGTCACCTCAACTGTTAAATAACTTGTGACAGAGTGCAGGATTTCCTTGATGTGACAATTACATGGCACTAAGTAATCTTGTACCTACTGGGTTTTCTGCTCCCTCTTCACCACCTGCACCTGAGCACAGGGCTCCTGCTCTGTTCGTGGGGTGCGTGGAGTTTGGGTAGCTGACATAGTCTCAGGAAGGCTCTGTGAAACAGGTGATCAGACCAGGAGTGGGGGACCGCCCACTTTAGTTTGCATTGTATTAGCCGGGGGCCCCCCTAGATGGCCTACTCTTGAAACATCTCTATTTTATTTTGGAAAATGTTAACTTTTGTTTTTAATGTTTATTGTTTTTTTGAGAGAGAGGGAAAGAGCATGAGTCGGGGAGAGGCAGAGAGAGAGGGAGACAGAGGATCCGAAGTGGGCTCCGTACTGTCAATACAGAGCCCCACGTGGGTCTCGAACTCTCAAACCCAGAGATTGTGACCTGAGCTGAAGTTGGAGCCTTAACCGACTGAGCCACCCGGGTGCCCCGGAAAATGTGAACTTCTTATTTGGCATTGGTACATTTGCATTGCAGAGTGGTACATTGTCTGGATTTTTTAGGAAATGCAGGGGCCCCTCAGACACGAACTGTTATTTGGTTCAGTATTCATTAAGTGCATGCCATAGCAGGGTGGGGGATTGCTGGAGATAAAACAAAAAGGACTCAGATGCTGTACTTGCTCATGAAGAACTCACAGCCTCGTGGAGAAGATCGTCCTTCATCACTGGCCCCACAAAAGCCTCTGACTTGCAAAAGTGATCTGGTGGAAGGGGTTAGAGACAGCAGAAACGGGAACGAACCCTGAGCCAGGGGTTAAGAGAATCGGCCTCTGATTCTAACACTAAGTGTATGAACTTCCCAAGGGCGCCCAGCTCTGATCTGGATTTCCTCATCCGACGCACGTTCGTCATAGGTTGTTGTGAGCGTCAAACGCGATATTGTCTGCTAAAAGTCATCTAAAAAGTATTAAGCTCAGAAAATGTGAGTGGGAGCCTGGCATGACCAAGCAGATGGTTAATTCAAAGCCGGGGATCCCAACGCAGCATTAACCCTTTGCGTGTTTCCCAGTCCAGCCAGCAGGCACCCCGTTCGTTCATTTAATAATGTGCCTTCCTGTCATTTTCACTTCCATTCTCGATGTCTATGTCATCTTTCTCTCCTTCTCCATCCGTTTTCTACAAAAAATATTGCAAGATGCTCAGATGTGGCAAGGCCCCTGCCTAGCACATGCATATGCATGAGGTAGAGCTCGTGCCCCTTGGAGACACTGATGTCACAACTCTGGGGAAATAGCTAAGTAACCATGACAACATGGCACAGTATTGCATCTTGCTTGGGAAGGCTCTGAGGATGGCCAGCCCGTCACGCAGGCAGGACAGTGACGTTCCCTCGGCAAGGAGTGCAGAATGTCCCGGTGATGGCAGCTGGCCAGTGGTGACAGAGGGCTGTGCATGCTTCCTTCCATCTGGCCTCCCTGTCCCCACTCTGGTGCCTGGAGGGGCAGCCTGTGATTTGTCAGTCTGAGTATTCCCGCTTGGGAGCAATGGGAGACAATCCGAATCAGGGATACGGAGGGATGCCGGGACGTACAGGTCACTGTCTTGCGAGTTTGGGTCGAGGCTTTGATCTTTGTCTGTTTCTTCCCGTTTTAGATAGGTGCCACTGATCCGAAGGTACCTATTCCAGAAGGTGTACTATTTTAAAGTCATTAACTAGAGCTAGCAAACTCTGAAGTCTGGACAAAGGAAAGAGGCCGCCCTCTGCATAGAAAACCAACATTTGAAAGCGCTAAGGACGTGACTTTTTCTCTTAAGCCACCTTTGTGTCAATAATAATAATTTAGTCACCATGTTACTTCCAAAGTGAACTTTCTCAGATAAACCCTCACCACTGTATTTTCTAGATTTTTTTTTTAAGTATGTGTTTAGTGCCCCCATCATGTGCTGCTGAGGTTTTGGAACAATTTTGTTCCATTTTTTTCTGAGCCCCTCCCACTGCCAAAAAGTAATAATATAGTGAATACTCAGCGTGTATACATTGTAGCACTCAATTGCAGAAACATTTCCACTATTAAAAAATAATAATTTAATGGGGCCTCAGTGTATGAATGTTACCCTATTGTTCAGGCCTATAATTTCAATAGCATTAAAAAAAAAAGCTCCCTCACTAACAGGATGTATATTGAGGGCTTATTCCAAATGCTGTGCTCAGACAATTCAGTAATGTGTGAAGGAAAAGAAAGCAAACTCCTTCAGCGACAACAATAAACAATGAAATGAATGGGCAATCACTGGTAAAGCACAGGACGCGGTACCCATATCATCCCGGCTGGGTGGCTTTGTAAGACCCATGGCATCAAGGACCTCTCTCCATAATATTACACTACTTTCAAACCTACCTCCTCACAGCCAAATGCCAGTGCCAATACAGCGAGAGTTTTGGAAAGTATCAGTCACAGGTGGCCCCTGAGGGCCCTGACCAGAAAAGCTTCTCTGAGAAGGGGGGGCCTGCTTCTACTCTAAGTCTCTCCATTGCCTCTGTTGGCGCTGGCCTTCCTGTCCCCATCACCTGTTCCGTGGCCATCTGATCTCTGCCACTCATCTACCGTCCAGGGTGGTGATGATCTGACTACTGGCCAACTGCCAAGAGAGCATCTCTGGGTTCCACACTCACAAATGTCAGGACAGTGCAGCTATTTTTACTACCTCGTAAGAGGGAAGGTTTACAAATAAATTCACAGGCAAAAACTACGATTCACAAGTATGGCAAAGGCAAAGGTGCAGCATGAACAAATACTACAAAGGTCACATTATGAACTGAAAATATTACACTCAATCATTGTTCTGAGCAATAGTTTTTAGAATCAGTCTTCTCAGGCAAGGGCAACAAAACAAAACAAAACAAAACAAAACAAAACAATGAGACTACATTACACAAAAAGGGCTTGCACAACAAAGGAAACCATCAACAAAACAAAAAGGCAACCTGTTCAGTGGGAGAGGTATTTGCAAATTTCATAACCAATAAGGGGTTAATCAAAATATATGAAGAACTCAACCAATTCAATATCAAAAAACAAATAATCCAATGAAAACACGGACAGAAGCCCCGAATAGACATTTTTCCAAAGAAGACATCCACGTGGCCATTACACACATGAAAAGATGCTCAACATCACTTATCATCAGGAAAATGCGAATCAAAACTACAATGAGATACCACCTCACACTAGTCAGAATGGTTATTATCAAAAAGACAATAAATAACAAGTGTTGGTGAGGGTGTGGAGAACCTTGCCACAGGGAACCTACATGTACTGTTAGTGGGAATGCAAAGTGGTGCAGCCACTATGGAAAACAGTGTGTGTGTGTGTGTGTGTGTGTGTGTGTGTGTGTGATATACATATTACTCAGCCATAAAAAAGAGTGAAATCTTGCCATTTGCAACACACGGATGGACCTAGAGAGTATTATGTTAAGTGAAACAAGCCAGAGAGATAAAGACAATTACCGTGCAATTGTATGTATGTGTGAAACCTAAAAAACAAAACAAATGAACGAACAAAACAAAACAGAAGCAGCCTCATAAATATAGAGAACAATCTGGTGGTTGCCAGAGGGAAGTGGAGGGTGGGAGGATAGGCAAAATAGGGGAAGGACATTAAAAGTCACAAACTTCCCGTTATAAAATAAATAAGACATGTGGATGCAATGTACAGCATAGGGAATATAGATAATAATATTGTAACAACTTTGTATGATGACAGATGGTAGCTAGATGTATTGTGGTGATCACTTCATCATGTATCTAAAGGTTGAATCACTATGTTGTACATCTGAAACTAATATCATATCGTGTGTCAACTACGCTTCAATTAAAAAGAAAAAAAAGATTGTGTTCCACAATAAAAACACTGAAAAGAAGAAATAGTGTAGGTCACGCTGGACACTTCGTTTAGAATCTGAGGCCACTGCAACAGCTGTGTATGGTGGTACAAACTCAAAATTAGTCAAATGATAAACAGAACAGGCGTTTCCCATTTCTCTTCTCTTGAGACATTTCAAAGAGATGGTTTTCCTGAGGCTACTGATGCTGCTGATTTACTATGCCACCTAAGCCCGGCTACACACCAGGAAGGTTAGCCAGATTTCTGGTCCTGAGTCCTCACTGGTTTTTTTTTTACATTTATTTATCTTTTAGAGACGGAGAGAGACAAGAGCGTGAACAGGGAAGGGGCAGAGAGAGAGGGAGACACAGAATCAGAAGCAGGCTCCAGCCTCCAACCTGTCAGCACAGAGCCCGAAGCGGGGCTCGATCCTCACTGACAGCAGAGAGCGAGATGTGGGGCTCAAACTCACGAACCGTGAGATCATGACCTGAGCCGAAGTTGGATGCTTAACCGACTGAGTCACCCAGGCGCCCTGTCCTTGCTGTTTTTAACACAGGTAGAATACTTGACTTCTGGCTCAAATGGTAGAAATATGAGAAATTCTGTACGCTTTGTATTGAGTCCAGGTTTTTAACTGCAAGTGAAAAGAAGTTGATTCTTATTGATTGGTGAAAAGGTAACATTACTATAAGGATATTGCATAACTTACAGAATGATAGGAAGAGTGGAAAATTAAGCTTGAGGCTACTTTTCAGGAAACATACCCTAAACAAAGCCTTGAACTGGTCTAACAGGAGATTAAGCTCCACTGCTGCTATCACTGAGCACGAGAGCTTGGATGTGCACTGAACCCTCTTCTGCATGAGGAAGCTGAGTTTACCAGCACTGATTCCACTCTTGTACCAAGCACTCAGTTTTGCAGTCACGCTTCCTGCCAGCTTCAGCCTGCAAACTTTTCATCCTTAGACTTGTTACATGGTCACAAAATGGCTGCCACTCCTCCGAACACAATTCACATTCAAATCAGGAAGGAAAGGCGGGAGGTGTTGCCAGTGATAGTCCCCTCTTTCATCCTCCCTTTATTAAGAAGCAATAATTTTCCAGTAACTTCCAAGGAGACTTTCTTGTACTTTTCATTATTCAGAACTGAGATCTGTTCCCAAACCTCTCTCAATCTTCAAGGTAATCTGGAAAAGAGGATGTCTATGAAATGGGGTTGAATCATCCCTCAGGGCCAGACACATTGACAGTCGTGACAAAATTAGGGTGCTCTTGTTGAGTATGTAAAATAAGGGCACCCCATTGATTATAGAAATTTTATTTTATGTGATTACCATTGATCTCTTAACCTTGTTCATTGGTGCTAATTCTTCCTCTAAACATAATAAAAAACTCAATCAGGCAGACTTTTCTCATCACTCCGGTCAGACTGTCTCACTTTGTAATTAGAATGCTCGGTTCCATGAGAGTCAAAATTTCAATCTTCTGTCAAATTCTCCCTCATTTTCATTTTCTCATGAGAATCTGACATCTGGCCCACAGGAAGCATTTGTGCATTCTTTATTGTAGAAAATTCCAAGAAAACAAGTCATGCAAGATAAACATCTCTTCTCTGGCTTGTCCATCAACAGCTGCCACACCATTGCCTCACACTTTAAATTTCTCAGATGGGTCACATGTTCCCCCAAGTTCAGGAAATACATATCAAGCTCTAAAATGGGTCACATTAAAGCCGCTCTCACAAGGCTAAATGAGGGCAAGACATTCTCTCCCTTTCTAACTGGTGAAACTAGGATCACAGTATAGCATGAGCTCCTTTTGGAGACGTTCTTCAAAAAACCTCTTTCAATCTCTAATCTATATTCCTATATACCCACCACATGGATGAAGATCTTAACAGTCATATAACTGGGTTTCAGCTATTTCATTTTTATCATATTCTACAGAGAAATCTGTCTTCTGACTCAGTGACATTGGATATCTATCCTCTTAGGGTATTTACTAAAATATGTGTTATAATGTCCTATTACACATGGAAAAAAAGTAAAATGGTCTTTTTTTTTTTTTTGCCACAACTAATTGCATCGGCCACAGGTTTTATAATGCAATATACCATTCTACCCCTACCCAAAGTAGTAATTGCTACAGGAATTATCCTCTTACCATAGACAACAGAAATCAGAACAAAATATATGAAATAACTGTTTTCAGACATTGAGCAAAGACAATGAAAACCTGTGGTCTGCAAAAAAAAAAAAAAGTTCCAAGAAAAAAACTAGATGAGCCTTATGGTTTTCCCAGCTCAGACCTGGAGGCAGTTTCTAGGCCAGGGAATGAAAACTCAAACAAAACCTGAAGTTCTTACTGAGTTGAAGGAACATTGACCAGAGTTCAGGAAAGCCAAAGCAGCTAGAATTTTCAGTGTGAAGGAAAATGCACAAGAAAGAGTTCCAGAAATCTGTATTGGAGTCTCCCTAAAGCTTTGTGGGTTTTTTTTAAACTTTTTAATGCTATTTATTTTTGAGAGACAGAGAGACTAAGTGCGAGTGGTGGAGGGGCTGAGAGAGAGGGAGACACAGAATCTGAAGCAGACTCCAGGCTCCGAGCTGTCAGCACAGAACCCAACGTGGGGCTTGAACCCATGAACCGTGAGATCACGACCTGAGTTGAAGTTGGATGCTTAACCAACTAGCCACCCAGGCACCCCGAAAGTCCCCCTAAAACTCTGATTGATCTGCTTATGTATAGGTCAGTACCCAATGAGGTCAGCAAAGAATAACTTCAAAGGAAGAACAATTATTGGGTAGCTAGGAGACAAATAAATCCCAGAGTTTAAACAAGGCTAAGAATTCAATGACTTCTCTCAGAAAGTCCACAACTTAGAAGTGGAGTAAATTAACCCTGTAATAAATATTACTCTGGACTTATTCATATCAAGTTTAAAAACTGGTCTTAAAAATACCAACTTACCTGAACTAATTTATACATGTGTTGAAACAAAGTCAACCACTCTTTAAAGAATACAACAAGATATGATGCACAGCAACATAAAATTTGTAATATACAGCATTGAATAAAAATAACTAGATACACAGGAACCAAGGAAAAGGGACCCCAAACCACAAGAAAAAAAAACATTCAAAGGAAACAGACCCAGAAATGACAGATATTAGCAGTTATTCAAATGGAATTTAAAAAGTTGGTCTAAAAATGCTCCGTATGCTCAAGAAGATTTTTTTTTAACCGCATGACTATAAAAATGAAAGAAATTAGAAACACCCAACTGGAACTTCCAAAAATGAAAAATATTGAGTATGAAATGAAACAAGTACACTAGAAGAAACTGACAGCATTTAGATACTGGAGAAGAAAGATTAGTAAACTTGAAGACAACAGCAGAAGCCACCTGAAATGAAGTACTGAAAGAAAGAAAGAAAGAAAGAAAGAAAGAAAGAAAGAAAGAAAGAAAGAAACTGAAAAATACTAGGTCTCAGTGGCCTGTGGGACAGTATCAAATGGTCTACATTACATGCAATCAGAATTCCAGAAGGAAAGGGCAGAAGGATAAAGATATCTGAGGAGAAGAGAAGGAATAATGGCCAAAATTTTCCAGCATGATGAACAACTATAGACTTACAGATGCAGTAAGTGTGATGAGTCCCAGACAGAATATCACACCATAGTTAAATAACATCAAAAGTAACTGAAAACCAACAATAAAGAGAAAAAAATCCTAAAAATCAAGCAGAGAAAAAAGATTTATTACATACAGAAGTAACAAAGAATGAAAGCAGACTTCTTGACAGAAACTGTGCAAGCCAGAAGACTATGGAGCAACATCTTTTTTGAAGTGCTTAAAGGAAACCCTATCACTCCGGACTTGTACAAAGAAGTCTACACTTGGTGAAAACATCTTTCAAAAATAAAGGTGAAATAAAGAATTTCTCTAACAGACAAAAGGTGAGAGAACTCATCATAAATAGTGCTGTGCCACAAGAAAATTGTTAAAGGAAGTTTTTCAGGCAAAAGTGTATTAAACTAGAGTGAAATTTGGATCTACACAAGGAATGAAGAGCATTCAAAATTATAAGTTTGTGGGAAACATAAAACCTCTTATAGTATGTAACATACATAGAAATAACATGTACGACAATAGCACAAAAGGTATAAAGGGAAAATCGAAATACGTTGTTAGGTTCTCAGTCTGCATGAAGTGCTGTGGGATTATATGAAGGTAGACTGTGATATTTTAGTCTGCTGTAAACTTTATGGAAACCCCTTAAAAGTGAAACAAAGTAGTATACCCAATAAATCAATTATGGAGATAAAATGGCATTATCAACAACAAAATAGTCAAAAATGAAACATGATTCAAGGAACAGTGTTTTCTTGGGATTTAACAGTCATTTTGTTGCCTTTAACCAAGCACCGTGGACTCCGTTGAAGGACTAGGCTTTCAATGTTAAACTCTGGAGGTCCTACCTCCAATCTAATCATTCTTTAAAGCAGAACTAGTCTTGATAAAAAATACAAATGAGATTTCTTTGCTTTTTTGGTTTTTGTTTGTTTGTTTTGTGAGACACAGAGTAGGAGAGAGAGAATGTGAGCAAACAGGAGAGGGGCAGAAGGAGAGGGAGGGAGAGAATCTCAAGCAGGTTTTGTACCGTCAGCACAGAGCCCGATGTGGGGTTCAATATCACGACCATGAGATCTTGACCTGAGCCAAAATCAAGAATCAGATCCTTAACCAACTGAGTTGGTAAGTAGGACCAACTGAGTCACTCAGGTACCCCACAAATGAGAGTTCTGAAACAGAAACACATCAATCCACTCCCACACTACCATACAGACATATGAGATAATCCAGTGGAGTCTAGTTACAAGTCGGTTTTTTATGGCTGTGAGGCCCAAAACTTAAAGATAGCTTTAGATCTCTAACAGAGAGAGAGAAAGGCCAGCCACGTCAAGCTGGTGTCATACACTTTTGCAAGCTCAGAGAAGGCAGGGGCTATATTAGTTCTGTTTGCCACTGGATGATGCCATCACCTAGCACAGCAACCAGCACTTGTTAGGCACTTGTAAATGTCTGAGCCAGAAGGAAGGAGGGACACAGGAATCTAGTAGTGGGGACAGAAGGAGTCCCCAGAACAATGTGTCTGTATCTGTCAGAAATCTACGCATTTCCTTCATTTCTTGCACACAACAATAACAACAACGAAACCCAGAAACTGAAACTAGGAGCAATAAATGCCTTAAATGAATGTGGCACTTAGAGGCAAAGACTAGAGTCTTTTCAAGACTAATTTTAAAAAGCAGCAGATATATCCCTCTCAGATGCCTTAAAAGATTTCCCTTGACTAACTAGTCAGGTCTGTGCCAAGAAACATCCATTTGCTCTGACTGCTCAGCTAGCAGGCTACAATCTGACAATTGTCCTAAAGATTGATGCATAATATAATCAGGAGAGTACATCGGCACAAACTGAGAGGTGTGGTTATTACAATACAGGTCTTAATGCACATCAGAGGCCATTCCTCAGGCAGAATATTCAATTTAGAAATCTATTGTCACCTACATACATCTGCCAATAAATCGTCAGAGAGATACATTTATATTGAGGGCAAAATACTTTGCCTTATGGTTCCTCTTAAGCTCCTTGAAGATAAAATGGTTTATCCTCAGCATCTTTGTTTAAATGGCAATAAAAGCCTCACCTAACATGAAGGTCAAGGTTAGTAGGACAATTGACACACACACATACCAATTCCGCATGAAGGGAGAACATCTCTGCTCTGAGTCTAGCAGGGTTTAAAAGAATGGATATTGCTCTGCTACAATCCCACTGGTCGTTCAAACGTATAAAACACGAGCCTTAAGATGCGTGACCGTATAGGATTTAATACCCAGAATTTTCCTAAAAGAAAAAATTAAATATACAAACAGAGGCCATTGAGTCTGTTTTATGAAAACATGGTCAGATGGTTAATCAAAAACACCTAGTCCTAAATACGGCACTGCTGTACCACCAACACCATCGTATAACGTGTATGGCTAATACACACACACACACACACACACACACACACATGCGCGCGCGCGTGCGCACATGCACATCTATTTCCACACACATATCCAAGTATATATAATAGTATCTGCATCATTTTTTATTGAAATAAATCATATTTTTTGGTAATGGCCAGAAACTAAGAGGAGGAAAAGCCTTACAAATATGATCCCTCTCCCCTCCTACTGACAGGCTCTTTCAGGACCCCTCCCCAGCAAAACTTCACTTCCATCAATTGCTATTCTAATTAATCTACACTTCTCTCAGCAACAGCTATCCACACCACTGGAGCAAATTCGGTCCCAGCAGCTCCTGCATTGTAGAGAGACTGCGGAAGGAGGAGGTCCAGCTCAGTGGGATGTCTATTTATTTTCTATTTCACAAAAGGGAAAGGGTTTCTTTCAACCAAAAAATTTGGCTTGGGAACCCTGAATGTAAACTTACAGCAGTGACCTAAGCTCACCTCAGGAACAATATTAGCTGACAACCACCTTGGGAGTGAAAAATAAAATCCATCCCAGCTCCCTTTGACTGATCTAAGCTCCTTTTGCTGTCATTTAACACCGCAGATTTGATTTAATTTGATGAGACTTCTAAGGCAATTTGGGAACTTAAGCATTTAATACCAACCTTAATCATTCCTCTTCCAAACACTTTCAAAGGTTCCCTGGTTTGTAAACAAAAACCAGAATCAGATGCGAGAGCAAAAACAGTACTTTGTTTTTCTACTTTTTTAGTTTGGAAGAGTTGTCTTGCAGAGAAAGAAGCAGGAGGAATGAGTGGCGATCACAGAATGACAGCACTCAGCATAAGGAAGCACTCTGTCACAATTAACACTAGCACAGATAGAAGGGAGACCAGAGAAGACAGAAACTTCCCTGGCACAGGAGGGGTTCAAGCAGAGATGTGGGTGGGAGCAGGGGATGCTGGGATTGCACAGCCTCTGAGATCCGTGGCCATACCCCACACGGTTCCAAAATTAGGCAAGTATTCTCCTTCTGTGTTACAATAAGGTGGGATTTCCACAACGGCATATCTGGGCTACAAAGGTGTGGTAAAGGACCGCAGAGCGTGTGCTAAAATGACAGCCTGATCATGTTCAGTTAAAAAGGGAGGTACCGAAGGATAACAAGCCATTTGGCCAAGACTCATCCTGGCCACTCTTTCCCTTCATGGTGTTCCCACCAAACGTAGCAAATCCTAGCTGAAATTTGGAATCTGGCAACACTGGCATGGAGTTGGATCACTGTGACTTCATGCTTTTATTAAATATTCATTTGGAGATTGTCCGCTACTGAATGAAGCAGGGTAAAATACTACTGTTCAGTTGTCAGACAGGAAGGGAAAATTGCTTCAATCCAAACTGAATTTCAAGTGTGTACACAGTTTCCACCGAGCGAATGCCTGGAGGCCAAAAGCTGCTGAGCCCTGCCTTTGGGCTCTGTCTCCAGGTGGACGGGACCCCCGGTGTGCGATTAAGGGCGTGACCCCTGTCTTTTCCTCCGTATGTCGCTGCTCCGAGAGGCTTCTCGAAGCTGCTCATAACAGCCTTCCATGACTCCACATCAGGCCGTTCCGAGTATTTCTGCACCTGCTGCCATGAGTGTACCCAAGCCACCACCTTCTTCTCCCACCTGGATAGGATCCCTGCAGAAACTTCCAGTGTGCTCTCCTGCCCGTACCCACCTCCAGGGGGCGCTCTCCACAAAGCAGGCTGCAGATCGCGATGCTGCCCCGAGCATTTCTGTTTATTATCTCTAGTCCGAGCTGGAGTGGAAGCTCCCCTAGGCAGAGAGTCCTCACTTCTGTTGTCTCTTACTGTGACGCCGGCACGTGGACTGGTGTCCCGCACACCCTAGACATTCAGTAAGTGTGTGTGGTGTCCACATGGTGTGGTGTGGTGTGCAGGGGAAGCCTAGGCTTCTCAGCCAGAGAAAGCTGAGTCTGAATCATGACTCCCTATTTTGGAGAAATTGGTGAACATTTCTAAGTCTCCATTTCCACACCTGTAAAATAAGGTCCACCTTGCTGAGTAGTTGTGAGAGTTGGAGATAATATATACGAAGCCCTGAGCCCAGTGTCTGATGGCTACATGCTCAACAGATTAGCTATTAGTAGTCACAAATAGTAGTTACTGACTTCACATGTTAGTCTAAGGAGAGCTCTGCTATCCTCCTTAGGAAATGCTACATTCATTTTCTATTGTTGTGTAACAAATTCCCACAAACTTACTGGCTCAAAACAATACACACTTATTTTCTTACAATTTTCATGGGTCAGGATGCTGGGTGTGACTCCTGGGCTGTGGGTTCTCTGCTCAGGGCTGCAATTAAGATTTCAGCCAGGGCTGGCATCTCATCTGAAGGTCAGGGACTCCATCCGAGCTCAAGCGGTTGTTAACAATTCATTGTCTTAAAGCTGTAAAACTCATGGTGGCTTACTTCTTCAAGGCCAGGAGGAGAGAGCCTCATTTCCTCCATCTCTGACATCTAGATCTTTTCGAGGGCTCACCCGATTAGGTCAAGTCCATCCGGGATAATCCCCCTTTTAACATGAAGTCAACTGAAGAGAGAGGTTAATTACATCTGCAGCATCCCTTCACCTTTGCCATGGAAAACAACCCAGTCATGACAGTACTGTCCCATCACTTCTGCCATATTTGATTAGATAGAAGCAAGTTACAGGCCCCTGCTCATACTCAAGGGCATGAGCCATTGAGGGTCCTCTTAGAATTCTGCCTACCACAGACATCATTCCCACAGAATCTGATCATTGCTGGTTGACCTGGAGTGGTAATGAGTGAAGTCAGTGAACACCACTGTTAGTACATTTTCCACCCTGCTGAAAACCCAAGAAAACCAGACATAAGGGGCATGCCTGTGGCAGCTGGTCAGGAAAAGAGCAAGAAGGGAAATCAGAATTCATCACAAGTTAGTTTGGAATTCAGCCTTTTCGCCCCTTACTCAGGAGAAAAGAGTAACAGGAAGTGCAACGACAATGGTTGCTAAAGATTCACCAAAATCAACTGGTCATTGTTCCCTTGAAGATAAGTCAGTGTAGACCTATGTAGAGAAGAATCTGTTGTTTAATAGGGCACTTGGGTGGCTCAGTCGGTTGAGCGTCTGACTTCAGCTCAAGTCACGATCTCATGGTTGGTGAGATCAGGTCCCGCATAAGGCTGTCAGCACAGAGCCAGCTTTGGATCTTCTGTCCCCCTTTCTCTCTCTAACCCCTCCCCTTCTCACGCTCTCTCAAAAATAAATAAAACATTAAAAAAATATTTTGTTGTTGCCGAAATATGTGTCTTCCTGCGCGTGCACACACACCCACACCCACACCCACACCCACACCCACACCCACACACACACACACACACATAGCATAAACAGCCAGATGTGTTCTACTGACACTCAAGGATAGCAGCAGCAGTTTCCTCAGTGTGGCTTTCCAGGTGTTGGGGCTGCGCTGGTGAGTTACGGTGTGTTTTTGTGTGTTTGGATGAGAAAGCAGTTGATCTCTGCAACTAAGAAAACGGTAGCCACAGCAACTTCTTTCACACGGGGTCCCAGAAACGGCAGCTGTCTCAGGGCATATTAGGTCATCACCTTGTTGGGTCACAGACAGGAAGCCTTCAGAGTGAACTGTAATCTGTTGTCTCAGCAGTTGTGCACAGGGTTCAAGGGAACCGGCTAGGGTGCAGTGATAACATACTCGGGCATGGGCAGGAAGGGGCTTGCTGAGGTCCCTTCTGTCCTGCTGGCCCCGTGGAAGAACTGTGCCTGAAAGAGGGCTTCTCTAAAATCCCAATGGTAGGAGCATTTCAGATTCATGAATGCACACCGAAGTCTCCAGCAGCACACCAGCTGGCCTCCAACCAGCCAGGACCCGGCTGTGTGGTCCAGGTTCAGACCCTATAGCCGAGAGGTATACAGCATAAGAAGCCTTCTCTGCTGGATGGAAAAATCCAGTCAACAGCTAGTGATCCTATTCACACTTGGATTGCTCCCCTCGATGCAGCCTTTCTTTCTCCCTTTTCTCTCCACTCCTATTTCCCTCTTTGTGCCTCACACTCTCTACCCAATTCTGAGCCTCGGGACTCCCAGCTCCAACTGTCTCCAAACCTTTGCTATATAGATCATAGATCATGCAGCCATAGTGTAAAGGTCCTCTGAATGCCTTCACCAAAACATTATTTTTTTACGAAAAAATCAATGAGCAGATTAGATGTAACACACTGCCCTTGTCAAAGTGATAAATAACTCCCTTTGAGTCTGGTGAATTCTTTTTGAATAGGTAGTAGCTTGGATAAATTGTATCAACAGAACCAAATGATGCAACAGTCAGTGCTGTGGTCTGAATGTTTGTGTTCCCCCAAAATTCGTATGCTGAACCCCTAATCCCTAAAGTGAGGGTACTTGGAGGGGTATTAGGTCATGAGGGTGGAGCCTTCGTGAATGAGATTAGTGCCCTTATAAAAAAGGCTCCAGAGAGCTCCCTTTCCCCTTTCGGCCACATGAGGACAAAATGAGAAGATGGCCGTCCACACACCAGGAAGTAGGTTCCCCTAAAACTGAATCTGGCACTGCCTAGACCTTAGAATATGCAGCCTCCAGAACTGTAAATATATTTCTGTTTATTCTGTAAATATAGTCTTTGTTTGGTATTTTGTGACAGTTGCCCAAATGGACTAAGGTGGTCAGTGCAGAAACATCTGTGAGGAAAAGAAAACCTCTTGCAGATGGGGCAAAATTCATTTCTGCTAGCAACTCGTAATATTGCTGTGGGCACTTTTACCTGCCAGAAAAAGAGAACTTCATTAGAATTCAAGGCAACCCTTAGCGCATGGAGGAAAGAGGAACCCTGTTGTGTGGCTTCCCCCATGTTCTCACATCGCCTTCTCTTCTGCTTCCACCCGTCGGCACGTTCACAGAAAGCAGCTTGCACTGTGCAAGATTACCGTTTTATGCTGTGCCGCCCTTGCTCCTTAAACATCCTCAAAAATGATTTTCTGCATCGTAACAGGAACACTTACAAATATCTTGGTGATGACACAGAAAATCTGAACACTTCAGCCATTCTGTCAACGTTGGAGGAAAAAAATACTCCTGACCCAGCTCCAGCTGAAAAGCAACTTGCTGAAACATCACCTAAAACAGGAGGTTCCAATTCATTGGAACTCAACTTATTACACGCTTGAGCAGCTACTGGAACAAGAAAAAGCTGTGCAAGATTTTGCAGGCCAGGATGTGAGAACAAAAAAAAAAAAAAAGAAAGAAAGAAAGAAAGAGAGAGAGAAAGAAAAAGGAGATATTCTTTGAACCTTACTCAGTGGAGTCTGACAAGCTGGGTGGGCTACCATCCTCCACCTTGGGAAGTCACTGCTGACAAAGGCCAGGCTGGTCTAGGCATTGGGCTGCTGAACAGGTGCCTTTAACTCTTGGTCAAATAAATGCCAATTTAATTTGACATCAAGAAAATGCTCCTAAGATTCAGACCCATGCATGGGAAGTAGCGGACAGAGTTATCTTTCTCAACCATGATTCTCAACTAATATTCTAGCTCTGTTTCTTGGGTGGCTTTGATCACTCTAGAATGTTTGATTTAAGCCGAAACTGTTTGGAACCCCAATTCTTTTCCCTCTTCTCAGGGCCAAGGGCATCTCAGGAAAACAAAGTCTCTTCGGTTTATCTTGAAATAATGACAAACAATTGTTTTTTTTCAGACTCTAGTTAGAAAGCCAGTGGTGACAACTGTCAGGTCCACGGAGCTGAGAAGGTGTGGAGGTGAAGGTACCATGTGGTTTTAAAGGATCATTCTCATGTGCAGTCACGGTTGACAGCCTCTTCCCTCTGAGATGTACCGGAAACTAAACTTTCCTGCTTCCGGTCACCTGCCAAAGGCTCCAAACATTTTCAAATGCCTGGCAATGAAATGGTTACAGCTGAAAATTTTTTTACCATGCTTACAGTAATCTACATGCCAATATCTCAAGGGCCATCTCCTTTTAGTTTACAGAAGACAGCTAGTAGAAGGCAAAGCAAATTAGATGAACCCTACCTCTCTCCAATCCTCCAAATTTTAGCAATCAATCCCCCTGGCATGCATTTGATTGCACTCTGGCCAATCACATCTGGCCAATGCTCACTCCAAAACAATGGTCGGTGACATTGTCTTTAACAGTATATATCTTAGTTTCGCATTGACTAGGAAGCTTTTGTCACTAAAACAGCCATTACCAACAGACAAGGTGAACAAATGCCTGCAAATATAAAAATTCAAGTCCTAAAACAAAAAAGTTCTTGCTTTTAAAGTAAGGTCATGCAATTTTAGGCACATTGTTATATTCATCCCGAACTGTCCCTAAAAGTTGTTAACTGAGAAAAGAAAATCTCTGTGTTGCGTTTGTTACTGCACTCCACACGCTTCAGCAAGCTGAAGCTTCTATGTCAGTGTTGTTCAGTAAAAATATGGTGTGAGCCAATTGTGCAATTCAAAATTTTCTAGTTGTCACATTAAAAATGATGAAAAGAAATGGCTGAAATTAATGTTAGTAATAAATGTTATTAATCCCTATGTCCAAAATATTATCATTTTAACATGTAATCAATACAAAACATTCCTCAGTTGTTTTTTGGTTTTGGTTTTGGTTTGCATTCTCTATTCTTGTAATAAGGCTTAGAAAGCCAGTACTATTTCACGCTTACAGCACATCTCAATTTGAATGAACCACATTCAAGTGCTGAATAGAACCCTGGAAAGCCTGGATCTGAATGAAAATAGCTGCCCAATAGTCATGATGTTTTAATTGTCAGTGCGATGATGACGATAGAGTAGAAATTGAGCTGGGATCTAACCAGACCTATTTTCAAATCCTGGCTCCACTATTTATTGGCTGTGTGACCTTGCCAAATCACTCGGCATCTCTGAACTTTAATCTCCTCATCTTTGAAGCAGGGATATTAATCCCTGAATTCCAAAGGATTAATGTGTTATAGGAAACATATGTATATGCATGGTGCTTAGTACAAAACTCAATAGGAACTCAATAACAAACATCTAACATTATTGGCATCAATCATGGACTATATACATGGCATAGTAACAGTGTAAAATGTGTCTACATTTTTTTTTAATCTGGAAAAATATTTCATCCCTTTATTTATAATTCTATCTAAAGAACATTCTTGTCAAATCAGCATTTCTCTGGACTGGTGGTTGCCCTTTGTTTTGTTATTATTGTGGTTAGAAATACTTAATCTGATAAGGTAACATTGACAGAGATAGGACTTTATGATTTTTTTAAACCCATGAGAATAAAAGCTCTAAAACTCTGCTGTTTAAAAATGACAAACACTTGGACCCGATACTGTTTAGCATATACTGCAACTTGCTGTATCTTAGAACTCACCTGGGACGTTGTTAGACAATTATGTTCTGGGGCCATGGGGAAGACCCTACCCTGTGGGTTTCCCTGAGAAATGCAGACATTACCAGTGTATGCAATGTATGTTTCACATAAAGGAAGATTCTCTATTAGGGGCTTGAGAAAGTTGGGAACTTGAACTCCAGAGAAAGAAGACAGAGTAAAAATCACTCCTCATAGGAATGAGAAAAGGCCAAGACAAAGAGTTCCCCAGTAAGGGATGCATATAGTGGGACTTAGACTCCTGCATCCTGGGAGGGGTCTTACCTAGTATCTGGTTTTAAATTTCTCTACATTGTAATTTCTTTCTCATCCTCAACCTTCAGTAAAAATCTTGTAAAATATTACAATATGGTCTCAGCTATCACAGTGGGAAGTTTAAAGGGAAAGACTAGACACATTCCTAACACAAAGCAGGAACAGGCAGTAAGGACCAGCCTCAGGAAGGCAGGAGACCCTAAGAGAGCAGGAGGTGACCTTCACTGGGCCTAACTACAACGTGGCTGGAGCAGAAGCAGCCAGCGGGCTGTAGGGGGAAGGCGGGGGGAGCGACACTGGCTGAGGGGGTGATGCGTGCATCAGCAATGACACACTAAGAACGTTAGCATCCCCTGGGGAGTCCCAAACATGTAAGAGGGGATTAGCCCATTAAAGGAACTGAACTCCAAAAGGATGAGTGTTCAATTATTATAATGTAGACACTGAAAAAAAGTGACATCATTTTGCAATATAGTCCGTGGGAGGCTTGAACATTCTTGCTACATAGTGGGGAAACACTAACCTCTCTAGTCATTTGCTCACATAGTTGTACATTTTTGGACAAATTATACAACTTCTCGGACCTTCAGTTTGCTCATCTTCAGAATGAGGGAATTAAACAAGATGGTTTAAAGTTTCTTCCAGAGATGTAAACTGATTACATCATGATTTGAGTATCGGCCACCTAATGCATCCGGTGAGTGGAAGCTAGATTTTGATACAGCCTGGTCATTCAAGTAGCCATTCAATAACCTGACTCTACACATGTAGCAGAAATATCCTGATTGCACACTTCAATCAATTCAGGTACGACCGCGTTTAATAGATCTAGTGAAGATTTATAAAATGAACAAAAACTGCTAAAAAATAGATAGAAGTTAGAGCACATTCATTCAGCCTTATTAAAGCATTCGGATATCACAATGTATTGTACCTAATCTTGGACTATTTCACATCTGTGTTAGTATGAAGAAGCACATAATGGATGCTTAATAAATGGGAGTTAAGTGAATGACTGAAAAATACTTCCAGATAAGTTCAGTTGACTCTGATGCTACTTAATTATTTCATGCCTTTCCATTTTTAACTTCATTAAGTTCATTATAGCTATTGCAGTACTCAGAAGTGAAAGCTTATACTAATTTTAAAAGTGAAATCTGACTAAACTGTCTTAACTGATATTAATGATAAATAAAAGATGTGTGGGGACATCTAAAAAAACCACTAGCACAACAATACAGAAAATTCTGAAACAAAATTTTTTAAAGAAATAACTGGAAAGGCTCTTGACCAAGGTGAAATATTAAAATAGTCCATGGTAATAAGGGAGGCTACAGCTTAGGATGGGATGAGGTTGCAAAATAAATTTCAAGAGAAGCAACGAGAGATTTGCTTAGCTGGGTTTGCACCCAGAAGAAGAGCAAAGGAAAGGTGACAGTTGGGAAGATGGCATAAAGCTAACACTTCAACAGAAGGGCAGAGCTATGAAGGTCCAGATCACTATTCTTCTCCATAGAAGAACATAATATTCAATCTAGAAAAGTAGAATCATGGCAAAAGTAGAATAATGGTTAAAAAAAAAAAGGAACATAAAAATTTAGATAGTTAAAAATCATAGAAGTTCAAGTTTCCGGGTCCTGAGAATTCTATCCAGTGTGCTCAGAGAACAGTGAACCATCACCACTCAACCATCTTTGAGGAATTATTAAAATTAAGAGAAAAGCTAACAGGTTGAGGATGTAAAATACTGTGCAATTTGCCAAAAAAGGGGTGAAAAAGTGGATTCACTGGATGGTGAATGAATCTTGGGGAAATCTAATTTGAATTAATAAATTTAGGCCTTGTAAACTTTGAGGAGAGAATATGGTGGTTTTACTAGAGCCAAGAAGGGATCACCAAGAAGGTACTGATCCAACCTGACTTTAACCCTTATTAATAGAGTTGTTCCTAGAATAGATTATAAATATGTCAAAAACATGTAGAGTCTCTGGATTTTAGCAAAGCACTTGAAAAAAACCCTAATCTTCCCTTGTAGACTAAAATAAAATAAAATAAAATGTGGACAGTAAAATATAAAAGGTAAGTTCGTTCATGGTTATTTGAACGATTTCAAAGTCAGAAAATATTAATTGATAACATGGAAAACAAATCCCATCCTGCTCAACATTTTCATCAGTAACCAAAGTTAGGACATAGAATACTTATTCAGTTGAAGGAAAACACGATGCTGGGCAAGTTAACTAAAGCCCATACATTTGTCAGGACTCTTGATTGCAAGGGACAGAAGCCCAGTTTAAACTAACCTTACAAAACAAATTACCCAGGGGGTGAATTACTTCAGGCATAGTTGGATGCAGTTGCTCAAATAATGCAATCAAGCTTCAGACTCCACATCTTGGCTCTGCTTTCCTCTTTATTTGCTTCATTTTCAGGCAGATCCTCCCAAATGAGGTCAACTAGAGCATTAGCATCCCCAGGTTTATGTTCTTCTACCAGCTCAGCAACAATAATGGAAAGAACGTGTCTCTTGCCCAAGAGTTCCAGATAAAGTCCTAGGTTTGAGACTGCCCTGACTTGGGACATGTGTCCATCGCTGAACCAATCACAGTGATTCTTGATTGTCCAAGCTTGGGGAGGCACATCCACTTAGAGCCCAAGAATAAGAACAGGGAGGAAGTTGTTCTCCAAAGGGATTCTGTGCAGGCAAAACATAGCAAACTAGTACACCAAAAAAATAATAGGCTAAGATAGTGGTTAAAAAAACAAGATTAAATAATAAATTGTAAGTCCTGAACTTGATTTAAAACAATCAATTTCATAAATTAAAGATGAAGATAGACCACATTTGTCAACAAATGGTTCATGTGAAAAAGATTTAGAGGTTGTGTTAGACAATAAGCTCATTATGAACCAACAATGTGTTACAGAAACTGGAAGAACTAATTCAATTTTAGGTTGCCTTAATAGAAATATTATAACCCAATTATGGGATGTTATGGTCACACTGTTTACTTCATCGGTCAGACCACAGCTGAATTAACATTTTAGAAGGACATTCCCAAGGTACAGAATATCCAGAGGAGGCTGATTAGGATAAAGAACTAAAAATCAACTTAGGGGAAAACCCAAAGAAGTTGGGAATTTCCAACTTGGGAAAGGGAAGACCAAATAGCAAGGTTTAAATATTTGAAAAGCCATCATATGGACATAAAACTGACCAGCAGTGCTACTTCAACGGGAAGAACTAAGACCTGCAATTAAATTAAAGGGAAATGGATTCAGGTTGGTTTAGCAAGTAGTACTGTCCAGCAAAATAATTGGCTCCCTTGAGATGAACTGAGCTTCTCCCAAATATAATTATCAGAGATGTTGTAGGATTGTGTTTGGAATTAGTCAGCTCCTAAGATCTCTCTCTCTCAACTCTTGAAGCTATGATCCAGTGGTTCCATGAATATTTGTTAATTTCTCCATTATGTAAAAGTTAACAGGAAGTGCATACTCTTCCTACATTTCCAGGAGTAAGGGAAGAACCCAGGCCTCCTGGATCTGTTACATCAGTGTGACCACTCTGGCTGATTGGAAGAAGTTCGGCGCCATGTGGAAGTAAACTCTATGTGGAGGAAACTTGGAATACAAGACACCAAGGAAGTTGAGGGTTTGGGCAAATGCCTCACTCACGTTGACACTCGTATGCATTAGTCACCACTCAATGTGTTTTAAAGTAATTAAAACATCACAATCTGATAATTATTCTTTTATCTACTTATTCAGAGAAATGGTTCAAATTTCTCTGAAAATAATTTTGATCATCCGTGGATTTCTTTATCCATGTTAATTTTCAACACATATATTGTAAAAATGAAATAAAGTAGCAAGTTTATTGCAAAAAAATGTGATGAAGTATGTGAAAATATTTTCATAAATTATCAAATAGTACATACATGTAAGGACTTATCATAATTATTACTCATTCAACCATAGCACAGATAACTTAGAGTTGGTTCTATTAAAATATTCTTTATAAAATTGTGAGGATTCACTAGATCCTTGGAAGACACAGAATAATCAAGTAAAGGAGATCATGTTGCTCTGATGTGAGAACCAATTCTAGCCTAAGGAGACGCTATGTTGATAGAGCATACTTAAATGTCACTGAATAGCTGTGGGGATTAAATGAAAATTTGTCTCTGAAAAGTGCTTTGCAATATGCTGTATAATTCCAAAATCAAAATATTATCATTCAGTTCTCATTATTAGAATTTTTCATTATCCTACTACAATGAATTGGCTGCAAAAATATAGATGCCTAGACTAGGCCAACTCTACCTGACAATTAATGTCAGAATTCTGGCACGCAGCATGGGCAAAATCAGTTAACAGGTTCCTTATATGCAAGTGCTTGGATTATTAAATCCACCTCTGATAGCTTAATTATTATTTATTAGTAGAGGACACAATCTGAAACATAGGGACTCTGCGGCCACTCCATACATCACAAATCACTCTTAGAAATATTTCTTATGTTAGCAAAATTGCATTTGGTAAAAGCACTAGATCAATAATAAAAGTATGTTGGAAACCTATATCAAGACAACATCCTTAAAAGGAATCATTGAAACCATTTCAATTCTCCATTATCATAATTCCAAAAGGCCAATGGGTAGGATTTATAAAGCCTAAATATTCTATAGATTTGTGTTAGTGGCTTTCTAACAAGATATATCTCATAATCTGGGATGGGGGATAACTAAGAAATAATAAAGCTGAACCTTCTCATTTTACAAATGCAAAAACAGAGGCCTTATCCAAAGATGGGAAGAATGGACTTAGACAAGAGACAGGAAAATATTATGTAGTCTTTATGGTAAAATCTGACCACACATTTAACAAAATTACCCATTATATCTGTAAACCTTTTTTTTATGGTCATGATCTTCATGGAATATGTATTATTAAATATGTGAAAGAAGGTCTAATAGAAGTTGGATGTTGTATTTGAAGGGCTATGGTTTATTTCCAGTAATAACCAAAATTACAATCAAAAAGGAATAAAAATGGTACCCAATACAGCAACACACACGAATACACAAGGAAACCAAAATTACTCCACTGCATGTACAAGTTCTGCAAAGAGAGATGTTCAGGCATGTACAGCTATGGAAAATATGAAGGACTTGTAAGAAATGTATGATACATTTCGTGGGAAATATTGACCTTGTTTCCACTTGGGATCAAAAAATGCAAAGAGATTCTTTCGTATATTTTATTTCCCTGGGGACAGCATATGACTTAATATAAAAAAAAATCCTTGAGCAATGCAATCTCTCTAGTTTCCAGTGGTGTTTTTTTTCCTCCTAGCCCGACTTTACCTCAGAATTATTTTTGCATTGTTCAAAAGCAAAAAGGAAAATTTTGGCAAAGTTTAACCCGGTCAAGATGGATGTTAATTGCAATGTTATAATACTAATTTGTGCATCCTTACTCAACCATAGGAAACTCATTATGGCCTCATTTAACATTCTGAAAACATTTTTAGACCATTTATAGCTTCAAATGGAAATAAATATAACTATATGTGTAGAATTGTCATTTTAATCAAATTAAATTTTCCAATTAGAGAGAGAAGTCTTGTTAAGATCACCTATAATTCATATTCATAGAAGACTTCAGTTCAGGTTATAGAACTCTGGAAGACCATTTGGAACAGGAAATTTTGATCCTTGCGGTGATGTATTTATCAGTTTTGGTGACTTTATTAAACACAGAAATACTATTTTATGATAATGTATTAATGATCCATACTTTAAATCTTTTAAAATGCTGGCTAGTGTAGGACTCAGAGGTTGAATGTTGAAAATGGTAAAAAAGTGAATAAATATATCCCTGAACAGCATCATCTGTTTAGAAGGAACAAAGAGTTGAAATTTTGCTTTTCAAAATAAATGAAAACTCTGACAGTCTCTCAGTACAATTGGCCAAATGCTTATCCATGGTGATTTAAAAATAGTACATGGTTTTTGGGGCATCTGGGTGGCTGAGTTGGTTGAGCATCCAACTCTTGCTCTCAACTCAGGTCATGTCCCAGGGTTGTGAGTTCAAGCCCCACACTGGGCTATGTGCTAGACGTGAAGCCTACTTAAACTTAAAAAAAAAAAAAAACCCAGAAAAGAAAAGTACATGGTCATAATATCTATAAAGTGTAAGTAAGAGGAACCAAATCAAAATAGAAAATTGAATCTGGTCAGCTTGAAGAGTTTAATAGTGTCCATTAATAATAGATCCATAAACTGTGTCCATTTAAATACCAAAGTTGAGTTCTTAAGCAGAATAAATAAACGCACTCTGTGGAATCAAAGACTTTTTAGGATGACTCATTACTTTCAACCCTGACATTCAGCTAATGATGATACATTACACTGCATTTATATCACATCACATTTATATTACATTAGGAACAATCTCTATGACCCGATGTTCAGGGTCTAATTTTTTCCTTCCAAACTTACACTTTTTAAAAACATTTGCTTTCAAAAAGCACAAATCTGTGTGCTATAATTAACATGCTGCCTGAGGTGTATAAGATTTAGAAAGCAAGAACTTCTAGGATTCCTGAAGAGATCTAACCTTACAAGACAGATGGTAATGCAGCCATCTCAAACAGCAGGCTCAGAACTGGGTCTAGGCAGAGGAGGCTGTGTCCCCAGATGTGTGATTGGAGGGGACTGGAAAATGTCTTCTGTTCCACCTCTGGCCTGAAGAGTATGTTATTCTGTTTTTCAAAAATGCATCCCTGTGGCTAAGGCCTGCATCTGCTAGAGTCTCCTATTAAAATTTATTCCACACATTACTGAGAACATTTGTTCAACAAATATTTACTAAGTACCTACTATGTTTTAAGTACTACAAGGAATACAGAGATGTGTAAGCTGTGGGGATACAGAAGTACTAGGAAGTGAAAACCATTAGGGAAGGAAAAATCTGGGTTCACACCCCATCATTATCTCTTACTGACTATAGGATCATGGAAAAGTAACTAAGCCTCAGTTTCCTAACCTATAAAATGGGGATGATAGTACCCATATATCAGGTTGGATTGTGATTAACTGAATATAGAAAAAGGACTTAGAAGAGTGCTTTGCACATAGTAAAAGTTGAGTAATTATAGTTGTTGCTATTATTAATATTATTATGAACCATAGACACTACCCTCAAGGAATTCAAAGTGAAATAAGAAGATGAAGTATGTGCACGCATAACTGCAAGTCAAAGTGCAAGGAGTAGTTCAGAAAAAGATAAGACTAAACATTAAAAAAAAAAAAGGGAGGGGGGGCGCCTGGGTGGCTCAGTCATTTAAGCGTCTGAGTTCAACTCAGGTCATGATCTCACAGCCCGTGAGTTCGAGCCCCGCATCAGGCTCTGTGCTGACAGCCCAGAGCCTGGAGCCTGCTTCGGATTCTGTGTCTCCCTCTCTCTCTCTGCCCCTCCCCTGCTCATGCTCTGTTTCTCTCTGTCTCAAAAATAAATAAAAACATTTTTAAAAAATTAAAAAAAGGAAAAGAAAAAGATAAGACAACCTCCAGAAGTAGGGGTCAGGGAAAGTTTGAGAAAAGAGGTCACATTTGTGCTGGATCTTGAAGTCTGAGCAACTATTTCTTTAAAAGTACCAAGTACCTTAATACCCAATCAAGATTTAGTTCATTCATGCCTGCATGCATTCATCTATTCATAATAAACATTCTTTGAGTTTAAGAGAGCAACTTGAACAGTACATTTTGATGACCATGAACGATTTCTGGGATTTTTGTGCTTGTAGGGAGGACAAATCTGGATGGGGTGCTGATAGAAGAGGCAACGGTGAGTACTGGGAGTCAGCTGTAAGTGAAGTAGGCTGAAAGGACTCCTAGAGGAGGGGGGAAATGGACAGAGGGCAGGTAGGAAACTTCCCCTCATTCGCCAAAACTTTATTTAGAGAAGGACAGTTCCATTGGAATAAGAATGAAATGCATCCTGATCACTGGCTCAGGTCTGAAGACTGGAAAACAAAGGATCAGACAGTTTGCATTGAGGAGATTTTCAGCAATGCATTTCATCTCCAATATTGGCTTATAAGCCATGCCTCTTTTTAAATTTTTTCCTGTGATTGCTCTAGACTTCACACTATGCATCCTTAATATATTCTAGTCTACCTCCAAATAATCATTATACTTCTTCACGTACAGTGTGAAAACTATTGACAGTCTACTTTCATTTCCCTTCTCATGTTCTGTTATTGTTTCATACATTTTACTTATACTTATTTTATGAACCCCACAATGTGTTGTTATTATTGTCATCCTTGCTTTAACCAATTATCTTTTAAAGAGATATAACAGTGAGTTGGAAAACATCTTTTATCTTTACCAACTTATTTACCATTTCTGGGCTCTTCATTCTTTTTCTTTCCATCTGGTATTTTCTTTCTACCTGAAGATCTTTCATTAACATTTTTTAATGTGCAGGTTATGAGTAATGAAATCTCTCAGTGTTTGTTTATCTGAAAAGGCTGAAAGTGTACTTTCATTTTTAAAGATATTTTCTCTGAATATAGAATTCTAGATTGACAGGTGTCTGGTTTTGCTTTTTATTTCACCACCTTAAGGATATTATTCCATTGCTTTGACCTTGTATATTTTTGATGAGAAATCTGTAATATTTTTTGTTTTTTTTCCCTCTGTACATAATATGCAGCTTTTCTACGGCTTCTTTTAAGAATTCTTTTTATTGATTTTCCTTAATTTAATGTTTCTTGCTATATTTTGTCTATGTATGTGCCTGTTTATCTTGCTTGTGTTTATTAAACTCCTTGATCTGCAAATTTATAATTTTTGTCAAATTTGGGAGGAAAAAATCAGGCACTACTTCTTCAGATAGCACCGCCCCTCCCCCAATTCTTCTGGGTGCTCCAATTGCACAATATTAAACCACTTAATATTGCCCCACAAGTCACTGAGACTTTCTTCATTTCTTAAATTGGTTTCTCTGTTTAATTCTTGATCAATTCTATTGCTGTGTTATCAAGTTCACTGACTTTTCTTCTATAGTATCCATTTGCCAGTAATCTATTCAGTGAAACTTTCCTTTCTGATGCTGCAATCTTTGTCTATAGAAGTTCCATTTAGGGGTGCCTGGGTGGCTCAGTTATTTGGGTGTCTGACTCAGGATCTCGGCTCAGGTCATGATCTCATGGTTCATGAGATCAAGCCCTGAATCAGGCTCTGCGCTATTACTGCAGAGCCTGCTTGGACTTTTCTCTCTCCCTCTTTGTCTGTCCCTCCTTACATCCTCACTCTCATTCTCTATCTCTCAAAATAAATACATAGACATTTAAAAAAAAAAAAAAGGTCTTATTGTACCTTGCACTTCTCTCCTCAATCATGTGGGTGGTTTCCTTTAAATAGTTTAACATAATCTTATAATAGCTCTTTTAACATTATAATCTGTTAGTACCATAGTCTCTGTCATTTCTTGTCAATTTCTTTTGTTTTTCTTTGCCATTTTAGGCCTTTTTTTTTTTTTTTTTTTTTTTTTGCTTCTTGCCGTATCAACTTTTTATTGGGTGATGGCCATGGTTAATTTTCACATTGCTGAGTACTGGATATTACTATGTCCCTTTAATGAGTATAGGCTTTGTTTTCAGTGGTCATGTTACTTGCAGATTGGTTGGGTCTCTTCAAAGTCTGTTTTTAAGCTTTCTTTGAGTTGCTTGAGAGTAGCCTTTATTCCAGGGATTTGACTCAACCTCTGCTGTGTGACTGCTCGATTATTTTGAGCTTACTAGTGCTTGGTTGCTCTTTGCTTAGCCTTGCAGTGATATACTACATGCATGCACAACTTGGTATTCAGTAAAGACCCAAGGAAACTCCATTATAGATTTCTAGAACTCTTGTTCTGAGTGGCTCTTTCCTTTCTAAAACCTTGCCATGCAACTTCCAGCCATCTCAGCCTCCCTCCTGTACTCTGATCACCATCTCCTCAACTCAGTAAGACTACCAGCCTCAGTTTGGGTTCTCCCTCCTGGTGCTTATTGTCTAGAAATTGTTTCCAAGCCAATAGTGGGAATATTATAGAACTTACATCATGCTTCCGTTCTCTGAAAGATCACAGTCCTGTGGTACCTGTTGTCCGATGTCTTTAAATGTTGTTTTACACTTTGTAAATAATTTTCTAATTTACTGTAAGAGAGTAAGTCCAGTCCTTATCACTCCCTCGTGGCCAAAAGGACAAATCCAGAATTGGAGGTGCTGAAGAAATAAATTTAGACTCTTATATGGTAAATGATGCCATTAGAAATAATAAGAAAGAATAAGAAATACAGTGGTGATGCAGGGTCTTTTTTTTTTTTTTTTTTTTTTTTTTTTTTTTTTTTTTGCAGTGCTTAAAAAGTCTATTAGGGCTTGTAGGTTTTAAAAAAGTACTGCCAAAAAGCATTAGGTAATTTTACTGTGTCCATTTAGAGGAATATTTCTAGAAGAAAATTTTAGGTCCCTATCCTATTCAACATTTTTATTAACGGCTTAGATTGAGCAAGTCCATCAAATTTGACAAAAAATACATAGCTAAAAAAGTTAGCTACTCTTCCGAGTGGATTCAAAAAGCTTCCAATAGTTGAGACAGGCTGAAATTTAATGTGAGTAAATGTAAAATTTTTATTTAAGTCCAAAATACCAAGGACACATGTAGAAGATAAAAAGATCTGCTTCCTTAAACAATTTACATGAGAAATGTCTACCATTTTATTTGCCATAAGCTTGTCTTTTTTTTAATGTTTATTTATATTTAAGAGGGAGAGAGAGACAGAGCACGAGCAGAGGAAGAGCAGAAGGAGAGGGAGACACAGAATCTGAAGCAGGCTCCAGGCTCTGAGCTGTCAGCACAGAGCCCGACATGGGGTTTGAACTCACAAGCCATAAGATTATGACCTGAGCCCAAGTCATATGTTTACTGAGCCACCCAGGCACCCCTATTTGTCACAAGCTTAATATGAACTGTGTTGTGCCTGATTTTTTTAAATATTAGTAATAATGAAAGGAAAGAACCAAGGAAAGAAATGGAAAGAAAAAGAAAAGAAAGGAAAATGAACTTCAGGCCAAAGACAATAATCCTGCCTTTAAGCCCCTGAGGGCGTGGACTTTGTTCTACTTATTAATGTATCCATCTCACGATGTTTTTTAAAAAAATCCCAATATGCTTTTGTACAACAAATTGTGTTCAGTTCCAGGCATCACATTTTAAGCAGTACATTCAGTCTAGGGTGCATCCAGAATAGGGAACCCCGCATTCTGGATGATTTTGGAGAGTATCCCAATATAGAAATGTTTGAGGGGCGCCTGGGTAGCTCAGTCAGTTAAGCATCCAACTCTTGATTTCAGCTCAGGTCACGATCTCACGGTTCGTGGGATCAAGCCCTGTGTCGAGCTCTGTGCTAACAGCATGGAGCTTGCTTCGAATTCTCTCTCATTCCTCTCTTTCTGCCTCTCCCCTGCTTGCACGCTTTCTCTCTCTGTCTCTTTCTCTGTCTCTCTCTTTCTCTCTCAAAATAAATAAATAAAACTTAAAAAAAGAAATATTTGAAAGCATTTTGTATTCAAAACAAAGAAGATAAAGTTAAGGGGAGAAATGTAGACTATTTTCAAATATCTGAAGGGCTAGCAAATATTTGATGGGGTTGTCAATTGCTCCGTGTCTCTCTACAATAGAACACTTCAACTAAGGGAGGAAAGTTAGTGCAAAATCAGTTTGGATCTAGCAGTGGAATAACATCTTTCTATAGGCATGAAGTCCCATGCACTGAACTTAATATATTTAAAATATTAAAATCATTCAAAATATTTTAAAGAGGTGTTTTAAGAATGCTTCCAACTCTATAAAATCCATGAGTCTCTAGTATCAATGAAACAGAGTAAATGTTTATGCCTCCCTCTGGATCATGACAAAAAATCCTTGGCATTGTTTTGCTGTCATGTCTTCTGCCACAGACCAGTGTTTTTGCTCCTAGAGGATAATCAGTTTCGAATTTTGCCAGCTTACAGAAGCTCTTGATGCAAAGATGGAGGAAGAAGAAGAGATAGAGGAAAAGAGGAAAAGAAGCACGTAAGGATTCTGTATTGGGAGACATGCAAAACACACAAATAAGCCCTAGCCCTTCCCACGGGCTGGCACAGGTTTGTATTCTATAAAGCAACTGCTAGTGTACTCAAGTTTTGCATTAGTAGGCAGCATTTCCATCTGGTACTACTTTTTGACTGTTCCAATAACTAAAATATAAAAATATACATCTGTGGCAAAGTGCTTAGAAAACTGTTGAGACTAAATAATAGGCACATTGCGATAACTACACCATTGGCTCTGTTTTTGTTTATGTTTGGCATTTTCCATACTAGAAATCTCTTATTTTTTCGTCTATCAAGTGTCCCCCAATTATATTCAGAAGTGTTCCCGAGCACAACACCCTTTGCTTCTATGACCCCTGACTCCAATTTCCCCTGGGAAAGTGGAGGGACTTGCCTGATAGGAGAGTTTGCCCCCTTTTGAGGAAGGCATAGATGTCATCTACCCTTCCCATGCTGTAAGTTGTACAGAGGCGGCTTCCATAAGAGGAGGTTGGTTCAGTTATACTTGTTGCTAAGAGAGTAAGTTCAGTTCAGTGGTAAAGCATTAGAAAGGCCACTGCTACACATTTAAGCCTTGTCCTCTAATCCAGCCTTCATAAAGCTAATAGTCGAATACCACTAACCAAATTTGTTGTCTTTCTCAGAGAATTCAGAACTCTGCAAAAAAAAGGGTGATATATGTCGGTCCCTTAGAGTCCCAGCAATTCTACCCCATGACTATACAGACTTTCCACTCCTTCTGCCCCAGTAGGTTCATCTTTGTTGACCAAGCTTCCTGAGACTTTTCTTCCAAAGTGCTACATGAAGTGACTTACTACTTCCTCACGTGCTCTCTCAGTGCTCTGATCATACCTATCTTACACGACGTACAGAATTATGTTGTCATTATCTGTTTGCAAATCAGTGTTGCCAACTAGAAAGTGCCTTCTAAAGCAAAAAGAAAAAAAGAAGAAAAAAGTTGTCTTTTTCACCTGTGTATATCCTACACTGACATAATGCCTGGTCCTCATTTAGGTGTGCTCAAAATGCTCTACAGCAGAATGAGCAAATGAATGAAGCACTTCGTTTTTGAGCAAATAGTTATTAATGCTGAATAGTGGCTCCTTTTTAAAACCTTAGTCATTTTTGCTGAGACAGTCTAAGACCTCTAATGCCTGAGACAACAGTCACGTATCTCAATTGAATCTTAATTTATATTGACTTTATTAATTTATAATCTACAGGGTCTAAAGGCAATATGTTAATTTACTGAGTTCTTTAATATTATACTATGGAACTAGGAGTGAGGAATCCTGAGTTTTATTTTTGGCTCTGTCAGTGACACATCTCTGCCTTTGAAGAAATCACTTAACCAACTGATGCCTCAGTTCTATATGTATGAAGTAGCGGCAATAACCTTCTTGGTAAAATGTCCTAATATTCCTTATCAACTAACACTTTCCATATAAAATCGGTATTTCAGTTTTAGTAATAATTTCAGACCACGGATGAACCTTAGAAATTACTGAAAGCCATTATACGTAATACCTGGGTATATGGTTTTGTAAAACTTTTCATTGGTATAAAAAAATTCTTTAATATTGAAAGAATCAGAGTCCATGAAATGACTCCTGTTCAATGGAGAAGTAATCATTTATATACTTTGACTAAATTAAGGAATAAAGACAAAATTTGGATATTATTAAATTTGGTGATACTTAAGGGGGAAATATGCACATTAAAATATAATAATTTATCTGTTGAATAGTTATTTTAAGAAAGAAAGTCTGATTCAGTATCAGAATAGAATTACATAGCTTCTTAATTTCTAGTAACTGGAAAATCTCCCTTTGACACATTCCTGTTTCTATAATTTATTCTGTGAAAGAAGGCAAATGAACACAAAGAGATATTACTACAATGGCCAGGACATCTGTAACCAAAACTGCCATTTTCCCACTCAGTAACTATTGCTCCCTTTTTCCTAAATACAAAACTCTAATTCTGTTGTTGGCAGCAAGATGTTGGGATTAAAAAAGAAAAAAAAATCCCTCCCTCCTTTGCAGCTAAGTGTGGCCCAGAGATTGAGGTCTCGGCAAAAAGATGGCAGCAAATGTTGTTGGATGTGGTTTCTAGGGAGAAACCTTAAAAAGATAACAGGTGTCTCTAACATTCCTGTTGCCCTTTGCCTTTCCCTGTTCCTCTCATCTGGAATATGGACATGGTGACTCAATGATCAGTAATCATTTTATGACTTTGAGGATGGAAGCCAGTGCTAAGGATGCCACAGCTATAAATTAGAAGACACGTGCATCCTGGGCAACATCATGGAATCATCATATCAGTCCCTGGGCTTTTCACAGAACTAACTACCTCAAAACTTCCTTTCTGTGAGAGAAAATAAACCCTCATCTCTTTAAGCTATTAGGATCAGCTTGATGATGCTAGCTGTCAAATGGAATTTCTGCACAAATTTCTGTACAAAACACATCCCGCTGCAAGATAAAGGCAGTCCCAGACCCACATTCGTTTAGAAGTTTTAAGGGACAAGAAAAGCATTACGAGATGTTTTACTGCCTTCACTTGCCAAGTTAAATTTTAAAATCTCCTACTGAGAAATAACTAGCTACCCTCAGACACTCTGAATGGGGTTATGGCCCCAAAGGAACTTTTTTTTGCCTTCTTTCTACCAGTTATCCAAACCAAATAGCTCTTCACTAAGCACAAAAACAGATTCCATTAAGCTTTTAGCATCTGCGACTCCAAGTATATGTGGACCATGAGGAAGATGAGATTGGCCCCTCTGGATATCGCCACTATTGTTTTTGTAATTACAAATATCTCTCCACAGGTTTGTTTCTCCCTACTGACTGAATTCCTTGAGGGCTGAGATGGCCCTATTAGTCATAGTGTCCTCCACAGATCAATGTCGAGTGAGTGAGTGAGTGAGTGAGTGAGTGAGTGAATGAGTGAATGAGTGAATGAGTGAATGAATGAATTCCTAGGGTCTGAAGTTCTCAGGGACACTCTTCAGGTGCCTAAACTCTAATATGTGGACTCACAGGAGTGAGAGCCTTCAGCAGGCATCAAGCATATCCAGATGCCAAGAAAAGCCAGTTAATGCTTTCCTCTTCTGAAAAAAAGGGATGGGTAAAATGGGGGATAAGAAAGGAGAGCAGTCCCTTTACTTCCACATTGAGGATGGAGACATTACACATGAAAAGGAAAGTACTTATTGTACCACTGCTTAATCTTTTTAACATTATGACTAAAGGAATCTTTGTCTCCTTTTTTAATGTAGGAAAACAATCCACATTCAGATCCACAGGAAAATAGCATAAATTTTGTGAGAAGAGTCTGGCAGGGTGAGTAAGCAGTCACAAAGTGAAGTGGGGCATTTCCCTCAGAAGGAGAAACATGGTGGCATGAAAAGACATGGAGCATTTGGGAAGTCTTTACTACTGCATGCTATGCCTGCGTCCAAGCACAAAATTCTGCTCAGATTTAGCAAGAACAATTCTAAAACCAGTCCCCAAAGGTTTTTTTTTGGTTTTGAAACACTTTAATCAACGGAAATCTTTAAATAAAGTCTAATATGCAAAACAACAAAAGTGGAACTTTCATGGTCAAACTTCCCTGGGTGAGAGATGCAAGGACTACCTGCTCCCCGTTCTTCCATGTCCCCTTGTCCCCAAGTTGCCCTTGGTAGACAGAACACAGTTTAAAAACAGTCCACGCAGGACTATTTCTTTGCTTGGCCTATAAATAAACCTATAGGCTATGGAAACATTCATTCTTTTACTCATTTTCCAGAGTAGCCCCCCAACAAGAAGCTCAGAACTTCAACCAGAGCCTGGAGTCCAAAAGACCTCCCATTCCCCTGCCATGCATTTTACCTGCCTAGTGTCCCTCAATGTGAAACAAGAGATTCAATTATTCTTTTAACATTTGATGGAATACATTCCCTTCATTTGACAGTATACTTCAGTTTAAAAGAAGTAATTTGTTAAATGGATTATGCAAAGTTTTAGCATTACTGCCTAATATCTTTCTTCACATATGCCTTTTGTTAACTTCCCAAAACAGCCTTTGGCTATCAGAAAGACTAGGGGAGAGGCCAATTAGCTACACTGGTCCATTCTCCTTGAGCAAACAACCTATTTGGTGTTTCACATTCTTTTAGTTTCTCAGGTATAAATGTGATTTAGTGCCGTCCTATCTGGACACCAGATGTTTTATTTGAAAATAGTTACTAGGATATAAGTGGAATGAAAACTAATCAGGTTTTTATAAATTCAAGTAAGGTAACTTGTTTCTTTGAGAAAATCTTTGGTGACTGAGTAAGTCAAGAAGTATTCCATCAGATGAAACTTGGGCACCACACAAGAAAGCACTGTGTAATCTTCCCACACAGCTTTGGGTACTCCATAAATATTAAACAGTAAACAACAAAACCACCATGGCCATGACCTGCAACACCCCTGGATTCTCTTGGCTTTACATGAACATAACCTAATGTTGGTAAGGGAAAACCTGTAAACTAATAGTCTAAGTTTACAGTTAGTAGGAGAGGGAAGTGTAGTTCTTGTCAAGCAAGTTTAAAAGTTCCAGTACTTATTTCCAGTATCTATATCCAGATATAGATAATGAACTTAGTCACTTCTGCTATGCTCAGTTATTTTGTTGGGATAACTTAGGGTCAGGTTGTTTGTTGGTTTTAAAGCCAAGTTCAATTATAAGCAGTTGGTGTGTGTTCTTCAAGTTTACTTATTGTATGGGGGAAATCAGTGAGGTAGGTGGTCAAAGGGTACAAACTTCCAGTTATAAGACAATAAGTCCTGGGAATGGAATGCACAGCATGGTGACTATAGTTACAATACTACATTGTATGTTTGAAAGCTGCCAAAAGAATAGGTCTTAAAGGTCTCACCACACACACAAGAAGTTACAACTATGGGAGGAGATGGACGTGTTAACTAACCTTATGAGTGGCAATTATTAGTGGTAATCATCTTGCAATATACGTGTGTATTGAATCATTACATTACGCACCTTAAACTCATACAATACTATGTCAATTAATATCTCAATCAAGCCGCGAAAAATTTTACTTATTGTACGTGTTTACTAGAGGTGCCATAACAAAGTTACCACATGTTGGGTGCCTTAAACAACAGAAATTTATTTTCTCACTATTCTAGAGATTAGAGGTCTGAAATTGAGGTGTTTCCTTCTGAAGCCCGTCTCTAGCTCATAGATCATAGATGACCATCATCCCCTTGTGTCTTCACATGTCTTTTGTCTGTGCGTATCTGTGTCCTAATCTTTTCTTATAAGGACATCGACCTTACTGGATTCGATCCAACCTTTATTACCTCATTGTAACTTGATTACCTCTCTAAAGGCGTGGTCTACAAATACAGTCACATTGTGAGGAGTTAAAGATTTGAACTTCCACATATGAATTTTAGGGGGATATAATTTGGGCCATAAAACGTGTTACAACTAGAAGGGACCTTTGTGTTTACTTTTTACAAATCCTTCATTTTATAGAAGAAATTGGATGTAGAGAGGTAAAGTGACAAGCCCAAGAAGAGATTTGCCATAGAGGTAGAATAGGGACAGGATTAGAACCACAACAGTCTGTGAGACTCAGAGTCCATGGCTCTTACTCTGAAAAAATTAGAGAAAAAAGTTGTTTCATGAAAATCTTGCTTTATGTCCAGTGGAGTTGTAGTGTTAAAAGCATTCCAGTGGTCCTTGATCACTGTTAATCTATGGATTGAGCACAGTGAAGTTCACACAGATCTGTACACTTCTTAGTTCCAGATATAATTCTGGTCTTCATTTATGAGGGAAACTATGTGACTTCACTTACCTATGAAGAAGTGTATACATTCTGGGTGCCCTCACGATAACTCACTGGAGCTGGGGAGAAAATATTAGAATTTCTATCTCCCTCTGCTCATCCTAAAGTAACAAACAAATTTGTTTAGATGCATTAAGTGTGTGGATTGATAGTGGTCAGGTGTCATGTGGCACCTAGGAAGGAATGGACATTTTCCAGAGAGGCACTTTGAGGTGTTGCCATGACTTACAGTTTATATCATGTGTCCAGTTAAATGAATTTATGGCTTATATCATTTAGTTCGAACTGAATCACCCCCTACAAAATTGACAAATGGCTTTAAAAGATTCTTTCAAAGAGACTGACAATTGAAGATAACATAAATAATACAATAACAAGTAAATAAAAAAATAGCTGAGCTGAATACTTTTGTTCCTAGTATAAGTTCAGCATCTGACACAATATGAGGTAAAAAGCAATGATGATCTAACTATAACTGACATATTGAATCACATGCTCTTCTTTTCTTTTTAAGGGGGCAAAAAATCATGGAATTTCTATAATTGATGGAAAAAAACTTCTTTTTAAAATCTTGCTTATTCTATCTTTATCTCGTCTTTTACGTACTTAATTTTGGTCATGTGTTCATTGTGTACAAAACATGTACATAGGGTGCTATGATGTACTAAACATATTTTACAGTGTTCATGAGTACATGTGTAAATTCTTGCTGAAACCCTTTTTTTTTTTTTTTTTTTTTTTGCTGATGTATGATCTAAAACAGTTGGGGGCCACTGACCACAGCATTTGGAATGGAGAAATGTCTTCCCACAAGCAGCTACCCTGCCTTTCCTCTAGAGCTTTCTGGAACACAATAACAGATCTGTATGTGAGGGTATTACTGCTTGTTTTGTTTTTAGCTGTTTATTGAAGTTGAACATACATGTAGAAGTTGCACAAATTACAATGACTTTTCTCAAAATGAACACGTACATGTCTCCAATACTTAGATCAAGAAATAGAACTCTAGGACCCCCAATCTCCTCTCATGCTCCAGTCTAGCACTAATCCAGCCAAGGCTAATAACGACCCTGTTTTTACACCGTAGCTTAGTTGTGCCTGCTTTTGAACTTTATATAAATGGAACCATGCTGTCTTTTCATTATTGATTTATACTTTATACATTGTGGATACAAGTTTTTTATAGTGAAAATACATATGAATTTGCATGTTTTGAAAATATCTTTTTCCACTCTGTGGCTTGGCTTGCCTTTTTACTCTCTTAATTAAGAGCATCTTTTGATGAATCGTTCTTCATTTTAATATAGTCCAATTTTTCAAAAACCTTTCTTTTATACTTAGAGCATGTACGCCCTGTTTAAGAACTCTTTGTTTATTAAAAGGTCATGAAGATGTTCTCCTCTGATTTATTTTAAAAATTGTATTTTTTGGCCTGTAAATTTAGAATCAAAATTTATCTGGAGTTGATTATTTTTATATGCTATCAGGTAGTGGCTACAATTCATATTTTTATATGGATATCCCAATTAACCAGCATCATTTATTTTAAAATACTCTGCTTTTCCCACTGCACTGCAATGTCACCTTTTTCATAAAACTGACTACGTGTGGGTCTGTTTCTGAATGTCCTGTTCTGCTGGTCTATTATCTATCCTTGCATCAATATCACACTCTCTTAATCACTATAGCTTTAAAATAAGTCCTCAATCTGGTAGAGTAAGTCCTCCATCTTTGTTCTTCTTCAAGGTTATTTTGACTGTTTAGATCCTTTGTACTTACATACGAATTTTAGAATCAGCCTGTGAATTTCCGTTAAAAATACTGGGATTTTGGCATGATTTCATTCTTTTTTATAGCTGAGTAATATTTCATTGTGTATATGCACCACTCTTCTTTATTCATCCATCTATTGATGAACACTTGGGTTACTTCCATAATTTGGCTATTGTCAATAATGCCACAATAAACACAGGGATGCGTACATCTTTTTAAATTAGTGTTTTTGTATTCTTTGGGTAAGCACCCAATAGTGAAATTACTGGATCATAAGGTAGTTCTATTTTTAATTTTTTAAGGAACCTCCATACTGTTTTCCACAGTGGCTGCACTGGTTTACATTCCCACCAACAGAGCATGCGAGTTCCTTTGTCTCCACATCCTCACCAACACTTGCTGTTTCTTGTGTTTTTTATTTTAGTCATTCTGACAGGTGTGAGGTGCTATCTCATTGTGGTTTTGATTTGCATTTCCCTGATGATTAGTGATGTTGAGCACCTTTTCATGTGTCTGTTGGCCACTTGTACATCTTTTTGGGGGGGCGGGTATTGACTTGTATAAGTTCTTTATGTAGTTTGGATATTAACCCTTTATTGGATATGTCCTTTGCAAATATCTTCTCCCATTCAGTAGGGTGCCATTTGCAACAACATGGATGGATCTAGAGAGTATAATGAGGAGTGAAATATGTCAGTCACAGAAACATATATACCATATTATTTCACTCATATGTGGAACTTCACAAACAAAACAGACAAAGAAAAAAGAGACAAACAAGAAAACAGACTCTTAAATATAGAGAACAGACTGATGGCTAAGAGGGTAAGTGGGTAGGGGGATGGGTGAAATAGGTGAAGGGAATTAAGTGTACATTTACCATGATGAGCCCTGAGTAATGTACAGAATTACTGAATCACTATATTGTACACCTGAAACTAATATCACACTTTATGTTAACTATCCTGGGGAAAAAATGCTGGGATTTTAATTGTAATCACATTGAATGCATGGTTCAGTTTGGGACAAACTGACATCTTTACAATATTGAATCTTCCAATCTATGCCCATGGTATATTGGCCTAGTTATTTAGATTTTTAATTTCTCCCAAGAATGAATTATGGTTTTGCAGCCTAAAATGTGTATTTTAATTTTATACCTTACATTAAATTTATTCTCAGACATATGATGTTTTTTGTTACTATGGTAAAATGGTATCATTTTTTAAGTGTTAGTTTCTAGTTATTTGTTTCTGGTATATAAAAATAGAGATCTATGTTAGCAAATGATCTTGTATCTACATACCATGCAAAATTCACTTATTAATTCTAATCATTTTTCTTGTATCCTGAAATCTTGCTAAATTCACATATTAATTATAATGGCTTGTCTCTAGGTTCATTTACATTTTTGAGAAAATCATGTCATTTATAAATAATATAGATATTTTATTTCTTCCTTTTCAATACACATGCCTTGTTATTTATTTATTTGAGTTTTGTTTGTTTGTTGTTGCCATTAATATGCCAACTGAGGCCTTCAATTCAATGTTGAATAAAAGTAGTTTGGGGAGACTTTCATGTGTCATACTCAGTCTCAGGGGAAATCTTCCCCTACTGCACCACAAGTATGATTTTTGCTTTAGTGGTTTTCATTTTTTGTAGATAATCTACAAATTTAAGAAAGTTCCCTTCTATTTTTAAGAATTTGATAAATAATAAATTCATTTGAATTTATTATTATTATAAATTCATTGAATTTTATCATTTTTCATCTCTTTATATAATGAATATTTTCTTATTTTCTTGGCTCCGTAGTAATGTCTCCTATTTCATTCTTGACATTAGTAGTTTGTGTTTTCTCTGTTTTCCCCTTGATCGATCTTTCTAAGGGCTTATCAATTTTATTAATGTTTTCAAGGAACCAATTTTTGGTTTGGTTCATTTACTCTATCATGCATTTAATTTTCTATTTCATTGATTTCTGGTCCCATCTTTACTGTTTCCTTCTTACTACTCTATTTGGATTTGGCTTGCTCTTTCTATTTTCTAGCTTCTTGAGAAAGAAGCTTAAATCATTGATTTTTAGCTTTTATTATTTTTCAATATATGCATTAAAGTCTCTAAATTTTCCTCTGAGCACTGCTTTAGCTCAATGCTATAACTTCTGATATACCATACCATTATCTTTCAGATGAAAACATTTTCCAATTACTATTAAAGCTTCCTCTTCATCTATTGGTTATTTAGAAGTTTATCAGTCAACTTACCAAACAGTTGGGTATTTTCTAGATACCTGTTTGTGATTCGTTTCTATCTTATTTACACTGCAGACAGAGAACATGCTCTGAATAATTTCAATATTTTGATATTGGTTGGAGCTTACTTTGACCTGGTACATCATCAATTATAGTAAAGATCTGCTGTGCACTTGAAAAGAATATGAATTTAGATGTTGTTGGATATAGTGTTCTGAATATGTCAATTAGGTCAAGTTATACTGATATTCTATATTCTTAATAATACTGACGTATTTCTGGGTCTCTTTTTTAGTTCTACTAATGTTTGCTTAATTTTTAAAGTATATTATTGGGGACATGCAGATTTAAAATTGTAGTATCTTCCTGTTGAGCTGACTCATTTGTACCTATGAAATGTCTCTTCATCTCTGGTAATGATACTTACCTTAAAGACTATTTTGTCTGATATTAGTATAGTTAATTAGTATAGCTTTCTTTTGATTAGTACTTTGTTGTGTTCCATCTACTATCCTTACATTTATGGTGTAACCCTTGTAATCAACATATATGTAGATTTTTGTTTTTCAGTCTCACCTTGTCTTTTAGTGATGATAGTATTTAGTCCATTTACTTTTAATGTAATTAATGATAAATTGGGTTTGCATGTAACATCTTACTATTTATTTTTTATTTGATCCATCTGATTGGTTTTTTCTTTTCTTTCCTTCATCTAAAATCTAATTATATGTATGTTAGATATTTTCACTATACCCCAAATATCTACTACATTCTTATTCTTACTTCAATTCTTTCTTCTATGTATTGCTTTATTTTGAGATATATTCTATTAATCTGTCTTCTCATTTTTTAATCCTGTCTTGTTCTGTGTCTAATCTATTAAATTTATCCACTGGTACTTAATTTCACATATTTTTTTTATTTCTGAAATTTCTATTTGCTTTACCTAGAGTCTAATTTTCTGGTGAAATTTTTCCATTTTTAATCTATATTTCTTTTGTTTATTTTTTTAGCATAATAGAGTTATTTGAAAGCCCATGTGATTTAATTACAATATCTAAATCACCTATAAGTGTGTTATACAATCTAAATTTTCTCTTGGAGTTTGATTGTATTATGATGTTTCTTGTCATACCTAATGATTTTTTGTTTGAATGATAAACATGATGACTCCAGATGATTTTACCTTTCACCAGAGAAAGTTAACCATTTCTTCTGCTAGTTATTATGGACTCAGGAGGAGAATGATCCTCTTTATCCAATCAGGGAATAAGGTGAGTCAAGGCTTACCTTCAGTTATCGTAAGATAGTATGGTTCTGACTTAACCTGGTTCCTTGAGTAAGGCACTTTTATTTTTTTTTTTTTAATTTTTCTTTTCAACGTTTATTTATTTTTGGGACAGAGAGAGACAGAGCATGAACGGGGGAGGGGCAGAGAGAGAGGGAGACACAGAATCGGAAACAGGCTCCAGGCTCTGAGCCATCAGCCCAGAGCCTGACGCGGGGCTCGAGCTCACGGACCGCGAGATCGTGACCTGGCTGAAGTCGGACTAGTAAGGCACTTTTAAAAGCAAGAGTATTAACTGAGTCTTTGTTTCCCCACCACCCGACCCACCATCCCCCATCTGTTTTTAAATTTAGATTTCTTAGCTTCACAGAAAACATTAGAATTTGGCAAATATTTTTTTAATGTTTATTTATTTTTGAGAAAGAGAGTATGAATGGGGGAGAGGCAGAGTGAGGGGAGGACAGAGGATTCGACGTGGGCTCTGAGCTGACAGCAGCAAGCCAGATGCGAGGCTGGAACTCATAAACTGTGAGTGAGATCATGACCTGAGCTGCAGTTGGATGGTCAACCCACGGAGCCACCCAGGTGCCCCTGGCAAATATTTAGAGAGAAAAGTAATCATGTGTTTGAGGCTCCCCAAAAAAACACTTCAGCCTAGGCCCAGAACTGACAAAATCTTTCAAAAAAAAAAAAAAAAGAACGAAGATTGTTATTTTCGGTTCTCTCTTTTCCAGAACTTAACCCTTCTGTTACTCTTTGCTTCTCCATTTCTATGATGTCCTTAAACATGTTTTGTGTGTGTGTGTGTGTGTGTGTGTGTGTGTGTGCGCGTGTGTGTGCGCGTGTGTGTGTGTACGTTTTACCCATCTTTTCTGGTTCTTCTAAGCAGGATCGCAAGTTTGACACAAATAATTCCATTCTACCCAGTAATGGAAGTTCCCAGTGTCTGGTAAGTAAAGAAAGCAGCAGTCTTGATTACTTGTTACCTGAAAAAGGCTTCTAATCTCTAAATTCCATCTAAGGAGTTTTCCTTCGTTGGTTGTTTTATGGGGGAAAGATTACTTTAGGGCCAATATTCATTTTTAAAATCTTGTTTGATTAAAAGCTAAGGGTAACATGGAATGGAAAGGTTGAATTCTCCCTTTGTAGTTTGAATTCTAGCCAGGCATAGGGTAACTATAAAAAGTTAAATGGACATAAAGCAGGCTGGCAAGAAAACTGCAGAACATGGTGACTTGGGTAATGTTCTCTTTTCACTGTCAAGTAGAAACCCTCTGTTGCATTAACTAAATGTCGAATGGAGTGGCTGAGAACACTGTGGGCTTCTTAAATATACTACACACATCATTTGCCAACTTTCTGTACAACAGGGGTAAGTTATTCATAAAAACTACTTTTTCATTATATATTAATTCTGATCTGAATTTCATTAGGATATGAAAATTGCATAGAGTAAAATACTTATTCATATGAATACATATCTCTCTGAGGATGTTGTTTTGGAATTATTATTTATCATATTTTTAATAGGAGAATAATATTTTCCTTCAAGTGTTTAAAGATGCCCAATGAGTCCTAGAATGATGTATTAAATTTTTCCTATTAACATAAGCAAATTCTGCCACTCCACTTTGTTTTTACTTATAATCAATAATAATAAAAATATTCATAGTTTTAATAACATAATGTCTACAGATTGTTAAATGCACACTATGAGACAGGTCAAGTGCTTACTGCTCAAATATGCACCATCTCACTGAGTTATCACGTCAGCTGTGCCAGGTAGATATTCTTGACCTCATTTCATCAATGAGGAAACTGAGCTTAGGCTCATACTCATTCTCTTAACCACAACTGTGTGCTTATTTCTGAGGATAAATGAAAGCTGATATAATTATTTCCAATTTGATAGATGCTTATCTCTTGTTCAAATTTCATCAGGTGAATGGATAGATAAATAGAGAACAGTACAAGTCAAATTTATCATTTGTATTATTTATCAAAGGCTCAAACAAACATTGACACAGAGAAAAGAATGCAACCATAATGAATTTCTGGAATTTTCTGAATCACAAATTTCTGTCCCATCTTTGTCTACCAAGCACTTAAAAAGCCAACCTTATGATTGCTTCCCATCCCTGATCTTTCTCCCCAGATAGTCCTTCTGTCCCTCCTTTCTTGCTTCCTCTGCAGTGCACAGCAGACTAATCTGATCCCTTACTGTCCAATAATCTAATGCTAATAAAAGGAACTGTGTTAATCCAATCCACTGTCAAGACTAGGTCTATTGAGTTGTGTTTAGTGATTGATTATTGTCTGGATAAAATCATAACCACACCGAATGACCTTTACCCACCCTCACTTCCTTTTTCCCTTCACCTTGGCTTTTAATTATTATTACCATCATTACTGCTGTTACTGCTGCTGAAATTGTTATTATTATTGTTCACATGTCTTAATTAATGCTTTCATTTTACACCACTTAGCCAGACATGTCTACCTTACTGATATTTCTCCACCATATGCCTCTTTCTTGTTATAGTCTTAATAGAGATATCAAAGACTCCTATCTCATCACAAATTAATTTGACTTCCTCTGGGATACTTAAAAGTTTTAGGTCTCTATAAAAGCATCTGGTATAAATTTACTTATTTTTTTTTCCATTCTACAGTTTTTATATCATTTGTTAATCAAACTAATAATAAAGGTATGTCTTAAATAATAACCCCCATACCCATGTTTATCTGCCTGATATTCAATTTCAATTTTTCTGGTCTTATTAGCATTTCATTATTCAAAGTAATACTTTTCTCTTCCCTCACACTGAATCAACTTACAGTTAAAATTATTTTTAATGGTTTTAGAAACTTCCTTAGATAAATTATATAAATTATAGTCTAGTTTTTGGAAGTAACACTCCTGAACATAACCCCTCTGGGCACTGGCAGATAATACTCTAGGAAATAGGGATCGGTGTAGCCAGGCAACAGTTTCAAAATCATCACATGGTCAAGCAGTAAGGTGAATATGAAAAATGCAGGCAGAGGTTCTATAGAACCTCTCTGGAGGGGATGTCTTAATATGTTAGCATTACAAAAATGTCTCTGGCTCCCCAATCTTAAATACATAATTTGTGAATAATATTATGGGTTTGCAGCTGGCAGTGAAGTGTGATATATTGTTAATGCTTTTTGCAAATGTTAGAGTGGGTATCTATCAAGACTCTATTGTCTCTGATGGCTTTCATAAGGCACAATCCAAAAAATACTTCAATCTCCTGCTAAACTAGAGATTTTACTGTTCTGCAGATCATTAGAATTTTTATTACATCTAAATAATAAAAGCTATTATTAGGGTCAATTCATAGCTATGGAGTTTGCAATTTTAAGATTTTCTCTGTGGATTTAGTTTGTACTCTCTAGAATCTAAGCTTTCATTTTAGAGGAAAAAAAAGAGGTAAGTTAACTTTTTGTAGCTTTCTTGGATAGGAAGACAGCCCTGACAACATTTAAATACTGTGCCAGAAAGCCAAGCATATCAGTTTCCAATTAACATTCTCAATCCAAACTCATCTCAATTTTTCTCAGGTGGAAGGAGATTGGGCTATATTGAAGGGTTGTACTTATAAAGTGATTATGAAATTTTCTCCTGTCATCCAGTTTTGTGTGATATCTCTGGGCAATTTCTGATGTTGCTACTGTAGCAACAGCATATTTAGTGTTTGTCATAGACAGGAGCATTCTGAATTGTGAGGGAGGGGCCATGATTTATAATGCTACAAATGGCTCTCAGCGCTAGAATACAAATTCAAATATGATAGTTGATACCAATCTGCAATGTATTTTGGAGTAATCCCAATGCTCATGAAAATCCCTTGATGGTTTGGGGATACATTTTGTCTACCAAACAGTCACTCTGACTGCATTGAGAATTCAGACACAATTTTTAAAATGCAAAAGGGATTTCAGGGTAAATTAGATTTTTTTTAAAACCCCAAGTGTTCAAAATAGAGGCATCTTTGCTTTAAGCACCAAGACCCTGTAAGACTCTGCAGATAGGGTGGCTCTGAGAAAAATTCCATTCCTAGTAAATGTGACTGGGAATGTCAACTGAGAACAACTTTAAATGATGTGTGTATGGTTGGCATTTTCCTACATCAAGAGAGAATAGTATATATCTCATCATTTCTTTTCCCAATGTCTTTATTGAACAAGAGCACCGAGTATGTGCTAACACACACACACGCACACACACATTCACTGGCAGCTATTTCTACCAAAGCCTAAAGAGTACCAGAGTGGAAACAAGTGTGCAATGTAGCTATTGAACCAACAGAGTTATAACATATTTTGATTACCTATTTAGACTCCAACACATCTATAATACATCACTTGTTTAGAATTTAAGAATAAATTCATCATAAACAAATCTCAAGTTCAAGTGCCTGTATCTAACTTGCGGGAAGAAAAGCAGATAGGCACAACTAGCTAGACTAATCATTATACTGTCACCAGCAGTGAGAAGGAACATTCCCAATGGCCTTGCCTTCAGCCATTGTTATCTGAATGGGATGGCCAGCAAGAAGACATTGAGGGCTGGGAAACAGAGAGGCTGACTTTTTGTAGCAATGAACATGGCCTTTGCTCTTAGAAAGCCCCAAGAGAATTCCTCAACACTAATCCCTAAATCAAGCATAGACCAGAATCATTTGCTATTCTTCATCATGTCATAGATGGGGAGGAGCTCAGTAGACATTTCTCATGTTGTAAGTTAAAACTAGAGATGTCATAAAAAAAAAAATGTCACGGACTGGGTGACTTAAACAATAGAAATTGATCTCTCACAGCTCTGGAGGATAGAAGTCCAAGATCAAGATGTCAGCAGGTTTGGGTTTCTTCTGAGGCCTTTCTCCTTGGCCTGTAGATGACTATCTGTTCCTTATGTCTTCACCCTGGACATGAGTGTCTGTATCCTAATCTCTCTTTCTTATAAGGACACCAGTCAAGTTGATTTAGGGCTATCCAAATGACCTCACTTTAGCTGACACACTTTTAAAGGCCTTATCTCCAAATATAGTCACACTCTGAGGTACTGGGTTTTAGGACTTCAAAATATGAATTTGGAAGGGACAGAATTCAGTCCATAACAAGCTTGGATACTGATCTTATGAGTCTCCTGATTCTTCATGGTTTTGCAACATTAGTTAAAAGAATGTTGACACATTTGGGTACCCCGCCCCTGCTTGGTATGGTAAGAATATAGTGTTAGGGAAGCTAATAGAGGAATTTAACACTTGTTGATTTCAGTGTATCCGTTAGTATCACTTGTGCAGCTATCAGATACCTTAGACTACAAGCTGTGGAGGACTGTTTTACAGTTGAAGCTTGGTTGCAGTGACTTGCTTTGATCAATAACATGTGAGTGGAAGTGAGGTGTGCCTTCTCCAACAAGAAGCATAGAGCCATTGCATGCCTTTACCATGGTCTCCTTTCTTTTGGCCATGAGCTCTAAATTTTCCCAGGCAGGATGCATACCATGGGCAAAATAAGCCTTTGTTGTAATTCACCAACGTTCTGGAGTTGTTCCTTACCACAATATGGTTTAGGTCTAAGCTGGATGATACATCTTGTACTCTTATCCCTGCCCCGGAGGCTCCTGTCCATCTGTGTGGCACCGTTTGTCAGTTGCTAGAAACCCTACTAGCATGTCCCACTCAGATCCTTCTGCCCATCCTGGGCAGTGTTATAAGTTTTCCCTGCCCCAATAAAACTCTAATTCCTTTTTCCCTCCAATCAGCACCAGGAAATCAATTTAACCAAACTGACACATAGGAATGTAGATGTCTGGAAATCTCTGCTGCTCAGTTTGACACATAATTTTGCCATAGGAACCTCTGCTTTAAAAAGGGATACAGTGATCCAAATAAAAGTCTCTCTAATATTGAGATTTCAGAAAAAGTTGTTTGGGGAACAGGGACATTCCAGCACCTCTGACACTGCCATACGTACTTACCGGATACCCCTTCCTGCTACTGTTAGAAAAAACCTCCGAGCATAAATCCTTATGATAGAGCGACACCTGAGCTGTATATACCTGACAATTACTTACCATGTACGGGCACTGAGAAAGGCTCTTCACATTCATTATTTCACGTAATCTCTTCAATAGCTCTGTACAATAGGTACAATTTATTATCCCCACACTATAGATAAGTAAATTCCTCTCTAGCCATATGGTGGGGGGAATAAGGGGTTAGAAGTGGAGACAGGTATTTCCTCTTAGAATGGCTTGGTGAGTTCAAAATTCAAAGTTGATCTACCTCTTCTGTTTCAAACACTTATAAATAACAGATGAGAAAGAAAACATAACAAAATGAAAAACAAACAACAAACCAGAAAGATGATGTATCAAGGCTCCAAAGCAAGCCAAAACTCCCTGCGGATCAAAAAAGAGACAGGAACCCAAAACACAGATGGAAAGGAGTGATAATGCTCAAATCATGACCTATCAGATGCTGGTGGTAGCTGTAATGCTTGCTCCTACAAGATAATGGAGAGCTAAGTTCACTACTCGAAGCCAGAGCTGGAAGGTGGCTCTCCACTACTCCTGAAAGGAAGTTTTTAAAAATGCTGCTAAATGAGGCCTGAGGCTTCAATTTTTACAAAGCCAGGAGTCCAGCCACATGGGAGGGACCAAGCTTCATTCTAGCTCTTGTGAATAGATCAGCTATGTCCCCAGTGCCATCAGAAATATGGTACAATTGGGGCACCTGGGTGGCCCAGTCGGTTAAGTGTTGGATTTCAGCTCAGGTCATGATTTCACAGTTCATGAGCTCAAGCCCGACGTCGGGCTCTGTGGTGACAGCTCAGAGCCTGGAGCCTGTTTCGGATTCTGTGTGTGTGTGTGTGTGTGTGTGTGTCTCTCTGCCTCTTCCCCACTCACACTCTGTCTCTCCCTCTCTCTCTCTCTCTCTCTCAAAAGTAAATAAACATTAAAAATTAAAAAAAATATATATTACAATTATAAAACCTTGTCCTCAACTAAGGTGTGAGGGGCCTGAGTAAAGGCAACAGCAAAACCTCTAGGCAGAAAGAGGGAAGCACAAAGGAAAGGAGCAAGGGAAAAAACAATCTCCCCACTTATGATGAGCTTATAAACCCCAATTCCAAAACACAGAGAAAAGTAATGTTAACAAAGAGAGCTACAAACTAATTAATTAGCTAATTAAACTCACTACAAATAAAATCAATGTCATAAAACAGTCTAACAAAGACTGTAACATATTTATGATTAGTAGGGCCATAAAAGCAGCAACATCCAAGAAAATATAATAATGAAATAAAATCAAAGAAATAAAACAAGGTGCTTATGAAAAATAATTAACTGGAAGTCTTATAAAGGAAAAGAAATCAGAGAAATAGAAAAAAGTAAAGGACAAATCTACTGGATAAACCTTAGACTGGAAAGGAAGTAGTAAATTTGAACATTTCCAACATGTATCCAACAGGAGCTCCAGAAGAAGAGAATTGAAGAAATAGTGGCTGAGGATTCCCAGGGTTAAGAAAGACAGGAGACCTCAGGTTCAATATGACTCCAAGTTCTGAGCAAGATAAAGAATAAATCTATGCCCAGATTAAAAACAACAACAACAACAACAACAACAACAACAACTAAACTACGAGCTGCCAAAAATGACATATGGCCACAAAATAATGGCAATTAAGCTGGCAATAAAACTTTCATTAGCAACAATACAAGCCAAAAGACAATGGAATGATTTTTTCAAGTGCTCAGGAAAAGAAACAGTAAGCTCAAATTTTATACACAGCTAAACATTTAATTAAGAGTAAGGGTAAAATAAAGGCTTTTTTACACTTATAAAAATAAAAGAGCTTACCACCCACAGATGTTCATTAAAAGAATTATTAAAGAATATGTTTCACAGGAAGGAAAGTGAAAACAGAGCGACAGTGGATGCAAGTGACTTGCAGAACTCACCGAGATCCAATGTTCACCCCCCTACACAGAACTCAGGGAAACCCGATATTCACCCCCCACAGAACTCACCGAGATCCGACATTCACCGCCCCCCCCCCAGAATTCACCGAGATCCAACATTCACCCCCACACAGAACTCACCGAAACCCCACGTTCACCCCACCCCACAGAACTCACCGAGATCTGATGTTCACCCCACACACACACACAGAACTCACCGAGATCCGACGTTCACCCCCCCAACAGAACTCACCGAGATCCGACGTTCACCCCCCCCCCCACAGAACTCACCGAGACCCGACGTTCACCCCCTCCCAGAACTCACCGAGATCCGACGTTCACCCCCCCCCACAGAACTCACCGAGATCCGACATTCACCCCCCTCCCCACAGAACTCACCGAGATCCGACGTTCACCCCCCACACACACAGAACTCACCGAGATCCGACGTTCACCCCACCCCACAGAACTCACCGACATCCAACGTTCACCCCACACACACACAGAATTCACCGAGATCCGACGTTCACCCCCCCCACAGAACTCACCGAGACCCGACGTTCACCCCCCCCACAGAACTCACCGAGATCCGACATTCACCCCCCTCCCCACAGAACTCACCAAGACCCGACGTTCACCCCCTCCCACAGAACTCACTGAGATCCGACGTTCACCCCCCCAACAGAACTCACCGAGATCCGACGTTCACCCCCCCCACAGAACTCACCGAGATCCGACGTTCACCCCCCCCCACAGAACTCACCGAGACCCGACGTTCACCCCCTCCCACAGAACTCACCGAGACCCGACGTTCACCCCCCCCACAGAACTCACCGAGATCCGACATTCACCCCCCTCCCCACAGAACTCACCAAGACCCGACGTTCACCCCCTCCCACAGAACTCACTGAGATCCGACGTTCACCCCCCCCACAGAACTCACCGAGACCCGACGTTCACCCCCCCCACAGAACTCACCGAGATCCGACGTTCACCCCCCCCACAGAACTCACCGAGACCCGACGTTCACCCCTCCCACAGAACTCACTGAGATCCGACGTTCACCCCCCCACAGAACTCACCGAGATCCGACGTTCACCCCCCCCCACAGAACTCACCGAGACCCGACGTTCACCCCCTCCCACAGAACTCACTGAGATCCGACGTTCACCCCCCCCACAGAACTCACCGAGATCCGACGTTCACCCCCTCCCACAGAACTCACCGAGACCCGACGTTCACCCCCCCCACAGAACTCACCGAGATCCGACGTTCACCCCCCCCCCACAGAACTCACCGAGACCCGACGTTCACCCCCTCCCACAGAACTCACCGAGACCCGACGTTCACCCCCCCCACAGAACTCACCGAGATCCGACATTCACCCCCCTCCCCACAGAACTCACCAAGACCCGACGTTCACCCCCTCCCACAGAACTCACTGAGATCCGACGTTCACCCCCCCCACAGAACTCACCGAGACCCGACGTTCACCCCCCCCACAGAACTCACCGAGATCCGACGTTCACCCCCCCCCACAGAACTCACCGAGACCCGACGTTCACCCCCTCCCACAGAACTCACCGAGATCCGACGTTCACCCCCCCAACAGAACTCACCGAGATCCGACGTTCACCCCCTCCCACAGAACTCACCGAGATCCGACGTTCACCCCCCCCACAGAACTCACCGAGACCCGACGTTCACCCCCCCCACAGAACTCACCGAGATCCGACGTTCACCCCCCCCACAGAACTCACCGAGATCCGACGTTCACCCCCCCCACAGAACTCACCGAGATCCGACGTTCACCCCCCCCCACAGAACTCACCGAGATCCGACGTTCACCCCCCCCCCACAGAACTCACCAAGACCCGACGTTCACCCCCTCCCAGAACTCACCGAGATCCGACGTTCACCCCCTCCCACAGAACTCACCGAGATCCGACGTTCACCCCCCCCCCCACAGAACTCACCGAGACCCGACGTTCAACCCCTCCCACAGAACTCACCGAGACCCGACGTTCACCCCCCCCACAGAACTCACCGAGATCCGACATTCACCCCCCTCCCCACAGAACTCACCAAGACCCGACGTTCACCCCCTCCCACAGAACTCACCGAGATCCGACGTTCACCCCCCCCCACAGAACTCACCGAGATCCGACGTTCACCCCCCCCCACAGAACTCACCGAGACCCGACGTTCACCCCCTCCCACAGAACTCACTGAGATCCGACGTTCACCCCCCCCCACAGAACTCACCGAGATCCGACGTTCACCCCCTCCCACAGAACTCACCGAGACCCGACGTTCACCCCCCCCACAGAACTCACCGAGATCCGACGTTCACCCCCCCCCCACAGAACTCACCGAGACCCGACGTTCACCCCCTCCCACAGAACTCACCGAGACCCGACGTTCACCCCCCCCACAGAACTCACCGAGATCCGACATTCACCCCCCTCCCCACAGAACTCACCAAGACCCGACGTTCACCCCCTCCCACAGAACTCACTGAGATCCGACGTTCACCCCCCCCACAGAACTCACCGAGACCCGACGTTCACCCCCCCCACAGAACTCACCGAGATCCGACGTTCACCCCCCCCCCCACAGAACTCACCGAGACCCGACGTTCACCCCCTCCCACAGAACTCACTGAGATCCGACGTTCACCCCCCCAACAGAACTCACCGAGATCCGACGTTCACCCCCTCCCACAGAACTCACCGAGATCCGACGTTCACCCCCCCCACAGAACTCACCGAGACCCGACGTTCACCCCCCCCACAGAACTCACCGAGATCCGACGTTCACCCCCCCCACAGAACTCACCGAGATCCGACGTTCACCCCCCCCCACAGAACTCACCGAGATCCGACGTTCACCCCCCCAACAGAACTCACCGAGATCCGACGTTCACCCCCCCCCACAGAACTCACCGAGATCCGACATTCACCCCCCTCCCCACAGAACTCACCAAGACCCGACGTTCACCCCCTCCCAGAACTCACCGAGATCCGACGTTCACCCCCCCCCACAGAACTCACCGAGACCCGACGTTCACCCCCTCCCACAGAACTCACCGAGATCCGACGTTCACCCCCCCCCCACAGAACTCACCGAGACCCGACGTTCACCCCCTCCCACAGAACTCACCGAGACCCGACGTTCACCACCCCCACAGAACTCACCGAGATCCGACATTCACCCCCCTCCCCACAGAACTCACCAAGACCCGACGTTCACCCCCTCCCACAGAACTCACTGAGATCCGACGTTCACCCCCCCCACAGAACTCACCGAGATCCGACATTCACCCCCCTCCCCACAGAACTCACCAAGACCCGACGTTCACCCCCTCCCAGAACTCACCGAGATCCGACGTTCACCCCCCCCCCACAGAACTCACCGAGACCCGACGTTCACCCCCTCCCACAGAACTCACCGAGATCCGACGTTCACCCTCCCCCACAGAACTCACCGAGACCCGACGTTCACCCCCTCCCACAGAACTCACCGAGACCCGACATTCACCCCCCTCCCCACAGAACTCACCAAGACCCGACGTTCACCCCCTCCCACAGAACTCACCGAGATCCGACGTTCACCCCCCCCACAGAACTCACCGAGATCCGACGTTCACCCCCCCCCACAGAACTCACCGAGACCCGACGTTCACCCCCTCCCACAGAACTCACCGAGACCCGACGTTCACCCCCCCCACAGAACTCACCGAGATCCGACATTCACCCCCCTCCCCACAGAACTCACCGAGACCCGACGTTCACCCCCTCCCACAGAACTCACTGAGATCCGACGTTCACCCCCCCCACAGAACTCACCGAGACCCGACGTTCACCCCCCCCACAGAACTCACCGAGATCCGACGTTCACCCCCCCCCCCACAGAACTCACCGAGACCCGACGTTCACCCCCTCCCACAGAACTCACTGAGATCCGACGTTCACCCCCTCCCACAGAACTCACCGAGATCCGACGTTCACCCCCCCCACAGAACTCACCGAGACCCGACGTTCACCCCCCCCACAGAACTCACCGAGATCCGACGTTCACCCCCCCCCCACAGAACTCACCGAGATCCGACGTTCACCCCCCCAACAGAACTCACCGAGATCCGACGTTCACCCCCCCCCACAGAACTCACCGAGATCCGACATTCACCCCCCTCCCCACAGAACTCACCAAGACCCGACGTTCACCCCCTCCCAGAACTCACCGAGATCCGACGTTCACCCCCCCCCCACAGAACTCACCGAGACCCGACGTTCACCCCCTCCCACAGAACTCACTGAGATCCGACGTTCACCCCCCCAACAGAACTCACCGAGATCCGACGTTCACCCCCCCCCACAGAACTCACCGAGACCCGACGTTCACCCCCTCCCACAGAACTCACCGAGACCCGACGTTCACCCCCCCCACAGAACTCACCGAGATCCGACATTCACCCCCCTCCCCACAGAACTCACCGAGACCCGACGTTCACCCCCTCCCACAGAACTCACTGAGATCCGACGTTCACCCCCCCCACAGAACTCACCGAGACCCGACGTTCACCCCCCCCACAGAACTCACCGAGATCCGACGTTCACCCCCCCCCCACAGAACTCACCGAGACCCGACGTTCACCCCCTCCCACAGAACTCACTGAGATCCGACGTTCACCCCCCCAACAGAACTCACCGAGACCCGACGTTCACCCCCTCCCACAGAACTCACCGAGATCCGACGTTCACCCCCCCCACAGAACTCACCGAGACCCGACGTTCACCCCCCCCACAGAACTCACCGAGATCCGACGTTCACCCCCCCCCACAGAACTCACCGAGATCCGACGTTCACCCCCCCAACAGAACTCACCGAGATCCGACGTTCACCCCCCCCCACAGAACTCACCGAGATCCGACATTCACCCCCCTCCCCACAGAACTCACCAAGACCCGACGTTCACCCCCTCCCAGAACTCACCGAGATCCGACGTTCACCCCCCCCCCACAGAACTCACCGAGACCCGACGTTCACCCCCTCCCACAGAACTCACTGAGATCCGACGTTCACCCCCCCAACAGAACTCACCGAGATCCGACGTTCACCCCCTCCCACAGAACTCACCGAGATCCGACGTTCACACCCCCACAGAACTCACCGAGATCCGACGTTCACCCCCCCCCACAGAACTCACCGAGATCCGACGTTCACCCCCCCCCACAGAACTCACCGAGATCCGACGTTCACCCCCCCCACAGAACTCACCGAGATCCGACGTTCACCCCCTCCCAGAACTCACAGAGATCCGACATTCACCCCCCACACAGAACTCACCGAAACCCCACGTTCACCACCCCCCGCCAGAACTCACCAAGATGCGACGTTCACCCTCCGCCACAGAACTCACCGAAACCTGACGTTCACACCCACCCCCCCCCCACGCACACACGCCCCCATGGGAGAATTATATTTTCCTGTCCCTCTTCAAGTCAGGCTTGGCCATTTGACTTGATCTGAGCAAATGTGAGCAAAGTGATATATATAATTAATTCCCTTAGGTGAAAGCTCTAAGAGCCAGCACATGCCTTCCTGTTTCCTTTCCCCTCTGCCTCAGCCACCAGCACCCTTCCAGATGGACATGGTAGTGAGGATGGGCTTCAGAATGCAGAAGCTGAACCGCCAGCCGACCTGGAATGTGTGCAGGAAATAAAACTTTGTTTTATCAACCATTACTTTTTAAAAGTTATTTGTAACCATGGTATGTATCATCATGGCTGATACAAAGGACAAGGTCAATAACAGCCTAACACTACCTCACAATGTCTACGGCATTTACCTCACTTCATCTCATTTTATCATCTTATGTCATCACAAGAAGGGGGAACACAGTATAAGATATTTTGAAAGAGAAAGAGAGACCACTTTCACATAACTTTTATTACAGTATATTGTTCTAACTGTTCTATTTTATTAGTTCTTGGTGTTAAATCTATTACTGTGCCTAATGTATAAAATAAACTTTGTCATAGGTGTTTATACATAGGGGAAAAAAACCATCATAGATGTAGGGTTCAGTACAGAAATTGATCAAACATGCTGGAAATTTTAATTAAAAATCAATTATAAAAATACTAACTTTTAATGAGCATCTAAATCTCTAGGCAACAATAACATGGAATATGTTCAAAGGAGAGTTAAAGCATATTCTGGAAGACAATAAAAATACTGAATAATTTTAAGCTTTGTTTAAAAATGTATAGACAAATGCACATGCTTATAATTTAAGGATATTGACCAGAAGAAATCTAAAGCTTTCAAATGGCAGGATAGACAAAGGCTTATATTGAAAACTCATCCAGCTCATGTGAAATTAGGAGGACAAAGAGATAATAGAAATCATAAAAGAATATGGCAGAAATGGATCCAAATATAAAAATCACAATAAAATGAAAGAAGATAATGTCACACATAGAAGACCAATCAGATAGTATCAAACTGAATCTGTTTAAATTGCATTTTTAAAAACCTAGCCATTTGCTGCTTTATAAAAAACATGCCTAAAACAAAACCACACAAAAAATTGAGAGAAAGGTGCACTAGATAAATACTAATTGTTAAGGGCTGAACAGTGTCTCCCTTCCCCCAGTTCATATGTTGAAGTCCTACCCACAGGGCCTCTGAGGATGGCGTGTTTGGAGATAGAGTCTACAAAGAGCTATTTAAGTTAAAATGAGGTCACTAGGGTGGGTTCTAATCCAATGTGACTGGTGTCCTTACAAGAAGACGAAATTTGGACACAGATACATACAGAGGGGAAGACGAAGATGATGTGAAGACACAGGAGAAGGCGGCCATCTCCAAGCCAGCGAGAGAAGCCTCAGAGGAAACAGCCCCACTGACATGCTTAATCTGGGACATTAAGCCCCCAGAACTGTGAGAAAATTAATTTCTTTGTTTAAGCCACCTAGTCTGAGCTACTTTGTTATGGCAGCCCTAGCAAACTAATACACGTATCCAAAGAAACCTGAACTACAGTAGAATTCAAGTCAAAAATGCACTCATAGCATTAAAATAGAACACTAAACATGAAATAGATCTAATTCTTCCTTGCATCCTCTCCAATCAAACTTGAGTTCATGCCACAAAAAAAAAAAAAAAAAAAAAAAAATCACTCTGATCAGTGTTACCAAAGACCTTTATGTTACCAAAACCAATGGTCAGTTTCCAATCTTCATCCTACACAACTTTTTGCAACATTTGACAGAGTTGATGATACCTTCCTTCTAGAGAGCCTTCTAGAAAATCTTCACTTTCCTCCCGAGTCACCATACTCTTTGCTCTTTCTGCTCTGCTCTTTCTTGCCTCAACCTTTGCACTGAGGGTCAGGCTCTGGATGTCTCCTTCTCTTTCCATCCTCACACCCACAGCAGAAGATGCTAACCATCTCCTCAGAACAGCTGCTGTTGTGGGGGAAGGGTGAGAATAACTGCAGTCCCCTGTGACTCAGGGGAATAGGGAGGGGGGATGCAGGGAGTGGATACGAGAGCAGACAGGCAGACAACCGGCACAATAATTAAGAGGCATCACCAGAGTAATACTACAGTGTTAGTTATGAAGCATAACTCTTCACTTGTAGATCCTCTAAGTCTTTCCCCTTACTAAATGGCAAGCCTATTCAGCCAGTTGCTCAGGCAAAAATCTTAGGACCCATTCTTGATTCCTGTCTTGCTATCTTAGCTGGCATCCAGTTCATCACCAGGATTCAGAAATCCTCCTACATCTACCATCATCCCTATAGTGCAAACCACTGTCAGCCTGGCCACTTGGACTGTGACATTAACCTCCTTGCTGGCCCTCCACCTCCCCTCTCGTTTCATTACCTTTAGCTCTCCATGCAGCCCACAGACGTATCTTTCCAAAAAGAAAGTCCTACCCTGTCACTCTGGCCCTCACCGTTCCTCAAACCTAACAGTGGCAGTCCTTGATACAGCATGCTTCCTCCTCGGGGGCTCTCCCTTCGTCTCTGCCTGGAACGATCTTCATGACTCACCTCCATGCTTTGTTCAGTCCTTTTCAAGTGTCATCTCCTCAGGCTGCCTTCTCTGATCATCCTGGGAACGGAACTCCCCATCCCAGCCTGTCATCTCCCACCCCTCCCCTGCTTCCTCCTCCTTTACAGCACCTGCAGCTCCTGACCTCAGTCGCTGGCTGTTCACGATAGATCATCTCTCTCCCCAGCTAGGGCATAAGGTCCTCAAAAGCAAGAACTTTCCTGGTTATGCACACTGTTTTATTCCCAGCACCTGGAACCATGTCGGGCACATCAGAAGTACCCAGTAAATATTTGTTGGCTGAATGAATACATACTTTAGTGAGTGAAACATGACATCATATGTACCTAGTAGCAAGACATTAAGTTGTTCTGTCTTGAACATGCTCTCGTCAGCAAGCTTTGAAATATAGAGGCCAAATATGAGAAGATTAATGAGAAATTAATAATCCTCAAGTATAAGGGGTAAATCAGTTTTAAAATAGAGTAAGACTGTAAAAGATTTGAACTACAAAGTACTGGGTTAGACCTAAGATACATGTAAAATCCCATATGCCCAAAATAGAGAGCATATATCCTTATAAGCACACATTGATGAAAACTAAAGATAACCTAAATCAGAAAGGGAGCCCTAACACATTACCACTCATCTATATTATAAAGCCTATATTTTCTGAACATAAGGCAAAAAAATCAACCATAAAAATAGAGTAAATTAAGACATATGTGTTTGGAAATAAAGAATTTGACTTCTACACATCCATGGATTAAAAGAATCAGAGCAGAAGTTACTGAATGTTGCTAAAAGTATTATATTTCAAAACTCATGATATGCAACTAAAGTGTTATTAACTCTATGGCCATTGATGAACTTGTTGCAAAACAATCAATAGTTTTTTAAAGGGATGTGTTCATCAACCAGATGGTAAGAATCCATTTACAATGTGTACATATATCAAACTACTGACATGTACACTTTAAATATCTTACAATTATATTTATCAAGTATACCTCAATAAAGCTGGGAAAAATAAAAACATACATACATACATAAAATAATTACGCCTTCAAATTAAAAAAACGAGAAAAAGAACAAAAGTACACCATAAAAGGATATAAGAAAGGAAGTAAAATGTAAAAGAAGACATTTATGAAAGAGAAAAAAGGCGTGCCTGAGTGGTTCAGTAGGTTAAGCATCTGACTTCGGCTCAGGTCTGATCTCACTATTCGTGGTTCGAGTCCTACACCGGGCTCTGTCCTGACAGCTCAGAGCCTGGAGCCCGCTTCAGATTATGTGTGCCTCTCTCTCTCTGGCCCTCCTCCACTTGCACTCTGTGTCTCTCTCTCTCAAAAATAAATAAAAGTTAAAAAAAAAAAATAGAAACAAACAATAGGGGGAATCTAGAAAATAAAAGTTGATCTTTGAAAAACTAGGATCTTGTTAAGGAATATTACAAACAAAAAGATCATAACTATAGATAGAGACAGATACATCCTTAAAAATACTTTGAATAAGTTTATGCCAATAAATGGATTATCTTCTATAAAAATATAGTTTACAAAATTGACTGAAGAAATAGTCAGCTACTAAGCTACACACCAAAAAAAGTAGCGGTCAAAAATTTCTTCCACCCGCAAAGTCACCCCTCTCAAAACAAGTTATATGGGTGAGGTTACAGAAATTTACAATCTCCACCTTAAAAATTATTTCGGAAAATAAAATGTAGGAAGGCAAGCCAATTAAATTCATGAGATTTCTAGAATTTATACCCAGAGAACAAAGACAATAGAAAAAAAGGTACAAAAACAAAACAAAAATATAAGATTGATACATTTAGCTTATTAAATTAGAAGTTTTTCTACCCTGGGGCGCCTGGGTGGCTCAGTTGGTTGAGCACCCAGCTTCGGCTCAGGGTTCATGAGTTCTCTGATGTCAGCACACAGCCCGCTTCGGATCCTCTATCCCCCCTGGTTCTTTCTCTCTCTCTCTGTCTCTCTCTCAAAATAAATAAACAGACTTTAAAAAAAAGGCTTTCTGCACCAAAAGATACCATAAGCAAAATGAAAACTCTAGCCCCGAACTGGGAGAAATTGTGTGTGTGTGTGTGTGTGTGTGTGTGTGTGTGTGTGTGTGTATACATATATATGTATACATATACATATATATGAAGTATATGAAAAACATAAAATCAGAAAGAAAAACTCTTAGAAATATATGAAAGACATAAAATCAGAATATGAAAAGGAATATATGAAAAACATAAAATCACAAAGAAAAACTCTTAGAAAAAATAGGCAAAGTATATATCCAAGCACTTCACAAAGAGGAAACTAGAATTTATAATAAACTTAAGAAGAAATGCTCCATCTCATTTGTAATTAAAGGAATGCAAAGTAAAACAACGAGACACCATTTCATTCCCAACACATTGGCAAACTTAAAAGCCTAATAGTACCACATGTTGAGGAGAATGAAGAGAAAGACCTAGCACACAGCACTGGTGAGCATACAAACTGGCTCCACAACTCTGGAGAACAATATGGCAATAATTAGTAAAGAGCATGCCTGACAATATAACAATTCCAATTCTTGGCATGTAATCCAGATAAATTCTCCAGCATATGTGCCCAAGTAGACATGCACAAGAATGATCGCTGCAGCTTTTTTTGTTGTAGCAGAAAAAAAAAATTGGAACCAATTTAATGTTTATTAAGGGCGAACTGGATAAATAAATTGTAGTATATTCATACATGAGAACTTTATGCAGCAATCAAAATAAATGAATTAGAGCTACATTTATCAAAATAGATAAATCTCAAAAGCATTAGATTGAGAAAAAAAAGAAAAAGTCCAATGGTAGAATATCAATATATTGTCAGTACAAAGATTAAAAACATGCAAAACAACACTGTTTAATGTTTGTATGTGAGATATATATATATATAGTGAGTCTAGAATATATATATATATAGTGAGTCTAGTATATATATATAGAATATATATATATATAGTGAGTCTAGTATATATATATAAATATATATATAGAATATATATATATATATATATATATATATATATATATATAATGAGTCTAGTACTAATATAAAAACATGCATAGGAATAAAAAGGACAGATTGAAGACAGTGCTGACATCCGGGCAATGAGAAACTATTACAGTATCAAGAAGATGTAACCAATAGGCTTTAACTGAGTTAGGGGGGGCAGTATTTTTATTTCTTAATAAACGATCCAAAGCAAATAAGGCCAAATGTTAACATTTATTAAAGTTTCATAGTATGTGGATGTTTGTGGCATTAGTCTCTGTGATTTTTTTTTCTGTATGTTTAGACTATTTCATAATAAAAAAAATAAAACTGGAGGCTAGAAAATGTCAAGAAGAAAAGCTAAAAGACTAGACAATGAGCCGGTGGGGGGGGGGGGTGAGTGGGGGGGGAGGTTAAAGTGGTTTAGGATTATCAGGAATTGGAGAGAAGGAAATAATAGGAGAAAGTAAACCCAAAAGGAAGAGCCAGAGAGACAAGCAAGGTGAGCGGGAGACGGACAAAAGCATACACCTGCTGGCTAACGTGTGAGGGAATGAAGGCATGCCTAGACCATTTCATCCTCTCTTCCCCTGCTGCCCACACTCACTGGATCGCTCCTCAGGAATCAGGGCTGGTGGGGAGAGAATCCTGGCTCGCACTGAGCCCGGCCACGGCACCTGTGCTCTCCTCGCTCCCAACAGCTGGGTCTTTAATTAGTGATGGGGGCTGGAGGAGTCAGCTTTATTCATTTATCCCCGCATAGGAGCAGTCTCTGCCATGACTCCTGAAATGTGAAAGCTGAGAAAGAGATGTTAGCACTCCTAAGACTGCTTTTTCCTGCCATGGGGAATCACTCCCCGAGCAATGCCAACTTTAAGAAACTATTGACCATTTAATTCTAAGAAGTAAAACAATTTTTACTTTTAGGAGAAATGTTACTGTGAAAGGGAGAAATTACAGTACTAGGAGAAACTGTACTGTATATTGTGTTCACACAGAATAAAGTAGAATTTACCACCTTTAGCTCCAAATATTTCCCACCTCTGAGGTTCCTTCTCCCCACTCCAGTGAATAAAGTGTGGCGCCATCTTGGCTTCTCCTTCATTATCTCCCACATCCAGTCAGTTATGAAAGCTGTCAGTTTGCTCCTTCTCAACATGCTTATCTCCCCACCGTTTATGTCCCCACCTCTTGTCTAATTGGTCTCCACACCTGGGTCTGTTCTTCCTTAAAGACATCCTCTACACCGTCACATGATAAAGGGTGTTCTAGCCCAGTCCTGATTTTATTACACCTTTCCTCAGAAAACACGAATGGTACCCTAATGTGTAAAGACAGAGCTCAAACTCTCCACTCCAGTATTCAAAGCAAGCCTGCCGAGATCCGGTCCCTTATCTCCTGCAGCTGCTCCGCTTGGCTCCTTCCACCATTCCGCTCCCACACTGTGCCCTGCCACATGGTCATTCTTAAACATTCCCTGCCATTTTCCACCTCTGAATAGTTAGGAAGTTTCCTTTATTTTCTCTTTCCCCAACCCCACCAAGGGAAATCCAATCCAGCCTTCAGGTCCAGCACTGATGCTGTCTACTCCGTGGAACATTCCCTAAAGCAAGCTCTACCTTCGCCAGGACTGGCAAGTGCTGATTATAAATCACAGAGGGCCAGGGTGGCATTTCCATTTCATTGCCAGATTTCCACTTAAGTCTAGCACACTATCTTACATATGATAGGCGCCCAACAATATTCAAATGAATGCATGTAAACATGCATTTATATGTACTACCTATAATCACATGTATTCTTATAATCACAAAATTGATACAGATCTAATTTTAACCCTGCACTTCTGTCATCTAATCGGCCCTCAATATGTAACTGTGAATTAATGGTTGGCTGAGTAAACGAATGGATGCATTTTCCTATATTTACTTTCCAATGGAATGAGATATCATAGGTCACTATATATCATTGTCAGTTGCCCTATGTTCTTGCCAATATCTTTGCTCAAAATCCTTGGGAGTACATTTCTAAGTTCTGAGAGCAATAGATAAACATTAATTCTATTTAATATGGTTCTAAAGGGAAAATGTAAATGTAGGGATCTGTCTACATGTATATAAATGCATTGCACTTTACGTTGCAAGAGACAATGTTAATCGCATAATTTGATGTTCTTCCACATCTTTTCTTTTTTTTTCTGACCCCTCTCTCCTGAGTTGATTCCTTGGCCTTATAATGAGAATGACTCCTGGTGAATACTAGCCATTTGATTCTTTTTTAAAAATATCACTCAATTGCCCTCCTTGGGACTAATAGCATCTTTCCCTACAAATGACTGCTGCAGGTTATTAGGTCATACTTTCTTGGAATATTCTATCCTTCATTTATAACTTTTAAATTAACCCAATTATTTCTAATGGCGAGTTGGAGTATCTTGAACAGCAAAAAAAAAAAAAAAAAAAAAAAAAAGAAAGAAAGAAAGAAAGAAAAGAAAAGAAATGTGTTGTTATGTGACTCCATTCATTGTTGAAAGGAGATGGGAAAACTTGCTTGAGTGGAAATTGATCATTAAATCAACACATCCTCCGTGCCCTTTACAGCACCTCCTCCCAAAGGAGACGTCACCACGCAGAGACTGCCAGGGCCTCCAGCACCCTCTTGCTTCTGCACATCTAACTGAGAAAATGACCACGCAAAAAAGGAACTCAATTTTTAAAAACGTCAATCAACTGATATTACTTCCAATGTAATATGTTCACCCACACTGCATTAAAAATATATATGCACTAAACCTCCCGTCAGCTAGAAAAGAGGCTAACGAAGTTTCACTCTATTTCAATAAGAGTGAGTCAATTTAGGGGCCTTTGTTGTGTCTAGAGGCAAGATTTTTCTCTTGGGTTATCACAATACCGTGGGTGTCAATCAAAGAGCCACCGTCGGAGGACCAAGAGAATATCAGATGAGATCCATCACCAGGCTGAATTTTGGGCTGTATTTGTAAATGATTTCCTCGGCTGGGTCATCAATCACAAAGTCATCTGCATGGAGAGGATACTTCATTATTGTTCTATGGGGCTCCAATTAAGTAGGACATGACAAACAGCTATCAAGTTGACAACTCATCCAAGTATTCAGCAATTACCACAGCCCGTGGCCATGAGAGAAACGTGGGTCTCTCTGCTTCCTTCTCAGGTGAAGGTTGACGGGAGTGAAAGATTTACTTCAAATAGCCTTCTGAGTGTCTTGCTCCTAACCAAGAAGTCTCCTTGCAAAAGGCCCCTGACTCAACTTTTCATGTGGAATCATCACGAGTGAACGTCAATTTTAAATTCCTCTACACATGCAGATAGTTTGGCACGAATGCAATGACTTCCCGTGCAAAAAGGATAATGATATATTTTCATTCATTCCCAGAGTTCCCATGAAGCCATAGGCATTGCATCAAAAGGTAACCAAGTTTAAGTACTGTACTTAGTAGAAGTACAAACCATTGACTTGATTTTCATATTTATGCAGAAGTGTTTAGTCTCTACCACACCACTCCATAGGAATGATAGGTGTTTTCAGATCTTCAGGGGGAACAGCATAGTGGCATTTAAGCTGCCTTTGATTGACTAAGGTGATTTGATTTCCACTAATAACTCACAAGAGCTGTTAGGAAAATTGGATGGTATTTATAATTCTAATTTGTTTTACTCTGTAACTCTAGGAAACATCATTGTGGTAAATAGATTGAAATGTCAGGGTTATCACTTGCCACACAAAGTTTATTTTATTTTTTCCCCACTGAACAAATGCCAGCATCGCAGCCTGCTGAGACCAAGCTTATGTGAACTAGTGATCCAGGCAGCCTTTGGCAGTTCCGAGTGGCCATTTGGCCCGCCGGAGCTTACACTGCATAGATTCCCCGGGACGGCCTCCAACTTCAGGGTAGTCAGAGACTTCTCAACGCTGCTGGGGCCCCCGTGTCATCCCGCAGCAGCAGGCTGCTTCCTAAGAAGCTGGCTCCTCTCGCCGTTCCAAGAGGGAAACTTGAATGCTGTTTTGGCAGCTTTGCAGCGCCGTTCGCTCTCTCCCCGTGGCTGAAGAAACTTTTTGAAAGTGCTAGGAGCACAGTTTGGAATCTTCGTCCAGAACGACTTGGAGGAAAGCTGCTGTGAAAGTTGGGACTGGCTTCTTTGGCGAGCTCTGCTGAGGAGCCAGATGCCATTTTTGTGTGTGATACATGCATACGGGGAACATGGCTCCGAGGACAATGTCCAAGGCGTGACAGCGCTGAGGCTCCAAGAGCTTCTTCATCAACAGACCTTCAGTCCCGTGAGTGTAAATCCATCTTCCACAAAACGCGGCGATCGGTTTCAGGAATCCTAAATTGCCCTTCACAGTTTGTTTGTTTGTTTTTTCTCATTCCCCAGTAAATCTGACCAGATGACTTAAGTACATCTTAAAAAGATGTCTTTTTAAAATTGTGTTACTGTTGACTTTGTTAAGGATTCATGTCACATACCTGCGAGATGCCCATTTTCCAAATAAAGAAAGGAGATGCGATGAGAGCAGGTTGGTGAACCAACCGAGATAGAAGAGCAAATCAGATCATGCCTCTGGCATCATGTTCCATGAGCCAGAAATCAGCTCCCGGTGCCTCAGTTTCTGGGTCTGCACAAATCAAGTTTGTAATACCATCTCCTGGCTTGAGTTCATCTGCCTCGTGAGGAATACATTTTTTTTAATTCACTTGTTTCATTTTGCTTTTGATCTGGAGGGCTTGCTAGTTTCACTTTGACTTAATTCTGTTTGTTGATTTTGTAAAACATATACGTAGATCAAAAGTCAATGCTACAAAACACTGATCCCATCCCCCTGATCTTACACCATCCCCCTAGGGGTAACCATTTTTATTAGCCTTCGGTTTATCCTTTCATTATTTAAGCATAAACTGATATATTCATATCTGCTTACCCTACACCTTTCTTGGATATGAGATAGTTTATCAGACACATTGTTCTGCACTTTGGCGTTTTCATTTAACCACTTTAATCACTTCAAAGCAGTGTATGCATAGACACTCCACATTTATTTTCACAGGTGCGTGGTACTCCACTGTGTAATTGTGTAATTGTTCTTTCACCTGAACCCTTGTGGATAGACAATATAGGTTATTTCTAGTCTTTTGAAATTAAAAGTAGTGCTACAATAAATAGCTTTGTGCACGCATGTTCTAATATTTTTGTCAGTTTATTTTGGGGGCAGGTTCCTAGAAAGGGGACTTGTAGTCAATGGAAATGTGTACATGATTTAGTTAGCTATTACACAATCCCATCCATTGGGTTTATACCATTTTTTCTTCCTACCAGCAATGTATGAGAATGTCCTATTTCCCCTCAGACTAACCAAGAGAATATTTTCAACATTTTGGATTTCTGCCCACGTGACGTCAGTCTCCCATGTCCTGATTATCAGACCTAGCTCCGTATTTTCTGTAAGAAACAATTTATTTCACCAAGTGCTCACTTCAGAACGCAGCTTGATGATATTATTATTACTAACCTGGACTCCCTCTTTCATCAAAAGAGCACTTCTTCTCTTGGAATGAAGGGAAGAAAACCCCCCTTCAATGAGTTCAGGTGATAAAAAGGATTGTGAGGCCACACATCCTATTCATTCAACCAAGATTTGCCAGGTACCTACCCTGAACCTACTAGATGCTACTAAAGCATTCAGGGACTGGAATATAGGCCTGTAATGTGGTAAAGTTCTAGAAAAATGTCTAATGTGCCAATATACAAGCAAAACCATAATAGGTCTCAAGTAATCCCAGGCAAATGTGAGATCCAGTCTTTGCCTAACGGTCTGTGAATAACATGATGCTATTTGCTCAACTCTGACATTCTGTGCTGCCCCATCAGAAAGGAAAATGAGGGAATTTTATGGATATGAGAGTTAGATGAAAGGAAAAGAGAAGGGGGAAAGGCCAGGTAAATAGGCATGAGATTTCTCCTTCTACTGGGTAGAAGGCTGATTCAACCGTACATTGCCATTAGTACCCAGAAGCATCTCGCACAAAGAAATTCACCAGTAAATGTTTGTAGTGTAGGGATCAATTTTGTAAAATAGTATTTGTGCATGCTTGTTGACACCAAAAGAGAAATATCTCAATTCTTCTTTCTTTAAGCCCCATGACATGAAGCACTTTGCTGATTTCAGTCTTCCAGTTTGAAAAAGGTTCTTCCCATTAATCAACTTCTAGAAATAATAATAGCTGACCTTTGTTGAATGGTTTCTGTGTGGGATCACTTCTAAGCCCATAACGTGTGTTATCTCATTTTATCTTCTAAACAACGCTGTGAGGTAAACACAATTATTTCTCCCATTTTACAGATGGGGAAAGTGAGGCACAAAAAGGTTAAGTAACCTACCCACAGAGTTCAGTTCTTATGAGTTCCAAGAATGAGGATCTAGAAATAGCACACTCTCCAATTCACTTGTAAACTAAGACCTGCAAAAGAATCCCTTTGAGAATTTAGAGTTACTATACATAGACTGACCTTCTTATTCCTAAGTGGGACTGTCACACCATAGCCAAGTCCCATCATCCTCCTCCTGCTACATCTCCAGGAAGTAACCCCACCCCCTACCCATTCTGTGTGGGTCTTATTCTGAGTTCCCTCTCTGCCTCAGACTTTTGTTTCAACTTGATTTTTTTTTCATTGTGAAAGGATTCTCTGTCACCTCTAGTTAATTAACACATCCATCACTTCATGTACTTATCTTTTTTTTTTTTCTTTTTTTGGTGAAAACATTTAAGTTCTACTCTCTTAGCAAATTTCAACTACACAACACAGTGTTATCTATTATACTTAATGACGTTTTGCATTAGATTCCTTTTCTCAAACTCTCCCTATTTCTCCTACCCCTCACCCCAGGCAACCACTTTTCTACTCTCTGTTTCTAAGAGTTTGACTTTTTTTTAATTTTATTTTAGATTCCACACAGTCCATCTAGTATTTGTCTTTCTCTTTCTGGCTTATTTCACTTAGCACAGTGATAATGTCCTCAAGGTTCATCCATGTTATCACAAATGGCAGGATTTCATTCTTTCCCATGGCTGACTAATATTCCACTGCATACATACGCCACATTTTCTTCATTCATTCATTCACTGATAGATACTTAGGTGCTTTCTAGATCTTGGCTATTGTGAATAATGCTGAAATGAAAATGGGCATGCAGATAACTCTTCAATATCCTGTTTTCATTTCCTTTGGATATATACCCAGAAATAGGATTGCTGGATCATATACATGGTAGAGTTCTATATTCAATTTTTTGAGAAGCCTCCATACTATTTTCCATAGTGGGTGCACCAATTTACATTTCCACCAAAAGCATGCAAGGGTTCTATTTTCTCCCTGTGGTAGCACTTGGTATCTCTTCTTTTTTTGATAATGGCCATTCTAAAAGGTATGAGGTGATATGTCATTGTGGTTTTGATTTGCATTTTCTTGATGATTAGCGATGTTGAGCACCTTTTCATGTACCTGTTGGCCAGTTAAATATCTTCTTTGGAAAAATGTCTGTGTGGGTTTTGCCCATTTTTTTAAATTGGGTTATTGGGCTTTTTGCTCTTAAGTTGTATGAGTGTTTTATGTATTTTGGATGTGAATTCCTTATAGGATATGTGGTTTACAAATATTTTCTTCCATTCCATAGGCTGCCCTTTGATTTCGCTGATGGTTTCCTTTGCTGCTCAGAAGCTTTTTAGTCTGATGTAGTCCTACTTATTTATTTTGGCCTTTGTTGCCTTTGCTTTTGATGTCAAATCCAAAATGATCATTGCCAAGATTGATGCCAAGGAGATTACTCCCTATGTTTTCTTCTAGGAGTTTTAGAATTTCAGGTCTTATGTTCAGGTCTTTAATCCATAAAGTGAGTTGATTCTTAATCTTATTTCTATGCATCCAATTAGTCTATTCACCACTTCCCAGAAGCCTGGGCCTGGGTTTATAGTTTAAAATTCTTCACTATATATTAATAGAAATTACATTGCTCAGCCTTTCAGCTGTTTAAATCACTGCAATGATTTTCCAGGACCCAGCTGTCATTTGCCTTCTCCATATGCCATCTAAGGAGAGATGAGTTGCAAGGTTCTATTGCTGGACCTCCTGCCTTACAATATGATATCAATTATGGCATTTGGGTAATGCTGTTAAACAATGATCAAGAAGCTCAGCGTAATACTTATAGGCAAATTACTATTCTCGTTTCTTAATAAGTTGCTCTAAAATATGAGGTCAGTAAAGGGCCACATCATCTTAACCTTTCCAGAAAACATACTGAGTTTCTTGATTCTATTTTATTTTACTTTTTTGTGTGAACAATTATCTAATGAAAACCAATGCAGAAAACTTTCAACTATATATTCACTCACACTGGTTCTAGAAGAAAAAAAAATCAGCCTGATCTCCATCAAAGTTGGTCTAAAGAACTATGCTGACTTTATGGAATAATCTGAAACCTCTTGTGTGATCATGTGCTGTTATTGGCTGCATAACTGTAGCCTTGATACAACGGTTGCAGTAACTTTACCTGGTCTTTTAACATAATCATATTATGGATGTGATACAAAGACACTAAACCTATGCATATAGAAATGATTGAGATATAGATCCTGCCTTAAAATATCTCGCTTTCATAGGAGACCTGGCACAAAATCAAAAAGTCATCATATAATAGTTAAATGTTATTAGAAAGTAATGCACAACATTTGTCTCACCATTTTCCACTTGATCATATATGGTTTTTGTAATTGAAAAGTCATTTTCCTTACTTTAAAAAAGCCTTCAGACTTTAATGTGTGCCTCTTGCCCCAGCACTGATTGTCTGGAACTCCAGAAACTTGGTGTCTGAAGTTGAGGGCAGGGCTCATTCATCCTTGCCTGCTCAAGTGGGATAAAAATGCTATTTCCCTTTGAAGTTTGCAACTCTGAGTGCTTGCATCTTCTTATCCTCAAGGCAAAGCAAAAACAAATGAACACAAAGGAAAGGAAGGTTTACATTAACACTGCTGGGCAAAAGTGTGAATCCTTGTAACTGCATGTTTATAATACCACCTAAACACAGCAGTTACATGGACACTGAATGATGCTGTGGTTTCTTTCACTTATTGAAGGCTTTTATGCCATGTCATGGGCTGAGGACTTGAGGAAGAGAAGCAGCTCACTTAGCACTGAGGGATAAACAGTTCACCAGAGAGGACCTCTGCCATAAACCCCTAATAGAAAATATTTCTTTTGTTAAAAACATTCTGGCATTCAAAAATCCAAATCCAACATGACCAATTGGGGATGAGGAATAAATCCAAGATGGTGCCATCAACTGTAACATAATTGAATAGCTCATCACCCAATACTCGCTCCAGCATTGTGATGAACCCTTCCAGATAGACTTCATTTTTCACGTATTCTCAGCAAAAACTAAAATCCAGCATAAACCTAGAAAGATTTACAATATTATCCTCTTTTCTCATTTTTCCAGAGAATACTATTTGGCACAGATATTGAGAAAAGTGTGAGTTGCAGAGGCTGGTTTGACAGTTGGTATATGGAAGAGTCTCAAAGAATAAAGTATTTTGATGTAACTGAAGTCACATGAAACTGAATCAACTTCTGGAGTCAGCCTCTTTAATATGGAACTATGGGGTGCCTGGGTGGCTCAGTTGGTTGAGTGTCCAACTTTGGCTCAGGTCATGATCTCATGGTTCGTGAGTTCAAGCCCCATATTGGGCTCTGTGCTGACAGCACAGAGCCTGGAGCCTGCTTCAAGTTCTCTGTCTCTGTCTCTCCCTGTCTCTCAAAAATGAATAAATGTTAAAAAAAAATTTTAATAAAGAAAATAAAATGTAACTACACGGGATCCTATGCAACAAGTTTTTCCATCAGAAAATTAAAGTAAGCCTTTCATTATGAGCAATGTCCACCAAAGTACCCATGAAAGATGATTATTCAACCTCAGTTTGTTGTTGAATCTCCAAGTCTATCTCAGAATATACAATGTCCCTCTTCTATCAAATCAGATAGTTTGCTTATCCCATGTTAAATGTTATTTGACATCTAATTTCTCTTCAGATGCAAGGAAAGATCCAAACACATATTTCTATTCCAAACAAAAATATATAAGAAATACCTCTTTTTTTCCCAATGGCTATTCTCAGCTCTTTTCTAATCCATATTTGAATCACGCTTCTATTATTATGAATTAGAAATGCACAATCAAATGTATTTAAATTTTATTTTCTATAAACCACTTCAGGCCACAAATTCCAGTGGATCCATGACTATAAAACCCCAATTCTAGGGCAGAGATATCAGAGACACAGTGGTAGTCAAGACCAGAACTAGACCTAAGATATACATTGCTCTTCTTTGGTGATATAACAGATTTAATCAAAATTAGTCAAATTATTCAAGTAATATTCATTTATTCAATCAATAAATAGTAATTGAACATCTTCTAGTGCAAAGATCTGAGTGAGGGGCTTGGTATAGGACTGTAAATAAGAAGTTGTAATTGTTCAACTTCAAGACATGTATATTCTGCCTGGGAATTCAGATGTTGAATAACTGGTTGCACAATATATTATTTAATTATATTTGAGATTTGGGTAACCAAGAAGAGATACAAAATTTTTAACTGGGGAAACAGACCTAGTTCAAGGCAAAGTAGAAGGTTTTATGTAAGATTCTCTGAAAAACTACTTTGAGCTAAATTTTAGAAGTGAATTAACTAGGAAAAATGAAGGAAAACACATTCCAGGTAGAAGGAATACCAGGTGCAAAGGGCCTGGGGCAGAAAGGATGATGTACTACTCCAGGATATGAAATAAAGCCAGAGAAATGTGTGCAAGTATTCTACATTATTAAGTTGAAATAAAGAGTATTTTCTTTGGATAAATATTAAGTAAATATGATCATAATGTAGAAATATGATATCTATGCCATCTGGAAGTTTTAGGCCTCTTATTTAGAAATCCAAACCCCAGTTGGTAAAAACAAACAGACAGACAGACAAACCAACCAGGAAAACCATAACTATGGTTTGGAAACAGAACAGATTAATACAAAAATAACTTTATTGAATGCCACTGAATTTTCCTTAGCTCTGCAAAGGCATGTTCCTAACAGAAAAAGTCAGAAATCGATCTCTGAGATTGACTTCAAGGTCATAGCTAGATGGCAATATAAACACACTACAGAAGAATAGGTTTTTATTTTCATAAGCATTTAACTGCAAAATGTCCTCAGAGCACTGTAGATTCAGGGAGAAAAAAGAGATCAACCGTATGTTCCTATTAGGATTCAATGGAGGTTATGCCTTCATTGGGTCCTTTAGCCTCCTGGTGGTTCCTCTCTATTATCAGAGAGGGGGCCTAGCTAAGCCCATATGTAAGTTGTTATCTACGACCATGTGACACCCATAAAAACCAGGCCCCAAGATAAGAATTGTATAATGCTGACTGGAATAATTAGGAATAAACAGCAACCCTCTCATCCCTTGCTTCCAAGAGTATTGGGGGCAAAGTTTTCTGAATTATTGCTCATGTATCAACTTGCCTATGTATATTTCACTCATTCAAGCCAAATGTAGTAGCAGCTATACATTTAGAAGTTTACACACAGTTGAGAGAATTCAAAATTGTTTTATGGAAAAGATAAACATTGAAGCATTGTGTCTTGCCTTACAGCTTTCGGAAACTTCTATGAGACCTTTCCTTTCACCTACTGGTTCACAAGGACACCTGCTGTAGTCGCTCTGTCTCCTAGCAATTTCACATACAACGGCTACAGCTCTCCCACACTGTGCTTCAGGGCTACACTAGAGAGCCCCTAAAACCTTCAGCAGATCTGGTTCCAGCAGGTTATAGGCCCAGAAGAGAAAAACACACAGGCTTAGTCCTTTCCAAGCAAAACCCAAATCCACAGCTTCTGCACAATACCATAAAAGCAAGACCATCACACTTGTGAAAAAGTAGAGAATATTGTAATGGAATCATTAAGATCAACCCTAAAGTATGTTCACAAATATCATGACAGCATTGTGGATGCTAATTGCTGTCTAAAAACACCACTCCAGTCTAAGTGCTGGTATTAGACAAGGGTGCATTCTGTCAAATGTTGTTTGGCCCATAATTGAAAGGGTCATTAAAAATTTACTGAAAGGGATACTGGAAACACCATAGAGGACAAAAAGTATGTTGGAAGCTCCAGTCACTGTCAATGATGCCACATCAAGTGACAAGCACCAGGGGTCTAGGTATGGAAGAATGGATTTGAAGGCCATGGTGCAGAGTGGTGGTTTTTTTGTTTTTTTTTTTTAAATGAATACCAAGCCCAAGGCGGCCTGCCTTTGAGCTCTTCAGCCACACCATGATGAAGCTTCAGTGGTCTCATGCACTGCCCATCTAAGATGGACCTACTGATCTACATCTTATGAATATTTCATCCAGCTACAAATTTGAAAAAAAATCACTAGTCTCTGAATTATTTAATTGTTTTGTGCCAAAGCCTTAAATTATTTTTCCTGTAATAAAATAAAATGTATTGGGTGGGAAACAAGAGTCCAAAGAAACAAATACCAACTCCAGCCCTCACAGCTGAGGTTCCAGCCGTGCTGATTTTCTTTACGACATAAGTGGTCTACTTGGCTGATAGCAACAGAGACTTGGGTCAATACTGTCATTCCCGCCTGCCAGCGCTGCAGACTTCATGCATTCTCCTTTGAATTAACTTGACCACAGGCTATTTCTTGTAGGTTATAATGAAGAAATTGGCCAAAGTTCCTGCAAGAGATATAATGTTGACATGAATTCTTTAAAACACATAAACAAGCCTTGAAGACTAGAAAGGTCATGGTGAAAGAAGCAAATTTCCTTCCTTTAATATTTATGGGAAGAAAAGAATTCAAATCTGGGAAGTGACTTATGATCATTAGCAATAGGTCAAGAGCAGACTGTTGCATGTGACCATGGGGACCAGACTGGTGACAAGTCTTTGGGAAGGGCTGTGAAGAGATGCTATAAGGTGCTATACTGTGTGTGTGTGTGTGTGTGTGTGTGTGTGTGTATGCACCTGCGCTAAAATGGTGATATGAAAGAATTGTAACAAAAAGAACTTATTATATGCTGAAAGTTCACAGAAGGATAGCAGGCTTAAAAGTAGAAAAAGAGGGAGCCAAAAAATCTTTAATCAGAAACAGCCAGCAGGTATTTTCATGATAGTTGCAGAGGATGTTGACAAGGAAAATCCTCAGAGAACTGTAAAGGTCATAGAGATATCCAAAAGAATGGATGCTGTGCCAGACAGACTCTAAAAACGGTCTCCATTGTTCCACCTCCTGGTATTCATGCCTGTGGCATCCTCCCACCATGTGCACAGAGCATTGTGACTTGCTACTAACCAACAGACTCTGGTAAAAGTGATGGCATGTCCATGGCTCCGTGCGTGTGATTATGTTATGTAAGATTGTCATGCTTGCCTTGAGAAGAGAGCCTCTCCCTTGCCAGCTTGAAGGAAACCATGCTGGAAAGGCCAATGTGGCATGGAACTGAAAGCAACCTCCAGTGACAGGCAGCAAGAACCTTGGGCCCTCCAGCCAGCAGCCTGCAAGGCACTCAATGCTGGTAGATCATTCCCCAGTCAAGCCACAGATGAGTCTACACCCCAGATGACACCTTGACAGCAGCCTTGAGAGAGACCCTGAAGCAGAGGATCCAGCTAAATTGTGCTCAGACCCCTGATGTATTGGAACTGTGACATAATAAATCTGTGTTGTTGTAAGAGCCTAAGTTTGTGCTGATACTGTTATGTAGCAACAAATAAATAATACACACCCCTAGGACTTTGACTAGGTTCTTTTATTCCTAAGGGCTCCTCCTTTTTTACCATGTGGTCATCAATTACACATGCTACAAAAAGTAAAGATTACTAGAAAGATACAGGGAACCAAATTATATGTGAAAATATCATTGAGGAGACCAATGTGATACATGGTAGAAACTACAGCTCTGGTGCATGTGGATCCCATTTACTCTCCAAGGAGGATGAATTCTGACCTTCGAAAGAAGTGATAGTAATCCATAATCCACGAGACATAAAACAACATACAGACGTGTCAGCAAATTAGCCTGTGGTACATTAGAAAAAGGTTTGGAGTCAGACAGAGCCAGGCTCAGATCCCAGTTTTGCTCTTTACTAATCTCCATTTCCTCATTGGAACAGCTGAAATCATCAAACTAACCCCAAACAGTGCTGAGAAAATGAATAAGGTACATAATATTGGGATGGAAGACAGTAAGCACTCAATAAATACTCATTCTCTTCTCCTTTCTTTTTTTTTTAACTTTTTAAATTTTATTTATTTATTTTGAGAGAGAGAGAGAGAAAGCACGAGCAGGAGAAGTGGAGAGAAAGGGAGAGACAGAGAATCCCAAAGAGGGCCCTCACTGCCAGCTCAGAGCCCGACCCAGGGCTCGAACTCATGAGCCATGAGATCACAGACTGAGCTGAAATCAAGTGTCGGATGCCTAACCAACTGAGCCACCCAGGCGCCCCTCTTCTTCTTTCTTTATGGCATAAAATTAGTGCATCCTAGGTTTTTAGAAAAGAGTATTTTTTAATTAGGAAAACTACAACACTAAAATAAAATGTGGACAAAGAAGGATTGGAGGCACTAAAAATCAAAGTCTGATTATATAATAAGGAATAATATTAACAAAAGGGAAACATCCTGAGGAATCAAGGTAATTGCTTACAGCATCCTCCAATAAGTTCATTTTTAAATAAATCATGTGAATAAAAAAGAAATAAGAGTTATATAATCAGTGATTCAGAGGAGGAAGAAGAGGAGGCAATGAAACCATATGAAGAATGTCACAAAGTCCACACAGGCCAGAAGCTGACTTGGTCTGGTGAAAAGTACAAAGACAAAAAAAGCATTCGTCATACTTGTTTGTACAAAGAGATGAAAAACAAAAAGGATGATGTTTCTGTTTGGGAAGATGGTGCAATATTATCAGGTGATATGAAAAAAATAACTACTTTTACCCTGAAATCATCTTCACTAAGGAGGGGGATCACCAAACAGAAAAGTGAAAAATAAACATAATTAAGACACGACCAAAGAGTAGGATTGTGGAGATGATAGGAAAATTGTATCCTGGCTCTGATAATTACTCCCAGGAGTAAGGGCTTGCAAATGCAACTGGAGAACCACTGTTGGTAATGTTTGAAAAATCCTTTAGAACCAGAGAGGCCAAGGGGAAAAAAAAAAAACTACAAGTAGGCAAAATTTTTAATTTTTAAATAGTAAACACTTCAGAATAAATCTTGATACTGACACCCAACTAAATTCTCTAATGGACAATTAACTAGGTGGCTTGTAAAGCACTTTGAGAGGAAAACAGGATTACCACTAGGAGCCCAAATGGGTTCACTAAGAAGACGTCAAGTCAAACAAATTTCATTTATTTTCTCACAACATTACAGAATTGGCAAATTAGAAGATCCTGCAGGCATACTTATGAGGTCTGGAAATGATAATTGAAAAAAATATTTTATATTTAGCTTAAAGGGCTTGAGGGGAATGCCGTCTTCATGGGTTTCAAAGACTACCTACCACACAGGGTTAGATCTCAGCTGCATTCTTCAGCCCTCAGCTTAGATGGCTCTTGAGGAAGCTCTATGATCACTGGTTCAGCTTTTAGATCGTCCTATACATTGCTATAGCACACCTGTATTTCCACTATCACAATACTTGTGAGAAGGTATTATGATTGTTCAATGAATTGCCTACCTCTCCAGTGGACTGTGAGATCAATAAAGTCAAGAAAAATTCTGCCTTTTTTATTATTTTCTCTCCCAAGTGTAGCACTGCACCTGATAAATGGTGGGTGCTCTATAAATACTTGCTACAGGAATAAATGGAATGAGTAAATAAATGAATAAAAAGTATTTGTATGTTGGGGCTCCTGGGTGGCTCAGTTGGTTAAGCGTCCTACTTCAGCTCAGATCATGATCTTATGGTTTGTGGGTTCAAGTCCCACATCAGCACAGAGCTTGGAGCCTGCTTCAGATTCTGTGTCTCCCTCTCTCTCTCTGTCCCTCCCCGACTCGTTCTCTCTCTCTCTGTCTCTCTGTCTCTCTCTCTCTCTCAAAAATAAATAAAAAATGTAAAAAAAATATTTGTATGTCACAGACGTTATTTTCATCTCAGCATAAGGAAGAACTTCCTTATACTTAGGAATCTTTAAGATTTCTTTATAAATCCCTTATTGTGAAAATGTTCAAGAATAACCTAAAAAAACAATCATCCATGTGGTATTTGTACAAAGAATGGACATTCAATTAGAGGATTCTATATTCCCTTCTAACTCTACACTCAAAGCCATTATCACTTTTTTTTATAACATAGTCAGTCCTCAAGAAAAATCAAAACCTACAACCCCCAAATTCCAGAGGTAAAATAGACATGCAAAATACGAGCTCCTATTCCTTCAGTGTCTGCTATCTGTCCCAGAGCAGGGCTTTGTCCAAGCCGACAGTTAAATTCTTGATAAATAAATGGTTACAATATGTATGGATTCTTTCTCAAGTGAAAAGAAGGATTAGATATTCAGTCTGACCACATCATTTCACAAAAAGGAAGTGCAGTCCTAATGGTTTCAGTGACTTCTCAAAAGTCACAAAGCTGTCTGAGGTAAAGCCAAGATATGAACCAGTTTACTGCTATTTCCATTTCTCTGGGTTGCCTTGGAGCTCTTTCCAGAAACAACTGAGGTAAAGAAACCCTGGATCTCAAGAAAACTAGGCCATTTTGAAACATGGTAAACAATGTTTATAGTCAAAAACCAAGAGGTTTAATCATCACTGTAATGACTCCAGGAGGGATGTTGCCCAGGACCAGAAGACACAACACAGAGCCGGAGGAAAAGTCAATCACCTTTCCTCTCAGTCACTAAGCATCTATCATGGCATTTCCTAAATTTCCTTATGGAAAGACAAAATAATATAATAGTGATAATCATGTCATATTTGAAGGTTCTGTGGAAGTATGTAACCCAAGAATATGGCCCTGTGTGTACTGAAAGATCTGAGTTAACTCAGTGTCTGTCATTCCACAACAGAAGAGAGAGTGGACAAGAAACCATTACTTCGTTACCTTGGCCTAAAAGAATATTGATGTAGATGGTAATAATGGGGATTTTCTGGCCTGGTTCTCCTCTCTGCCTTCATTATATATATACGTCCATTATATATATGCATTATATATATTCATTATATATAGTCATTACACATATTTATTATATATTCATTTTATATATGTTCATTGTATGTATGTGTTTACATTATGCAAGTTAGCAATAAGTTTTGGGGGCCTTTCTTTTTTCTATTGGTGGTCTGTATCGATCTAAATCACCACAAAATTGCCAACTCCTCATGCAACTTTATACTCTGTAGCTATAGTCCACAAGTCCAGAGTCAACCAAAAAGATTTATTGAGCAATGACAGGCATTTCGTTTTCTTTTGTTGAACTATTTCATGAGATGAGAGTTGAACGCTGCATTTGTCCATTCAAAGAATATTCCTGGAGTGCCCATGGTTTGGTCGCCACTGTGATTATATTATGTTGTAAGGTGTGGCCTCTGCCCTCAAGGAGACCATCAGGTACTATGGTATGGCCTCCTTAGACTTCTGTCAGGTTCTGTGGGAGTCCCAACGAGGACACCTAGCTCAGCCTGAGGGAAGCGAGGCCTCCAGAGGAGCTAGTGCTGGAGGTGCCTCTTGAAATAAAATAGAAATAAGCTGGTTGGAAAAGGGGTCAGCAGTTTCTAAGTAGCACTTGCCAAGGCAGGAACTGCGAAGGGTCTGGTGTGGCTGGTTTGGGGCCCATGTTAAAGGAGGGGCTTTAACAACTCTGGTCATTGTGTTGAGACAGGGACAGATGTCAAGGACTTCTTTCTCCCCTTTACCCTATGGCCATTGCCTTGTTTCAGGCTGTCACTGCCTCTCTCTAGAGATATTATAATTCCTTTCTAACGGCTCTCCCTTCTGCCAACCTTTCTTTCCACTTTGCAGTTCATCCCCCACACTTGAGAAGAGGTAGCTTTCCAAAACACAAATCCAAACAGGTCATTCTCCAGCTTCGCCTTTGCCTATGAGATAAAGTTAAATTTCCTAACACAGCACATCAACAATTTACACTCCAGCCTCTTGCCTTTCTAGCTGAATCTCCTGTCTCCTCCCTCCTCATGATTTAAAATGCAGCTAACATGTAAGTACTCAACATACCCTCCCACGCCATGCCCCCCACACTTCTGACCTTTGTGCATGCATAGTATTTCCTCTGCCCAGAGTGCCTTTTCCTGTAGCAGCCTCCAGCTCACCTTTCAAGGTGCTCTTCAGTAAAGCCTTTCCCAACTTGTTTAGGAAGTTGTTCCTCCATTTTCCATAGTCCTTTGCACATATTTCTACTATATCAATTTGCATCCTGTATCGAATCTTTTTCTATATAACTTCCCCACCCACAGGAGTAACCATATCTCAGTTTTCTTTGTTTTATCATTACCCTTCAGAATTAGCCAGTACGGGGGCGCCTGGGTGGCTCAGTTGGTTAAGCGTCTGACTCTTGATTTCAGCTCAGGTCATGTTCTCACGTTTTGTGAGTTCAAGCCCCACGTCGGGCTCTGCACTGGTGGTGCAGAGCCTGCTTGGGGTTCTCTCCCTCTCCCTCTATGTCTGCCTCTCCCCTGCTCATGTGCTTGCTATCTCTCTCTCTCTCTCTCTCAAAATAAGATAAATATTAAAAAAAAAAAAAAAAGAATTAGTACCTGGAAAACAACAGGTACTCAGTGTACCTGTTTCCTCATTAAAATTCAAAACCTTCATTACTTTGACTCTTTATTGAGACCTATCAGCACCATATGTCTGAATGTGGAAAACATGTCTCACCTCTCCCCTTTGACTTACACTTCTGGCAGGCACTGCCCTATCTGTCAGCTACCCATTTATTCCAAACTTTCTCTCCAAAAGCAACAGACAGGCCTCCAGTGCTGTCAAGACTCACGAACCGGGTGAAACACCCTACTAATATGGAGTTACAGACACCTTTGTCAGAAATAATCTGTATGTGTTTTAAACATCTGATGAAATCCGAGTGTGCAAACGAAGGTGACTAATTTGACACATCCTACAATGTTACCACAAATACAAAAAAAGTGCCTTGGGTCAAAGGTCCAAAGTAAGTCTTTCCTACCCTGGGATGAAGCAACGTGTGTAAATGAAAAAAACCCAGGAGGAGTCTTTACACTGTTGTTCCCCAGGAGGAAGGGAAGGGACACTCGTCCCCTCTGTGGGGGATCAGCAAGACTAGCTCCCACTGGAGTTCATTACTGTTCCTTCATGTGAACTGGCTCATAATCCCTTTATCACTCAAAGGAGCATATTTACATGTGATTCGTGTCATAAAAGTTAATTCCAAAGTTCAAATCTTAACTCCAGAATGTGGAAAAACCCTTTGAGATGCTGGTGGTCCGAAAGAATGATGGTTTCTGTAAAAGGTAGAATCAATATTGTGAAGAAGAAAAAATATATATATATGTATATTATATATATATATGTATATATACGAAGTGAAAATTAATGTACTATTTAAAGGTAATCAGCCTTTCTACAATTATTTCATGGTCATGGATTTTGTGTTGATGCTGGCTAATTAGCCAACTATGAATTATATATGTATATTTTAAGTAAGCGTGTGTGCACGCTAAAGGCTTTTTTCCCCTTTATTTCATTGTGAAGCAAATCATTTGATGTGGCTCTGCATAAAGCTCTAATACACATCAAAAAGCAATCAACAAACTCTTTGAGTACATCAAGCAGGATAATTTAGATGGTTTTTAATCATGATTATGAAAATATAATTAGGTGGTTTCATGTTTGTTGCTGAGTATATGTAGAGGAAAGTGATTCTCCAAATAGAAAATGCGGGCAATATTACACAGAAACCACAAGAGAACGGTAGGCATGAGGCACACACACGCGCGCGCGCATGCACACACACAGAGCAACCACTGTTTTCTGTTTTCAACATATCAGCAGCTCTTTATATTTAAAAAGAATATCACTTCTTTCAAGGTGCCAAAAGCAATCTTATTTAATAAACTGATTACGTAGCAGTAGGTTTAAAAAATGCCTCCCTTTAATATCATCATAAACTTTAGCTGTTGCCTGCAATTGAAAACAAATCCTCCCTGCCATGGCCCCTACACAAAAAGAGGCGGGAGACTCATCAGTGCTCAAGCAGCTCGTGTGTCATTAGTGACCGCTGGGAGTAGGTACAGTCATGGGTCTGCACAGCTAAATGATTGTGCACTCACGGCCTTTCCTAATCCATTCGAAATAAATCTGATATTTATCTATCTCCAATTGCCCAGTTTAGAAGTTGAAAGGATCCGTGAGCCCTCGTGCAGGAGGGTGAAGCACACGCAAGCACACACTATTTCATGCGAACCTATCCACGCACACCCACCTGGACAGGACAGATGACAAGAGGGACTCCACCCCCCCCTCCCCTCCCCCCCCCCGCCACATGGACTCCCTTCCCCGACTTCCCTGGTGGACGCTCCCAAGCCACATTTCATTTTTTCCCCTGCACGGCCAGAGTTGATTACTGGCTCCATTAGAAAAACCCATCCTTCCTAGACCATTTCGGAAATCACGTACAAGAGCCTCGGGTTGCACTTGGAAGAATTTGGTCACCAGCAAGCTGGCCCCTTTTGTTGAGAAATTCAAAGAGTCACATCACCATGACTTTAACGAAGCCACAATTAGGGTGGCTTTCTTCCAGCACCACGTGTAATCTGTTTTACCACAAAAATGCGAAGTTGCTGTCTGTGCACACAATTTTAGCATTTCTGGTTTTTATGCCATCTTACTTACAAGAAACTCCCAGCTGTTATAATTTGTCTCATCCATCGCTCTCTTGTAGAACCAGCCTTTGTTCCTTTTTTTCAGTGCCAGGGACTTGCTGCGTTTCACCTGATGTGATTTGTCCAGGCATTAATAATGCATCTTCAAGATGCAAGATGCATGAATTCCTTTAGTAACAGATCTGCTGGCAGAGGGCTGTATTGTATTGTACAGCTTTGCTGCATAAAGGAAAGGCAAAGGGACAAAGGGAAGGTCATCAGCCTCAGGAGTGAGAAATATTGGTTATTTCAGAACATCATTCCAACCAGCTCATGGTAAGGACATGCTGAGGACGATGAATATTAGACCAACAATTCTTAAAAAAAAAAAAAAAAAAAAAAAGCTGTTGCCGAATCTTCAATTTGTCCCCATAGAGGACACTGAGTTGCACAGTTGCGCACACAGATGACAGCTCAGGAAGTCCAGGGTATCTGGCTGTTCTCATATCTGGCTTGGTACACATCAAGGGATATTTCCTATTCATAGGTCCTTACTCTCCCTTCAGACCTCAGGGCACACTCCCAACTACCTTCTCAGTGGCCTTGATGCAACTGTCGTTACTGTTACTCGCATGAATTTTTCATCACCTTGCATTTGTGAAGAGCGTGTATTTTCAAGCTGCTTTATAGTCATTAATAAGTTATTTCTCACAATTATCCTGAAAAGTAGGACAGGAATTCTTTTCTCAATCTTACAGTTAAGGGAAAAGTAGTGTGGATGGGTTACAGGCGAGAAGTTCGCAGGGAGTCTGCTTTCCAGAGTTGGAATGAGGACGCGTTTAGAGATCCACCCTGTCTCCTAAACAAAATAGCTGCCTCTGGAGTGGTAATGTGAACAATTTAAGGCAGAATTTAAGGACTCGATTAGGAATAATCAGGTGCTTAGTGGACACAGCCATAAACTCTACAGGAAAATAACCCCTCTTCAGATGATCAGATTTTGAACTCAAGGCTTTGCAATGCCACCTGACCCCTACATCTTAGATTTTCTTAAGAAACAATGACTCTAGGGGCGCCTGGTGGCTCAGTCGGTTAAGCATCCGACTTCGGCTCAGGTCATGATCTCACGGTTCGTGAGTTCGAGCCCCGCGTTGGGCTCTGTGCTGACAGCTCAGAGCCTGGAGCCTGCTTCAGATTCTGTGTCTCCCTCTCTCTCTGCCCCTCCCCTGTTCATGCTCTGTCTCTCTCTGTCTCAAAAATAAATTAAAAAAAAAAACATTAAAAAAAAAAAGAAACAATGACTTTGTCATGTAACGCTGAAATCCAAAAGTTCAGCCAAGGAAACGGGCGCTTGTGCAGGTGACCATTTAAACTTCTGGTGTCCGTGAGGACTTCCGGCAAGATTTGTCAATATACAACCAAACCACGATCTTCGGACTGTCATTACAGTGGGTTCACCTGCCTCCTACATCCACGCTCACCACTGCCGGCAACCCACCCCCCCCCCAAAAAAAATCTCATTTAATCAATAACATTTGCTTTCAGGGCAGCTCTCCTTTACTGCTGTTCCATCTCTGTCTGGGTTACCATAGCAACTATTCTCAGAGCAGTGTGATACCCAGTTTATACATTTCAGCCCTGTCACATGACTGACTACCTGCTTCTACTTTAATCGTTGCTGGAGGGAATGCTCAAAGAGTGGCTGCTTCCTGCTTCCTGTTGTAGTCCACCAAACTGCCGTCATGTTTTCCATTTCCTCTCACAACCTAGAAAACACGTGTTAATTGTGCTGACTCCCAAAGGAGAAGGGGGGACAGCTCCAGCGGTAGGTGACAGAGCCCCAACGGCAAGAATTAGCAGAGCCTTCCAGGCCCTCACAGCCAAGTTCTTTTTCCCTACAGAGATGCTCTCAGAAGTAGCGGGCCTCCTTTTTAAGATCTTAATTGCAGAATAAAAGATGTTCCTGACCTCATCCTAGCCTGAGATCCATCATCCAGTGGCCCCGTGACCTCCGCACACTCATCCCCATTCATGTAGCCATTTCGTGGGCCCCCTGCAAGGCAGCGCCTGGAACTTGGGACTCTGAGGAGCCTCCCTTGTTGCAGCTTTGAGGGGTCCGTTTAAATCACATTATAAACCTAATGAAACACAGCTAATGAAGCACAGATGTCCTATCAGATTTGGAGCTCTGACTCCCTGTAAAAGCCCAGTAAAAATAAATGAAAGGAGCCTTGTATCCATGGAAATGGGCAGCTCACATGTTAATCCTTCCCCCTCACCCATTTATGAGTTCATTACCATTTCTAATTCCAGGGCTTCTGAAAGCATTTGTGGCTTCTGGGTCAGTCATTTCCTGGAAGCTCACATCCCTAGCCTGACCTCTTTGTTCAGAGACATGGGAAAGTAAGCAGGTGCATATTGCTTATCAGTTGCACAAGCTCCTGGCTAGTTTTTTCTGTTTTGAGATGTTGAGATGAATCTAGAGTCCCGTGTCCTCCTGCGACCTAGAAGCTGGCCTTTCATGGGCCAGGCTTCCATGTCAGTTGAGAATAACACTAGGGAACTGGAACAAGAATGATCTAATACCAGAGAGTTCTTCTGTCACAGCATGGCTCATGGCCAATATTCATTCCTCCTTTAGATTAAGACATGAACGTTCCCTCATCAGATGGAGATACTTTCAGGCATTGTTACGGTATCTACTATTACTTGCTAAGGTCGTGAGGGAAAATGGCAAAAGAGGGGTAAATTCTGTTGGGAAATAAGATTACGCTGAATCCAGAGTTCGAGGCACTCCCAGGACAGCAGGCCAAGGCAGGACACTTAACTGAGCTGAGAAACACCATGAGGGCGTCAGCTGCCCAGTGGCCAGGAGGTCCATGAGAAGAGAAGACACATTACAAAAAGAAGAAAAGCCACGTAGGGCACCTTCAGAAATGAAACTTGTCTCCCTTATAGATTCAGCTTGATAAGAATAACGAAGGGGTATAGAACAAGGGACAGAACAAGGGACAATGCCCTCTCTGCCCATCAGCAGCCTTGTTTCTTCTTTTGGTTTTTGGTTACTGGGTAACATTCATTCTCTTTCCTCAGGTATTGGCTTTTAGAAACAACCAGTTCATGTTGGAGCCAAAGTGGCTCTCTCAGGGACATTCTTTGGGGACAGCTCTGGGCATGCTTCATTTTTTTAGATTATAGTTTTGAGTTCTTAAATTTTCAAAGATGTCTTCTGAAGGATAAAGTACATATTCTCAACTGAAAAGAAGATATCTGAGCGTCAGTTAGTAATACTTTGCATTAACGTATCTTCTTAAAGAGACAGATTTTACATGTCTGTCACTTGATCTGTCCTGGACACGGGGGATGAGAGACGTTATTAGATGAGGAAACTGAGGCACAAAGCAACAGACAGATCTTCCTGGGGCCATGCGTTAGTGTCAGCAACAGAACTGAGGCTTCTAATAATAAATTTCAGACCCCGAGTAAGAAAGCATTACAAGCCCTAGACATTGTTTTCAAAACAATCAATTTTGCCCGTCCTAATAGCTGAAAAATGAATGCTTCCTAAAAATGGTCCAAGAAATTAAAGCTTAGGCTTGTGATTATTACAGCGATTTGTCAGTGGTAGTGTATGATTTTTTGGAAGAGTACCAGCTGTATTAGCAAGAGGATAAGAGTGCGGTTCATTTTTCATTTGCCTAATATAGATATCCTTGCCTCGCCAAAGAAAGAGCTAAAAAGAAGTGATAAAGCATCAATGATGCAGCAACATAAGCGACTTCACGGAAAATGATTTAAACCTTCCGCTGCCCGCTAACATGAGAGATTTTTACCACTGATTTATGTGAAGAACTGTCAGAAACAGAAACAAGCCTGAGCAGGAAAAGGGGGGGGGGGGAGTTATGGGGGCAGCTAAGACCATTTACCTACTCTCTACCATGTGACTCGGTAACTGTGAGGGGTGAAATGTGTCACAAAAACCCAACACAGTGACCTGGATGTTGACAGGGAGGATGTTGAAAGAGCCATCTGCTTATAATGACACAAGGTGAGTGTGTGTCAACAACCTGTTGCTTCAACGCTTCCTTCTCCCAGTTAAGACCAAGTGGCTGGACTGGAGCAGGAAACTCGGCTGCCAGGGGGAGCTGGCGACCAGCCGTCCCAGCTTTCTTCGGTTAGCACTATCTCTCCTTCCTCCTCAGCCCTCTTCTCTTCTTCTTTGGGCTTTTATTCAACCCACCCACCCCTGTGACACATTTTGGAGTACATGAGCTCAGCTTCATAAAACATCTTAGAAATTTAAGATGCTTAAATTAGGGCAATTTTCCGTCAACAATTTCCAAAACCACATAAAGACCGAAAGAGTCAGAATTCTTTTTAAGCAACTTTAAGGAATTGTTGACGCTGCAGATTGAGACACTGCCACTACTCGACAGTGGATGCTTTGAAGCGAAGGAGCAGAGGGTTTTCAGTTTTGGAGGCCCAAGAATGCACTTTTGCTGTCACGGACGGCCCCAGCCAGAGGGCAGGCGCGTGACAAGGAGCCGACAGACTGGGAGCAGAAACCCGCAGTCTTGCATTATTCCCTTTTCCTCATCAACTCTCTCTCCAAAGTTAACAACAGCTGCAAAGCTTTATCTTTTGGGGGGAAAGTCTGTAAAGAAGGTAATGCTTGGCGTTTGGGGGGTAAAGTCCCCAGGAATACATCTTAAGTTACCAGCTCCGCATCGTAACATACATACAGGAATGCAATTCGATTCTGTAGAGAAAGTATGTTTCAAAGCACTTTGACATGTCTTTGCTCATGTGTGTCTTCATGATCCTACAGGGGAAAGAAAACATTTCACAGATGAGCTCCCAGAGCTGAGTGGAGCTTGACGGCCCCACAGAAGCTAGGGGCAGAGGCAGACGAGGACCCGTTGCTTAATCCCTGCTCTCAACTCTGCGCTGCCACTTTTTTTCTAAAATTGCATACTCAAATAATAAATCAGTTTTATACTTTGGCCGGGTGTCCCTACTTCTGAAAACTCACAACTAATATATAAGCAAGTAACTAAAATAGCAAACTTCCACATTCCCTATCTTGAAAATGTAGTACTTTATTCCTGGATTAGAACTAAAGCTATTTCTTGCTTTACTCAAAAGTTGTAAATAAATGTTTACCATCATATAATTTTAATAACTATGAATAATTTAACTCAAATTACTAGATCACCATGGGATCACCATCACCATGTCCTGGACTGGAGGCTCTGATATTCAGTCTTGATTTTAGCACCAGGTGATCTCCAGGTACCAATGTTTTCCTTTGTAAAATAAAGAGATTAAACCAATTTATTTGTAAGGTACTTTTCTTGAAGTTTAGATTTTACGAAGCTGAAATCCATCTATTTTTTAGGGCACTAGGTTATCTTCAAAAACGCTATATTGATACGGATCCTGCCTCATTTTCTCCACTAAGAAAACAAGTGGTCTTTCTCCTCTGCTCCCGTTCACAGGACACAGTGTGGAGGAACCTTCAGGTAAGATTGTGGGCATGTGGCCCTATCTATTCTGACAACCCAGAGGCCCCAAACGGAGGCCAGCCAAAGCAGGACTGGGGAGAAGTAAGTGCCTAAAAAGGAGTGGAAATTCACCCAGCCAGCAACCCTCCCTTGGAGCACTGTCGTGCCCTTCCCCAAGGCGATCCCTCCCTATTGGCAGCCAGGGGACCACTGGCCTCTAGGCAAAGACTCTGCTTTTTAAATGGACAAAGGACTGTGAACAGAGAGAGGATCTACTCAGCTCTGCACCGGGAAGAACAGCTTTCTGGACACAGAGCCCAGAAGAAAATTATGCCCCAGCACGTACCATTTCATAGAAATAATGAGGGAAATAACGAGTTAGGCTTCAAAGATGACATGAGCTCCTATACCTCCAAAAGTGCTCTCCAATAGTCTGGTGGTGGTGCACTACTCAACAGCAATATCAATAGATACCAACCAATATTCATAGAACGAATCAAGGAAGTGGTTTATCAAGCAAAACTACTAAAGTATATCTGGCAAAATGATTACTTCCATCCTTACGTTTGCCTTGATAAACCCACTCACTCCAAACTACTAGCATGAGATCATTCCTAAGGAAAATACGTTTGAATGTGCTCTCTCACTCATTTCTCTCATGTATTAATTTATTCAACAAATGTACACATCACCATCTGTGTGCCAGGCACTATGTTAAGAAGGAAAGAAGGAAAGAAGAAACGAGGGTGTCAGCCCTCAGAGGCCATATGGTCCAAGGGAACAAGTGACACCAACATCGGTACAAGTGCCATGTACTACAAAGTACAGAGACAACCTAGGAGAAGACAGTTGCTAGAGGTACCTTTGAGAGAGAGGGGAAAAAAGAAAAAACCAGCTGCCATTTAGAAGATAAACTGACTTAACCTTATTCCTAGTAAATGGTTTACAGGAAGGAGGAAATGGCTGATTATGAGGAAAAGACCATCAAAAATAATATGGACATGGAAAACTTCAGGTGTCACAGTCTGGCATGTTTAGAGAGGCAGGTGCACATAAGGTCTGCCATCATGTCATAATGAGACACTGAGGGAAACTTGAGTTATGGTCATTCTGAATTCACTTATAGAGGAAAATCCTTATCTTTCCATAGTGCACTTACTTGCTTTGTGAGAGCTGAAAATTGGCAGAACATTTAAAGCATTCTGTGATGTGTTCTATGAGTAGCCCGCCTCTGTGGTAGACGGGTGGAGGGTGTGGGCCAAATGGACTCTAGAAAGGAAAATATGCTGATAACTCCAGGGCTGATTAGGTGGCCGACTTGCACATCCAGTCTTAAGCACACAAGCTACTCTCCCACGCCCAGACACTCATGGCCCATGGGTAACATTTGTTGGAGTGGTAATGATGTTTTAGTAGGGCACTGTCACTACTTAGACTAGCACACGGTTGCCAGCAGCGTGTTGGGAAAGCTTTCCTGTTAAAGCTTTATCTACCATTCCCCCTCAGTACTGATGCATGAAGATGCCCACCATAACCATCCTTACCCATTGTCCACCCTCCATGTCCCCTTCTTCCTGCCACATGTGTCCTTTCTTCCACCCAAAAGGGAAGTTGTTTCTACTGCGGTCTGGGAAGACACATCCTCTGCTGTTTTTGTCTTGCTTTGCTTTTGCTTCCCCTCTCCTAGCTTTTCTCTCCCTCTTTTTCATTCCATTTTTCTTACACTTTATCCCTCATACTTCCTCCCTCTTTTCTCCCCATATCACTGTACCAAGGAGAACTCTTTTTGAAGACCTATTCTTATTCTTTATACCAACATGCAATCTACTGCCTGCATATATTGTTTTAAAAGCAAGGAAGGGGGGTTTAAGTCATAAAAAAAATCTAAAACTCTATTTATACATAGCCAAAACGAGTTAAGTAAGGAGCAAAATAAAACCTCTTCTATTTAAATCAAAGTCAGGACAAGAAATTCTGCCAGCAATTATGACCATCACACTGGTGGGCATAGCCAGAGCAAGAAGTATGGAAAAGAAATGAGATGGGGTCGGGGCAAAGGGGGGGCACCTGGGTGGCTCAGTTGGTTAAGCATCCAACTTAAGCTCAGGTCATGATCTCATGGTTTGTGAGTTCGAGCCCCGTGTCAGGCTCTGTGCTGACAGCTCAGAGCCTGGAGCCTGGTTTGGATTAGGTATCTCCCTCTCTCTCTGCCCTTACCCTCTGTTCGTGCTCTCTCTCTCAAAAATAAATAAATATTTTTAAAAATTAAAGAAAAAAAAAAGAAATGACATGGGAAAACTGAAAGAGAGAGAAAGAAAACTATTTGTGTATGATATGATTATCTAACAGAAATCTAAATCAACTGGAAAATTATTGTAACAAATGTATGAGATACATGAGATCACCAGATATAAGATCAACATACAGCAACCACTGGTATTTTTATTTATCAACAACGTTCACTTAAAAAATATAATGAACAAAAGATCTTATCATGGCAATAACAAAACACTAAGATTAAGCCTAATAATAAATGTGCTAAAAAAGTCAATATTTTGTATGTAAAAATCTCTCCAAATTAATCTAGATATTAAAAATAATCTAGGGGTGGGCACCTAAGTGGTGCAGTCAGTTAAGCATCCAATTCTTTGATCTCGCCTCAGGTCATGATCTCACAGTTTGTGGGTTTGAGCCCCGCATTGGGATCTGTGACATCAGTGCAGAGCCTAATTGGGATTCTGTCTTTCCTTCTCTCTGCCCCTCCCCCACTTGTGCACGCACGTGTGTGTGTGTGTATGTGTGCGCACGCACGCTCTCTCTCTTAAAATAAATCTCTTTTATTTTATCTCTTAAAATAAATAAACTTAAAAAAAATTCTTAAACTAATCTAAATGAACTTGACTTACTTGATTACAAAGTTCACATAAAAGAGAAAAGACTAAAAATATTCAAGAAAGCTTAGAAAAAAATTAAAATGTGAACTTGCACAAATATTAAATACACTATGTAGCTATGTAAATTAAAATGGTGTGGCATTTATGCTTCCAGAGCAACACAAAAGAGTAAACAGGGAGGAATAAATGGAAAAGTCTCACATATATGTGAATCTAATACATAAAATTAATCAAACATTTAAAAATTTTGTTTAATGTTTATTTATTTCTGAGACAGAGAGAGACAGAGCATGAGTGGGGGAGGGGCAAAGAGAGAGGGAGACACAGAATCAGAAGCAGGATCCAGGCTCTGAACTGTCAGCACAGAGCCCGATGTGGGGCTCGAACCCACAGACCATGAGATTATGACCTGAGCTGAAGTCGGCCGCTCAACTGACTGAGCCACCCAAGCGTCCTAAGCATTTTAAGTCAGTAAAGAAAGGGCGGGTGCCTGGGTGGCTCAGTTGCTTAAGCATCTGACTCTTGATTTCGGCTCAGGTCATGGTCTCACAGTTCAGGAGTTCTAGCCCGGTGTTAGGCTCTGTGCTGACAGTGCAAAGCCTGCTTGGGATTCTCTCTTTCTACCCCTCCCCTGCTCACTCTCTCTCTCTCTCTCTCTCTTTCAAAATAAATAAATAAACATAGGTAAATAAACAAATAAATACATAAATAAATCCATAAAGAAAGGGAAGAATATATGCAATTAATAGCACTGGGAAAGTCATTTCTGTACTTTGGAAGAAAACTCTGATTCCTACATCACTCCACATACAAAAATAAATTCCAAGGTAATTCAAGAGCTACACACACACACACACACACACACACACACACACGCATGCACGCATGCACAAATTAATATAGAGGAAGAAAATATGGAAGACTTTTATAACCTTGGGATTAGGAATATCTTTCTGAGCAAGAAAATACTATTATGTATGTTCTATATAAAGCTCTATAAAGAAAAAGATAAGTAGATTAGAAATTTTTCAATTCTTTTAGATGAAATACACTACAAGCAAAGCTCAAAGGCAAACAAGTAGGAGAAAAAAATTTGCAACATTTGCAATAAATGTGTTTCAGACAACAGATGACTTTCTATAATATATAAAGAACTTTTGCAAATCAAAAAAAACAAAGCAACCTAAGAGGAAAAAAAGCGGACAAGGATTAGGTAACATTAACCAAGAGGATATTATTGCCAAGCAATAACCTAAGTGCTTCACATATAGAAACTCAACTAATTTGCATAATGACCCTTCGATCAGATGCTATTAGTGTCTCCATTTTATAGGCAAAAAAACTGAGGTACAGAGAAATTTCATAACTTGCCCTAAGTTTTACAGTTAGTAACCACTAGAGTCAGTGTTCAAATTTTAAAATTCTGACACCAGAAAAAAATTCACAGAAAACACACACACACACACACAAATAGCAGATAGATTTAAGAAAAGCTGTTCAACTTTCAGATCAGTGAAATGCAAACACTAAAACACAAAAAGATATTTCTATCAGCCAGCTAAAAATTAATAAAATGGGCTAAAAGGACCAATATGGTGAAGAATGTAGGGAAACAGTTACTCATACTGTTACTGGGATGTCCCTTGGTATAACATTTTCAAGGTTAAAATGTTAAATAGGCATTTAGCAGTGTCCCTCAAACTTAAAAGGGCTTACCCTTTGATCCAATAACTCCATTTCTATCCCTTGGAAATACTTGGACATGTGCCCAGAGATGCACATACTGAAAAACTGAAAACAACCTTTATGTCCAACAGTAAGGGAATGGTTAATAAGATGATTACACATCCAATCACTGACTGAATGGAGTAGAGTGAAAAAAAAAGTGATGCATTGTATCTGTATGAACACAATACAACAACAACAAAACTAACACCTGCTACATGCCAGGAACTGTTCTAATCAGTAGAGATAAAGTGGTAAACAAACAGATAGAGTCTCTCCTAATGTTTATGTTTGGGTGGGCAGGTAGACAATAAACAAGCACACCAATGAAGAGCAAAATAATCTGACAGTGTGCTAGTTTTCTATTGCTGCTATAACAAATTACCGCACACCTAGAGGCTTAAATAACACAAATGTATTATCTCACAGCTCTGTAGGTTACAAGCCCAACCTGAGTCTTGCCCAGAAAGGGCTGCATTTCTTTCCGGAGGCAAAAGGGAAGGATCTGTTTCTTAGGTCATTCAAGTTGTTGGCAGAATTCAGTTCTTGTGATTGTAGGACTGAGGTCCCCATTTCTCTGCCAGCTGTTATCTGAAGGTCATTCCTAGCTTCTAGAAGCCACCTGTATTCTTTGGCAGATGGCCTCTTCCTCCATTTACAAAGCCAACAAACACAGTCAAGTCTCCCTCACACTATGAATCTCTTGTCCTTCTTCTCGCTTACCCAGCCTTCACTTTTAAGGACTTAATGGAATTAGATCGGGTCCCCCAAACATAATGCAGAATAATCTCCCTATCTCAAGGTCTATACCTTTAATCACATCACATTGAGTCCTCTTTGCCATGGAAGGTAACATATTCACAGGTTCCAGGGAGTAGGGCATGAACACCTTTGGAGGGGAAGAGGGCATTATTCTGCCTATTGCAAATGGCAATAAACGCTATGAAGAAAACCAAAAGGGTATTATATAAAAGGCGGCATGGGGTAGGGCAGAACTCATTTAAACTGTTTCACCAAAGAAGACCTCCCTCTGGAAATGGCATCTGAACTAGAAGAGACAGTCATGTGATCACCTGGGGGCAGAGCATTCCAAGTATATATTTAAATATACAGAAAGAGGCACAAAGAGCTACATATGGAACTGTTCACTGGCTACCTCCTGAGAGCAATGGAATTCAGGGGTGACAGAAGATAACAGATTTTACTCATTAATCTATATCCTGATCGTTTGTTTGAATGTTTAACTTATGTAATTTTTTAAATTATTAATGTTTGTAAAGACTTAGAAACAAATATATATAGATATAGATATACTTATATCTATAGCTACATCGAGAGAGAGAGAGAGAGAGAGAGAGAGAAAGAGATCTTTCTCTTAGACCCAGTTGAAACTAAGACAGTTTAAGATTTAAGTATCGGTAATTAAGTTAAGTAATTCTTTAACACACATATGTAGAAAATAAAAATAAAACCTTGTAGATTCTATGAAAGAAGCAGTTCCAAAAGGGAGTAATAAACGATGCCCTCCCACTCCTGAGTCTAAGGAGGGTATGCTTGCCAATTAGACATTTTCACACATCAGCAACTTTGGAAACTTCTCATGGCTCTAACCTTTTTCTTTTGCTTCTAAGTCCTTCATGTGGTGCTCATTTGCTGAGCGAGAACCCTAGCTACTGCACATTGTCTCATGTGGTTTTCCAAGGAGATCACTAAAAGCTTCTCTGAGAGGAAGGCAGGCAGAAGAAGTTACTTGAATGGGCTCTAGAGTGTGGCAATCTGTCACAACAAAAAAGTAAGACTGCTGTAGCCCATTCCCACTACTCAAGAAACGAGGGAGAGATCACAGGACACATGAGGAAACTCCTATCCAGGAAAGAAGTGGGGTAACCCCTTGGAGTGAAGACTGAAGACCAAAGGGCTCTCCTAGGACACAGGAAAGCAAAGCTTCCAGCAATTTGTTATAATTTCAAGATCCTGGGATACAACTGCAGAAAACAGACTTCTTGGTGGTGGTGGTGTGTGTGTGTGCATGAGTACACATGTGGTCATCAAAATTACAATTCATGTAGAGCAAAGGTATTATACTCAGAAGCAGTAAAAAAACAAACAATGGTTACAGCTACAAATTCAGGAGTTCATATTTATGGACTAATCACATAGATTTTTTTTTTCCAGATACCCTGACTTGTATCAAAGACAGGAATTCTTTGAGTAATATGTTTATAATAGTCTCGTGGGCTCTTCTCTTTGCAGGTCCCTTCATCACCTCAAAAGTGACTAATCCAACACTGAACACATCACTGTCTGCTCACAAGTATTTTCTCCTCCCAGCCCTTCCTGCCTCAGATAAGGATACTTTCTTTTCCTCATCACTCAGGCTTGAGAATTTAGGTTGGTTGGTAACTCTTTCCTCACCTCCAATGGGTCATCCCCCTCAAATCCTTCTAGGAGTGTAAATCATACATAAAATAAAAATAACATTTCATCAGCCACCAAACACATTGTCAACAATTATGTCAATTCTTTCCTCTCTCTGTCACCCTTCTGGTTGAGGATTTTATCCCAGAAAAGTTTATCTGAGGCATTTCCTCAGTGGCCTCCTCCACCCACCGCCTATCACCTCAGACCAATCTTCCTGTATTTCTCTAGCTGGTGAACACAAACACAGCCACATTATCGTCCCATGAGCAAATCATGTTTCTGAGTCTCTTTCAGGTTTGACTGGGGCTCAAAGGCAGGAAGCAGGGCCTTCACACGGTACCACTTCCTATTTCTTTCTGATGTCTCAGGACGGCTTAGCTACATCCACACATTAGCCCCTCACTCCTGGGCCCACACGGTCTCTTCTTCCTGAATGCGGAGATGGAGGAAACACCTGCAGCTAAGGACCCTGAGGAAGGGGTCTGATCCCTTCAGTGCTGGAGGCCATCATGCTCAGTGTCACGTGCCAGTCTAGCTCCCTCCAAGTGTCTTTCTTCCCAGGGGAGTTGGTCAGGCAGGTCTGAGAACTGACCATCTGTCCTCTGCAGCTCAAAGATGAAGCAGGATATGAAACCAAACAGAACCATGCTCATCCAGACCGGAGCAAGAACATCTCCAGCCCGTGTCGTCTGTGTTCATGCAGTGAGTCCAAATTCTTTCTCTCAAGAGAAGGAGAGAGAGAGAGCGAGGAGAGAGAGAGAGAGAGAGAGGGAGGGAAGGAGGGAAAAAAGAAAGAAAGAAAATCAACAGTGTCCAGAAGCACAGCTCTGACTATACACAGAAACTGAACATTCCCGAATTAAATACCAATTTCTCGTTTATTTCTTCTCACAACAAATATTTTTCAAACACCTACTATGTGCCAAGCACTGAACAAAACAAAGAGGAGCACTGACCTCCAGGAGCTTGAGTTCTGGTGTGGGAAATAGATAATAAAAAAATCAACGAAAGTAAGCAAAATCACATCAGGCAGTGACAAGTGTATGTAGGAATAAAGAGGGGACTAGGATAGAGGGCACAGGGGCCTCTTTGGAAATGGCAGTCCTGACTGAGTGACATCTGAGCTGTGTTGGCAAAACGGGGCGGAGTCGGCCAAGACTGTGCATTCAAGTCAATGGTGAGTTGACAGTTTTTCCCAGTAGAAATGGGTGGACACGTGCTTCATGTTGCTATTGGTTTGCTGGGGCTGCCATAATGAATGCCATAATGAAGTGCCACAACAGGAATTTATTGTCTCACAGTTCTGAGGCCAGGAGTCCGAAATCAAGGTGTCAGAAGTGGCATGGCTCTATCAAAGGTTCTGAGGAAGGAGCTTTTCCTGGCCTCTCTCCCAGCTTCTGGTAGTTTCTTGGTCTATGGCAACATAACTCCAATCTTCACATGACGTTCTCCCTGTGTGTATGTCAGTCTCTAAATTTCCCTTTTCATAAGGACACCAGTCATACAGGATTAGGGGCCCATCTTGTTCCTGAGTAGCCTCACGTTCACTAATAATAAGCACATGTGCAAGGACTCCTTCCAAATAAGGTCACATTCTGAGGTACTAGTCACTGGAACTTCAACATATGAATCTGGGGTAGCACAGTGCGACCCATAACAATGTTTCTGTAACAAAGGGGTCCATTCAGGGGGGTGGGGGACAAGATTCCCCCATAATGATCTGACTAACTCTTTCAGACCAGGGCTGTCTCCCCCACACCATCGAACACAGCACTTGATAAATGAACGAATGCTTGTTGATGGTTGATTAATGGTACATTTCAGGCTAAAATTTAAAAATGTGTGTGTTATTGTGTTGAGGTAGTTTGGGATTCGTTTGTGTGCCAGCAACAGCTCTCATGCTTCGCAGATATGAGAGGCTTAAATTGTTTCAGGGTCTGATATGATTAGTAAGTGTTCCCAGAGACCGTGCAGGAACAAAAAGAAGAAAAAAAGATAGCTGGCATCTAACGTGGAGCCAGCCCCTTTGTCTCCAGGCCTGGCTCCCAGAGGCAGCAGAGCTGAGGAGCTCAGGCGCGGCTGGCAGAAGTCACATGTGTTGAAGATCCGAGAAGAGATCATGGTGTAAGGACAGTGGTGAGAACGCATCCAGCCAGGCCTCAAGGCAGCTCATCCGCCTCACCCAGCCTGGGGACACACAGCTGCCCTGTCCTACCTCAGAGGGGCAAATTCACCCACATCAGAGAAGCAGCCCTGGGCCGCTGACGGAAACCGGGCCAGCGAGGAAGCCTCGGGTTTGGCAAACAAAAAACAACGCCCTAGGCAAAAACAAAGCCAGAGGGAGCCTGGAAAAAGCTTCATTCTGAGGAACCACTCCCTCCCTCAACCAATTTTTTAATACAATATCAGATTCGAAGCCTGTTCTGAGAACACCACGGCCAACTCCTCCAGCCTAAATTCTCTGTGATTAGAAATTCCTAGAAAGCTTTTCCTTTCCTTTTTATTTTTTTTTTTTCAACGTTTATTTATTTTTGGGACAGAGAGAGACAGAGCATGAACGGGGAAGGGGCAGAGAGAGAGGGAGACACAGAATCAGAAACAGGCTCCAGGCTCTGAGCCATCAGCCCAGAGCCTGACGCGGGGCTCGAACTCACGGACCGCGAGATCGTGACCTGGCTGAAGTCGGACGCTTAACCGACTGCGCCACCCAGGCGCCCCAAGCTTTTCCTTTCCTTTCCAACCGATTTGCTCCCATAGCCTATCCCCCATTGTGGCCAGCTATTTTGTTCTCCAATATTCTTCTTGAGAGCAGCACAGACAAGCACGAGATCTTGGGTAACTTAATGAGGGTCTGTGTTACACAGAATTGCCCTTTTAAGTGCCACTGAGTGTTTTCCTGTCTTTTTATCTCGTGAAATGAACTACTCATGACAAGCTACTTTTGACTGTTGAAAAGTACATTTATGTAAGCACATCAATATAAAAATCTCTTATGAAATATATGCTTAATTTATATATTAGTTTCCCACTGACAAGAACTCATGGACCTGAAGTTAGTTATGCATAAAGGGTCTTCTGAAAAGAACAGGAGCTCTACAGATACAGACAACACAAGGTCAGGCGAAATTGTCAAAAATCTAGTCATAGTTGGGTTAGAGGGACTAAATTAGAGATTTTATCATTCTTACGTTGACGATAGTAATAGCTAGGATTGATTATTGAGTTTTTCCGTGGGGTAGGCTATGTGCTGAGTGTGTTCAACCTGCCTTATCTCAAATCCTTTCAACTCCATCAAAAAATTCACTTCAAAACATTATGTAACTGGTCCATGCTCACAGCTAGTACTGTCAAGAGTCTGTCTCCAAATGCTACGCTTAGTCCAACATACTACCTAGATAAAAATGGGGGGTGGGGACTACAATTAAAACTCTAGTCAAAGATTAAACACTATAGGAAAAATACCACTAGTATGTTCGAAAGTTGATTTATAAAAGGAACTTCTGTAAAAGGCAGGAAGCAATGCTCCAAAAGGTAAACTGAGGCAGAGGATTCATAGCCACGGCTTTTTAGAACTTTCTTAGAAACACAGTTGCATCAAAAACATCATTTTGCACTGTTTCTGAAGGGAAGTTCTAGAAGCACTGGAGACTTACAATGACAAAAATTACATGATAACTTTTTATGCAACAGGCTTATTGAACACAACATTACGTTAGTGATGCTATTCTAAAAACAACTAGTCGTGCTGGGCTAAATTTTCCAAGAATGCAATTTAAGCCCACAGTAAGGTGTATTATAAAATGAATGGAATACTGTGGTTCAAACGCAGTCCTCCGAATGGTCCATCTGTGGACCTTATCTCACCGATTCTCATTAAACAGTGATTTCATTTCTCTACATCATCACAAGCTCCACTCCTGGGCAGTCATTCAGCGGCCTGGCTGGTCTCACAACACATGCAAATATGAATTAAAGGCGGCCACACAACAAGACAGAGGAGAGTTTGCTGATACCCTTCCCAGTGTGAAGCAAGGGGCCCCAGCCATCGCAGATGGGAAAAAGAAATTGGTGGTCCCAGCAGGCCCTCTGCTTATTACCCTGAGGCCTCATTTGGAGTGTGGCAGTCACACACCTGCGCGTGCACGCGCGCGCGCACACACGCACACACATGCAGATCTAGACCACTCCACCCGCCCCCCTCAGTTCCACGCGCTGGGAGGTTAAAGACGTGTTTGGACTCTATGAAAATAAAAATCCCAAAGCCTTTACGGATACCTTGTCACTGACTCTCATTGCTCCCAGTAAGACATATCAGAGTAGGTATGTTTTCCTCATTAGACCTATGGGAAATAGGGAGTATGAAATGTAGCCATTTGTCCAGAGCTGGGAGAAGAATCAAAGATAGAAAACAGAAGTAGAAGTTCTCTGTCCTCTGACCTCCTATACTATGCAGTCTGCACCGTTCTTACAGCCTGACTTCGTCTCTACAATATAGTCCGGTTAGTTGTAAATTTGTCTCTTCTCCCTTATGTGACAATTAGCTCCTTTGGGCGCAGGATGATTTCTATTTGGTTTTGCGTTCTCACCACAACACAGTTCCCTCCAGGGTAACTCCACATGTGAGTAAGGATTGGAATAAGAGGGTAAACAAGATACAGATGGAGATTTTGAATAGATCTGGGCAGCACTGGCAACAGTGGCCGTCAAGCAGGGTAAAGGCTTGGCGTGACTTTGCTTTAGGGTGCGCATGTCTTTCAGATCTGTTTACCGCCTGTCATCATGAATGGGGGCAGGGAGCATATGCTAGAAAGAGAGAAAATACACCCAATAATGGTTACTAAAGAAGCTAGGGAGCATCTATTAAGATGCTCATGTTTTCTTTTATTTTGTTAAGATTGTGAAGTATATTGGTTTTCTAATGTTAAGTCAATCTTGCCTTCCTGGAATAAACCCCACTTGATCATGGAGAAAAAAACAAAAAAAGAAGAAGCTAGTGAGATTTGAAGTGAGGGTGAGGCAGGAGCATGACGTGAGAGGCATTGGTCTCGACCCACCTCCTGGGAGTTGTGAAGTACTCACCCTTTCAGTTCCTGGGGCCCGTGTGGTCCTGAGCTAATGTCAGCCCAGAAGGAAACCTCGTGGAGGGGTCACATGTTCCACCTGCTCAGATTAGCCCAACCCTGGTCCAGGCAGAGGTCTGAACCAGAAGTAGTCATAGTGTGCAGGTGTTTATCATTCTATGCTAAAGGCCCGGAATGGAAGTATCAGCTGCCAGCCATGTGGTGAGTCATCTTGGCCCTTCTAGCCCAGCCAAGCCATGGATGACTATAGCCTGAGTCAACTTCATGGGACTAGGAGAACCTCCCAGGAGCAGGAAAACCTCCCAGAAGAGCCCAAACAACCCACAGCATCATCATAATAAAATGGCAGCTATTTTAAGCCAGAAGTTTTAAAGTGCTATGTAACGAAGCACCCAGACACCCAGAACACTAAGCCTCACGCCAAAATGAAACAAGATTTTGCAAGTCAAATCTTGTTTGTGAGGGAAGGGGACAGAGTCTTGCACTGAAGAGTGAGTGTATTCTGCATCTGAAGTTATATTAATTATTGGAGGTAGAGTGCAGACTAAGGTAACTACTCTTTAAAGATGCCCCTTCCCCAGTGAATCATACCTCCTGATCTTGTATAGTCCCCTTGCACAGTGAATGTGTGACCAGTACAAAATGTGGCAGAAGGTACTTGGTGTGACCCCCGAAGTTATTATGTCATGAGAAACCTTGTGACTTTTGCTCTAGGAGAAGCCATCCACTGTGTTACAAGCCCAACAACCCTGAGAGCACTATGCTAAGGAGAGGTCCCATGGGAAGAAAGAAAGATGGCTGGCCAGCCCTTTTAACTGACATGAAAAACATGGGAGTGAAGAAGTCATGTGGGTATCTGGTCCAGTCAAGCCTTCAAATGATTCCAGCTTCAACTGTGTCTGACTTCAACCACATGAGACACATGTGACTTCAATCAGGCAAGAGCCCTTGAGCTGAGCCCTGTCAATCCACAGAACTTGGAAAGGCGATATGAAATTATTCTTAAGCCAATAAGTTTTGGGTTATTTTGTTGTGCAGCAATAGGTAACAGAAAAATTAGGTCTGTACAATATAAACATCTCAAACCTTTTGGTTCTTTCTTACACAAACAACATTTTCTATTTGGGACAAAGGCAAAGTCTGATATATCCTCCATGTGACCAAAATGTCAAAACAAATCATTCCTATACAGGGTCATAAGAAGAAAACGAAGCAGAGAGAATGACATTCTACCATATATCAAAAGAACTTATGACATTTGGAGCTATTTCTAGGAGCAGTGAAAATGGGACAACTAGACATTTGGGTTAAAGAACCAACTGGTCCAAAATTACTTGCACCTGTGTGGGAGGTCCCACATGGGAAGCCCACACTAGGTGAGGATGGAATCATTAGACCTTAGTCCACTGTGGCCCAGTGGAATTAGAAGAAATTTCCCCCAGATAACTTACAGATTACAAACCCAGCAAATCATGCAACATCAAAGAAGTTCCTAAATTATGTAGAAGACTAGGTTATATTGGAGAGTTGAATGAACTAAAGGAGCCGCTGTGGGAAAAGAGTTGCTAGGTGGTTTAAGAAAAAGAAATAAGCTTAGGAACCATGCCAGCCATGAGGGAGATGGGGTCAGGGGACTCCACACCACAGCAGAGCTCCCTCTACAGCCAAGACTTGGGTCTGTCACCTATTGTCATTTACCTCTCGGTCAGGTGCATATGTGTTCTTTCATTTCCACCCATCCCCAATTTTCTTATATGTTTCCAATACCAGAGGTACATACCCATCTTAGTAAAGGTACTTTACTATATGTATTACCATAGGTGATTTAATTCTTTAACTTCATATAGAGGCATCGTACAATAATTAGAAGATGGGCTCTGGAGTCAGGCTGACCTGAATTTGTAATCCTGCTCTGCCACTTACTAGCTGCAAGAACATGAATAAGCTATTTCACCTCTGTGAGCCTCAGTTTCCCCACTGGTAAGGTGAGGATAATACCAGTGCCTACATAATGGGATTCCTGAGACTATTCAATGCATGGAAAATGCTTAGACCACTGAACATAGTTCAATATTAGGTATTAAAATATTCTTTTTTTAATGTCTATTTTTGTGAGAGAGGGAGAGAGAGTGTGCAATCAGGGGAGGGGCAGAGAAAGAAGGAGACATAGAATCCGAAGCAGGTTCCAGGCTCTGAGCTGTCAGCACAGAGCCCAATGCAGGGCTTGAACTCATGAACCACAAGATCATGACCTGAATCAAAGTCAGATGCTTAACTGACTGAGCCACCATGGGGCCCCAAGTATTACATTCTTCTTGAAAAATCATGTGTTTCTTCCTTCTTCCCACCTCCTCCTAGGATTTGTATATGCTGAACTAAAATGACTGAAAGAGACCCGTTTCAGCCTAATTCCCCACAGGGTTGTCAGCCTAGGCCCAGAGAAGATTTCATTATTTTGCAGATACTTCATCCTAAGTCTGTGAAGGCGCCTTTCACCCTCCACTCTCTTTCTGCTCCACCCTCAGCCTCCTGAGAGGCAGCAGAGAGCCAGAGAGTGCAGGAGGACTGACGAGAAGAAGTGAGATGCTAGGGGTGCCTGGGTGGCTCAGTCGGTTAAGCATCTGACTCCTGCTCAGGTCATGATCTCACAGTTTGAGCCCTGCATCAGGCTCTGTACTGATGGCTCAGAGTCTGGATCCTGTGTCTCCTCCCTCTCTCTAACCCTCCCCTGCTCATTCTCTCTCTCTCTCTCTCTCTCTCTCTCTCTCTCTCTCTCTCCCTCCCTCTCAAATAAATAAACATTAAAAAAAAGAAGAAATGAGACTCTGGAGGTGGCAAGCCAAGGAGGAGGTGAGGAGCAGGAGATGGCTCTGGGAGGGAGGACAGAGAAGAGAGAGGAAGTCACATGAGAAAGATGTTCTCATGGACCAGGGCCCAGCCCAGTGAGGCAAACAGTTGGAAGCAAAGGCAGTGGAACAGAGCAGAAAAGCCACCCAAATCTCTAGCTCCTTTCAGGGCTTCAAAATGATTTAGAATACATTATTAAAATCCCAAATACGAGACCTCTCAGATCTTGGAGTGGGTGCTTGGCTGACTAATAGCAAGACCACATGCAACAAAGGTCACGCTGTCTATGCCCTCCACACGGGGATGGCTGGGGCCTGCTGTTTTCTATATAGGGCAAAGCACAAATCAAAAAAAAAAGTCATTTTCAGACTACAAATCATAATTTGGAGAGGAAATGGGAAACCTACTAACTGACTTTATTTGCTGCAAAGGAAATAGGACATCCCTGATAAACATTCTTCTGTAGCCTCATGGTGTCTAGCTAATGCTGGCGGTACCAGCAGGAGGAGCCTTCTTGCTCCCACTCCAGCCAGGTGTTCTCAGTCATTTCCCAGCCTCAGGCCAGCCATGCTTGGGCAAGCCCCAAGGGAACAATGGACAAGTTGTGGGGTAGTCTTCTCAGCTGTTACCTTCTGGTCACTGGTCTTAAATATACTCTGTGGCTTTGCTCAAAACTCCTGCACAGCCTATAAATTTCTGGCTTATAGCCAGTGTATCAGTCAGCTTATGCTTCCGTAACAAATACCATAAACTGGGTAGTTTAAACAACAGAAATTGATTTTCTCACAGTGGTGGAGGCTGGAAGTCGCAGATCAAGGTGCCAGCCAATTCAGTTCCTGGTGAGGACTCTCCAGCTTGTAGACAGTGCCTTCTCATTGTGTCCTCATGTGTCAGAGGGAGAGAGTTCTCTCTCTCTCTCTCTCTCTCTCTCTCTCTCTCTCTCTCTCTCTCTCTCTTCCTCTTCTTATAAAACCACAGTTTTATCCGATCAGGGCCCCATTATTATGACCTAAGTAACTTTAAATACCTCCTTAAGACTCTATCTTCAGAAACAGTCACATTGGGTAAGCCAACATATGAATTTGGAGAGGACACAAACATCCAGCCCCGAGCACCCAGACTGACTGGGTGTCTGTCAGCCTTTCTCTAAACCTCTATATTCTGCCCATCCATGGCTGATCCCAGGCTTCTTTCTCTCTCTAGGGTGCTGGGTCCTTCACTACCAAGAGGACGAAGGGAAAAGCTGAAGAGCATTTATCAATAAACTCAAATTCTCACATTGAGACAGTGGTTTGGCATCACCAAGGACTTTCACTTGGTTCCTCGACAAGCATTGTTAGCCTCTTTTTCTAGATGAGGCTACAAGGCCAAGAGATGTTAAATGGCATGTACAAAGTTACACAGCCAGCAAGTAGCAGAGCAGAACTGAGAGGCGAGGTCTGCTGAAGCCCAGTGTCTAGACAATCCACAAAATACTTCACCCTCCTGTCTGTCAGTACTGCCACTGCTGAGGTGCTGCACCTCCTCATTTCTCACTAGGAAACTGGCATGACTTCCTCATTCACCTTCCTGGCTCCTGTGCTACTCACTGCTGATCGCCTATTGGGGCACACTAATTATCCTTATGGTATTTCTCTTAAAAATTTAGAAGCAGTGACACAGCACCAACAAGCACGCCCAGTGCCCCGATACTGGTTTCTAAATACCATTCTTCAATACAAGGAACCCAAGTCCTTTGGAGAAATGGCTGATTCTAGAGCTGAGATAGGATACCATATAAGGTAAGATACAATAGAGTCTGGAGCACCCTGCAATGCCAGAAAGCACAGATGTGACCAAAACACACACAGAGACACACACTCACAGTGATGGGAGCACGTCAGAACAACAGAGGAGACAACCTGAAAGCATTCCCAATGGCCAAAACTAGAATAATTAAAGAAAAAAATAATAACAATAGTATTGGCTATGACAAAAAATTGACTGAAATAATTAATAAATATCCATGGGTCCATGACGATATAAATGACTGAATAAATAAATAAGTGGGGGAGAAGGGACAAATCTCCCTTACAGAAGACTCTCCAATAATAAAAAATAAAAGAAATGAGAGAAACAGAAAATCGCCATTCGAACACCACAGTAATTGTTGCTGCAGGCAAGACTCTCTGATGAATATTAAAATTAGAAGGTGAACCGTTACGGAGAAACAAGATTTTGTGTAGCCTCAAATTATCTTCCCTATAATATTTACTAATTACTGTGGTGGTTTGAATATATTCTTTGATACTCTTCTCTCCAGGAAGTGCAGCTTAATCCCCCTCCCTATGAGTATGAGCTGGACTTAGTCACTTCTAAAGACTGATGTCTTAGTCAGTGTGGGCTGCTACAACAGAATATCATAAGTAGGTGGCTTAGAAACAACAGGACCTTACTTCTCACAATTCCAGAGGCTGGACGTCTAAGATCTAAGTGCCAGCAGTTTGGGTGCCTGGTAAGAGCCCACTTCTGGTCCATAGACAGCTGTGTTCTCACTGTGTCCTCACACGACAGAATGGGCAAGGGAGCTCACTGGGGTCTCTTTTATAAGGACAGTAATCACATTCATGAAGCCTCTACCCTCTTGACCTAATCACCTTCCAAAGGCCCATCTCCTAATACCACCACATGGGGCATTAGGGATTCAACATAATGAATTCCGGGGGACATGAACATTCATTCCATAACGAATGAAAAGGAAAAAACAATAACATTTCAGTGGAGTAATCTAACAGATACCCTTTTACCAAGTGGTAAAGGTCAACATCACCAGTAATAAGAAATGTTGATCTCAGGGCACCTGGGTGGCTCAGTCTGTTAAGCGTCAGACTTCGGCTCAGGTTATGATCTCACTGTCTGTGAGTTCAAGCCCCATATCAGGCTCTGTGCTGACACCTCAGGCCTGGAGCCTGCTTCAGATTCTGTGTGTGTGTGTGTGTCTCTCTCTCTGCCCCTCCCCCACATGCACTCTGTTTCTCTATCAAAAATAAACATTAAAAAATTAAACAAGAAAAAAAAGAAATGTTGCTCTCATGTATCCCTCGATGTGATGCACTGAGAGGGCACTTCACCTCTCTGGTATTCTTCCCCAAAATCCATAATCCCTGTCTAATCATGAAAAAATACCAGGTGAACCGAAATCAAGGATATTCTCCAAATACCTGACCCACACTCTTCAAGAAGGTCAAGGTCACAAGGACAAGGAAAGACTGAGAAACTTTCACAGTTGGAGGAAAGTATGAAGATGTGACAACTAAAAGCAGGATGGGGGCCTGGACTCAGTCCTAGTATAGAAAAAGTATAGTAGTGGGACAACTAGTGAGATGGGAATAATATTTATGATTTAGTTTTTAAAAAACAAGCAAAACATCTTATAGTGTCTAAACAGCATACACACTCCCGAGCTGGGGGCACAAGACCCTCTGCACGTAATTCAGCTGCCCCTTTGCCCCCTCTTGCCACCTCCCAGCCTGCTCTCCACAGCTCTCCACAACTCAGCTACACCCAGCTGAAGGGGGTCCCTGAGTAAGCCAAGCCAGTCACAACTTCTTGACTTTGCCCTTATTTCACTGTCTGCCTGGAATGCCTTCTCCCCTCTGCTCCGCATACGTACCCATCTATTCATCTGATCGTTATCTTTCCTTAAAGTTCAACCCAAGAATTTCTTCCTCGCTGAATCTTTCTCTGACTATCCCGTCATCCCAGGGGCCAATCTCTCCCACCCTCTTTCTCTTTCATGGACACCCAGAAACCCATACCTACATTTATCAGCATCTATAATATTTTAGTGCGTTTCTTTAAACGACTGTATCTTCCTCTCCTGGGGAATAAAAACCCTTTGAGAGTAACTTGACCTTATTCATTTTGTATAGCCTTGGAGTTTAGCACATGCTTTATACATATTGGATGGATTAATGAATGAAAAAAAAATAAATGAATTAATGAGGAATGAACAAACCCACACTAGAAATATTTTGGTTAGAAATGACAGATGTATAAATTCATCTCAGCTTTGCAGACAAGTTTGAACAAAATTTTCATTCAAAATTTCAAAATGCTTTATAGGAATACATACATCCATTCTTAAAATGTATCTTGAGGTCACCAGACATCTGGATGGAGAGCCAAAACCTGCCACAAACAAGCCCACCTCATGGAGGGCCCGGGCCCTGGAGTTCACCTCTGGACGTTCCTCACTTCCAGTTTCTCAGTCGGTTCAATTAAACTAGTCCCACACATGGGGCACCTGGATGGCTCAATCAGTGAAGCATCCAACTCTTTATTTTGGCTCAGGTCATGATCTCACGGTTCATGCCTGCTTGGGAGCCTGTCTCTCCCTCTCTCTCTCTCCCTCTCTCTCTCTCTCTCTCTCTCATTCTCTCTCGCAAATAAATAAACTTTAAAAATATAAATAAAAAATAAAATAGCCCTACACAGAGCCACACTGGGCCTCCTTTATTTTTTCAACGTTTTTTTTTTTTTTAATTTATTTTGGGACAGAGAGAGACAGAGCATGAACGGAGGAGGGGCAGAGAGAGAGGGAGACACAGAATCGGAAACAGGCTCCAGGCTCTGAGCCGTCAGCCCAGAGCCTGACACGGGGATCGAACCCACGGACCGCGAGATCGTGACCTGGCTGAAGTCGGACGCTTAACCAACTGCGCCACCCAGGCGCCCCTGGGCCTCCTTTAAATGCAGAGCCTTCATTTCATCAAGTCTGTACCTCGAAGTTAAATACCTTTCAAAACTCTGCCAAGTCAACTGAGTTGCTTCCTAACGTGCTTGCAGAGTCAGACTCCTTTTCTGTGGCATCCTTCACCAAACTTCTCATGTGAAGTTTCCTTGCACTGCCATCAACCTGGGCATCTTCATGAACTGTGTCTCCCCTCTGGCAGTGTGAGCATTTCAGTAACTACACAATAATACATCTTCATTAATTGTAGGAATTTGCACTCTCATTTGAATGTTGATGACATGGCTTTCTGTGCTTTTGTTCACACACTACCTAGTGGGAAAAAAAACCCATGATAGAAGCTGTGTTTCTCAAGGTGTGTTACACGCTAGGGTAGTTCTAAAGTTAAGCAAGGGTTCTTTGAGCAGGAAGATGATTAAGTATGGGTTGGGTTGGATTGGAGAGATGAGATTCATTGATATAGCTATCATCAATAAATTCAACTATTAAGCACCAAATGCATGCATACATACAAAGCATTGTGCTAAAATTGTGGTATATGTACAAAGGTTAACACTGTTTCTACCCTGAGAGGAGGAGATATTTAGAGACAGAGACCACCTATATCCCTTTAAAAAGATGACTAATGGGAATGAAAGCTGGTGCAGCCACTCTGGAAAACAGTATGGAGGTTCCTCAAAAAACTAAAAATAGAACTACCCTACGACCCAGCAATTGCACTACTAGGCATTTATCCAAGGCATACAGGTGTGCTGTTTCGAAGGGACATATGCACTCCCATGTTTATAGCAGCACTATCAACAATAGCCAAAGTATGGAAAGAGCCCAAATGTCCATCGATGGACAAATGGATAAAGAAGATGTGATCTATCTATCTATACACACACACACACACACACACACACACACACACACACACACACAAATGGAGTATTACTCAGCAATCAAAAAGAATGAAATCTTGCCATTTGCAACTATGTGGATGGAGCTGTAGGGTATTATGCTAAGTGAAATTAGTCAGAGAAAGACAAAAATCATATGATTTCACTCATATGAGGACTTTAAGAGACAAAACAGATGAACATAAGGGAAGGGAAACAAAAATAATATAAAAAGAGGGAGGGGGACAAAACAGAAGAGACTCATAAATATGGAGGGTTACTGAAGGGGTTGTGGGAGGGGTGGTGGGCTAAATTGGTAAGGGGCACTAAGGAATCTACTCCTGAAATCATTGTTGCACTATATGCTAACTAATTTGGATGTAAATTTTGAAAAATTAAAAATAAAATTAAAAAAAAAATGACTAATACTACAAAAAAATATGGATAAACTTCAAAGATCCCTAACTCCCCTTCTCAGGGGGTGCTAGTTAGTAAAGTTAGGTCCCAGGACATCATCTTGACAGAATGGGATTGAAACATTGATTGCAAGAGTCCCTGCCTATGACCAGGGCCTAGCACTTAGAACGTGTCCCCCAGGCCCAGTCTGGCCATCAGAGAACTAGCTTCACACTCTAGTTCTTTCCCACTGCCTCAGAAACAGGGAACTTTTCCCACATTAGATAATTCTTTCCTAGAACGTAGGTAGAGGAGAGGGTGACTAGTTACTGTTTGCTCAACTACCTTATCTAACTCGGAAGGAAAAGTTCAATAAATCTTCCGGTTGGGCCCCCCTAGTTGGGTCAGCCCTGTTCACCATTACAAAATTATCTTTTGACTTATAAAATATTTTGAATCAACACAGGATTACTATCTGAATCTTCAGTATTATGACTCTAACATCTACCTTTTCCAAATAGAGGGGGAAAAGCACACCCAAAAAGGGAGCTATTCACATACAAGCATTCCTTTTCATCTCGGCCTCCAAGTTTCAATAGTTGCAAACAGAACTTTAAGAAAATACTCTATAACATTGATAAATAAGTGCTAGAGGAGTTGAGAGAAGGGGAGTTTAGGGAGAAGTTGAGATTTCAGGTTAGCTATGAAAAACAAGTAGGCTTAAAACAGCAATGAGAAGGGCAACAGATATTCTGGGCAGGCAGAGGCAAAGGCACAGGCAGAAATGCATATGGCAGGCTCATTGCACTCCTAGACTCGCCAAAGCAGAGGCTGTGTGTAGAGGCAATGGTTAGAGAGTCAGGTTGATGGCATATGGTGAGGGTTTGCAGTGTCAGGAAAGAGATTTTCCTCTGTAAATGTGGGAATGGAAACCATTTATGATCTGTGTTCAGAAGGGAGACATGTTGGGAGCAATATCTTAGAAGGCAGAAATATGCTGCCTGGATTAGAAGGAAAAACCTTAGAAGGCAGAAGAAAGTAGCAGAGACTTTGCTTTAATAGTCTGAATAGAAAGGAAGGGGTACATGAGAAAATGCTGTGAAGGAAATCAACAAGATGTAAGCACAGATGGGTCATGGAAAGAAAGAGGAGAGGGGCGCCTGGGTGGCTCAGTCAGTTAAGCATCTGACTTCAGCTCAGGTCATGATCTCGTGGCGCTCTGTGCTGACAGCTCAGAGTCTGGAGCCTGCTTCGGATTCTGTGTCTTTCTGCTTCTCCCCTGCTCATTCTCTCTCTCTTTCTCTCTCATAAATAAATAAATAAATAAATAAACAAACAAACAAACAAACAGACAGATAATTGAAAGAAAGAAAGAGGAGACAAGGTGGTTCCCAAAGGATCCTGGAGAATAGCCACATCATCTAAAGAGAAGATTAAATACTCTGGGGCCAACTTTCCCTTCTGTCTGTCATACTAGCTGCGGGAATTTAGGGAAATTACTTACCTTTTCTGTGCCTCGGTTTCATCATCTGTGAAATGAGGACAATGATAACATCTACCTCATACACTGTTGTGACATCAAATGAACTACAATATATAAAACATTGAGAATAGTGCCTGGCACTCAGAAAACAGGAGCAAGTAGACGCTGCTCTGGTGCTTTTGTTACAGAAAAATCAAGACTAATAGCAATAGGGCTAAAAACAAATCCCTTCAGAAATTGCTCTGGTGAGAATAGAGAGATATACTCAGAAATGGAATATACTCCAGTAAGTCATTTTTCCCATTGAATGGCAAATCACATTTACTACCAGGGTACGAAGTTCCCCTTTCCTCTCCCCTGCCCTCCTACTAATATTTCCCTAGCTACCCTCAAGGGTCCAAGCCTCCTAACAGATCCACCCTAAAATTTCAAACCCTAGTTTACTTAAATGGCAATGAAATTTCATTTGGAACACTTATTGTTTGGAAGGGGATTGTAAAATCATATTTTAAGTACAGAAGCATTGCTTTAAATGCAGAAGCCTCCAAGGGAGACACTTTCCAAAGGACATTGTTGCTCTGAATATTATATAATCGGGGCATCTAAGGATGAAACTAAATCCTAGGAACATTTGCCCCTTATCCTGTCTCAGACAAGGGCATTGCCAAAGCTCTCAGTCACCATTTTCCCAACTGCAAAGTTAAGCTAAAAATATAAATATTACCCTAAGAGGAATTGTATTTGAGAGAAAAGGAACAAGGGAAAAAGAGTGAATAAAGAAAAAAGAGGACATATATTTAGAAACTATTACACATGATTAGATTGTTGGAAGGGAGGAATTGTGGCATCTTGATGCAAGGAAGAAGTTGGAAATTGGGAACACTGACCTTAATGTCGTCACAACTGAGCCACAATTTGGCTTGAAACAAATTACTTAATCTTTACCTGATTTAGCTTATTCTAGACATTGTGAGACTTCCCTAATGTCTGATTCCCTAGGTTCTTTAAGTGATAGGTGACTTGAGTAAAGGCACATGTTCATTCATCTGGTTTTCATTTTATTTTATATTTATTTTATTTTATTTTATTTTATTTTATTTTATTTTATTTTATTTTATTTTTTGAGACAGAGAGAGAGAGTGCGTGTGAGCAGGGAAGAGGGAGAGGGAGAGGAAGAGAGAGAGAATCTTAAGCAGGCTCTATATCCAGCCTAGAATCTGACGCAGGGCTCAAATGCACAACCCTGGGATCCTGACCTGAGCCGAAATCAAGAGTCGGATGCTTAACTGACTGAGCCACCCAAGCACCCTTGGTTTTCACTTGAATATACTAATGATGAAGGCAGTAAGAATCAGTACTAATGCCATATCCAAGGAGCTCAAGGTCCACTCCAAACACCATCCAAACACTCTCAATATTTCTGCTACTTTTGTTCCACATTTTGCCACCACTGGTAGTACCAGCTGGTCCTAATTTATCCAGTGTCAAAAAGCCTCCCTACTTTAGACATAAACCTTGCAGTTGATATTTGATCTATCTGTCTGTCTATCTATCTATCTATCTATCTATCTATCTATCTATCTATCTATCTACGTACCTACCAATTTTATTTTTAAGCAATCTCCACATCCAACATGGGGCTCAAACTCACAACCCCAAGCCAAAGTCACGCACTCCACCGACTGAGACAGCCAGGCACCCCTTGCAGTTGATGTTTTAAAAGGTTGCAAAGTACAATCTGTCTATCCAATAGTTGGAGAAAAGAGAGAAGTGATGTTTAAGGCAGGTTGCCAAATGATTTTCATCTTAAATGGAGGCATCACACTTCAAGGTAAACTCATCATTTGATGGCTGACCAAACTTGTCAGGCCTGTACAGGTTCTTGCTAGTGTGTGTCATCATGTCTGTGGCCTCAGCCTCCCCAACCCTCCACTAAAAGGCTAATAATATCCCTCATTACCACCCTGTTTCCTGAGCCAGATCTTCCTCAGGCTAAAAGTGTATCAATTGTCTTACACATCCTGCTGTTCCAGCACTACCCTGGATTAGCCACAGACCACCAATGACTATTGGGCTCACACATTCTCCCTAAACTCCTTTGTTGTTCATTAGTCAAACCTCAGTCTCTAGATTTCCCAAAACTCCTTAGTGTCAGCTCTGAGTTGTAGCTCTCCCATCAAGCCCCCAAGCCTACCTTACATGGGTACAATCCATAAACCCCACGATTCTAACCAGTTATCTTTCCTCGCTGCCCAGACTAGACTAAACAATGGATGTCTCATCAATAACTTATGAAGCCATATGACCAGTTTCCACAGGGTCTAACTCTGCCTAGAATCCTATCATGGCTCTAGAGACGGGGGAATTCTGAAACACTTGAAATTAGTTCCTATTAGCCCAGAGGGATGGTAGTTCTAATAGAATTACATTATTTTAGAGACTAAAATAATTTTACACACACCTCTAAGTTTGAGACTGAAGTCCCTCCTCCCCATACACACATCCCAGCACCCATTCTTCCAGGACTGGCCTGGGTTTCTAACAGTTGGCTGGCATTCTGCTGCCAATGGACAGACCTCTCAGGTGCCAAATGACTACCATCAGACTCCATGTTTGAATAGCCTTGCAGTAGCTACTCCCTATACCACAAATTGTACCAAGGCATTTTCTCTGCCATCTTTCCCATCGTGGGAAGGGCAACCCAACCCTCTTGCTACTTGACTTCTTCCTAAAACCTGAGTATAGACTTTTTTAACTGATGGCCCCTCTCCCTAGGGAGAAACAAGGACACATTCACATATACAGGAAAATATGTTTTAGCCACAGGGGGATCCCTGACCCACCAGAGGCCAAAGCATGGGCTTTAGATTAAGAGCTCCTGCCTTCAAATATGATTTAACACATGCTCAGTTCATCTTGCTCATCCAACAGCTGAGAAGGAGAGAGGACACCCACAGCTCCAAGCCGCGGATGGTAACACCGAAGCTGCAAAGAAGTCATCTGCGTTGGCTGCCCCAAAGATCTAAGAATGATGACTTCCCCAAGTTCTGAGCCAATATTTTATGCCCCTGACATTAACTCATTCAACAAATATTTATTGTGCATATACATATGTCAAATCCTATTCCAGATACTAGGGATACAATAGAGACCTGCAAAGACCCTACTCTCAGGGAGTCACAGTGAACTAGAAAGGTCGACATTGAACAAATGTTAATGTCTACAAGGCAAAAGAAGTGTGGGCACTTCCCATAGGTGGACCCAACCTAGATAGCAAGTTCTTCTTTATATCTAACCAATATTCGTCTTGTATCATCCAAGCCCATTTTTCCTTGACATCGAGAATAATCATATCTTTTGTGAAAATCTTCATAAAATGGTTATTCTCATGAAATCATCCCTTATTCTTCTCTTCTCTTCTCTTGATTAAACAGCTCCAGATCCCTTAACGTTGCCTCACAGGGCATATTTCCTTGCCTTTAATAATAACTTTCCTTGCATTGGTGCAGACCTTTACCATTTATAGGGCACTTTGCAGTTTACAGAGCACTTCCGCATCATTATCACACTTTGATCCTTACAACGGCCCCACAAGGAAGGTACTGCAGATATTTGCTGAGCACCAAGTATGCCCAAGGCACTGTTCTAGGACTATGGGGACACCTGTGCTACTTTGCACTTGTCCCCGCTGAAATTTATCCCAGTTTTGTGGAGCCATTTTCTCAATGAGTCAAGGCCATTTTGAATTTTATTTCTGTCTTGCAGAGCAATAACAACCCCACCTAATTTAGTGCCAGCTGCAAATTTAATGAGCCTACTCTTAATTCCTTCATCCAGGCCATCAATATAGTTATTGAGCAGGATAGATCCTGACCCCAATACCTCTGGGATGGCACTCAATATGTCCCCCCCCCAGATTGATACAAGGCCATTGATAACTCTCCCTGGCTGAAGCCTTCCAGCATCTAGCAGAAGTGAAGACAGGAACATACTTTTATAACATGGCCAAGACAATGCCTAATTTTTAAAAAAATCAAAATCTTTACTAAAATTGAGATAGATCTCATCTATCGATTCCCCTGGTGTATATAGCCTTTCACAATCATGGAAGGAAATTAAATTGGCCTTGCACTATTTGCTCTTTACAAAGCTTTACTGATTGCTACTTAGTACTTTATGTTCTTTCAGGTGCTATCCAATTGATTATTTGATGATTTATTCCAGGATCATCCCAGGTATTGATGTTGAGCTCACAGGTCTGAAATTTCCAGGGTCATCCTGTCTTTCTCTCAGAGATGGGCACCTCATTTACCCTTTTGCTATCCTGAGGGGCTTTTCCAATCCTCTGTGATTTGGGGGGAAACACTGGCTAATAGTCCTAAGATGAAAGTTGAAAATTCATTCAGTTTCCTACAGGGCAAGCCATCAGGTCCTGCTGACTCGAGCATATTAGGTTTTTCTAAGTTTTCTAACTATGTCATAGCTTTGGCCTTCTATCCTCCTATTACAACTGGGACTTATTCTAGGTGGCAATTTACAGCTGATATTATCTTCCCCTGGAGGAGGGGAGTGAAGAGGACACTGTAAAAAATAAAATAAATAACATAAAAAGCTCTACCTTTTCACACTGTCTTCTGCATTAGCACATCAGGCAGAGACAGTGCCATCTGTTTGAATCCCATTTCCTTTTTCTCTTCTTGGCCATACAGGAAGACTGCACTTCCCAGCCTCCTCTGCAGTTAAAGTGTGTGGGGTCACAGGATTGGGATTGGGCCAATCTAATGATGAAGGAATGATAGCTGCCATTTTCAGGCCTGGACACAAAATTGTCTGCATGACCCTCTGTGCTTTCTCTTCCCCTTTGCCAACAGCCATGAACATGGCATGTTGATGAGGTAGCAACACAAAAGCGATGGAGATTTGACACCTGAATAATGCCCAGGAGTGCTGCATTGGGTAACTGACACAAAGAAGAGATGCATTCTGGTGCTATGAAACCATTAACTACTAGGAAGTTAGGTGTGTGTGTGTGTGTGTGTGTGTGTGTGTGTGTGTGTGTGTGTGTGTGTGTGTGTTTGATGCAAGATCTCCCTCTCTATCGTCTTCTCACACTGACCTGAGTTACGCCTTTTGAGATCATACAGGGGACGTTTCTTTGTCATTTGCATGGTAAAATGTTATCTGAGTGTCCTTTTTGGACTACTGAAATATTTAAAGAATATCTTTTCTCATTTTCCATTATCTTTCCTAGGTATATATATTTTTTATTTTAACCTTGCCAATCAGTCATACTATTTTATACATTTATGTACATGTTAATTCACTTGAGGAGACCTTGCCAAAGGACCTTCATCCATCATGTGCTGCACAAAGAAGAAAATGACAAGATCAACATTTTTAAGTTCTAGAGAATTAGAATAGGTTAGTTATCTTCGTATGTGTGTGTTTTCATTTGAGAACGCTCTGTAACATTGTTCAATAGGATGTTGTTTTAATCCATGTTCTAAACACAGTCAGAGTGTATATATCCGTTCCCCTCTTCATAAATGGACATTTCGGTTATTTCCAATTTATCTCTCTTACTATACCACCGATTGCTCTCCAACGTGGTTGCCCCACTTTTCTTTCCCACAGGTCAAGTTGTGTATGCAAACTCCTATTTTGCAGTTCTTTCATCCACACGTGGTGCTGTTAAGACAGTTTGATTTCCGCCAGGTCTTATAGATCTTACTGTTTAAGTTTGTATTCCATTCTATTTAGTCTTCATTTGTGTCCTTCAGTAGGTTTTAAGATTTTTCCAGAAGGTGTTGTTTATATTGTTCATATGAATTCTAAGACATTTTATAGCTTTGTTGACCATATAAGTGAGATGTTTTGTACTATTACAGCTTCTATTTGAAAGGTGGAAATACTGTTGCTAGTATTCAGAAATGGTATTGACTTTTGTGCAGTTAATAATTCTCCAAAAGGAAACAGGCTTTTCAACAAACAACCTGGAAAAACATATAGTGAGGAAAACTTAAACAGTTTTAGAGTATTTTGTAGTATTTTCATTTGCTAATATAGGGCTCAGCATTCATTCATTCCACAAACATTATTTAATGTCTACTGGGTCCTAGAGCCTGTGCTTCACAATGAGACAATGTCAGTGAGAATAAGAGACAGGCCATGCTGGCAGCTCATGGCCCTTCAGACGACCTAACAGCACTCAAAAAAAAAAAAAAAAAAAAAGCAAACAAACAAAAAGTGAAATGAGATCTCTTTTATATTTACTGAGAATCCATGTTCTCTGATTACAGAAATCCAGTAGCTCTTCGAATTCCAATGCTTCCTCTGGATTTTCCAAACACAAAGTATTGGGGCATCTGGGGGGCTCAGTGAGTTAAGTGTCCGACTTCAGCTCAGGTCATGATCTCAAAGTCCACGACTTCGAGACCCACATTGGGCTCTGTGCTGACAGCTCAGAGCCTGGAGCCTGCTTTGGATCTGTGCCTCCCTGTCTCTCTGCCCCTCCCCTGCTTGCACTCTGTCTCTGTCTCAAAAATAAATAAACATTTTTTTAAAAATTGAATTTTCCAAACAGAAGTATCTACATTTGCTTCTTTCTGCTACGTGATGTCACTGCAAGAAATTGAACCTCCACTCACTCATAGATGGTACTGGCTTATATAATCGCAACACACTGCTTTTCACCATACCAGCCCTCACATACCCACACCAGTCTAAACCTCACCAAATACTAGTACTTGGGCTTTCTCTTCTACATCACCATTGCCTCTGGCTCACTGAAGAGTAGGGGACAGGGGACCCTCAGGCCCATCCGAGTGCAATTCAACAAAGTCTCTGGGCACAGGTACGTCTCCTTTTACTGGACGATTCATAGGCGATGTGCAGGCAGCAGGCACTAGACGACCCTCACATGATAGACCCAAGAACTGCAAATCCAATTCTTCCCAGTTCCCCCACTCAGGCCATTGGCTACAATCTCTTACGTCCAAGGAAACTTCTGCAGGATTGGCTCACTCCAGGGACTTCTCTGATAATGCCACTGATGGTACTCAACAGTATCTCAATAAACTCACCATGGGCTTCCCCCCATTTCCCACCCTCCCTCCCTTCGGGGCATAAATTTATGCTCCTTTACCCTATGAGGAAAGTTTTCCTGGGAAAAAAATATCTAAGAGATAAGAGAGAGAGAGAGAATGAGAATCAGAAGATAACACAAAAAGGAAATACTACTATTTAATTGGTGTCACTGCCCTGCCCCCACCCAATTCCTCCAAGATGAACTGATTTTCCCTGTATCCTTTTTCCAATCGATTGTTATGCCATAAAATCTGTCCTCAGCTTTCCTCCTCTAGTGATTCTTAAGAGAGCCCATCTTGAAAGTCAAATAGACTGAGTATTGAGTCTGTCTTCTTCTATCACAATCCCAAATCCCCTCAAGGAAATGTGGCTACTTTTGACAAAGCAGAGGATGAGTCATAGGTCATAAAATGTCAGAGTAAAAACATACAGATTAAAACTCAAAGGTATGATCATTCCCACACAGTAAAGCCGAGAGGCAAGAAAACATAGAGTTACGGAGTCAGACTACCTGGATTTAAAATCCCAATTCTGCCATTTATTCACATGGAATTTTGAGCACATTACTCAATGTCTCTGTGCCTCACTTTCTTTATTTGTAAAGTGAAGCTGATAATAATCAACCTCAAGGTGGTAATTAAATAAAGTCAACACATGTTAAGCACTCAAAACAATGCCAGACACATAGCAAACACTCAAATACTAGCCATTGTTATAAAATTTAAAATGACTCATGACTAGTTCACATTCAGTTAATCACACAGCATCTAGAGTCTGGAAGCTTATCTCCCTACTCCCATGATTTGGTCATGCCTGAAGACTGGCTGATCGTCATCTTGAAGCTCCATATCCCCAGTAAGCTGCCATGCATTCAGCTGCCTACCTCTTCGATACTTGGTTACCAAGAAATGTATGGTCCAGAGGTCTCTCTAGGCAATTTCACACTCTAATTACTGGTTAGCATTTCAAAGAGAAATCTCTTTCTGGTCTCCTGCCATGGAGATACCCACATGGCTCACTGCCTCACTTCCTCTAGGTCTCCACTTAAATGTCACTTCCATGAAGTTGTCTCCTAAAAAACATTAAAACAACAACAACAACAACAACAACAACAACAACAACAACAACAACAAAACCCTGCCTACTCTGTTCTGTTTTTCCCCCATAGCACTTACTATTACCTAACATTTTGCATATATATCTCCTTCTTTGTTTATTGTCTCTCACATTCTATCAGAACAAGAGATGTAAGACAGCAGAGATTTTTGTCTATTTTATTCACCACTGCATCCCCAGCACCTAATACAATGCCTGGCACACAGTAAATCCCAATAAATACTTGTTGAATGAATGGATGAATGAATTCTGATGAACCCTCAAAGATTCCTGCTGTCTTTCTCCTTAAAACCCAGAGATAACAACTAGTTTCATGTTAATCTATTTGTAATGGATGCCCAGATCATCCATTTAGATTGATTATGAGGCAGAAAACTGCTGGATTGATGACTAATGGCTGCCAGGGGATTTGAAGGAGAAATGATGACATATCCTCCATGTATTTTTCATCTTTAGTCAAGGCTGAACCCACCCCAGCCATTCATTCTATGCTTTCTCACTTCTAGACCTCACTTGGTCTTGCTTGTCCTTACCAGGGAAAGAGAAGTTACCTTCTCAGCAGAAGGCATCCCAAGATCTCTCTTACCATCCAACCACTAGGAAGGGAAGATAGTGTTCTTCTCTCTTAAGGGGCCAACATACGATTGGCCCTGAGCCCATTACTTCTGCCCTGAACATGACCTTCAAACTTATCTCTCTGGCTCCTCCTGATCCAACTCTACATGACACTCCTCCTCCCATAAAAGTTGCCCTCCTACTACAGCAAATCACCATATTTTCTTGGAGAATCTATGTTGGTTGACTCACAACCAAATTTCTTTTCTCTGGAAGTGGAATGAGACATAGGAAAGGCCCTGAGTTCCTCTTTAGCTCCTCAACATTGCATGTGTGTGTGTGTGTGTGTGTGTGTGTGTGGAGGGGAAGGGAGATAGAGTACTCTGAAATCTGATATACAAGCATGCACACACAACACTTAGCATATGGTTACAGAAGGCTCATCAATTCCACTACAGCACTTTAAAATGCAGATTCCAAGACCCCAACCCAGAAATTCTAAGTAGGTCTGGAAGAGAGTCCAGGAGTTTGCATTTTAAAAGTTTTTATTTTTTTTAATGTTTATTTATTTTTGAGACAGAGAGCACGAGCAGGGGAGGAGCAGAGAGAGAGAGGTGGACACAGAATCTGAAGCAGGCTCCAGGCTCTGAGCTGTCAGCACAGAGCCCAATGAGGGGCTCGAACTCATGAGCTGTGAGATCATGACCTGAGCCAAAGTCAGACGCGCAACAGACTGAGCCACCCAGGTGCCCCAGGAGTTTGCATTTTAAACAAAACCCCAGAGTTATTATAATGCAGATCATTTTTAAAACACTTTGGGAAACACTGCCCAAGAGTTCCACAGACAGCAGATTAAAAACCCAAGGCCATGGGAATGACAAATGAATGAATTTCAAGAAGCATTTTTTAATGAGGGCCATGGCTCTTCTCATCCTTATTCCCAGTTTCTGGTCAAATGTCATCTGCTCAGAGGACTTCCATGACCAACTTATAGTCACTCTCCCAGCTGCTTTATTCCTATATTCATCCAATTACACTTGACCCTTGAACAATGTGGACGTTAAGGGCACCAACACCCTCCCCGTGTAGTCAAAAATCTGTGTATAACTTTTGAATCTCCAAAAACTTAACTACTAATAGCCTACTATTGATTAGAAGCTTTGGTGATAACATGAACTGTCAATTCACACATTATTTTGTATGTTATATATATTACATACTATATTCTTACAATGAAGTAATCCAGAGACATAGAATTTTATTAAGAAAATCATAAGAAAGAGAAATACAGGGGCACCTGGATGGCTCAGTCAGTTGAGTGTCCAACTCCTGATTTCAGCTCAGGTCAGGATCTCATGGTGGATCATGAGATCAAACCCCTTGTCCAGCTACACACTGAGCACAGAGCCTGCTTGGAATTTTCTCTCTCCCTCTCTGTTCCTCCCCTGCTCATGCACGCACACACACACACACACACACACACACACACACACACACTCTGTCTCTCTCTCTCTCTCTCTCTCAAAATAAATAAACTTACTTAAAAAATATGGGGCACCTGGATAGCTCAGTTGGTTGAGCCTCTGACTCTTGATTTCAGCTCAGGTCATGATCTCGGGAATTGTGAGATTAGGCCCCACACTGGGCTCTGGGCTGACTATGGAGCCTGCCTGGGATTCTCTCTCCCTCTCTCTTTGCCCATCCCCCTGCTTGCATGCATGTGTATGCACTCTCTCTCAGGATAAATAAACATTTAAATAATAATAATAATGATGCTAAATAAATAATAATTTTAAAAAAGAAAAAGAAATACATTTATAGTACTATATTGTATTTATCAAAAACAATCTGCATATAAATGGACCTGAGCAGTTCAAACACGTGTTGTTCAATGATCAACTATACTAATCAGGCTCTTCTCTGAGAGCAATGCAAGCTTTATGGGAAAAGGAAATTGTTACCCTCTTATTGTATCCCCCGAACTTAGAACAATACCACAGCAGGTGCACAATAAATGACGAATTAAACAGTGAACGCACTTATGAATGAACAAGTCTCTTATTCAGTTTTTCACCCAGCAGAATCTGTATAATATAAAATTATTCAGAATTCAGGTTTTCACCCAGAAGAATCTGTAACTGACAGATACAAGGCCTGGTGTTGTCTGGGAACATCAGCGGAACAATGGCAGAATTATGAGGCTCAGAGAATGCTCTGCCTTTGGTCAGCTCCATTGGCCCTGGGGTAACTGATTTTGCTGGAGATCTGTGCTAAACAGTGGAAATGGCAGCATACAACAGCATCCCACGCTCAAAAGCCACCCCCTGACACCCGGTCCACCATTAACGCGCCAAGAAAATCAAACACTGATCATCCAGAATGACTCGACCGTCACAGAAAGGGGAAACATGCTTTAACTTCTCCTGGGTGCCACCAACAGTATTTCCTTTTTATTTTATCTTCTGATTCACTCTCTCTCTCTCTTTCTTTCTCTCTCTTTCTGTCTCTTAACTTTTCTCTTGGATTTTTTTTCCCCAGGAAAACTTTCTCAAAAACTCAAAAAAAAAAAAAAAAAAGAAAAGAAAAGAAAAGAAAAATGTTCCAGACCTCAGTATAGGTTTACACCCTGAGAATTTGTTATTCATGAAGCAGGCCTTTGAAGTCTCATTTCTCAGGATTGATGCTTTATCTTTAAACAGTTAACATGCACATTGGCTCAAAGGGCCCTGACAATCACTTAGGAATAACTGAGACATTTGTGTCTGGGCAAGGTCTCCCCTACACAGGGAACCTTTTGTAAATATTAGTTACTAGAACCGTAACACTAATAGATGTAGTTAATAATTATCACAATGTGCCAAAACTGCACAGTTTGCTCCCTGATTACAATATTAAATTGCTATTGAGCTGTGGTATTCGCTTCAGGCAATACTAGTAAGAACCCCCCAAAGACCCTGGCTGGCCTCGCTGTACAAAAATGGAAAATGTTCCGCAGCACACAATGCTCAGGCAGCAGTGGGCTTTGCCAGAAAACAAACACAAAACTCAGACAATAGAAGGAAAGTTTTATCAGAGCTGAAGTGTCCTTTCACTTGGGAACTGTCATCTCTCAAAAAGAAAAACACGCACACACTTGATAGCGGCTTCCAAGGCGAGCCATTACTATGGGCACAGTGACTCGCGGGGCAGATAGAGACCACTGCACGGCCAGAGCTCCAAGGCTTTGTTTTATTTGCATCCGATTACGTCTAGCGATAGGCTGAGCCAGCTCTGAAAAGTTGACGGCCCCTCAGAATGCGAACAGGCTTCTGTCCCTGGGAGCAGGGAGGGGATTTTCCTTTCTCACACACCCCCTCCTCTCTGCCTGACAGGTCAAGTGGCCTGGACAATAGGGCAAAGCGACTGAGAGTGAAACTGCAATTTAATTGAGAGGTGTCATTAGCTCCGCGACTGCACATTCAAAAGCGGACACAATGGGGGCACCTGTCGCATGCAACACACACCATCCCACCCCTCACCCACCCCCATACTGCCATCCCACCTCCACATTTGCAATTTCAGAGACCCACCGTGGGTAAATGAGTACTTAGCAGTCAGTGTGCATGCACAGCCGCCCAGCGTGTGCAAACAGGAGGCTGGTCTGCCCACTTCAGGGACACAGGCGCATATCGGGGTACGCCCACTGCCCAGGCTGAACTCAGCACACACTGCCTTACAGGAATTAAGGCCCCTGACGGCAGCATGGTGATGAGAAAAAGAATGGTGGCTATTAAGCAATTAATTAAAAGAGATTCAGCAGGAAGGATGCCGCTCGTGCCTTGACCCCATCGGGCCGGGCAAACGTGGAAAGAACCAGCAAAATGCTTTTGTGCCAACTAGAAGAGGTTACACTAAGAGCCATCTGCAGTCTCCTCAGCAGCTGTGGCGTCTCTGGCCTGCACAGGCAGACACAGTAATGGATGTTCCTGGCACAGAGGACACAGTAAGGGGATGCCCCGTCCCTACCCCTCATGCAGTCGGGCTACCTGCTCCAGATTACCAAGGTATCCTGGGCTGGGTCCCTTCCGTAGGCTAGGAACGACACCCTGGTGTCAGCCTGCAGCCCAATGGGCAATTCAAGCCGCCACATCACCTGTGACACTAAAGATCCCCAGGGGAAACGGTTGGGTGGGGAGGGGGTCCAGAAGGCGGAAGTGTTTATCATGCAGAGTCCAAGAAAGAAGCCCAGGCATGTTGACTCTTGGCAAACCTGATGGATATTAAAAGTAAAGGACTTGATATTTTCAAAAAGTCTTTCCATTCTCCTTATTTCCAATATACTCATTCAGTGTGATTTTTGTTCACATTAATCTATCCTTTATGAACTCCTCCAGGATAAATAAGGTTCCTACCCACTTTCACCATTCACAAAGCCCCATTTGACAGATGAAGAACGTGAGTCTCAGAGAGCTTCAGTAATTTATCAGCAGTGTAAGTACTGGAAGTGGAATTAGAATGCACATCGTATAAAGCCAGAGTTTGGACTCTTACTGCCATTAACTCACTTTGCCGAGGTATTATTAGCTTGAACTCAGGGATCTATTCTGAGATGAGACCTTCTATATAGATCCCCAACTTTCTATTGATTTCTTGTCTTCTAATAGTGGTTTTGGGGAGGAGCTATAGGTAGCACTACTCATATGTGTTCCTTCTGCCCCAAACCTCACATGGGCTTTCTTGAAAATAATCACCAGGAGCTACTTGGCATGTTGTTCCCTTCAGATTCACAGGCTCGTTAGGGTGGAAAACAAAAGACAAAGAAAATCGAACTTCCATTGCTTATCTTCTTTTATTAGGCTGTGGTTGGTAGCTGACAATGACATTTGGAGAGGTGCAGAATAGAGTAGATGAAATCATATGGTGAGCAAGACCTCCTTATTTCCTGGCAATGGGAGACTGATGATACTGGGACAGCAGCTCAGGAGACAAAGCTGCCTACCTCGGAAGGCACCCATCCACTCACTCATTCAGTCAGTCAATCAGCTGGTCCTGCAAGCAGTTCTAAGCATCTTTTGTGCACCAGACACTGTGCTAGATTCTGAGGATAAAGGACAGGAGTGATAATAACAATGGCAGTAATACTAACCACAGCAGCTAACATTTGGTGGAAGCTTATTTTGTACGAGACACATGTGCTAAGAGACTTCATATGCATTAGTGTTATCCCTGCTTGATGTAGAGAGTGGATAGCAACGCGCCCAAGTCACACAGCTTCGTAAATGGTGAAAATGACTAAGAATCTTATATTCATCTTTGAGGAATTTATAAAAGGTAGACTAGTGTGGAGAAAAATCACAATGAACAAGTGTATTTTTGGAAATAAAGAGAATGGAGAGGCCTTTTAAAAAATATAAAGTCTTTTATGGTTAATATCCATCAGGTTTGCCAAGTACCAGAGACTGGGAGGCTTATGAAGAACAGAAATTTATTTCTCACGGTTCTGGTGGCTGGAAGTCTCAGATCAGGCTGCCAGCACAGTCAAGTTCTGATGAGGGCCCTCTTCTGGGTTGCACACTGCTGACTTCTCATTGTATCCTCACGTGGCCAGCTCTCCAGAATCTTTTTTACAAGGCACTAATCCCAACCATGTAGGCTCTGCCGTCATGATCCAATCGCCTCCCAAAGGCTCAACTTCCTAATATCATCACATTGGGGGTTAGGATTTCAACGTATGAATTGGGGGGGGGGGGGGACACAAACATTCAGTATGTAATGAATGGAGTATGAAAAGGGAAAAATAATAATACTGCAGGGGACTCATCTGACAGACATCACCCTAACCAAGTAGTCAAGGTCAACATCACCAGTAATAAGTCATGCTGATCCCATGTATCCTTTGATATTATGCACTAAGGGGTACTTCAATCCATTGCACAAGGCTTTGGGAAATTTAAATAAAAAGATGCATGTAGAGAACTTAGGACAGAGCCTAGCACATAAAAGTCTGGTTATTTTTTAGTCTAATTGATCACTCTCTACACTGAATTCTGAGCAAACTGAGAAACAGAGTTGGCCTCCAAATGGAAGCAAAGCTTAGTTTTGAAAACGGTGAAACTGGATTGGAGAAGCCTGATTGACTTGAGGTCAAATTGGGCTTTCTACTCCTCCTAGCTCCAAGCCAATTGATACCTTGAGATCCACAAAGGGAGAATGATACCTGGACTTCAGAAACACAGAAACAGACCTTTCTTCTCCTTCCATTAGTCATGGTGCAACAGGCCCCTAATGTTCCACTTCTCTGTTTTCCTGCTCCTCACTGCAATAGGCATTTGAGCTGAGTCTTCCCGATCTTAACCTTCTTTTTTTTTATTTTTTAAAATGTTTTTATTTATTTTTGAGACAGAGAGAGACACAGCATGAGCAGGGGAGGGGCAGAGAGAGAGGGAGAACAGAATCTGAAGCAGGCTCCAGGCTCTGAGCTGTCACCACAGAGCCCGAGGTAGGGCTCAAACTCACAGACTGTGAGATCATGACCTGAGCTGAAGTCAGACGCTCAACCGACTGAGCCACCCAGGTGCCCCTCTTAACCTTCTTTTTAAGCTGAGTCTATTCCTCCTCTCTCACATCTAAGACTAAATCCCACAGCCTTCCTTCCTTTTGCTTCCCTTTTTCTTCCTAGCCCAGCTATTTATCTCTCTTACCTATTCTTGCATATTCTCTTGGTGCCCCCCATAAGGAAAGAAATAAAGTCAAAGATTTCTTGGTGGGTCTGAAAAAGGTATCCATTGCTCAAACTAATCTTGACCACGCTCTATTCCCTAACTTGAACAATCCTGCATCAGGAAATACCTCCCTACCAGACAATAATTATCCCAGGACTACACACAATCTGTTGTTTCTCTCCTTAGTTCTAGTTGGTGTGTCTATCTACCCTCCCTATCTCTTATCTCTTTTCCTTCCATAGATTTCCCAGGAGCCTTCCCTGGGGGGGATAAACAACAGCTGTATTCCCACCTACAATCCCTGTGCTACCGTGAAACTCATTTAATTCTGATTACAATTTTCAATGCTCATCTCTTTAGTCTTCCTATCTCAAATCTGTCCAAAAAGACCCATCTCCAAGTTTCCCCTTGACTTTTATTTCTACTCCTCATCCACAGCACTAAGAAGAGTGACAATAGGGGCTTCTTGACTCCCTGGGCCTCTTGACTCTGAGATCTTGCTGCTCTCCTCTGTTGGACCTCTTTGTACCCTAGGCACTCCCCAGGTTCAAAAGCTCTCTTAGTCCCCCTGTGACAACCAAAATGCTTGGCTATATTTTCTTTCCCTTTTCCATTTGTCTAGCATGGTATTAGAGGTGCTTGCCAACATCTTTAGAATAAGACCGAACTGCGTTTCTTCTAAAATCGTCCGGGAGGCAGACATTCCAGGGCACAGAGAGACTTAGAGACCAGAGGCCAATCTCTGCAGGCCGGAACCATGCATTGACTGACTCCAAGGCTACTCCATACATGCTGTGTCACTACCACTTTGTCCTTGATTCTACACAGACTACTCAACGTTTAGATATCATTCATGAGTTTTAGCCTTCCGCTCTTGAGTTAAATGCTTTCAGACACCTACCCAGGCTGGACTCCCTCCCTTTGAAGGGCAGCAGACATGGAGGGCTGGTCCACAATCAGATCACTCCTGCCAAGTGGGGCAGCAGGTGGATGTGCTCTGGTCCTCTCTATAAAACTTCCTGAGCAAGAAATGATTGGTCAGAAATGATTAGAGGCAACCAATCACTGGGGGTAAGTTTTATAAACTGACCTCAAAGATCAAGCTACCACAATTTTTGAATGCTTGGCAAGCATTGGATTAGCCATAGGTTATAATGATATAAAATTTACCTTCTGGGAAAAATGCATTCACATTTTGAATGTGCTTTAACTTGAGAACAATAACTAACTGTCCCAATGTATCACTTCCTTCTTTCTCTGGAGAAGAGGAAACACTGAATCACCAAATATATGGCAGGAGTTAAGGGGGTGGGGGGGGGGGCGGTCAGGCCTGCAGAGGAGAATTTGGCCCAGAGTCTCCTAGATCTCCTGGACTCCAGGATCTCAGCCTATGTCCTCCTTTCAGATCCCTCTTATCCAGCCTCCAAGACCCAGTCTTTTGTTACAATCTAATGGATCTCATTTTTCCTTTTCTTACCTGTCTAGCTTAGGCTATTCAATCTCAACTTTTTCTTGAGGAAATTCTTCTCTTTCTTAGATCTAATAAAAATGACTTTATTTTTCTTTCAATCTCCCACTGTTCCTGTTCCTGTTCCTACCTTTTAGATGAAAGCCTGCTTTTAAATATACCCAGTTCCTCCTGGAGAGTCTCAGCAAACCTGAATCCCTAAGACCTACATGAGACTTTTTAAATTTTCTTTTATTAAGAAGATGAGATTGTGATAATTCCATTGAGCTTTTCTTCCACCTAACTTAAGAGGATGACATCTCTGTATTGTAAGGACCCATTCTTCTTTACAAATTCATTAACAGAATCCTGCCTGGGTCTGCATGCCAGGTTGGTTCCTTGTAATCCACAATCATGATAGAAGGTTGCATAATTGACAGGGGAAGTCAATTTGAGACCATGTTGGGTAAAGAAGGACAATGACTTCAATAGCACATGAGCAAACTACATGATACCAGGAGGATAGTATTGCCATTGTCCTCACTTTGACCATAAAAGTGGTTAGAAGTCAAAACAAGTTAAATAGGATTTGAGGAAGCCAATCAGTGACTGCTACCAATCCCTTTATATTAAAGGCTAGAACCATACACATCAGTGTTCCTAAGTCCTGATCTGCAGAGAAACATGCAAAGAAAACAAAGATGTTTTTACTTATCAATGCCAAAAAACCTATACAACCAAAAAATAATGTTTGCTTTACATCCAGTGCACCTGCTAAGGTCAAAAACAGCAACCTGGCTCTCATAGCCTGTGCCCCATAAAAATAGACACACACATGTGACTGCCAGCAATAAAGACGTCACAAATTACAAAGAAAATCTGAGAGACCAACCCTTTCCAAAGCCTTCTTCCAAACCACACCACCAGCTGCCTTAATTTCCTTGCATAATGTTTAGGTCCCCAAGTGGGTGTCCAGTGTCTCGTCTTGAGGCTTCCAGACTTCATATAATAGACAGGAGTTTGAGAAGGCTACTCAATTGCACATCCTCTCTATTCTGAATTCTGAATCAATTTAAAAGTCAAAGATCAAAATACTGATTTTATTACCAACACAAAGAATGAGACAGCTCAATACTTACTGAAAAGGAACAAGCTCCAAGAATACAGAGTCACATTTTAAAAGCTAGGTGCATAACTGCATATAGTACATGTCACCTCAGTGCATGCATGTACACACGACCAGACACCAAATCTGGCTTTTTGCATCCTCCCATTGATCTGGATTTTAAACTCTGCACGTGGAAATTTGGAAAAACAGAGTAGACCATGAACTAGGCAGTCACTTTGAAAGATTATGGCTTGGGGCACCTGGGTGGCTCAGTCGGTTGAGCATCTGACTTCGGCTCGGTCATGATCTCGTCATTTCTGAGTTTGAGCCCCTCATTGGGCTTTGTGCTGACAGCTCAGAGCCTGGAGTCTGTTTCAGATTCTGTGTCTCCTCTCTCTCTCTCTCTGCCCCTCCCCCTCTCACGCTCACTCTCTCTCTCCAAAAAAAAAAAAAATTAAAAAAACAATTAAAAAAAATAAAATAAATTAAAGGTTATGGCTCAACTCACCCCCTGCTCAGCACAGAGTACTAAATAAACAAAGCACATACACATGTGGCCACCTGTAAGCTATTAACCCCTTCCAATAAAGAAATAGTGACCATCACATTCTTGATACCTCACCATTCACGTACGTCTCCTATTTCCATTGAAATCCACCAGTTAGAGGGGTGGAGAGAAGAGAGAAGGTTACTTCTCAATACTATGTTCCCACATAGGGGAGTTAAACAGGTGTATAATAACAAACTTGAACTTAGTAGGTACACACCGGTCCTTGATACAAGCAGCCAGATTACAGGTATCTGATCAAGCACAGTAGTTCAACGGATGCCTGTCCTTACGGTCTAATGCAGGGATGGCAAACTTTTTCTTAAAGGGCCAGATAACAAATATTTTAGGCTTTGGGGGCTATACAGTCCTTGTCAAAATTACTCAACTCTCTCATTACAGGGAGAAAGCAGCCATAGACAATACATGTGTGAATGATTGTAGCTCCATTCCAATCACACTTTATTTACAAAAACAGATGACCATAATTTGCTGACCCACAATGGGACCTGTTAAGCAGGACAATCCCCTTCTTTATCTAAGTACTCTGGTGCAAAAATTAGAAATATTTCCAGACCATCATAGTGACTTCTAACTGATTTCCAGCTGCAGCGTCTTCCCATTGATTCATCCTATACACTCCACCATCGTTACACCTCCAAAATTCAACCCTGATTACATAACTACCCTGAATAAAAACTTTCCGTATCTCCTAGTTGTTTCAAGAATGAAATCCAATCTCTTCATCCTGGCTTACAAAACAATCCCTGTCTAGTTACAAACTACCCATAAAGTCTTTCCTCCATATGTTAGCCTCCAACTCTACTAAAGTTTTGAACATTCTCCAAATATGCTATACTCTTCTCTGTCTCCAAATCTTTTCACATACTACCTCAGTCAGAGTAATTAATTCCAACTACCATAACAGACAAGCTTATTAACACAATAAAATTTCACCGATTTCAAAATACTACACCCAATTACAGGCATACCTTGGACATATGGCAGGTTCAGTTCCAGACCACTACAATAAGGCGAATATCACAATAAAGAGATAGTCTTCATTGACTACTTTATATAAATTTATAACAAATGAATTTTTTGATTTCCCAGTACACATAAGTTATTTACACTACACTCTAGTATAGTAAGTATACGATAGCATTATTATTAAAAATGCACACACATACCATAATTTAAAAGACTTTCTTGCTAAAAGTGCTCATCATCATCCGAGCTTTCAGCGAGTCATAATCTTTTCATTAGTAGAGAGTCTTGTCTCCATGTTGACGGCTGCTGACCGATCAGGGTGGTGGTTGCTAAAGGCTGGGTGGCCATGGCAATTTCTTAAAATAAGACAACAGTCAAGTCTGCTGCATTCATTGACTCATCCTTTCATGAACAGTTTTTCTGTAGCATGCAATAGTGTTTGATAGCATTTCACCCACAGTAGAACTTCTTTCAGTATGGGAATCAACCCTCTCAAACTTTGCCTCTGCTTTATCAACCATGTTTATGGAATACTCTAAATCCTTTATTGTCATTACAGTAATCTTCACAGCAGAGCACCTGGGTGGCTCAGCTGGGTTAAGTGTCCAACTTTTGATCTTGGCTCAGGTCATGATTTCATGGTTTGTGAGACCAAGTCCCACGTCAGGCTCTGCACTGACACCCTGGAGCCTGCTTGGGGTTCTCTCTTGCCTTCTCTCTCTACCCCTCACCCCTCTCAAAATAAATAAACAGACATTAAAAAAATAATAATCTTCACAGCATCTTCACCAGGAGTAGTTTCCATCTCAAGAAATGACTTTCTTTGTTCATCCACAAGAAGCAACTTCTCATCCATTCAAATTTTATCATGAGACTTCAATTCAGTCACATCCTCAGGCTCCACTTCTAATTCTGGTTCTCTTGCTATTTCCACCACATCCTCAGTAACTTCCTCCACTGAAGTCTGGAATCCGTCAAAGTCCTCCATGACTATGGAATCCACCTCTTCCAAACTCCTGTTAATGCTAATATTTTGACCTGTTCCCATGAATTATGGATGTTCTTAATGGCAGCTTGAATTGTGAATCTTTTCCAGAAGGTTCTCCATTGACTTTGCCCATATCCGTCAAAGGAATCACGATCTATGGTAACAATAACCTTACAAAATAGTAAGACTGGAAATAATAAAATTTTAAACTTGTATTATTAATAGTATAATTCAATTACTTATTAGATAATAATCTCTAATTATTTAAAGATAAGACTTGAAAGTCAAAATTACTCCTGATCATGGGCTGCAGAATGGATACTGTGTGAGCAGGCATGAAAACCACATTCATCTTGGGGTGCCTGGGGGGCTCAGTTGGTTAAGTGTCTGACTTCAGCTCAGGTGATGATCTCATGGTTCACGAGTTCTAGCTCCACTTTGGGCTCTCTGCTGTCAGCATGAAGCCTGCTTCAAATTATCTGTCCCCTTCTCCCTCGGCCCTTCCCCCACTCATGCACACTCTCTCTCACTCAAAAATAAATAAACATTTAAAAAAAAAGGAAGAAAACCACATTCATCTCATTGTATATCTCCATAAGAGCCTTTGGGTGACCACGTGCATCATTAATGAGCAGTAATATTTTGAAAGGAATCTTTTTTTTTTTTTTGAGCAGTAATTCTCAGCAGTAGGCTTAAAATATTCAGTAAAATGTTGTAACCAGCTGTGCTATCATCCACGTCTGGTTTTCCCATCTATAGAGTACAGGCATTGTAGATTTAGTGTAATTTTAGGACTTTAGAATTTAGAGGATGGTAAATGAGCATTGACTTCAACTTGAATTCACAGCTGTATTAGTTCCTAACAAGAGTCTGCCTGTCCTTTGAAGCTTTGAAACCAGGTATTGAGTTTTCCTCTCTAGCTCTGAAAGCAAAAGAAAGTTGTTTGTCTACAATGAAAATCTGTTTAGTGTAGCCGCCTTCATTAATTATCGTCTATCATTAATCTGTCTTCTAGATCTTCTAGATAACTTGCTGCAGTTTCTACATCATCATGTGCTGTTTCACCTTGTACTCTGATGTTATAGAGACAGCTTCTTTCCTCCAACCTCATGAACCAACCTCCGCTAGCTTCAGACTTTTCTTCTGCAGCTTCCTCACCTCTCTCAGCCTTCACAGACTTGAAGAGAGTTAGGGCCCTGCTCTGGATTAGGCTTGGCTTAAGAGAACGTTGTAGCTGATTGGATCTTCTATCCAGATCACTCGAACTTTCTCCATATCAGAAATAAAGCTGTTTTGCTTTCTTATCATTGGTGCATTCACTGGCTTAGCACTTTTAATGTCCTTCAAAAACTTCTCCTTTGCATTCGCAACTTGGCCAACTAGTACAAAAGGCCTAGCTTTCAGCTTATCTTTTGACATGCCTATGCTTAATCACTATGCTTAATCTCACTATGCTTAATCACTGGTAGTTTTTGATTTAAAATGAGAGAGGTGCAACTCTTCCAATCACTTGAATATGTAAAGGCCATTGTCGGGTTATTAATGGGCCTAATTTCAATATTGTTGTGTCCCAGGGAACAGGGAGACCTGAAGAAGGTAAGAGAGACAGGGAATGGCCAGTTGGTCAGTGGAGCAGTCAGAATACACACAATATTTATTGGTTAAGTCTGCCATCTTGTATGGGCATGGTTCACAGCATGCTAAACAATTACAATATTAACTCAAAGATCATTGATTGGACGGTGACTACACTTATGGTGAGCATTGAGTAATTTATACACATTTCAAACCACCATATTGTACACCTGAAACTAATAAAATGTTATAATGTCAACTATACTTCATAATGAATAAATATATGCATACCTGTGTGTGCATATATATATAGATATGTGTGCATATATATATACATATATACATATATATATGTATATATATATATATATATATATATATGATGTTTCAGCAGAATTAGACAAACTAAAACTAGATTAGGAATTAGAAAAACATTTTGTTGGTATGAAAAGGCAAAGATTGGTAAATGAAAAAGTAGACTACAAAACAGCATGTGTATTATGACCTGATTTTAAATTAACAATGCACAAGTATGGGGGCACCTGGGTGGCTCAGTCGGTTAAGTGTCCACCTTCAGCTCAGGTTATGATCTCACAGCTCATGAGTTCTAGACCCGCATCAGGCTCTGTGCTGACAGCTCAGAGCCGGGAACCTGCTTCCGATTCTTTCTCCCTCTCCCTCTGCCCCTCCCCTGCTCATGCTCTGTCTCTCTCTCTCCCTCTCTCTCTCTCAAAAGTAAATAAACATTAAAAAAATTAATGAAAATTAATGCACAAGTATTTTAACACACACATATATGATGTATAGGATATGCATATAAACATAATATGCATAAAAAGATCTGTAAACGTATACAATGCTTAGCGTAAATATCTTGCGTGTTTATTTTATCATTCTTGTGATCTATATTTTCTAACTTTCTACAAGACATTTATAATAATTACTTTAATCAACTGGTTAAGAAATGTCATTAGTAATAATGAGATGACTTGTGCTGCTTTTGGTGAGATATCAAAGGGTTGTGAGAATTTTAATAAATGTGATGATTTAATTACATTTTAAAGACCACTGATTACGGATCACCACACCAAATATAATAATAACGAACATTTTGAAATATGGCCAGAATTGCCAAAATGTGACACAGAAACACAAAGTGAGCAGTTGCTGTTAGAAAAATGGTGCCGACACACTTGCTTAGTTCAAGGCTACCACAAACCCTCAATTTGTAAAACAAAACAAAACAAAACAAAAAACAAAACACAATATCTGCAAAGTGCAGTAAAATAAATGCCATAAAATGAGGTACGCCTGTATGTGGCAGCAGGAGAAGACAGAAATGCGTAAGGCACACCAACAGTTAAATGACTAGGATACTAAGTGATGCATCATTTCTGCTCGCAATCCCTGTCACTAAGATTCAGTCACATGGGCCCAATCCAACTGCAAGGAAAGTGACAAATATAGGGGTGCACGTGAACAATTAGTGAGTACAAACGTCCTGCCACATACACTATGCCCTTTGCTTTGCTTTCCTCTTCTCTTACTTTTCTACTTCCTTTCCTAGTAAACACCCTGTCATCGTCCAGACTCTGATCAAATGGCACCTTCCTGACCTCTTCAAATAGTATTTCATGTTCCCTATGCTCCCATAAGTGTTAATATAAATATCTATTGTTCATGTATTATCCCACTTTATGATTATTTGCCTGCGCATCTAACTCCAATTCAGAAGACCAAAAGAATACTGTTCTCATCAGTGACTTCTCACTTCCCAGCACCAGGCTAGGTTCCCATAAACACACAGTACATATTTGATATATGAATGAATGAATTCACCAACAAGGGCTGGAGAAGGGTTTGCCCCTGGAAACAAAAAAGCAAAGAGGGCTGACTTCCTCATGAATCTTCATCCATGGGTCTGAATTACTAGTTAAGGATGAACTACTTACGGTAAAGGAGCTCTCAGTAAGGATGATTCCTGGACCAAATTTATTAAAGTGGAAAATACCTAGAAGAGCCACATGATTATAGTGTACCCGGTAAAGTTTAAAACAATATAATATTCTGATTCTGGAACTGAAAGACTTGAAGAGCTTCCAGTTGGGAGCAGGCATTGTTGCCGAGATGCACTGTCCTCAGGCTTTCCTCTGAGAAAATGGGAGAGGTAGACAGTGGTGCAAATATTTCCAGGCAGCCAGCCAAGTTAGTAATCCCAGGCCTGTGTGTGTGTCCTGAGACTGACTGTCGTTTCTCAACCAGACATTCGAGTCCCCTCCCATGTCTAATCATGCCTGTCTTACAGCTTCAAAATAAAGACCAAATTCAGAAAAAGTCAGTGGAGTCCATCCTATTTCCAAAGTACCCAAGAGAAGTCTCGGGTACTAGAAAAGTCTCTACCTCGCATTTTTGGTAGCATGCTGCATTCTGAGGTTAGGTAACCACAACAAAAAGCAAAACGAATGACTTCAGTGCAAAGTTCGCCCAGGGCCAAGCCAAGAGGTAGGATATTTCTGTTGGATTACAATCAACAGAAGCCTTAAACTGATGTGGGTATTGTTCAGAATTCCAGAGATAAGTGTAATACGTTGAAGGACTTTTAAAGATTGTTTTCAAGCTCTTGATATTTCAGTTGAACAGTCTGGTTGGCTGCCTTTTATTCCCCCTGCCCCAAAGAATTCATTAAGGAATCTTAGCCATGAATTTGGGGCTAGTGTAAAACAGCTGCCTTAATATCAGTGCCTTGTATAAGTTCACCATTTTCCTGGGAGGATCGAGAATCATATTAGCTGTGACTCCCCTAAACATACCTCTCAATGAAACCGTGCCATTAGCACCAAAAATTCCAGCAGACTGACTAGCTGTGGGCAACATCTCATCTCGCTGACAAAATCTGCCATTGGCCTCGATTAGCTTGGAGAGCCTGTCTCATCAGAAAAGCTCCATGACAAATCTACTTCTGGTGCCGATGTTAAAGCACTGCCATCAGGACCACAGTCAAAATGCATTTGAGTTCCGGACCCGTGTGAAAACTTACCACTGAAGTAGACTCCTTGCTGAGGGACAGGAGCTTCCCTGCGCTGAGGGTGAAAATTGGTTCCATGGGGAAAGCTTCAAAGCCATGCCAGCCATTAAAATGTGACTGGACACATCAGGAAAGCAGAGGGGTTGAGGCACTGTGTGGGGATGCCACGGGAAGCTGGTAAAGAACTCGCTCCAGAAAATGGCCAGGTGACCATGCATTCATTCTGGGGACCAGGAAGCACTGGGGTCAGAGCTTCATTACGGTTAGGCTGTTTCCCATACCAATTACTGGAGTGTTTACCTTGTTTGGACTAACTTCACGTCAAAAATTAACAATGCCAGTGTGGATTGCCAGTCTGAGATGTGCTAGGGCTTGCTACCCAGAAGGAAAATAACGATTCTATAGTCTTGAATCGGGAAAGCACTTTAAATTTCTCAGGATGAGAAACAGAAGCTGCTGGAAAGCGTCATAAAACAAGCACGCAGGCTCATGCCACATGTGGTAAGAGCCTCTGGCTCTCAGTGGTTCTCAAGGTGTGGTCAGGACGGCGGCATCGACATCACTCACAAACTTGTTAGAAATGCAGAATCGCTGGCCCCCACCTGGACCTACTGATCCCGAAACAGTGGCAGTGGGGCCCGGCAATCCGTGTTTGCACAGTGCCTGGGTGATCCTGATGCCAGCTCAAGTCAGCTATCCATCGCTCTGGAGAATACAGAGGGATCTTCACAGTCAGCAACTAATCCAGCCACCCACTCAACTGATGACCTTACAGAAGTCTCTTAATCTTGCTGTCCTCCCATCCTATTCCATTCAGAAAATGGTTGTCATTTCAACCACTATGGTCCAAACCTGCTGCCTTACCCAACCCCCAGCTACATAATCAGAAGAACCTATGCTGAACACCTTGTTTCTTCTGAAGGGGCTCTGGGGATGCCAAGATGTACTCTGACCTCGTTTTGCATAAATCTGGGTTGTCTGAGGAAATGAACAGAACATGGTTGTTTTGTTTTGTTTTCTTAACTTGAGCTGGGTTCCAGGATGGAAAAAACTGAAAGGTTCCAGACAACTGTCCGTCTAGATCAAGAGTTGGCCAAACCTGGCTGGCTGCCTATTTTGTAAGTAAACTTTTATTGGAGCACAGCCACACCCACTCATTACATACTGTCTAAAGGCTACTTTCATGCTACAGTAGCAAAGTTGAAGAGTTGTGACAGAGACCCAGTAGCTTGCAAAGACTATAACATTTGCTCTTTGACCCTTTCCAGAAAACATTTTCAGACCACTGATCTAGATACATAATCAGCCCACAATGAACAGGAACTCAGAATGAGAGGTGGTAGGTATGGGGTCCTGAGCTGGGAGGGGCAGAGGCTTCAGGGACAAAGCAAAGGGGCCTCTGCCGGGAAACCACAGTGTTCCAGTGCCTGGGAGCCCCAGGCCTGAATCTGTGGACAGGTGCAAGGCCCCCAAAAGATAACTGGACTTATAAAAAGGCCCTCTAATGATTCTGCACAAACTAGTCCACAGACCACACTTTGAGAAATGGGGAATGACCTGGCTTTTCAGATGTACAAAGACTTAAGCATATCCCGGTACTCTTACAAAGTTCATCAAATAAAAATCTGGTCTAAACGGAATAAAATAGAGAACCTAGAATTGGACCCACAAATATATGGCCAACTAATCTTTGACAAAGCAGGAAAGAGTATCCAGTGGAAAAAAGAGTCTCTTTAGCAAGTGGTGCTGGGAGAACTGGACAGCAACATGCAGAAGAATGAAACTAGACCACTTTCTTACACCATTCACAAAAACAACCTCAAAATGGATGAAAGACCTAAATGTGAGACAGGAAACCATCAAAACCCTAGAGGAGAAAACGGGCAACAACCTCTTTGACCTCAGCCGCAGCAATTTCTTGTTTGACATGTCTCCAAAGGCAAGGGAATTAAAAGCAAAAATGAACTACTGGGACCTCATCAAGATAAAAAGCTTCTGCACTGTAAAGGAAACAATCAACAAAACTGAAAGGCAATCGATGGAATAGGAAAAGGTATTTGCAAATGACATATTGGATAACGGGTTAGTACCCAAAATCTATTTTAAAAACTACCAAACTCAACACCCGAAAAACAAATAATCCAGTGAAGAAATGGGCAGAAGACATGAATAGACACTTTTCTAAAGAAGACATCCAGATAGCCAACAGACACACGAAAAAAATGCTCAACTTCACTCATCATCAGGGAAATACAAATCAAAACCACACTGAGATACCACCTCACACTGGTCAGAATGGCTAAAATTAACAACTCAGGAAGCAACAAATGCCGGCACGGATGTGGAGAAATGTGCACCATTAGTGGGAATGCAAACTGGTGCAAACTGGAAAACAGTGTGGAGGTTCCTCAGAATATTAAAAGTAGATCTACCCTACAACCCATCAATAGCACTAGTAGGAATTTATCCAAAGAATACAAGAGTGTTGACTCATAGGGGCACATGTATCCCAATGTTTATAGCAGCACTTTCAACAATGGCCAAATTATGGAAAGAGCCTAAATGTCCATCAACTGATGAATGGATAAACAAAATGTGGTTTATATATACAATGGAATACTACTTGGCAATAAGAAAGAATGAAATCCTGCCATTTGTAGCAACATGGATGGAACTGGAGTGAATTAAGTCAGTCAGAGAAAGACAAATATCATGTTTTCACTCATATGTGGAACTTAAGAAACTTAACAGAAGATCATGGGGGAAGGGAGAGGGGAAAAATAGTTACAAACAGAGAGGGAGGGAGGCAAACCATAAGAGACTCTTAAACACAGAGAACAAACTGAGAGTTGATGGGGGTGGGGGGGGCAGGGGAGAGAGGAAAATAGGCGATGGGCATTGCGGAGGGCATTTGTTGGGATGAGCACTGGGTGTTGTATGCAAGTGATGAATGACGGGAATCCACCCCCCAAAACCAAGAGCATGCTGTATACACTGTATGTTAGCCAATATGGCAATAAATTATATTGTTAAAAATCTGGAAAAAAAAGTCTGGTCTAAACCCCATAATTTCAGCTGTGACTTTTTTTGCACTTTCTAACAAATTTGGCAAGGGGGTAGAGGATAAATTTAAACTTCCAGGCTCTTTTAATTAATTTAGGCTAGAATGTGTGTGATTACTCATTTAACATTCTTCTCTAAATTTATACTGCTAATATTTCAGGTCCATACTTGTAAAGATAATTTTAAATTTATAGAACCCAACTTCCAAAAGACCAGAAAGCTAAATGGAGTTTTAACTTGTACCACTGCATAAACAAATGCTTGTTCCAAATGGAACCTTTAGGAATTCTGGAATCAGGAAGTTCTAATCTCTCAAAAAAGCAGATGGGCAGATAGCTTGCACATGGCAAGGGAGTTTTCAGGGTATACTGAGAAAACTGACTGATACATCCAAGGTAACAAAGGAAATTTTGAAAATTGTCAACTTTATAAACAAATGCAAAACTGTTTAGAATTCCAGAGTCTTTCTGAAAAGAACTTTTGTTCCAAAACTAAGGTATTTTTTAATGCTTTCTTTTTATTGTAAAGGCTACGTAACCCCATTATAGAAAATACACAAAACAGTAAAGAAAACCTACCCATGATCCCACCATCCTAACACAATCACTGTTACTAAAGAGAGAAAATTCTTGAAATTTAAAATTTGAAAGAATCCGTTTTTCTGGTAGGGAAAGACCGGTTTCTAAATTGTTGAAGAGCTAATGAAACCTCAAAGCTCAGTGATAACAATAACCAAGACCCAATTAAATATTAGCTCCTCATAGCATCCATCTACATGGCCACCATACAGTCCCCTCCTACCTCGGCCTTCAAGGTCCACTGCCACCCCCTTCTTCTGTTCTATTCTTTCTCCCTGATTTCTCTTTCTGTCTTCCTTTCTTAATGGCAGTAATTACAGCGAACATTTATTGATCCTTGTGCTGGGCACTTTCCATGGATTATTTCAGTTAGTCTCAAGAACCCTGTGCATAGGTACCGTGTGATACCCTCATGTTACCAATGAGAATCTAGAAGTGGTGTGATAAATTGTGGCTATTACGGTTCCAAATTTGGTCACAACTTCCTATATGCATGCCTCTTCAAAACGTAGAGTCTGTATCTATAAATTTTAAATCTGGGCTTGGTCACATGACTTGCTCTAGTCAATGAGATAATAGCAAATGAGATACAAGTCAAGGTTTGAAAGATGCTTGCTCATCAGATCTTATTATCTCTTGCTGCTGGGAGCTTTCAGCCACCATATAAAGAAACCCAGGCTAGTTTGTTAGATGAAAAGAAATACCGTGAGGGAGGGCCCCATCTAAGGCACCAGACCTATGTTGAGCCAGCCAATACTATGAAGAACAAAAATAAGTTGTCCCAGCTAAACCCAGGTAAATTGTCAACCCATAAAATCATGACCAATACGTGATGATTTTTTTTAAGCCACTAAATTTGGATAGTTTGTTACACGGTCAAAGCTAACTGACACAAGCTGTTTGCCCAAAGTCACACAGCCTTTGATTCTTTGATTCTTAAGAATCAAACCCAGATGGTTTTTAGTCTAGAGTCTAAGAGCTTAACCCCATGTTATACGGTGGAACTTCCATGAATCTAGTCAGTACCATGGGCAGAGTCCATGCTCAACAGTGATAGTGTCCCCTTAAAGATAACAATAATGAGGAGTTTCTGTCAAGATGGGCCCATCCCACATGTTGCCATTAGTAGCTCATTTCTAAATTCAGACCAGAGACACCTGGGAAATAATTAGCTTCAGTGTTTCTGTCCTCCCATAACAAATTTGAGAGCAACTCTTTATTTTTGCTAAAGTTAAACAGTTTGTGGCAACAAATGTTACTTATACTTTTCTAGGAATAGAAATGTATTTACTTTTAATCAGTTGGGGACTCATTAGTGAAGCTGTCTTTATCTCCCTGAGCCTTTGCCTTCTTAGCTTGGGTTTTGCTTTTTTTTTTTTTCTTTTGGCCCTGTATTAGTGTTTTGTTTGTTTTCTACAGAACTGCCTGAAATAAACTCTAATGGGTTGAACAAATCAGAAGAGAAACAATGTCAACTGCAACACAAGAGTCAACCCTTATAACCTACTTCTTTTCACAACCCTTCCCTATGCCTAACAGAAATGAATGAGTAGCTGATTATTAAAAGTAAAAAGTCTGTTACCCAAATAACCGAGCTGTATGAAGCATTAATCTGGTGCAGAACTACTAATAATGAGAGACTATGGGAAAGACTATTCACCAAAGCATTTCTTTTAAATGCAAAGCTCTTAAAATATCTTTCCACAATAATAGACTCTTAAAAGATCTGCAGATGTAGGAATAAAGTAAATGAACTATTTTGACGCATAATAAACAGAGGTCATATAGAAAAGCAAATTTGGGATACCAAATTTGAAAACAATTTTCATTACAATTGAAATGATCACTTCTGGCTTTTTCCTCTTATCTTCCTTACCTGTAAAATCAGTCTTGTAACCTTTTGTGTGTGTGTGTGTGTGTAATGATCAACACCAGTATTTCAGATAGTATGACTTAGAAAAAGTCTTTCTGTGAAATTACAATGGTTCTTAAGCAGTTATTAATTTGGGGGGGTCTGCCCAGAATTCTACTATCCACCCCCCAAAACACACACACACACACACACACACACACACACACACACACACACACACCTACACACAATTTCAATGGCATCTGTCACTTGCAGACAGAGCTTCCCTTGGCCCCTGCCCAATGCAAGGAGCCAGTTAGTTGTGATGGTATGTTTGGGGTCTTCCTCACCAGCAAATGAAGTGTGGACATAGTCTGTGGCTCTGGGCTCATCATCCATGTACCTTGGAGATGGATTTAGGCAACCAGGCACTTCTGGGAGCATCTGGTCAGGGTTCCCCTGCTTATCCCTTTTCTATGCCCTAACTAGCCCTTTTCACTAGTTTCTGGTGTCCAGTTTTTCCTCTAGGTCTCAGGGAGGAAATACAATCTATCCCTGCAGCACAGTGGGGAGAGTGAAGCCTGGCCCTCTCACTGGGTTCTTGAGGCTGGAAGCTGGTCTTCTTCTTCATTCTTGTACATTATTTCTGATCTACTTCTGGATGACCTAGATGGGCTCCCAACAGATGGTAAGAGCCACCATCTCCCAGAATTCCTTCTTCTCCCATTATACTCTTCCCTCACCTCGGACTCTTACATACATCCGCTAAGATTTAAATATGTTCAACCCATTGGGATCCAGTATGCTGGACAGTCAGTCCTTCCTTAGGAAGAAAGTTGGGATTGGTTCTATGGAGACTTCCCCTGGCTTCTTTTCTGCACTGGTTCTAGCAGTTCTAGACCCACACACTTCTATGTGGCCAAGAGGGGGAAATGTTGCACCATTTCAGAGGAAGAAATCTGCTTAGAAACCCCACAGAGCATGAAGATAGCTTAACGTGAGTGAACTGCCCCCAGGTATCATTAAAAAGAAAAGAGTATTCATTAGCCCTAGCTTCTTTATCCAGTTTTTCTGCCGATTCCCAAGAAGAAAAGGTCATTTGGGCAAGGAAGAAACTCACCTTTTTTTTTTCTTCTAGATTTTCACTGAAAGTTTTTCTTTTGAGCCCTTCCCCATCATGTGTTTATTTGCATCTATAGAGCTCTCTGCCTTAGCACCCATGAGAAAGTAACCACTTGGCGTGGAATCTGCACTACATTTAATTATAAAATTGCCTTCCTTGCATTCACTCCATCTCTTGTATATCTAAATGAATGCTGTGCCTTTCAAGGATTCATTCATAAAATTTGTATCTCATAACCAGGTTGTATGGCTATTTTAAAAGGAGAGAGTTATGTTGGTAGAGATGAATCCATTTTTCTTACCAAGTTTTATACCTTTTCCTAACCTCATTCAGAAGAAGATGAAGGGCACTGGGTGGCTCGGTCAGTTAAGCGTCTGACTCTTGGTTTCGGCTCAAGTCATGATCTCAGGGTTCTTGAGTTCAAGCCCCACATAGAGCTCCATTCTGGCAGCACAGAGCTTGCTCTTGCTCTCTCTCTCCCTCTCACTCTCTCTGTCTCTCTCAAAATAAATACATAAACTTAATTTTTTAAAAAAAAGACTAAAATGTTAAAAAAAAAAAAAAAAAGAGGTGGGGGGAGATCATTGACATCAGCTTGGCTGTTGAAATACCTGATCCCATTAACTGTGTTTTGGCAGATTCTTTACACTTCAAAACCCAGAACCTGGTACCTTTTCTCAATTGTAAACCATAAACTACTCAAGAAACCATGAGCTCCTTTTCTTTTCAGTGAAGTGTACTTTGGTCCTATTAAAAGCTCTCTAAGAGACAAATTTTCCTTTAAGCTCAATTTACATGGAATGAAGCGCCTTGGGCAGCGTGTCGTTGGAATTCATTCAGGACCATGTTTGCCTGCAAAAGGGCATTTACTCTTGACATTTTTGGAGATATTCATTTTACAACCCAATTTTCACACTCAAATAATCACCATCTGTGTTGTCCAGTTAAAAACGATCAAGGAAAGCAAGGGCAAGTTATTTCCTCCTTCATTTTGTTCTTTTTTCCCCTTTTGTTTGTTTTGTTTTAAGTGGTGAGTGCATAATTAAGCCTACTATTCCATTCCTGAGGACTGTTGTTTTATACAAAAAGAGGCAGCAAGAGAGAAAGGGAGAGAAGAAGGACACCCGGTAAAGAGAGTAAAATGCACTTAAGCCCTAGCAAGCTTCTTCGTGAATAATAACATGATCATTATTATTATTTCAACTTTGTCAAAATTTTGTTATGTTGTTCTATCACTTTGGTTCCGCATTTCACCCTAATCTGCCAAGTCAGAAAGAAAATTCATCTTTATCCCAATTTGAGATTCTTCAGCGTCTGAAAACCAACTTAGTCTACATATCATATTTGGTTTATAACTCTGTACACTTCAAAAATATTCTAATGGCATATTAATTTTATAATACTCTTGGGTTCTCCTAATCTGAGGAATGCATCTCCGAATGAAGCAACAGATACCCCAGGAGCCCCTAGAGTCCTGTACCACCCCTTTTACAACACTCATCACATTACAAATGATTTGTTCTTACTACCTGTTAAGTCCTATTGTAATACATACTATGTCTGTTTTATCTACTCCTGGAGGGAGAGGGCCTCTTCACATTCTGTTTGGCACCTTCAGTGCACCCTATAAGCTTTTGTTAATTGAATTAAGTCAATGAATGAATGTTGACTTCTCTTCCTTTTCTTTCATAAAAGGGACTCTGAGCTCTGAGCCCATCATCCCATAAAAATCTCCATCACAAGAATTATTATCCTTCATAAACCAAAAAAAAAAAAAAAAAAGGAGAGCACTCAAAATATATCTTCTATAAAAGTCAGAACGGTTCCCTAAAAAAATACATTTTTTTATATTAGAGTTTATCCTGAGGAAAAAAAATGTTAAACATGGAAAAATGGGTATTCTAAGCAATTACAGAGTTTCATGAAACTTTCCTGTTTTAGCTAGTTCAACAACATTTAAGGCTCAGTCTGGTCAAGAATATTTTTCAGTGGATTCGTAAGAGGATGTTAACACAAGCTGAACGAAAAAGAGCAAATACAGAATTCAGTCTATCGCCACTCTGCATGAAGTGTTCCCAGGACTTGGTGACCATCCACACAGTAAACAGATATTACACCAAGGCGGGCAAGTCGCAGATGGAAACCATGCGGGCTCGTAGTGGAATAACACAGTTTATCTCCACAGGTGAGAGTGAGTGCCGATGGGAGTAAATACCGTATGTCTCCAAATTTAAACCGAACACATATTAAGAGGTCTGTTTTGATCTTTGTTGGATGAAAAACAAAGATGTTGGACAACCGGAATAAGTAAGTCCCTGTCTGTTCTCTAAGAGGGTAGAGTGTTTCAGACTCCGTGTCGCTCCATTGTGATGGACCCCTGTGCGAGCACATCTGGAGAGGCCAAGGCGTTTAACATCTGTGCTCCTGGAAATGAGAGTGATTGTTGAAACCACATCGGTGACCACGCGTGGGTTTCTATTAGTAAGCCACGTGGCTTATTTTAGCTATTATTTTTACTGTCTTATACCTAGGTTAGTATTTTCCTCACAAAAGCAAATTCCTATGATATCAGGCCACTAAGTAGTACTTCCGTAGGCACTGGCTAAATCTGGAAAAAGTGGATCCAAATTAACTGGACTTTGTAGCAACCCTTCATAAGACAAAAGCAAATGCCTCCATTCATGAAGTTCAGCCTCACGCCAAACTTACTCCATATGAACATTCAGCACTTAGGCTCACAACACCTCCCTCTATAACCTCCATAACAGACAAACATCAGAGAAAACGCACTGATGCTCTCAGATTTTAAAATACAGATTCATACCACAGAGAGGGACTCCGTTTGTGAATGTTTATATGCCATTTTTCTGGCAAGATGAGGCTTGCGGGTAAGAGCAAAGGTGAATCAGAATAGAAATGACCTCTTGGATCGGGGTCTGGTGGTCACGATGGCCTTCTAGGAGGTTCTCCACCATCTTGTGCTATGAATGTTCACACTAACAAAATATGCTTTTTTCCTGGCTGAATGATTCATTCATTTGAGATATAAAAACCAGACACCATCTTGTTAGTGTACTCAGGGCATGCTGGCTAGTGTAACAAATAAGCTCCCACATGTTAGTGAACTTGACACAACAGAATTCATTTCTCATCTACCTAACAGTCCGATGAGGGTTTTCTTGGCCACACACATGGTGTTTAGGGACCCAGGCCCTTCCATGTGTGTTGCCACCATCCCCTAGGGCTTTGGAGACCTCTGCTTCCAGCCAAGGGAGGAAGAAGAGAGTTAACTGAGAAAACCCTACTTACTTGAAAGTCTCAGCCTGAAGGTGACTATAGATCTGCTTTTACTCATGTTTTATTGGCTAGAACAAGTCACATGGCCACTTGTGGATGCAAGAGAAGCTGCACAGTGAACTCCAATCATCAAAGGAGGGACACAAGTTTAATTTTGATAAACCATCCATGACACGGGTTTCCTCACTAGTTCCCAAGACATTTAACCTTTGGTGGGGTCTTTTGGGGGCAGAGAGTAAGCAGACTCTAGGGTTCTTACACCTTCCATCCCTCCACCCGCAAAATGTCTTGGGGACCAGATTCACTTGGAAACGGGTAGTCTTAAGTAACGCTTCAAAAAGTGGTCAAATGTCCAAAATGTACCTTGACCAATTTCTGCTGGCTGCTCTTCAGAACTCTGGAATAACGGCTGCAGCTGAAGTTATGCATTTTACATTGTTCTGTACCTGAACTTGGAAGCCCTTATAATGAAAGCATCCTGCAAATAAAAAAGGGATCATTAGTTATTGGTTCGGGGTAGCTATAAAGAAAAGGTACTTGCTTTTACTCGTTTCCACAAAAGAGCTTCTCAAGCCCGAATGTCACTTGGCCCAATTAAATATATAAATGGCAAGGGGCCAAGTTAATTATAGCTCTAGGGACTTGGACTAGGCCAGGCTAGAAACAGAGTAACAAGAAGAATGGCCAAAGCTTACACTTTGCTTTGAATCCAAACAAAGCCTTTGCCTTCACTTGCCCTTAAGGGGAATATTCTGATCTGGAGGTGAGGTGGAAGCGTCCTGAAGAGCTTTGGCTCTTGATCCTTATTATGGAAAAATTGGATGAATATTAACCAAACCTGAAAAGAGGACGAGCTGAAATAAGACTCATTAGAGTGTACTGAGAGGCAGATGCAAAATGTTAGCCATTCAAACTCTTCATGTCCCACAAGAAAGGTCACAAATAGAGAGTTTCTGAGCGAGCCACTCTCCTAGGAAAATCTCCCAGGAAGAGTGCAATGATATATAAGGGATATTTGCATTTGAGTAAATGCTGATCCTTTCCATCTGGCTAGACACTCTTAGAAAGCATCTTGGAAGTTCTGCCCCGCACCCCTTCTGCTAATTAGGCTGCTCTATGCATCAAGAGCTCTGCCCTGAAGGAGTGTCAGCAAAGCAGTTAGTGCGTCCAGATGTGGACACTTCCTTAAAGGTGAAGTACAACAGGGGGAAAAGATTAATCTGCAATGCACTGAAGTCAGACTCTGGGTAACCCAGCGATGTGTTAAATGAAAAGGAAAAGATGCTGTTGAATTTTATCTCCAAGTGGTGTCATTATTTCCAACTAACTTACTCCTTCGGGCAACCCAGATAGTTTGTTTTCCTGAAGCCCTTTTCTCAACGTTGCACACACCCTCCTCTTGCTAGACCCTGGAGAGGAATGACAGCAGCTGAAAAAACATTCCATCCCGGGGAAAGGGAAAGAAGGGCTGGTGATTACTGAGCGGGTAAGGCTGGCAGGTCGTCACACGAGGCGCAGGGCTCAGTCTGCATCCGGGAAAGGGGCCCGGGGTTGGGAGCAAAGACCGCTTTCATGGTTCCACGAGTCGCGGAGGGTTAAAGTTCAGGAAGGTTTGCTCAGAACAGCAGAAAATAAAATTCTTAATGCTATGTATAGTGTAGCTAGAATGTGATATTTCCTTCCACTTGTTAAATTGGGATTTTTGTTTTATGTGCTTTGGATTTAGCTCCTGGGTGCTCTCTGCTTAGTTTAAAAGGGTTTTCATCTCCACATTGTCATACATGGAAAAAATATACTGAGGCAGTGCACCGTACATCGTGACTTTTATTTTGCTGTCAGACTGCAAGTTATAATATACCTGTGTGCATTAAAGACTCGGGGGCTTTAAAAAGGGAAAGGATCCCTTCATACGCCATACAAAGAGAGCTACAGCCCAAGAGGGAAGAGCTGGAAACGACCACCGTCTTCTTACCTACATCAACCACACAGCCCGGGTTTTGGCAACAGCTCCGATTGCTTGTCACCGCATTCCTTTCAATAAGGGCCATTTATTAAAAGCACAACTAAGGAAGTTTTTGTCCAATGGCATGGACTGACTGGGGGGGGGGGGGTCATTCCAGAAACATACTCATCATATTTATGTATTAGGTGCCTGTAAGCTTGGAGCTGCTTTGTGTTCTTTTTTAGGAACGGTGATGACTACTGGGGTCTATCCTCAGTGCCCTGTTCCCCATGACGCCAACAGCATGCTTGTCCAGCAGCTGCAATAGAGACGGATGCTGTCAGACCCCAGGCCAAAGCCCTAACGCTGGCCATGTGCTCACTGCCTGCACGAACGGCTCCACGTAAACATGGCACGTCTGGGGGCTTGAGCAGATGCTGCTTGGGTCTGGACATGTTTTTATTATTCTCAGCCTTATCCTAGCTATACAGTTAGCTCCTTGGCGGGGGACAGCAAGAAACTCTGTGGGAGGCCAGGGATCATCGACCCCCGCCTCCACCCCGAAACACCGTGGGAGCTAGAAACTTCTCATTCACCACCAGTGTACTTTCCCCAGGACACGTTAGAGCTGATGCTCGGCATGGACTGCAGGCAGCCTCTGGGTATCACTCAACCTTGGAGTTTTGTCAGAGATGTCACAGACAAGGGGGTCATGTGCACAAAGCAGGTCCTTGACCTGGTGTTAAAATGAGGGGAGCTGAGCAAGATGAATTCAGTCGTAGTTTAAACAAAGAACTGGCGATCTGTCAGTCTAAGTTCATAAAACCAACTTACAAATAAGCATCCATCTCAGACAGCAAGCTACCAGTTACCAGTCTTTTCTGTTCTCCAGTAAGGTTTTCAAGAAAGATAAACTATTTGCAAGGAGGAAGAAGGAGTGAGCACTTTGAAGCAGAATAGGACAGTGGCAACAAGAGGAAAGAAGGAAGATGTACTTTAAAAAAGAAATCTTTATTTCTGCTGAAAGAGAGTCTGAAACTTATTTTTTACACCATTCCCCTGGCTTTTGGATTGAAAGGTACCCAAAAGAGAGCAACACCTAGTGCAGAGCTGAGAGTACTTTTATTTACACCAGCAGGCTGTTTAGAACTCCCATTTTATTCGTGGCAATTTGATTGTTTGGTCACGCCTCCTAATAAGTGAAATGTTACACTGGAGTATTTGTTTAAACCTCGCAGCTTCAGATACAGTAAGTTGCTGAATGATGTTTGCTAATGGCACACATTCGATAATTCCTATAATGTGAAATCTCAGCCAGATTTAATGTTTAATTTCCCTGGGATTCACTCTGAAATTATTACAGACATTATGTATTCTGTTCCCTGGACTTGGAATTAATTTCAAAACAGAGTAAAAGTGCATCCATTTGGGTGCCTTGTGGGAGTTCAGATCAGTAACATTCCATTTCTCCCGAAGTTTCTGAAGTTTAAAATACCTTTTCACTTTATTGCATTTGATCCGAGTTCAGTAGCTTCACGGCACAGTCACCCAGCGCTGCGTTTTTTGTTTGTGATCTGGATGTGCCGTTGCTTGATGAGTTTCATCCTCTTGAAAAACTGTATTGCTATTCCAAGGCTTCATCTGCCTAACTCGAAGGTGCCTTGGTATGGTTATCCTGATACAAATTTTTTACCAACAAGCAACGATCTGGCAAGAAAAATCATTAAACAGCTCCACCTACATCTTTTTAGGGATGTCTGCCACAGAAACGAAATTCACGGCAGGCACTGCTTTGATTAATCAATCAATACATTGGCTACACTTCCAATACCTGGCCCTAGTAGAAAGCCCAGAGGCTGGAAAACCTCCAAACATTATAGAATAAAACAACCCGACCTATGCTAGGTTGTGATCCAAAAATTCCCAGACAATAAATCTTTAATTTGCTACCCTGGCAACTCTCACCAAATCTGAATTAAAAGAATATTTTCTATGCAGAGCGTTGAAAGGACTTGCCTCCTGAATAGTTATAAAAGTTTAACCTTTAGCTGAGGCACACTTCCTACAGTCCAAAAGGAAACTGAGTGAAGAAAAAGACATCAAGGGATTAATTCGCAAGTTCTACCCCAAAATGAATGGCAGCTGTTTGGGAGTTCAATTGCACTGATGTCCCATTAGGTTCGAAACATCCTGAGCCTTGCAACTATCTCATAGATTTCATAAAACCTTGTTAGTAAAAACTTCACCTCCCCAGTCTGGTCTCAAGCATTGAACTCACACACCTAAGCTACCCTATAACGGCTTCAAATGAGCTCCTAGGCAGCAAAGGATGTCATGTGGTTGGTTCTTCCCAGGATTTTTCATTTCTGTCAGATAGATCTTATTTTAATCGGCTCTCCCTCCCCCACCACGGGAGGAGGGCTGGTGAGAGGCAGTGGCTGTGGTTCTAATTTCAAGTGAACAGAACAATGGATTAAGTGTGGTCCGGGAGTCTGCTGGCAGAGGTAGAACACAGGCTTTGGAAATGTGTAGCTGCTCTTCAAATTTAAACCTTCAGACGGTGGAAGAATTTTAAAGCCTAAAGATGTTTAGAGATCATCCAGAGGTCTACTCATATTTCTCAACTAAGAAAATTGCAACCTAAAGGGAGAAGCCGTGAGCCCAAAGTCCCACAGTGCAATCGTGGGGGCGCCAGCGGGCTAGGGGGCAGTGCCCTCTGGGTGCTGCACAGACCCCTCTGTCTCCATCGTTCCCCTGCCCTGGCCCATGATTCTTATTTCTCTGCCATCTCCTCCAGACCGAGCTCACAGGAGGCCAGAGCAATGGCCTTCTTGCCTCTGTATCCTCAGTACATAGTTCGGGACTGGAAATGGAGACTCACGGTGAAGATGCTTTTCTTTTTCTTTCCCTTCCCCCACCAAACAAAAAATAGCTTTATCTTTTCCTTATTCTATTCATATCTTAGCATAAATTCTCGTAGTTTAAACAAACAAAGAGGAAGGAAAGTTTAAAGAAAAAAATCAGAACTGCCAGGAAGTTCACCAGCCACCTATGCCCACTGTTAGTATTCCAGTGATAACCATCATGAAGACGTTCTGTGTCTATCTATAATGCATATTCACCCGGTGCCCAAATGGAATTAAGCTCCTGTTTAGTCCCCTACTTCTCCCCCTTAACAATATGGTGGGAGGTCCTGCAAAGTCGGTGAGGACAGATTTACACCACCAATTTGAAGCACAGTACAGGGTTCTCTTACACAGATACACCATCGTGGATTTACCATCGTGGATTTATTCTTCTTTTGGAGCTGTCAATCATTTCTATTTCCTCATTACCAAAAATAATTCTAGTAAATATCCTTATGCAGGCAATTGTGAATTTTTTAAATGTTGGTACATGTTACAAAATTACCTTCCAGAAATGTTGTAGCAATTTACACCTCATAACAATTATTAAAATGTGCATTTCTCCACACCCTTACCAATACTGGGAGTATCTGTCATTACCTGTTCTAATATTTTGGCAAAAAATATATTTCAACTTCGAGTCTGGGAGATTATTAAATGAGTTTTGCATTTGTAAGGATTTGAGAGCCTATCAGTCCCCCAGCATCAGGCTATGCCTTGGGGCCATAAAAGTGCATAAAACAGACATGGTCCCTGTCCATGTATAGTTTATTAATTCTTGGAGATTAGGATGATGAAAAATAAATAAGTAATTATCAATTGCAAAAAGGTCTATGAAGGAAAGCAGCATTGTGTTGTGATAAAATGTAGTGCTGGAGACAACGTGAGTTAGAAGAGTTCCACCTCAGGAAATGACAGCGGAGTCCAAACGTGACATATAAGAAGGAGCCAGTCAAGGAAAGAGCAAGGTTGAGGGCCTTCAAGGGAAGGGAGCAGCAGATGCAACACCCTTGAAGAATGAAGAGCAGTACATGGCATGCCTAGGAAATGATGAAAGGCCAATATGGTTAGGAAACAGGAAAGAGAAATAGAATGTCATGCAGTCAAGTCAGGTTGACTTGGAAAGGGGGCCAGAAGTCAGGTCATGTAGGGCTTACAGGGCTTGGAGGACTTTGAATTGTATGCAAGTGCAGTAAGAAGCCACTGAAGGTTCCAAAGCAGGGAACTAGCATGACCTAGTTTATGTGTTTCAAAGCCCACATGGAAAATGGACGGGAAGGGACATGTGGAGCAGTCGAGAGAGCCATTCAGCAATTGCTGCAGTAGAGCAGGTGCAAGCCAGGGTTGGATCCATGGAGACAGGGAGGAGAGACAGGCTGATGATGTATTTTGGAGCAGGAACTAGTGACTAGTGATGGGTAGGAAGTGGAGTTTAAATCAGGGAAAGGATGTCTGATGTGAGCAGCTGAATAAATGATGATATCATTTGCTAAGGAAGTCTTGATTTGGTGGAAAATCCAGGATTCCATATTAACATTACTTGTCACAGTAAAAATCAGAAACAAACTTTAAAAACTATACAGCAATTGCAATGATTAAATAAATAATGGTGTAAACATAAGTTATGCCCTTCAAGAAAATCATGATTCTGAAGAACAATTATTATACAAGAAAATGTTCATAATATGTTAAGTGGGGACAAAAACACATTGATGTTTATGATCTACAAAAACATAGGTATAGATAGGGGCATAGATTAGAGATAGAGGTAGAGGGGGAAAGTGTGGAATGAAAGGCACTGAAATGCTCATAATGGTTATATCTTGATGGTGGGATTATAAGTACTATTTATTATTTTCTCTATACTTCTCTTTATTTTCCAAATTTTCTCAAATAAACAGGTCTTACTAATCATCATCACACTGAAAACTCATTAAAAATCATCAGTTTACCTGCAGCTAGATACCATCTAGATTTGGGTCAAGTCATGACTAAACCGAACAACCCAGTGGAAACAGATCAAGCACACAGTCGTGCTGTCCTGCCTTAGCCGAAGGTCTTGAAGATTATCACTGCTTTTTCACTTGCAGACATACATTTTGCCAAATGAAATATGTGTGTATGTTTCCAGGCTCATTCATGGAAGACTTAAGATGAGAACTCAAGTCTCCCAATTCACACGCAAGAGCTTTTCCCACGGTACAGAACCCATCACAGCACCAGGCATGCTCACCTGATCTTATCGTAGACGCTGAGACCAGTCAACAATTTTGAGACTCCCTCTGGGCCATCCTTGTTCACAGGCAGAGGAGGAGACCACCAAGATCGTATGGTTTCAGGGACACCTGGTATTTCCATCCGTCTCCTGCCCTCTTCTACCTATTTAGCTAATACCCGAGATTCTTTTCACGAGGATCAGTTCACTTTATTCCACAGTTAGAAATAAGGCTTAAAAAGTATATATCCCTGGAAGGGGTAATCTCTTGGTTTAAATTCACCCTAGGTGTCAGATTTCTTATCAAATACTCCCCTGAGAAAAGGATTTGAAAGGGCCACCTGAATGCTGGATATCTAAAAGTTAGGGATTTTCAAAACAAGGGGATCCAGAGGGGGTGAGACTTGGGAGAAATGGTAAAGGGAATAAATATTTCACAAATACGTCTGTGTACTGGCCACTTGGCTAGTTGCTGTACAAACCCTGTGTCTAACCCCACCACCCCAGCAAAGCAGGATTATTATTGCCAGTTGACAGTCTTTCATTCAACAGATGTTCATTCAACATGTGCTACGTGTGCTTGGCACTCTCATAGTCCCTGGGAATACTGCAAAAATCGAAACAGGCAAAGTCCCTGCTCTCATGGAGCTAATTCAGGGTACGTAGGGGAAACAGACAACACGTATTTTAAAAACGAATGTACAGTAGAGCAGATGGTGATAAGTGCTAAGAAGAAAATTAACGCAGAGAAAGAGGAGAGCAAGCGAGAGGCAATAAAAAATATGTCAAGATCATACAGCCAGCAGGTGCCTGAGTTAGGACCAAACTCAGGTCTGCTCTCACCTAATTGCTCTCCTGTGAGGTACTGCCTCCCTAGAAAGCACATCCTATCGGGGCGCCTGGTTGGTTCAGTCAGCTAAACATCTAACTGGCTCAGGTCATGATCTTATGCTCATGAGTTCGAGCCCCGCATCGGGCTCACTGCTGTCAGTGCAGAGCCTCTGTCTTCCTCTCTCTCTGCCCTCCCCAGCTCCTGTGCTCTCTCAAAAATAAACATTTAAAACAAGAAGAAAGAAAGCAAGCACATCTTATCTGAAAATGCGGCCCAGTATTACTCTGCCACCAACCCCCAAATATCCTCATGGGTAAGCCGTTGGTAAACAACTGGTAGCCTATTGTGAGTCAAGTAAAATCTATTTACTGGTAATTGTTCAACACAATTGGTTTTTGCTTGTGCATGAATTTAAATCTTCTTCAATTGCAGTGACTTTCAAAAACAAAAGCAAAAACCTCAGCCCATAAATGAAATGGAGTAACTATCCCCTGAAATTTTTGGAGCCCCAGACACCACTAAGTACAGGCAACATCAATTTCTTTTCTTATAAAATAGAAAACAAAAATGTGAGTATAATGTAAACCTCAGTCTCATGAGGGGTCCCCCCTCCTCTTTTTTTTTAGTATTCTATTAAAATGTTTTTTCCCTATGCCAAGGACAAAAAAAGTTCTAGTGCAAAGACTAGGGAGAAAAAATGAGGCAAAGGTTGGTATTTTGTTGTTCAACGCATCTTTGCGTGTCTATAAAAATCCATCTTCAAAACATCTCACCTACTGAATATAAGGCATTCAAAATACATAGTTTAAACCCATCCGTGGCATAATACCATGGAAAGGTCAGCCCACCTGGAGTTTCCAGCTTCTTTGTGGACAAATATGGCCTGATCATGAGCTGGGTGAGAGAATCTAAGCCTCTACTGTATCTTAGCAAAGAGAAGAGCAGGGGCAAACAGAGAGAATATTAATTTTCATCAAGAGAAAAATCAAACTTGTCCAAGAACTTTATTGGCAGAAGTGAAATTAGTTTTTCTATAGCAAATAGTTAGTGGAGTTGAGGGATTAGTCTATTGCCCGAGAAGGGAAGTAAACCCACTGGCTTTCAGAGGCATCTCTGTTCTCAATAATGCATTTAACTCTCAAAAACAAATAAGATTTGTTTCTGCACTTTCACTTTAAAAAAAAAAAAAACAACACCCAAGACTAGATTATCTAAAACTCTCCCTTGCTAAAAATCAAATTATTAAAGAAAGTTTCCTAAATTCATAAGGCTCAAGACAACTCTTAATACTTTTATCGTAAGTGTCAGCCTGGGCCAAGCCTTCCTCGATTCAAACAAAATTCACTGTAAACAGCAACAGACACAGGACCTTTCAGTTGAGAGACTGCAGCAATACTTAAGTTACTTCCTACTGTGGTCCAGGGGCCCGGCACATACAGGCCATTTTCTTGCAGAGAAGCAAAATAGGATTATTGAAACTCTCAAGGTTAAGGTAGTAAAAATGATGTTGCAGAATGCCACGACTTTGGACCACCTTGTTAATATTCCTGCAGAATACATCATCATAGCTTGTGGTGATGTGGAGTACCATGATGGCCAGGTAGAAAATAGTGTCAGTGCTGGGGATAGGAGAAGGCGGCGTGAAATTCTGATCGCCAGATTTCCAGTTAAGAGATCCTGTGAATTTACTAAGGTGTTGCATGAAGCAAGGCTCCAGCCAATTGGGAAGTACAATCACTAGACTCATTATTCCATAATTATGAAAACTCTCCACTTGTTCTGAACTTTGAGTGGTTGGCATCAGAAAACCTGAGATCTCTGTTATCTCCTCTTGACATCTCCCCTCATCTAAGCAGATGAATGGATTGGGATGCAGGAAATGGGAGGCACAAAGGATCAGCCAATGATGCAGAGGAGGGAATGTGGCCAGAGCTCTATTCCACGGAGAGTTTTGCCGGTTCCCTAGCGAAGAGAGGCTGGAGTTGATCTCACTGGCACTTTATCATCGTTTTCATCTGTGGTACAGGTACTTAATTTTAAATGAACTAGTTGGTAAACTGTAAATTGCACACTCCAGAGAATAGGTTCTGCCGATCTCAACAAATCCTTTTGTTCTTTTTCAAAGTAAGAGAACACCTTCAGCTATTGTTAAAATCCCAAGTGAGCCATCAGGTTAGTGGGTATCCTTGCAAGGTGCCTTAACATCTTTTTTTTTTCTTTCCTGCTTCAGTGTGCTCCACTGAAGGGTACAGCTGTTAAGGTAATGCACGTGAAGGGATTTTATAAACTCTCCCAATACTTACATATCGTTGACATTGTTGCTATTCCTGCTTCGCAATACCCTCCGTTCCAAATGCCACCCGATGTCCAGTAAGAACTGCACACATTAAGGAGCCTTTCAAGCCCATCAGCTTCACATGCTTGTATACCACCCCAACCGCAATACTGTGTTCACGCATACAGCAATGGAATATAGCCTGTCTGAGTAATATTCACTGGGGGTTATAAAGTAATAACATACCCGTCTGTGGTGATACTCATTTACCTTGAAGAAAGCACACACATAGACACACACAAGTGCATACCTTTTTTCAAAAAAAAAAAAAACCCTAATAATTTGAAAGTAGGCATTCAATATCTGGTGTTTAAAAAAAAAAAAAGTCTTCATTTTTACCTGGTCTCCTATTTTAATTGCCACCAAAGCTGTTTCCCACTTTGATTGCACAGTTTTACCTAGCAAAGCTGTCCCCATAAATACAGCTGAAATCAGTGGGCAGAAGTAATGAGTATGGGAATTCCTCGTCTTATAACTAACTTCTTCTGTTCCCTTCTTGAGGTTTGAGATGACAGAAGAGGCCCCCAAAACTACAGAGAATAAATCATTATGAATCAACATATTACTTTTGTTGGTATTTCTAGCGCTGTGATCTACCAGCTACCCATAGTGGGATTTTAAAAAGTTTCTTCCAAGAATTTCATTCTCCTTTGTCTCCAGAATAAATAGAGTGCAGTGCAGAATAAGTGCAAATGGGATTTTGAAATTCATCCCCAAACCACATGACTAGGAAGTCTCTTTCTTTCTTTTGGTAAACAACACTTTCACATCAGAGTGACTGAAGGGCCATGCTTGCATTTTTTCTCTCACTTGAAATGTCATTTTTTTTAAGTTTATTTATTTATTTAGAGAGAGAGAGAGAGAGAAAGAGAGAGAATAAGCAGGGGAAGGGCAGAGAAAGAGGGAGACAGATCCTAAGCAGGATCCGCACTGACAGCAGAGAGCAAGATGTGGGGCTCAAACTCACAAACCGTGAGATCATGACCTGAGTTGAAGTCAGACGCTTAACCGACTGAGCCACCCAGGTGCCCCTGAAATGTCATTTTAACTTGATCTCATCTGATAGGAAGAGTCATTTACGATGTGGTAGTGTAAGGAACATTGTACCACAGTAAGAACTTCTGTGACCCTGGTTACACCTGGCCCAGGACAGAAGTTGATTTGTTTCCAGTTTGAACACATGTGTGGAAACTGAACGGCTTGCTGTTTTCATTGGTGTGGCCCCTGATGGCTTCTGACTCCCTAGAACCTATCACTTTTACCCTAAGAAGGCGACATGTTGGCATATGAACTACATATAGGTAATAGAGTTTAGTTTCCAGGAATCCTGTAGGGTCAAGGGTTCAGGTAAAAGATGTTCTGTGCAACTAAAGGGGAAAAATACGTAAATATATATGAAATTTGAATATATTATATACTATACACGCATGCACAAGAGTAATTTTATTCCCATCTTAATCCCACCTGCAAAGATTTTCTTTCAAAATCCCAAATCTCTGTTCTCTACAGTTGATGTCCATCTGTTTTCGTTTCTTCACCAAGAGGTCAAACTCCTTAGCCTGACACTTAAGGCCTTCCATGATATGTCCCTAGGTTTCAGTTCAACTCCATCCAACCCTTGCCCTATACGTATCATAATTCCAGCCAAACTTCACTATTCTGGGCTCTATGGGAAACCGAGATGCTTCCAAGTCTTTAAATGTCATAAGCACACCTATAATAGTCTTTCTTCTAGCTTTTCCCATTAAAATCCTACACAACTTTAAGGCACAATTCAAATACACCTAGTTGGTGAAGCATTTCCTAATTTCCCGATTAGGCATTTTTTTCTAAACTCCCATAGTAAGAGAAACAACACCTCTCTCAAAAACATTTCCTTGTCTTTGAAGAAAGAGAAAAACACACCTTGACATTCAGATGAAGAAAGGAAACAGACTACAGCTCCGTTTGCTGTTTTAGAACTGTTTCGTTTAATCCCCACACGATCCCACAAGGTGGGTATTATTATCCTCATTTAACAGATGATGAAACTGAGGCTGACAGAATTTCTTTTCCCCCCAGTTTTATTGAGGCATGGGTTGACAAATATAAGTTGTATGTATTCAAGGTATACAATATCATATTTTGATTTTTATGTACATTGTGTCATGATTACCACAATCAGGTTAATTAGCATATCTATCACCTGACATATTTATTATTTTTTGTGTTTGTGGAGAGAACCCTTGAGATGTACTTTCTTAGCAAATTTCAAGTATTCGCTACGTTAGTGTTAACTATAGCCACCAGGCTGTACATCAGGTCTCCGGAACTCAGTCATCTTCTAACTGAAAGTTTGCACCCTTTGACCAACATCTCCCTATTTGCTCTACCCTCCAGCCCCTGTTAACCATCATCCTACTCTCTGGTTCTATGAGTTTGATTTTTTAGCTCTCACATAGAAGTGAGATTATACAGTAGTTGTCTTTTTTGTGTCTGGCTTATTTCACTCACAGTAATGTCCTCCAAGTTCATCTCTGCTGTCACAAGTGGCAGGATTTTTTTCTTCTTTAGGGCTGAATAATATTCCATGGGATGTATATATCACATCTTTATCCATTCATCCATCCAGAGACATGTAGGTGTTTCATATCTTGGCTATTGTGAATAATGATGCAATAAACATGGGGGTACAGATATGTCTTTAAGATGGTGATTTCATTTCCTTTAGATAAACCCCAGAAGTAGGATTGTTGTATTATATGGTAGTTCCATTTTTAATTTTTGAGGAAGCTCCATCCTGTTTCCCAGAGTGGCTGCACCAGTTTGCATTCCTACCCATAGTGCACGAGGGCTCCTTCCTCAAAGAGCTTGTTTGAATGAAACCTTTGCTGTTGAACTTAAAGACATATGCTTTCCACCAAACAAATCTATGTCACATTACTCATATTTATACACCTTAGAATTTTGATGACGTATTGGCTTGAATCTAGCTTTTTGCAAATATTTCTTTTCTTCCTTACTGGAGCAGCCATTTGTGTTGTTGTGTTGTTGTTGTTAAGAGAAGAAAAGAAGCCATCTGTATTTCACCTTTGTTCCCCAGTCCCTTGCACAGTAAGTCTCTTGCTCAAATATTTATTTAATTAATACACTATCTTTCAAAGGGAAATTTTTTTCAAAAGAAAAGGATAAAGATAAATGTCTCTATCTGTTCATCTTAAGAACACCGAAAAGAAACTAAATGATAAGAAATCTTTCTTAGAAATTTGGCTACTTAAAAAAAAAAAAAAATTGGGCTACTTTGAAATTACAAAGACAAGATAATTATTTTGGATAATAACAACAGCTCACATTATCTGAATCCTGATTATGTTCCTGACACCGGACAAGCATTTAATTCTTATACCTGCCCCTGAAGGAGGTAGCATGATTCCCATCCTACAAATGAGGACCCAGAGGAAGACCAAGGTTAGCAAGGAGAAGAACCAGGATTTCAACGCAACCAGAAGGTGGCGCTCTTAAACACTGCTCCATCTCACCTCTGCTTCTATTGGCCTATTTAATATTCGCTCTCAGACAGGACCCCGTTTTTCCCCCGGGCCTCCCTACAACAGAAGGCTTCTGGCTCCACTGACATCTGTCTCACATCTATATTGTCATGATTCCTTAAATAAGTTCCCCTCTTCAGAGGACAGAAGCCCTGAGTACCAATGGAAGGGGGAAAAACAAAGTGCTATCTTTTTCTTCTGTAGAGAAATGTGAATGACAGTGATTCTGAGGAATCGGTTCTGCTTCCGGCCACAGTAACAATACCCGTACTACAATCGGTACTTCCCCGTGTAAGCAGCATGACCCCTAGTGGGTGCCAGTGGTAAGTATCTGGATACTAGTACCGGTACAAACACAAAGGTGTATTTACAATAGGTGGGTAGAAAAATAAGTCACGATGTCGTGATTACAGCTATATTAATTAAGGAGGCCACTATGAAATAAAATACAAAGGGAAAGTAACAAAATGTAAACGATATTTCATATGTTTAAATGATTAATATAATTTTAGTATGACATATTAAATATATTAATGTACCATATTAGAATATAATATTTGAGACCCAATTCTAAAGTATGTTTTTATAATTTCTTTCATTTACAGTCTTTGGCTTCCATAACTCAAATTAAATTCTCTCAATCTTTGACAACATACCTTCAACAAAGATAGCTTGCACTAGAGTGTTTTCAAGAAAGGATTAAAAATGGTGAGGTTGGGACATTTTCAGTTTGTCTAGATAAAATACTCTCATGAATCCATCATTTTAAAACATCCCAGTCCACACCCAATGTTACTTGTAATTTCACTGATGTTTAATTTATTTTACTACATTATTACAGTTTAATTAAACACCAGACAGGAGCTTCACTGGGATCGCTCCCTCTTCCTATCCTGCAATGTTGAGGTCTTGTATTTTGAAGTCAAACAACAAAAGGAATAGTCAAAGGAAGAGTGTTCTGTGTTTCATTTCAATAACTGGGTCATATTCACTTCCTTTTTTACTACCGACAGACGATCTATTAGTCCCCCATCTCCCAACTTTCTTTAAAAAAAAAAAAAGTTAATAGTAATTCTTATTAACAGCAGTGGCACCTGCACTGGGGTGGGCAAATCTGGTCACCAGCCGGTCCCCCTGCTGTTTTACTCAGCTGGCAACATGCTCTCGACCCTGGCGGCTGCTCCTGCTTTGTTGTTCCTTCCAGGCAAACAGGAACTTCATGAATGTTTAGAAATTCTTTTTTCTGAACCAAACTTTGGTTTCAGAAAGGAACAATGAAATTCACAACAGATGATAAACTTTTATACATGTGTTTAATTGCATAAGAAATACACGAATACCATCCTGTAAAAAATTTAAACAATACAGAACTGTCTAAATTGTGAACACCCTTTTTCTCCCCCTCCTTACCCATCTCACTATCCCCCCGCCAAAGCATGAAGAAATTGGGGGCATCCTCTTCCCAGAATTAAATATAAAATTGGACAACTTTACTAAAAACAACTACTTTAGATCACTGGAAAATGGTCAAAGACAAAAAACAACTCATGACGTTTGTTAGATTTGCTTCCAATCCCTCATTATATACACAAATAAACGGTTTGAGTTTGCTTAAGTTTACAAAAACGAGACCCTTTTAAATGTGTTGCCCCGAAATTCTTTTGCTTCACGTTATGTACTGACAAGATTTCTGTGTTGGAACCTACAGACCTCTTTTGACCTTTTAATTGTTCCATGGCATTGAACAATTGGATGTATCGCCAATTTATTGGGTCGTTTCCCTATTGATTTAAGGTTGTTTCTAACATGTTCTTATTACAAACAATCCTGTCATGAATACTGTGAACTATCTAGGTAAACAGAGGAAAGAATTTCTGTTGGCTAGATACCTAAAGGGGAAACTCTTAAGCCAAAGACTGTGCTAATATTAAATTTTGGAAGACGGTGCCAAATTCTGTCAAAAAGGCAGGAATATTTAAAAAGTTCTCAGGCCTTTGAGAACTAATCCTAAATGCTAGCACTGGAAGGATTCTTAAAATTGCCCCGTCAAAAAGCTTTGCACTTTAGTGTAATACTGAGACTTATAGAATTGATGTGACTGGTCCAGGGTCATGCAATCAAACTCCAGTCCAGGGTTTTTGGTTTCCCAGCCCAGGACATTCTTTCCTATAACAGATCTTCTGGGGCAAAAATTAGACTTGAATTTTGGAGTAATTCTTTCCAGCAAAATGAAGATGTTTCACAAATAATTGAAAACATGTTCTCTTCCTTTGGATTTTTCAGTAGTATTGAGAACAAGTCGGATTTGTATTACAAATCAAACATTCAGAGTGGCAATATAACTCTACAAAGCATTCAGGCAAGTAGGTTCTGTATTGAAGACAATGCTGTAAGAGAAACACACAAAATGGAATCTGATTTCCTTATTAAATGACGTTAGAAAAGGAGCCTGCAGTCCTATCTCCAGATGCCCATTGTTTTATGAAAAATGTACGAAGCGCCATACTAAGCTACTCAACTTATTGCTGCATGACCAATCACCCGAGACTTAGTAACAAAGACCATTTTATTACATCCTCAAGGCAGGAGTCTGGAAAGGGTACAACCGAGGTCTCTTGTCTCTGCTCCACAGTGTCTGGGACCTCTACTGGGAAGACGCAAACTCTGGGGCGATTTGGCAGCAAAGCATGGTCCCTATGCTTCTTTATGGCACAGAGATTGGGTTCCAGGAGCAAATGTCCCAAGACTCACGTTCCAGTAATGGCGGTGTGAAAAGATCAGGTGAGCGCCCATCACAAAAATAAGTGTAAAACTGAACAACCTCATCAAAACAATCATCTCAAGTCACCGGAAAATAACCAAAGGTAGACAAAAACTTGAGAAGTGTTTACTCCTGAAAACTTCCACTGAGTTGGGCCAGTTTGGTGATTCAGTGGCATTCTTGCCTCGGGGCATCCCCAGCTCAGGTGATAAAGCCCTCAGCTTTACCTGCTGGAAGTGGTGGTCTGGGTGGATGGGCAGATAACCTAGAAGGAGGCACTATTAGAAGCAAGAGAAGCTTAGAAAGGCTGAGATAAAGTCTCCAATCATTACTGGCTAATGCATACTTGCTCAAGGAAAACCCCAGAAAGCCCAGCAAAAACTGCAAGCCCAGGGGATAGGTGCACAGACATGGGTGGCAGTGGGACCTTAGAGGCAATCTGGACATCCCTCACTAAAGGAACAGATAAACACGTGTGGAGAAGAAGATAGAAGCTACAGTCTAGATGTATATATGTACAACAAAAGGGATAAATCTTAACATATTTGAGGGATAATAATAATTATAATAATAATAGTATCAAGTAACACTTAACATGGAATTTCCTAGAAGCCCCATGAATTGGGGACTTTTCTAATATACTTCTATATATTAACTCTTTTAATCGTCATACCCCTAAAAGGCAGTCTACCAGCCAGGATTCAAACAGAGAAGTATATAGCCACTAAGACACTTACAATAGGAAATTGACTTTCACAAATGTGGGGTTGGCTAAGCAAGTCTGAGATCCACAGGCTGTCGGGAAGGGAAGTTCATGGGCAAACTCAAATTCATGGGCGCAGATGGAAGTTCTCATCAACTGGCAGGCAGGAAGGGAAGATCACAAGAGGATGGAACCTCATTGGCACGGGCTGAAGCTTCATCCAAACGCACAATCTCTTCTGTGAGAGCATGGTAGGCAGAGTTCTAAGAATCACCTTCACCTCTGTACAGTCACCTCCTTTTGAGGGTGCAGGGAATCCGAATGTGAGGAGATATCGCTCCTATGGTGATGCGATGTTATCGTATATGGCAAAAGGGAGATTATCTGGGTGGGCCTGATCTAATCACATGAGACCTTTAAAAGCAGTTTTCTCTGGCTGGTAACAGATGAGGAAGTGAAAGACTTCAAGCCCAGGAGTGACTGCTGGCTTTAAATATGGAAGGGGCCACATGCCAAGGACTATGAGTGTCCTCCAGGGACTGAGAGTTGCTCTCAAGCAACAGCCAGAAAGAAAGTGAAGCCCTCCACTTTATGGCCACACAGATCTGAATCTGAATAGACTCCTCCCCACAGCCTCCACATGAGACACCCACCCAGACAACACCTTAGACTTCAGCCTGATGAGACCCTGAGCAGAGAATCCAGTCGAACTGTCTGTACTTATCTAAAAAACTGTGGAGTAATAAATGAGTGTGTTTTAAGCTGCAAAGTTGTGATAATTTGTTTGGCAGGCTTATGGACTGAACGCTTGTATCCCCCCAAAACTCCCATGTTGAAGCTCTAATCCCCAATGTGGGATTGGAGTGTGAGAATTAAGGTTAAATGAGGGCATAAGGGTAATGCCCTGATTCAATCATATTAATGTCCTTCTAACACAAACCCCCTCCTTTATCTCTCCCCCTCCCTCTCCCTCTCCGTCTCTCTCTCTATATATAAATATAGACCCACACACGCATGCGTGCGCGCACACGTAAATGGCAAGAGCGGACATCCTGGTCTTCAGTCTTTTTATCGCTGAATATGACGTTAGTTATAAGTTTTTCATAGATACTCTTTATCAGGTTGGGGAAGTTCTCTTCCATTCCTAATTGAGTGTTTTTATCATGGAAATGTATCAAATTTTGTCAAATTATTTTTTTGCATCTAATAAGATAGCCATGTGGTTTTTTTCCCTTTTGTTCTATTTATGTAGTGGATTACATCTTCCTTTCATGGAATTGATCCCACTTGGTCATTGTATACAAATTTTTTTTTTTATATTGCTGAATTGAGGTTGCTAGTATTTTAAGATTTTGTTGTGCCTGTATTCAGTATAGATCCTTCTCTGTAGTGTTATCTTTTTCTGTTTGGTTTTTGTATCAGGGCATACTGCTTAGAAATTTGGGGGAGATTTTTGCCACAGTTCTATTTGCCATAATTCATTGCTTGTCATAGTCATATTCAGATTATCTATTTTTTTCTCAAGTCACTTTCAGTAGTGTATGTCTTTCCAGGAATACATATATTTCACCTAAATTACTTAATTTATTGACATACAGTTGTCCATAGTATTCCTTTATAATCCTTTTTTATTCATTTAGGTTGAAGTTCCATCTTTCATTCCAGATTTAATAATTTGAATCTTCTCTCTTTTTCTTGGTCACTCTAGCTAGAGCTTTACCAATTTTGTCAATCTTCTCAAAGAACCAACTTTTGGTTTCACTGATTATCTTTTTTCTTAAGATTATGTATTTATTTTGAGAGAGAGAGAGAGAGAGAGAGCAAGCAGGGGAGGAGCAGAGAGAGGGAGAGAGAGAATCCCAAGCAGGCTCTATGCTTTCAGTCCAGAGCCTAATGTTGGGGCTCGAACTCACATGAGATTGAGCCCCGGGTTGGGCTCAACGTGGAGCTTGGAGCCTACTTGGGATTCTTTCTCTCTTCCTCTCTCTCTGCCCCTTGCTTGCTTGTATGTGTGCATGCACATACTCTCTTTTTGTCTCTCAAAATAAATAAACTTAAAAAAAATATTCCATGCGCATTTGAGAACAATGTGCATCCTGCTGTTGTTGGGTAGATGTCTATTAGGAGCACTTGGCTTATGGTGTTATTCAAGGCTTCATTTCATTACTGATTTTCTGCTTGTTGTTCTGCCCACAACTGGAAGTGGGGAGCTGAAGACTCCAACTATTATTGTTGAATTGTCAATTCTTCCTTCAGTTTTGTCAGTTTTTGCTTTATATACTTTGGGACTGTGTGTGTGTGTGTGTGTGTGTGTGTGTGTGTGTGTGTCTACACAAGCATACATACAAATATGTGTGTATATACTTTTTTACGTTTATTTTTGAAAGAGTGCAAGTGGGTGAGGGGCAGACAGAGAGGGAGACAGAATCCAAAGCAGGCTCCAGGCTCTGAGCTGTCAGCACAAAGCCCAATACTGGGCCAGAACTCACGAGCTGTGAGATCATGACCCGAACCAAAGTCAGATGCTCAACCGACTGAGCCACCCAGGTGCCCTGTGTGTGTATACTTTTTGACAAGACTTTGTCATCACACCTTCCATTACTTCTTTTAGTATCATTTCCTTTAGTTCTTTAAACATATTTATGCTGATTTAAAGTCTTTGCCAAGTCCAACATCTGGGTCCTCTCAAAGGCTACTTCTATTGCCTGCTCTTTTTCCTGCATACAAATCACATTGTCCTGTTTATTTGCATGTTTCATGATTTTTTGTTGAAAACTGGACATTTTGGACAATAGACTGTAGCAACTCTGCATATTGATTTCCCACCACCACCTCTCTGGGTCTGTCTTGTATTTATTGCTGTTTATTTGTTTAGTGACTCGACTGGCCTGTTCCTTTGAAGTTTATTTTCCCCACAGTGTACAGCCTCTAATGTCACTTCTCAGAAGGAACATTGTTGGAGACACCTACAGTCACCCTGAAGTGACAGTTGTTTTATCGGGACTCTCTGTGACTGTGTCATTTCTTGATCTCTTTTTTTTAGCTTCCTGTGCATCTGCCTCTATTTCTATCACACTCAGCTGTTAGGCTCCACAAATTTCTAGCTGGGGTCTGTATTGTTTTCAACAATGCCCTTTGCCACAAACTGTTCCACAGTCCAATTCAGTTAAACCAGATCTCTTTGCAGAGACAGCCTTGGAGGCCAGTCTTTGAAGATCGTTCCAGTCCCAGAAGAGCTCTTTTTAGCTATCTCTTTCTCTATATCGTTCAGTTATACTTCTAGCTGTACTTCAGGTTAGCCTGTTGCTGCCATGGGGTTATCCACCCCCTCACAACTGCTTACTGCCAAACTTCGCATTGGTTTTGATAGCACCCTTACATTTGAACTTTACCACATTCTATTCCAAACAAAACCAATGCCCTTAGGAAGAACTATGGCATGTCTGTTCCTATAGCCTGACTTTCTCTGGCAAAACTTCCAAGCCACTGCTCTGGAGCTGAAGAGAGGGACAAGGTCCTGCTTCCATTGGACTCACATCCCTGTTCTGTGAGTGATGCGTTGGAAGAGAACAGTGGCCCTGGTTTTCTTGATTTGCTTCTCTCCTGACCTAGAACCTTTTCCTTATGAATGAAGGCTCTGGTGTTCTACACTTGCTGGGGACAGAGCTTCTGCGACCTGCACCTGGGGGTGAGCAATGACAAATTTTGACAGCTTTCTCCTCCAAGGAAGAAACTGTAGCCCTAGGCTGAGAACTGGGGCGGTGGAAGCCCTTCTTAGCCACACACACTCAGAGTGGAGCTTCTATCACACTGAGCTGTGACGGGAGGGATGGCCTGTGACTCAAATGCCACAGAGTCCTTCTTACAGAGATTTAGTAGATTTCCTTAAGTAACTATTTCCCCATTTGCTATATGCCCTTAGGACAATTTCCAGAAACTTTAAATGGTTGTTTTTCACATTTTTCATGAGTTAGAGTTGGGGAACTGAGATCAGTGGAGCCTGCCATGTTAGAAGTGTTGCTTCTGTATTTATTTAATGGAAATTTGCCTATGGCCAAGAGACCCCTGGAAGGATAAACTGCCAAACCAGGAGACTCAAAGAGAGACCTATGGTTGGAAGCCACCAGGACTGACTTGCAGAGCTGTGAAGACCACACTCTGCTCACCAAGCCATACGCCCACGGAGCTGTGTCAACCCAGAAGAAGTAGTACATTTTCCTTATAGGAAATGTGTACAGGCAGAGGGGTATCTTTTTCTAAATCACACAAAGGCACCAATGTACTTTCACAGCCCCAGAAGCTACAGAGACTTCAGCTGATGGGTTATGTAGGATGAGTCAACCATCCAGAGCAGAAGTTCCCAATTTTGACTGTTCATTAGGATCACTTGGGGAGCCATTGAAAAATACCAATGCGAGGGTCCCACCTAGACCAATTAAATCAAACTCTCTTAGGATGGGGCCCAGCCATCAGTATTTTTAATAGCCCCTCAGGGTGTTCTAATGTACAGTCAAGATTGAGAAGCACTGATCTAGAGCCTGGAGCCAGGGGAATGGGATTCTTTGTGCCCAAACACCTTAAGAGGATGTAAGCGGATGACGGGGTTCCAGTGCTGGCAGCTATAAAATGCTCTGAGTAAATAGTAAAATTGGCAAAGTCAGTCAAATTACAGGACATAATTTCTGTCCTGACCGAAATGGCTGAAGTTGTCCTCAAATAATAAAGAAAAAGAGGCAGCGACACCATGAAGATAGTTTCCACACTCCCACCTATCTGTCCTAATTGATACAGTTCATTCAAGCCAGGCCGCTTATGTCCCCTTGTAGTCATGATGACATCTACGTGTCATGATGACATCTACAATGGCAGGCTTTGCCCATTCCTTTGGCCACACTCTACTCCACACTATTCTTGGCATGATAGGATCAGAGGCTGCCCTTACAGAGGCATTAATTCCCAAATGCCAGAGAATACAGTGCCTTCTTCTCAAGGACAGGCTGCTGTGCTTTAACAAAAGGGACTCTACTTAGTTTCCAGTACGTTCTGCTGAAAAAATACTCACTACCGTGTAAAAATAAATAACCAAAAAAAAAAAAAAAGCTGGTGATGAGAGAATTTATGAACTGTTGGGAATGGTCTAGGTCATTTGTGGGCCCTCCTCATCTCGGATGTCCAGGCTTGTAGGTAGTCCTCTCCGTGCTCTACAAATGTTTTGTCCCCTCCCTTCCTTCTTTCAAAGACCCAGGACTCACCCAGAAAGAACCCTAGGACAGTAAAATTGGAAAGCTGTTGGAGGAGATCTTCTAAACAGCAAAGGGCATATACACGGCTTATATGACCCACTCCCCCTTCCTTTCAGGCCACAGATATCAGAGATTTAATCACAGTGCTCTCTAGCTGTTGACTTTAGCGAGTTACTGCATCTCTGAGTCTTGTCGGGAAATGAGAGAACTAATACCTACCTGGCTTATTGGATTAAATAATCTCAATGATCCACTCTGAAGTCTGCATGGCATATATCAGGTACTCACACTACTCTTGCTCCCCACCTCGACATGCACACATGCATATGTGCACACACACGCGCCAAGTATACACGCACTCACGTGCACACATGTGCACACACAGGCACACACATACACACTCCCTCCCAGGACAGGAAAATAGACAGAGCCTCAGGGAAGAAATGACTTGCTACTTAGCGACAGTTACTAGTTAGCGACAGTTACTACTATCCAATGAAGGGAACTCGATTAATGAAAAATAACAATCTCAACTCAGGATAAATGGCTTTTAAGTGTTACCTGGATAGGTCTAATGAAAAATACACTCTTCCAATGTGTCTGTATCATTTTAAATGTCCTGAGGTATCCCACACAACTGCCCATTCAGAGAAACACGCTAGAGGCCACTGTGTGGGAAGAGGCTGTACCGTGCAGACTTTGCTTGTACAATACAAGGAAAAGTACTGGATTCCTGAGCCTGGCAATGAAGTTTCTTGGAAGGAATGATTAAAAAAGACATTTTTCTCAGTGGCCTTAGTTGGGCCCCCTCTCTTATCTTTCAGTGCCTGGCACAGAAGGAAGTGCCCCCAGGAATTCTAAAGTCATCAGGAGACCCATACATATCTTGAACAGCCTTCCCACTCTCTTCCCCTGCCTTACCCCCTGCATTTTTCCATCTCCCCAGCCCTCCTGTTTTCTCCATTTTTTTTAAACTTCTTTATATTTATTCTAGCAGTAGCCTGCCATGCAATAAAAGAATGGGGGAAATCTCATTAAAATTATATCAAAAAGAAAAAGATGGAGGAGAGCTTGGGATTCCTGCAATCTACACACAATAACCTAATCAACCAGAACACACAGGTTAAATGGAGTCCACCCTATGGTGAGCCCGGATGATTAAACCCCCTCCCAGGGAATTGCTACCTTCAGGATACCTGGTGCTGAGCCATATTAAAATGCAGCCATGAAAATACCTCACATTTTAGAGCACTTTTAACCTTCCCACTCACTTTCACAACTATTTATCTTACTGACTTCAGCTCAAGGGCCCCGGGGAGGCAAGAAAAGCTATTGCTATTATCCCGTTTTGATAGTTAAGGCAAAGGAGGCAGCGAGGTTTCTCCGAGGTCACCTGGTTAGCCATGGGAGACGCCAGGCTAAGAGCTCAGTCTCGGTTAAAATGGACCCGGGTCAAAAAGATAGCAGATGAGTGACCTAAAAATTGCACTGGCACCTTCCTCTCCCTCAGCTTCTTGTTTTAATTCGACACAAACCTGGGTAAGTGAGAGAACATGGTGTTTGCCCGATACTGAAAGCCAGGGTCCTCATATCCGTTTTGGCCGGGAAACACGGGGGCAGCCCGAAGATCAGAAATCCTCTGTGCAGGGCCACGATCTGGACACTGAATAAACAAATGTCTTACTAAGTTTGCGCTGATCTCTTTCAAAGTTAATTTGTACTAGTTTTGGTCAGGGCATATTTTCTCAATCAAAGAATATTAAAAGTAGAATGAATGGGTGGGTGAGTGGGGTCGGAGGACACTGGGGAGGTTTGAAAAAAACATTTTAGCACTAAAAAGAGGCCCCAGATTCTAAAGGGTTGGAAAGCACCACTTCAGACTATTTCTTTGCTGACCCTCCACTCAGAATTCACCAGTTCTGATTTCCATTCCTTCAGGGGCCTGATCTCTGTTTTAAAATGATAGTAAGCTAATATGATAATATAATGCGTATTAATAATTTAATGCTTACCCTTCTTAGGTAATATATGTGCATTTTAAAATGGGCCTTTTTAGACAACACACTTTAATCCAAAGCAAACTTACTGAACCACTGTTCCTTAGCGCTGACCTCTCACCTGAATTCCAGACCTGTAAATTCTCAGCTTACTAAACATCTCCACTTGAACCTCCCAGAGGCATCGGAACTCAATATGTCCAAAATTGATCCCGCACTTCTATTCTTTATCTCAGTCAGTGACAACCGCAACCACCCATTTATCAAAGCCAGAGACCTGGGAGCTCTTCCAGGCTTTCCTGCTACTCACCACCAGCGAGTACCTGGCTGAATGCCTGCAACTCCACATTTCCCAAAGTGGGTTCTGGGAATGTCCTGTCCAAGAAGCAGAATAATTTCCCTGATCAAATAAGTTTAGAAAACACGAAGTCAGACAAAACTAAACCCTTATTATAGGACTTAACAGTTTCTAATATGTTGCCTTGCACTACCAATATCCACAGGAAAATACACCGCCCAGGGTTTCCCAAACTCATTTGCCCAGGGGACCCTTGCAAAACCTCTGCAGAGTATCTTGCCGAATCTGTGTATTTTAGAACATGCTTTGAGAAATGGCGTAAGATGAGATATATTTGAAGTGTGCTTTATTATCACAATGTCTCGCGTAGATTCTGTGATGTAGACGAGTCGTGTTATATCAGCATCAGCAGAAAAAAAACAAAAACACCCTGAAAGGCATTACATGATTTGAAAGCCAGAAATGTGCAAGAAAATATGTCTTTCCAGATATTTATGGGGACACTGTAGTAAAAACATGACCAGTATTTTGAGGGCACTTTTCATGAAATGTGTTTATGCGTTAGAACAGAAGAGTATTTCCAGGTGCCTGGGTGGCTCAGCTGGTTAAGCGTCTGACTTTGGCTCAGGTCATGATCTCACAGTTCGAGGGTTCAAGCCGTGCGTTGGGCTCTGCACTGACAGCCCGGAGCCTGCTTCAGATTCTGTGTCTTCCTCTCGCTCTGCCCCTTCCCCCATGCTCTCTCTCTCTCTCTTTCTCTCTCTCTCTCAAAATAAACATAATTTTTAAAAATTTTAAAAAGGGGAGAAAGTTCAAAAGGATAGAGGCCCAACAAATGGCCAACGGCAGTCACCTCTGGGACGGGTTGTTAAAGGGGGAAAGAGAAGCCAGTGCAGGCTCATTCTCATGTCTGCATTGTTGGACTTTGTTATAGCAAGCATACGTTACTTTTGTAATTTGTTTTCCTGAAAAATCAATACAGAAAAAAATAAATAAATAAAATGCCTGGTACACTAAGTGCTATCTTTAAAAATCAATCTGAAAGAATAAAAATGCAAGAAGAGCCAAGACATTCCTTAAAAAGTAGAATAGTGTGTGAGAAGTCGTCTTACCAATTATTATAATGTCCTTAAAGCTGTAGTCATTTTTAAAATGAGTTGGTGGCATGGGTATAGAGGCAGACAGATGACTGAAATCGCATATAAATGCCATACATAGAATCAAGGAGATATGAAAATGTGGTGTAGAATTAAGGTGGCATTTCAAAGCAGTGGAACAAGATAAAACCAGTAAATTTTATGAAAGCAATAGATTAGCTATTTCCCAAATAAATAGGCTTCATTCCTAACTTATTTTCGTACCAAAATAGATTCCAGATGGATCAAAGATTTAAAACTTATGCATGAAGCCATGAAAATAATAGAAGAAAATGTGGATGATTATTTTGGTTTGAAGGAAGCATCTTTAAACTTTTTTTTTAAGAAGAAATGATAAAATCCAAAGATTTTATTTACAATCAAAAGATCATATGTCTGACAACAGAAAAATTCTCTAAAGCAATGATCGTCACAAGGCTGAAATACAAACAATATGCAGAAGAAAATGTTCCCAACATATATGACAGAGAGCTAACATTTTAATGTATAAAGCCCTCTTGCAAATCACGGAGAAAAACCTGCCGGCTGGTTGATCCCAAAAGTGATAAGCCCCAATTTTTGAAACTTAACCTTAATCAAAATTAAAGTTAAAATCGGAGGTCACAAGCTTTAATAATAAGAATACTGAGAGAAAATTGAGAAAACAAATCACTGAGCAAGGTTTGAACATTTTATTATAAAGATAAGGAAGAAACTGCAGGATATTTAAAACTCAGATACTTATATTTTAAAACTCAGATACTTATATTTAAAACTCAGGTGCTTATATTTAAAACTCGGGTGCTTATATTTAAAACTCAGATAAAGATAAGGAAGAAACTGCAGGATATTTAAAACTCAGATACTTCTATTTAAAACTCAGGTACTTATATTTAAAACTCGGGTACTTATATTTAAAACTTAGGTAAAGATAAGGAAGAAACTGTAGGATATTTACAACTCAAAGAAACTAAGAATGTAAACACTACCCAGGTTGGAGTGAAAGTTCTTTCTTATCATCTTTATACTTAATCAGTGTCTTGTCATAAAATTGAACCCTAGGTGGGTCATTTGCAAGAAGGTCTCCTATGAGGTGCTAGTTCATAAATAATATTTTATTGCTACATAACCTTTCAATTTGAGATTTCGTAGGCTTATTTGCTTGTTAGAGGAAACTTTATTCATTGTTCATTTGTTATACGGGAATGAATTTAAATGAATCCAACGATGTAATATTTAACCCAGTGATTCTTTATTTTATCGACATTATTTTAAATATTTCAAATAGCAAAAAAAGAAAGGGAGGAAAGGAGGGAGAGTGAGAAGAGGAAGAAGGAAAAAGAAAAAAAAAAAAAGGAAAGTTTGTTCTAATTTTCCTGCAGTGAAAAACCACCTCTTTTTCTCCTTTCATAAATTATAATCACAATGCAAGTAAAAAAGAATGGTAATTACAGCCAAAACAATGCATTTCAATTTTGTCCTCAACACGCTTTAATGGGAAAATTGACAACATTGTAACGGTCAGGATTTCTCTTGGTGGAAAGCTACTAAAAAAACCAACATCGTGTAAGCAATAAATACATTTAATTACTTCACATGATAAGTGATAGGATATTCTAGAGATTGTTTCAGTCTCTCACTGATGTCAACGTTTTAAGTCGCTATCTCTAGGATTCTCTTGCAAAAATCACTTCCTTAAAAAGAAAATCCAAAGCATCTGAGAAGCTCCTTCAACTGGGACGCCCCCTACAGGCTGACTCATATCCCCTGGGGCTCTCAGTGCTCACCTATTGTCATGCTCGTCACACTGGTCTGTGATTCTTAGTTTCCAAGACAGTCTTCCCCATGAGGCAGTGAGGGGACGCCCATCTGATTTCTAGCACCAAACAAGCGTCTGGTGCTCGTGGAAGTCCCTCAATAATTGCTCTTTGCATGAAGGAATACTATAGACACACTCTTAAGCAAGTGGAAAGAGGGAAGCCCATGCCTTTTCAGCATATCCCCTAGGTGCTGCTTAGAACCTTGCAAATAAGTGAGATAAAACAGGGAACTATTCCATTTTACAGTAAGGGAACTCCAAAGGTCTAAAGCCAAAGGCAGTGGAATCATTCAGAATATCAACCGGCAACCCACGTGTCATGAGACCAGAAAGTGTCCACAGAGACACTGGCATTGCCATGTTGGGTCCAGTTCAAACCCTGAAAACTTGAACTCAATATTATCCACTTCTCACATCCAAGACAATGTATAAAACATTTGGGGCATCCTTCATTCTCTTCCTTCGGGTCTCACAAGACACCCTCTCCCTGCAAAACTAGGCTTTCTCTTTTTTACTCCACTTTCTTCCTTGCTGCCCAGCCCTAGAGAGTCCTTTACTGATCCTCTGGGAGGAAATTCTCCTCCAACTTAATCAGCAGCATTACTTCTGTCATGAGAACCTTAGGAGAATCTTAACTCGTGACAGGGTTAGCACAGATTTAGGCTTTGGAAACACAAAAACCAGAGACAAGAGTCTACGGCAGATGTGGAGGGACTGCCAGTGTGAGTAAGACGGAGAAATAAACATCGGCACAAAATTATTTTCTCACCAGATTTGTTGTGCTAGTGTGATGTTTGAAAAGGAAACTTTTTCTTCTCACAAGGGCCCTCCACAAACTATGTCTCTCTCTGTTCCAAATTGAGTGTATCAGAATAGTAATTCTCTCAAGCAAAATGTCCCATGCTAATGCAGGTGCCAGCTTCTCCAGACTCCAGTAGGTGAGCCCTTTTTTTTGGAGCAAATTTCCCGCCTCACTTATCGGGGGGTCACTTAATCTAGGAGACCCGTGCTTCTCCCTTCGGCATTTAGAGCCCCATCCACCAGAAGGAGTCAGTCTGGCCACAAGCAAGACTATTTTATGCCAAGGTAAGCCTCCCTGGGCTTCTTTTCCGTCAGCATTTGGCTTCAGGATGGTGGGTCCTGTGGGTGGCAAGTTCCCAGCTCAATCTGCAACCTTCCTCTTCGGCTGTGGCTGGGTGGTGTCTAGCGTAAGAGGTGAAGTAATTCTCACCTGATTCTCAAGTCTCCTAAGGCAAGAAGCCAAGGGTCAAGATGAGAATCTGTCTCTCTCTTCCCAAGACCTCCTCAATCCTGAGGTTTGTCATTGCCAGCTCTGGTTCTCTACAGTCTACCAGGAAAAAGTTCACTTTTTTTTTTTCCACAAGAAAAAGAAAAAGAGGAATTTGTGTTTCCCCATCTTCTTGGAATTACCTTCAAAACACTGCCCTTCTGAGTCAGCATTCTGCAGATTTACTCCAGAGTCCTTTCTGCTTCATGGCACATCCTTCCCAGGCCCCAGGCCCCCGCAACGGGGTGTGTGCCTCTGTGTGTGTTGTGTAGGGCCAGCTCTGGGGAAGAGAGATTCTGCCTCCTTCCCCCTGAGCCTGAGTAGCCCTTGGGACTCCTTACCAGTTGTCCCCACCAGCCCTGTCATAACTAACAGGGATAGAGTCATAAATTCACTTCGCCCTCCCTTTCTAGTAGATTCTCCTGAGAAGAAATAACTTAATCTTTTCTGTGGCTCCAAATAAAGCTCCCTCCTTCTGCTTTCTACCCACGGCAACCCTTACTTTCCTTCTACCCTCTGCTACCTTTTCTGGGTCTGGCCCTGGGGTGTGAAGCAGCCTGTCTCTTGCAAACTTGGCATCTTCATGAAAGTCCACCTGCGTCTCCAAACTCCATGGTTACTTCCGTGCCTACCACTTCCCTACCTGAGTCATGGCCTCTGGCTCAAAATGGTTGCCCTCTAGCTTGAGGGATTATAATCAGTCTCCCACACATTCCTTGGGAAGCTTAGATACCCTACATCGGGCCCCACTCAAGGCAGGTACGAATTGTGGTTTATGACTCTTCATCTTCATAAACTCTTTATTTTTATATTAACTCACTTAATTTCTATATTAATACCACATTCTTCCAGGGTGGTAGAAGAATGTAATACCGCATTCTTCTCAGCCCCACTCAATATGGAAATGACCCTCTCCTCAGGGTTGTGTTTAAATTCTAAGGAGGCCTCAGACAGTGCTAATGTGTTGAGTTCTCACAGGAAGCCATGAAGTGTTTGTTCTTAATTCTTTTGTGGTCCCTTGGGTCCTTGGCTCTCTCCACAGCTGCTGGGGCACAGGAACCCTTTGCTCTTTAGGTGTCATCTTGTGGCTCAAGAATCTCTGCAAATCTGTGAGTGGTCTTTGAGGGCTGACAGTCTTGCCCCTTCCCCTGGTGTCACCCGGGAAGCAGGGCACTGAGCATTCACTCCAGCACGCACCAACATATCTGCTCCCATCCCATCTGCTGACCCTCCCTTCCACTCCCTGGTGCAAAGAAATTTTCCCCTAGCTCAAGAGAAAGCCCTCTCTCCTCAAACCCTATTTTATCCAACTCTAACTATACCCCAAATCTTCTCGATTATTCCCAGGGCTTAAAGTTTAGAAACCAAAGGCACTTCCTCTTTTCTCTTTGACACCTTGTCACATCCCTTCCTTGAGGTGATGACTCTATAGGACTTATTTAATTGGGTGGGGCAGTAGAGGGAAACAGGAGAATCATAACAGGAGAGAAAGAAAAAGAAAAACATCAGTTAATAGTTTTAAATGCCAGCACATTTTCATCTGCTATTACCTGAGCTGGAACTGTCTTGTTCATAAATCTCAGAAGACATTAGTGACTGAAAGCTGCCTTCCCTGCAGGCTATTTTCCTATGTCCTCAGATCGTGAGCCTTGCTCTCTGCTTATCTCCATCCTGGAAGTATGTTTCACCTGATCATCAATAAGCCTGGACCCATCTTTATAGCAACTATCTCTGTCTCCATTATTCCACATAGGCATTCTTCTGCCCACAGCTCCTGAACCACTTCACATTTCATTAGGTGCTTCATCAGGAAGGGAAGAAAGAAGTGGGGGAGCTCAAAAGGACCACCTTCATTTGCTGATTTCTTTGTTTTGCACCAAAAAGCATCTCTGTATCTCAGATGGTGTGTTCAAGCTCAGCCAAGAGAAGCCCCTCCTGTCAATTCCGATTCCACTCCATTTCCTGGCATACACAGTTGAGTGAGCTGTTTAAGGGGGGTTGTTACGAGATGAAATGAATTTGAATTTGCATTACATATTCTTTCAATTATTTATGGGTTGGGGTAACCCATATCAGTGACTTTTCCCCTCTACCCTCCTGAATCATCAAGAGAAAGCAGAAAGAAAAGTAACTCAGCACTTTTTGCAAGGCCTGATGGTGATTACTGCTTACTGTGCTGAACAGACCTTCATTAAGGGCTCGTACCCTGGCTTCTTACTGCAGCCTTTCAGACCTTCGAAGATCTTTAGGTCTAGGGCCACCACTCTACGGAGCTAGAGAAGACCAAGTGTGATTTGTGAGACCCTACCAGGTATCAGGTGCTCTACCCTCCTGAAATCCCCAATACTAAAGTCGCGGCTTCCAGAAAAAGTCTTAATTATTCACTGTATGAGTGATTTGGCAGGGTGCGGGGGGGGGGGGGGGGGGGGTGGAGCTTGGGGCACGGCCCCGTAAAGGTCACTGGTAGAACGTATGTTTGTGGCCGGCAGGCCACAGGGAGTCTCCCCTAATTTCCTCCCATTAGCAGCTTAGCCAACCATCACCTGGGAAGTCTCAGAGAATCTGGCCCTTCATCGGGGGAGTTGTTGTAAATACCTTCAGGACTATACTCCTATTACTCCTATCGCTGAAAGGGTGGGGTTGACTATCCATTTATTCAGACACAGACTGAATTTAGCCATTATTCGTGCACAGACTCCCAAGAATGTAAAAAACAGGCCCTTACTTTAGAAAATGAACAAAAGGTCTCCTCAGTTAAACCTACGAGGCTGAGCACAAAGGGATCGAGGCATTTATCTCCTTTTTCCAGAGCTGGAACTAGTCACCAAATCCATATTCTTAAGCCAGTCCTCTCCTGATTTAGTCCATTTTCACATCACTTGTTTCCATCAAAGTCTATGCTGTCATTCTGGTGATTTTCTTAGTTGTTTTTTGTGTTGTTTTGTTTTTTGTTTTTTTAATAAAGAAGGGCTATATTGGAAAATTGAGGTGGTATATCATTAAAAAACATACACAAATTTATAAAGAACTGGTATGGCAACTAAAATTAGATTACAGAATAAAAGCTGAGAGGAAATTGTTTTAAAAAAAATTCAGCTGAGTAAATTTTAAATATCTGATTGGCTTTATTTAACAATTCATGAGCTGGGCAGCATTGCATCAAGTAGACAGAAAGGAGCTCTGAGGAGCCATACAGAATGGAAGACTTTTATAGGCAGAAGGGAGTGGGACAAGGAAGTTATACTAGCAAAAAGCAGATTGCTTGTGACAAGGTCACCTTCCTTTAGGGCACAGAGGTAAGGGAGGTTTGGAGGGTCTACCAGATACATTATCTCACTAGTGCTGATCAGGTTGTTCCTGATTGACTGGTTAAAGATTCGATTCCTGGGAGAAGTTAAACTGTAATTAAGCATCAATTCTTGGTTTTGTGACATAGGGCTTAGCATAAGTGACTCCATTTTGGATCTGTTGTCTTAGTTTTAACAAAATGAACATGAACACAATTAAAGGGCAGCATTTGGAGGTCCTTTAATTGCATGGTAATTGGGAGTCAAAGCAGAATCTATTTAGAACCCACAAGGCCTATTAGGAGTCCAGAGAACCAATAGCAAGTCAACCAAAATTAGGAAAAGAAATCAGACTTTAATTGTAAACAGAAGACTAATCATTAGCTGCTCCCTTTCCCTAGAGTAAGTCATGGATAGTTGCCTGACATTTTACATTTTACTTTAAGTAAAAAAAAAAAAAAAAAAAATACACAAGTAGCCTACTCGTTAGCAGGTTTTCCTGTACTAGCAGTCATCAGAAATCTAGCGAAAGTCCAAGATTAAAAAATATCTTCCCAATTCCTCCATGATAGCTTACTCTCCAAACTGTCCTGTATCTACTCCAGGTCCATGAGCCCCACTTTGCATATGTGCTTGACAGCTCACCCTTGGCTTTATGCCAAGTCACCACCTGACATGAAGATCAATTACATGTGCATTGAAAATATAGTTAACCGACTCTTAGAAATGCGTCTTGTTGCTAAGTAACAAAGAACTCTGTTCAATAGCTGCCATGTTCATGTGATAGATATAAATAAGGTCGGCATAAGCCACAATTACATACATATCAATACAGGATCAGATGATCCTGATTGGTTAACATCTTTCAATAACCATGCTTATTACTTGGTAGTCAAATATAATTTTTTAATCCTTAAATTAATCTGGCCATAAAACCTCTAACTGTATTAGGGTTCCATTAGCCTAACACATTAGAGTGACTGTTGTGGAGTTAAAAATTAAATTATCACAGACATGGTTGAAATGGCAGATTATGTTGAGAACTACCAACTGCTAATATATGGAAAACTACCCCAATATCTTAACTTTATTTTCTTTCCTAAATTAACTTTATTATCTTTCCTTTTATCTTACTTTTATACCCTGAAATTCCTTTGTCCTAGGGACATTTCTGTGGTAAAAGGAAAATAAATAAATAAATAAATAAATAAATAAATAAATAAATAAATGAATAAATAAATAAAATAGATCTACTTTTTTTATTTTAGTTTTAATTTTATTTAAATTATTTATTGTGAGGTTTGGGCAAAAGTTTGTACCCCAAGAGCTTCATGTTATACAGTTTTAAAGAGACTGCATTAAGTTTTCCATCCATCAATAAGCACCAGGTAGGTATAAGGTACTGTGACAGGCATTAGAGAGGCTATAAAAAGGTACAAAAGTGGCAGAGGACTAATATAATAGAACAAAACCACTGGAACTCAAAGGAGGATTGAAGGCTTCCAGAGAAAGGATCAGGAAAGACTTCACAGTGGAGACACAGAACAAGAACTAGGCAGAGAAGAGCGAGAAGACTTCCCCCGTAGCAGACACTCCATTCACTCACTTCTGACTTGTGGTGAAAAATGTCATGGGTGAAGACAGGAGGCAGATACACTCAAGAACGCCACCATGACTACCAGCAGACTGGCTAAATAACATGTGACCCAGTTCAGGGCTGCAGGAGAGATCTGGCTCTTGGAGTACGGCGGATGATTCACGAAGTCCCCGGAGGCCAGCCTGAGGAGTCTGGGTTTCACTTCAGGGCAACGTGAAGCCATTAGATTTTTACAACCAAGACAGGAACGTCAGCGGCAGGTTTAACTTGAGAGAAACTGGAGTCAAAGAAACAAGGCAGAGGCTGCAGGGGATGTTTTTGGACATCAAGACATGTTAGAGCTAGTGTTATTGACTTGGAAGGCACGCAGAGATGGCATTCAAAGCCACAGATTTGCAAGAGATGATCTAGAGGGGAAGATCATGTATGTAGAGTAGAGCAACAAGGGAATCAGTGCAAAGAAACCACACTGGAGAATACAAAATCGAAGGCAACGACAGTGATCAGGAACAGGAGAACTGGGGGATGTGGTGTCTCAGGCACCCAGAAAGCAGAGTTCCAGGAAACAAGGTGTGAACAACACAGTTTATGCTACAGAGAGGTCTCACGGTATAGAAACTGAAAGTGAGCCATTAGGAGTACTTAAATACCCAAATGCAAGTAGTTTGGTAGTTTTGTCAGGGCAGAAGCCAGAATATTGTGGATTTTAAAGAATGAGTGTAAGGGAGAAAGAGGCAAAAGCCAGACAGCATATCTTTTCTAGAAATAGGGCTATAACGAGCTCCAGTGAGGGACAGCAGTGTCCTGGTCAAAGACAGAATTATTTAAAATAGGAGAGATCTGGGAGCATTGATATATTTTGGGGAGGGAGCCAGAGGAAGGGGAAAATTAAGGATACAGGGGAAAAAATAAATGAATTGATACAGTTAAAAGGTATAATCTAGGAAGTACTCCATAAGAAGTAATAAGTAGAGGGAAAAAATGCCATGGCTTTCCAGCACCCCTAAAACCCACTACTGCAGAGTCAGGCACAACATCAACATGTTGAGAAAAAAAAAAAGATGAAAGAGACAAATATAGGAAATTCCAATCCAGGCCAAGAAAATAAGAAATAAAACAGTTTTCCAGCGTGTCATGATGAGAAGCCTCGCCCAGAGCGACCTGAAGAACACTCCAGAATGATGTCTGCATACACACCGAGTGCCTCCACTGCCCAAGCACTGCAGATGTTCCTGATGATAAACGGACTTCCGAGATGCGCATTAGCCTCCGTTTTCAAAGACTGGCCCTTGTAGGTGCCCCTGGAAAATGAGGAGGGGCTTCCCGGCTGTGGGTTTGTGGAAGTTACAGGAAGCATGAGGAAGGGTGTATGTACACTTAAAAAAGCAATAAAGGATAGGCTGCCTCAGTTCATCTCCCCTTGGCCAAACTGATATAATTCTTGATGGCATTTTAATTAATTAAGTAAAGTAGAATTAGAATGAGCAAGTAAAATTCAGTATGTGATGCAAATGACTTCCAGTAAATTCCTCAAAAATTTCACTGAGAGAGATGCAGATCTCTCAAATGAAGAAAGTTTACTGTTGAACCTCTAGGGTGCATGCTTTGAGGAGAGCCTTCATCCCTAGAAAATCTCCAGTAACCACGACTTTCCAAAGGGCATCTCCCCACAGACCACTGAGCAAGGTTATGTCGTAAAAGACTCAGGCTGAGGAGGCCTACAGAGAGAGCTGCAGGCTCTCCAAATTATCCCAGGGCCTCTTGGCGTGGCCTATTAGAAGGTTAATCCTAATTCCTGTAAATGAACCAGATTTGAAAATAGGTGTTTAGGAACAGAAGCAGCCCCAGTGCCACGGCTCACAAAGCAGACGGGCAAGTACCATGTTCAGCCCACCGTTCAATGATAATAGGTTTACCAAGCGAAATAAATGCTAAATTGGGGATAGGGGAGAGCATTTTACCCTATTTGACCTCTTAGGAAAGTCACCCAGGGTGTCCTGAGGGGAGCAGAGCACATAGGAGGGAAATGCCAGCATGCCCCCTATCTGAGTTGATGATCCCTCCTTACAGAACTGAAACAGAAGAAAGAAAATGTTGCCAATTACTTCTACAAGTATTTTACTTGTTTTTATTTTACCTATTGAAGCGAGTCAGTGTTTGTCTCCTGCTTGGTCTCCACCGCTAAAACACAGGGCTGTGCGGCAGGCAGCGTCAGCTCCAGATCTCTCCCAGCCCATGTCCCTGAGCCCCTCCTCTGTCCCCACAGGCCACAGATACACAAGGACACACCCAGCAATCCCGACAGCTCTTCTCAACGAGAGGCTAAGCAGGAAGGATGTGGGTGGAATAAATCATAATTTAGGAGGTCTAAAGTTCCACTTGCGTTGCATTGTTTATTTTACCAACCCCCAAAATCTGCTTTTAAAAAATGTTTAAGTCTGTCTATGAAAAAAGAAAATTATATGGATTATTAATTCTGTTTATGCCTTTTTGCATAAAGATCATTGGTTTTTCAGACCACTGGTTCTGCACACGCATACACACATCACATTTCAGCAGCCTGCGTGCACTCCTTCGCAAATGTTAATGTCTCTTTGTTAATGGGAATTCCTACAGTGGGAGTATATATATATATATATATATATATACACACACACACACACATATATACATATATATATATATATATATATACACACACTGTATACAGGTTTTGAGCGATTTTTGCCCTCCTGATTCCCATCATTTTCCAAAATAATATTTTCCCTAGTTGCAAATGGAATATGTGTTTATTATAGAAAATTTAGAAAGGAAAGGAAAGCACAAAGAAGAAAATAAAAATCATTCATAAGCCCTAACCCAGAGATTAAACACTCATCATTTTGGTGCATATACTTCTAATCTGGTATTCTATGCATAAATATACTTTTTGCCTCCAAAATAGTATTACATTATATACAGCTTTTTTATAAACAGTTTTTTTCACTTAGTATGTCATACACATTTTTCTATACCATTAAATATCCTTCCAAGCATAATTTTCCAAAGTTACAACGCATATGCCACACAACGCATATACCTAATGTTATTCAACCATCCCCTATTGTTTGGTATTTAAGTTGTTGCCAACATTTTGTTATCATTAGCCAAATTACGTTGAACATCCTTTTAGCTTTGCTTAAATCCAGAATTATTTCCTTTGGGAAAAATCTTGTAAATTGAGTTGCTGAGTCATCGGGATTGGGCAATTATTAAGGCTTTCTCTATACTGTAAAATTGCTTTTCAGAAAGATTATACCAATTTACATCCCTATCAGTGGTATATCAAAGGACATCTTCCCCTGTTTTCCAACACTAGGTTTCCCATTATTTTGATATTCTGTCGTTTTGGAATAGAACTTGTTCTAACCCTTGTCTTTAAGGCAGTAAGTGAATGGCATGATTAGAGTTAAATATGTTCCCACGATGTCTTTCGTAATCCTGTCAGGCAAAACTGGCCGTCAACACATTAAATCTGATCACTGAACACTATTCTAATGTGTTTCCCACATCCTCACTTTCTATGGCTAATCTGTTCTTTTTCATCCACATAAAATGTTTCTGATCAGATATCTAAATGCTCTTAAGTAAAAATAATGGCAATTTCAAACAGTTGGGGATAGAGATTCCAAATATGGTTCTATAAAATGTAATGAGGTTTTGAATTGTAAAACTCTCAGTCGAGGGGAGAGTTCTCGGCAATGACCGTGATGCTAGCAGGAAGATCTAAAGAGTAAACAGCTCAGATCCCTGAACGGACCTCTGAGGGATGAAAGCTGGGTAAAAGCTAGCAGGAGTGAACAGAACAATATCAGAGTAAATAGACTGTACCGATTCCAAGAGATAAGATTGATGAAATCCAGTGTAGCACTAATATATCCCACCCACATAGTTATATAAATAGGATTGTGGAAGACAGCTTATGGAAATATGTGCAGAAAGAAAGAAAGAAAGAAAGAAAGAAAGAAAGAAAGAAAGAAAGAAAAAATAAAATAAAATTAAATAAAATTAAATTAAATTAAAATAAAATAAAATAAAATACAGCCTATGTCAGGCCATGGCAGTGGGCTTGCTTTATGTAATGAACAAACTATCTCCCCAAAGAATTATCCTGAAACTGGATCTGAGCCTGGTAGGGTAATATAAAATGGGATGCACTGAAAATAATTTGTTTTAACTAGCAATCCTAGTACATATTAAGTTAGGATCTACATCCAATTTCTCGTTTAAAACAGTTTGGAGCTCAATAATTAGTATGAAAGGTAACTTCCAGAAATGTTTGACAGGAAAACCCATTATTTCTGTATGAGGCTGCCACCTGGCCTCCATGTCCACCAAAGTAGTAAATGAGTCCCAGAATGCTTAGGAAAAGCTGACACACTGAACTAATCTTTAATTTATTGATTTGCTACTTCACTGAAAAAAAGTAGTATATCAATAAATGGCGTTAGTTAAGAAGTTAAGGTCCAAGAAGAAATGGTGAGGGTTTGCTGGAATACAATGAGTGCATCAAGGTTTATAGAAAATAAAAATCATGAGCTTCTGGGAGAAAATTGATGTCTGGTAAGGACACAAGAGCATCAAACAACATAAGGTTTAAGATCAACAACTTGAAGATCTATTTTATAATGCCCTTCCTTTTTTTTCTTCCTTCCTATCTATACAAAATTTAAAAAACCAACAGCAATAAACTGGAAATCTTCAGATAAACTAATCTAAAAACAGTAAGTAGAATGAATAATTTAGAACTCTAGAATCCAGCAAAATATGACTTTGCAACTTATGACTTTATGCTTAATTATAATGATCAATTAAAGAAATCTCTGCATGAAAATTAAAAATAGGGAATCCTAAAATGATAAAACTAAAAAGGAAAGTAAAAGAGAAAAGGCAATGATGTAAAATTAAAATAATCCTTAATTCTGAAGATGAAAATGGTCCCTGAACATATTTAAATTACTTCTTGCTCTTGCAGGCTCATATTAGTCTTTCAGAAGAAGAAATTGTAAAAATTTTCCTTTATACCAAGAGAAAATGTTGCTGAAACACATTTTCTGAGTGTCTATGGTATGACATATTAATAATTTGGAGATGTGCAAAGCAATTTCTTCTTAATAAAGATGGGAAGGTGACTTAATTGATAAGTTTTGATTAGTGAAGAGCAGACTGAACCATGATGCCATTCCCCAATACAATTATTAAAATTTTTGTATATTCTTTTCTAACATTTTTTATTTGAATTAATGTTTCTTCAATAGTTGTTATCACAGTTGTTATCAATAGTTATGTATCACAATATACATAAAATTGTGTGTCCTTTTTCCACTTAATAGTATGTCAGAAGCATTTTTTTAAGTTTATTTATTTATTTTGAGAGGGAAAGAGAGAGAGAGTTGAAGGGGCAAGGATAGAGGGAGGAGAGAGAGGATCACAAGCAGGCTCGGAACCATCAGCGCAGAGAGCCCAGTGCAGGGCTCGAATTCATGAAGCGTGAGATCATGACCTGGGCCAAAATCGAGAGTCGGACGCCTAACCAACTGAGCCACCCAGGCGCCCCATCAGAAGCATTTTAATATGACAGCATGACAACTACCAAATAAATACATGACAGTGTATCGTGATTTTTTAGTTTTTTATTTGTTATTTTTTATTTTGTCGGACATCTTAATTACACTGATGTATCGCTACACTAGGAAAACCACTGTGATGGATATCCTAATACATAAGGTATTGACTGCCTGTGTAGACAGAGCTCCCCTTTCAGTGTCCATGCCCTCTTGCCATGTAACTATGAGTGTCCACTCTGACTCCAAAGTCAGCCATAAGACTTGCTTGGCAAGTAGGATATCAGCTACCTTGAGGCATGCAAGGGCTTGCACATTACAGCCTGCTCCCTTGCTCTCCTGGGAATCAGATCTCCATATAACAAGCCCAGGCTAGCTTGCTGGTTGATAGGACACATGACCCAGCTGCTCCCAGTCTTTCTGCCAACCTGCCAACTACCAGACACATGAGTAGAGCCATCCTGGATCACCCAGCCACCTCACCAACTGAACACGGAGATTTCAGCAAAAGCCTTGTTGAAATCAGCACAGCTGGTCCAGACAAGAAGATCCAGAGAATCATGAGCCAAATAAATGGTTATTATTTCAAGCTACTTTGTTTTGGAGTGGTTCATTATACAGCAAAAGCCTACTAATGCAGACTTTTTTGGCATTTTTTTTTAAGTTTATTAAAAAAAACTCCAGGGGAGGGGGAGAGAGAGAGAGAGAGAGAGAATCCCAAGCTGACAGCATGGAGCCAGACTCAGGGCTGGATCTCACAAACCACGAGATCATGACCTGAGCCGAAATCAAGAGTCAGACGCTTGACCAACTGAGCCACTTACGTGTCCCTTTTTTCTGTATTTCTTTATGTTACTTTCCCAGAAATGAATTAACTAGGTCGAAGGGCAAGCACAATGACTATTCAATGACTGATAAGCAGTCTACCTTCCCAACATTCAGTAGCCCCAAGAAATGAAGTTACATAATTAGCCATTATGTAACTATTATCTGAATGGTTCCTATAGTGGTCAAAGACTCTTCTTCAGTGAACCAGAATGTGATATTTAAGAAGTCAGTGGCCTGAGGGAGAACACTTGGCTGGAATTTCCTTAAGACCCAAAATTTGAACCTCTGACCCCAATAAAGAGACACGGGTCCCAGGTCCCTCCCACGAGTAATGTGCAAAGTTTCCTGTCCTTGGTCATCCTTACTCTCAGGTTTGATGAGGTCCATTCCATGACAGAAGAACCATCTGTCTCTTTCTTTCACTAGTTCATTCAACACATAATTATTTAAAGTTTATTAGCTAACGAATCAGGTGTTGGGAGGTAGCAAGAAAATGGTTCCTACCTTCCAGATACTTAGTGTTCTAGAGGAGAAGAGAAGCATCTAGCCACACAGATCCTGGCAGTAATCTCTGGACTTTCTATTAAAATATGTCCTGAAGCACATTCTGTTTATAGTCACCCAGCTCCCACCTTGATCCTAATTGCATTTCTCTTGACTTCAGTAGTAAAGTAAAACGATTTAGACCAAAAATAATTTTTGCATTAAATACGTGTTGAAATGATAAAATCTTGGATATACTGAGTTAAGTAAAATATGTTAATAAAAATAATGTCACCTGTTTGTCCTTAGTTTTTTATGTTATCTAAAAATTTTAATGCATGGTTCACATCTGTGGCTTATATCACATTTCTATTGGACAATGTTGCCCTAGATACTTTCAAAGCCCAGGTGAAAAGGATGCCTATTTAAACTGAGCAGTAAAGAAATTAATTGAATGAACTTAACTACAACCTGGATAGAGGCAAAGACTCACGTCAAATAATGGGATTGGGTCAAAATATGGATACGGAGTTCTCCACCTGACACAGAAACATGGAAGATTAGCTAAGCCTTGAGTTGGTAACACAGAATCATCACAGAGGCATGTAACCCTCAAGTCCTACATCTCATCTCCTACCTCTGACCACATCCTGGCCATGACTTGTCAACCTAATAACCAACCTCACCTCACCCACTAGAGGGAATCTTCTAATGGGTACATATGTTTTCCAGATTGGGAAAGGCTAGGATGAAATATAAATACAATGAAATAAATCAAGACCAGAGTAGTAACAATTTTGTGTAATATTCAGGAGAAAGTTTTATCATTAGGGTAATCAGCACATATCCAGTATTAAAGTATTTTTAAGAGAATCTGGCATATTAGGGAATCTGACAAGTTATTTCTTATGCTTCTAACATAACATGTGCAAATAATTTCAGAATTGTTTTGAAAGGGTTAAGATAAAACATGGTAAATAATATTGTGACAATTCAGAGAATGTTTTACTATTTGTTTTGCTGTGTTTGTAAACTTAATGTAGTAGATTTTCAAGAGATTTTTAAGTGTTTGGGAGATTTCTCCTTGTTAGAGTCAATAATCTCCCTGTCAGGCATTCAAAACTGTATAAAAGATATAAAATCAATCACTATTAAATATATTGGTACATTTTTTGATGCTTAAGGAATTTAATTAAATTAGATTTGTGTATAGGACTGGTTGTTTAAGGACTTCTGGTCTTTCAACTTGAGTAAATTAAATAATAATAATCTAAGAAACAGTGGAGTTATTTGCTTTTATTTTAATCAATTTTTATATAGAATATAATATTTGTAAGTTAAAATCAAAAGCTTAATAGATTCAACTTTTTGGAATTTTGTACATTGTTTACTTAAAAACTCAAGTATTACAAATAGTTCTTTTTATGCACAAAAGCCCCACTCAGGACATGAAAAAATCATGCACAGCAGCAAGGGAAGGTATCCAAAATTTGTGGGGGAAAGCCAAGTCCATCCTTGTGCTGAAACTATATTTGCTTCCTGGGTAATATTTCCATAGAGAATTTAAAAGGTAGTCTTGGGGTGCCTGGGTGGTTCAGTCAGATAAGCATCTGGCTTCAGCTCAGGTCATGATCTCACAGTTTGTGAGTTTGAGCCCTACGTTGGGCTCTGTGCTGACAGCTCAGAGCCTGGAGCCTGCTTCGGATTCTTTGTCTCCCTCTCTCTCCACACCCTCCCCTGTTTGCAATCTCTCTCTCTCTCTCTCAAAAATAAATATTAAAAAAATAAAACATAAATAAAAGGGAGTCTTATATGAGGTTAAAAAGCATTGTAATGGGGGGGGGGGGTCATCTCAGACTCTGTATCTGTCTTACGAGGTCAGAACATCCCCATGCTTGGAAGCATTTGCCTGGTTATGCCCACAAAACTTAGCTGTGGGTTGTGTGCAAGCTCTCCATGAGCACCCCTTCAGCCAAGGGGACCGCGTCGGGTCAGCGGTGCTGGATTGCGCCTACAGTGAAGCATTCCATCTTTGGCAGAGGCCTCCAATAGTACCTTCCTATTGCCTTGAAATTGGAATAAAGAGACAGTAAAAACCAAGCATGGGGTAGCATGAAGTCCTGAAATTCCTCTCTCACTATTGAAAAGAACCAGGGTTGGACTTATTGCAGAAAAAGGACTCAGTCCTAATTCTGACAGTCCCTAAAATACCTTCTGTAGGTCCACACTGGCAAACACGTTGAAATGCTGGTCCAAATGTGCTTTGTACTTTGAGGCCCCATATTTTCCTTTCAGAGAGAAGCCAGAAATAAGGCTGAAAACACAATGTGGGAGTAAAGTTGCAGAGGGCCATAAACTAAGACCGAAGGGCATTGACTTTATTTAGAAGGCAGTGATGAGTTGGCCAAGAGTTTAAAACAGGCAAGTAAACTTATCCAAAAAAAAAAAAAACTTTAAAAAGATGAGTCTTTCCAGTCGCACACATTCATGCAGAGCCTGGAGGGAAGAGACCGGGTAGGAGATATTGCAAGAGCTACTCGAGATCTGAACTAGTGTTGTGTAAGCTGTAGGGCAACTAATTTATAGTCCTAACCAGGATTCTTTTGTGAGAGAAAGAGACAAGTAGCGGAATGGGGTGTTTGGTGTAAAATTCAACTGTCCTGAGCAAACTGGGTTGTATGGTCACTCTAGCCACTGGGAAGGCAAAGGAAGAAATATAAAAGAGAAATGTACAGGAAAAAAAGTAAAAAGCTTAGTGATTTCCCAGATTCGAGAGGTCAAAGAGAAGAAAGAATAAAACAGAATGCTGAGCTCTAGGTAACTTGGAGAATCCTGGCACTATTCACAGAAACAGGACACACGTGGGTGCCAGGTAGGGGAGGAGGTAACCAGGTAGAGATGTGGAGCAAACAACAAATGCTAGATTAAAACTGACCAGGTCAGCAGATAGAAATATGGGACTCATCTCCATAAGGAGGGAGACAAAAGAAGACAGAGAAAGACAGTCTTGGGAATAGACTTCTGTAGAAGAAAAGGAAGGGTAGTCACTGAAGGGGGTCAAAAAAAAAAGGGGGTCAGAGACACATAAGGAGGAAAATCAGGCATTATCACCAAAACAAAGGCTTTCAAGAGAGTTTAGAGAAAACAGGAGAACAATGGAACAGGCACTTCAGGAAGCCACCAGTTTGAGAAGAATTAAGCCAGAACTACAGGAATAGCAATCTGGGAGTTACCAATGGACATCAAGAACATCTCTTTAGAGACCTGGGAGGTTAAAGCTACATTGCAAGAAGGTAAGTTAGTGAGTGGCGGTATGAAAGTAGAAAGACGGAGAAGAGACTCTATCGTTTTGTAAATGTTTTGATAATAAAAGGAGAAAGACGGAAGGGTGCTGGGAGGGATGATCCAACCCTGTCCAGAAAATATATTTCCAACAGCAAAATTCTAAAGCTAAATTCAAGTTCTCTACCCAGGTAAGAACTATGTGAAAACCACCTGATTCTCTTGGGCTCTGTCCATTCATTTTGGAGAGAGCCCAACAGAGCCCATATAATAACCTGCAGCATGTTAACTTCTGTTTGAAGTCTCTCAGTGATTGTAAATTCTGGATCAATTGTTTCGGTTGGATTCAAGTCAAGTGGTTCTTTGTGTTACTGGAATTTTGTCAAAAATCTCATCTCTCATTCAAATCTCCATTTTATGTTACTGAGAAGGCTGTCGATTTAGGTATATTCCATCTTAGAAATATAATTTTAATTTGTAACTTGGAAACTAAAAGTTTACTTTCATCTTAAAAAAAGGTAGAGAAGGGGGAAGAGAGGATGGTGGGAAGAACAGAGCGAGGAACGGCAACTCACTTCATATATACAGGAAGGTATATAAAAATCCCTCTAGATTTGTTCCTTTGAAGACTTGGTCATTTCGTTAATCAAGACAATACTCCAAGAAAATTTAAGTTTACTTACATTATTGATTGTTTGGTGTTTTGCCCCCCAGCCCCCAATCTCTAGCCCCTTTCCCTGCACCTGTCTAGCTCACGGTCATGATCAGGTTACAGCTGAACATCACTTTGCCATCGCTGCCCTTTAAACCGGGTTGGGATAACATGCCATATGGGATTTTCATAATCCTCAACATCCTTTATTGCAATTATTTATTTATTGTCTGTCTTCCCCACCAGCCAAGAGTCTAAGAGATGAAAAACCATAGCTCTCTTGTATATAGCTGTATCAATATTTTGCATAGTGTCTAGCACAAAGTAGTGAATAATAGTAAGTGAATAAATACATAAAGCTCTGAAAAATGTGATCATCTATCAATCCCGGTTTTATCTCCTGTTTCTGACAGATTACAGCACTGTTTGTTTCATTTGCAGTATCAAAGATCATAGTACTTCGGAGCAACAGTGATATTTAAAGATGATCTGGTTTAAACACTTATTTTTAGCAACAGGTATTTTTTTTTTTCAAAACACAATCTTCTAAAGACACTAATTTCTAAGTGAGATAAAGCAGAGCTGCTCTGGTTGAAACACAGGTTGAGAAAACCAGAGCCTGTCTCTTCTGCCTCTCCTTTCCAACAAAGTGCAGCCACACACACCTAACACAGCTCCACAGAAAGTTGGGACTTAATGGATGACATTTGAAAACCATGAGACTGCATTAATATCCACAATATATTAAAAGCACCTGGAAAGCACCAAGAAAAATGACAAGTTAATCAATGGGGCGGGGGGGGGGGGAGTTTATGAAAACTGGAAAAGAGATAGTAATGGCCAATAAAGATATGTAAAGATGATGGAACTCTACCAATCAGGAAAGTGTGGGTTGAACTGACAAGAAAAAAGACTTTACATATACTACTAGTAAGGTGCAAATATTTATATGATCAAGAAGGTAAAAAAGCATTGTTATGGAGGTGGAAATTGAGCAGCAATTCCAATCTTAAATTGTATTTGGCCTTTGACCTGGAAAAATTACTTCTAAGAATCCATTCTACAGAAATTCCAAACATGTACCTAGATAAACATCTTTGAACATGTCTTTGTGCTTTTATTTTTGGATGCAAATTTCAACCTTTGTTGTATTTCTTGTTGCAAAAGTTTGCAAAAAAGTGTGGGCAAAATGCCAAGTTTAGAACAACTTTTTCCAGGGCACTGGGTGGCTCAGTCTGTTAAAGCATCTGGCTCTTGATTTCAGCTCAGGTCATGATCTCACATGAGTTCGAACCCGATGTCAGGCTCTACACTGACCGAGCAGAGCCTGCTTGGGATTCTCTGTCTCCCTCTCTCTCTTCCCCTCCCCCACTCATTCTCATTCTCTCTCTCTCTCTCTCTCTCTCTCTCCCCCTCTCTTTCTCTCTCTCTCTCTCTCTCTCAAAAATAAATGAACATTTAAAAAAAGAACATTTTCCTTCTGGTCAATAAGTTCTAAGTTCTAACTTAAAAACAAAGTAGGTTTTTATATTTAAACAATTATTTTCTTGGAATATTAAAATCTACTTATTGAAACATGTATCAGTTTACTTCTCCCAAAAATAAAATTGTGTGGTATCTGTCAGGTACATAAACACTTCTTTTTTTTTTTTTTAATTTTTTTAATGTTTATTTAGTTTTCAGAGAGAGAGAGACAGAGTGCGAGCAGGGGAGGGGCCGAGAGAGAGGGAGACACACAATGTGAAGCAGGCTCCAGGCTCTGAGCTGTCAGCACAGAGCCAGACGTGGGGCTCGAACTCAGGAGCCATGAAATCGTGACCTGAGCTGAAGTCGGATGCCTAACTGACTGAGCCACCCAGGTGCCCCAGCACTCTTTCTTTTTTATTTTGAAATTTATTATTGAAGTATAGTCGACATACAATGTGTTATTAGTTTCAGGTGCACAACGTAGTGATTCAACAATTTTGTACATTACTCAGTGCCCACCATGATACTTGCAGTCACCATCTGTCACCATACAGTGTGATCACACTATTATTGACTAGATTCCCTATGCTGTACTTTTCATCTTTGTGACTTATTTTGTAACTGGAAGTTTGTACCTCTTAATCCCCTTCACCTATGTCTCCCATTTCTCCACCGCCACCCCTTGGCAAACACCAATTTGCTCTCTGTGATTAAGAGTCTGTTTTGTTTGTTTGTTTGTGCATTTGTTTTGTTTTATAGATTCTACATATAAGTAAAATCTTATGGTATTTGGCTTTTTTCGTCTATTTTTGTGCATTATTTTTAATTAAAAATCTTTAGCAAGAACCTCAATGACTATCAGTAGGAGAAGATTAAAATAAATCATAATAGTCTCACCATGGAACATTATGAAATCATTTTTTTAAATGGTAGATAATAAAAACAACAAAAGTAATAGCCGATAGGGTGGGTGGAATGTTAAATTGGAAGTTTTAACCAAGGCACCAAGATGCAGTGAATATTGCACACCAAAGTCAGTACAAATTGAATTTTCAATAAAAAATATTTTTTTTAATGTTTATTTATTTATTTTGAGAGAGAGAGTGAGCAGGGAAGGGACAGGGAGTAGGGGAGACAGAGAATCTCAAGCAGGCTCAACTCGGTCAGCGAGAAGCCCTACATGGGGCTCCGTCTCATGAACCGCGAGATCATGACCTGAGCCGAAAACAAAAGTCGGACACTTAACCAACTGAGCCAGCCAGGTGTCCCTCAATAAAAATAATTTTAAAAACCTATTACTCAACTTTCAAACATCTCACCCTATTCAAAGATACAAAGGGATCAATTTATGGGAAATTAAGAGGATCTGAAGAATACTTCTTTTCTGAAAGCCACTGGTGTACAATGAGTACCACACCAAGGGGGAGCATCTGAGGTGCTCACTGTAGATCTCAAGTTAAGAGAGAGGGGCTCCAGAGAGACTGCTCCGAGAAAGAGAGAAACATCTGAGGTTAGCGGGATGGAAGATACAGCGATGTGGGGTCTGATCCCATCTGAGAAATCATAAAGGAGAGGCAGGCTGTCTAGCTTCTGACGGATGAATCAAAGGAGAGGTGGCTGTTGGGGTAGTCTGCACCGCCAGAGTTTATGGAAGCAGGAAGACTTCAGTGATTCCCAAGGGCCAAATGTGCACTGTGAGGGAGAAACAACCAGCCTGATGTCTTTTTGGGGCCTAACTGGGCCACCTGAGAGGGTGGGCGGCTAGGCCTCGGCACAGAGAAGCTGAGGGCAGCCATGTATTTCTAAGGACCGCATATGGGAAAGCAGCCAGCTGAAGGCCAGTTCATCATTCTTGTCAAGGGAAATACAGGTGGGAAGCCCCTAGTGGCTGGGGATATCCCCAAAGAAGCCATGCAAACATCCATAAGAAAAAAAGAGTCCATTGTGGAAAGCTGCCGGATTCAGAAAGCACAAAATCATCCACCCATGAAATAGCTTTCCTGTCTCCTCACTGCCACTCCTTCTCCCCGCCTCAACCCTGGAAGTGTCAGAGACCAAAGAAGATGGCAGGAGAGGTTTAGGAGGTTAAGATGGAGAAAGAAGAACCTGAACTCAACCCACCTTTCCCAGGAGTGGCTTCCCACATACAGCAGGTCCTAGCCAGATGAGGAGCAGGGTTTACAGTTTAGCTGGAAGTCAAGCGAGTGAGGCAAGTTTATTTCTCACAAGGTCTTGACACTGTGTTTACAACTTTAAATGACTTCAGGATCTTTTTTTTTTTTAATTTTTTTAACGTTTATTCATTTTTGAGAGACAGACAGAGACAGAGAGCAAGCAGGGGTGGGGCAGAGAGAGAGGGAGACACAGAATCTGAAGTAGGCTCCAGGCTCCAAGCTGTCAGCACAGAGCCCGACGCGGGGCTCAAACTCATGAACCGTAAGATCATGACCTGAGCCGAAGTTGGACGCCTAACCTACTGAGCCCCCAGGCGCCCCTAAATGACTTCAGGATCTTTTATTACCTGAGGATGGTCAAAGAGTCGTGGACTCCCAGAACTTTCCTCCAGTAGCAGGGGAAACAACATCCTCCACTGAATAAAGTTTAAATGGTCAAGAGATAATGAACAAATTGCTTTCTGATATAGCCCTGTGTGCTCCATGTACAGATGCATTAACATTTATCAAGTGCTAATTTGGCCCAGCACAGTGCTGAACACTTCATTGCATTTTTTATCACTTAAACTATAGATGCTGTCAGAGAAATAAGACACCAAGTTAATAAAGAAAACTACAGGACAATAAAATCCTATTTAAATTAAAAATAAACAAAACAAGCAGTGTGTGTGTGTGTGTGTGTGTGTGTGTGTGTGTGTGTGTGTGTGTGAAGAGAGAGAGAGATTTATTTTAAGGAATTGTCTTATGCTATTGTGGAGTCCGGTGAATCCAAAATCTGATGAGGGGAAGCTGGCAGGCCAGAGACTCACGGAAGAGTTGCAGTTCGAATCCCAAGGCCGTCTGCTGGCAGAATTCCTTCTTGCTCAGAGAATGTCAGTCTTTGTTCTAATTAAGACTTTCAGCTGATGGCATGAGGCTCACCCACATCAGGGAGAGTAATCTGCTTTACTCAAAGTCCACCAAGGTAAATGTTACTCTCATCCAAAAAACACCTTCATAGGAACATTCAGAATAATGTTTGACCAAATTTCTATCTGGGCACCATGGCCCAGCCAAGTTGGTACACAAAATTAACCATCAAAGAAGGATACACACCAGACTACTGATAGTGAGTGGGTACCTCTGGGGCAAGGAGCAAATAGAAAAGGAAATCGGGCGAGATTTTCACTTCTTATTCTATCGGTTTACACTATCCACCCTAACCCCGGATAAGGAGGAAAGCATCCTGCTCCTGCTCCCACATTACAGGCAATGACACTCTGAACCTTCTCTGGCTGAGCCTTTTCCAGGGCTAGGTACTTTCAGGGCCAAGGATATATGCCTATCTGGGGGCCTTGCCCACAATAACAGACTGCACTTCAGACACCTGGGACTCTGGGATGCCCTGGCTGGGGCTCTTTCTCAAGTCTGCCCTCTCCAGGGCAAATGGCTGCATTAGTGCGTGCTCCCCTAGCCCTGAGAGGGGACAAGGGGCAGGTGTTTGCGGGGCTGAGGGATGGGAGTTGAGGATAGCATCAGATGTGCAGACGGGGTTTCCGTACACATGCCCAGGGCCCCTTGCAGTGGGAAGAGAAGCTGGGTGGAGCGATGGGCCAGGGCCAGCTCTGCCCACTTCAGAGAACTCTGAGGAGTCCACTTGAACCCCACCTTCCGTTTGTTAGAGTGATATATTTGTCAACGGGAAACGTAATTTAAAACCAACTCTTCTCCCAATTCAGAACCCTTTCCCACAAAGGTAGTAGAGAAAGAAAAGAGTTTTATGCTGAATAAGTATGGAGTCAGAATGCGATGTGCATCACAGGCAACATGCCAGGAAACTGAGGGACAGAAAGAAATCTCACCCATGCATATAACCAGGCAGACACAACCCACTACCTACATGTTCTCAAGATAAACAGCACCTACTCCTCAGGTCAGAGGACTTGACAGCGCCACTTATTACCCATAGTTCATCCTAAATTCGCCTGGTAACTGGGGTAACCATCTGTGTTAGCTGATCGGTATTATACAAAGGAAAAATAAACTTCTATCTTCATGACAGAAGGTAGCTTTGCAACAGGGAGCAAGGTGGCCACTAAAGTTAAGTGCCTACCCTCCCACAGAAACAGTGGGGGTGCTTTCTTCCTGGATGATCACATTTCTTTTTTTTTTTTAAGTTTATTTATTTATTTTGAGAGAGAGGGTGCAAACGGGAGAGAGGCTGAGAGAGAGGCAGAGAGAATTCCAAGCTGACAGCGAGGAGTCCAACACAGGGCTCAAACTCATGAACCGTGAGATCATGACCTGAGCCGAAACCAACAGTCAGACACTTAACTGACTGAGGCACCCAGGGATGGTCACATTTCAAAGACAGGGCTTCCCAGCCCTTGACAAAACATTCCTGGGTCATAAAGATACTCACAGGAGACTTATTTAGCTTATAAAAAGATTTACGTCCATTTCAAAGAGACAGAGAAAGAACTTCAGTAATGAGTTTTCTGAAGTAAATTCTCTCAGAAAAAGGAAAGAAGGGAAATCTCCTCCTTATTTTTTTAAAAGTTTATTTATTTTGAGAGAGAGAGAAAGAGAGGGAGGGAGGGAGGGAGGGAGGGAGGGAGGGAGGGAGGGAGGGAGGGGCAGAGAGAGAGAATCCCAAGCAGACTCTGTGCTATCAGTGCAGAGCCCCACATAGGACTCAAACCCACAAACTGTAAGATCATGACTTGAGCCAAATCAAGAGTCAGACACAACCAACTGAGCCATGCAGGCGCCCCCTCTCTTCCTTATTTTTAACAGGAAGAATCAAGCCTCTTCGTTTTAACATTTGTCCTTACAATAGAATATATTTTACTCAGTAGTTTGCTACTTTAAAATCTTGGGGCGCCTGGGTGTCTCAGTTGGTTAAGCAGCCAACTCTTGATTTTGGCTCAGGTCATGATCTCATGGGGTTCGTGAGTTCAAGTTCACATTGGGCTTTGCATTCACTGCACGGAGCCTCCTTCAGATCCTCTATCTCCCTCTTTCTGCCCCCCCCAAAAGTAAAATAAATGTTCAAAAACATTAAAACGTAAGTAAATAAAATCTTTAGATATTCACACATATTACATATGGAGCTCTATTTCTTTTCTTATTTTTTTTAATTTTTAACATTTATTTATTTATGAGACAGAGACACACACACACAGAGTGCTAGCGGGGAAGGGCCAGAGAGAGAGAGGGAGACACAGAATCCAAAGCAGGTTCCAGGCTCTGAGCTGTCAGCACAGAGCCCGACGCAGAGCTCGAACTCACGAACTGTGAGATCATGACCTGAGCCGAAGTCAGACACTTAACCGACCGAGCCACCCAGGTGCCCCGCTATTTATTTTCTTGTCAGGACCTGCAAATATTAGAATCAAGTCTTCCAGTCTATGGCTTGTATTTTTTTTCTAATAACAATAATGTATTGCTTTGGTCATTTCTAAATGATTTTTTTTTTTAATTTTAAAAAAGCTGATAGAATTGAGCAACTTGCTCAGTTAGGGTGACTCTGGAACTTAGCAACAGAACTAACCAGTCCTCCTGGTAAACTTGAGCCCAATTTCCACTGAGCCATGCTACTTCCCATTCACTCAGACCACTTACTATGACTTCAGGCTATCTTGACATATCTTAATACATCTTGATATAGCCTAAGAGCTAAACAGCAGCAAGGACCTGAAAAAAACTTCATGTTGAATTTGAATACTCAAAACTTTGAAAAGCACATAATTGTTGTCTAAGAAGCTAGTCCTCAATCAATAGTTCAGAAGAGGTCATTTTGCACTTCCAGAACTAAAGATTTTTTAAAACTCACATGCCCGCTTCCCACCCCCACCACAGCTCCAAGATTCCTATAAATCCTGAAGGCTCACACTCCCCCAAGCCACTGTGGCTGACTTCCTCTTCCTCTAACTCACCATTTCGCCTGCACTGCCCTTCCCCTGCTTCCCTCTGCCCTGCACCAAACTAAACATGAAATTCATCCTCGTGCTCATGAAGACTTCATGCTACTGGACTTCACTGAAGGTCACCTTTCTCCTTGAAATTCAGCTCCCCGTCCTATTTGTCATTCCCCTGTTCATCATACATGCAAACATGCACACACACACGCACACACACGCGCACACACACACACACACACACATACACACACACATACACACATGGGCTCAAGTCTCCCATTCTCCCTTCCTGATTCTCTGTTCTCTGCCCCTTCTCTCAAAACTCAATTCACTTCCTTATGCAAAGCGGCTTAGGTCTCACCCACAAGTCAGCTGCTACCTTTGTTTACATCCAAGACTGGAAGGACTATCTGGGTAGCATACAAGAAAGAGAAGAGGCTTCATAATTTCATGTTTTTCTTTCTCCATCAGGGGAAGGGAGTAGCACAGAGATTTTTTTTCTCCCCACTGTATCAATTAGGATGATTTCAGCTGTAGGTAATAGAAAACTCAACTCAAAATGATTTAGACAGAAAGGACTTATTGTATCATGTAACAAGAAGTCTAGGGATTGACTTCAAGGGCACAAGCCCCTCCATCTTTTTTGCTCTGTCATCCTCAGCTTACTGGCTTGGTCCTTAGAGCTGTCTGTCTCGTTATGGGCACAACGTAGTTGCCATAGTTCCAGAAGTCAAATATAGATAGACAAAACAGTGTCAGACTGTAAAACTCACATTTTCTTCCATAAGTCTCTTTTTATCTGTAAGGAAATGCCATCCAGCATCTCACTGATTGGAACTGGTCACACGTGTCCCCCCTAAAGTATTTTGGCAAAAGAACTGAATTATCAAAACAGGCTTAAACCCATCACGATTTGCCTCCTGGGACTGAGAAGGGGCCATTTCCTAAGCACATCTGTTCTGGTTATCTATTACTACATGACAAACCATCCAAAAATTTGATGGCTTAAAACAATTTACTATTATTTCTCATAGTTTTGTGAATTGACTGGATTCAGCTGGGCATTTCTGGGGGCACTCTGAGGCTACAGTCAGAAAATGACTGGGGTTGGAGTCTTCTGAAGGCTCAACTGGCTGGATGTTCTCCAAGATGGCTTCCTTGCTCACATATCTGGTCCTTCAGGCCTCTCTGTCAAGTAGAATAGCCCAAACTTCTTACATGGCAGCCGAAAAAGACAGGGAGCAGGACTGCCAGTCCTTTTTAATACTAAATCTGGAACTAGCCATATTCTATAGGTCAAATCAGTCCAGCCCAGATTCTAGTGGCTCCAACTTTTCAGTGTGCTAATGACAGGTGTGCACAAAGAGGGAAGGAATTCATGGCAACCATCTTTGGAGTCAAGTTACCACTGACCAACATCCAAATAAAACTGGGATCCTGTTGACAAGTAGAAGATGGAAAAACAGGCGTTGAGTAGGCAACCACTGTAGCTTTTATTTGGTTAAATCATCTCTGTGGAGAAGAGGTATGTTTGTAATCCATGCTAATCACGGAGCTCCATTATGGATCGCAAACCAGAATAGCCATTCACAAAGAACTACAGAGACTCAATCACTCACTCAGTATTGCTACCATAATTTGTTTTAATCATAAGATATTTTGCCTTATAGAAATTTAGAGATCATCTTATCCAACAATTTTACAGATTTAGAGGCAAGGATTCAGATAAATTATATGCCACATCCAAGATACCCATAACCAGCAGAGCCAGGACATTGACCACGAAGCCTCAGGCATTTCCCAGTTCCCCATTCTGCCTTAACAATATAGAGTTCCCACTTTCAATTGTGCGGTAGAGTTAAAAGAGCGGATTTGGTGTCAGAGACCAAGTTTATGTCCAGCTTTGTGTTACACAGACCTTTAATATTCAGCCTCAATATTCAGCCTCACCTTTTCCATAGTAAAAGACCTAATTTTATTTACAGCATGTGCTTAATTAAAACACTGCTTTCCCCAAACTTCTTTGTAGATAGGTACAGCCATGTGACAAAGTTCTGGCCAATAACATTGGCCAGACACAATAACAAGCGTGTGCCTTTCAGGAAGCCTCTTTGTGAGCTGGCCTTTGCCCATGGCTTTTTCCTTTCCCCTTTCTGCCCTTCCTCCACTGTGATGTCTGACTCCAGTGTGGCAGATGGAGTGTAAACAGCCATTTTGGATTACACAAAGGCCACACCCTAGGGAAGAGGGCTCCTGACAACTCAGTACAGCCACACATATGTGATTTTGGTTCCCCCCCCAAAATTTTCTCCATCTTGACTTTCCCAATCTCCATGTGCAGCATCGCCACCTTCCCAGACAAAAAACTACTCGTACTTTAGCATCATCTCCAGCTCCCCTATTTGTCACCAGATAGCAAATCCTTCACCACATCCTTCTGATTCTTCACTGCCTGATTTGACTCTTGCCTCCTGGCCTGGCTCTGCCTGAGCAGTTATCTGATTGGTAGTGACAGTGCATCTGACAAGGCCGAAAAGAAACAGCAGGGTTCGAACCTTCCTCCGATGAATGCACGGTCCTACAAAAGAGACAGTATGCCCTTTGTTCGTTTGGTCACTCAACTTTTGTTCCATGTGTGTTTTGAGCCAGGATGTGAGGTGGTGCCAAAAGACAAGAGAGGTGATCAAGACATTGCCCCTACCCTCAAGGACTCCCCCTTCTAGCGGAGAAGAGTGTCATGGAAAAATGGGAACCAGAAACAAATAACTAGATGAAAATTTATTTTCAAGAAGAAAGTCCCCAAGCTAAGTTTCTGTTTGCCATTCAAGGAAGAACAATGCAAACACCACCCAGAATCTCTTAGGCCCAGTCTACACATTTGGAAGAGGGTCCCATAGAGCCCACGTAATAACCTACAGCACGCTAACTTCTGTTATAATCTTAGTGGTTGCAAAACGCCATCTATCATTTTAGCTAAATGGGATTTGGGTGATTACATTCCTTCCAGCTCTAAATTTCTATGTTCTATGAAATACATAACTAATGACAGTTACAGCTACCCAGACACATATATATATAAGTGCTTAGAGTGTCAGGCGTGTCTGGAGATGAGTGAGTTAATCTAGGAGGGTTTGACAGAGGAACAACCCACAGAGCATTCCAGTAGGAATGAGAGTGTGTTCCTGTCAATAATACTTTCATGTGAAGAACAGCCACTATCAGAATCCTCGCTGTGCTTAATACAAAAAAAGTTACCACATATCATTAGAAAATGAGGCAACGCTAGTTAATAAAATATTATGGTTTCACTGCACATATTTATCTTCTATACACCTACTGTTTCTAAAAATGGATTTGAAATCACTCACAATGAAAAACAGGAGGATTTTGTAAAGGATGGGTGTGAATGACCTGTAACAGAGGGACTAAGTCAGAATGACTGGATGGATTGAGTATTTACCTCTGAGCTTCCTGGTGGCAGCTACGGCAAAATGTAAAACATCCTGGATTACAGAGCTCTCATTAATTGATAAGAAGAAGGATATCAGTTCACCAGGATCTCTTTTTCTTTCTCCCATCCCTGCACCCTGCCTCTTACAACCGTCAGTCTGTTCTCTGTATCTATGGGCTCTTTTGTTTTGGGGGTTGGACTGGCTTGTTTTTGTTTTTTAGATTCCAAAGATAAGAGAGATCATACAGCATTTGTCTTTCTCTGTCTGATTTATTTCACTCAGCATAATGCCCTTAAGGTCCATCCACATTGTCACAAACAGCAAGAGTTCATTCTTTGTTTGTGGCTGAATAATACTCCATTTTTACACACACACACACACACACACACACACACACACACGCACACGCACACAACTTCTTTATCCAATCATCCATCGATGAACTCTTAGGTTGTTTCTGTGTCTTCACTATTGTCAATAATATTGCAGTGAACATGGGGACACATGTATCTTTTTTGAATTAGTGTTTTTGTTTTCTTCAGATAAATACCTGAAGCAGTGGAATTGCTGAATCATATGGTAGTTCTATTTTTATTTTTGTGAGAAACCTCCATGCTATTTTCCACGGGGGCTGCACCAATTTACATTTCCACCAGCAGTGCTGCAGAAAAGGTTCCCTTTTCTCCACACCCTGGCCAACACTTGCTATTTCTTGTCTTTTTGATAGCAGCATTCTAACTGGCATGAAGCGGTATCTCATTGTGGCTTTGGCTTTTTCCCTGGTCATTAACGATGTTGAGCATCTTTTCGTGTACCTATAGGCCATTTGTATGTCTTCTTCAGAAAAATGTCTATCCAGATCTTCCACCCATTTACAAAGGACCTCTTTTTTAATTCTGTGGCGTATTTATTGTATAGAGATTTATGAAAGGGACACTGAATACTTTGAGAATACATTCAAGAGTAGATCTGCAAACACTTTAAATGCTCAATTTAGTGCTCAATAAAACACTAAAACATAGAATCAAGTTATAGTCTGGGTAGGACTACCTAATATAATGTGGCTGCGAACTACAGAAACCTATTTTTGGAAGGAATGAAAGTCCAGTGCTAGAGACTCTTGTAACACTGAATGTTCTAAGCTTAATTGCCTATTGTCACTTTGCACAGATATACTTCTGTGTGGCCTGGAACTCTGCAACAGGATTTTGAGGGGTTCTCTGAATTCTCAGTCAACAATTGCTGACCACTTGACCAAAGTATGACAAACCAGTCCACCAAGTGCTGCTACCCAGGATCACAAAGAATTCTCTGACAGAAATAGCCCTCATTCTCAGCTGGCTCATCCCAAACTCTGAGTGCCCTGAATTCCACTGAACACCACTGGCAGCAGTGGATGGCCTTCCCAAATGGCCCAGGTGCATTTCCACAATGCCACATGACAGATGGGGCTGCTGACGCTTCCTCATTCTCTGGCCAAAAGTTCAAGAGCACAGATTCCTCTAGTCCTCCAAGTGGATGCTGCTTTGTCCCTCTGACAGCTCTGGTTTGGTCCAACCTTGATCAGCAGACATCTGCCCAGGGGCTACCTAGCTTCTCATCACTAAGGAAGGAGCAACAGTGCTCAGCCCCCAATGCTATTCAAAGAACAAGGACTCCGGAGACCAAAAGCAAACCTTCCAGAGTAAGACAGGATTCCAGCAACTGCTTGCCAAACTTGGGTTACCCAAGAGTTTTCTGGAGGATTTTCTAGAAAATCTGGAGGTTTTCAGATTTTCTAGAAAACTCTGGAGAGTTTTCTAGATTCCCCTAAATCCACATATCACACGCGGAAAACTCCAGAGGGCTTTAAACTTCTTTCCCTAAATCGCTCTGGGTCTCAATGATCCAAAGGACAGCCAGCAGAGGAGTGTAGGATAGAAAGTTGTGTCTTTGTATGTGCCCCTTCCACTTGGATGGACCTGCCTCTCTCTTATTCATCTTTCAAAATCTTGTTCATCCTTCAAAACCTGGGCCAGGCATTATCACTTCTGGAAACACTTCCCTGACGACTCCCTCTGTTTATCAGAATGAATCACTCCCAGCTCTACACTTTTTCTTCACTTAGTACAGACTCCATGATTGCCTCTATCATTTCATGTATGTATTTCTCGTGTTCAACTCTAAACTCCACAAAGGCAGAGGTGTTTACCCTTCTTTGTAATCCTCAGTGCTAGCAGAGGCTTACTATTTTCAAGGAGCCCAAGTAAGGTTTGTTGAACTACCTGATCAAGAGTTTCAGGCAATTCCAAGTGTTATATTCAGGGTTTGCTGGGCTCCAAGATGGCCTGGGTAAGGTCTTCCTACTTTCAATGGAGTCTACCATACTTCAAATTAGATTCTTAAGAGTTGTGAGAGCTGATCTTTTATAATTCAAGACCTGTGCTGGTGACAAATCGGGATAAGGAGGGACTGTATGCTCACTGATGTTACAGAACTCGTAGAAAGAAAGTGTTTTGAAATATTTTCTCTATTGTTCCTTGCTTCCCCCCATTGTCACCCTAGGCCCACTGAATTCTTCCACCTTTATATTACTGGGAGTCTCTTTTCTTCTCAGATCATGGTAAAAAGTCTCTGAGTAGGAACTGACAAAGATTCTTTGTTTGAGCAAACTTCAGTCAGGCTCCTGAACCTTCTCCTGGGTCCATCTGTGATCCTTCTTGTGAAATCTAGTTTAAGCAAGAACCCCCTACCCTTGATATCTGATCACCCTCGACATCTGATTGAGTTCCCCACCCTCCACCACCCACCAGGTGATGGCTGATCACCCTGGCCTGACTGTATGAGCAAGCATCCTATTAGGTCAGGTTAGCCAGAACTCTTCTTTGCTCTGATGTTTCCTCTCAGTAACTTCCCAATCACTGCCCCCCACCCCCACCCCAGCCTGCTCTTTGGCTATAAACTCCCACTGCCCATGCCGTATTCAAAGTTAAGCCCAATCTCTCTCCCCTACAGCAAAGTGCACTGGACCTACACCTATGCCAGTGCACTGGACCTACACCTACAATGATGGTCCGGAATAGAGTCTGCCTGGCCATCTTTTACAAGTTATCATTGACTATTTTTTTCTTTAATAGAACCAGTAGGGAAAGCTTCTTGAAGGTACCGAACTATTTTCAGGTAAAAAGAACATCTACTACCTTAAATCCAAGGAGAAAGGTTCAAATGCATATGTGCAAAAGTGGGTTTCTCTGTTCTTAGAAGAAAATGTGGGGTGACTGGGTGGCTCAGTCGGTTGAGTGTCCAACTCTTGATCTTGGTTCAGGTCATGATCTCGGTTCAGGTCATGATCTCAGGATCATGGGATCCAGCTCTGCATTGAGCTCAGCACTGAGCATGGAGCCTGCTTGGGATTCATTCTCTCTCTCTCTCTCTCTGTCTCTCTCAAATTAAATTAAAAAAAAAAAAAAAAAAGAAAAAGAGAGAGAAAGGAAATGTTCCTTTCTCAGCCAAGAATGAGAGAAAAGCAACCACACCGGGGTGGGGTGAGGGAGCATTAGAGGAGAAAACTGCTGGATCCAAGGGCACTGAGCCCACCCTCGTGCTCCTGTGCTCAAGGACCCCCAGCTGACAGCAGCCAACAGTGCACCCAGGCATTCTCTGGGTTGGCGTGATCTCATAAAGGTGTGCGAATCTTGCCTATCTTCCTTCACCCACCCATCATTTTAAACAACCCTTGTCCCATGAATGTCTAGGATGTTAGCAAGCTCCTCTCACAACGGGGGGTGAATGTAAATCATCACCTTCTGGGTGATGGTGAAAAGGGAAAGCCCCCTAACAGGCAGAGACCATACAGAATCATTCGAAAATCAGCCACCCATCAGCACAGCTGTGGCACACATCATCCCCCACAACAATAGCCTTACAATTCTGCTGTGTTCTGAAATACGGAACCTTCCCGTATTAGACATCAGACAACTCAGCCCCAAGGTTCCACTGGTCCCTCCAGGACTCTAGTTAAATCATCTATGGCTTGAGGAAGGAGCCACAGTCTCTGTCCCCAGGAAATGTAGTCACTCCTGTTTTTATGATTGTGAAGAGTCCCTCAGCTACACTCACCCAGCTTCCAGCTCATACCCCAAGTGCTACCATTGTTAGGACTGGGGATGGGGGACGGGTACTCACTTCAAAAATGTGCTTGAAGTTAAAATCTAACCTAAAATATACATTTTTTTACTTGGCGACTGAGGCATAAAATGGAATCATGTGGGATCAGGAAGTGGCAGAGTAGAACAAAGAAACAATACCAACAACACAGAAATTAGTGTTTTCTGAGCTCTGGGAAACACATGTTTGAGAAAGTTAATTCCCTGGGAAGTACTTGCTTCTATGTTGTAGTTTTTTTTTTCTGTTCTACTCTACCACTTCCTTATCCCATGTGACTCTGTTTCATGGCTCAGTCACTGAAAAGAAAATGTATATTTTAATTTTGAAGTGTGAATTCTAAAACATCTTTGAAGTGTGCATTGGTGCAACAAAGCCGAATCCCTGGGCCTGACAGATCAGCAACAGAGGTGAGAGGATTGAAAAGAAAGTTGAGAGCACAAAGAGTTGATTCAGCAAGAAAATTCTGGATGGCATGAGGTGGCGAGAATAAAATTAGTGGCAAACTAACTTACTGTGTTGCTCAAAATCAGGTAAATATTAAGACCACCAAAAACAAAATAATTCAGGCACCTCTAGAAAGCAGGTGGTAGCAATTAACAGGAGAACAAAGGAGCGGGCTTTGGGTTTTTTGCATTGATTTTTCTGCAAGAAAAGCACTGCAGTGCTTGAGCCCAATTAAAAGAATTCTGATGTTAATCGCTTCACTTGCGAAGAATAAATCCAAAAGAAAGGTGTGTACAATAGGCTTATTGTTATTTTTTTTAATCAGAAACACAGCATTTCAAGTGTTCAGTCACATTTTTTAATGGCAAAGAGAGCTACAATTGTTTTTCCAAGACAGTTATTCAATAATTCTTACACTGTTTGCTGTTATAGGGAAAATCTTTGGAAAGAGGGAATTGATGGTCATAGAAGTACGAGACCTGCAGAAGTTCCAACACAAAAACGTTGCTTATGTCTGGTTGACAGTCCTACCAAAGTCAACGGCCATCTGGTGCTTGAACGTCCCTTGTTATTTGTGTTTTTAAAAATGACTTATCATAATTTCTTTTTGCCTTCTAAAAAATGGAAGAAAGAAAGATGAGACAGAGAGAGGGAGGGAGGGAGGGGGAAGGGAGGGAGGAAGGGCTGGTCAACTTCTTGTACCTCAGGAGGTAATTTTTAATCTCAGTGGGAAAGAGCTTTATGCTCATGTATTTTGACAATAACAGTAACAACACATGTATTACCCAAGCAGCCCCCTGCTCAAGTGCACACTAAAAATCTCTTGTTCAGAAAGAGACATGATTCCTGAGACAGTTGTCACACTTCCATTTATATTTGCGGCAAAGGAGAAAGAACGTTGATTTCTCAAACCCTCACTGTACTTCTAAGAAATCTCAAGATTCTGAAACTCCATTTGATGATTTAAAAAATCCTGCAACGTTGTATGTGGAAAGTCCTGTCTATTGAACAGGTCTGAATGTTAGGGACTCATAAAAAAACAAAGACACGCCGGAAGAAGAGAAGTCTTTATTTCAAGGGAGACAAAAGGATCCCTGGATGGCAATGGGCCAGCTGTCCTTCAGAAAAGAACTTCAGCTGATGGCACATCTTCGCAGACTTTTTCAGTAAACTAGTTCAATTATCTATTAAACCTCTCCTGAACCTTTCACGAACAACTTTTTGCTCATCTCTGTTACTTAAGACAAAATGAGACAAATAGCCCAAATGGTAAAAAGAAATTGTATAGCTTACTTACTAAAATCAAGAACTTAGAACTTTTCCCTTAAAAAGGAGTCATAAATTTTTCGAATCTTAAGTTTGGCCACTTGTTATTTTTATTTAAGAACAAAATGTACAGAATCTTCGGAATGTTCATATGTGCAAATGGCTCAGAAAGCATACGTATAAATTCAGAGATTAACTCCCTTTGGTGTTTCACATATTTGAGCTCACATAGTCAACAAACTTTGAAGTTATGGGTTTCTAGAGCAACAAGAATTCTGCAACTCCTCCACAGTGAATACTTGATTCTTTTAAAAATATATATGCAAAACTAAATTGAGAGACATTCTACAAACTAACTGATCTGCACTCATCAAAATGTCAAGGTCATGACAAAGACAGACTGGAGATCATTCCAGATTGAAGGAGATTAAAGAGACTTGATAATTGAATGCAGTGCATCATCTGGGATTTTCTTTTGGTATAAAGGAAATTATTGGGAAAATCAGCAAGTTGAATAAAGTAGATTAGATAATAGTATTACATCAAAGCTAATTGTATGATTTTGATGATTGGCTGTGGTTATGTAAGAGAATGTCCTTGCTTTAGGAAACATACATTGAAGTATTTAAGGGTACAGGAGCATCATGTCTGCAACTTACTCTTTAATAAAACACAGTTCAGAAGGGGCACCTGAGTGGCTAAGTCGGTTAAGCATCCAACTTCGGCTCAGGTCATGATTTCATGGTTTGTGAGTTCAAGCTCCACGTCAGGCTCTGTACTGACAGCTCAGAGCCTGGAGCCTGCTTCGGATTCTGTGTCTCCCTCTCCCTCTGCTCCTCCCCTGCCTGTGCTCTGTCTCTCAAATAAATAAACATTAAAAAATAAATAAATAAATAAATAGATAGATAGATAGATAGTTCAGGAAAAACAAAAAATGCATATATGTGTGTAGACATGCATTATACACACATACACAAGGAATGGGGAGGTATAAAACAAATGTATAACATAAAAATGTAGAGAAACGAACGATAGGGCACATGGGAATTCTTTTGTACTATGCTTACAAGGTGTCTATAAATCTGGCACTATGTCAAAATAAAGAGCAAATAAAAATATTTTTAAATAAAAATGCATAAGATTAAATTTTACTACCTAGATTCCTACATGGCCTTTAGCAGTATTTAATAAGAATATATTAAAAGGTCAAGACTCTAGTAGGGTATTTTATCCTAAAATTATTCATGAAGCAGCACTATTTCAAGAAGGAAATGTCTAACAAGAAGAAGTTAAAAAAAAAAAAGAAAGAAAAGAAATCATTACATTCACAGCTTGATATCTGGAAAAAGGCTTTAGCATGGATACAAGTTCTTTACAGGTTAGCAAGAAACAGATTTTAAAATCTAAAGCTTCCTTATTTTAGAAAAGGGGAAATATTATTATCAAAGGAAAGAATCATCCTCCCAAAATATCAATACCTTTTAGAAGAGAAAATTTTCTCCCCACTCCCTACCGTGGTAAACAAAGAAGTTTGGGGATAGGAAGTTGATGGGAATGGAAGTAGCAACACCCATCATTGATAGAAGTCCCAGCACAAAAATGCCCTCAACTGGGTTTTAGCCCTGGGTTCACTGGGTGATTGCTTTAACAAACGGTTTTTAAGGAGCACATAAGAGTTCCTCAGCCTCCTTTACCCCAGGCAGTGGATCCCTCCTTCTAAAGGATGAAATTCACTCTCCCTTTCAACTGGAAACCACAGAATAAAGAAAAATATCCTGCAGATGATTTAACTGGAACAAGGAAGTCAAGTAATGGCCCTAGACAGTCTGCAAAATCCAGTGGCGAAACCAAGAAGACATATACCTCTCGGGTTATGTTTTCAGCATTTAATATTAAGAATTTGATCATAAACTTAAAACGTCACTTTTTAAAATGCTTGTAGCTTTCACATTAATGTCTAGGAGAATGGGTGGGTCCCCTCACCCTCTTAGATAAAGTTCTCCAGACTAAAATAGGAGGAACTCATCATTAGACATGAATAATATGACCACATTACAAGTCCCATGTTTTTTTTCAATTTCAGCAAAATTTCAAACCAAAGTGCTTCATTTCCCAATCTAAACATTTTATTAACATGTACACTTGCCTTTAATTCTATGAGTACACAAACTCAGTAGAGAAGAAGGCAAATTTAACAGTTAATCAACTGGTGATTTGTTCTAGCTTTGAGTGTCTCTAAAAAGCCATGTGAATTGTCAAGAACACAGGCCTAAATTTTTAATAGTCCCATCTAAAAAATACGAAACCATTTTTTTTTTCTAATTTGACTTCATTTGGCTTGCTCAATGAAAACTCACCTCACATTCAGTATGAAGTTTATGGCTTCAGCTCTTGAGTTATATAAGCCCAAAAAGGTCAGATCACTTATTTTCAAGAAAAAAAGGTATTTTTTTTTCCTCCCATGACTCAAATATGACTAACGTGACCCAACTGAAGCTTTAAAAAGACTCACCTACCAGTGGTCTGAAAAGTTTTAACTTGAGACAACAGAATCCGTAACTTAAAATGAGAATTTCCAGCAGCATGTTCTTAAGTTACCTACATTACATGTTCAATAGTAACATATGCAATCATTTATTACACTTAAGAAGTCTTAAACTCACAAGGTTTAAGAATTTCACACGGGAGGCACGTGGGTGGCTAAGTGGGTTAAGTGGCTCAGGTCATGATCTCACAGTTCGTGGGTTCAAACCCTGCATCGGGCTCTGTGTTGACAGTTCAGAGCCTGGAGCCTGCTTTGGATTCTGTGTCTCCCTTTCTCTGCCCCTCCCCCACTCGTGCTCTGTCTCTGTCTCTCTCTCTGTCTCTCTCTTGAAAATAAATAAGAATTTAAAAAAATCATTTCACACAAACACATTCTTTTCTAGACTTAAAAAAATCTATTAATGTATTAATAAATTAAGTTTTAAAGTAAAGCTGTTCAGTAGTCATAAAGCACTATATTTCTTTCCTGTGGTCCTTTAAATCAGCCCTGTCTGGAGCTAGTTTTTACTATCTCCTTGGATGAAAATTAGGGCAGCTCCCATAGCTTTTCTGGATACTCAGGCAACAAAAGTTCCTCTGGTGACTCTAGTCCCCCAAACAGTCTCAGTTCATCAATAAAATATTCAATCCTGATACTGGTTAAATTCTCCAACTATACTTTAAGTTTCCTTGCCTTCTGCAGCTAGGCCTCATTCAGCTGGACATCGACAATGGTGAAGGTGAGCAGGGCTGACTTCATCATTTACTCAGCCAGCACTGTCTTCACCTCCCGACCATACGCAACTCAGCTCCAGCCAACGCTTCAGCGTGGAGGGGAGTGGGAGGGAAAGAGGGCAGGAGCGGCAATACAGTGTGCAATTGCCCTCCAGAAGACTTACAGCTGACTCTTTCACCCACTGGGCTCTTCAGTGGGAACCCGGGCAATGGAGGACCTCCTACCAGAGAATTGTGGATAGGAATTGCAATTCTCACACGTCGGAGAAAGGATCATCTTAGGCTGGGAGCTTACACCTCCTCCCTCAGTCTCTGACAACGTGCTGCACCCCTCCAGCCTCTTTCTGTCAAGGTCTTGACAGACCCTTGATAAGGGTCTCCTTATCCCTCCAGCGGGACCTTGGGACCTTGGACAATCCCATACCAGCTCTCACACTTTAGTGGCTCACCCTGGTTCCAGAGAAACCATCAGGCATTTGTTGCTCCACAAGTCCTGAGTGGGAGGGCTGTCCCCTACCCAGTAACCAATATTCCCCATTCTGTCAAAGCGAGCAACCAGTGTCAGCCCTGTTGAAGTATATTTCCCTAGGTATGAGATGACATAAACACCCCTTCCTCCTCTCCTTTTGGAATTGTAGAATATTTCCTAAACTTGCCCCAAAGTTCCTTCCCCCCCCCCCCAAACTTTCCTGTTAGTCTCTCCAACAGCTCAGACAGACTAGAACAGCTAAGAGTTACAAAACCAGGTTGCCGACAACCCCTTCATGATTCCCAAGGTGGTAGTCTGGAACTCTGGAGTAGTTGGCACCTATTTTCTTGTGACCTGAGCCAGAAGTGATCACATTTTGAACATCTTGTTCTTAATAGTTTTGCAATATCTGTTGAGATAATTACAATTACATTGGAACATAACAAAGCCAGGACTGGAAAATGTGGTAGTAAGCATTCAGCTTATACTGTTTCAATACAGTGTTTTTAGATACAATATTACACGTATGAGTAAATCTAGAAGGAAGGAAAAATACATAGCACATTCTGATACCAATATTAACATGCCTGAGAGTTCCTGTCGCTACACAGAATTCTAGTGAAACCATTAAAAGTGGTATATCCACATGGAAGACTTCTATCTACATTACCTCGTGACCAGATGCCCTCACATTCTTCCACAAAACTCTACAGGACCACTTCCGAAGGATTCGCAGACCCCAACATGGTACTGAGTAAAGAATTTCTTTGCCACCATAGATGTGTGGAACGAGCATAGACCTCAGAAGACCACTCTACCTTTTATGTGTTTTCTCACTCTTCTCCAATTTGTCTGGAAATAGCTAAATATGGTCTGCAAGTAACTGTAAATAAAGGTGACCTGACGATTCATTATAATAACATCACACAATTTGGTCCTCTATAAAATAAGCTAATATAAGCTTCCCTTCCATAGGTAACTTTGTATTTGTTAATATTTAGTTTCCTTCACTTCTGTTTTAAAGGAAAGAGAATACATATGATAGGGGAAGAAGAATCTATTCTTCCCAAACTATTGAGTGGCACTATTTATCCCTTAATTTCTCTCCATCTAACAAAGCAAATTACAGGATTCTAACACTTTTGGAACAAAACAGACTTAAGGGATAATTTGGTCCAAACTGCCTGCGTGAGTTTCTGATGGTTGCTGTGACACATGACCACAAACTCTGAGGCTTAAAACCAACAAAAGTCTCCCTCTCACACTTCTGGAGGCCATACATCTGAGATGAGTATGGCTGGGCCAAAATCAAGGTGCTGGCAAGTCTGAGCTCCCTCTCTGGATGTCTGGGCTCCAGGGCAGAGTCCGCTTCTGGGGCCAGCCAGCACTCTGCAGCTTGTGGCCCCATCACTGCAGTCTCTGTCTCCAGGGTCACAGTGCCTCCAGGGTCACACTGCCTCTTCCTCTTCTGTGTGACATCCCCTTCTGCCTCCCTCTTATAAGGACACTTGTGATTACATTTAGCATCATCCAGGACAACCTCCCTTCTCAAAATCTTTAATTTAATCACACCTGTCACGAATTCTTTTCCCAGGGACGCCTGGGTGGCTCAGTCAGTTAAGCGTCAACTCCGGCTCAGCTCATGATCTCAAGGTTCGTGAGTTGGAGCCCCACATTAGGCTCTGCACTGACAGCACAAGCCTGCTTGGGACTCTCTCTCTCTCTCTTTCTCTCTCTTTCTCTCTATCTGCTCCTCCCCCACCCACTTGTACTTCCTCTCTCTGTCTCAAAACAGATAAATAAGCTTAAAAAAAAAAGACTTTTTTTTTCCAAGTTCCACAGATTAAGACTTGATCTCTCTAAAGGCCATTATTCAGCCTACTACATGGTCCATTTTAGAAATGAGGAAACCAAGACCAAGAGAAGAGATCTTACCCCCCAAATCATGCAATTAGTTAGAAGTAAAGTCGACACAGAAACATAAATGTCTTGATCCCAGCAGAGTACGGCCGCCTTCCTAACAATGGCTCTGTAATTTTTTTTTATATTTGTAAAATTACAAAATACATGTGCACACCATACTTGTTTTTCAAAACGCATCATGATGTATATGTTGTTTTTGCATAAACTTCTTTCCATGCCGATTATTATTCTTACACTTCATTTTTAGTTACTATGTACTATTTTGTTGCACTAGGTTAGCAAAATGTAGATATCACTATTCTCAAATTGTTGGAAATTTAGATCGTTTCAAGTTTATTTGCCTTGCCAATGAACACCTCTGTACTGCAATGAATATACTTGTACATCTTTGTACCCTGTATTTCCGATTTCTAGTAACAAAATCTTAGAAACAGAATTGTACGTAACAGAGGATGCATATTTTTGAGGTTGTAAAGCAAACTGTCCTCCAAAAAGAACAAATGCCAGAAGTATTTATATGCCCTCTCCCCAATGCTTACCAACAACAAAAATTGGCATTCTTAAATTTTATCTGAAAAATTAAAAATGGTATCCTAATGGTGCTTAATTTCAGGTTGACTACTCTTTATCCATTTGTGTTTATTACTTGATGTATTGCTCGCTCTCTCTCTCTCTCTCTCTTTGGCCTACTTTTCTAGTGGGATTTACCTTTTCAATATTGATTTTCTGAGTCTGAACACAGGTTCAGGACTTTCTGCTTCAGCTTCAAACCAAACAGTTCAAAGTTTTCCTATTTCTTTATTGGCCTTCCACAAGACATTTCTTTTTTTTTTTTTTTTAAGGGTTCCTCTTGGAAACAAAACCCTGATCAAAAGCAGCACACTTCTTTATAAAAGCCACTAGATGGCTTTCATTTTCCTATTGCCCTCATTGTTTTGGTCTAGTAAGAACTCCATAAATGTTGGCTGAATTAAGTCACTTGCCCAAGACACAACCAGTTAATGCTAAGTTGGGACTGGAAACGAGGTCTTCAGGTTCCCAGCCGAGTGTTATTAATGCCATTGTCACACTGTTTACAGTTCTTATGGCCTTAAGTTTTATAACTATTTGCTGAATAACTGTGCTTATCTCTGGCTCCACAGAAAAATAGATGCATACATCCAAAAAAAAAAAAAATTTAGTTCCAACATCATGGTTGGCCATGGTTGGCAAGATGGCAACCTTGGCTTTTCCCAAAATTCAACCTTGAATTGCGATGGAATAGAGGGCCCCCTGTGTGGTAGAATTTGGAAGGAAGTGGCAATAGCAATACCCAAGAGGATCCAATTTCCGAAAGTCTTTTTATAGAGATTCCTGTTTATCATGTACTTTTGTCCTTTTAGTACAAAATTTTGCAACACCAGAAGTCTTTTTCTAATGCAGATGCTCTTGGGTGGGCCAATTCATTTGGTCCTTAAAACCCTCCAAAATGAATCAGAACAGTGCTTCCGATTGCCTGTGCATAGACTTTTGTTGAAAAGCTGAAGCTCTTGTTGAAATTCTCCTTCTTTGTTGTTGTTGTTGTTGTTGTTGTTGTTGTTGTTTTAATTAACATCCAAGTTAGTTAACATATAGTGTAATAATGAGTTCAGGAACAGAATTTAGTGATTCATCACTTAACATATACAGCCAGTGCTCATCCCGACAAACGCCCTCCTTAATGCCCATCGTCCATTTAGCCCATCCCGTCCACCCAATACCCCTCAGCAACCCTCAGTTTGTTCTCTGTATTTAAGAGTCTCTTATGGTTTGTCTCCATGTTTTTAGACTATTTTTGTGAAAAGCTCCTTTTGATTCAGTTGTTCTGGAGTGAGGCTTGAGTTTCTGCATTTCACTCAAGCTTTCAGGCGTTGTGCTACTGAGCTGAGGACTAATGCTTTGAATGGTCCGCAATGAGCAAACACGTCTCCAGAAAAGATCTAGAAGGAATAGAACAGAGGCATGAACCTGGTGGCAATGAGGCTTCTGCATGAGCTCCAGCCTCAAAAAGGCCAGCCCTTGGGGAGTTCACACCGTAGGGGGTTCTAAACATTTTATTTATCTATTTATTTTTTATTTTAGGAGAGAGAGAGCAAGCTGGGGGGAGGGGAGAGAGAGAGAGAGAGAGAGAGAGAGAGAATCTTAAGCAGGCTGCACACTCAGTCGGGACCAGGTTGGGGGGGGGGGGGGGACGGGGAGGGAAGGGGAGGAGCTCCATCTCATGCCCAGGAGATCGTGACCTGAGACGAAATCAAGAGTCAGAGGCTTAACTGACTGAGCCACCCAGGCGCCCCTCTAAACATTTTCTAGGAAGGGCCTGAATGCGGTCATAAGAGACAAGTCAGGACACCAACAACTGTTTTGCTGGAAGCCGCCTGGTTTGAAAACAAAAACAAAAACAAAAAAACAAAAACAAAACACCAAGTTGGGTTCAGCAAAGGGAACGGGTGAGTCTCACGATGAGCCGCCACAATGCCTGGCACACCCGCCCCCCGCCGGGTACGGAGGAGAGATGGCCTAGCGGCCCGCATTGTTCAAGACGCCCCACTTAGCAGGCTCCCTGGGCTCTCGCGTGAACACCTCACAGAGGCTGACTACGCGGTAAGCATGCGCGGGAGTCGCACCTGGGTCCGAGGCGGCGGCAATATTATCTGCTCGGAGATGATCTTCATAAAGGCTGGGGGCCGGGAACGTTTGCTAAGTTGGTTTCAGTGAGACCTTCACGAAGCTCCTTAAGCAGTTTGCCTCATAGCAGGCAATATTCAGCCTTCCTCCCTCTGTGGTGTTAGGCAGGGGCTTAGAGCTTCATTAGCCCCAGCTTAATTTTTACCAGATCCCTGCTGAGCATATACAGAAGCAATGTTTTTAATTGGCCATTTTTTTTTTATATTTTGTACTTTTCTTTCTTCCTTTTTTTTTCTTTAATTTACACAAATACTACTGCACAAGGGAGATGAGTCATTGGTGAAGTTGGAAGTTTTGTTGGTTAGGACGTTTTTAAGGCATTGTGGTAAAGAATACTCCTCTCTTAAAAAAATAAATAAAAATAAACATTTTTTTTCTTTAAAGAACACTCTTCTCTTTTAAAACCCATCCAGTTTAGAAATACATACATCTAGTTTCATTAACGATGGGGACTACGTTTGTACAACAAAAGAAAGAAAAACTAGCTCTAAAATATTTTCCCAAACTATTGTTATGTGTAAAATCATATCATTCATTACTTTGCCAAAGAAGACGTAAATTTAATTTCTAGAAATGGCACTCGTGTATTCTGTTATCTTGAAAACATCGTTTCTCTTACCGAAAAACAAAAAGATTATTTTCATTATTATTTGTCACTCACAAGCTTGAGACAAACTCGGGCTAACCTTGTTTCTAACTTTCTGAGATTGTTGACAGCAGTTCGCATTTCTAGAACCTGTTTTGAAGACCCAGTATCGAGTAATGGAGGTGTTTCAATGAGTCAGCACTTAGCTCTCCTCTTCCCAGAAAAACAAAATTTCTTGCTGGCGTTCTGTGCATTCTGCAGGGGTTTTTTCCTAGCTCTGATCTGCACTTCCCATGTTGAGAAGTTTTCTTACTCCTTTTCCACCACTGAAAAGTTAATGTTATTTTAAAGTGTCCCCTGTCACAGCCCAGATTCTCCCGAGGAGCATATTCCTTTCCATAGAATGGGAATTTTTGCAACTTAATATCTTACATTTGATTACCATTGGTGCATATGTAAGTGCTGTCTTGCTCATCTTGTTTATTACGTATATGTATTAAAAACTAATAAAAGCAAAATAATACAAAAAATGAGCATTTCATTTTGGCATCCACCCTGCTACAAAACCCTGCAGATGTTTGGCTGCCTGTGATATATTTTGGAGGATGGAATCTGCAACTGTTATAATTAAGCAATACCATTAAGTCACCCGAGAGTAAATTAGAAGCTAAACTGGTGCTATGTGCTCAGGAACCCAAGATTATGGGCTGAGATCTCTATTCAGCGGATGAAGTCAGCTCCCTTCAAACTGATTCTGAAATAAAAGGTGTTATTTCTATTCCCCACCCCCAAAATACAGAAGTGTATTAAACATGTCCCTAATATTGATTTGGCATGCCAGCTGTAATCTTAAATTGTAGGGGGAAAATGTTTTAGTAAATAGAGCTATTTCTATTTTGCTACTACTGTTTCACTTGTAATGGGCAAGAGAAATGTGTAGGTCTGGATTATTTCCAGGGATTTGGCTGAGATCCAGGGACTCAGTAGTGGGAAAGAAAAAAAAAGAAAAGAAAAGAAAAAAGAAAAGAAATCAAGAGAAAGGGGAAGAAATGAGTCCTGGTACATTCTGTTGCAGTTAGAAATAGATGAAGGTAATGTCACTTCTCGAGTTTTCTCTGCATAATACCATCTGGAGAGAGACGATCCAATCCCAACAACCAAAACTACAAACTGTCAGTAATGTGAGAATAGGACATTGATACAACACTTGTCACCAAAGGCAGCTTAAGCAACCTAAAATCCAATCTATTTAGAATATTAACAATTAAAAACATGTTAACTAACTTACCTAATAAAATTAAACATATAATCTCAGACATACCACTATGCTAAAAACTCCTCTTCAACAACAGTGTAAGTTGCCCAAACTAAGACATAATGGTCTGGACCCTTGGCTACTTATGGAATGTTCTTTGAAATGGTGTCCTGAGTACAGTCTGGGAGTTTGCTGGAAATGCAGAATCCTAGGCTCTGCTCACGCAAGGCCTACTCTTTCAGAATCTATGTTTTACCAAGATCCCCAGCTGATTCATTCACACATTTAAGTTTGAGAACCACTGATCCAGACTCTTGGCTTCCTGTTTTCAGGCACCCAAGGCTGCTCAAATTCACAAAGCCTCTTAGTCCCAGGACAATTTGTCTATTTTCCACTTGTCAATCACTGCCTTGGCTTTCACAATTTGGCTGATCTCCCAAAAGTCACACTCCATTTGGGCAGCTTCCAAGAATTCTTTGCAGATACCACCGGTCTAGAGGATTGAATCCCCTCTCTTCTTTCCAGAAGAGCTGATTTCACTGAGCCCCTCACAGACACGGTGACAAGATATTGATGCTATACATTTTCAAGTTAGTCCTTAGACTAATCTTTAGGCACCGGAATTGCTGTTAGGATGGATCACTTTTCTCCCTACACCTGACATATGTCTTCCCCGATCTCACAATCTGCTGCAACTTGGCAGCCTAAGTTTATGAAGTTTTATGTTCTTCCAGTTTTTCTTCTTGATATCACTCTGCTTTTCTTCTTCATTTGTCTGGGGTTTTGTTTTGTTTTGGTTTGGTTACCTTTTGTTTTTTGTTTTTGTTTTTGTTTTTTTAAGTAATCTCTATACCCAGCGTGGGTCTCAAACTCACGACCCTGAGGTCAAGAGTTGCACACTCCTCCAATGGATCCAGCCAGGCACCCCTTCATTTGTCTGGGTTTAACTGGTTTTGATCACATAATCTTTATGCAAAAAGAAATTCTTTGTGAAGTAGCATTTGTTCTTTACATATATGGCCCCTCCAGAGTGTGTCCTCCAGAATGATTCCACAAGCCTTCTTCCATGGCCTTCTCAGGCTCCCACTTTCTCACCTTACCCCATCAACAGGATAGAACACTGTTCCCCATTCTCTATGATTTTGTTGGAAGGTTGCAAAGGACATCAGTACCTGAGGGCATATACCCTCTACTGATCTTTTAGAAAAAGGAAAAACACAAACACAAACGTAGCTACAGAAGGTCCACTACATCATATTTATACAAATACAAAAAGATTTAATTATAGCAAAGTTCAATCAATCACTATGGTAACTAGTATATCAACCAAAAGGCTGAGGTCTGCTTTATACTCAAGGCAACCTCTGTAGATTCTTCCCCTCCCCAAAATATACTCATTTGTCAGCTACCTCCATGATTATGTTCAATCTAAGACGTGCTACATAGGGTTTGCTTTTATTTCTACTTGGCAATTTCAGTATTGCTATGACTTCCACGATCTCTAGATCATGAATCACTTGAGCAAATAATGAGCCAATAAGCTCAAATCCAAGGGAAATTTCTGCAAAGCTGTCTTTTAACTCTATTTTCACACAGAGTGAAGTGTTCCTTGTCATAGAATAATAATCTAAGAAACAAATTCTGGCTAGATCCACTACTTGGTTTCAAATAGCATATTATTTTAGTATGTTAGAATAAACATTCCTTTATTCAATCTATAGCTTTTCAGCGCCTGCTAGATGCAAGGAACAAAAGAACAAAGGAACAACTCTTACAGCTAAATGATCTTTTTCTGATTTCTTCTCAAATCCAACACAAGGGCCTCCCGGCTAATTGAAAGGTCTCCATGGCTCTCCCTACTCCTAAACTCTTCCATCAGCCCTGGGAGAACCATCAATTTAGAAGAGGCCTTGAACGCTTTTCAGCTCCCCATGGAGGCACTCTCCCAAGCATCTAGAAGAGAGAGCAATTGATGGCAAATCAAACATAATTTTAGTTAATATGTTTCTTAGGCATCTCATTTTAATTTCTGTCCTCCCCCCACATGGACCACTTTTCAAACTAACTCCAATGGTAACAATTTCCCAGCCTCTTGAAACTCTATGTGCTCAGCACTGTGGGACCTCATCAAGTTCTCTGAACAGCTCCACGCTGTGCTCTCAGCACTCTGGGACAGTGGAAGACAACTCTCAAATAAACTAGGGGGAAATATGTTTTTCCTTCCCGATTCCCAGGCAGGTAGTTGGTCCTCAACACGTTTGCTTTGGATAGAGCAGCCAGTCATAAAACCTCCTGGTCGTAGTGAGAGTCACTGTGCCCACGATGCATCCCAAGGTGCTGAAAGACTTCTGGTACCAGATGAGGACAGGCATAAGGCAGAGCAGGGGGCACTCAAGACAGCAACTCTCCACGCTGAGTTGTAAGGCACTGGCTCAGGAGAGAGATGGACATGAGCAAACAAAACCTCATTTCGACGAAAGCCCTACCGGCTTAAGCTACCTGCTCCAATTTGGACTGTTTTTCCAGCTGCGATGCTCTTCAACTTGGAAGAACGTTTCATTCCATTTTCCTAAAATGTTCCATGGTAAATTCCTCTCTTTTGCAGATAGTAAGTTTTTGGTTTCCAGAGCCTCTCTTTCTAAGTTTCCCTGGAGCTTCGCACAACCTCTTTTAGGAGATACCGTAAGAGAAAACACAGACAGGATGATCAAGTTTAGACAAATGCTGTCTGATTCTAAAATGGAAAACACGAAGATTCAGCTATCATTACCTAGAAAAGCAAACCCTATTAATAATAATACGATGCCCCCCGATACATCCCCTACTTTATACTTTGTAAATGAGTCTGCCGTTTTCATCAGTCACCCCTCAGGGTTGGCGAGAAGAGCACTGTGCCCCAGGTAATATTTTTTTGGCAACCCCTCCCCAAAACAACAAAGCCAGTCCCCCACTGCTCTCCCTTCTCCATTCCTCAGGTCGTCCCGGTCTCTCTAATTGGTATTCATCCAGCGCAGAACAGTAGCTATCAGTACTTGATGATTAACAGCCTTGTGAGACCTTGTGCTAGCAGCAAGAGTTGGCTCTTGTAGCCACCATTTTAAAGGGGACGCTTGAATGTGAGATTCTTGTTTCAAAGAGGTGCGGATGGAGAACATTGTGTTTCCACCATCTGAATCGGTCATGGAAGCAAGAAATGCGCCGAGGAGGACGTGCAATGAAACCCCCCGGCAACACTGCTATCCCTCCCAACGCTGCTCCATACTGGGGAGCTTTGCAAGCGTGGTCTGGATTCTACATTGCTCAAACATTGATAAATCACTTGACTGTTTGGTGTTGAGATACCCCCTTCTGTTTCAAAGGGCCTTATGATCTTCATTCACTTTTCCCCACGTTGATCTTTGTGCACTCCAGACCCTTTCACCCCCCAGCAACCACAGATTCAGGGTTCCCGACTCCCTGTACTGCACCAACTTCAGGGAGTCATAGGAATTTGGATATTCATCTATATAGACTTACTGGGGAGCAACCCGGAGTTACATGCAGAATGCAACTTCTATTCTGAGTGATCCTGAAGATCTCTAGTTACATAGAATTTTGCATGTCAAGATTACGATCCCACCATATGGGGCTCTTTGCTTTGCACTGGAGTTGGGCACAGGATTTCAGAAACATGTTTCGGGTCTCTTGGAACAACCAAGTATGTTTGGACTGCACCAGATTTTATAAGCCATGGAGCAAATGTAAATACTTTTGGATGCTGGTACACATTTTATAAATAATTCTGGCAGAGTTTTAATTCTCTAGGACTTCAGGGGTTTGTTATATTCCATTTTTCATTATTTGTTCATTTCCATGTGGCCCTATTTCTGTAAACATGGTTTCTTGAAAAATGGAATTAGGTCCAGATTTAGCAAATACAAAAGGATGATTTGTAACATTTCTCTCATAAGCTGGATCCAAGCAAAGGCAAAATGAACTCATTTACAGTTAGTGAAACATAATTGTCCCTTTACACATAAAAGTAGAAGGAAAAATTGATATTTTAAATTTCCCCACTCTCTACAGTTGCTATCCGAACCTCTCAGAGTGACTAGGCCTTTCTCTCTTGGTCAGTTGTCCCACAACCCAAAGGGCCCATATTCTTGACTAGGGGAAGCAATGACTAAGTGGCCCCAGTTATAAGTTCCTCTCAGGAGGACTATTTCTTTCTTTCTTTCTTTCTTTCTTTCTTTCTTTCTTTCTTTCTTTCTTTCTTTCTCTCTCTCTCTCTCTCTCTCTCTCTCTCTCTCTTTCTTTCTTTCTTTCTTTTTTTCAAGAGATCAAGCAAGAGCAGGGGAGGGGCAGGGAGAGAGAGGAGGGAGAGAATCCTAAGTAGGTTCTCTGCATTGTCAGCACGGAGCCTGATGCGAGGCTCGAACTCACAAACCATGAGATCATGACCTGACCCGAAATCGAGAGCCGAACGCTTGACTGAGTCACCCAGACGCCCCTAGAACTATTTCTCTTTAGAGTGCTTCACACTCTTACCACCCGGCGTTGGTTTTACAAAGTGACTCAAGGATAAAGGGAAAGGCTAATGTTAGAGAAAAAATCCTGAGCTGCTTGTATGATTATGTTCCCTCTGCCTGAAGTACTCTTCCAGCAGAGGTCACCATGGCCCCACTCCCTCACCTCTTTCAGGTCCCTCAGTTGCCACCTTCTGAGGAAGGATCTCCCTGATGGCCTAAAATTGCAACCCCCCCCACCTCCAAACCCCCACCCTCCTTTTCTGTTTCCTTTTTCTCCAGAGCCGCTGTGTGCATGCACACACATACACACCCTGCTAGGACGCAGGCACCATGAGGAAAGAGATTGCATTTTTATCTCTTTTGTTTACTCCTGTGTCCCTAGTTCCTAGAACAGTGCGTAGCACAGGAGATACGCTCTGTAAATATGTGCTGAATAACCAAATGAATACAAATCCATCAACAATGTGCATATAAACACACTCTCAACCACCCTGCCGGTGTAATGTCCCAGATGCACATCAGCCCTCAACTCTGTCTCACTGGGATGGAGCCTCTGCTTGATATTCCCGTTAACCTGCTTTCATCTCTAAGAAGGTTGCAAGTAGGGGGAAGTGCATTTCCTGAACTCAACACTTACTGGAAGTAATTAGTCAAGCTTCTCAAGTGACTAGTCTTCGCCTTTACCTCCTCAACAGGCTGACTCGTCAACTCCAGCAGCCTAAATTCTGACCCCACTCAGCCACACAAGGCTGAAATTCTTCCCGCTCAATCGCTAAATCCAAAAGGGTAAGGTCTCATGTCTCTCTCTCTCCTTCCCTTTCCTCCCTCCTTTTCTTTCTGCTTTCTTCCCTCTCACCCTCCCACCCTTCTTTCCTCTTCTTTCCTCCGTTTTCTTCTTTTCTCTCCCCGCCAGCATGCCACCTTCGCTGGGACCCACTGCTCATTCTACTTGAGAGTTGCCTGCTTCGCTGTCTCGGCTCTCTGGCTGCACCCCACCCCCCAACCCGTCAGCTCCCTGGGCTTAGCCATTAGAGGCTGAGGCCTTGGGGCTCAACCTACCATTTACAACTGGTAACTCCCTAATACCTGCCCCCAGCTCAGCTCTTGCCTCCAAATTTCACACTGTGATTTCTTCTCATTTACTTACCATCTCCACTTGACACTTCATAGCCCCTCAAACGCCACCCACCCAGAACTGACCTGCTCATTTCCATGTTCCCTCTCACGGAAGGGCATCGCCATCTGCTTAGTCGACTGAATTAAAAACCTTGGACCTTCCTCTCACTCTTAAAGTACCTGCATGTGACAGCGGTCAGCAGGCCAGAGTAGGAAGCAGAGGCGTTAGGGGAAGAATAAACCTGGGCTTGTGTGACCGTGGACAAATGACTTAAACTCTCTAAGCCTTAACTTTCTTAAATGTAAAATGGACATATTTTTCATCTAATAACAATGTTTATCTTTAAGAACTGCCGTAAGGGCTTGTTTAATCATTCTACAAATGAAATGTGTCAGGTGCTATGCTAGCCACTAGGGTTCAACAGTAAATGAATTAAGTTGCCTACTCTCTGGAACACAGGCTGTAGTAGATTATGAGTTAAGTATGTAAAACATCTTATTCTGAATCTAGGAGAGTCCAGAACCGAATTAGTAGCTGCTCAATAAATGGAAGCTATTTTCGTTATCCCAGTCGCTAAGAACTACTAATGCTTCTTAATACCTCTCTGCTTCCTTTGCATAGAAGGTTCTAAACCTATTCCCTCAGCTGTCTGGCTCCAGAATTGTGCTCAGTTCAAGTGTGGCTCTTTTGGAAGCCTTCTCTCCTCCCCATGCTGATAAACTGCTACTCCACTGCGCAATCCCCCTACTTCTCTCTTTCTCCATGAGCCTCGATTCTCATTTGCCTTCAACAGAACGTAACTTATTCATCAGTAGACCCTAGTGCCCTAGCTGTGCTCAGTAAGTTTGTTGAGTAAAATTGTGCTAACATGGTGCTTTAAGGTCACAAAACCATATAAGACAGATTATCTGCTGTATTCTATACACGTGGAAACCTGAGGCTCTGAGGAGGGATATGTATCTCCCCTGCTCATAGTGTCTTGAGTGACACTCGCTCACCAAGGGCTGGTGCTGGGCTGGACAACTTGGTTAAAAGAGGCTAAGAGTGAAGTGAGTTTGAACCTAGGTTTTACAGAATGCCGAGAGTTAAGAGAGGAACAAGACAGGAAAATGGGATGCTTGTGGACATAAGAGCATGTGGACAGGAAAACAGGATGCTTGGGAGCATGTGGACGTAAACCTAGCAAGGAGAGATCTAGACAATTCCCACAAAACAGAAGAGCTGTTCACATATCCAAGATTTATATTTACTGGCTATTGGATGGAATTGGTCTGAAAATGTTGAGGCTAGGACTCAAGCAGAGGTCATCTCCCTCTAAGTCAAATGCCATTAACATTGTGTTTTATGGTATAAAGCTCTTAGTCTCCTCAATCCATTTTGTGAGCTGTAGATGTCATTCCCGTCCAACATTTAATAGCTACCCTTGTGTAGCTCAAATTTGGAAGATATCAAGAATATTTACTGAAATAATCTACCTCCATTTTTATGTTAGGAGGAAAAGGGCAGGGGAAGAAGAAAAGATTTAGAGGGTATATGGCTTCAAATACCACGGCTAACAGGGGTTAGCCTTGTGTTCCCTGAAATTCAGGAGGGCAACCTACTGCTGCCTAGTCTCACCAGGGAAAGAGGCTCCTGGTTCTGAAAGAACAGCTGAAGGACTAGCTGCCCAGGTCAGGGGCAACATTCTTTCCAAAAGCCACTGATGCAATGGACAGGAAACTGCCTTCCAGGAAGGGCAAGCTATGGAGAGAGGTGACCCTGTGTCTCCTGGGAGAAGGTAAAAATGATTCACGAGAGGGGAAACCTGAGTAAGTAGGAGACAATGACAATGTTTGGGCCTACTAACAATGCGATTTGGAGGACTTTCTTATGATTCTCGTTTTAGGAGAATAACTTTAAAGTCTTACACTGGCCAACTGCAGACCTGGTACTGTTAGCTAGACCGATTAATGCTACATCTGTTCTAACACAAATAGCCAACAGGCATATAATTTCCACATTCCTAAAGGTTGGTGAATAGCAGTGGAATTAATTCTTGAGGACATATGAAAACATGCTCTTCTCCTATCTGTAGCCCATCGTGGTTTTTTTCTTACAGATGACACACAAACAGAGCTTCGATTTGTAGTCCGTGATTTTGAAAATTGTAACTAAGAGATTTTGGAGTTTCCCTTTATGAATGCTACAAAAACTGAAATTCACCAAAACTGTGATCCTGGATTTGATTTAGATAAGCTCCTAATAACAACTATAACAAAGTATTTGTTAACGTTTGTTTTTCCGCGTGGTGTTTACTTCTGAGAGTAGGTTCTCTGTCCAAGTCTAACCCAAATGGGGAAGGGGAGATACAGATATATATATATCTGTTAGGTATTACATTTCATTAGTTACTATATTGTAGAATTTAACGCTATTCAAATAGTAAGAAAAGAAGAATATCACTGGAATCCTAAACCTTCAGAGAATATAAAAATGAATTAATTTTAGTCCTTGCCCCCAAGAAGTTTATAATCTAGTGGGAGGATAAAACAGTAGGCTCACGTAAGAGAGCTTCAAGAAAATACAATGTGGATTCAAAAGAAAAGGATGGGTTGAGAGATAGAGATTGATGCATTTGAGGTTCCTGAAACATCTTAACAGGAATATATCAAGGCAGCAAAGAGGAATGGAAAGTTGTAGAGTGGCGGACATCTCAGAAGGCAGGAAAGTGTGGGACACTCCCACCCTACTACCCCTGGTTCGGAACACTAATCTGTAAGAACTGCATGACCTCTCTTTTTCTGAAGGAAAAAAAAAAAAAAAAATATATATATATATATATATATATACATATATATATATCAATTATTAAAACTGCACCACAGATTTTTTAAATTTTTGTTTTAATCATCACAGCTGTTGATCGCCAATCAGTAAGCAAATTCTTGATGTTATTTATCTGGGCTTAACAATCAAAAGAATCTGCATAAGTCAAGCTAATTTAATAGCTAATGTGAATATGCTGGATCTTCTATTCAGGATTCATTTTGCTATCTGTCAGTTGACCCCAAAGTTGCGGTCTTTGACAACGAATAGACAATGTGTAAGGAGAGTTCAAAATTAGAACTTGTCCCTCAGTCCATGCAAACATGGTGTTGTTACACAAGGCTACTGCCTCAACTTTACCAACAGATGATCCAGCAACCACTCCCCTGAGAATTATCTGGAATGACTATTTGTGAAGTTTCATCACTGAGTGTTCACCTTTCCCTTCCCACTGACATATCTTTCCTTCGGAAATGTGCAGAGAAAAAGTAAGCATAATAAGATACACATGATAATAACCCAGCAGAACTAACTGTAAGCAAGGAGAGGGGTTTCATCTAGTACAAGAGATAGAAGGGCTTTACACTTGAACTCGGACATGATCAAGTGACTACCTTGTATCTCTCTGTGTGTTGCCCTGCTGTAAAATGGGGCTGATTCAACTCACCCAGGTAGGTAATTCAGAGACATGGTAGGAAGATTAATTATTCGGGATTCACTGAGTGCTTTCAATATGAAAAGCACGATGTATGTCACAAACAGAGGGCTGTTGACTTCAGGGGAGACAAGAAACAGCAGGCACAGATGAACTTTTAAAAAACAAAGGCCCTATTCTCATGTAAATACTCAATAATAAAAGCTATGGAAAGAAAGCCACAGGAAATATAAAATATAAACAGAATATTTTCCATGAGGAGTCAGCAGATTTTATCAAGTTAATAAATTATTACAATAGAGTACATAAAATCAAACTCATGCAGAATCAGACCAGAGAATATAACGTGTGGCTGCAGGGATTATCTGGTGGGAAAGATCTCATTGATTTTTGTAGAGCATTGGATCTGGGAGATTTTTAAATTAGGCAAGGATGATGACCCAGTTTGTATGGGAAAAGCTTAGAGGTTCCCAAGGAAGAATACAGCCCAAGAAGAAATCTCTGGAGGTAGTTATTTTTAACTTTTCAGACCTGCTTGACATGAAGAGAATTCTGAAAACGGAATGCAAAAAGTAAACATTTAAAGAACTTTGATATCATTTCTCATTGTTGTGACCCTGGCAAAAACTTTAAAAGAACAGGCAAGGTTTATTTAGAATTAAATAGGGATTTGAGAAAAGTAAAATTGAGTTTGCTTTTTTATATTTATGAGTTTATGAGGGGAAAAAAGTTGGGTGAATTTTCTCTTGGGCTGTGACTTGACTAAGAAATCCTTGTACAAAATAAAGATCATAAGATCATAAGCATCAAATTCAAAACATATTAGAGGTAAGTACTTTTTAGTACTTTAAGTACTGAACTTAAAAATCAGTGGAAATATTACAGGAGCATTAAGAACATAAAAAAAAAAAAATGTATACCAGTTAGCTATTGCCAAAACGATGCTGCATAACAACCACAAAAACTAGTGGCATACAACAATAAGCCCTTGTTCTCATGGTTCTATCAATCGTTTGGTGTGGTTCTGCCTCACATACGACACTGAATCTGCTCATGTCTCCCGTCTTCCTTGAACCAGTCAGCTAGCCAAGGCGTGCTCACCTCAAGGTTCTAGACTGAAAACTAAAACTTCCATTCTTTTAGCCAATGCAAGGAATATTGACAAGCCCAAAGTCAAGGTGCAGGAAAGTCACTCCATCCATGTCATGAGGATCTAGCAAGGATGTGAATGCAAGGAAGGGTGAAGAGTGAGCCCAAGAATTCCAATCACATTTTGTTCCAAACTTACCTATCAAAAAAAGTCTGGAAAAATGGTCCAGAGAGTGAGATCAAGATGGAGATACAGAAACAAGCTTTCACAACAAAACCTTTGTTATAATAATGATGTTTTTAATTTCCTTTCCATCTATGTGTATATTTTCATAGTATGCATAAGCAAAATATATTATAAATACAATAATTCTAATGGCTGACATTAACTTATTCTCCTCTTACTGATAAAATAATCTAAGAAATTTTTCTTTTTAAATAGTTTTTAAATGACCATGTAATACAGAAAGCTTAGGTTTGAGAAGCATTCCCCACATACTGAAAGTTTCTGATCATGTCATTTCTGCATATAACAAATAAACTTTTTTTTTTTTTTTAAGTAGGCTCTTTGGTGGTGCTTTAATTCATGACCCAGAGATCAAGACCTTAGTTGAGATCAGGATTCTGATGCTTAACCGACTGAGCCTCCCAGGCGCCCCACAAGTAAACTCTTAATAAAAGACATTCTACTAAGTTGCCATCTCTAACCACAGAGGTGAATTCCATCTCCATGAATTTTGGGTAGAATTTCAAACTAATGAGGACTTAAATCAGCAGTCCCAGGATTTCTATACCATCTTCATTGACTCAGTAAATTTATAACAGAACCTCAGTAACCTTAACTATTAAACATACTTTTGAACTCAACTACCCAGAGAGTATTTTCCATCTGCAGTATCAGCTCTCCTGGTGGAAGCTGACCTTTTACCACTACGACTATTTTTAAAAAAACCTTCTTAAAACGTAACCTTAATCCGGGAGCTCCTGGCGTGCACCTGGCGGCCCGGCGGATCTGTCTACAGTGTTTGGCCAGAACAGACCCAGGGACGCCCCTTCTATCAGCCTCAGGCCACCCTCTAACCTCTTTCCGGTCGCAACCTTCTGAGCCATCTCCTCCGCCACCCTCTGCCTCCGGGACCAGCCAACACCCTATTTGGAGCTTAGCTCCTCATAACCGGTCAACAATGAACTCCCAGATTCGTCAGAATTATTCCACGGCGGTGGAGGGCCGCCGTCAACCACCTGGTCAACATGCCTCTGCAGGCCTCCTACACCTACCTCTCTCTCGGCTTCTGTTTCAACCAGGACTGCGTTGAGCCGGAGGGCGTGAGCCACTTCTTCCGCCGGTTGGCTGAGAAGCGCGAGCGTGCTGTGCTGAGCGTCTCTTGAAAAGGCAAAAACAGCGCGGCTGCGACGCCCTCCTCCAGGACGTGCAGAAGCCACGGGAAGATGAGTGGGTAAAACCCCGGACGCCATGGAAGCCACGCTGGTTCTGGAGAAGAACCTGAACCACACCTGTTTGGGTCTGCATACTCCGGGTTCTGCCCGCGCAGACCCGGATCTCTGTGACTTCCTGGAGTTCCACTTCCTGACTTCCTGGGTGAACAAGTGAAACTCACCGAGAAGATGGCGACCTCCTGACTCACCTAGGCGGGCTGGCCGCCTCCAGGCTGGGCTGCACGAGTGTCTCTTGGAAAAGCTCACCCACAAGCACAACTAGGAGCCTCTGGAGCCCAGCAGCCTTGGTGGGGGCCCGCTGGCATCCCCCTTTTGCACGGCTTGTGCCTGAGCTTCTCCCTGCAGCCACTAGGCAGCTTTTTAACCACCTTCGAGCCCTCTCCCAAGCCGTAGACCGAATGGAAACAATAAAGGTTTTTGTAGCGAATATATTTATACTAATATATTTACATACATATAAAACTAACCCATCGTATAGAAATATTGATAATGTTCTGTGTTGGTAAAGAAATAAGCACTATTCTACACTGTTCTCTGGGAGTAAATTTATGCAAATTTTTGGAAGGCAGTCCGGCAATGTAGATCAGGTAGTTAACCGATACGTGAAACCATCATACCCTTTGACCCAACAATCCCTCTTCTAGGAATTGATCTAAAGTAATTACGAACAAAAAGAAGAATACGTAAGATGTTCGTTGTTCTATTGTTTATAATAAAAAAGTAGAACCTACTTAAATTCTCATCAATGGAGAATTTGTTCAAATACCGTGGAATATTAGGTAGCTATGAAAACAAGCAACACTAATCATATTAAAACACCCCAAGATATATTTTGACTGAAAAGTATTAGGTTAAATACCAGAATATTGTGTATAATATATTATATGTAAATGTAAGTGCCTTATGTGTTTATGTATGCATGAAAAGCTATATACCAAACTGTTAATGATTATCTCTAGGAAGAAAGGGTTTTTTGGTGGATTGAGGGGATGGTTACTTTTGATTTTTCTTCTTATACTACATTATTTGATTTATAAAGAATACGTATTACTTTCATTTTTTCAATAAAAAATAGCTTTTTAACTATTTTCACTTTCTGTCTTCAAAAACACCTTTTCTTTTCACTTTGTCTGCCCTACCACCTCTACATGATAAAACCCCATCAAAATCCCACATGTGCAGAAACCAAAATACTGATTGAGTACAATGTGTTATTATAAAGTTAATGAAAGTTTAAGGGAGCCGGCACAGCTAGGTGCCAGTAGTCCTGGGTCAGGTGCTGGGTCCAAATATGGTTTGGATGAGGTCTGGTTTGCCTACCAGTTGCAATGTCTACTCTGGTTTAAACATCAATAGGGGCAACTCTGGGCTCATAGCTGGCCGAGATTTCAAAGGCAGTGCCAACAATCCAGTTATCTCCTTGTTAATTGGTACCCATTTCACAGCCATGGAAATAAGTCTAAGAGAGTACCGAGATGTGGCAACACACTCTTTGCCTCCCTGCTTCCAAAGATGGCGTCGCAAGCTACTCTCCTAGCCAGGCCTCTATCCAAACCCACTGCCACCCTCTTACCTCCAGTATAAGAAACTTAGCCTGCTCCTGTTTGAGAATGGGGCTAAGAACAAGAGCCAATGCCAACCACTCTGACTTTACTTACTGCAGGTGCCTTGTTGCAGGCTTTAGCACACATACTGTTAAATCATCAGTCTCTAACCAGATTGCTTTCATGCGTTTTTTCCAGGCTTTCTCTACACCCTTCCCTTCCATATCCTCCCAAGGAGACTTTTTTTCTCCCACTGGCCCTTCAAGAGGCAGTTCAAATGCAGTCCCCTTTATGTGAAGCCATAGAAATTTGCATCCTCAACCCAGAAAACGCTTCACTTTCTTCTGTGATCTTACCCGCTACTTTGTACTTCTATCCATGCACTGTGAACACACTCTCTTGCCCCTGTAATTTATTGTGTACATTTCTGCCTTCCCAAAAGGTAGTAAGAGCCTTCAGTAACTCTCTCACCATCATCCTCATGCCTTTTACTTACCCTTTTCTGCCTGCATTATACTTACCCAGCAAAATGTCAACACTGGGTAAGCCAACCACCTGCCTTTTGCACTCCCACACGGAGACTGCAGAAGAATGTAAGTAACAATGCAAAGTGCTGTCACTACTCGCTCCATGTCTCCAACAGTCCCTGGACTCTGAGTACCGCCCAGGGCTGCCCCTCCCCCACTGCTTACATATAGCAGTTGCTCAAAATCTTCCCACCCTACTCAAGCTGTCTGTGCCCACCAGATTCCTCCCCACCCTCAGCAGGTAATTTGGATTACTATTTTAGAGAGAGACCACTCACGAGGAACTGTCACAGTCTCTTCTCCACTTGCATCTGTCCCCCATCTATGCCTATGTATCCACACTACAGTGGATGCTCTTGGTGCCCCACTCAGATCCCCTTTTGTGGTAGGTATTCTTGTCCTTCAGCTGCTCCAAGGGCTGGTTGTTTAAAATTCACAGCTACTGCCTTCCTTGAAGAATTGCCCTCAGCCAGACAGAGCCCACATGGTCTGGAAGGTTAATCCCCATTCCTCTGATGAGCAGACCTCAACCAATGAGTGACTGGCACAGGGGGAAAAGGCCAGTCCCGGGCCTCAAGGTGAGTAAGCTGACGTTAGTATCCAGTCAAGATCACACTCTCGCTTAGCCTGCTTCTCCTACCCTCTCATACCTCTCTCATTCCTTCTCCTAAGAGCACCCCTCACCCAAATCATTTGAACAAGAATCCCTGTCTCAGGCTCTGCTCCCAGAGAACCCAACCTAAGACACACCCTGATCCCTATCTCTTTTCCTCCTGTCAGTGTGGAAGAGGTGACTCTCTTCTGTCCAAGGCCAATGTGCTCTGGACCCTGCCCTCTCCTTCCTTATCCCAGACTGTCCTGTTATCCGTTCCTTCTCTTTCCTGGAGCTTCCAGTTCTCCCCTCTCCATTGTCTCATTCCCATATGAATATGTTCAAGATCATTCTTTCTTACAACTAAACTATACTAAACAAAAAAACTCCACCAAGCCTTTATCTCCTTTTTAAGCAATCTACAGCCACTGTTTTCACTTTTTTTTTTTTTTTTACCTCCTAGTGTAGGGTAACTCTCTAAGATACAGAGTATCAGAAGAGGAAAAGACATTAGAAGGCAAATGAATTCCACTTCTGACATGTTAAGTCTGCGATGCCTATCATAGTAAACTTAAAATGTCTAATAAGCAATTGATACTGAGGGTTTCAAGAAGTGATGTGACGGTAAATATTTAACTGGCTCTCGTGCAGACAGGGGGAATGCATGCATATATATGTACATACATTTTATACAATTTACTGATAGGGAGGCTGTGTAGTTCCTAATTTACAAATAATAATAGAGCATGGAATACTCTTTAGCATAAATTTCTAATCACCAATCAATTCTTGCAGAATGTTTTTGTTGACTATTGCCCAACTCTTGCAACCCGTGATTGCAGCTGGTGAATGAGTGCACTCAGGGCATAAATATGGCTGTTATTTATGTTGACATTAGGAAGTGAGAGAAAGTGAAACACTGAAAACATGAGTGAAAACTTCTCTTGCTCACCAATGAGATGAGCACTTTTTTTTTTTTTTTGCTAAATTGGATAATAGTTTTAAACTATTAGAATATTCCTTCAATTCTTTGTGTACTCACAACCTAACAGCTGTAGAGCAACACACTATTAAGCTTAATCTACATTATTAACATTTTCTTGGTGGTTAGACTGAGCCCTTAGGTTAATCTACATTATTAACATTTTCTTGGTCGTTTAAGCCTCGACAATCAACAAAACAATAGACTGAGCCCCTAGGTGCAGCATTTCCTGATGTCCATGGTGGAAACACTCCCACTATGGCCATTTTCAAGGGACCAACATGACATCGCCAAATGCAGAATTGGAAGTGAGGCACTGTAGCACACCATTATCAAGGATTTCCAAAGATACCATAGACATACAAAATCTCAAAAGCATCGATACTAAAAAGTAGCAGGTGAAAGAGTGGACCTACGCCGGCCGACTCCATCTTGTTCTGTGTCCTCCACCTTGAGTGACTATGTCCCCGACATGCCCCCTTTCCGGGAAAATCGCAGAAACCTCAGACCACGCCTCCTCCCCTTGAGTAACCTCCTGCTCACCCGTTCAAACTTCCCATCAAAACACGCCTGGCGACCTGCGTAACAAGACTCCCACCCTTCCCCAGCCAATTGGCCGAGGCCACGACCCTTCCCCAGCCAATCGGCTGAGGCCACAGCCATTACCTCACCAACTGCCCCAAGACCCCTATAAAACCTTTGTGCTTTTGAAACTCGCTCTCTCTCTGGTATCTCACCGCTGCGTCGGTGCAGGTAGGGGATTGAGCTCGAGCTAGCTCGAATAAAGGCTCTTTTGCTTTTGCATCAGACTTGGCTCCATGGTGGTCTTTGAAGATCACGAATTCTGGGCATAACAGCAGGAATATTTATTACCTTTATTCTTAATATAACTTAATTGTAAGTTTATGTAATTTTAATAATGGCTGGGTTTAGCAACTGGCTCACAAAATTCTGGAAAAGTTAACAGTTGGCTCTCATGACCTGGTACAAGCCAGCTGCAACACACCATTAGTTTAAAGTGAAGTGGAGTAACCTGGTCGAGGACAGAAAGTCATATATGTAGTAGTCAAACCAGGGATACGGATGGAATTCTCTCAGGGAAAATATATTTAATAAAAAGGTAAGGGGAGGTAGTAAGGATGAAACTCTGGAGGAAACCAAGATTTAAAGGGTAGGCATTAAAAGGTAAGCATGGGAAAAGATGAGAAATAGCTGATAAAGTAGAAATGGAGGCAGCAGAGGGCAGTTAGGCGGTCAAGGATCAGGGAGTGGCCAACAGTATAAATGACACCCAAGAGGCGATCACAAGGAATGAAAATTATCATTTATGGAATCATCTGTCCCTGCATTCAACATTTATTTTAATTGTTTTTGGAGCACTCTCAAGTGGTTAGAAATCCAGTGTACTAAAGTGGACCTTTCAGTCTTACCTTAGGCTGAAGTCCAAAACCCACTCCAAATAAGGTCCTAGCCCACCTAGAAAGGATTTTGCTAAGGAGGTAGCTAAGGCTTTTTTTCTCGACACGTAATGTAAGAGCACAAAAGGTATAAAGTTACAGTGATGTGAGGATGGAAATTTCTCTGAAGAGAGGTTTTCAAAGGACTGTGAGTGATAACCCCATACATATTCCCCTCACTTAAAGCCCAGGATGCCCTTCGCAACGGCTGTGGGATGAATGTATCACCTGAGGTTCCTGGGGCTTGGGGAACACAGCAGACTGGTGGCTAACTCACTCCAGAAGAAAGGGTACATCTGAAAGGCAGGGAGAAGTGGTCTGCAGCCACGGAGTAGGAGACTATGTTTGAGAAATACTGTCTCTAACAGGAACCTCAGCCCGGGGTATTTATTTGAAACATACCCTGACTAAAAGGGTTCTGCCAGAGACCTAGTCACCCTCTGCAGAAAGGCTGGAGATGTGTGTTTGGATGCAGAGATCACACTTACTGTATAAACTTTTCTTCCCTTAGTTTCTGTGACATAATTTCTCCTGGTTCTCTTACTTCCTGATTTCTCACATTGTCTCCCTAATGCTCTTGATCTCACAAATGCTTATGTCACTGGAGTTCAGTCCTCCTTATATTACATGAACTCCTCAGGTCATCTCATCCACTCCATGGCATCAACACCACCCCTGTGCTTTATGACTCTTGAGTCTCTAGCTCTAGCCCCACCCTGTCTCCTTGGTTCTGTATTTAGATTTGCAATCATCTATTAGCAGCAACACGTTAGTTCAAACTTAAACCCTTCATGGTCTCTCTCAAGTCTTTGTGCATGTTTGGGAGTTTCTTAAAAATGTAAGAATACATTTACCATAAAACCCAGAAATTTCATTCCAAAATATGTATCAAAAAGAAGTGAAAATAAACGGACACATAAAGACTTTGTTAACACACATGCTTATAGCAGCATTATTCATAAGTGCCTACAACTGGGAACGATGCAAATGGCCATCAACTGATGAATGAAAAAGCAAAATGTGGTATATCCATACAATAGAATACTTACTACTCAACAATCAAAAGAGAGAAAACTACTGATATGCACAACCAGAATGAATCTCAAAATCAACAGGTCAAATGAAAAAAATTAGAAATAAAAGATAGCATACTATATGACTACAGTTACATGAGATTTCTAGAAAAGGCAAAATTATAGCAACAGAGGCAGAACAGTGGTTGCTGGATCAGGGATAAGAACAGACATTATCTACAAATGGGTATGAGAAATATTTTGGAGTAACGGAAGTGTTCTAAAACTGGATTATGTTGATGGCTCCTCAACTGTATGAATTTACCAAAACTCATTGAGCAGTCTACCCCAGACTTCTATTAATATTTCACTGTAAAAGAGAGAGAGAAGACAGATTTAAAAATACTGCTTAAAAAAACTAACCATCGGGGCGCCTGGGTGGCGCAGTCGGTTAAGCGTCCGACTTCAGCCAGGTCACGATCTCGCCGTCCGTGAGTTCGAGCCCCGCGTCGGGCTCTGGGCTGATGGCTCAGAGCCTGGAGCCTGTTTCCGATTCTGTGTCTCCCTCTCTCTCTGCCCCTCCCCCGTTCATGCTCTGTCTCTCTCTGTCCCAAAAATAAATAAACGTTGAAAAAAAAAAAAAACTAACCATCATCTGAGCTTTCAGCAAATTATAATCTTTGCTGGTGAGGGTTTTTCCTTTGTTTTGATGGCTGCTAACTGATCAGAGTGGTGACTGTTGAAGGTTGGGGTGGCTGTGGCAATTTCTTAAAACAGGACAATTAAGTTTGCCACATCAATTGACTCTTCCTTTCATAAAGGATTTCTTTGTAGCATGTGATGCAATTGATAGCATTTTACCCACAGCAGAACTTCTTTCCAAACTGCAGTCAATCCTCTCAAACCCTGCCACTACTTTCTCAACTAAGTTTTTTGGAATATTCTAAATCCTTTGTTGTCATTTCAAAGATCTTCACAGCATCTTCACCAGGAGTAAATTTCGTCTTAAGAAATAACTTCTTGTGCTCATTCACAAGAAGCATCTCTTCACTGGTTCAGATTTTAGCATGAGATTGTAGCAATTCAGTTACACCTTCAAGCTCTACTTCTAATTCTGGTTCTCTTGCTATTTCCACCACATCTGCAGTGACTTCCTCCACTGAAGTCTTGAACCCCTCAAAGTCATCCGTGAGGGTTGGAATTAACTTCTTCCAAACTCCTGTAAGTGTTGATATTTTGACCTCTTATCATGAATCACGAATGTTCTTAATGGCATCTAGAGTGGTGAACCCTTTCCAGAAGGTTTTCAATTCACTTGCCCAGATCCATCTAAGGAATCATAAATCACTGTCTATGGCATCTATGGCCTTATGAAATATATTTCTTCAATAATAAGACTTGAAAGTCAAAATTACTCCTTGATCCATTGGCTGCAGAACAGATGCTGTGTTAGCAGGAATGAAAACAAGATTAATCTCATTGTAGATCTCCATCAGACCTCTTGGGTGACCAGAGGCATTGTCAATGAGCAGTAATATTTTGAAAGGAATCTTTTATTTTGAGAAGTAGTATACATAGTATGTGATTTAATGACATAAACATGGAATAAAAATAAAGAAGGAGAATAGGAGGTACCCAGGGATAAGAGGTTGCTATTTCAAAATGGGTGGAAAACAGATTAAAGACCTAAATGTGAAACAGGAAACCATCAAAATCCTAGAGGAGAAAACAGGCAAAAACCTCTTTGACTTCAGCTGCAGCAACTTCTTACTCAATATGTCTCTGAAGTCAAGGGAAATAAAAGCAAAAATGAACCTTTGGGACCTCATCAACATAAAAAGCTTCTGCACTGAAAAGGAAACAATCAACAAAACAAAAAGGAAACCAAAGAATGGGAGAAGATATTTGCAAATAATATATTGGATAAAAGGTTAGTATCCAAAATCCAAAAAGAACTTACAAAACTTAACACCCAAAAAACAAATAATCCAGTGAAGAAATGGGCAGAAGACATGAATAAATACTTCTCCGAAGAAAACATCCAGATGGCTAACGGACACATGAAAAGATGCTCAACATCACTCATCATCAGAGGAATACAAATCAAAACCACATTGAGATACCACCTCATACTGGTCAGGGTGGTTAAAATTAACAACTCAGGAAACAACAGATGCTGGTGAGGATGTGGAGAAACAGGAATCCTCTTGCACTATTGGTGGGAATGCAAACTGGTGCAGCCACTCTGGAAAGCAGTGTGGAGGTTCCTCAAAAAATTAAAAATAGAACTACCCTACGACCCAGCAATAGCACTACTAGGAATTTATCCAAAGGATACAGGAGTGCTGATTCATAGGGGCACTTGTACCCCAACGTTTATAGCAGCTCTTTCAACAATAGCCAAATTATGGAAAGAGCCTAAATGTCCATCAACTGATGAATGGATAAAGAAGATGTGGTTTATATATACAATGGAATACTACTTGGCAATGAGAAAGAATGAAATCCTGCCATTTGCAGCAACGTGGGTGGAACCAGAGAGTGTTATGCTAAGTGAAATAAGTCAGTCAGAGAAAGACAGATATCATATGTTTTCACTCATATGTGGAACTTGAGAAACTTGACAGAAGACCATGGAAGAAGAGAAGGGGAAAAACACTTTCAAATAGAGATGGAGGCAAACCCATAAGAAACCCTTAAATACAGAGAACCAACTGAGGGTTGATACAGGGAGAGATGGGAAAGTGGGTGATGGGCATTGAGGAGGGCACTTGTTGGTATGAGCACTGGGTGTTGTATGTAAACAATGAATCATGGGAATCTACCCCTGAAACCAAGAGCACACTGTATACACTGTATGTTAGCCAACTTGACCATAAATTATATTTTTAAAAATAGTGACAATAAAATAAAATAAAATGGGTGGAAGAGAAGACCATACTAATAAAGTGACATTGTGTAGCTAAAGAAATGAGTATGGAGTGAGCCATGTGATTATCTGAGGGAAAAGCAAAAGCAAAGGTCCTGAGACAGAAGTGTGATCGGCATGTTCAAAAACAGTAGTGAAGTGAGACATTAAAACAGACTGTAAAGCTAAAACAGTTAAAGTGGTGGGGTTTAAGGCAAGGATAGAACAATGAAACAAGATAAAGAGACCCCCCCCCCCACAAAGACTCTAATATACAGTAAAGGAAACCGCAAGAATAACAACGTTACATCATGCAGAGGGGAAAAAAGGAGGGAAGAACTCCAAAATATTAATAATGGTTATTACTAAATAGTAGAGTTATAGACAATTTTAGTTTTCTTCCTTATAAGCTTTTATGTATTTTCTAATTGTTTTAAAATTAGCATGTGTTACTTCAAAACGTATTTTAAGAGGAGCGAATTAATCAATAAACGTGTTGGAGAAACTAGTAGCTACTTTTGGAAAAATATTTGAAAAATATTACAAATTAAAGTTACTTGTAAAAAATAAACCTAAACATCATAAAACAAAGAAAAAAAGGATTTTTCCAAGCTTTCAAGCAACAAAATATATTTCCTACACAAAATCAAAATTATATATGTATAAAAGGCCAAAATGAGGGGCGCCTGGGTGGTTCAGTCAGTTAAGTGTCTGGCGTCAGCTCAGGTCATGATCTCACGGTTTGTGGGTTTGAGCCCCGCATCAGGCTCTGTGCTGACAGCTTGGAGCCTGGAGCCTGCTTCGGATTCTGTGTCTCCTTCATCTCTCTGCCTCTCCCCCACTTGTGCTCTGTCTCTCTCTCTCTCTCTTTCAAAAACAAATAAAATGTAAAAATAATAATATTAATAAATAAATAAATAAAAACAAAAGGCCATCAAAAAACAGACTAGTAAAAAAGTATAACTCACTACATAACTTATTCAAATAGATTATAAAAGTACAACTTATTACCTGTTGAACTTATCCAAATATATAAGTCGTTTAAAATCATTAAGTAATAAATAAAGGCTTAGATTTTTAAAAAGTAAGGAAATACAAATGGCCAATATTCAATTCAACCAGGCTAATAACTGAAGAAATAAATATTAGAATAAACTGTCATGTTCATCTATGATATTAGCAAAGATTTATCTTTAAAAATGCTAAAAATTGGCAAAATTGGGATAATATATACTCAATCCATTCCAGGAATGTAACTTAATATAATCTAATTGGAAAGAAAAGTCACAGTATTTACCCAGAGCCTTAGAAAATGTTTATGCCCATTTTGGAATCTATCCTAAAGAAATAATCCCAAATAATAACAATTTGCACTTATATAGTACTTACTATGTGCCAGGCACTACTCTATTAATATGTAATGACATTAGGAAGTTTGAATAATGTATATATTAACTCATTTAATTCTTACAACAACCCTGAAGTAGGTATACTATTATCTCTAGTTTAGGGATGCAGCACCTGCCGCTCAGAAAGGTTCAGTCATTGCCCAAGTTTTCATAACTCGTAAGTGAAGGAACCAAGACTCAAAACAAGGCAGTCTGACTCCAAATTCTATGTACTCAACCACTCTGCTATCTTGCCTCTTTAGTGAACAAGCATACATACAAAGATGTTTACCCCAGCAATAATGATAATAGGCATTTTCATAAGGAAAGCCAAATCTTTTACAATAGGACAAATGATTAAGCAAAAGATAGCACAGATAATGTATGCTTTTTTTTTTTTTTTTTTAAGATATGGGTTTTCTATTATGGCTTTTTATAGGTTCTAAGAAACTTTAGTCTATTAAGAAAATGAAAAAGATGAAAATAAGTGGCGTACTTTTAAAAACATTTATATTGTGGGGCACCTGGGTGGCTGGGTCAGTTGAGCATCCAACTCTTGATTTAGGCTCAGGTCATGATCCCCGGGTCGTGAGATCAAGCTCTGCATCAGGCTCCACGCTAAGTGTGGAGCCTGCTTAGGATTCTCTCTTCTACCTCTGTCCCTCTCCTCCACTCATACTCTTTCTCTCTCTCTCTCAAAAAAAAAAAAAAAAAACCGTTTATATTGTAATTCGTGTAGCATATAACACTGTTAATTGTAAGACACATCATTATTTTATGTATTATCAAGAGAGGAAAAAAAATTTCTATTTTAGTGACACTACAATGTGAACTAAATGGGTCTTAGATTAGATGAAACACAGTATATTCAGTTCAAATGAGGAGGTAGTATTTCTTTTTGAAGATAATTTTATATCTGAGTTTCCAAATACAAGTGATATGATACGGCTTCTTATCCTTTTCAGCCTGAATTTTCATTCATCTTCCTTTGTGGCAAACTTATTGATGTGTCAGCCTGGAGATGAGTGTACAGATCCCACACATGCTTACCAAGGAGCTCTTGCTATCTCATTTTCACAGAAGAGAAGTTATTACTACTAACTAAGCATGCCAGGCCAGAAGCCCATCACCCCTCATGTAAGCCAACTGTCTTCGAGAGGAACTTGGAAATGCAAGAAGCCAGAAAATGTTAATAAAAGAAACAGGTTTAACAGGCAACTTGAACATGGTTGAGTGAATATTATGCAGTAAGGAAAGCCACTTGGAATGTGATGGAATGTTCGGGAGGGTAATGAAGAGAACCGGACAAACCCTGGGAAACAGAAGGAGCATTGTTAAGGCAGAACGGGCATACGGCCAAGGCCAGGAGATGGGAAGAGGAGAGGCCCAAGGAAGCTCACGATGGTAAGGTCATTATATGTATCATATAGTTGGCTACACTGCTGCAGGAGCAAAACAGCACGTTTTCCTAGCAAGTTGCAGAACCCTGTGGTTTCTTTAGCTCCGGGCACAGATCAGAGGATAACAGAGACCGAACTAAAGGAATGCTATCATCAATGCCACTTTTCTTCCACCTGCATTCCCACAAGAATATACTCCTCCAAGGAGACTTTTTTATTATTATTAACAAGGGGAAACAGAAGAAAATCACTGTGCTTACCAATTTGTAACCATTTATAAAAAGATTGCGATGCTCTAATTCATTAATAAATCACCAGTACGACCAGGCCTATTTAAAAATGAAATGCATCCTTCTATTATATGGCTGAAGGATAGGTATTTACACAAGTTCATGTTCCCTTATCCAAAATTCTTAGGACCAGATGCGTTCATATACAGTACAGTACATGGTACCTCCAGGGGAATGTGAGTCTGATACAGACAGACTATAAATAACCTCACCAGAGGTCAGGCCAGGGTTTGTAGCCAGATACCTCAGGATAAGCCAGGACTGTGAACAGTGGAGAAGGCATCACAGACAGTGTGTTATAGGCACTGTGTTAAGGCCCTGGCTTTTAACCCACCTGTTTTATTACTTCATTTACAATGCATGAATTCTAAATTTCTGCATACATCCCAATTCATAACCAACATTGCCAATACCCTCTTTCAACCAATACTTATGAAACTTCCATCCATTACATATTAGAAATTATTCCAGGTACTAAATGACCAGCAGTAGACAAAAACAAAGTCCCTGCCTTCAGGGAGCTGACAGTGACTCCCTTTGGGCAATGAGAAAATTCATAAATGGCCTATAGTGATTAAACAATTGTTTGATTCCTAAATCTAGTCATGATTCCTAAAGGTGCCAGAGACCACATCCTATGTCACACCTATTTATATTTTGTGATATTGTCAGATGTAAGAAGTTCAAACCAGGCTTGCTAAACAGCCCTTTTATGGTACACTTTTAGCAAATATTTGGAATATATAGCACATTTGTAGCCACATTCCTCTTCCTCTAAAACTGTATACTTGTGCCTTAATTTTTTTTTTGTCAATTTATAGCTTTTATTATTTTTCAAAAAGATATTTGGTTCTTTTTGGTGATCCTTTTGTTGTTCTTATTTCATTTATTTTTGCTCTTATCTTTATTATTCCCTTCAAAACCCTTTGTTATTGTTTGATTTGCATTTAATTTCAGCTTCATCTATATTCCTGAGTTGAATTTATTTTCCATGTCTTTTGTTTTTACATAAAGGCATTTAAGGCTGTCAGTTTACTCTTGAGAACTGTTTTATCAGTATCTCACAAGTTTTGCTACTGACAACTTTTATTGTAGCTTAGTTCTAAAAATTTTTTAAATTTCCACTGCAATTTTCTCTTTAACCACAAGTTATTAATAAAATTTGAAAGTTCATAACAAGTGTACTGTTTCCAGAAAAAGTGATTTATATAATATTGATTTTTTAAAAATTTGATCAGACTTCTTTTGTAAATTAGCATAAGGTCAAGTTTTGTATATATTGCATGTACTTGAAAAATGTATACCGTCAGGTACAGGATCTGAGATTTCCCTATTAGGTTTTCTGCAGCAAGACTATCCAATACAGTAGCCTCAGACCAGTAGCCTCTCACTGAGCACTTGAAATGTGACTAGCGATGTACTGTAAGTTGAAATATAAGTTAAATTCTAAGACTTTCTATGAAAAGAAGAATATAAAATGTCTCGTGGGGGTGTCTGGGTGGCTCAGTTGGTTAAGCATCCAACTCCGGTTCAGGTCATGATCTCATGGTTCATGAGTTTGAGCCCCACTTTGGTCTCTGTGCTGACAGCTCAGAGCCTGGAGCCTGCTTTGGATTGTGTCTCCCTCTCTCTCTGCCCCTCCCCTGCTTTGTGCTCCATCTCTCTCTCAAAAGTAAACAAACATTAAAGTGTTTCATGAATTTTATTTATGCTGAAATATTTTGGATAAATTGGGCTAAATAAAATATATTAAAAGTTTCCCTGTTTTTTCATTTTTTAATGTAGCCACTAGAAAATTTTAACTTACATATGGGGCTGACATTATATTTCAATTAGATAGAACCGTTCTATACCCTTATTATTTATCTGAGCCAAGTTTCTGCTCTAAGTAGATTGAAATCTTTCCACTATGGTTTTAAGTTTTATATTTTTGCTTTCAATTGTTTTTGCTTTGTATATTCCCAAGTTATTATATCTTAAATGTTTTTTCTATTTATTATTACTTAGGATCCTTCGTTGTTTACTAATGCTTTTGCTTTAAACTTTACTTTGGTATTTACACACCTGTATCTATTTTCCATTTTTTTTATTTTTAGTAATATCCCTTAATAAAAATAATATAGCTGGGTCCTCTCCCCAATTTAACGTCTTTTAATAAATAAGTTTATATTTACTGTTACTGCTATGTTTAGATATAATCCTATCCTATTATTTTTTGAGTTTCTTGCTATCTTTCCCCTTTTTACTCCTTTATTCCTTCCTTCCATTGGATTAGTACATATTCTCTATTTCTCTTGCTCCTTCTTTTTCTTCCTCTTTTCTGGCTCCTAAATTTCTGAATTGTATTTTCTTCTTAAAATCATGACTCGTACATTTTTTTGTATTAATACTTTAAACATTACTCTTATAGTTTTACCTGAAAACTTTCCAACAAGGCCTAAGGCTTTTCAGTCTTTCTATTATTCTCCTGAACATGAAAGCCCCTTTGTGGGCTTTATAAATTCATTCATCATGTTTCCTATCTTGTATCTTGCTATTATATCAACTATCTATTGCTACAGTGTTGCATAACAAAGACACACACACACACACACACACACACACACACACACACACACACAAATCAGTTAACACACAATAAACATTTACTTAGCTAAAGAGGCTGCAGAGTCTAGTTGATCTGGGCTAGACTTGCTTATGCACCTGTGGTCAGTTGGCTGGCTGGCTGGGTGGCTCTGCTGATCTTGGCTGGGGGTTGGCTAGTGTTGACTTGGTTTTGCCTCATATGTTTCTCACATTCCTTAGCAGGTTAGCCTGGGCAAATTTCCATGGCAAAGACAGAGGTACAGAGTGGAAGCAGAACTGCATCAGTGCTTCTACAAGGCTCTTTGAATCATATCAGCTAATATCCTACCAGCCACATCAAGTCACACAGCCAATCTCAGAATCAAGGGGACAAGAAGTTTTACTGCACCTCTTCAGTGAGAGGAACTGCAAAGTCACATGGCAAAGGGGCATGAATTCAGAGAAGGGTAAAGAATTGAGGTCATGAATGCAATCAACCTATCATACTTAACTTTACCTTTTCTTTGCACCCAAAAGAGAAGTTATGTTTTCCATAAATAACTACATTTGACAAATTTTAGGTAATTTTTTTTAATCCCATACCTTCTTTTGGGTTTTCTTTTTCGCTCAAGTACAACTTGAATGATAAACTCTCTTGGTCTTTTTAAGTCTGAACATTTATTTTACCCTCATTACAGAATTATAGTTTAGCTGGGTATAACATTTAGGCTGCCTTATTTTCCCTCAGCACTTGACACCTCTATCTTTTGACTGTTGCTGAGAGTTTTCCAGTCTAATTGTGCCTTTTATGTTAATGAATTTTTTTTTCTTTCTGAATACCATCATGTTGTTTCTGGACATGGATTCATTTTTTTTTTTTTTTTTTTTTTGCCCTGATTGGACTTAGGGTGGATTTATAATCTGAGTATTTATAGATTTAATTGTGGAACACTGCCAACTTCTATTTTCTTACATATAGATTTTCTACCAACCCTCTATTTCCTTCTTAATCTACCTTATTAAAACTCTGCATTCCCTTCCATATCTCTTTAAATATGGAACAATTTGTTCACTATTATCTAATTCACAAATTTCTTCAACTGTGTCCAGCCTACAGTTTATGCCAATTGTGCTTATCTCAATGGCTATATGTATATATTTCTTTGCTTATAAGGTTTGTCTTTAAATATACCTCTTAATTTGTCCAAGTTTTATGTTATAATTTCATATCTGAGGATCTATGCAAATGGATTTATTTCCTCAAGTGTCTTTAACATTCTTTTTTTTTTAAATGTCAGACTCTCCTATAAAGTTAACTTTATGTGGGGTGGGAATACATGTTCTGCCAAGAGATTTGTGGACAAATTTCAGAATTTTAGTTTCATGGGCTTAAAGTAGAAGGTTTTTGTCTTTTAATTTTCTCTTTCCCTCCTTTTTTCTGTACTTCCACTTATACCTAGAGGCCCCTGCACCAAGTCCAAGATCAACCATTTGAGAACTCTTCCCTACAAAGATTATTTTAGGAATATTTTAGACCTAATTACCACACTTCAGAATATCTTAGTTTAGCTCCAGATCAAGAAGCTAAATACGTAGTTTTCAGCATCATTATGCTCAGCTTCCTCGGAACAAGGATCTACGTAATAGTCAATAGCAGCAAGCTTTTTTAAGTCACTTTTTGTTAAGTGGGAGCAACAGGGAGGAGTCACATCCTAGCCTCTGAGGTCAAGCAGTTAACCTTGCCCCAGGATCTGATCTTATAATACTTTTAATCTCAATTTCATGGGAGCCAATTTGTCGAATGACACTACTACCGGCTTCCAGACTCCAAACGTGGGAGGTCCATGGTTTTGGCCTTGCTCACCAATTTACATTTTTACTCCACTTTGTTCCATATTAGATCTTCGCTTATTTGAGCCTGGCCATCTTTGGTTCGGCTCACTTGTTTTACCCAGTAGTAGTAATGACAGTAGTAGCAATAGTATGTTTGGAGAGGGTACATCAAAGATGAAATAATTTCTACTTGACTAGAAGTCTACACTGAATGTTCAAACTCACATATACACTCACACCCACACCAAAACTAACAACAACAACAACAAAAAAACCCCATACATATCATTTCTGGCCTTAAGTGACATTCTTTAGGTCAAAATGACACATTTTTAGTGGCACGAAATCAATAAACATGAACTGTTATCTTCCAACAAACTACTGCAAGTTATGGTTCAATGCTATTTAATCATTGGAACATTTAAGTAGATTTTATTCCAAAGAACCAGAGTTAAATGCCATGGATTTGCAGCGTGGAATTCAATTTCTTCTTATGAAAATCCAGTTATAACTTATTAAAACTCAAAATGCTTTTGGGGGGGTATGGAGATGAATGACTTTCAGAATAGCCTGAGAGTCGTGAATAAAGAAAAACATTGCTGTGTTTATTTAGAGAGTATTACCCCTTGGAGCCAGCGTTTGCACTAATGCATTTTACATTAGCGAGCCGCATCAGGAAATCCTGACTTTTTGGTGCCAAGGGGGTAATTAATATCAGTTCACGTTCTCAAAATGGTTGTGTTTATGTGGGAATGAGGACTGAGCACTAACATGTTGAGCTTGAAGTTGAAAGCTTGCTGTGAAGTGAGATCTTGGGAAAGAATGGAATACTGAAATTAATGAACAGAAAATAGGATTTCTATGGATAGAATAATATTAGTACTGAAAAGAAAGCCACAGCCACACTTCCTTGCTCTTAATTTACTAAGCATTAACAGAAATAATTCCCTAGTATAGTCATATTGATAGAAGATAAAATCCTTCATACATACAAACAGTATTTTAATCTACTAAAATCAGGAGTCTGAAAGTTAAAAAATTTGATGATCTGTATGAAATAGTATATGAAAATTAACCATTATTCCAAAATCTCCTTCCACAGGTAATAGAATTATATCTCTTACAGATATAAAATTCTTCATATTTGATCTAAGCTGAATAATGAGAGCCACAATAAATGTAAAAATACAATGTTTTTGGTACATCTTTTTTTCTTTTTTTCCAAAAGAAAATTGGCAGGGAAACTAGAATCAAAGTATATACTTCATATAGTGAAAGTCGGAAGACTAAGGAAACCACAGAAAAGCATTAGAGAAAAAAGTCCAAAGAACAAATTGAAGCAGAAGCCAAAATAAAGTTAAAAACCTAAGAGATTTTTACGAAGTCCTACCTAACAAAATTCTCAATGTAAGTACTTAGAAAACATACTATTTATAAAATTATTACAACACACATGCCAAAATGATATACATGATGTATATTTTTACCAGTACCTTAAAATTAACTAAACCTCTTGTTACCAAATATAGAATTCAGTTCATTCAAGTGATGGAAAACAGACGATGATCTTAAAGGAATTATAGTTTGCCCTACTTCATCAGTCAAGAATGATTAGTCACTGGGGTACCCGGGTGGCTCAGCTGGTTAAGTGTCCGACTCTTGATTTTGGCTCAGGTCATTATCTCACAGTTGTGAGACTGAGCCCCACAGAGGACTCCAGGCTGGAAATAGAGTCTGCTTAAGATTCTCTCTCTCCCTCTCCCTCGGTCCCTCCCCCCCACCCTGACTCCAAAATAAATAAATAAACTTAAAAAAATGATTAGTCACTGAACGATTGTGAAGTACACCATACACACAGTATACTAGGCTTGTCATTCCTAAAAATTATGACTCCAAACAGAACATGCTATATGGTGGTGTGAACTGGCCTTCTACTACAGGACCTTACATTAGACTACAGGCTTTGATGCCATCACAAAATAGCTTAGTGAAACAGAAAGGTTAATTCTCTCGTGTCAGAGTCCACACCAATAGGCAATAGAATGGGCTTCATGAGGCCATTCAGGGGATTTCTGTTGTGCTACCAGATTATTTTTCTTACCTATAAGGCCAAAACTCCCCACTAATAGGTCATGTTCCAGCCTTTCGGAAATGGGAAAGAGAAAATGGAGCGCATTTTTAACGATGTGACCTAGAAGCTGAACACATCACTCCACCTCACATTCCACTGGCTGAACTTACAGTCACTGTCCATACCTAGTTGCAATGGAAGCTACTAAATGCAGTCACTGGTCGGGTAGTTATGTGCCCACCCAAAACTTGGGGATTACTTTTTTTAAGAGAGAGAAGAATATTAGGGAATAAGCCATATTCTCTAATACAGATCAAAAATGGTAAAAGCCTCTCAGAATATTCAGGATTTTTTATTCACCTATTTTAAAATTAAATAATTATTTTTAATACACTGTTTCATGAGAAACTTCTTGGTAGGTTATCACAGTTAAACATTATAGCCTAAACAAATGTATCATTCACGTATCTAAGGTCTTAAACTATAGATCTCTATCAGGAAAAAGACAAAATACAAAATATACACGTTTATCCACATATGTACAAGTATATAACCCACACATACACACACCTTTATGCCTGTGCACAATGTATATACATGTACATAAATGTGTGTGTATATAATATCCTCCCTTCATTATCAAAAGTTTCCCAGATTAATAAATTGTATGTATACGTCTTTATTGAGTTAATGAAAATTATATTGCATTGTCTATTTCTGGGAGTTGGGGTTTTAAAAATAAACGAGATTTTATAGTGATTTCTTTTTTGAAATACTGAAATACTTTGGGGCAGCTATGAAGGTAATTAATGAGTAGGGTACAAAAAACCTTGAAAACTTCCAACAAGCAAAACTCTCCAGGAGGTTCTAGTCATTCTATATAAAATCACATTTCAGTAACTCTCTTACTGTTAAGAAGCCAGTTGTTGTTTATGCTCTTGCAGTTAACTCTTATCCAATAAAACATAGCTTGCTAGGGGGGGAAGAACCCACAACTTTGTGCCAATGAAAATGTACTTAAGTGAATCTAACTAGTCTTTGAAATGGCATTAAATCAAACATGGCTTAGTTATAATTAGTGTTTAAGGAAATAGAATATGGTGACATCTCAAATCAGTTGGTTTATTCGATACATAACGTTAAAATGACCAGTTATCCAGAGAAAAAAATGAAAGCTCTAAACTTTACAATGTACAATCAATTTTTGAAAATCAGAAGCAAAAAATAAAACTTTTTTTTTTTAATAAATTTACAAGTTAGGGAAGGTTGCAAGAAGCTATGAAATTGAATATGTAAAATCTAAAACCTTTAAGACTGTGAAAGACATCATAACCTAAGTTAAAAAATAATGAACAGGGGCACCTGGATGGCTCAGTCAGTTAAGAGTCCGACTTTGGCTCAGGTCATGATCTTGCAGTTCATTGAGTTCAAGCCCCACGTCACACTCTGTGCTGACAGCTCAGAGCCTGGAGCCTGTTTCAGAATCTGTGTCTCGCTCTATCTCTACCCCTCCCTGATGCTTTGTCTCTCTCTCTCTCTCTCAAAAATAAATCATAAAACATTAAAAAAATTTTTTTAAATAATGAACAGCCTGAAGACGTGTAATATATAGAAGACATAGGATTAATATATTGGATAGAGAGCTATATATAATTATACATATTTGTGCACATGTGTTTATATTATTTCCTCTCTCTTACACAATAAACATCCCAATAGAAAAATGAAGAAGGGACATTAAGAAGCATTTCACAGCACAAAATAATAAAGTGTCTTTAAGCATTTGAAAAGATACTCAAACTTAACAAACCAGATGTAATTCAAATTAGATCCTGAGATAACACTTTTTAAATTTTTAATGATTATTTATTTTTGAGACAACGCGAGAGACGGAGTGCAAGCAGCGGAGGGGCAGACAGAGAGAGACAAGGAATCTGAAGTGGGCTCCAGGCTCTGGGCTGTCAGCCCAGAGCCCGATGCGGGGCTCGAACTCATGAAACGTGAGATCATGACCTGAGCCAAAGTCAGACGCTTAACTGACTGAGCCACTCAGGCACGCCCCGAGAGAACACTTTTTAAAGCCTATTAAAATTGTAAAAATTAATAAGGCTAATAATCTGTTGCTGGCAAGGCTTTCTCTTTTAGGAGGACACTTTTAAAAATGTACATAGCCTTACACCTAACATATTCAAAATTTACCGTATAGAAATATCTCAATAAACATACAAAAAACCAAAACCCAAACCCTTACCAGATCGATTATGAAAGCTTTGTTTTCCTAATAGTAAAAAATTAGGCACAACACAGAATAGGAAGCATTTGAGATATTTCTAAAACTATTTTAAAAAAGGAAGTTACAATATAGTATAGGTAGTATATAATTCCATTTTTTGTTGAAAGAGACAAAACAATTAACAGATGTTGGCTTATGTGTGTATAATCAAGCTGGAAGAAATATATCAAACTTTTTACAGCTATTACCTTTAAAAGATTAAATTATGGAGCATGTTTGCTTTTGTGTAATCTATTTTTGCTGACTTAATTATTTAACATAATTTTTTTATTAAAAAATTTTATTTTTTAAATGTTTATGTTTGAGAAAGATATATAGCTCCATATCCAAATATTAATCCTATGTCTTCTATATATTACACATCTTCAGTCTTTTTTTAACTTAGGTTATGATGTCTTTCACTGTATTAAAGGTTTAAGATTTTACATATTGAATTTCATAGCTTCTTGCAACTTCCCTAACTTGCAAATTTATTTTAAAAATGTGAGTTTTTTTGCTTCCATTTTTCTAAAATTGACTGTACACTGTAAGGTTTAGAGCTTTCATTTTTTTTTCTAGTGGGGGAGAAAGAGTGTGGGGGAGGGCCAGAGAGAGAGGGAGACACCAAATCTAAAGCAGGATCCAGGCTCTGAGCTGTCAGCACAGAGCCCAATGTGGGGCTCGAATCCACAATCCATGAGATCATGACCTGAGCTGGTCAGGCTCAGGCACCCCACAAATGATTTTTTTAAATGAAAGAAAAAGCAGTGATTTATTAATACAAGTTTTGAGATGGTTTCTAATTAATAGTGAAATTAAAAAATTTCAAGAGCAGGAAGAGTTCTAGTAGCAAGGTGTTTTTTAAAAGAGTACAGTTGACCCTTGAACAACAAAGGGGTTAAGGGCACCAACCCCCTAACATAGTCAAAGATCCATGTATAACTTTTGACTCACCAACAACTTAACTACTAATAGCCTACTGTTGACCAGAAGCCTTACCAATAACATGAACAGTTGATTATATTCTGTGTATGTATTATATACTATATTCTTACAATAAAGGAAGCTAGAGAAAATGTTAAGAAAATCATAAAGAAGAGAAAATAGATTTATAGCATGATAAAAGAATCCACATGTAAGTAGATGGACTCATGCAGTTCAAACCCATGTTGCTCAAGGGTGAGCTGTTCCTTATTTAGAGGTACTTAGTGAAATAATTCAAGGATGTAGTATTTGCTTCCATTTCTGAGTTGAAGTAGAGACAACACAAGATTAGCCATGGCTTCCTAAGTTAGCCAGTAACCTAAGTTAAGTCACTGGTCCATGGGACTTGTCATAACATACTCTCTACTTTGGCATATGTTTGAATATTCCATTAAAAAAGTTAAAAACATGTGCCAAAAACAATGTACCATCACAACTCTACAGAATAATAAGATATTCTTAAACAACTAAACTAGTATAACTGAATATTTTTAAATGTTGATCAATGATCACCATGCTCCTTACTTAGCAAAATTTTGTTTCTAGAATTTTATAGGATGGTATGATATTTCTTCATTATAATACATTTCGCTAAAATAATAACTTCAGTTTTAGGGAATATAGTCTATATGGAGATGTCAAATTTGGTAGAAAACTCCTGGTAAAGTTACTCTTCTTACTAGGCATCGAAGGAGTACGGTAATTTTTGTCACCACCAATTAAAAACTTTTATGAAATAGGACTGTTATAAAACAATTAAACCTTGCAAATGCACTAGTCTCTAGGAAGAAAGTCCTGGAGGAAATTCTGCTTATTAAAATTGCAATTTTAGTTTCCATTAAAAGGAGAATAAGACAACAGAAGATGGGTTGGCAAGACAAATTATTTCTTAATGTCAGTTGAGCTTATTTCCAATGAGATAACAGATCTACACCAGGTTGGGTTCAGTACAATTTTGTCTCCTCAACTCATTTATCTAATTCAGTCATCTTGATTATAGCCTCATGGACTTCATTTTCAGAGAAAGAATTCTATAACAAACAGCCCACACAACATGCTGATTACTGAACAGTTAATTCTAATTAACTTGGGCATGGCAAGAGAATTTTGATAAAGTCCTAGAATACAAATATAGTCTGCTTATACTAGACTAACTTATATAAAAAACCCACAGCAAAGTCTCCAGACAAAACAAGAGAGTCAAAGAGATCTAATTTAAAGAAACAAATGAGAAAATTAAAATCACAAATAATTTATTCTTCCGTTAGAGTTGATACAGTTTTAAATAGCAACAAAGTACACAGTGGTGGAAAATTGGCACAGAACCTATAAGCATTTTCAATCACAATAAGGCTGTCCATGCTTTATCTGTTCAAACTTGATGTCCATTTTCTACTAACCAAGTTGAAAAAATTCTATTCTGACCTTAAAACACACACGCTCTCTCTCATACACACACAGAAACACATTAAAATTCCTTTTGATTACAGTATATTGAGAACAGTACATTTTGCTTATTCAAATTTATGGCACCCCTTCTGTTTTGTTTCCAGTTAGAAGTGGGAAAAACCAATTCAATTATAAAGAATACATCTTATTCCCTGGGCATAGGCAACTGTGATGAAAATAGCAACTTACCTTTGGGCTAGATGTTTTCAGATTATGCTTAAATAATTGTGGTTATAAACTTCACAATGCATGATTTCCTGCCCAATGCAATATCCCTTAATTTACCTAAAATAATCAGGCACAGGACAGTCTCAAATATGATTAAATATGCCATGCTAACAAAGTGATCTAGACTGCAACCTTTATGCTTTTAATACAGATCAGAATAAACCTCATCAATAAGCATTTTCCTAAACATCTCTTTGTGTTATATGAACCAACATAAAAAAGGGAAAAACTTAAATGTGTCCTTTTATAAATGGCATTATTTCCAGTGAAGAAAGTTGAAATAAAGGTTTGTAAAGTCTTCTGAACTATTCTATTTTATAAACCAATTATCCTTCTAATGTTAAAAAATAAACTTACTGGATCAGTGTTGACTCTTCTTTGATATCATTTAAAAAATGCTTTGATATTATTCACTAAGTTCCCTGATTATTCAAAGAAAGTAAAATTAACACTTCCATTTTCAGTTATTGCTATTTTAGGAGAGAATTACCACTTCATTTACATGAAACTGCTACCTAGATTCCTTAGATCCCACATGAAGTAATTCTTATTGCCTCACATTTTAAAACTGTATTATAAATGATCTTTATAAAAACGTTTTAATCCACAAAACTGGAAAGCTTTTAAAAAATGTCTTTTTACTCAAAACTATCACAGTGCCCTTGATTATCTCACAGATAAAAGGGATCTGAATTTCCTCTAAAGAACATAACAGTGGACATATGGTGTGCTTTGTCTTCTCCCTCACCTTTATCTTTTATAGTACACCATTTTGAGACCCACACAATCAAGCATCCACCATGCTCCAATCCACATCAACAGAGGATTTCTGATTCTGTCCAATGCGTAGTGTACCGCCTTGCATATTCACATGAAATAAACATAATATACAAAATATTGCTGCTGTAAAAAGTGTACATTTCCCTCATCCCCTTACAAAAGAATCTGTGGAAAAGTATTAAATTCCCTTAACCTTCATAAACATACAAAGCTGTTCACACCTTTCAGTCTGTAACAGTCCATTTGAAACACAGTTCCCAAATCATTGCAAATTGGTTATGTCATTGTATTTTCTGTCCAATGTTGCCATCTAGAGTAGAAATGTGAAATCAAGAGTATTTTTTAGCTACTAAAGCCTTGTTACAACTAAGCCACAAAGGCTGCTTACTGATGAAACAGCCACTTATCCACAAGGTTTTTCCAAAAACTAGATGGAATGGAAGGATCTCTTCACACAGAGGTGTCCACAGTGCTGAGGTGACAATATGGCTGCTAATAGATACTGGCTATTGGAATGTAAGTACTTTTTCACTGCTGGTAATTTCCATACTGTCCCTAAAAGATAAATTTAAAAATGCAATTAGATAATGATGTGACCATAATTTGACCATAACAGTTTAGCATAGAAAATTATAAATAAATCTTAACACTGTCATACTACAAAAGCAACTTTATCAACAACAAACAGAAATTGTTATATATTTAGTACACAGTATCTCTGTAATTGCTCCTGATATTACGTTCAATTGCAAATGGATTTCAGAGCCTTTGAACCTAGAATAGTACCTGTCACATAGTAGGAATTTAAATGTTTAGTGAATTTTGTTGGAACTCTACTGAGCAAGAATGAATGAGAAGTTCTGGTTCTGAATCCTGGTGTGGTTATGTATTGTGTATTAATTATGTGTTAGTGTAACAACTTTGTGACTGTTTACCTTACTATAATTACTATTATGAATTAACATCAATGGCACCTGTAATAAGTAGCAGGGATGGAAAGGCACCTGGGAGATAAAGGGAAAAGAACCTTCCATCCATACTGAAGAAGCTTGGCTTTTCCCTGAGGCCAACAAAATGTCAGCAAAGGCATTCAGACAGGCAGCTGGTACATAAGGTCAAGAGAAGTGTGTTCATTTTTTTTTAAATTTTTTTTAATGTTTATTTATATTTGAGAGACAGAGAGTAGGGGTGAGGGAGGGACAGAGAGAGAGGGAGACACAGAATTAGAAGCAGGCTCCAGGCTCTGAGCTGTCAGCACAGAGCCTGACACAGGGCTCAAACCCACACAACAGTGAGATCATGACCTGAGCCAAAGACAGACGCTTAACCGATTGAGCCACCCAGGTGCCCCTTGTTTTTGTTGCTTTTAATAAGGTAAACTTGAGCCTGTGGGCTGACAGGACAGAAGAGAAAAAAGAGTACAGATAAAAAGAAGTGATAAATGAGGTAGAATTCTATAAGGGAGGTAAAAAAACACGGTAGGGTTAGATTTTGGAGAAGAGAAGGAACATCTCCTCCTTGAAAAGGAAGAAGAAAGGTAGAAGAGAACCTACTTTAAAAAGATTTCTTAACTGTGTTTAAAAGAGATGCTCATAAAAGCACCTATTCTCCAAAAACAGTACTCATAGGAAGCACATAATCAGCTAATTGTTTCCTTTGGCTAAATTTCCCCTTCCAAGTCACATTAATTATTTTATTTCAAGAAAGTATTCTAGGGGCTCAGTCTGACTCTTGATTTCAGCTCAAGTCATGATCTCACGGTTTCAAGAGACAGAGCCCCGTGTCAGGCTCCGTGCGCTGACAGCTCAGAGCCTGCTTGGGATTCTCGCTCTCCTTTTCTCTCTGTCCCTCTCCCACTCATGCTGCTCTCTCTCAAAATAAATAAATTAAAAATGGATGGAACTAGAGGGTGTTATGCTAAGCAAACTTAGTCAGGGAAAGACAAATATCCTATGACTTCACTCGTACGTAGAATGTAAGATACCAAACACAAGGGAAGGGAAGCAAAATATAATGTATATAAAATACAACATAAAAACAGGGACAAAACATAAGAGACTCTTAAATACAGAGAACAAACTGAGGGTTTCTGGAGGGGTTGTGGATAGGGGGATGGGCTAAATGGGTGAGGGGCACTGAAGAAGACACTTGCTGGGATGAGCACTGGGTGTTATATAGGGGATGAATCACTGGAATCTACTCCTGAAATCATTATTGTACTATATGCTAACTTGGATGTAAATTTAAAAAAATAAAAAATAAATAAAATGTTTTTAAAAAATTAAAAAAAAAAGAATGTATTCTAGAATTAAACTACTTCTATACCTTAGGATAGTACCCTAAAAGTTCATGTTTCTAAAGAAGAAGATATATTTGAAAATCTCTTGAATGCCACTCTGTATCTAATGGAATCATGTACTATAAAGAGAGTTAAGTATTTTAAAAATATTAATGTACTTCCTATAGTTATATTCAGCAAAATTTAAAGTTAGTGCTCATCTTGAAATATTTATGGGTAGAATATCAAATCTAGAATTTGTTTCAAAATACTCTTAAAAGAGGGGCGCCTGGATGGCTCAGTCAGTTAAGCGTCCGACTTCGGTTCAGGTCATGATCTCACGGTCCGTGAGTTTGAGCCCCATGTCAGGCTCTGTGCTGACAGCTCAGAACTTGGAGACTGCTTCGGATTCTGTGTCTCCCTCTCTCTCAGGCCCTCCCCCGTTCATGCACTGTCTCTCTCTGTCTCAAAAATAAATAAACATTTAAAAAAAAATAAAAAAAAAAAAACTCTTAAAAGAAAAAGGTAGCATGGGAGGTATAAAAAGCAACATTAGCAAAATGTTGATAATTGCTGAAATTGGTTGGTAGGTATATAGGGATCCATGATATCCTCTCTTTTGTATTTGTATAAAGATTCCTATAATACAAAGTTTAGAATACGAAGTAGGCAGTCAATGCTTAGCATCTAGGAACGTCTTATTCAATTGCTTAACTCAGCATAGTATTTAGATAATCTAAGTCTATTGTTAGACTCTATTGTTAACTTTCTGAGTCTAAAAATGCTCTTTGAGACTCAGTTTCTTCACTTAAAAGGTAAGACCACTAACATCTCCATCTCTAGATCTTAATTTTCTTTCCATTCATGGTGACATTAATTCCTACCTCATCAGTTTGTTAGGGCACTTAAATAAGAGAGGACATTTTAAAAATTATAAGGTATCATAAATAAGCAAGCCTCAATGCTGGAGGGAAGAGCTCCCCTAGTCAATGTGTGTAATGAAATATTAATGATGAAAGTGATTGCACATATTATGAATCATGTGAAAGCAGAAGAGAAGTTAAGAACTTATATATAAGTTCTTATATATAAGCTATATAAATATAAGCTATAATTTATCTACTATATTATGAATTACTTGACAGTAGTGAAGTCTTAGCCATCCTTATACCCCAAGTACTGAAGAGTGCCTGACACTAATTTATAACACTTCTTCAATAATGTATGCCAAATACTTTATTCAACCAATTACAAACATTTACTGAGCAACTATTATATGCTCATCACCATAATAAATTTGAAAAACAGGGAAGGTAAAACTTGGAAATAAATAAAGTACAATGATAGAAGTTCTATAGAGTTCAGAAACGAAAAGATTAGGGGCGCCTGGGTGGCTCAGCTGGTTAAACATCCAACTCTTGATTTCAGCTCAGGTCATGATCTCACAGTTCGTGAGTTCAAGCCCTGTATCAGGCTCTGTGCTGATGCGCGGAGCCTGCTTGGGATTCTCCTCTCTCTCCCTCTCTCTCTCTCTGCCCCTCCTCCACTCATGTTCTCTCTCTCAAAATAAATAAACTAAAAGAAAAAAAAAGAAATGAAAAGGTTAACACAGCTAAAATAATTAGAAAAACATTTCAGAGAATGTAGAAACGTTAAGAAAATAGTAAAAATATGAATAGCAGAGAAAAGAAAAAGGGGTATTTCAAATAAAGGAGTAGCTAAAGCAAAGGTATGATGGAAAAACGGGTAAAGAATGCTGAGGCAAGTAGGGAGTAAAAAAGGAATATAAAATAATGAGAAGCAGAAGCTAGTAATTACTTGGTAATACAGAACGTGGAGTAACAAAATAAGTCTGGCTAATAATAATAGCTAACTCTTAATATATCTCAATAACTAACACCTTATACACACCTTGGTGTGTCAGACACTAATAAATGCTTTGTGTCCATCTATAACCTATACAGTAAATATTATCTCCACTTTATAAATGAAGAAGTTGCACTGAGAAATTAAGTAAGTTGACCCACACTTGATCCCACTGCTGGAATCAAATCAAACCACAAGCAAGGCCAAAAAAAGTATACTGTATATCTGCAACCATTAGCAAATTCTAGGGTTAAAAGTATGGGTTTGGGAGCCAGAAACCAATTTCCACTACTTAACATGAACTAGTATGAACTCCACTACTTAACAGCTTCTTGCCCTTGAGAAAGTTACCTATTCTCCTTTCCTCGATTTTCTCACCTGACAAGGAAGAGTGATCATACTCTCCACCTGAAAAAGTTATTACGGAAGAAAAACCTGAAAATGCTCTTTGGATTACTCAAGAACTGACATTGCTGGAGACAGCCTATGAAAGTGAGTTCTAGTCAGTACAGGTTCTAGTCACTCAGAATTTGCCACCCAGCTGTACCACTTCTTGGCTCTGTCATCTTGGGTAAGTCACTACAACTCTCTAAACCTCAGTTTCTCTATGTCTGCTTTTTCAATTTTTTTTTTTTAATTACAAAATTCCTCTGATTAGAGTGTAAAGAAATAATGAGAAAGAAAGACAACAGAGTGGAAGGATCCTGCCGTGATGAAGGTAGGAGATGTTGATGGTCTCAACTAAGATAAGGCAGTGGTTACAGAGAACTGGATGGATTTAGGAAGGAGGATTAACAAGATTCTGTCATGTATAAGATGGAGAGAGGGAGGAAGACTTAAATATCAAATATGGCACCTGACATTCTAACTTAATGATAATACCTCTCTTCTTTGATAGAGAATATAGAAAGGAGGAGTTAAGTTTGGGTAGAAAAATTATGAATTTGTTTTGGTTATGCTACATTGATATACTTATGATACATCTAAGTGGAGATGTCCAGTAGGCATCTGATTTTGAGAAGCAAGAGTCAGACTGGAAATAGAGATCTAGGAGTCAACGGCATGGTAAACTGAAACCATGTGAGTAAATGAGATTATCTAGGGAGAGTATATTGAATGAAGAGTCTCTAGGCTAGAAACCTGAACAATACCAATCATCTTTAAATTTCTTCCTTTTAAATATTTTTGAATGCTTATTTATTTTTGAGAGAGTGACAAACAAGAGTGTGAGCAGGGCAGGGACAGAGAGAGAGGGAGACACAGAATCTGAAGTAGGCTCCAGGCTCCGAGCTGTGAGTACAGAGCCCAATGCAGGGCTCCAATCCACAAATGGTGAGATCATAACCTGAGCTGAAGTTGGGACGCTCAACCGACTGAGCCACCCAGGCGCCCCAAAATTTCTTTTATTCATCAAATCAAATAAATCTTAAAATTATTCTGTCACAGTACTTTTTAGGGATCCCTCCCTCTTCTCTCTCTCTTTCCTTCCATTTCTTTCTTTCAGTAGGCTTCACGCCCAGCAAGGAGTCCAACACAGGGCTTAATAAACTCATGACCCTGAGACCATGAGTGGGATCCTTAATCCACTGAGCCACCCAGGTGCTCTCTTTCTGTATTCTTATGATCACCGTCCATGTTTAGGAAGTAAAGGCCTTATTTATTCACTTACTTATACTTTATTTATCAGTATCTACTGACTACTTGAGATGTTCTACTAGGTGATGGAAACTCAAAAGTGATAAAAAATAGACATGGTGCTGTCTTTAAAGGACCGACATTCTAGGGGAAGGGAGCATGAAATACGTAATATATAATCTGTCAATGGAGATATATGCTATGTTGAAAAATTGAAACATATAACATAATTAATGAAACTTCCCGACTAAAATGAGGAACAAGGCAAGGATGTCCCCTCTCACCACACTTTTACAACACTATACTGGAATTCCTGGGTTATGCAATAAGGGAGAGAAATAAAGATATGCAGATGACATGATCATCTAAGTAGAAAACCCCAAAGAATCAACAAAAAAAATCTTCTGAAACTAATAAGCAAGGATCATAGGATACAAGGTTAATATATAAAAATCAATCATTTACCTATATACCAGCAATGAACAAGTGGAATTTGAAATTAAAAACAGTACCATTTATGTCAGCACCCCCAAAAATGAAAATCAGATACAAATCTAACAAAATATGTGTAAGATACATATGAGGTAAACTAAGAAAGTGATGCAAAAAATCAAAAAAAAACTAAACAAATGAAGAAATGTCCCACATTTATGGATAGGAAAATCAATATTATTAAAATGTCAATTCTTCCTCACTTGATCTAAAGATTCAACAAAATCCCAATCAAAATTCCAGTGTTATTTGTGGTTACTGACACATTGATCCTAAAGTTTACAGTACAAGAAGTATAAGACCCAGAAAAGAAAACAGCCACACAGTATTAAAGAAGAACAAAGCCAGAGGACTGATACTTCCGACTTCAAGACTTACTATAAAGTCACAGCAACCAAGACAGTGTGGTATTGGTGAAAGAACAGAAAAGTAGATCAATGAAACATTACAGAGAGCCCAGATATCAACCCACATAAATATAATAAACTGATCTTTGACAAAGAAGCAAAGGTAATAATACAATGGAGCAAAGATAGTCTTCTCAACAGTGTTAGAATAACTGGACATCCACGTGCATGACTCAAGACACAGATCTTACACCCTTCACAAAAATGAACTCAAATTGGATCCTAGACCTAAATGTAAAATACAAAAGAGTAAAACTCCTAGAAGATAACATAGATGAAAACTTAGATGACTCTGGAATTTGGTAATGACTTTCCAGATACAACACCAAAGGCACAATCCATGAAAAAAATAACTGGTAAGATGGACTTCATTAAAAGTAAAATATTCGACTCTACAGAAGACAGAGCAAGAGAATGAGAAGGCAAGCCATGAAGACAATATTTGCAAATGACACATCTAATAAGGACTGTTCCCCAAAATATACAAAGAATTCTTAAAATTCAACAATAAGAAAACAAACAACCCAATTAAAAAATGGTCCAAGACCTGAACTGACACCTGGCTAAAGATATAAAGGTGGCAAATAAGCGGATACGAAAAGATGTCCACATCATGTCATTTACAGAAACACAAATTCTAATAATGAGATACCACTACACACCTATTCAAATCGCCAAGATCCTGAACACTAACACCACCAAATACTGGCAAGGATGTGGAAAGACAGAAACTCTCAATAAATGCTGCTAAGAATACAAAATGGTAGTCACTATGGAAGACAGTTTGGCAGTTTCTCACAAAACGAAAAGACTCTTACCATATAATCCAGCAACCATGCTCCTTGGTATTTATCGAAATGAGTTGAAATTTATGCCCACACAAAAACCTGCATACGGAAGTTTACAGTTTTATTCATAATTGCCAAAATTTAGAAGCAACCAAGATGTCTCTGAGTAAATGGATGGATAAACAAACTGTGGTACACCCAGACAATGGAATATTACTCAGCCCTAAAAAGAAATATGCTATCAAGCCACAAAAAGTCCTTAAATGCGTATTATTAAGTGAAATGCCAGTGAAATGAAAAGGCTACATACTACCTCATTCCAAGTACATGACATTCTGGAAAAGGTAAAAATATGAAGAGATCACTGGTTGCCAGGGGTTAGGGAGGAAAGAGAGATGAATAGAGGGAGCAGAGAAATTTTAGGGCAATGAAACTATTCTGTATGATACTATAATGGTGGATACATGTCATTATACATTTATCAAAACCCATATAATGTACAACACCAAGAGTGAACTCTAATGTACACTATGGGCTTGGGGTGATAAAGATCTCTTGATGTAGGTTCACTGACTATAACAAATAGAGCACTTTGGTGTGGGATATTGACAGCAGGAGAGGCTATACATATATAGGTTATGCCCATATATGAAAACTCTCTGTACTTTCTGCTGCATTTTGCTGTGAACCTAAAACTCCTCAAAAAAAGAAAGTCTATTTAAAAAAAAAATTAAAACATGGGGAGCCTGGGTGGCTAAGTCAGTTAAGTGTCCAACTCTGATGTCAGCTCAGGTCATGATCTCACAGTTCACGGGATCAAGCCCTGCATCAGGCTCTGCGCTGACAGCACAGAGCCTGCTTGGGATTCTCTCTCCCTCTCTTTCTGCCCCTCCCCAGCTCAAGCATGCGCACACACACATGATCTTCTCTGTCTCTCAAAATAAATTTAAAACAAGAATTAAAATATGTTTCCAGTCAAGATGGACCTCCAGCATGAAACAACCAAAAACCACTCAACACATATGAAATAATCCTATTCAGGACACAAGGTAACAAAGGACACCAATCTGAGAAACTAGGAACAAATGAGGTGAGCCCTCTGTATGTTTTACTGCACTGAGAGTCTCTACACTGCAGTGTGTGGAGTGAAACTAAGGCTGACTCTGAGTTAGAGAAATAAAGCTTAGAGTCTGGAAAGAGAACAGGAGCTAGAGTTCACAGGATCAAGTACCAGAAAGGAAAGAAATGCAGAGAGAGAGAACTGTGGAAATCTGAAGAGGAATTCTCTTGAGTATTCAGCATAGTACTGACATGCAAATGTATGCAAGGAAAAATACCAACCGCAAGGATTAGGGGAAACAATACTTGGCATTCATAAAGAAATAGTGCTTATTCCCACCAGCCAGAGTGAAACACCTTACAATTCAAGGGTCTGGGTGGAGTATTCAAAAAGATTTTACCTCAGTAGTAGAAATACTTAGCCCAGGACTAAACACTGCTCTGGTCCTGCCTAACAAACCTTAAAAGCAATCCTCATAAGATCAAGCTGTGTCTAAGTTACTTACCTGTATCCTAAAACAAAGCTCCAGTATATTTCTAAGAAGACATACCTTATCTATCACCCAACGACGTAAAAGTGTTAGTCACAGTTTCTGACATACAATGAAACATAATCATGCATGCAGAGGATGAGGAAAATGACCCATAATGAGAAGGAAAAAAAACAAACAATTAATCAAAAGAGACCCAGATGTTAAGAATTATCAGAGAAGGATATTAAAATAGTTATCATACTTGTATTCCATATGTTCAAAAATTTAGGCAGAGACATGGAAGATATAAAAAGGCCCTAAACTGAAATCCTATTTAAAAAACCCAACTTGAAATTCTAGAGATGAAAAATACAATGTCTGAGATGAAAAATACCCAGGAATGGATTAAAAGCAGATAAAAAATGAATAGGAAAACATCAATGAACTTTAAGATATAGCAAGAGAAACTACCCAAAAAAAAATAGAAAAAAAGGGAAAATAAAAAATAGAGGATCAGTGTACTATGGCACAACTTTAAGCAATCAAATATACACACTGAAAAGGACAGAAAGGGATATAGAGGTAAGAGACAGGAAAACTACTTGGTCAGAATGTTTCCAAATTTGATCAAAACCATGAAGCCATAAATCCAAGAAGCTATATGAACCCCAAGCATAAAAAACAGATAATTTCACAAAGGGAAAATCGTAAAAAACAGCCAAAAAAAAAAAAAAAAAAAAAAAGTACACTAACTACCAGAAAAGAAAGATAACAGCAGATGCCTTCTTGGAAATAATATAAGCAAGAAAACAGTAGAGCCACATTTTTAAAGTGCTGAAAGTAAAAAAAAAAAAAAAAAAAAAAAAAAAAAAAATCCTGTCAACCTAGGATTCTATACCTAGAATAAATATTTTCCAATAATGGAAGAGAAATAAACACCTTCTTGAACATACATAAGCTGAAGACCTGCATTACAATAAACATTAAAACAAAGTCTTTCAGGAAAAGGAAACTGATACCAGATGGAACTATGAATCCATCATAGGAGGGAAATGAATCCACCATAGGAGTGAAGAGCACCAGACATAGTAACTACATGAGTAAATATGTAAGATTTTTTTCTTATTACTGAAATATCTTTAAAGGATAACTGCTTTTTAAAAAACAAAAAAATTCCATGTACCATATAGTTTATAACATATGTACAAGTAAAATTTATAATATTAACAGAAAGTTGAAAAGGAAAAAATGAAAGTAAACTATTGAAATGGTTCATACTATACATAAGGTGGTATAACATCACTTAAAATATGTTACAAAATGGATGAACCTTAAAAACATTATGCTAAGTAAAAAGAGCCAATCACAAAACATCACATGTTGCATGATTCCATTTATGTGAAACATTCAGAATAGGAAAATCTATACAGACTGAAAGTAAACTACCTGTTTCCCAGGGCTGGGTGTTTAGAGATAAATGACTATACTGGAAAAAGAAATCCCATTTAATGGTACACTCTAACATGTTAAGTGAATTGAAGTTCATGAATTAATCAATAAAGATGGTTTTCTGGGGAGCCTGGGTGGCTCGATTGGTTAAGAGTCTGACTCTTGGTTTTGGCTCAAGTCATAATCCCATGGTTCGTGGGATTGAGTCCCGCAATGGGCTATGGAATGACAGCACAGAGCCTGCTTGGGATTCTCTCCCCTCCCCCTCCTCCACTCACACTCTCAAAATAAACTTAAATAAATAAATAAATAAATAAATACATAAATAAAATCTATTAAAAAATGTTTTTTAAAAGCAGAAAAAAATTGTTCAAAATAAGACAGAAAAAGAAACGGAGAATAAAGAACAATAAAAAAAAAAAATCAAGATGACAGATACAACCATATTCATAATTACATAAAACATAACGTTCAAAGCCCCTCCATTAAAAGGCAGAGATTGTCAGATTGGATAAAAAAGAAGGACCTGACAAATGCTGCCTTCATGAAATACAACTCAAACATAAAAACACAAATATGTTCAAAAAAAAGGGATAAGGAGTGCCTGCCTAGCTCAGTTGGTAGCGCATGCAACTCTTGATCTCAGGGTTGTTAAGTTCTAGCCCCATGTTGGATGTAGACATTACTTAAAAATAAAATCTTTAAAAAAGAAATTAAAGGATAAAAAAGATTTATAATTCTATCACTAATCCAAAGGAAGTTGGTGTGGCTATATTAATATCAGACAAAAAGACCTCAGAGAAAAGAATACTATCAAGGATAAAGGAAGTTTTTTCATAATAGTAAAAGGAGTACATTAATCAACACATAAAAATCCTAAAAATGTGTAAACCTTAAGAAGGTAGCATTCAGATATATGAAGCAGAGGCACCTGGGTGGCTCAGTCAGTTAAGCATCTGACTCTTGATTTTGACTCAGGTCAAGGTCTCAGGGTTGTGAGTTAGAGCCCTGTGTCAGGTTCCACACTGGGCGTAGAGCCTGCTTTGGATTCTCTCTCCCTCTCCTCTGCCCCTCCTCAACTCATGCTTGCTCTCTCTCAAAAAAAAAAAAAAAAGATACATAAAGCAAAATGGAAAGAACTGCAAGGAAAAATAGACAAACACAAATTATAGCCAGAGATTTAAAATATTCTTCCCAATAACTAATACAGTAGAAAGAAAATCAGTGAAGATATAGGGGACTTGAATAACACTATCAACCAACTTGATCTGACATTTACAGAACATCCTCACAGACCAGATTCTGGGCCATAAAGTAAGTCTCAATAAATGTGGGAGAATTCAAGTCACATTAAGTATGTTCTATTATGAGGATGGAATTAAATGAGAAATAAGTTACAGAAAAATATCTGGAAAATCTCCAAATATTTAAAAAGTAAATTATATATTTTTAAATAACACTTGGATCAAAGGAGAAATCAGAAGCAAACTCAGGAAATATTTTCAACTGACTGAAAATAAGAACATAATATACACAAATTTGTGGGCTGCAACGTAAGAAGTACTTAGAGGGGAATTTATAGCAATAAACATCTATATTAGGAAGCGGGGCAGTTCTTAAATCAATGAGAATTCAGCTATTACCTCAAGAAACCAGAAAAGAAGAGCAAATGAAACCCAAAGCAAGCAGAAGTAAAGAAATAATAAGAGGGCAGAAATCAAGGAAACAGAAAAACAAATGGGGGTGGGGCAGGGGGGAGGGAATCTATAAAACCAAAAGCTGGCTCTCTGAGAAGATCAATAAAGTACATAAAAACTGCTAGGCAGATTAACTGGGGGAAAAAAAGAAGAGAAGATACACATTCCCAATATCAGAAATGAAAGAGGTAGTATCACTACTGATACTAGAGATACTAAAAGGATAAAAAAGAAATCAACAAAACAAATGAAATGGACAAATCCCTTAACAAATAGAAACATCTCTTCAAGAAGAAATAGATAACCTGAATACCTTACGTCTAATAAAGAAAATAAATTTGTAATTAAAAACCTTCCTGCAAAGAAAATCCAGGTCCAAACAGCTTCACTAGTGAATTGCACCAAACATTTTAGAAGGAATAATACTGATTTCATCCACATCCTTCAAGAAAACTGAAAAGGGATCATTTCTTCCCAACTCACTTTATGAAGCCTGTGCTATTTTGATAACAAAACCAGATAAAGGCATTAAAAGAAAACTAGAGTCCAATATCCCTCATAGATGCAAAAACTGTTAACAAAATTTTAGGTGATCAGCTCTAATAACATATAAAAAGGGTAATACATAGTTTATCCTAGCTACGCAAGATTGATTTAAAACTTGAAAATCAAAGAATATTATTTAACACACTAAATTTAAAAAGGAAAGCTATGATTCCTTCAAAAGATATGGAAAAATCATTTGACAAATTTCAGTATTCATTCCTGATAAAAATTCTCAGCCAACTAGGAATACAAGCAACAAGTTCTATCTGATAAAGGATAACCACACAAACCCTACACATCTCATGTAAGGCTGAAAGGCCAACTGTTAACCCCCTAAGAGCAGGAGTAAGACAAAAGATGTCCACTCTCACTATTTATATTCAACATTGTGTTAAAGGTTTTAAGGTGAGGTTAGATTAAGGGGGAGAAAAGCGGAGCATTCAGATTGTAAAGGAAAAAATAAGTCTTTTTCCACACACATGATTTCTATGTAGAAATTCTGACAATCTACAAAAAAAACTACTAGAAATAATAAGTGAGTTAATATTACAGTTCTGGTAAAATATCAATATAAAAAAACAAACTACTTTTATACAACCAGCAATTAACAATTGTAAATTAAAATTTTAAAAATTTACAATAGTATCAAGGATATAAAAATACCTAGAGACAAATCTGACAAAACCTATGTTAAGACCTGTATGCTGAAAACTATATAACACTGCTGAAAAAAAAATTTAAAGGGACATATGCCATGCTCATAGGATGGATACTCACTGACTTCATGTTAAGATACAACTCTCTGAGAATCTATACGTGTAAAGCAATTCCCATCAAAATATCTGTAGGCTTTTTGTAGAAATTGACAAGCTGATTATAAAAATCATATGGAAATGCAAAAACCCAAATGCCTAAACAATTTTGCAAAGGTTAAAGCTGAAAAACTAACAACACCCGATTTCAAAACTTACTGTAAAACTATAGTAATAAAGACAGCATGGTATTGACATAAAGACAGAGAAATAGGTCAGTCCAGAAATTGACATTTTATGATTTTCAGCAAAGGTTCAAAGACAACTCAGAAAGAAAGGCTAATCTTTTCAACAAATAGTGCTGAGAAAATTAGCTATCCATTTGAAAAAATAAGATGCAAACTTCAATTCGTGCTTCATAGAAAAATTAACTCAAAATGGATTATAGACTTAAATGTAAAGCCTAAAAATATAAGGCTTCTAGGGATGCCTGGGTGGCTCAATCGGTTAAGCACCCAACTCTTGATTGCAGCTCAGGTCCTGATCTGCGAGATCAAGTTCCGTGTTGGACTCTGCGCTGACAGTGCAGACAGAGCCTGCTTGGGATTCTCTCTCTCCCTCTCTCTCTGCCCCTCCCCTGCTCATGTTCCCCCCCGCCCCTGCCGAAAATAAAGTATAAAATTAAATTAAATTTTTAAAAAATATAAGGCTTCTAGAAGAAAGCATTAAGAGAAAATATTTGTGACTCTGGGTTAAGTGAAGATTTCCCACACATAAAACCAAAAGCATGATCCATAAAAGACAAAGTTGATAAATTCGACTTCATAAAAATGTTAAAGTTCCTGTCTTCAAAAAACAATGTTGAAACAATGAAAAGAGAAGCAACAGACTGGAGAAAAATATTTGCAAATTACATATCTGATAAAGGATTTGTATGTACAATATATAGAGACCTCTCAATATTCAATAAGAAAATAAGGGACTGAATTTTTTTTTTAATAAGCAAAAGATTTGAACAGACATTTCAGAGAAGATACATAGATGGAAAAATAAGCACATGAGAAGATAAGTCATTATCACTTGTCCTTTAGGACACGAAAATGAAAAGCACAATAAGCTATCACCAGACATACACCAGAATAGGTAAAATTGAAAAGACTGACTCATTGAAAAGTATCAAATTGTGTACTTTTAATATATGCAGTTTATGGAATGTCAATAATACTTCAAAAAAGTTGTTTAAATACAGAAGGGTAGGAAAATACAGTAGTCCCCCCTTACCCACAGTTTTGCTTTCTACAATTTCAGTGACCTGTGGTCAACTGCGGTTCAGTAGCAGATGATCCTCCTGACATATTGTCAGGTCAATAGCAGCCCAACACCATGTCACATGCATACATCATCACCTCACTTCACCTTATCGTGTAGGCATTTTATCAGCTCACATCATCACAAGGGTGAGTACAGTACAATAAGATATTTTGAGAGAGAAAGACCATATTTGTATAACTTTTATTACAGTATATTGTTACAATTATTTTTCTATTCTTTACTGTTAATCTCTTCCTGTGCCTAATTTAAAATTATACCTTACCATAGGTGTATTTACATAGGTAAAACATAGTATATACAGGGTTCAGTACTATCTGTGGTTTTTAAGAGTCTTAGAACATATCCTCTGTGGGTAAAGGGGGGCTACTATAAAGTGAGGCAATGCAAGATGTTACTATTTTACATAGGTAGAAGGACTCCTTGATATGATACGGTGACAGAACAGAGCAGAGATTTGAAGAAAGGGAGGAAGCCAACTATACGTCTCGGGGAAGAGTTCTGGCAATAAAGGGTGCAGCAAATACAAAGGTTCTGAGGTAGAAATATGCTTGATGTGTTTAAGGAACAGTAAAGTGACTGCAGCAAAGTGAATGAGGGCAGCTATAAATACAGGGATGAAGTGAGGGGTGCCTGAGTGGCTCAGTCGATTAAGCGTCCAACTTTGGCTCAGATCATGATCTCAAAGCTCACTGAGCTTGAGCCCCACATCAGTTTCTGTGCTGACAGCTCAGAGCCTGGAGCCTGCTTCAGATTCTGTGCCTCCCTCTCTCTCTCTGCCCCTCCCCCTCTTGTGTGCTCGCTCTTTCTCTCTCTCTCTCTCTCTCTCTCTCAAAAATAAATAAATAAATATTTAAAAAATTCTAAAAATACAGAGATGAAGTGGTGGGACAGGTAGTGGGGGCACAAGTCATGTAGGACTTTGTAGGTTATTCTAAGGTCTTGCTTTTACTTTAAGTAAGACTGAAGTCACCACAGGGCTTTGCACAGTGGGGTGGCATAATCTAATGTTTTTAAAAGATCATTCTGGGTCCTATGTGGAGCATATCCTATAGCAGAGCTAGGACAAAAGCAGAAGACCAGTTCAGGTGAATGACAGTTGTAACTCTGACTTGGGTAAGAGCAGAAGGTTGTAAAAATGGCAGATACTGGATATATTTTGAAGGGAGAGGTGATGAAATTTGCTGGTTGACAAGATGCTTGATTTGCAAAAAAGAGGGGAGCCAAGGTGACTCCAGGTTCTTGGCCTGAGGAACTGAAAGAATCAAGCTGCTGTTTAGTGATATGGGAAGAAATGATGGAGAAACAACAGCCCCTAGCAAGGCTTATCTCTCAATTTCCCCCCTTTGAATTCACTGTGCACACTGCTAGAAGAGTCATCTGCCTAAACCACCACTATAATTATATTACTATTGGATTTAAGAATCTGTATTAGTTTTCTGTTCCCTTCATTATCTTGAAGAGGTGAACTACTTTCCCTAAAATGAAAAGACCAACAAGTGTTTGGATTGGGGGATACAGATAAGGTGAAATCTCTGATAAATATGGGCAGACTACTAACACTGAAGTAGCTAAAATGGTCCCCTCTTCATAGCCTTTTCTAGTGGGGAAGGAGAGGTGGCTGGCATCTAGCCAAACGTCACGGGTCTTTTTCTATAGTACCATCCCAAATTCCTAGGAACTTTATGGAGTGGAATAATTATAATGAAAGAGGTAGTGTATCACGTATCTATCATATATGCTATATATCACAACACATAATCTTTCACATATCATGTTCACCAAGTGCCACGCACAGCTAATATATTATATACATCATTTAAAATGTCTTATAAAGGCTTCAAATGATGTCAGGATACAGTCCAAGTCCCGTAACATGGCTTGTGAGAGTCTTCCCAATCTAAACCTAACTTCTCTTTCCAATCTTGCCTCTCCCTCCCCATGCTTCTACTTTACTCAACCACACCCCTTAACACTAGTAGTCCTTTGTGAATGCACCTCTTTCTGACTAGAATACACTTCCCTCTTCTATGTCTACTTGTCTAATACCTACTCGTCCTTGGGCCCTCACACTATTATAATACTTCCCAAAGAACATTTTTTCTGTGATCTAGATTAGTATCCCCCTTCCACAAAAGTCTTGACTTCAAGGACTTCTCATACTATATTATACCATCTGTTTATTCTTCTGGATCTCATCTAGATTTATCTAAATTTAAGCTCATAAAGGTAGAGTTTATGTCTATCTTTATTTCCCAATGTACCCCAATTGTAGATACTTGGCATATAAATGTTGCTCAAGAAACATTTACTTAATGACTGATGTTAAGTTTAGGGGATTTAGAAATACGTCATTTAGAGAGAAAACGGTTAGTTTAGTCCACAACATGCTGAAGTTGATGGAAATGGCAAGACATCCAAATAGAGATGTTCTGTACAAGTTGAAAAAATGGAGCTGAAGTTGGTTTGCAGAGGGTGGGCTAAGGATACTGAAAATATAAGGCAGGGTGAGTAGAGAGACCAAGAAAAACACTGACCCAAACATTTTTACTTAAAAGAAAGACAAGAAACAAGTGAGACAAGAAAATGAAACAATAAAGAAGGAATCACTAGAAATCTAAGAGAAGTAAAGAAGCACAGTAATTAGAAGCAAAGAAGACCATTCAGGAATGAAAATAGGAACATGTGTCAAATGTGTCAAAAGTGAAGGCAAGAGGGGCACCTGGGTGGCTCAGTTGGTTGAGGGTCCAACTCTTATTTTTGGCTCAGGTCATGACCTCACGGTCGTAGGACTGAGCCCCGCATGGGGCTCCACACTGAGGGTGGAGCCTGCTCGGGATCCTCTCTCTCCCTCTCCCTGTGCCTCACCTGCTCGTGCACAGGCACTCTCTCTCTCAAAATAAACAATAAACATTCAAAAGTGAAGTTAGAGAGACCAAAATAGCTAGCTGTTCCACCAGCTGTAGGGAGCATAGGACCTAAAATAGTGCCCAGCACATGAAGATAATTAATAAACATTTGTTGACTGAAAGAATAAATGATCAGAAGCTCATTTTTTAAAAAGTTAACTTGTGGGGGTGCTTGGGTGGCTCAGTCAGTGGAGCATGGGACTCTTTGATCTTAGGGTCGTGAGTTCAAGCCCCACATCAGGCGTGGAGCCTACTTCAAAATATCAATCAATCAATTAATTAATTATAAATAGATAAAAATTAAAAAGTTAACTTGTGGACTAGAATGAGCCTAAATCTTGTGCTCAGGAATCTTGCCCTTAAGCACTCATTAGCCAAGACTTTTTTTACTTTTAAAATCTAAATAAAATTTCTGCCTAACCCTTTGATTGAGTAATAGTGTATTTTTAAATATATGACTCATTTGTCCTTACCCTTTTAAGTCTCTTTTATCTCTTTTATCACTTAAATAGGACGTGTCAGTACAAGGCGTTGTAGGCTTGAGAGAGCACTGATAAAAAAATTGCTCATACCTCAAGTTCTGATTAGTACTGCACTGTGTTGTTCCTCAAACCAGATCGCCAACACTGGCCCTGGAACCATAACTTACAAAAAAAATAAGCTGTTTTAGGTAGCTTAAGTAGTGAGCAGACCAGATTTTCCTCACTAGAAGGTCATTAGACAAATCTGAAATCAATCTAAGGAAACTGCCAACATAATACATCATTTTCATTATAATTTAGAGTATGCATAACAGCAAGATTCAGAAAACAATGACTGTGGCACAGATTAGTTAAGTCTGAAAAGTTTACTGGTGAAAAGAAGGAACTTAAATAAATACTAGGTTCAAGAGGATACAGTCATCTTAGAATGAGCTACATCTCTACATATGTGAAAGCAGAAGGAAAGATAACGGGATAAACGTTAAAAAAAAAAAAATTTTTTTTTTAACGTTTATTTATTTTTGAGAGAAAGAGAGTGAGAGAGAGACAGAATCCGAAACAGGCTCCAGGCTCTGAGCTGTAAGCACAGAGCCTGACGTGGGTCTCGAACTCACGAGCCATGAGATCATGACCTGAGCTGAAGTCAGACGCTCAACGACTGACTGAGCCACCCAGGCGCCCCGAGATAAACATTTTTAATACTTGAAATAAGGGATATGAAGGCAGGCAACAGAGGCAGAAGTAACTATGGATTTAAAGAGACAGGACATCACCAATGTGGCAGAAGGTAATGGATATGCTGAAACGAAGACAAGAGCTACTAAGAGAGTTGACACAGATGGATTCCGTGTCTCTATGTGTCAATGCACAGTCTTCAGCAATAAATGTGAGGGAGATGAGAGAAATCAGGGGCTTTAGAAGAGGGAATGATGTCTGGAATGCCCCGGTAAAGACCAGAGAGAGAGAAAGAGAAAGAGAATATGAATATGAATGGATGCTGGGTCTCAGAGATAAGACATGTTTTACATGTGACAGTAACTATGGTCAGCTGTGCTAGCATTCTATGAAAAAGACTTAAAAGTAAATTTTTTTGTTAACTCATATACTATGAACAGGAGGAGGGAAAAACAAGCCTCAAGTGAAAAACAACCTTATCAAGGGTGAGCAAATAATGGGGCAATCACACAGTTGGCCAAATAATTTACCTGGTCATATCCATAAGGCCTCTGCTGTGGCGGCTGTGGTGGTCCAGGCTGCGTTGGTCTATAACCCCCATACTGCTGACCTTGTCCTTGTGGGTAGTTAGGATACTGAGGACCTGGACCACCCTGTGAAGGACCTGCAAAATAATTAACATAAACAAAAGCCCAGATAAAAACAGAATTCTTGAAAGGGTTTAGAACCAGGTGTTATCACATTTTTATATCTAAACAAAAAAGATAGTTGGTATCTTGATCTTCTCAAATGCTTTTTGAAATAAATTCCAAAGGTTGTAAGAATGAAAATATTATAAGGATAGTGCCATGTACAAAATGTTTTGATTCGGTGTAACCAGTAAGATATGTGTTAGTCATGAATTTTTTTCCAAATACGTAAAAGCGACTCAGGAGATGTTAAGCAGGTTAATTCCATGGTATCAAGAAAATTCATCTATACCACTACTAGAAAGTTAACCACTGTAAGCAACAGGTAAAAGAAAAAGCAACAAGGGCCCTGGGTGGTTCAGTCAGTTAAGTGTCAACTCTTGGTTTCAGCTCAGGTCATGATCTTATGGTTCATGAGTCTGAGTCCCTCACGGGCCCAGCTTCAGGCTCTCTCCTCTCTCGCTCTCTCAAAATAAACAAACTTTAAAAATAAAAGTAAAAAGTAAATACAAGAAAAAGCAAGAAGCAGATTCAAATTAAAATACTGAAATAATTTCTAAATAAAGTTTGAGAATCAATGATATTTACAGCTGTATGACTCTAGATTTACACTTGCAATCACCAGAGAATCATAAAGAATAATTTTCCATGAAATTCTAGATTGATATTTGCAATCACCAAAAGAATGCTTTATGCTCTGCATTAATAAGTTTACTACCACAATATTTTCAAACCAAAACCAAAGACTTGAAAAGCCACAGGTTGCATGTAAAAGAACTTGATTCAAAAGTTACACTCTGTGTACCAATCACCTTTAATACTTAACCCATAAAAATGAATGATTTCCAATTCCAGAGATGGCAAGGGACTAATTTGGCTTGCCAAACAAATATGTCTGTTTCATAAATTCTACTACTGCCTATTGTAAAGAATGCTTTATAAAGCATAAGCCGCAAAGCTTTGACACTTAAATGTTTTCTATCATAGCCATTCAAAATCTGCCATAAAAAAAACACTGATGGCAGAGGAAAGTGTCAAAGAGAATAAATGTTCAAGCTTAAATAAATTCCATCGGTCTATTATTTATTTAATTATTATACACTCAATTATTAAAAGCCTAACTCTTCTATTAGAAGAAAGTATGACAACAGAAGCCTACAAATAAGCAAAATGGGAACTTCTCCTTTGGGATTCCCAAGGTCGAACAAAACAGCAGTTAACTACTCTAACCAAAAATACATTTCATTTACTCCCTCTTCCCACTGAAAATAATATTTATCTTAAATAAATGAATTTACCTGATTTAACCACATCATATTTGTTTTCACGTAAACACAGTAAAACCAGAATACTTATTCAAAATACAAATATTCAATGGTCAGGAAATGAAAATGCCATTTGAGAAGAGCAAGAATTCCTTTGTAAAAACAAGAAATCCCGGGATGCTTGGGTGGCTCAGTTGGTTAAGTGTCCAACTCTTAATCTCGGCTTAGGTCTTGATCCCAGAGTCGTGAGTTTAAGCCATGCTGGAGCTCACTTAAAAAGACAAAACAAATAACAAAAACAAACAAGAAATCCATGGAATATTTCTAAAAAAATTTGTTTAATGTTTATTTTTGAGAGAAAGAGAGCACAAGCGAGAGAGAGGCAGAGAGAGAGGGAGACACAGAATCCAAAGCAGACTCCAGGCTCTGAGCTGTCAGCACAGAGTCCGATGTAGGGCTCGAACCCACGAACTGTGGGATCATGACCTGAGCCGAAGTCGGACACTTAACCAACTGAGCCACCCAGGCGCCCCCATCCATGGAGTATTTCTAAAGTCATATCTCAAATTAAAGAACTAGAACTTATCAGTTTGGGGGGAAATGCCTGGCTCCTAACACCTGACCAAATTTCAATGCATAAGTGGAAGACACAAGAGAATTTCAATCTGATTTTGGTTCTGAGACTTGCTATAACGAGTAGAAAGAGGTGCCCAGAGTAATCTCAGAGCTTAAACTAATGAATAAAAATAATAAAATATTACTGATGTAAAAAAAGAGACTATGTTAGCAAGAGATGATGTCAGATTAATAAGCAGTTACTTCTCTAGCATTAGAACCGTATTTTCATATATAGAGAGTAGTGACAGTGGCCTAAAATTTATGAATGAGAGATCAGGTCTTTATCATTCCCACTCCCTGTCTAATAAAGTTATTTAAAGCTAGATATCCAGCTACTATAACTCTTATAGTGAGTTTATAATAAGAAAATACAGCTATACTTCCCCAAACTCTGTAAGATACATAACAGCAATAAATACACCTCTATGGATGCGTATATTGCTATTTAACCAAAGAATGACAAAACATTTTCTTTATGCATTCCAAGTAAATCTCATTTGTACTCCAAAAGTCACTGTTATTTTTCATAGTAACAGTCATTAGTTTTAGAAATAAGTTTGCTAAGTGAATTACATAGATATGGTCAATAATCACCCAATTCATCGGTTTTCCAAGCACACACAAAGCTACTGGCTGGGCATGAATGCCAACGAGGTTTAAGAACTCATTTTAAATGATTACATACCTTACCTTTGGTCAATGAACCCCCTCTAGCTTATGTTTCTTTTTAAATGGATTACCAGTTTACTGGAGAAAAAACATTTTTTCAATTACTCAGTCAGTAATAGACTGAGCTAAAATCGTATTTTTGAAAAGAAGAATTCTTAGAGAAATAAACATTAAATATGTCCTTCAATATTTCAAAACAAAACTGCAAAAAACTATTACCGTAGCCCTGCTGCTGTCCTGGATAGCCCTGCTGCCCTGGGTACTGCTGTTGCTGGGGTGGATATCCCTGTTGGGGAGGTGGTCCTTGGTAAGCATCTTGCTGTTGGCCATATTGTGAATTTCCTACAGGATAATTGGAGAAGAGAAAAAGAAAAAAAACTGAGAAGTTTGCTTAATTAACTTTTTTACTCTAAGATGCATAGCCAACAACACAAGAACAAAATGAAATGCCATATTGATTTTTGAAAGTTAACAAAACAAAGAAAAAACTCAAACCAAACAGAAGGATTTCGGCCAAACAAACTGCAGTTAAAGCCAATTTTGCAAGGTTGAACTGCAGCATTTTCAGCGTCTCTGCCATACGAGCATTACATTTACTGGAACATCACAGTCATAAGATCATGACTATGCTAAATAAAATAAAAAAGACAAAATTAAAGACAGCTACAAGAGCACACACTAGCTACACAAGATCAGCAAGCTGTTTCCTAAAGGCACTATACTTATATGTAAAATTATACATATGTAAACACACACAAGAAAAAAAAATTGGATTGATGGATTTATGTTCAAATAGAAAATTTCCACTGAGGAAAAAATTATTTTTAAATGTTTTAGTCTTTTTATTGTTGTTAGAAATGGCAAGTCATGGTTACACATTTTAAATATTTGTAAGGAAATTATTTTAATTGTTCTGGACTCCCTGTAACTTTCAAGACAGCCAGCAACTAGTATTCTACAAGAGCTTTGCATGGGTAGAAGTTGTCTTATGCAAGAATTTTCATTCCTGTAGAAGGGGATATATATGTGTATGTGTGTGAAGGTATATAGATACCTCCTTCGTAGTAATGTTGTGAGGAATCCTCATAAGGCCTATCGTAGCCTTGTTCAGGATACGACGGTTGCTGATAACCGTAATCATTATGACCTACATCAATTCGACAAGAGACAGGAAGAAACGTTAATGGCCACTGAGTGAAAACCCTAAATATATTTAAACTTTCAGATAAAATTGAAAAAAAGAAAAAGAAATGGAAATACATAAAAAATAATTTCAATTGCATTAGCCAAATATTTACCAATGTGATTGTTTCCATATTGAGATAACGTGCAAATTTTTTAAAAGCAAAAACAGTAGTTTTAGAAACATTACACTTAGTCTTAACTGATCATCCTCATCAAGGGGGGGGGGGGAGAAAAACTTTATCTTCAATTTTTTTAAAAAAAGAGAGAATGAAAGCATTTAGGCCTTTCACATGTAAATAACTTGAATTAAATTAGAATGAACAAAGGAAGCAATTATCATATTTTGTCAAACACCTGTTCTGCTGGTCGCCAATTCCACAGCATATGCTAAAACAATGCAAAATATAAAAAAGCTCCATAAGTTTTTTTCCCCTGAAAGAAACTGAAACAAATTTTTCACATTCTATTTACTTGCATAATGTATCTCATAAAGTTATTTTCAGATATAAGAACATTATTGCTTAACGCTGCCATTCTAGAAGTCTTTAGAAAGTATTTCTAGAGTATCATAAACATATACCTACATAAAATTAATACTGTGTTAAGTGCTAGAGTACCCCTTTAGTATTAAGGCTCGATAAATTTTATGACTGGACTTTAATGAAAATCAATAGTCTAGTTCTTTTAACTAAGTAGTACTAAGAAAATAGAGGAAATAACACTTCAGTTAGCTAAAATCTAAACTAAATTTTCAAAGAATGCCTAATTAAGAAGGAATACAGTTATGAATAAATGTTATACTCAGTGTTCTAGGATTCCAACATTCCCAAACTACCTCAGAAATATCTACATTAAGGGTTGGCAAACTATGGCCTGCAGTATAAATATGGCCAGTGGCTTGTTTCTGTAAATAAAGTTTTACTGGAACACAGGCATGCCCATTCACATTTCCTACAGCTATTTTCATGCTACAACAAGGGTTCAGTAGTTAAGACTAAGACCATATGGCCCACAAAGACTAAAATACTTACTCTCTGCCTCTTTACAGAAAGAAGTTTGCCAACTCCTAATCTATATATTTACTGGCATAAATATCTGGTAAGAAAATATCCAATGCTGTTTCAGAAAACTGTTGTTATGAATGGAATACTCTACATAAATGTGAGAAAAAGATATTAATACACACCTATGCAAAAATGATACCATTTAGATTTTTTAATTCCCTGATGTAATAAGTAATTTACAGTAACCTTAAAGTTCTGATATATACAAAAATAATATGTCTATCTATTCTGAATAGAAAGGTCATATTTATAACAACATACATTTCACATTTCAGGAAATACACAGGACCAAAATAATAGTGTCAAATTCAACTCAGTTATATAAAACGCATTTTACAAATTAAAACAATTGTTTACTTTCAGACTTCCTAATAAATAAATTTAACAAACTAGATTTCACTTCTTTAAAATATCCACAGTATATAAACATTCTGAAGTTTTTCACTGAAAAAAATCTTAATATAATGTCTACATGTGAAACAACAAAAAAAATCCAGCATTCTGAATATTCAGGGCAAGAAAACCTGAGACTTAAAAAAATATGTCATTTTCTTATAAGAAATATTCGTACACATCCTCACTATCACTGGCAAACATTTATCATATGCAAAATTCCACAGGTGAGTGTTTGCTCTGCCTCTGCAGTAAAAACCAGCATCCTTATACTGATGTACCTTTATGCTTTACATATGAACCCAAAACTGGCAGCTAAATGATTTTTTAAATACACCACATTCTATCTTCTTACTAGTTTACATTAGCTTCAAATCGCCAGTCCCAACACTTTAGCTTTTAATTTTTAGTTTCTCCAAGTTTCTCTGTTAAATAGTTTACTTAAATATACCAGGGGAGCTTCCTGGATAAATGAAGATTTTGACAAATCCTTTCATAACAAGACAAATCATACTGTAACGTGAACAGCTACCTCCAATTTACCACAGTTTTGTATGTTTGGATTATTTTTTCCTCAACACTGTATCATAAAATTTCAAACATACAGAAAAATGGAAAGCCCTGTACAGTGAGAAAGCCTACTTCTGCTTGGATCATTACTAAATGCAACACATCTTCAGTGACCACCTTTTCACAAGCCCCTTCCCACTAAAAAAAAATACCATTAAGCTAAATAATTAAAATTAAAATCTGGTTTCCATATGCTTTTCCTATTCTACTAACTCTATACACAGTTATATTATGGGTATAATTTAGCCTCCAAAATTTTCAAATGTAAATGCTAATGTATACAAACCACAGTTCTTTGAGAAGTATTTAACGTTAACTAAAATGATAAAACTTGGAAACAGACTCAAGAACTATTATCTTCTATGTATTTATACAATGCATAAAAGTAAACCAATGGGTGAACTTTGCAGTGTGTGAATTATCTCAATAAAGCTGCTATTAAAAAAAGTGAAATCAGTAACATTTGCTTTGGTTCAATCTTCTTTTATATAAGAAACGATTCCAATGACAGAATGTCATTCCTGATGGTACTAATATGGACTATTTAAACAAAATACACTTTGATAGAGATTATACACTAATGCAATCACTGGTGCTTTAGATTATTAAAGTGTTTCTAAATTTAGAAGAAACATATTGTTAGTTTCTTCATCCTCATTAAAATGTTTTGAACAGCTATCTGCATTAATATTGGGGAGGGAATAGAAAATGGGAAAGTTAACATTAGGAGAGTTTACCATCAGGGTAATATTGCTGGTTCATGCCTTCTGGAGGACCTTGTCCACCATGACTGTATTGGTCCCCATAATAGTCTTCCTGGCCTGAGTACTGCTGTGGTGGGCCTGAAAAACCACAACCAGTCAAGACATAAATAATTTGTTTTCTATGTCATCAAAGGCTTTCTTTTCTAATCTGATATTGTAAGAGATTATTTCTCACCTGTAGATGCTCTGGCAATTGAGATACTTTGAACTATTTTTATACACACACATCCATAAACACACAGCAACACCACGTTTCACAAAAATTATTACGACCATACATACAGGACCTAACAATACCAACTTAAAAAAACAAACACTAACTTCTTTAAAAAAGGTTCAAACTAGTAGAAAATTAATTTTCTTTTTGATGTTAGAGCAGTTTGGAATAAACTAGGGTTTGTTTCTGACCACATATTAAGTAACTTCTCAAAATTAAAATTGTATTTTCTGCTATACATTAGTGAGCTTTTGATATAAAATTTTATGATATAACCTCTTCCCAGAAAAAAATAAAAGGAAGCTGTGTAGCAGGAAGTTCCTATCCACTCCATGAACCTTTGTACCCACTATATCCATTACCTTTTAGAAAAAAATATGTAATAATAATAATAATAATAATACTAAAAATCAAGAAACACAAAGCCCTGAATTTGCCTATATGAAATGTTAATTAAAATGTAAAGCCTTTCAACTACACTTTTATTTATATTAAGCAGGAAATTTCCCAAATGTAATCTTACCCTGTTGAGGTGGTCTATAAGGAGGAATCTGTCTCTGACCCATCATATGATTGCCTTGGTTAACTTGACCCATCATTCCCATAGGAGGCTGCTGGCCTTGATAATGCTGCCCACCTCCCTGTGGCATATTGTATTGTTGAGAAGGAGGCTGCTGATGCATCATTGGAGCTGAAAAGAGACAAAATATTATGCACACAATTTTTTTACATATAACTTTAATACCTTAAGAGAAATACAAAAGTATTTTATCATATAACCCCCAAAATATGTAAGGTATTATAATGAAAACTGACTTCAATAAAAATAAATCTTTCAGTTGAAGTACACATGCCAAAAATAATCTGCAAACGAGGGAAAACAACTAATACATGGTAGTTCATCTGAAATCCACTGAAGGAGTGTTCTAGTAATTTCTTTAAAAAACAAAGTGAATATAATATGTAAACATCCTGAATATATGCATTTTTTAAGATATGCTACATAATATTTATCTACACAATTCTCCTGGGAAAAAAAGAATCTTTTTTTTTTTAATTTTTTTTTCAATGTTTTTATTTACTTTTGAAGGAGAGAGAGACAGAGCATGAGCGGGGGAGGAGCAGAGAGAGAGGGAGACACAGAATTTGAAGCAGGCTCCAGGCTCTAAGCCGTCAGCACAGAGCCTGATGTGGGGCCCGAACCCACGAACTGTGAGATCATGACCTGAGCCGAAGTCAGACGCTCAACCGACTGAGCCACCCAGGCGCCCCAAATCTTTAAGCTATATAAGAAAATATACCACAACAAACTTCACAAAATCACACAGCAAAGCAGGGTCAAACCAGATTAGGAAAGAAACCTAATCTCTGGACATCCCTTTTTCCCCCCTTTTCAATTCCCACTCATTTCATTATATAATGGTAGATAGGGAAACGACACATTTATAAATACATTTATTTTGGCGGATTTCATAAACTTTAATTTTAGGATTAATTTTTTAAAGGGTCTTCTTTCCTTTTTCCATCTATAAGATTTATAAATGAAAAAGGTCTTCCTGAAACCAAAGGGTTGTAGTGCTTCTTAGTAAGTACTAACACACACACAATCAAAAATACCTAGGCAGAAAACTGTAATAAGCCATAGAGTCGGGTATCAGAATTAGAGTGCCCAGGGGCACCTGGGTGGCTCAGTAGGTTAAGCATCCAACTTTGGTTCAAATCATGATCTCATGGATAGGGAGTGTGAGCCCCACGTTGGGCTCTGTGCTGACAGCTCAGAGCCTGGAGCCTCCTTTGGATTAGGAGGTAACTCCCTCTCTCTTTGCCCCTCCCCTACTCGTGCTCTCTTACCCTCTCTCTCAAAAATAAATAATAAACATGAAAAAAAATCAAAACAACAAAAAAAAGAACTACAGCCTCCAAAGCAAGCAATATCCAGGTAGCCACACTACCACTGCTATAGTATCACATTGGCAACACTAAAAATATATCACATGAAATAATCAACAATGGCCATAAAGTTCTGTGTTGCCACCTAACAATGTAAACAGCTCCTCAGAGGTTCACTGGGTCAAGTGATGGTATGGAGAACTCATCATTCTACTATCATAACCATTACTGTCTCAGAAGTACATATGAGTCATCCCCCAGTTTACTGCTTAAACAGCTACGTACTCCTCCTTTACTGACTCACGGACAATTTAAGGACAAAAGTAAAGGATTAGAGGCCTGAGAAAACTTGTACAGTAGAAATTACGCAGAACAGCCAAAAGTTCATCGTTTATTTAAATAAAAGTTAAAAACAAAACACAATTACCTCTTTAAACATATTACTAGCCTACAAAAGCAGCAACAACATTAGCAAAAAGAATTTAACTCTCTTCCACTTTGAAGACCTGTATTATCTAAAGTAATTTATCAGAGCTCTTTTTCTCCTATTTGCCATCTTTTGTTCTTCTACTTCATTTCAAATTCCTCTTTCCCTCTAATTTTATCATAAATATAAGTCTTTCAAAGGTTACGCTAGGACTTTTCTTTCAACAAGGAAATAAACTCTTTATAGTAGGGATAAGATGGCTCAGTGGAGAATGGAAGGGAAGAGAACTTAACACTAAATGCACTTAACACTGCCAGACATACTTTCATATTTATTTCATGTAAACCACCAACAACTAACAGAGGTAAGGATCCTAATTTTCTAGTTTTTAGCTAAGGAATCCACAGATCAAGATAACCAACTGGGAACCAGACAAAACACAAGCTTGAAACTAGTTTAACTGAAGTTGTAATTTTTAAAATATATTTTGTATATAATAAAGTATTGAACACTAGCAGGTATAATCTAATAGGCAGTATGATTAGGCATTTCTGTAACTCATTTTCAGTAAATGAAGGTTTTGCTTTGACTCTCTTCTCCAACACTGATTAAAGGCTTCCTGTCTCACAGAAGGCAACTATAAAACTAATGCATATAGTATGCATTGGAACCAGAACTTCAAATAGAGGAGGAAGAAAGCAGAAACATCATAGCTGGGGGGAAATCCAAAAGGATATAATAACAAAAAAATTCTAAGCTTTGCTCTAAAGGAGAAAAGTAATCCAGCTTAAGCCCCAAACAGAAAAGACCATGGCACTTGTGCTTTATCTTTTGGGACTGTCAGCAGTTCCAATCCCAAAGAGCTCAATTACCACCACCGTTTTATTCTTTGTCACTTCCCTCCCTCCGAGGATCCTCCACATCAGTCAGGATCAAACCTAAAACCACAGAGAATGGAGGAGGATAGCATTGCTAAAACATGTTGTTTTTCATCTTTTTCCTTGAAGCCTTACCCATTAAAAAAAAAAATTAGGACTTCAACTTTGATTGTTTAAGAATAGTATTATTTTCCATGTGATAATGAAATATGCTACATTGGCAAATGTCTATCACCCTTTGAGACAGTAATGGAAATGAGAGTTGAATCTCAAAAGTTTACACCAAAATTACTTGTAAAAATCTGTACTACAGAAGGAAGATTACAAAATGAGTCCATTATAACCATTTTCTACAAACAATGACATCACACATTACTATATGGCTTAAAAGTTGTTCTTCATCTTTTAAATAAATCATTTTGACGCTAAGATGCGCAACAAAGTGTGATATTACATACACAAAGATCTTAATGTCTTAATTATCTACCATATGTTTTGTAAAAGTGTTTTAAGAGAACATATAATAAATGTTCATCACAATATTATTTCTTTCCATTCTGAGTTTCATATGTAACAGATATTCTATGGAAATAATGTGCTATATCTTAAACATATGTAAAATATTCCCAAATCACCACATTTTATGTCATTGGAATTCTTTGTTCCAATGAGATGATTAATACTTAGTTTTATCTTAAGTTACTGGTCAAAAATTTTTTTAGAGTCAACTATAAAAATAACATTAGGTTTTCATTAATCTGTGAAAAATTTAAGATTATGTAATTTTTTAAAAAATTCTGTATACACACACATATATTCACATCTTCAAATGGAAACCAATACACTAAAACTCTATAAATCATATAATTAACCTATGAACGATTTTAAATAAAGGTTAAATGTCAGCTAACAGTTAATGAGAACTTAGTACAGGCCAGGTACTAAGCTAAGAGCTTTATGTATACTATTTATTTTCCCAAACTCTATGAAACAGGTAATACTATCATCAACTTCACTTTACAGGTAAGAAAATTTAATTTAAGGTTTACAAGCATTTAGAATCTTACCTAGAGTTGCACAGCTAGTAAATGATGACAACTTTAAAGCCACTATGTATATCTCCTCTCCAAAGTCAAATCATACTTCTCCCATGTAATATATCCCAGGATAACAGTTCTAGGTAACATTATCCATAATATACTATATCTATATATACACACACACTATAGTTTATAGATGTTACTATACTAATAATACACTAATAGTGTATCACATGTACTGATATACTGTAATATAAAAATCCTAAAATGCAAGAAGTTTCTTTACCCCACCTCTATCTATATGCTGTAATAAGAATTAGACTATGAAATTGCTTAAGTAATGCCCTCCAAGCATATTTTCCTATTCATATTTCACCACATTTTACTACTGTTCTTAACTTTTCAATCTCAAACTAAACCATTTGTAGCTCTCATTTGAAGGTATTACTAACAGTTTATTTACAAGAAAAAAATTCCAGTATTCTAGCAAACTCAATTAGCTAACCCACTATCTATTAAATAGCCATTTAAAATGAACGGAATTTTTTACATACCTACAATGTACATCTGTCCTCATCAAGTTTTCAATAGTTCATAAGGCATTTAGATATAATATCAAAGACAAAAGAACAGGCAAGTAACTAATAAAATCCTCCAAACTTAGTAAAGTCACTGTAACTAATACAAACTTAGCTGAGTTTCCTAGCAGCCAATGAAAAAAAACAGAAGCATGATAGATATCAGCTAGTAAAAAAAGTTCACTAAGAGATATAAACTTTTCCATAACATGAAATTTTTAGAAATTGTCATGAAAGTATTAAAACATACTAGTATCAATAACTTTTGTTGCTGTTTCCTTAGTTAACACAGACCATCCTTATATGCAGATCCTCATATTAACCATTTCTTAAAGCTGTGATTTTCGACCATGCGTGATTTTGTCCCCCAGGAGACATTTTAGGTGGTCACAACTGCTATGAGTGGTGGTGCTCCTGCCACCTAGTGGAGACAGGACAGATCTACTGCTAAATATCGCAACAAGGCATAGGATACGCCTCCACACAAATTATGCAGCTCAAAATGTCAACAGTGTGGAGTCAAGAAACCCTGGATTCTCAAGAGCATAATTGTAAATCATAGGCATCTCTACAAACTAGTCTGGGAATGAGAGTATGCATTTAGCTTTCTGGTGATTGAAAGTTAGAAAAGGGATGTATTGTTGCTTAATAAATCCAGAAAAATAAAACATTAGGCAATTTCTTAAGAGTTGGACCTCATACATAGTTTTGACTTTACTATAAATAAAATTAATTCAAAAACAAAGTCAGTGCTAAACATCTATCATAATCGACTGAAAGGAACTCTAATAAGCCCAAGTAGAAAGCCATGGAGATGCGCTACATTAGAACATATAGTTTTGTGTCACTTAGCATGAAAGTTGGAAAATTACAAACCATTTGGCACATATGAGATTATTCTGCCCAGAAAAATTCTGAGGGAATAAATAAGCATGACTTAGAATATCTGTTAAAATTTAATCTCTAAAATTTATTCCTAGAGATTCTGGTTTAGCAGGCATGGGATAGGGCACACAAATCTTTTTTTTTTAACAACTACCCCAGGTGATTCCAATCCATGTAGTCTTAGGACCACATGATGAGATACAGTTCTAAGAGAAAGAATAACCAATCATCCACTTCGACCATAAAAGAAGCTGGATTATGGTTCATATAAAATGCTTAAATTGGGGGGCGCCTGGGTGGTTCAGTCAGTTGGGCGTCCAACTTCGGCTCAGGTCATGATCTTACGGTCTGTGAGTTCGAGCCCCGCGTCGGGCTCTGTGCTGACAGCTCAGAGCCTGAAGCCTGTTTCAGATTCTGTGTCTCCCTCTCTCTCTGACCCTCCCCCGTTCATGCTCTGTCTCTCTCTGTCTCAAAAATAAACAAACATTAAAAAAAATTTTTTTTAATGTTTAAATTGGAGTAAGATTGCATCTCATAGGGTACTTAAGGTGTTAGCTATAAAAAGAATCATAAGGAATTCGTGTTATAAATACATCAAAACTCATCAAATGATACAGTTAAGATCTATGCATTTCACTGCACATACATGTTACCTTAAAAAGACTATTTTAAAAATAAATAAAATTTTACAATGTTAAGTCCTAATGATATGCAGACTAAAGTGTTCACGAGTAAAGTATACTGATATCTGCAGATTACTGTGAAATGCATTTTGAAAAATAAGACACAATTGATGGATTAGTAGATGGACAGACAATAAACAAATTTAGTAAAATACTAACTGTAGAATGCAGGTGGCAACTATACAGATACAATCCTTCAAGTGTCCTGCATGTTTGAATTTTATGTAAAAAAATATTGGGAGAAAATTTAAAAATTAATCCTAGGAGAATATATAAAGACTTCTCAAAATTCAGCAGTAAAAAACCAAACAATCCAACTAGAACATAGGCAAAAGACATGAAGAGACTTCACTGAAGAGGACATACAGATGGCAAATTAGCACACAAAAAAGATGTTCAGTATCAGCAGCCGTTAGGGAAATGCAAATTAAGACCACAATGAGATATCACTTCACATTTTTAGAACAGCTAAGATTAAAAAAAATATATGTTGACAATACCAAATGTTGACAAGAATTCGGAGAAAGCAGATCTCTCGGGGCACTTAGGTGGCTCAGTTAGTTAAGCATCCGACTCTTGGTTTCAGTTCAAGTCATGATCCTAGGGTCCTGGGATTGAGCCCAGTGCCGGGCTCTGTGCTGGGTGTGGAGCCTGCTTGGGATTCTCTCCCTCCCTCTCCTTCTGCCCCTTCCTCACTTGTGCATACACATATGCTCCCTCTCTCTCAAAAATAAAAAATAAAAATGAAAGAAAGAAAAAAGAAGAAGCAGACCTCTTATACGTTGCTGGGGGGGCAACGTTAAAAATGGTACAGCTACTTTAGTGATCTGTTTGGCAGTTTCTGAAAAAAACTAAACGTATACCTATATGACCCAGCAACTGCACTGCTGATATCTATCCCAAAAAAGGGAAAACTTTTGTGCAAATAAAAACACGAAATTGTACACAATTGTACATCGCACCTTTACGTAAAAAGCCAAAAATTGGAAACTACTAAAATATCCCTCAAGGGTTAAACAAACCAGTATATCCATACCATGGAAGCCTAACTCAGCAATACCAACATATGAACAACTGATACATACAACAACTTGGAAAAATATTAATTAGGTTGAGTGAAAAAAGTTAATCTCTAAAGGCCTCATACTGTGTGATTCCATTTATATAACATTCTGAAAATGACAAAAGTATAAAAATGAAAGCGTAACAGTGGTTGCAAGGGATTAGAGATGGCTTGGGGTAAGACACATAGGCTCTCTCTGTATTACCTTTGTAACTTCCTATAAACCTGTAATTAATTCAAAATAAAGTTTAAAAAAATGCATCATTGGGGCGCCTGGGTAGATCAGTCAGTTAAGCGTTCGACTCTTAATTTCAGCACAGGTCATGATCTCCTGGTTCATGGGATTGAGCCCCATGTCCGGCTCTGTGCTGACTGCAGGGAGACCACTTGGGATTCTCTCTCTCCCCCTCCCTCTTTGCTCCTCACACATGCTCTCTCAAAAGTAAATAAACATTAAAAAAAAAAAAAACTTTAAATAAAAAATGTAATGAAACTGAGTTTATAATCTATTGAAGAAACTCATCTGGATTTTGTCCCCTAAACCCAAAAGGTTTCAGTAAACTGATGGTCATCTGTTTTATCTGACAGTAACTGACACTTCTTTATTTGGTTCATTTCTGGAATGACAGTTGATGGATGACAATAGCACAGAGAAGAATGCTAGCTTTCTAATTTGTTATGACATGAGGAAACCTAGCTTATCTATCGGTCAACAAATAGGACGAAGTAGTGAACAAGACACGCTCCTGACTTCATAGAACTTAAGAGTCTAGGAAAAAATTATTAAACAGATACTACAAATAATTATGTAATTACAAGTACTCAAACAAACGTCTGCTACAAAGAGCCTAAGTACAGTCTACCTACTATACCTAGGTGGAGTGTACCTTGTCTATAAAGTAACTTAAAACTTGTAGAGTAAGACTGTAGGTGATTTTTAGACTTTACTCTTTTCTGTATTTTCCAGATATTTCATATTAAATATTAGTTATTTTCATAACCAGAAAAATGTCATCATTGAGGAAAAAATTACAACCTTGAAAAACTCATCCAAGACAGCAATAGTGATCAAATTATAAACAAATATCTAATATAATCTGAACTATGATATAATTGCTGCATACACCTGAAACGGAACAGAAGCCTGCAATATTAAGCAATATTACATAGATTTACCAATTTTAACAGTGAAGAGAGATGAGTGTACACACAATTCTCACATATTCAAATCAACTAGAAGTCAAACATGCCATTTCCATGGGATACAATATTTGAAATAATGTCTTCATTTGTAAATTTTCTGTGTTGCATTTGGAAGGAAAAAAGTTGTAGCGTTTTTTCATATTGAAGATTTATTATATTTGTTACATTTTGGGGATTTGTACAGCTCCTGAACCTGGGTAGGGACTTCGGGTCATACTCAGAAGAACTACATACTGTAGACTAAGATTAATAACTTGGGTAATCAAATCTACATAATGCAGCCCCAATATAACCTCTGAACACTGAGGCTTAAGTGAACTCCCCTGGCTGGCAATACTCTGTGCATATTGTTACACATTGGGACCAGGAGAGCAATGCATCCTGACTCCCATGGAAAGAGACACTCCATGTTTGGTACCTCTTCTGGACTTTTCCCTATGCACTTTTTCCCTTGGTTGATGTTAATAATAATAAATCATAATTCTTCAGTGTAACAGTTTTCAGTGAGTATTGTGCATCTTTCCAGTAAATTTCTGAACCCGAGAGTGCTTAAGGGAACCCCAGAACTTGCAGTCAGTGTCACAAGTGAGGCCAGTCTTAGGAACCATTCCCTATAACTTTGCAGTCGGCTAACTTCTCAGAGCTAGCATCTTTTTTACAACTTGGCCAACTGTCATCTTCCTTTCTAAGTCCAGGTCAGCTTCCAACATTTTATCCTTTCTATTTTCAATGTTATGAAATGTCTCCAAGAATTTCAACAGGAAGTATTTTGTCAGTCTTACCTTCTTTGGGACAGCTTCGTTCTATTCATCACAACCAGTACTCTCACGTTATCAATGAGTTCACCTTCACTAAAGTACTTGCAGTGCACATCTAGAGTCTCTCAAATGGCAGTAGTGTCAACATTCCCAGTCAGCAATTTCTTCTCTAACTTTATTTACAAAGGATTTGGATTTCATTTCCAGCAGTATGACTTCTCATTTCCCTACTACACTTCTATCTTTCATAAAATATCATGAAGGTTTATAACTCGAAACCAAGGAAGCAATACAGCTATATACTCTGCTTTATGTGCATAAACTGATAAATACACAGCGATCAATTACTGGCAGCATCTAAAAGTGACATGAATAGTCACTGATTATGACAGTCATCTGTTATTTATGCAGTGATTCGTAAACTGAAGAGACAGAAGCTAAGTTTGTACTTCATACAAGGGCTCACAGTTCATCTACCAAAACTGAAATCTGAACCATGCTGTTGGGTAAAAGGTGTCATTTAACCAAACTGTGATAACTCAAATTCATGCATACCAGAACTGCACAAACGAGGCCTGCCTAGATTTCTACAGGACGTGTTTTCTCATGCAGGGACTGAAGATAATCATAGTACTACTACCTCAAGGGTATTGTGAGGATTAAATTGGATACATACATACCTGGCACTCGCTGAATATTAGTTCCTATTTTTGATCAGTAATAAACGCCCCCCCCAAAAAAAATACTCGTGTTACCACTTGTGTTATACTTGTGAAACACTTGTGTTAACCAAAATCAAATCAGTTTCTTTACTGTAGGACTTCTGAGACGTTTTAACACACTAGCAAGCAGGCAGAGTCCTCCAAAGCATTTTAGCAATAATTATTACCTAAGTCTATCTGGACCAGAATTTAACAAATGCTGAACAAAAGGCCTGACATAATTAATAAATAACTACATATTTCCACAAAAGTAACATTACCATTTCAGAATCCTATTACTAGAACAAGTCATTTTAAAAAGTTAAATTCCTAGTGTTCTAAAACTTCCAAAATGTTTTATATATACTAAATAAAGGGTGACTAGCCTTAATCTATAAAGAACTCCTTCAAATTAGTAATAAGTAGACAAATCACAGAATATAGAACACAATAGGCAATTCACAGAAAAAAGGCAAATAGCAAATGCTATGGGCTGAATATATGTGCCTCTCAAATATTTTAAGTATTTATGTATCTTACCTAACAATTTTATTTCTAAACTTCATTCTACTAAATTCTTGTTTAAGTACACAAAGATCTATATACAAAAATGTTTGTTCCAGAAGTAGTTATAATAGTAAAAGACTAGAAGCATTATCAAAAGGGTATACGGTGGGGCGACTAGGTGGCTCAGTCAATTAAGCATCTAACTCCTGGTTTTGGTTCAAGTCATGATCTCATGGTTTATGAGATTGAGCCGCACGTCGCAGGGCTCTGCACTGACAGCATGGAGACTGCTTGGGATTCTCTCTTTCCCTCTCTCTGCCCCTTCCCAACTTGCACTTTCTCTCAAATAATTAATTAAAAAAAAAAATCAACCAATAAAACCATCCATATTTTAAAAAAGGGGGGGGGATATGGTTTAATTAAACTGTTAGATCCATATCATGAATGCTATTTTTAAAATGAGGTAGATCTACAAATACTGATAATAAAGAGGTGCAAAGAAATATACTACTATGATCACATATACAATTAAGTGCTAGGCTCATCTCAAGCACATCTGCTTGGTATAGCTCTTATCAGACAATAATCCACAATATAATAAGATAAATATAACACTCCCAGCTATGATAATACATATTCTTTGTCCTTCATATTTACATAATAAAAGTACTGAGATAAAAATTTCCCACTACTCTAACATCAAGCCTCCAGATTAGACCATTATCATTTGTAACTTATTACCTAAGTGAATCAGGACTTTCTTAATATTATTCAAACAAAACTAAAACCAGAAATAAATTGATGTGCCTAAAAGAGACAACTGATAAACTTATCTCAATTTTTTTGTTGTTGTTATTAAAAAAATACTTTTTAGGGGCACCTGGGTGGCTCAGTCAGTTAAGCATCCAACTCTTGATTTCATGATCTCACAGTTTGTGATTTCGAGCCCGTGTCAGGCGCTGCCTTTGACAGCACGGAGCCTGCTTGTGATTCTTTCTCTCTCCCTCTCTCTCTGCCCCTCCCCCACTCACACTTTCCCTCTCTCTCTCAAAATAAGTATTTTTTTAAAAAGCTTTTTATTCTGACCAACTAATTTCATACAAATTATGCAAACAATTCTGAATCAGAATTTGTATATGCATCATTTCACTTCACCTTCCTTATTAAGTAATTTCGTCAAAGGTCCCACATACAATAATCTACTGGGCCAAGATTTGGATCCAAGTCTAAAGAATTATACACACAGAACTTGTGAAATACATGTTTTAGCAAAAAGTAATCTGTGAAAACTCTTTATATTTGAATGTGTAATTACTAAAATGATGTTAAATGAGAAAAACTACAAATATTAATGCCTGGGAATAAAAACTGCAGATTCTATCAAATGTAACTGTTGGTCACTTTCAGAAAGCCTTGTTATTCTAACTTGACTTTTAATACTCTAATGAACGTACCACTTGTTTTATTAAAGAAATATCTTTAAAGTACTAACTCTGTATTTCCAGGTCAGCATGTAACATTTGGGTTTACTTCCTATTCACTGAAGAAACAGATCTTGCATGCCTACTTTGAGGCATTGTTCTAGGAACTAGAACAAAACAGATACACTTCCTCCATTTTTTTTTTTTTAATTCTAGTGAATTCAAGTATTTGAATTCCAGTGAAGTTTATGCTGTATATAGGAGTAAGCAGATCTAATTATGTAAGAGGATGGTGATTTACTTTGAATATAAGTCTTATTCTTAAAGTTCAAAGTAATAATCCCTGAACTTTTATCTGAATAATAGTGAAAATAACACAGGAAAGTTTATGCTGGATTGACTACAACATTTTGCCACCAGTATAAGAAACAACTTAAAAAGTTCCTAAACTTTTCATTTTATCTGGAAGTAGTAGACCCTCTAAGAGAACATGGAGAAAAATACTGTGCTATAGTAATAAACTTAGTTGCTAAATTAAAAAATATTTCAGTCTTCTCAATTCACAGATATGTATAAAACTACAAATCAACTACAAATCATCAATACCAATGCCATTATTACACATGCATTTTTTTAAGTAAAAAAAAAAACATTAACTGCTGAATTTTCTTTTACTAACCATGAACACAGTAATATACGATTAGTAAATTTAATGGGGTCAACTTTTTGTGTAGCTTTTTGAAAAGACATATTTTGTGTGGTTGGTCTGCAAGTTTTAGTTATAACAGTCTTTGTGCTGATTTGATTTAATTTTTCAGTAAAACATTTAAAAGCTAAAAACAGCTTTTAAAGAACTAATGAAGCTCAAAAGATTCTACAATTTCATTCCTAGAGATAGTACTTTTATTGTAACACTAGTACACAATGTGCCTTATTATACTAGAGCTAATAGTATAAATTAACAGAATACTTCTCTGCTTTTCTAAACAATCACAACGATAAATTGTAAATGTCTATCTGTTCTTTGTATTAATTTCCATCAGACTCCTAAATTACAATGACAACATTTTTAGACAAGTTACTTCCCCCCCCCTTAATTTCATTTTCAAAGCTGAGAGAGAAAGAAGGAAGGGAAGAAAAAGGGAAAAACAAAAGTCACTTCAAAACTATCAGAATAAATGCATCTAGACTTTGATCTGTAACGTTCTGTTTAGAAAACTACTACCACATTATCAGTTAAAGCTCCCAAATATGTCACTTAAATAATAATTAATGTAATAATAATTGCCTTTTAATTATTGTTTTAAAATAAAAATTCTCCTCATTAGTCTTTTTCCATTTTTTTGTCATTTGACAGAAGTTTAATGTAAGAAATCCCACAAATGTTTCTTTTCCTTGACTAATTAACCCCATTATTTAAAAAATGGTAAGTAGATTTAACAGTTTTTCTAAGATCTCTTGATACAGAAATATGTATGTAGAAATACAGGGATAGTCAAAAGATTTCAATATTTTGATTTTAACTCAAAGAACAGCTAGTAATATCTCAACAAATGTTAAAGAGTTCTGAAAGTTAAATTGTTTCCTTTTATAGGATTTTGATGTTTTCTAAGCATTTCTCAAAGAACTGTTTAAAAAGTGGTCCCCTCTGATTTCTTCCACCTATTTATCAAAACAAAACTTTTAATGTAAAACATGAAGCCTACTTTTAAAGCTAAGAAAATGTTTTATATGCAATGAATATTAAAACTTTAAATAAAACTCATATAAAATTTTTTTTCATCCAATAGATATCATGGAATTAAAATGTTGTACAAGGAACTCATAATTAAGAAAGTAGATATTCCTGCAAGCTCATATAACTTTCTCTCTTTTTTTGGCAACTGTAATTTTCTTTGGTATTCTTTGTATATGAAATATCAAAATTTAACTGATAAGTTTATTTGTCCTGAAGAGACTTTTAAAATACTGAAAAGTTCCTCACAGATTTCCATCGTATTGTTTTTTGAAAAATAACTTTTATTTCTTTAAGTCAGATCCCTACACAGAAAACAGACTATACAGAAAATGACTAGTAAGAAATTCATAAATTATGCAAACAAAGCAAAAAGCAATAGAACTACTATAGTAGAAAGAAAAACTATACATTAGTAATACAAATACAAAACGCGACATTTTTAAAAATAGTTGGTCCCAGATGCCTGGGAGGCTCAGTCGTTAAGCATCTGACTTTGGCTCAGGTCATGATCTCACAGTTCATGAGTTGGGGTGACCTCCAGCCCTGCTTCGAGTAAAACATGAGCTCCGGGCAAGCCGCGTTTGTTTGTTTGTTTGTTTGTTTCTTTCTTTCTTTCTTTTTTTCTCTTTCTCTCTCTCTCTGCCCCTTGCTCACTTGTGCCTTCTCTGTCTCAAAAAAATAAATAAAAGGGGCGCCTGAATGGCTCAGCATCCAACTTCAGCTCAGGTCATGATCTCGCGGTTCATGGGTTCGAGTCCCATATCAGGCTCTGTGCTCAGAACTCAGTCTGGAGCCTGCTTCAGATTCTGTGTCTCCCTCTCTCTCTACCCCTCCCCCACTCGCACGCTGTCTCTCTCTCAAAAATAAAAACACATTACAAAAATTTTTTAAATAAATAACAAATAAAAAGAACAGTTAGTCCCTACGTTTAGAACAAAAAATTCCTATAAAAACCTCAATTCCTTTCTCCAAAAATCAGTTACTATTTTCTACATGCACATTGCTATATGCATTATTTTTTTGTTCTCCAAATCTTATAGCAACATCCATTCTTGTAAACACCCTATCATTTTCTTAATTACAGTTTCTAAATAGTGTGCCATCATTACTGTAGATGCTGTGAGAATCATTACCAAATTTCTTGCTCTCTCTCTCCTGGTAACCCAACTGTATGGAGAAACCTCCGAACTCCCCTCTGACCTGCCACTGACTGGATCTTGCTGTTATTCTAAACCTTTAATTGACCTAATTTTATAAAAAAAAAGAAATTCCATCATGGGCACTAAACAACTTGAGTGGGAGGGGAGAAATGGAGCAAGTGCCACTTTTGTGAAGCTACACTGATAATTTATTATATTGGCTCTCTTTGTTTTCAGTGTATCTCATCAAAAATACAAAAGCTTCTGTATTACTATTTAAGTGTTAGAATATATTATTTCATCATAAGTAATTATCAACAAATTAACCTTAACTCCCTTTATCTGGGTGCACTTTTGTGCTTTGTTTTTCAAAATCAAAATCTAGAAAAATTTTTGCAAATATAAATTCTATCTTACACTTAACCTCACATTTTGCAACTGACATAGCTTTAGGCTGGCAATATGCCAAATGTTTTAGCAGGCAATTAGCAGAACAGAGCGCCACTTACTGGTTTTTAGTTATTATTCACATGAATATTTAAAAAAGAAACACGATAATTTCATTCTCTGAGATTGGTAACAAACTTTAATAGACTTCACCCCATTCTAAGAATAGAAGAATACAGCAGCATCTCTACTGAAAACTCTAATAACAAATTACGTTAAAATTACCTCTTAATGCTGAAACACAACATCAGAAAACATTCATAAAAATCAAGGGAAATTCATATAAATTAATAAATACTTAATAAGTAAAAAAAAAACAAAACAAAACCATCGAGTAAAAGTTTAATAGCTTATACTTGCTAAGATAAAATTATATTTTCTCAACCTTCTAGCTCTAAACAAATGTTTGGCTATTCATCTATTAAAAAAATTTTTTTTAATAAAAATACAACAATCTCAAATGAACTGTCTAAAAGACATGAAAGTAAATAAGCTTAAAAGCTAAATTAAGCAATTTAACTTCTAAATGCAAAAACAATTAAACTAGTGTCAAGTTCAATGTTCCTTTTTTATAGGAATGACCATTACTTACTTTAAACTGTATTTTCAAGAATCAGCTACCAACTTGAAATAACTGTTTTACTTTCGATGGCTAACATAGCATTCTAGTGGAGAACGATATCAAGCTTATTTACCTTGGTTTGGTTGCATATTCATATTTGGTCTGGGGCCATAGCTTCCTATTGGCTGCCCTTGACTCATCGTCATCTGATTCTGTACTGGCACGCTCTGTGATGATGGCACAGAATGGTTGTAACCTCCCATGGATCCGTGGCTACTTGAAGGCATGTTCATGGAACTGTTTGTCATATTGAGTTGATTGGGTCCCGGTCCCTGAATAGGCATATGGTTAGGCCCTTTGAAGAAAAGTGGTCAGAACCAAATATGAAAGTTAAAACACATGGTCTATTAAAAAGTACTTTAAAGAGCTTTTTATTTTCTTTTGCATACCATAACAATAGCAAACAATAACTTGAGTATTTAATCAACAGCAAGCAAAGTAAATGCATTACATGAATGAGAGCAAATACTGTGAGAGAGAACTTATTCCCATTTTATAGATTAAGAAACTAATGCTTTTAGAAACCAGCAACATTCTGAAAAAGAAAAGCAATGATCAACTAGCTTTATAAGAGAGCAAACATATAAAGCGGAAGTAATTTTTTATTTTTATTTATTTATTTTTAAGTTTGAGAGAGAGCATGTGTGCATGAATGGGGTAGGGGCAGAGAGAGAGGGAACCCCAGGCAGACTCTGCCCGAAGAGCACAGAGCTCGACACAGAGCTCGACACTTAATGGACTGAACTACCCAGGTGCCTCTAAAGCTGAAGTAATGAAAAGTGTGTAGTACTAGCATATAAATGAATTAACAGATCAATGGACCCAGAGCAGAGTCTAAAAACACACCCAAATTTCTAATTCTGTAAATGATAATAGTGGTGAAATTCAATAAATAGTGTGACAAATGAGTAGCCATCTGGAAAAAGTCCTACCACATTCCTTCCACCAAAAATAGTTCTAGATGAATAAAATATTAAACATTAAAAAAGAAAATGAGGAAAAGAAACCATAAAAGAGAATTTTAAAAAGAACTTTTAAAATATTCTTGAAGTGGAACAGCCTTCTTGCATGCCAGAAAACCCAGAGCCATAAAAAACTGATAAACTAGACTAGACTACATAAAAATAAAAAAATGTAAGTATGACCAAACCAGACAAAACGAAACTAAGTATTAAAAAGTAGGAAAAAATTTTTTACAAGACATATCACAGACTGAACTAATTACGTGAACATATAAAGTAAGTAAAAGACCACCAGCAGTAAAAAAAAAAAAAAAAAAAAAAAAAATGGCAAGGGACAGGAATGATTAGTTCACACAAAAACTACCAAAGAGACATAAATATGAGAGGACTGCCTGCTTCATTTATAATAAAAAGGCCAATTAAAATTATGAGATCCTTTTTTCATTTTTCAGATTCTAAAGACCCAAAGTTTTGATCTCTGAAGAAAAGTAATTTCATACATTGTTGAGGTATATAAGTATATAAATAAGTACTATTTTTATGTAGAGCAATTTGGCAATAACTACCATATTTTATTTAATTTTTTTAATGTTTATTTAGTTTTGAAAGAGACAGACAGATTGTGAGCAGGGGAGGGGCAGAGAGAGAAGGAAACAGAATCTGAAGCAGGCTCCAGGCTCTGAGCTGTCAGCACAGAGCCCGACGTGGGCTCGAACTCACAAGCCATGGGATCATGACCCGAGCCAAAGTCGGATGCTCAACCGACTGAACCACCCAGGTGCCCTCGCAATAACTACCATATTTTAAAATGTATATATCTTTCACACAGCAGTTGCAGTTCTAGGACTTTATCCTATAAATATACAGGTCTTCGTGTGCATATGTCCATGAATGCAAAACTGCATACGTATTTATTTGTTTACTTGCTTTTATTTTACAGGCATATTCACATCAGCATAGTTTTTAATACCGGAAGATTAGACATGACCTGTATTTCATTATAAGGGAATAGTTCAAATAAATTAGGGGCATCCATGAAAAAGAATGAAATACAGCCACCAAAAGCATAAGGCAGCTCTTTATGTACTGAGTGGTCTCCAAAATATATTTTTATATACTTATGTTCTCTAAGATATATCTTTAAGAGGGAAAAATATTAAACATAATACTACATAATATATGCCACCACTTGTATTTTTTTTTAAGAGTAAGACAAAAGAAAAAGGAATGTGAATATGCGTATGTTTTAGATACAGAGAATTATCTCTTGAAGGATACCCAGACACCAATGACTCTCTGGAACAAAGTATCTGGAGGTAAGGGCTGTATACCCTTTGGTACCTTTTGATTTTGGTACCAGAGACATACATTATCTTATTTTTTTTCAAATCAGTTAAACATTTTTAAAAAGGAATCTGAAACTGATGTTATCTGACCAAGATCAAAGAAGATATAAGTAGCTCTATGACTTAGATTTACAAAATAATAAAAAACAACACAAAAATAGGAAACTGAAAGACTAGATACAAATTTGTGTGCGCAAAAAAGTTGGCTAAGCTCTATTAAGGAGGTTTTAAATAAAGGAAACATAAGTAACTGGACCAATTTCTCCTACACCTAACTAGAACACTCTATAAGAGACTATTTTGGAAGCTCTACAGTGTTCTGGACAACCTATGTCATAACTAGTTGAAAAATCTCTGGTTTATAAAGAATGTAACTACTCCAGATGGCCTTATACAAAAACCCAAATGTCACGTTAACAATAATTACATTGCTGCTCAAGTGTTTCTCTGGCCTTAAGCTTGAATTTATATGGAGAAGTCAAAATTCTAATTAACAGTACGACCATAAAAAGTCACAAAACTCCTAACTCGCACTACCCTTCCAGTCCTAAAAGCAACAGGTCCTGATGAGCTAAATGTGGACTCACCAGAAGTTTCCTCTTGACTACAACATAACAAGTAGTTAGAGGTCTTTATTCCTATTTCTCCCCTCCCAGGGTGTGGGTCACGGGGGCCATGGACTGTGGCAAGCCCCCAAAGGAAACAGAAGACAGCCACTGAAACAGCATCACCCTTCTACACCATCAATCGCACACCCATCTTTTATAAACCGGGCTATCTGGCTTCTTTTGCTCTGTGTTCTCCTTTACTTCATTTTCTACACCCACTGTCCCTGGATACCAATGCTACCAACCAACACAATCAGCTAAGACAAGACTATCCTAAAGATGCTAATTACTAATTTTACAAATGAATTGCTTTGTTATTTCATTTACTTTCATTATTGCTATCTGTATAATACTTTGTTAATGAAAATAGCCTTTGTCTTTAGAAAGTAAAAATATTCTCACATTAAATGAAGAAAACAACCCACCAAGAATTATGGGTATGGGTTGTAGCTATTGTTGCAAAAACAAAAGAGTTTAATGATACTTTTCAGATTAAAAGTTCAAATCAGCAAAAGGTAACTAATTAAGCATCCAAGGGCCTGGAAGATACTCTAAATGGCTCCAAACTTAGAACGGAAAAATAGTAAAAGGAATAACTCATTATCTAAAACATCTGAAATTATTTTTCCTTTAAATTTGCTTTAATATCAATTTCCATATTTATATTATGCCATAAACATATATATTTGTAAAAATTTATACTCAGCTTCAATAGTATCAATGTGGAAATACTAAATATAATTCATTAGCACTTTACAGATTGTTTTCTTTCTTTTCCTCATGTGTTTTTTCCAGCAATACTGTTTCTGAGACCAGTAAATTTTTAAGTAAATACAAAACCCAAGGAAATGTTATAATACCTTTATAATCTATAAAGAGATTTTAATTCTTAAGTCATGGCGCAATGCCTTTTTTTCCAAAAAGCTTCTAAAGCCAGCTGTTATTGCATAGTTTCAGACAGACTAAATTTAGCCAGTTCTGTTCATCAGAGGAATGCTGTGTGTCAGCTACATCAAAGCCCAAGGGCAGCCTGATAAACACTGAATACAGGTCACGTAGCTCTGTAGCTAACAAACTCTAAGAGAGCTTGTACTCGGGGGCATTCAAAGCAGTTTTGTCATCAACAATCTAGTATCCCTTGAGCCCCCATGTCGTTTCAGTTGCTAAGCAACTCTGGTGTTAATGTCTTAGAGGAGAAAAACTTACCAGGCATCTGGCCGTTCATCTGGTTCTGCATGTGTGGTGCAGGAGGACCCCCACCTACCATTCCATCTGAAGGCATGTTGTGAGAGCGTGGAGGTGGGGGAGGGCCGCTCTGATTCATCCCTCCAGGACCCATAGGCATATTCTGTGTGGGTGGCTGAAAGAAGACAGTTTAGTAAAACAAGAGAAACAGTTAGACTAATATATTAAAGATGCATGTAACAGTTGCCTGTACTATTAAACTAAATAGGAACAAAAACACAAATACATTTCAACTTATTCTAATGCATTTTAATAACAATTATTTACATCAAATTTAATATGACCCCCAAACTTAACAAGATCATTAGTGTGAAGATATCTTCTGACCACCTCAGACCAAAAGAACACAATTAAAGTATATTTTACGTTATAAAATCTCGATAGTGAAAATAAGTTTTTTAAATATTCTATACCAAAATTCACATTTGTTTATATACTAGGATTTTAATGTGTTCACTGTTGTTACTTAAATTATGTTTTAAAAATTAAGTTTCCTTTCATTATTAATATATTTAGACATATTTACTATTAATGATGGATTTTACCTGAAAAGTCACTGTAACAAAAATTTATGAAAGGACAGGAAGCCCCTAAATATGATATACTTTGTACTGTTTGAGGGGGAAATAAATTTTGGCAAGGGAATGTTTTAAACCACGAAGACTCAGTTCAGTCCAACATTTTTGTGCCGACAACTCCTATAGATCGGAAACATTACTGATGGCCTCCAAGGGTACAGAGACAGCTGCCTCAAAAGGATGCCTTTGGCAAATTTCCTAATGAAAGTGTGAAGAAAATCACTGACTAACCTTGAAAGTTCACAAAAGGGCGAAAGGAAAAACACAGATACAAGGTGGTCTGCAACACCTGGTTCCCTTCTTGGGGATATTTTGGTGAAGAAAGCAAATGGTTAGTTTCTTTCCAAATCCCCATTTTTAAGACTACAGGAGGAGAAGGAGCTATTATTTACAGATCTATTTCTGCCTTCTTTCTCTACCTCTCTATGTTCTAAAAACAATGTTGGCTCCCATACTTGTCATTCTCTTCCTCCCACATTTTTTTATGTTTATTTATTTAATTTGATAAAGAGTGCAAGTGGGGAGGGGCAGAGAGAGGGAGACAGAGAATCCCAGGCAGGGCTCCGCGTGCTGCTAGCACAGAGCCCAACACAGGGCTCAATCCCACAAACCGTGAGATCATGACCTGAGCCAAAACCAAAAGTTGGACACTCAACAACTAAGCCACTCGGGTGTCCTTCTCCCACATTTTTACGTGGCTACTTAGTTACTGTTTCTGTACCATCTCGATTTTGTGAACACAATCCTCTCTGATACCCTTAACCGATAAAACACTGTCTTGTAGTCATCACACGTAAATACTCCAATCGCCAACCATTTAACATCACCAACATTTACACAAATAACCAAGTACAACTCTAATATCACCCATTTAAAATTCACAGTCTTGGAGTGCCTGGATGGCTCAGTCAGTTGAGCATCCAACTCTTAATTTCAGCTCAGGTCATGATCCTAGGGCTGTGGGATCGGGCCCAGGAGGGGGCCCCACATCAGGCTTTGTACTGAGCATGGAGCCTATATAAGATTCTCTCTTTCCCTCTGCCCCTCTCTCCCACTCATGCTCTCTTTCTAAAATAAATAAAATTCAAAAACAAATTTAAAAACAAATAAGTAAATAAATAGAATTCAGAGTCTTAGTTCCTTTACTACTAAATCTAGAAAATAACTGCTCTTTATTAAATATTTTTTCTTCAATTCTCATTTTAAATTCTTCATCCACTTCAGATTCTTTAAACACTTAATAACGTTGTTCAGAATTTTAAAAAATTACCAAACATCAACTCAGTGTCACATATCTTACTTTGAAATGATCCTTTACTATCCTTCAAATATGGCTGACTGTGACCTTCTTCTCATTTGAAAATAAAAATCCTGCCTTCTATATTCTTGCCCAAATTCTCTGCTGAAAATGTTATGTTCCCACTCTCAATAGGTAAGAGCTTTTTCATTTTCTTGCAACACATTTAATGAAACATCAGTATTCATGGCTCCCATCGTAATAGAGTAGCTTCTATCAAACTAACCCATCTGCCAATAAAAGTTACATAATCTACACAAATGTAAAAATTGTTTGAAGGCACTGAAGAGCAATCTACACGGAGAGAAACAGGAGGGGCTACAACTCTTGAAAGAAGGGAAGCACAGAAGATCAGCTCCTCCAAACACCTTGGCTTTTTCCCTAACTTTGCTGTGTAACAAGAAAACAGAGCCCGAGCAGAGGTGGCAGCCCTACTGGACTGAGAAGGAGGAGGAATTCTGGACTATCAGAAAGCTAGAACCTGAAGAACAAAATCCCAGAGTGGAAGAACCACAAACAGGATGAAAATTCACAAAAACTAGCATAGAATAGCAGTTAAGAGGCTAAAGAGCTGAGCAGAAATTTCAGCTTCTGCCCAGGGCTAGGGAAACAAAAGACTGGCAGTAGTCCCTACCAAGTCAGAAAGGCCTTTGTAAACAACGCAAGCTCTCTGTTGAGACTTCAAAAAAGGCTCTTCTTAGATTAAGGTCAAAACAACTATATCAGCCCTAACAACTCTTAGAGACAACGCTCAGTACTCAAGGTACTCTAAGTACTTCACCTTCCAAAGGAAAACTTAACTCTCTTTGGAATTAGATAACACCAAGTAGAGCTCCACAATTGTTCATTCATAAGTCTGGCATTCAATGAAAAGTTACAAAGCATTCCAAAAACAAGAATAAACGGACAATACTCATTAGGATGGCTATAATTTTTTTTTAAAAACTACAGAAAGTAACAAGGGTTGGCAAGAATGTGGAAAAAATGAAACTCATACATGCTGGCAGGATTGTAAGGGGTGCAGCCACTATGGAAAACAATTTGGCAATTCCTCAAAAAGTTAAACACAGAGTTACCATATGACACAGCAACCCCACTTCTGGTACAGACCCAAGAGAACTGACGACACAGAGTCACACAAAACTTGCACACAAATGTCATGGTAGCATTATTCATAATAGCCAAAAAAACAAAAAAACTCAGAAACAATTCAAATGTCTATTAAATGATAGATAAACAAAAACATTCATACAATGGAATACTATTCAGCCACAAATGAAATGAAGTATCAATACTTCAACATACAACATAGATGAATCTTGAAAACATTATGCTAAGTGAAAGAAGTCAGACTCAAAAGGCCACACATTTGTATAATTCCATTTGTATGAAATATCCAAAATAGGTAAATCCAGCAAGAAAGAATGTAGACTAATTAGATGTTACCAGGGAATGGACAGAGGGAAAACTGGGATTGAATGCCCACATTTATGAGGTTTCTTTTTGAGTTGATGAAAATGTTTTGGAATTAGACAGTGGTGATGGTCGGATAGCACTACGAATATACTAAAAACCAATGAATTGTATTCTTCAAAAAGTTAAAATGGTGAATTTCATGTTATGTGAATTTTATCTCAAATTTTTGTAAAAAAAAAAAAGAATAGATGAACAACTAAAAGAAATAACAGAACACAGAAAAAGACACTCAGGTCATTCATATTTTGGAGTTATCTGAGAGACCTTAAAATAACTGACCAATATGCTCAGTGGTTAAAAAAAAAAAAAAAGGATAGATGGAGAATTTCAGCAAAGTACTAGAATTCTTAGAAAAGTCAAATGGAAATTCCAGAACTGGAATATACAATCAATGAAATTAAGAACTCACTAGTTTAGAAAGAGCAAAATAGAAGATTGGTAAGCTGAAAAAAATGTATAAAAAATATGACACACCAAGAAACATAAAGGCACGAACATTAAAAAAATAAAAGCATAAAGACATGTACAACATGCTACAATGGTTTAACACACATCTAACGGGAGTTAGAAAAGCAGAGTAAATGAATCATAGGCAATATTTGAAAAATACCAGTCAAAAATTTTCCAAAGCTAACACAAGTCTCTAAGCAGACATGCGAAGTTCTATAAACCTCACCAGAATATGAAGAAAACGATACCCAAGTCAAAGTCTTAAAAACCAAAGTCAGAAAAAATCTTAAAAGTAGTCAGAAAAAATAAGACACATTATCTTCAGGAGAAGGACAAGACTAACGACATTTTTTTTTGTCAGAAATAAATGAAATAGAAGACAATAAAATGACATCTTTAAAATGCTAAGACAAAACAAGAAAATAAAATAAACCAACCAATCTGGAGTTCTATAAGAGAAAATATCTTCAAGTGACATGAAGATGCATTAGTAAGAGCTTCAAATAAACAAAAGCTGAGAGAACTTGTTACAGATGAAGGAAATTCATCAAGCTAAAGGAAAATAACCCCAGATGGCAGCACAGAAGTAGAGGACTTAATACAGAGAAATGGAAAGGTAAGTGTTTAGACAAATACAAATTAATATTGATATTTAGAATAATTGTAACAAAGGCTTATATGGTTTAAACAGACATAAAAGTATAAAATATATGACAGAACTAACACAAAAGACAAACACAAAAAGGAATAAGTTAAGTACACTGTTCTAAGTCTCTTGTATTTTTCAGCAAGGGCTAGAAGTACAAATTTAGACTGGAATCTTTATGAATCCAAAATGTACACTGTAATTTCACATGCAACTACTTAAAAATGCATACACATATAAAAATGTACAGCTAAAAAACTAGTAGAGAGGAAAAAATAATGCTTGATTAGTTCAAAGAAAGGCAAGGAAGAGACCAATAGAAAACTAATACCAGGCTGATATTCTCAAATCCTATTATATCATGTTCTGCGTTAAATGTATCTGGACCCAACATTTCACTTAGATAACAAATATTATCAGATTGGATTTTTAAAACACCCAACTATATTCTGTTTACAAAAGATCCACTTTAAGGACATACACATGTTAAAAGAAAAAGATAGTATGCAAACACTAACAAAAGTATGGTGATATCATTATATTTATATCAGTTGACTTAAATCAAAAAACACTACTTGAAATACTAGAGGAATACTTCATTATGATAAAAGGATCAGTTCAACAGGAATACGTAACAATCATAAATTTCTATACATCCTGTAACACCACTTCAAAGTCTATAAAGCAAAAGTTAACAGAACCAAAAGGAAAAACAGAAAAACCCATAATAATGGCTTCATTTTAACACACTTCTTCTAGTAACTGGTAGAATAATGAGACCAAAACAAAAATGAAAAACCCTAAGACTATAAAAGATGTGAAATCACGGCTATTAACTCAATTAGTATATGTAAAATACTATACACAGCACCTGCATAATATACATTCTTCCCAAGTACTCATGACATAGACCAAACTAGACCATATAAAGGGCCATAGAGCAAGTCAACAAATAACAAAAGATTGAAATAATATAGAGTATGTTTTCTGAGCACAGTGGAATTGAACTAGAAATCAATAACAGAAATGAAGAAATCACAAAAAAAATTTAAAAATATTATTAACTGAATGATAATGAAAATGAAACATCAAAATCTGTGAGATGCAGTTAAAGCTATGCTAAAAAGACAATTTGTAGCTTTAAAATGCATATTTATAATGCATGTTTAAGAAAAGTAAAAAAAAATAATGATAAAAGCTTCCATTTCAAGCAGCTAGGAAAAGACAGCATACCAAACCCAAAGTATACAATGAAGGAAGTAACATAGATGGATACAAAACTAAGCAAATCATATGAATTCTTCCAGAGAACACAAAAAGGAGAACAATTCCCAATTCTTTTATGAGGTCACCAAACCTATGATATCAAAACCTAACAGGGACATTACTAGAAAGACATCTACAAGCCAAACTTTCTCATGAACAAAAATCCTAACAAAATTTTAGCAAACCATGAAACTCAGACTGTATTAAAAAGATGATGCATTATATAACCAATGGACTTGGTTATATAAGAATGCAAGCTGATTTAACTTCTGGAAATTAATCCTTGTAACTTGCAAAATTACCAAAATAAAATCCATATAATTATCTCAATATATAAAGGAATATTATTTGATAAAATTCAATACCTACTCATAATACAAACTTTTAAAAATTAAGACTAGAGGAGCATTCCTAATCCAATAAATCTAATTTACAAAAATTTATTATCTTATTGATGAAATATTGGAGTCTTTGAATTCAGGAATAAGAGTATCCATTAACACCATATCTATTCAACATAATAAATAAACCCATAAACAAATCAATAGCATTAAGAATAAAGTTAAAAAAAGTAAAAAAAAATTGGGAAAGACACATAATTGTCATTATTCACATTTGACATGACTGAGTGCACAGAAAGCCAAGAGAATCTGTAACAAATTATTAGAATAATTGTACACAAGATCAATATATGAAAATCAACTGTATTTTCTATGTATTTCCAACAAACTAGAAAATGAACTTTTAATAATAACAGCATACATAATAACATCGAAAAATTCAATAACTAGGAATGAATCTAGAAAGATGTGCAATAGCTCTACAATGCAACACTGCTGAAAGAAATTAAACGCTTACTAAAAGGAGGGATATACCATTTTTATTGACTAGAAGGCTCAATATAGTGAAGATACCAGTTTCCCCAATGCTGACCTAGAAATTCCATGCAATCTCAATCACAATCCCAGGAGGCTTTTTGAAGAAAATTCACAAGCTTATTCTAGAATTTATATGGAAATGCACAGAAATTAGAATAGCCAGGATGCTCTTGAAAAAGACCACCACAAACTGCTATACTAATTTGAGATATGTTGTTAGCATAAGGATAAATAAACACACCAACAGTAGTGAGAAATAGATCCACACATACAGTCACCGTACTTATAATAAAACAACTTATATTCAATGGGTAAAAAATGCTATTTTCAATCAATGGTACTGTATCAGTTGAATATTATATGAACAAAAATGAACCTTGACTCCTAGACTCAGATCATACACAAATTTAATTTGCAATGGATCATGGATTAAGAAAAAAACGTTTCGAAGAAAACAGAAGCATATCTTCATGACCTTGATACAACAAACTATTTCTCAAGATACAGAAAGAAAACAAAGATTGATAAATTGGATTTCATTTCAGTTAGAAACCCTCTTCATATAAACACACCATAAAGAGAATAAAAAGACAATTTTCAAAATGAGAGAAGATAGCAAAGTGAAGAAAACAATTAACAGAATTTAGAAAAAAGGCAACCTATGGAATGAGAAAACATTTGCAAATGACATATCCGATAAAGGTTTAGTATCCAAAATACATAAACAACTTACAAACCTCAACACCCAAAAAGCAAATAATCCAATTAAAAAATGAGTAGAAGACATGAACAAACATTTCTCCAAACAAGATACACAGATGGCCAACACACACGAAAAGGTGCTCAACATCACTCATCATGAGGAAAATACAAATCAAAACTACAATGCAGTACCACCTCACACCTGTCAGAATGGCTAAAATCAACAACAATGAGGTGTTGGCAAGGATGTGGAGGAAAATGAACCCTCCTGCACTGTTGGTGGGAATGCAAACTGGTGCAGCCACTTTGGAAAACAATATGGAGGTTGCTCAAAAGGTTAAAAATAGAACTACCCTAGACCTAGCAATACTACTGGGTATTTACCCTAAGAATACAAAAACAAACAGAAACCCATGGGGAGGGGAAGGAAAAAAAAAAAAAAAAAGAGGTTAGAGTGGAAGAGAGCCAAAGCTTAAGAGACTCTTAAAAACTGAAAACAAACTGAGGGTTGATGGGGGGTGGGAGGGAGGTGAGGGTAGGTGATGGGTACTGAAGAGGGCATCTTTTGGGATGAGCACTAGGTGTTGTATGGAAACCAATTTGACAATAAATTTCATATATTAAAAAAAACAAAAACAAAAACACGAATTCAAAGGGATACATGCACCCTGATGTTTACAGCAGCATTATTTACCATAGCCAAGATACAGAAGCAGCACAAGTGTCCATCAACTGATGCATGGATAAAGAAGATGCCGTGTATACATATAATGAAATATTATTCAGCCGTAAAAAAAAAAAAAAAATGAAATCTTGCCAGCTGCAAAGACATAGGTAGAGCTGGAGACCATAATGCTAAGCAAGGTAAGTCAGTCAGATAAAGACAAATACCATATGATTTCACTCATATGTGGAATTTAAGAAACAAAAACAAATGAGCACAGGGGGAAAAAGAAAACAAACCAAGAAACAGACTCTTAACTACAGAGAAGTGATGGTTATCAGAGAGAGGTGAGTGAGAGGATGGGTTAAATAGGTGATGAGGATTAAGGACTGCACTCGTAGTGAGCACCGGGTGTTGTATGGAATCATGGAATCACTGTATTGTATACCTGAAACTACTACTACACTGTATGTTAACTAACTGGAATTAAAACCTTAAGAGGCAGCTGGGTGGCTCTGTTGGTTAAGCATCTGACTGCAGCTCAGGTCATGATTTCACGGCCCACAGGTTCAAGCCCTGCATCGGGCTCTGTGCTGACAGCTCAGAGCCTGGAGCCTGCTTCAGATTCCGTGTCTCCCTCTCTCTTTGCCCCTCCCCCACTCATGCTCTGTCTCTCTGTGTCTCTCGAAAATGAATAATGTTAAAAAATTTCAAATAAAAGTAAAAATAAAATAAACACTTTAAAAAAGGGAAAAAATATTACATAGCCAACAGAAGATTTATATCCAGAACATATAAAGAACTCCTATAAATCAATAATAATAATAAAAAAAGTCAACCCAATAAAAAATGGACAGAAAGGGGCATCAGGAAACTTTTTTGCGATGACAACACTGTTCTATATATTAAAAAAAATTTTTTTGTTTATGTTTATTTATTTTTGAGAGAGAGAAACAGAATGTGAGCAGGGGAGGGGCAGAGAGAGAGGGAGACACGGAATCTGAAGCAGGCTCCAGGCTCTGAGCTGTCAGCACAGAACCCGATGTAGGGCTCGAACTCATGAGCCATGAGATCATGACCTGAGCTGAAGCTGAACGCTTAACCGACTGAGCCACCCACGTGCCCCAATATATCTTTAAAAAAAAAAAAAAAAGCCTTTTTATTTATTTTGAGAGAAAAAGGGATCACAAGTGGGAGAGGGGCAGGGGGAGAGAGAGAGAGAGGGAGAATCCCAAGCAGGTTCTGCACTGTCAGTGTAGAGCCAGATGTAGGGCTCTAACTCATGAACTACAAGATCATGACCTGAGCCAAAGTTTGACGCTTAACCAACTGAGCCACCCAGACACACCTGTTCTATATCTTAACTGTAGTGATAATTACACAGATTTGTAAAAATTCATCTATACAATTAAAATGAGTCAATCTTATTTTATGTGAATTACACCTCAAATGTCACTTTTTCAAGAAAGCCTTCCCTGACTATCAGAATAGTCAGGCTTCATTATCTGCTCCCATAGTCCTAGGTGCCCTTCCTTCATAGCATTCACTACAACTGTCATTTAAAATGTTTGTGGGGGCACCTGTATTGTCTCAGTCAGTTAAGCGTCAAGACTTTGGCTCAGGTCATGATCACAGTTAGTGAGTTTGAGCCCTGCATCAGGCTCTCTGCTGTCAGTGCTGAACCTGATTCAGATCCTCTCTCACTCTCTCTGCCCTTTCCCTGCTTGCACTCTCTTTCAAAAAATAAATAAAAACACTTACAAAATAAATTAAAAAAATAAAATGTCTGTGCAATTACTTAACGTCTGATTTTTGCATCATATGTTAAGTTCTGTAGGGATTGGGTCCATGATTATACTTGCGTATTGCTGTAGGCCCCAATCATCTAGTATCAAACAAAGGTACTCAAGAATATTTACTAAATGAAAAAGTTACTTTGAAATACAAGCAACATTTCAAATTTGATTAGGGACCAATATTTTTGTGGTAACTTTCATAATGATTTTTATTGTCAACACTGCCTAATTCTCTACATTCCTCATCTCCATTTGGAAGTCTATCAGATATTTCAAACCTGAAATCTACAACACCGAATCCCTGGTATCTCCACTACAACCGTTCACCCAAATCCCTTTACCCAGGAGTCTCAGTTGATTACAATTCCCTCATTCCAGTTGCTCTGCTGAAAACCATGGAGTCATCCCTTACACCTCTCTTATTCTCATCCTTTGCCCCCCACATTCGATTTTTAGATATCTTTTAGACTCTACCTCTAAAATATACCTACAATTTTTCCATTTCTACCACCTCCCCTTCTGTTACCACCCTGGTACGAGCCACCATCACATCTCTCATGTTGATTACTGCAACAGCCTCCTAACTGGATGCCATGTTTTGATCCATGCTCCTCTATCATAAATTTTCCACAAAGGAAACAGAATGAACTTATTAAAACATGGCTGTTCACTCTTCTGCTCAAAATCCTCCAAGAGCTTCCAATTTCAAGGAAAAAAAACTAAAGTCCTTACAACAGTTTACAAGACAGGATTTGTCCATACAACTTCCTTACTTTTTCCTGTCATAGCCATAAGCTTCATGTTGTTCCCTGAACAAGCCAGGCCGAGTTTCACTTCAGGACCTTTCCACTGTTTGTTTTCTCTGCCTAAAACATTCTTCATCAAGTCTTTGCTCAAATGTCACTTTCTCAATGAGGTCCTCCTGACCACTCTGCCTCATACTGCAAATTCCATCCTCCACCTCCAGCATTCCTAACGCATCTCTCCCTGCCCTATGTTTTCCTTTTCCATAGTTCTTATTATCTTCTAATAAGCTATATGATTTAATCATTTATTATGCCTGCCTTGCTTGCTAGAATGTAAAACTCAAGAAAATGGGAGTATTTGTCTATTTTGTTAACTGATGTTTCAAAAAATACCTATTGCCTGACACATAGTAGCCACTTAATATTTAGTAAATAAATGAACTCTCAAACTTAAATGATCTACTATAAAATTAAAAACAATTCTGACTATAAATTATGTTCTATGTGTCTTTAAAATATAAACATATCACTGTAAAATATAATTTTTAGTTTAATAATCCTTCATCTGTGTAACTATCATTTGTATAACTGTCATTAGTATGGTTCCCCACAAGGAGACAGTAAAATGACACAAATAGGAGATCTAAAAATAATTATTAAGCAAAACAGGAAACATATGTATAAAATACTGCCAAAAGCTGATTGATGACCAATACATATACAAATGAAAGTGTTGGACTGGTCAACCAAGAATGGATCCAAAACCCTCATCAGTATTATATTTGCCTTACTTCCTAGTCCTATGTAAGTCTCACCAAAAATGAGCTCTAAACATAACTGAAACAGTTCACAAAGATCTCCCTGATTTCTCATTCATTCCCATAAGAAATGTCAGCATGCCATCATGGGTAGCCTTGAAATGATGCAGGCTTTTGAACTTATTAAATGATTTCTTCAATTTAATAATCTTATCATGTTGTCACAGTATCTTGTCCTTCAAGTAAGAGAGCTAATACAGAATTTAGTCCCACTATAAAATCTGACCAATTGAACTTTCATAACTAATAATGCCTTCCACTGATTTTCATAGCATGATGATTCTCCAAACTTCCTAAAGGAGTTAAACCCCAGAATGACTCACTCACTAACAATATACTCCCCAGTTAGTAACAGGTTCCCCAGAAATTCAACCTTTATTTTATGAAACAGCAAACACCTCCACCATAACAAATAGAACATTAGACTATCTCCACTATGGAAAACTAAGCCCATCTAACTTTAATGAGGTTAATTACTAAACAGTCCAGAATCTTAGAGAATAATTTCCTTCTTCCCAGACCAGAATTCTCTACAATATACTTCAAAAAACAACTAATCCACTCCCAAAACATGGGAGTATAGGACTCTAAGCCTTTCCTAAGGTTGTAATAATACCATCCGTTAAGAAACAAGAGTGTATGTATTTGTTTAATCTTGAATTTATTATTTTTACATTTATACCAATCTGGATAAATTACAAAACTAATGTGTAATCACTAAGAAACCATGCAAATAAGAAACATTGCTAAAAATTGATATGCATACTTCCAGAAACTTATTAAAAATTCATATATATGTATTTTCAGTTTTTACAAGTAGAATTACACTATTCTCTGATTTCTTTCATTCTTCTTTAGGAATTATTCTTGATCAACATACAATTCAATCTCCTTCAAGAGGGACGAATTCAACTATATAAGCCATATATATATACACATATATATATACACATATATATATACACACACATACATATACATATACACATATACACACATACGTATATATACACATATACATATACACACACACAAACTTACTTTACATTTTATTTTAATTTTTATTTTATTTTATATTTTATGTGTGTATATATATATACACATATACATATATATATACACACACACACACATTTACTTTTTTTTTTTGAAAGAGAGAGACAGCACAAGTGACCGAGGGGCAGAGAGAGCAAAAGAGAGACAGAAAATCCCAGGAGGGGCAGAGAAAGAGAGAGAGGGAAGCAGGGCTCACCCAAAGCAGGATTCGTACTCCCCCGAAGCAGGGCATGAGCTCACCTGATGTGGGACTTGAACTCACGAACTATGAGATCATGACCCGAGCTGAAGTCAGATGCTTAACAACTGAGTCATGCAGGCACCCCATAAGCTATATTTTTACCTACTCCCAATACTGAGACTAGCTCCCTAGTTTGTTTTTATTTTGCCAGTATAAACAATGCTTAAATTAAGAGCCCTGTACAAATACTTTTCTGTACTTATTCCATGTAAATAAGAGTGAATTACTTAATTTCCAACATTTAGGTTCTTTTCTTTCTTAATTATATGGCAAAGAAATGTTTCTCCTTAGAGAAGTGAGCTAGATACATTGTTTTCAATTATGATGAAGAGACAATCTTTAAGTTCCTTACTTAGTACATATGGAAACCACTTTTACTGATTTAACAATACAGTTCTGCCAAAAAAAATGTATTTATGCACACATACACACAAATATTTATATTCCTCACAGCAAGATATAGCCAATTGCTATACATATCTAGACTCAACTAGACAGTGCTTGAATTTCATATATACTATCCAGCAAAGAGTTAACATGATTTTTGCTAAGATTCTGAAATGACAGGATAGGCAATAATATTGGCAAAATACTCCCTATACTAATCCAGAGAACGTGCTTCCATAATTCGGTTCTCCACAAAATACAGGGTCACCTCCTTTGTGAAACGTTTCCTAACACTCAACAGCAAAACCTATCACTTCTACTATGGAAAATGTACTTTAAATGTCCAGTACTTCTTTTTTTTTTTTTTTTTAATGTCCAGTACTTCTAAAATAACATATATTACACTGTAGTATTACCATCGGTTGAGAGTTGTCTTTAATTTCATTTACAGAACTTTCTGGCACATAAAAGATTTTAAATATTTTTAAAAGGATGAAATTAAGTATCTTCTTTATAGTTTCCTCCTTTGTTTTTATTCTCAATGAAGTCTTCCCCACCTCAAAATCAGACATATAATTGATGTCTTTATACTAAATCTCATACAAATACAGAATTAAAAAGACATTTCACTTGTGGTCGTGCTTCTGTTTTTAAAACTAAAATGTTTTAATTAGACGCTTCTTATTGTGCAGCACCATACTATGCACAAGAGGAAGACTTGGAAACTAGCTGTAGCAGGTGAGTAAATCACAGATGACCACAACATTTCTGAGTAAAAGAACTCAGTGTTTATGCTACTCACTTGAGATAGGAAGTATAAAAAGTCAAGCTTGTGGGCTTTTTTTCTTTTAGCAGCAGGAAACAACAGAGGGTGAGCTGAGGGAAATGGAGTCTTGCCCACACTGTGTTGGGAGACCTGTGGAATATCCAAATGGATAGGTCTACTGGAAGATGTATTCATGTTTCCCACTCAGGCAAGAAGATACATATTTGGAAGTCATTGATGTATACATGGAACCTAAAGTCAGGAATGTAAGAAACCAGGAGTATGGATGAAATCTCCCCAAAAGAGTATATATGGTAAAGAGATGTTCAAGAACAGAATGTCAACATTTGATGGGAATGTTAAAGAAGCTGAATAGCTAGAAAGGTAAAATAAAAAAAAAAAAAAACTATCACAAAGTCAAACAACAAAAGTTTCAAAAGAGAAAAAAGACAGTATCATAATGACTAAACACACATTATGATGTTTATCAAACAGTCAAAACTTAAAAATCCTTCAAATGATGTCAATATTTAAGAAAGTTCTTTCCATACTTCTAAGTAAGAATTTAAACACTTTCACTATTTTTTTTAAGTTTATTTATTTTGAGAGACAGAGAGAGGAGGGGCAGAGAGAGAGGCAGAGAAACAATCCCAGGAACTCACAAACCAGAGCCGAAACCAAGAGTTGGACACTTAACCGACTGAGCCACCCAGGTGCCCTGTAAACACTTTCATTTTTAAAAAATGTAACTAAAAAAATAAAACAGTGTGCTATGGCAAGGTTCTACATGCATAGAAAAAAGGAAAAGCATGTGTTTATATCGGCTTTTCTTTGCATAAAAAGGTGTAAGATAAAGATGAGAGTAGAATTTTGTATGACTTTTTGTAGTTTTTGATGTTCTAACCACATCAAAGTATCACCTATGCTAAAAGTTAAGGTAAAATTTACACATGATGTACACTCTGCTCACATGTAAGATGTTCCACAGCTCTGACCACGTGTTCCTTCACTTCGGGTGGGTCAAACCTGTAAGCAATGAATTCTGGAATACCGAATTTCAGCCAATGAATTACCATAGCACATAAATGCTCTGCCAGCACAGTCACCGCATCTGAAGACTCTGTGTGACCACTTTTCCTGAAGCATGTGGAATGAAAGGTTCAGCAAGTGCTGCCTGAGGGCTGCTGAGAACATTGAGTGTGCCTCACCAAAAAAAAAGGCAACTTAGGAAATACGAAATGTAAGACGACTGTACTTACCCTAAATCAATTTTTATTAATAGTCCAGACTTTTATTCTTTGTACAGAATACCTGACAAACAAAAGTTATCTTTAAAAAGCTTAAAATTCAAGAAGTACATCTAGTTAAATTAGGAATTTTTAAAAACTTAATACTCATAATGAATTCAGTGAAAAGCAAGATAAGTAATTCCTAACAGCCTTCAATCTTCTTTTAAAATTAACAGACATGCTGATATACTCAATCTCAGTGAATGTCAAGGCAGGTCGAGTCTCCACTCTCTCCCTTACCCTTCATATGTATTGAGTGATTGAATCCTGCCAGTCTTACTTCAAATACTCCTGAATCTGACTTTTCTTCCAATTTATACTTTCTAGCTGTGTACTACCTTCATCTTCATCATCACTATTTCCTGTGTAGCTCCCTCCATGCTGCACACCATGAATTGTTTTATTTAATCCTCATAACAACATTATAGAATAAGGATTATCTTCCTCGTATCGCAAAAATGGTTTGTGGTCTACAACATCAAATGAAGTTGCCAGTACAGGAATAGGAATGTTTTCCTAAATTTTGTGTATCCCCAGAATGTCACCGGATACTTCATTTAAAAAGCATGGAAATATAAGGTCTTCAATTCTTATATGCACAGTAGAATCACCTAAGAAGCTTTTAAAATATGCAGCCGAGGCAGAGAAACACGAGACTATGACTGTCCAGGTTCTTTCCATCTCTAAAATTTTCAATACTGAGAAATATTTCCAAACTGTATGCCTTAAAATGAACTACAATAAAAAGATTCTTGTCTCCCCCAAGTTTTTCCCCAATAAAAATTAACAAAAACTTCCCTTGATTTAAAGTTTTCTCTCATAAGTCTTTCCTAAAACTGATGGTGCCCACCACTTCATATGTACTAAAACCGGCAGACGACAAAAATAAGTGAACAATAACTAACATTAGGCTAATAGTTAAAAATGCAATTTCTTCGAAGTACATTTGAGAAGGAAAGCAAAGACTTACACATAGCACAGTCATATTTTCTACTGACAAAATGTTCCTGGTCCACATGATGAAAATAATTATGTCAATGATTTATGCTATTTCAGAAAGTAAAAACCAACATGAGAACTAATATTCAAATGATGCCTCCAAGGTTTACCAAGGTAAATAGGGCCCCACATATACTAACGAAGCCAGAGTAGTGTATATACTCAGTTATGTCAGCTTTTTATAAATATTCAGTCTCTTTCCACGCCACGTCTGCTGTCTGGTTACATTGCTTGTATGTATGTCTGCCTACAGAACCTATTCTCCCATTTCTGACTTGCTGCTTCCCAGCTATGGGCTTAAAATTAAAGAGCCAAACTTATTAAAATATGTATAAGGTTAAGAATAAATAGCTTCTGTTACAAACTTATAATGCTTTTGTCATAAGAAAAGAATACAGGGGTGCCTGGGTGGCTCAGGTGGTTAAGCGTCTGACTTCACTCATGTCATCATCTTGTGGTTTGTGAGTTCGAGCCCCGTGTCGGGCTCTGTGCTGACAGCTCGGAGCCTGGAACCTGTTTCAGATTCTGTGTCTCCTTTTCTCTCTGCCCCTCCCCCACTTGTGCTCTGTCTCTATCAAAAACAAATAAATGTAAAAAAAATTTTAAAGAAAAGAATACATAGGGCCCAACAAAAAGTAAAATGCCTAAGTCATAGTGCACTGGCTTTATAATTTATATTTCTCCTTGTAAATCTTTTTACATTTATTTCTGGTTTTTGAATTCCTGACTTTCTTTCAAACAGGAGAAGTTTGCTAGATGGAGACTAGTCCTAGATACATGACTAGTACTATAAATACATAATTCTTCTTTTGGGGGGACATAAAAAACCTGAAAGTTGAACCTATATATAATTATAAGCACATTTCCAATTCCAACAACTAGTTAATGAAGTAAAGTGAAAAACTCCATTCTGGAAAACTTTTTTACCCCAAAACATACAGCTTTTTTTCTGAGTCAGAATTTCTCAGACTAGTATTCTCCCTTTTGTCAGACTGGTTGTATTCATTATTTTTCCATTATTCTGGTTTTCCCAAATTTACCTTACTTCCTATTTCACCTCCAATCCAATTACTTACCTTTTAGCTGATTTTTTCCCTCTCTCTAGCCCCACTCTTCTTTACTACCTCAAGTCTCTCTTATTAATACCTCCTACTATGAGAATATATTTATTTCTATTTTTTTCAAAAACTCCTCCTCCTTTGTTAACTCAACTTCTCAAGCAATTTGACCTTAAAAATACTTGAATTTTTTATGAAAATTTGACCATGTATTTTAAATTAAACTTTGACCAATATTAGGAGGCAAAAATTTTATTTCAAAATATACAAATGATAGCATTTCTTTTTTTTATTTTTTTAAGTATTTTTTAATTTTTTTTTTAATGTTTATTTATGTTTGAGAGAGAGAGACAGAGCGTGAACAGGGGAGGAGCAGAGAGATAGAGAGACACAGAATCAGAAGCAGACTGCAGGCTCTAAGCTGTCAGCACAGAGCCCAACACGGGGCTCGAACTCACAAACTGCGAGATCATGACCTGAGCTGAAGTCAGACACTTAACTGACTGAGCCACCCAGGCGCCCCTACAAATGGTAGTATTTCCACGTGTTAGTAAAAGAGGATATAAAATGGTGACTCCATATTAAAGGAGTGAAATAATGGTAGATGGTTAGGAATGAAACGTGTCTCTTTCCTTTGTGATGGTTCCTAACCAGATGGTGTCAAATAACATAATATTGTCCCTGAACACAATGGTAATGATTTTTATTGTACTATTTAATCTATAAGGAAAAATGAAAATTCTATAAAAAAACAAATGCAAAAATTCACTTAAGAGTTTATAACTTAACAGGTGACAACAGAACAGTAAATTCTAAGAGATTTTGTTGTACCATAATGCATTTCTATGATAAGCTCACTTTTACCACATTGGCATCTCAAGAATCAAAGAGTTTCCTCAAGAAGGGCAAAAGATGAGTGACTGAATCTCAAGACACATGATCTGACCAAACATTTTTATGTTTTATTTTTATAGTAGCTAGAGAGTATATGGGACATATCCAAGAGGCTGTAATGTTTAAGACTTTAAGACATTTCCACATTTTATGGAGACAATATTTCAAATCAAGACAAACTCACAAAATCCACAGTTTGCACAGGATCGTAAGTTGCAAAAAGAATTGCAATTGGTGGGTAGAAGGGAAGTAGAAGGGATACAGAAACAGCAGAGGACATTTTGCAAACTACCACTTCCCAACCACCCACAAGATTCTAGTAAGACTATCTAAAGGGAAATGTCCCCCCTTCCACCCTCAATACCCTGACACTTGAATCCCTGCCATGATTGTTGTCAGTGATGAGAACATATTGAGAATCTGTCCTATCTTCAGATGTGCCAGAACAGGGAAACAAGGTTAAGAATTACTTAATTACAGGTCACCATGATGATGATAAGCTAAATTCTTAACCTGCCACTTTAACCAATCATTTAGTCCATAAACTATAAGCAGACCCAGTCACATAACATTTTTTAAAAATTAATACCTAATTATAAGAATAATGCTAGACCAAAAAAAAAAAAAAAAACCATGAAAATGATCACTGCATTCACTTCCATAATAACACAAGAAAATAATCAAGACATCGCAGGTTATAAAATTCAGATTCAAGCTCTGTGAAGACCTGGACGAATCCTACACTGATACACCAACAAGAGCAAATGCAAGATTTTATTTCCATTCCATCCTAGTAGCAACAAGATATGGTACCATAATGCACAAATTGCTTTCAGTAAGGCCTGTGTTCAAATCCCATGCTACCGTTTACCAACTATGAGTCCCTTGGCATGTTAATTAACCTATCTGAGACTGTTTCCTCACCTGTAGAATGGGACTAATATCCAAAAGCCTTCTGAAGATGAAATAAAAGTTCTGAAGGACTCAATGCATAGTAGTCATTCTGCAAGTGTCTGTTCTCTCTCCAAACAGTTATATTTGAGTAGCCATAAAAGTAACTAATATTCTATTAGTTATTCTATGGACAGCAAAACAGAATACAATTCTAATACTTAAAGGACTGATCTAAGGTAATGAAAAACTAGGACATTCAAACAACTCCACTGAGAACAATGAAAAAAAACTGGAAAGATACTTTAAAAATATGTTTGAGGGGCGCCTGGGTGGCTCAGTCAGTTAAGCGTCCGACTTCAGCTCAGGTCACGATCTCGCGGTCTGTGAGTTCGAGCCCCGCGTCGGGCTCTGGGCTGATGGCCCAGAGCCTGGAGCCTGCTGCCGATTCTGTGTCTCCCTCTCTCTCTGCCCCTTCCCCGTTCATGCTCTGTCTCTCTCTGTCTCAAAAATAAATAAACGTTTAAAAAAAATTTAAAAAAAAAATAATATGTTTGAAGATATAGAAGAGCAGACAAGGTAGTAAAAAATGATCAGGCCAAGTTCAGAAGAAGAAAGGAAATCCAGAGAAGTGGGCCCAAACTTAGGAGGGGTTCATTTGCCACAGGCACGTTCGCAATCTACAAAGCCAACTGATAATTTCCTAAAAATGATAAAAGATAGCAATTCACAGATTTCAGAAATCTCAACACACAGCAAGCAGGATAAATAAAAGAAATCCACACCTACAGATAGGACAGTAAAACTTCAGAAAACTCCAGATGAAGCAAAAAATCTTCAACAGAGAGAAAATAGATTCCCTTCAAAATAGTAACACTAACAACTAAATTTCCAATACATACAAGCCAGAAAACAATAATCTGTCCTGGCAAAAACACTGCTTAAAAATGATGGGGAAATTGAAATAAAGGCATTTTCAAACAACAACAAACCTGAAGGTATTTGTCGCCAGCAAACCAGTCCAAATGAAAATACTAAAATATGTGCTTTAGGGAGGAAAAAGAGAATGATCAGAGAAAAAAGGTTGTAAATGAAGGGAGAAATAAAAAGTATCAGAAATGGTAACAATGATGATAACTCTGAATACTAACTAAAAATAAAAACAGTAGTAAGAATCACTTGTGAGTAATCATGTAGAGATTTAAAGTGCATGACAACAATGAATGAGTCATGAGGAATGAACAGAAATAAAACATCCAAGGGTCCGTGATCTGGGATGCACACTACAAGCTGTATAGTAACCACCGAAGGAATATTAAGTATATATATGTATGATTTCCAACTTAGAAGAGAAAAAAAGGAATAAAAAAAAGTAATTAGAAGACAAAAGAAAAGAAAAAAAGGAATATACAACAAAGGAGACAAACAGAAAGTACACTGAATGATGATAGCTTTGAACTCAGAAACGTGAGTGATCCCATTCAATATAAACGGGTGGATTTAATGTTCCAAATTAAAAGATTGCTAGAATGAACCATTTTTTAAAATCTACATGCCGTTCATAAAACACATTATCTCTAACACAAGGGAATGGAAAGGTGAATATACTATGCAAACACTAAAGAAAACCAACTGAGCTACATGAATCTCAGATAAGCAGACATTAAGGCAAGATGCATTATTAGACATAAAGAAGGAAATTATTTCATAATGATATGTTACAAAGAACCACACAGCTGTAACATTTTAATATATATGCACTTGCTACCAATGCCTCAAAATGTTGTGTTAAACAAAAACTTGGAAGAGTTACAAAGAAAAAAGAACAATCCACAATTATACATTTTAAGCATACATCTCTCAATAACTGACAGAATAAACGAAGTATCAGAAAAGTTAAAAAAAAAAAATCACTAAGGCTATAGAAGATTCAAACAAGAGCACCACATTTGACCCAGTAAACATATACAGGCCTCTGCATTCAGGGACAAGGGACCACACATCCTTTTTAACTACACATGGAACACTTACAAAAACTGACCATACACTGCACCATAAAACAAATCTCAAAGAATTCCAGAGAACTAAATCATACAAAATGTTACATAACCACAATGCAACAAAGCCAGAAATCATTAATAAAAAGAAAATGATAAAATGCCATTATGTCTCAAAACTAAAAAAATGTATTTGTCAACCCATGTTTAAAGAAGAAATAACACTGGAAATTAGAAGATATTTGAAACCGAATAAATATGAATATACTACATATTCACACTATTAGAGAGAAATGTATGCCCTTAAATGCATATTATTAGCATTAAAAAATGAAAACTGATAAAGTAGGCATTCACCTCAAAACTCAGAAATAAGAAAAGCAAAATACAGCAAAAGTAAAAGGAAATAAAGATCAGAAATTAATCATAATCAAAAATATACAAAAGAGCAACAGTTCACAAAATGTGGTTCTCCAGACTCTTTTAGAGTCTAAAAGGTCAAAACGATTTCCATAACAATATTTTTATGCTATGCTGATATTTACAACAATGGTGCAAAAGTAAAAAAGTGGACGTAACTGCAAGAGCCTTAGAATGAATCAAGGCACCAAACTCTACAGTAAATCACTGTATTATTGATTACCACAGACTAACAGTTAAAATAAAAAAGAAAAAGTCATTTTCACTTAAGAGTGTCCTTGATGAAGAAGTAAAAAGTACTCATTTATTAAATTCTCCATGTCAGTTAAATATTCTGTGACAAAATGAAAAAATAATAAATATATCTAAATATATCTGCTGCAAATCAAAGTAAGATAAAAGCACCCTGTCACTGAGTTGCTTGCTGATACAGGCATTTTCATGGAGTACCATTTTTACTTGAAAGAAAAACTGCTGGACGTTTAAACTATACTTATCCAGGCTTGGTATCTGGCAGACATTTGCTCAAAAATCAACAGTGAGCCTGGAAAGCAACTGACAGCATTTGCTGCCAATGATAAACTCGACTTTTCAAGCAAGAAATGAGAACTTGGTGGGGCGCCTGAGTGGCTCAGTCAGTTAGGCATCTGACTTCAGCTCAGGTCATGATCTCACAGCTCGTGGATTCGAGACCCGTGTCAGGCTTTGTGCTGACGGCTCAGAGCCTGGAGCCTACTTCGGATTCTGTCTCCCTCTCTCTGTCCCTCCCCTGCTCATGCTCTCTCTCTCTCTCAAAAATAAACATTTTATTTATTTTTTTTACATTTATTTATTTTTCAGAGACAGAGCACAAGTGGGGGAGGGGCAGAGAGAGAGGGAGACACAGAATCTGAAGCAGGCTCCAGGCTCTGAGCCATCAGCACAGAGCCCGACAAGGGACTTGAACTCACGAACTATGAGATCATGACCTGAGCTGAAGATGGACGCTCAACCGACTGAGCCACCCAGGCCCTCCAAAAATAAATAAACATTAAAAAAAAAATTAAAACAAAAAAAGAAATGGGAATTTGGCAAACTTGTATCTACTGTCTTCAGTTTGACAGCTTCCCAATGCTTACTTTTGATGAGACTGGTGGAGATACCAAATGTGGGTTTTGGTATCATATAATATGTCAATATTTAGAAGTTGTACATAACTCAATGCACTTACATTTTCCAAATGACCAAAGCATATTACAAAATTATGCATGATTAGAAGATACATCCAAAATGCAAAATGCAGGGCAGACCCATAACTTTAATGTACCAGAATAAGAAAATTCTATTGATACGGTTTCAGATTCCATACTGCAAACAACCTTTAGAAAAAACACTTGTTGAGATCCATACTATCAAAGAAGATTATTGTACAACAATCTGAAAAGGCTATTAAAACAGTCTTCCCTTTTCTGATTCTTTATCTGAGTGAGAGATTAAATTTTATTTTATTTCAACCAAAACATATTACACTAGATGGAATTCAGAAATAGGTAAGAGGGGTGTCTGGGTGGCTCACTCAGTTAAGCATCAGACTCTTGATCTCAGCTCAGGTCATAATCTCACAGCTTTGTGAGTTCGAGCCCCGCATCGGGCTCTGCACTGGTGGTGTGGAGCCTGCTTGGAATACTCTCTCTCCCTCTCTGCCTCTCCATAGAGAGTGCACATGATCTCTCTCTCTCTCTCTCTCTCTCTCAAAATAAATAAACATTTAAAAAAAACTTAAAGAAAAAGTAGTGAAGAGAATACAGCTATTTTCTGTTAAGTCAAACATTTAAAAGAAATTTGCAACATTATTAAACAATGCTATTCATAGCTCACTAAATCTGTTCTAAAAGATATAGTTATTTTTCCTTTAAAGAATGTTATTTGTATTAACATGCAGTGGGTTTATTGTTATTCAATTTAAATGAACTCCTAAAATTAAAAATGTTTCTGTCTTGGGGCACTTGGGTAGCTCAGTAGGTTAAGCGTCCCACTCTTGATTTCAGCTCAGGTCATGATCTCATACTTTATGAGACCAAGCCCCACATCGGGCTCCCAGCTATCAGTACAAAGCCTGCTTGGGATTCTCTCTCTCTCTCCCTCTTTCTGCCCCTACTCTATTTGCTCTTTCTCACACATGCGCATGCGCGCGCTCTCTCTCTCTCAAAATAAATAAATAAATGTTAAAAAAAAAAATTTCCTGGGCTGCGCGGGTGGCTCAGTCGATTAAGCACCTGACTTTGGCTCAGCTCATAATCTAGTGTGTCATGAGTCTGAGCCCCACATCCAGCTCTGTGCTGACAGCTCAGACCCTGGAGCCTGCTTCGGATTCTGTGTCTCCCTCTCTCTCTCTGCCCCTCCCCCGCTCACATTCTGTCTCTCTCTCTCTCTCAAAAATAAAATAAAACATAAAAAATTTTTTAATTTGTCTTAATTAAAAAACTGAGGAAAATTTACAAATATATCAACATATATAACCTATATAAAGTTCTTCAGAGTCCTCAATAATTTTTAAGTATAATGGGGTTGAGAACAAAAAAGTGATTCTTTGAAAAGACTTAAAAACAAAAAGAAAGGTAAAAACAACTGGCAAGCGTGATCAAAAACATTTTAAAAGAGAAAGCATTAATAAATTATGTTAAAAATAAAAAAGAAAATATCACCACAGACCCTGAGGATATTGGAAAGATAAGATTATTTCATGAACTTTATGCCAATAAATTTGAAACTTAGTAAATGCTAAACAGCACAATTTACCAAAATAGGCAACTCATAAAATATGGAAGTTATCAACTGTCCTATAACCAACAAAGAAATTGAGTTAGTAAACAAAAGCTTTCTCGCAAAGAAAACTCCAGATCCAGATGGTTTTTCTAAATTACACCAATCATTTAAGAAACAGTAGCTCTATCATGCAAAATATCCCAGATAAGAAAAAGTAGGAAAATTCTCCAGCTCATTTTATAAAGCCAACATAACCTCAAAATAAAACCCAGACAAATGCATTATAAGAAAGGAAAATTAAAGATCAATTACACTCAAGAACAAAGACATAAAAATCTTGATCAAAATTTTAACAAACTGAATACAGCAATTTTTTTTAAGAGACCAGGACCAAACCAAACCAAACCAAAGACCATTATTACCAAGTGGGTCATGAAAAGCAGGTTAATTACAAGAAGGCAAGATTCACTACACATTAAAAAGTAAATCAATGTAATTCACCACATTAACAGATTAAAGAAGAAAAAATTTATGACCATCTCATTAGGTACAATAAAAGTATTTAATAAAATTTAACATCCATTCAACATATAACTCAGTACAACAGAAACAGAAGGGAACTTCCTTAATCTGATGATAGGCATCTACAAAAAAACTACAGCAAACATCATACTTAATGGTCAAACAGTGAAAGCTTTCCCTTTGTGATCAGGAACAAGATAAGGATGTCCTCTATCACCACTTCTATTCAGGAATGTAGTGGAGGTCCTAGCCAGAGAAGTAAGGCAAGAGAAAGAAATAAAAGGTGTAAGGATTGGCAAGAAAGAAACAAAACTCATTATTCACAAATATGTTCGTGAATACAGAAAACAGAAGGCATCTACAGAAAAACTGCTAGAAATAAGAACTGAACAAGACTGTGAAATTCAGCATCAATTGCATTTCCATGTAAATAGCAAATGCAGTTAGAAAACTTAAAAAACAAAGACTCTTAAAATAGCTTCAAAAAATATGAAGTGCCTAGCAGTAAGTCCAATGAGAGATATGCAAATCCTCTGCAGAGAAAATCTTAAAACTCCACTGAAAGATATTTAAAGGACAAAATAAATAAAAATACGTGCAACGATCATGATTTGAAAGCCTCAATATTGTAAAGATATAAATTCTCCCCAAATTAATTTAGAGTCAAGGTAATCTCAGTGAAAATCACAACAGGATTATGTTGAACATGTTGATGTTTAAGCATATATGGAAATGCAAAGGACCAACAGCCAAGGTATTCTTGAAAAACACAAGGAGTAAGAAGTTTTCTAACATACATCAAGATTTATTAGACTATGACAAGTGTGACAAGATAGTGGACTTTATAAAAACAGACCAATGGGATGGAATAGAGATCCAAGACCCACACATATATGGACACCTGATATATGATATAGGTGGCATAACAAAATAGAGAAAGGTTATTTTGTTTTGTTTTTCCAATAGATAATGCTGGGACAGAGATCTATCCAAATGGAAACAAATGAAATAAAACCCATTCCTCATACCATTCACAAAAATAAATTCTACCTAGCTGGTAATCAAGTCCATAATAATAATCACATAAATTACTTCTGATTCAAAAAGAAATTTATTGATTATATATTCCTAGTGGAATATATCTTGAGGATGAGCACCTTATTGTTAGTGGCAACCTTGGTATTGTTATACCGAAATTACTTTATATGTGTAGTAGCATAAACCAAATAACTATAATAATATCATTAAGGTACCAAGATTTTTAGAATAAGACAGAAAAGATAATACATAAAATCAAAGCTAACTAAAAAAACCTTTCCTGAAGGGAAATATCACTAATTCAATACTTTATTTCTTTTTCTAAAAAACGTGTTTACTAGTTCTGTCCACCAAAAATACCTAGAAACAACAAAAACCCAGTAATAATGAATGTCCCAAACATCTAAATTGTGGTCTCTAAATATCAGTTCCCATTGAAAAAGTACTGCTTGAATAAATGGCTGAGGCAGAATAGCTCTGGGGCAGAAATAGTCAGCCTGATAGCTCTCCCAATTCCTAAAAGAAAAGAAGCTATACAAGAATACCAGAATCATGTCAGAAGGACACAAGAGCCAAACGAAGAGGGGATCACTGACCAAAGATGAGATAACTTGAAGTGTCATAAAGAATGACTGCAATGGACTTAAACCCATTAAAAATATAAAAACCTGTACGTTTAGATGACAATAATAAAAAAAAAAAATCACTGGTCACTTTCACCAATTGTCAGGGGCCAACTGGTTATTCTAAAAATTGATAAGAGGATAGAAACCAGCCTTTATCATGATTCTCATATAGGGACTATTTCAGGATAATCAAATACTTAATGAAAGGAAGTTTTTCTTTCTAAAAGAAGTACAGCTAACAAATGTAAGAGGAACTGTACAATTAGAAATTCATCATTTTGTGATCCCAAAATAAAATAACAGATCTGATCAACAAGCACCAATGACAGCTAAAACCATTAAGGGAATAGTTGATGGAGAACTTTATAATAGATTGATCAGGCTGTACTCATCGATCAATCTTAACATTACTAAAAATGGAACAACCAAAATGTTCCTCCTGATGTGATACAATAGACAATACACAGCACCATCAATGAAATATTCCTAACACAAAACTAAACCTAACCCTCATCAAGCCTCCCTACCCAATTTTCAGTTTGTAGGAAATAAGAGATGAAATGGAAGAACATGTTAAAGGACCATGAGGATACAATCAGCCAAATCCAGAATGTGAGAAGCTACAAAATATGCGACCCAGTTTCCTCAACAAATAAATGGAGAATAAAAAAGATAAACTGATACAGATTAAAAGAGACTTAGGACACATATCAAACCAATGCAACACGTGGACCTTGTTTGGATTCTGCAGCAAACAATCACTAAAACATTTGGATGTTTTGGGGAATGCAAGCTGGTGCAGCCACTCTGGAAAACAGTATGGTGGTTCCTCAAAAAACTAAAAATAGAACTACCCCACGACCCAGCAATTGCACTACTAGGCATTTATCCACGGGATACAGGTGTGCTGTTTCGAAGGGACACATGCACCCCCATGTTTATAGCAGCACTATCAACAATAGCCAAAGTATGGAAAGAGCCCAAATGTCCATCGATGGATGAATGGATAAAGAAGAGGTGGTATATATATACAATGGAGTATTACTCGGCAATCAAAAAGAAGGAAATCTTGCCATTTGCAACTACGTGGATGGAACTGGAGGGTATTATGCTAAGTGAAATTAGTCAGTCAGACAAAAATCATATGACTTCACTTATATGAGGACTTTAAGAGACAGAACAGATGAACATAAAGGATGGGAAACAAACATAAAATAAAAAGAGGGAGGGGGACAAAACAGAAGAGATTCATAAATACGGAAAACAAACAGAAGGTTACTGGAGGGGTTGTGGGAGGGCGGATGGGCTAAATGGGTAAGGGGCACTAAGGAATCTACTCCTAAAATCATTGTTGCACTATATGCTAATTTGGATGTAAATTTTAAAAAATAAAAAATTAAATAAATTAAGATAAAAACATTTGGATGTTTTTAAGATAATCAGTGAAACTTGAAGATAGGCCGGCTATAATAAGAAGTAAGGAATTTTGATTAATCTTGTTGGGTGGAACAAGGGTTCTTCTCTGCCATAGATGCATACTGAAGTATTTACCAGCGAAAGCATAGGATGCCTGGGATTTGCTTTGAAATACCATAAACTTATTCATAAATTATTTGTGCAATTACAAATTAAAATAAATAAATAAATTGGTAGGCAAGTGGGTATGTGGGTGAATGGATGGATGGGTATAACTTTTTCAGGGAGGGAATCAATTCCAGGTGAATTAATTCAAATTAAATACGAAAGCAAAACAATAAAGCTTTTAGAACAAATAGAAGAATACCCTCATGTTCTCAGAGGGCAGGATTTACTAAACAATACTTAAAAATCACTAAACAAAAATGTGTTATACTATACATAACTCTATAAAGATGGTCTACATTACACTATTTTAAAGGTACTTACTGCTGGTAAAAGAGACTGCATATTTTGATTAGAATCTGCTATTGTAGCAAGGTAGACCAAGTTCGTATGCAACATTTGCTGATACCTATTAAAACAAAACAAATATCAATATTAAAAATAATTTTCTTCCTATCTGCTTAAATACAAATAGCATTCTAATTATTTCTCGAGTTTAATAAAAGATTTATGTTACCTGAACATCAATAGCACTTCAATTTTTCCTAGTTCCTCTGCAAAATAATTCCAAATAATAAATACATTCAAAGATAATAATAAACACAGATCTTACCATTTGCTAGATACTGTTATAGTTGTCTTATATACCTATATATTTTATCTAATCCTTAAACTAACACTATAAGGTAAAATTTCATATTTTCTCCATTTCACAGGTGAGGCAACTGAGGTTCAGAAAAGTCAGTAACGTACAATATTAATGTTGTACAGCTTAGTAAATGGAATTACTGAGAAATGTACTGGCTCTATACATAGTACATGTGCTTTTAAAAAAGAGACCTAGAATGAAAGAATTCAACAAAACTGGTATGTTTATTCCCTTCCCTCTGCCATTTTCATGTTGCCAAAAACTTCAAAGCCAAGTACAGGCAACACGCTCTGCTAAAAATGTCAAAAAAGAGGTAGGAACCACACAATTTTTTCTTCTCCTGCAGCAGTGACCAATAGTTTATGCCTGCTACAGTTATACTGCCCATCTATTGGGGCTCAGCATATAGAGAAGACAATGAACAGGTGTCTTCAATTACATATATACATATTCATATATGTATGTATGAGACAAAATAATTACATATATATATATGAAACAAAATAACAGGACACCAATACCATTAAGAATTTACTTTTAAAAATACAGCAAATTCTCACTACTGCAATGAAGTGGTTAAACATGTTCATTGTGATCTTATGAATTGGTTTTGCTAACCTTCTGCAAATTAGTAATGATCCAGTTACTAGTGTTCGTCAACCCTCCAAATATAAACTTAAATCCTATACCAAACTGTCAGGCTGTTTTAGAAACTGAGAAACATTAAATATAAGTTAAAATAATAAAAATAAGATAAAAGAACTTTATTCAGCTAAATAAAGTCTTCTGATACAGATCCCAGATGAAGTCATTCTCTAGCTATATAAGGAATCCTAGTAAAGTTTTCGCTGCATTATTTTTTTCATTAGAACTGGTTTCACTACTTTTTTCTTATTAGAGAAAAAAAACCTTATTTCTCAATTACCTTAAATTTTCCTGACAAGTTTATGTTCTTAATTTTTTTTTTTAATTTATTGAGGTATAACTAAAATACAAAGAAACACATATTTAATCTGTACAATTTGATGAATTTGGACATATACAAACACCTGTGACTACCATCATCACAAATCAAGATAATAGACATACCCAACACTTCCCAAAGTTCCTTTGTTTCCTTTTGTTTTTGTTATTCTTGCTTAAAAATAATTTAGGCTGTTAACGCTTCTCCTCACATATTACCCTATGTTGCTCAATCAGAAAGCATGTTTGTTATAAGGACCAGAAATGATTAAATTGTACTGATCTATTCACAATGGTTAATTATGTTGTCAAAATTCTTACAACAGCACTAACAGGCACCACTAGCTGGAACTATTTCATTATTCTGTAGAGCTCTTGAATGGAATTTAAGATACAGGGTTCCCAAATCTTGCCATTTTTAATTAGAACATATAACCCATTTCAAAGTCTACTCCATGAAGTTTTTCTTTTCTTCTCTGAGTATTAATATGGCTTTAATATATTCAGATATGAGATTTGCTGACCACCCTGCAAAAATAAAAATAACAAACCTTACTAAGGGACTATGGTTTCCTCTAACTAACCCTTTAAGGAAAAATGTTAGTCATGCTGATTAGTCTTTAACAAGTCAATGTTAAAATACTGTTAAATCCAATCTGCCAAGGTCTTAAAGCCTCATTTGTAAGATAATGAGAGAGTTAAAGTAGATCTCCAAAGTCCCTTATGGTTCTAAATATCTATAAATAGAGCATCTATTATGGAGTACCTTAATTTTTAAGCCATTTCCCCAACCTAAATCTTTTTAACGTTCAATTTTGAAATCATTTTAAACTTACAGTTTTAACAATAGTATAAAAAACTCCCAAATATCTTTCTCCCATACTCCCCAATCATTGGCATTTCACGTCTTCCTCCATATCTAAACACACACCAATATACACACACATGCAAGCACACACATACTTTTTTCAAAACCTTCTGAGAATCAATTACAAACATAATACTTCTAACACTTCAGTGTCAACTTCCCCAAAACAAGGAAATTCTCATATACAACCACAGTACAACAAATTAATGTTGATATTAATTAACTGATAATTAATTTACATTAATTAATTAATTAGGACAGTAATATCATCTAATCCACAGAACCCATTCAAATTACTCCAATTGTCCCAATAGCCCTAAATCTTTTTACTTAATATAAGGTATCTTACCAATATTCAGTAGGTTTTCTTTTTTGTAAAACTGCATTATTTTTACAGCATTCATCTAATAAGCTTTTTCTAAGATCATTCAAGACTCAAAGATGAACAGTAATGAAAAGGTAGTATATATACATATTCTCTTACAAGTTTGTGTATATGTCACCCAAAAAGCAAAAAAAAAAATATTCCAGAAGAATTTGGCTTCAGCTGACCCCAATGAAAGGATAATAAAAAGCAGATTCTTCTATAAATACTAAAGAAACATTTTCCTAAACTTCAAACACTATTACATTTATCACTGAATTAGTATTACTTTAATGTACATGCTTATTATCTCTAGAACAGTCTACATTAACAAAAGAAAATTGAGTGCTGATAAGGGCAGATAAAAACATTTCAACATTTTACACTGGATGATGGTAACTTCCTACTACACACTCACAGACATTCCATTACACCCGTAATTGTTAACCTATTCCATGAGAGGCAGTTACACTTCCCAAAGATTCCACTAAGAACCACTCCACCAATTATCTTGAACAACATAAAATAACTACTGTTAAATTTATTTATGTAATTAAAAAATCCGAGAAAGTCAGATCTCATTTTTAACAAAAAACCTTCACCAAGAAACTATGAAGATAGTATTTATAATAGAAATATAATTTATAGAATAAAAGTTATCTTCCATAATGGAGATTTAAAACTAAACTCTTTTACATAATGATTATTACAAAATTTTTGCATGAAAACCACTTACAGGACCCTCCGAAAGTTGCACCCATGACAAAATACAAAAAAATAAGAGCTGATTTAAGTAAATATAGAAGTTGATATAGAAAATGCTCAAATCAAACACTACCATAGAGCAATAATAATAATAATACATTTAATACATTCTCACACGTATGTTATCAGAATTTAAAGAGAAGAGGACCTGTGCATATGAGCTCCATAAGTGATTTACTAATTTTATTCAGTGTACCATGACTGTGTGTGCGTGTATGTAGATAAAAATACAGCAATATATACAAACATATTACTGGTGAAAAATCTTTAGGTGGCGAGAATACAGTATTTGAGATCTCATTTTTATGTTATCTGTGTTTTTTAATTTTCTACAATTCATATGCTGCTTTCATAAAAATACTTATTTTATATTTTAAAAAGTTTCAGGCGAAGTTATCACATCTTAAGGAATTGTTTAATTAAAACTGAACTACCAATTCCCAGATGCCTGTCATTTATTCATTTCCTCTTCATTTTCCTTTTCCTTTTCCCAATGCAAGAAAAAAGAACATTTAAGGTTGAGACAAGGAATTTTTTTCTCTTCACTCACAAAACAACACTAACAAATTGAAAAAGAACGACTAAAGAACTCTAAGAATGAAATTAAATCTATCAGGAAGAGCAAAGCATAAGACTATCTAAATCAATTTAAGCCCCATCTGCACAAAATACATGAGAAAATGAGCTCTATTCCAATATGCAAAGAAGGGGGAAATTATCATTATACACAAAAAAGCTGAGAACATAAAGAACAAAACAGTATAAACTTTTGCTGACTCAAGTTGGAAAATTTGATTCTAGATCAACACTTCCCATCCATGTCATGTATAGCTGGGTCCTTTAAGAAACTCAGTCAGTCCTATACCACAAAATCCCTTGGCTATCTGGCAGTTTAAAAAGCCATACGTGAAAATAAGTATTCTAATCAGAACCTGTCAACTTTTATTATCCCATGGCTGATCTGAGGTAGCAAACTCCTTCCTACTGATTACTATCTATAGTTAAACTAAGGAAATAGATCAGCTAATTATTTTTTAAAGAACATTTTGAAATAAGGGCACCTGGCTGGATCAGTCAGAAAAGCATGTGACCCTTGATCTTGGAGTTATAGGTTTCAGCCCCACATTGGGTGTAGAGATTAATTAAAAATAAAATCTTAAAGAAAAGAATATTTGGAAATATAAACAGATATGAAACAACATACATAAAGTAATGAAAATGGTCATATAAAATACAAAACGTACAAGTGACTAGAAAATAAAATATCCTAGTACTCAGACTTAAGTTTCTAAATATCATTCTCTAAAATACAATCAGGGCTTTGAAGAAATGGGTGATTCCAAACTGGGAAAGGAAAAAGTACAAGATGAGCCTAGAACATTTTGTAGTGCAAGAAAATAAGAAAATGCTCAAAAAATAATGGATGCTTACCAAGAGGTCATCTTGAGGGGTTCTAGTGGCCAACATCAGAAACAATTTAAGAAAGAAAATAGAATTACATATAACCTAAAGAATACAGTTAAGAACCCATAAGTCCATTCAGATATAAACGAATGAATGGAGGCAGGAAACGAGAAATTTTTTTCTTAAAATGGGATTTCAAATAAATGTAGAAGGAATGATGGACTTAGTCACCATTTGGCAACCACCACAGTAATAACTGTTTCAATCAAGAATCCTTGCATGGTGGGTGCTAAAATTAATGTGTGAAAATATGAGAGGAAAGAAAGGGAAAGTATAAAACAGCTTATGTGTGTCTCAAGGTATCTCCCCAGCAAGATACACATATGAATTATAAAGAAAAAAATAATAATTTCACAGTGGAGAAACTGGTATCATCCTAATTGATTAAAATTCTCACAAATACTGGGAGGAAATTCTTATTCCCATGGCTCCCACTCATATGACTACTTAAGAATACCCTGAAAAGGACACAACATCGTTTCTGTGATGCTCCTGCCAAAAGTGCGTAACATGAATCTAACCAAGGAAAACACCAGTCAAACCCAAAATGAGGGACATTCCACAAAATAACTGCTATGTACGCTTCAACGACATCAACAACATGAACAATAACAACAGATTGAAGACTGGTTCCAGATCAAATACTTAAGGCATGTGACAATTAAATTAAACATCTGATCCTGCACTGGATCCTAGACCAAAAAATATATATATACTAATGGGACAATCGGCAAAATTTTAAACAGGTCTGAAGTTTAGGTAACAGTATTGCATTCTTAATTTTAACGACTATACTCTGATTATTTAAGTATCTGTGTCTGTTTTTATAAAATACACACTGAGGTAGTTAAAGATAAGAGAATCATGGCTGCAACTTATTTTCAAATATTTCAGAGAAACGATATGGAGAAGAAATGACTGATATGGGGGGGGGGGAATGAGTAATAAGGCAAGTAAGATAATATGTTAACATTTAAGGAATTTCAGTGATGGGCATAAGGAATTTCTTACACTGTTTTTAAAACTTTTTTTTCTAAAAGTTAAATTATTTCAAAATAAAACTTTTTAGAAAAAAATACCACTTTTCACCAATCAGATGTGCAAAATTTTTTGAAAGATGACTAATATCCAGTGCTGGCAGAGGGTATTGAAAACCAAGCCTCTGAAACCTGCCTAGGAGAAAGCAAATGAATACAATCTTTTTGCAGGGTAATTTGGCTATTAGGGATGGTCTCTGACCCAGCCATTCCATTTAGAAAATTCTAACCCATTAAAAATAGTGCACTTTGGGGCGCCTGGGTGGCTCAGTCAGTTAAGCGTCCGACTTCGGCTCAGGTCATGATCTCACGGTCCGTGAGTTCGAGCCCCGCGTGGGGCTCTGTGCTGACAGCTCAGAGCCTGGAGCCTGTTTCAGATTCTGTGTCTCCCTCTCTCTCTGCCCCTCCCTGTTCATGCCCTGTCTTTCTCTCAAAAATAAATAAACGTTAAAAAAAAAAATAGTGCACTTTGTGCAAATGCACAAAAAATGTTTGGAAGGACAGGTACTAAACCATTAAAAGTAGTTACTCCTGTGGAAAGGAGAGAAGCCTAAGAATGAAAAGTAAAATGTGACTTGCTTTAACGTCTATAGACTTTTACACCCTATGATGTCCTTTCTACAATGACTTTTTACATGACTTTTTCATTTCAAAAATGTTAAACAAAAAGGAAAAAGACAAAGCAACCATGAGAGACTCAAAATTAGATAAAGCATGAATGAAGGGATAGCAAAAGTCCCAACACAGCAGGAAGGCCCATGCAGAGCCAAGAGCCAGGGCTGTTGGGAAAATCTACTTGGGAACAGACCAGTGAGATCTCTAGGAAAGACAGATGTCACAAAACTATGGTGAGAATAAAATATTCTAGAGCTGTGTTGTCCAACAAAGCAGTCACTAGGTAGAATGAAATGTGGTTGGTTCAAAATGACATTTTAGAGTAAGACTTACAAGGGATTTCAAAAAACTAGATACAAACAAGAGTGTAAACTATCTCAATATATACTGGGTATATATATTGGGTATATATTGGGTAGCTCAGGTACCTTGGGTAGCTCCATCAGTTAAGTGTCCAACTCTTAATTTCGGCTCAGGTCATGATCTCACATGTGAGTTCCAGCCCCTCATCAGGCTCTGCACTGATAGCACAAAGTCTGCTTGGGATTCTCTTTCCCCCTCTGTCTCTGCCCATCCCCTGCTCATGCTCTCTCGCTCTCTCTCAAAAGAAACAAACTTTAAAAAAATTAATAATAATAATAATATATTTATACTGATTATGTACTGAAGTGATAGAATTTTGGAAATAATGGGTTAAGTAAAATGTTATTAAAATTAATTTCTCTTGTTTCTTCTTACTTGTTTAATGTGTCTTACCAGCAAATATAAAATTGCATTTGTGGTTTGCAATACATTTCTACTGGACAGTGGTATTCTAGAGACTTTTTTAAAAAATTTTTTAATGTTTATTTATTTTTGAAAGAGAGAGAGAGAGAGAGAGAGAGGGGGGGGGGGGGGGGGGAGGGGTAGCGAGAGGGAGACACATAATCTGAAGCAGGCTCCAGGCTCTGAACCGTCAGCACAGAGGCCGACAAGGGGCTTGAACTCAAGAACCACGAGGTCATGACCTGAGCCAAAGTCAGATGCCCAACCTACTGAGGCACCTAGGAGCCCCTTCTAGAGACTTTTGATAAAATATTCAACTTGCTCCACTACATCAGATTCTATTAAGGATACCATTTATTTCCAACACATCACTTCAAAATAACAAGTTTGGTTCTTATGAATGATAACCAATTCTCTATTGCTTTGCTTTCTTAACCACATATATGGATGGTAACTATTCTATACATGTGAAGATCTAACTTTTCCACTGATCAGGCAACACACAAATTTGAAGTCATTATTTTACAATGCAAGATACCTTTAAAAAGAGAAAGAAAGATACCCACTACATCCCAAAGAACAAATTTTTCTTTTGTAAAAATCAGGAAAAGTCATTAAAATGTGTATATGAACATTCATAGAAGCATTATTCATAACAGCCAAGAAATGAAAATGTCCACTACTGATGGATAAATAAAACATAGTATAACCAACCACACAATGAATAATTACTCAGTGATAGAAAGGAAGTAGTCACGTACACTTCAACGTGGATGAATCTTGGAAAACATGCTAAGTAAAAGAACTCAGTCAAAAAAGACCACATATTGTAGCATCCATTAAATGAAATGTTCACAATAGGTAAATCTTACACAGGCAGAAGGCAGATTAGTGGTTGTCAGGTGGTGAGGGATTAGGTGGAAATGGAAAGTTACTGCTAGTGGGTATAGGGTTCTCTTGGAGATGATGAAAATGCTCTAAAACTGACTGAAGTAATAATAATACAACTCTATGAAGATACTACAAGCTTTGAATTGTACACTTTAAAACAGGTGAATTGCATGGTATATGAATTATATCTCAGTAAAGCTGTTATTAAAAAGAAAAGCAAAAAGTTAACCAACACGGAAATACGAAAACAAAAAATTTTTTCATATCATTCTTACTGAGAACACTCTGAGGTCTTTCCTTTATTCTGATAGTCCATTATACACTGAATAAGATGGTTATTTTCATCCAACATCTGAAATAAAATTAGAAAAAGTTTATTGTAAATCCAGTGCATCATGTTAAATTTTCAAAAATCTTTCAGATTTCTAGAAATGTTTATTCATAGGAACTGAACCCATTCAAGTCTTCTCAATCTTATTCTACACCTCTGGAATGATATGTTTAATCAACAATTTTTGAAATAATTCTATTCCAATTATTCACCTTTTGAATTATTACCTGAAGCCCAGAAGAGGTTTCTTTTGTATTCAAACATTTTATTACCTCGACTGCCTGTAATAGAAACCTTAGCCTGTCCTGACTGAAAGGTAAGGGTCTAAGCTGACTTTGCATCATTCTTATGTTTTGCAGTAGTAAAGAAAAATTTCGTCTTATCCACAATGAATACATGAAAACGCCAGCTCATGAGGCTTGAGGAGATAGCTGGCTAGTTTCCCTGTGTTATACAGTATGGTTCTATGATTCTCCAAATATGGAATAATCAACTAGACAATTTATAAGCATGTACAATATTTATTAGACTTTATGAGCTTACCTTAAAATTAAGTCATCCCAAAAGTTTAAAAACAAAGCACGTATCAATTTATCATTCTATAGTCTCATAGCAATTCAAAGCAATATTGGATTTAAGGGTCAAATAATTCCTCTAAACAAGGTGGCATTGAGGAAAGAATACTGATGTGGCAATGAGAAGGCCAGTTAGTTTTAGTGCCAGCTTTGCAATCCTTTGCAAAGCACTTATGATTCTAGAGGCTCAGATTTATCTTAAGGTCAAGGGACAGGAGTAGATGTCCCTCCTGAACTTGGCCCACATTTCCCAAATTCAATAAGCATAACATAATACCAAAATCACTCTATCTGAATAATTTAATGTACCTCTTTTAAGTAAAAAAACACAAAAATCCATTTAACATTAATTGTGACTTTCTTCCTGCATACGAATAATTTTCACTTGCTAAAAAAAAAGGAAAAAAAAATACTGACATCCTCTTCCAAAAAGTGTACTTATTTCTTAAATAGAATCACTGGATGCCAAAAAAATGTGTCTTTAAAATCCATTAGTCCAGTCTAATGATTTCACAACGTATCTTCTCAGTCGATTCCTCAACCTAACAAACTTCACCATTAGAATATATCTTCTCATTTCTAACATCAATCCCTCACACTGTAAAATAAGGCACTGAATTTGGAATCCATGTTCTCTTCTCATCTGAGAATGAAAACTAATTGATCTGCATCTCCTGAATTAATCACCAATAAACATCTTAAGATGTATGGAAGAAAAACTTTTTGGAAAACCAACCCACCCACCAACCTCAGAACTCTTCTACAGTCCAAAAATAAAAGTAAAAAGTGAATCCCTCCAGAAACCTGTTTTTCGTGTATGTACTTGCAGCTGATTGCCAGCCTGCAGACTTAGCCCAATGCACTGTATGAATGCACTGCATCTCCAGGCACTGACAAGCGGGTTTGTTCATAAAATAAAGCAACAGTTGGGCAAATGTCAAATGCCACACCAGAAAGAACTTGACAGTGAACAGAAGCCCATTAACATAATCTACTAGGCATACATCGGTGCCCTGACTGGTACGAAAAGTTGATTTTTCTTCAACTTCCGTCCTCATCTCCGTGTATACAACAAAACTGAAATATTTAAGGTAAACTGCTAGATTTAGAAAGTAACTTTTCAAAGTCCGGCTGACTAAAATTGAGAATACTGTCTTGCTCATAGGCAACACGGGGTAGCGGACAATAAAGAACCTTTGTGTCCCTAACTGGCAGTAACACAGCAGCGACAGAGGCACTACCCTCTAAAAAGGGACGCACCTCCCCGACTATTTATCACGCCTTCTGCAATAGGTCACGATTATCAGACTGTCTCCACCACTAGACTCCAAGTTCCATGAAGGCAGGGACCATGGCTCACCACCGTAGCCTCAGCACCTAGAGTAGGCGCTCAGTGAGTATCTCCTGATGTACACGGACAGGAGTGAATCCGGGAAGGAGAGGAGAACTCCGAGGGTAACCCCGAAGTCCAGGGGGCCCTCCTTCGCCCGCCCCTCGGACTCTTGCAGCGTCCCCCCTCCCCTCCAAGTTCTCCAGCGAGCTCCCCAAGTCGGCCGGAGTGCGCAGCGCAACGGAGGGCGGCGACCCGCGCTCCGACTTGCCCTCGGCCTCCCGCGACCCAAGATCGTGTGCGCGAAGCAGCCGCGGCGCGCTGGGCGGGGCGACGCCTAAGTAACTCCGGAGCGACGCGCGGGGCCGCGGGGGGCGCCGGCTCCGACAAACAGCCGTTCCCCGCGCGGCCGCTGCCGCCGGGCGCACGCGCCCCGCCGCCGGAACGCCGCCCCATCCCTAGAGAAATCCAGCGGCGGTTACTTGGGCTTTTGTGCCTGTAGGAAAGAGCCCAAACGCGCTAAGGACTCCGTGGGAGAACCGGTTCGCCGCCTTCCGCCACCCACTCAGGCACAGCCCGCGGCTCGGGTTCCCACACACGACCGCCTCCCAGCAGGCCCGCCTCCGCCCCTGGCCCGGCCGACTCCCGGGCCGGCCCCGGGTGGCGCTCCCAAGGGCAGGATGGGCCTGGCATCCCCGACCCCACAAGGCGTCACCTTCTGAATCGCAGCGGGAGTGATCTCCCCCTTGCCTCGCTGCCTCGGGGCTGCGAACGCAACAGACATGTTGCCGCCGTCACCACTACGGGCAAGTCCCGAGCGCTCCGGGTGAACGGCAAACTGGGGGAGAGACGCCGGCCTCTCGGGCCGAACCACCTCGGGAATGCGGGGAGGGGGGATGCTCCGGCGCCGAACGAAGAGCCGGCCGGCCTGGCCTACAGGAGTTACTCCGGACCATAGAAGTCCTCTTTTGGCACGTTACCAGCGAGGCATTGCCTCGCAGCACTGCCCTGCTCTAGGTAGACCTCTTATCCTTCCTCCTTTTGTGACCCGCTCCCCCTCCCTTTTGAGCTAGTGGTAGGGCCGCGCCCCAGTCCTCCCTCCGCTTCAGCGATTCAGGAAATGGTCCCGCCGCCGCGGGAGAAGGAGAGGCTGGGGCAGACCCTGTCACAGGAAATGCGAGCGGCCCGAGCCGGCCCGCCCCTTTCGCGCGGGTGCAACTTGCCTCTCTCTCCGGCGCGCTGAAGCCTCCCTCCAAGTGCGTTTCGGCGCTCGGCTCTAGATCTGGTTCAGTTTTTCCAACTTCATCTTAACCCCGCGCCCCCGGGGAAGTAGTGGCCGCCCCAGGTTGTCCGGGCACGGTGGAGAGGAAAGGAGGAAGGTCAAGACCCTCAAGTTCGTGCAAACCCGTGGAGCATCTGCCGAGATGTGCAGAGGTGTGCAAGGTCTAGGTGAACGCGGATTCGCTGGTTTAAACGGCTCGGCTACGCCCCAAAGGCGCACCTCGGACTTCACAGTCTCGCACGCACACACAAGCATGCCTAACAATTTGAAAGTAAACCTTACCCCGAATCGGGAAACGAGGGCTGTGTCCAATACTCAGGGGCAGTCGGCCAACTTGGCTAGAGAGCCAGAGGAGAGTAGTTCGCCTCTTGGGACAAGCCCTTAGCAGAAAAGTGCGTTGATTTCGTCTGACTTGGATCTTTGGGATTAAGTTTTGAGATAGGACACCTTCACTCTTTTACAATTATATACTTAATGCCTTGTAAATTAGGCCCAAATTGCCAGGCTTCAAATATGCGTGCGGCGGCGGGGGACCCAAAGGTCTCTAATTATGGCAGGAACACAGGCAAATGTGGGTAATGTGCTGGAGGAGGGGCGAGGCAGGTAATTCTGTAAATTTGGACTTCCATATAACACAAAGGAAACGTTTATGTAAAATGTCATCCAACACTAATGAGGCTCAAATATCAAGCCCTTCCTTTACATATAAAATAAACTGGAGGGGCACTGGGTGGCTCAGTGGGTTAAGCGTCTGACTTTGGCTCAGATCATGATCTCTCAGTTTGTGGGTTCGCAGGGCTCCGCGGTGAGAGCTCAGAGTCTGGAACCTGCTTCAGATTGTGTCTCCCTTTATCTCTGCCCCTCCCCTTGCTCTCTCTCTCTCTCTCTCTCTCTCTCTCAAAAACGTTAAGAAAAAATTTTTTAATAAACTGGAAAAATTAAGAAAAATGTGTATTTTAAAAAATATTTGTTTCAAATACATGCTCTTCACAAAAGGTCCTAAATTTCATTGAGTAAGCAAATGTGGGTGTATTCTGTGTGCTAGGCTTTATGCTAGGCACCTAGGATTCAACTGTGAATAACGTGGACATGGAACCTGCTCTCTTGGAGTTTATATTCTGATAGGGCTGACAGAGTAGAAACAAATATGTAAATATGTAAACTTCTAAGAAAGACTAGAAGCCTAACAAGGGACTGAAAGAATGATGAGCACTCACATGAATTAGGGTGGAATGCCTTTAAACTGACATCTAAAGGATAAAAAGACTCAAGCCATCCTAAGAATAAAGGGAAGAGAACGTATACTCCTAATAGTGTTGTCAACAAATTTTTATCTTTCACAACCCTAAGCCTTAAAAAACAAACGAACAAGAAAAAACCACTATTATATTTGGAGTTAATTGTAATCACATGAAATTGGAAAAACTAGAATTTAGAACAGAACCTACTTCTTGTCCACCATCAACACAGTATGTCCAACACCTGGCTTTCATCATCATGTCTTGATGTTTACAGGAAAGTACTTTAAATTGTTAAGAGCAATATTTCAGTAGGAAAAATGAAACAATCTTACAGCTCCATTTATGTCTGCTTGGCAGCACCAAAATCTTAACATGAACCTGTGGGAGTAGTCTGAATTTCTGTATTACAGTAGAAAAAAAAAGAGTGCCAAGGAGACTTACATTCCAAGGAGGTACCCAAAGATAAGTACCTTCTTTGTCTAAATTTTAGCTCCCCAACATCAGGAAAAAATCAATGAAAAATAGGTAACAGGTCAGCCGAAGGTGTTTATTTCTTCAGAGTAGCAGGTTAGGCTCTAGGGTACTAGGCATAAATAACCACAGCCTTCTCTGTGATGGCATGTGTGCCATAAAAATACCATTATTTTCTATGTCCATCACATGACATTGATAGGGGGCCACTGGAGTAAAGATCCAGCTAGAAATACAAATGATCTTCTAAGAGAAGACACTTTAAAGGGACCCTATGTTTACTCTCAAGCTTCCTTGGTAAACACGGTCAGTCAGCTTGAACTGCAAAAGTAGAAAATTCAGATATCGAGCATAAAAGTTGTAACTTGGAGGAAACTTTTTACAATTTTGGAGTCTTTATAACTGTAAGAGCCTTGAGTTAGGGGAAAGACAGTTTGGGACACAGAGTAAATCTTGTCTCATTTGACCATTAGTTTGGGGAGAAAGGAATCCCAAAGTACAAATTGAGTGGTAGCAGATTTGGGAGAAAAAGGAGAATAAAGAGTACCCAGTACTTAGTTAAGGAGAAAACAAAAAATGAAGATGGGAAGTTGACCCAAGTCTGAGAAATGACTCTAGGAACTTAAAACTGACCTACCCAGGCAACCATTTTCCCAACCAGAAAAATCAGTCCCATTATTTAGATTCATCTTGGTCTGAGATATCTGAAGACAGAATTGAGGTCATATAACAAAGAGGTGAAAGGGTTTTTTGTGTTTTTTTTTGTCTGAGAATAATCCTAATAGAACTATACGGTGGTTTAGAATAAGTAAAATAATCTACATGAACTATTCATTCTTGATTATTCATACCAATGAATATAGACACTTTTAATGAATGTAAGAAAATTGTCCATGTTTGATTTTTCAAATGTTTCAATTTTTTGTGTTACATGAATTTATATTCCTCAAATGTATTTCACCAAACTGATAAAATGAGGTGTTCCAAGAATATGCTTAATTTTAAGTAAAACTATTATCATGGCATTAAAAATTATTTTAGTTCACAAAAAAAATCATACATGTATAGATAATTGAGATTACTTTCATCTAAGCATTTCTTTAATACATATTGTTTTATAATAATATTCAGCTAAGTGAAATAAATCATACAGAGAAAGACAGATACCATATGTTTTCACTCCTGAGAAACTTAACGGAAGACCATGGGGGAAAGGAAGGAAAAAAAAAGGTTAGAGAGGGCGGGAGGCAAACTATAAGAGACTCTTAAAAACAGAACAAACTGAGGGTTGATGGGGGGTGGGAGGGAGGGGAGGGTGGGTGAGGGGTACTGAGGAGGGCATCTGTTGGGATGAGCACTGGGTGTTGTATGGGAACCAATTTGACAATAAATTTCATATTAAAAATAATATTCAGACTATCATATTTGCTGATATTTGAAGCCCCTTTGCTGCCATAAATTCCTTGAATACGGGGAGGGGGCACAGACCAAGCCTGTTTGCTCATAATTGGGCTCAGAGCAAAACCTGTCAGGTAGTATCTTTCAAAATATTTCTGCTCACTGTCTCCATGGCATTTGATGACTTATTTTGAGTTGTGGCTTCCACACATTTCAAGACTATAAGAAGAACAGCATATATCTATATAAATAATCATTATGCTAGGCAAAACCAAATCACCTTTCCCAATTCTCCTCAAAAGACTATTTCCAATTCTCCAGAAGGTTTCATTCAAAGTAGACTATAACAAAGACTACCCAGAGCATTTCCATCTCTTCTTACATTATCAAGCATTGAATGAATTAAGGAGGAGCTGAATCAAATATATTTGGGGAGTTAATGCTATAACAAAGTATTGCTTTTCTAAAACAAGCTTTTATGTGAACCTTTATTCAATCTTAACTCACTGTGACAAATGCACAGGTTTGGAGTCCCCAGTTCTTCCACCTTTGGCATGACACCGGACACTACATTTCATATTTCATTCACCTTCCTGAAAAATAACCACCCTGTCTAAAAGGCTATTAAAAATAAGTGTTTAGGGACACTACGGTGACTCAGTCAGTTGAGCATCAGACTTCAGCTCAGGTCATGATCTCACAGTTTGTGGGTTTGAGCCCAGTATTGGGCTCTGTGCAGACAGCTCAGAGCCTGGAGCCTACTTTGGATTCTGTCTCCCTCTCTCTCTGCCCCTCCCCCACTTGTTCTCTGTCTCTCTCAAGAATAAATAAACATTAACAAAAAGAAATAACAGTGTTTATTATTTATTATGCACTACCACTAAGTGACTATCTTAGACTAGACTCTTTAAGATTGTCCCAATTTTAATGGATAAAATATGTAAAAACACATAGGATATTATAAATTACTAAACAAGGATAAGATTTCTACTTAATAATCTAATAGAGAAAAATACATACTTCAAGACAAGAAATGGTCTAAAATACCTAATATGCAGTCTACCCTTAAGAAATGTTTTGGCTAGGTAGCTCTTTCTGCCCATGGGTCCTGTCTCTGTGCTTTAATTGCTTTAATCAGCTCCAGACTCCCATCACTCCAAAACCCCATCAATACTAATGGTAGATATAATTATAAGAAAAAATATTTGGGGGTGCCTGGGTGGCTTAGTCGGTTGGGCGTCGGGCTTAAGTCATGATCCCACAGTTTGTGAGTTCAAACTCCACATCAGGCTCTGTGCTGACAGGGTGGAGCCTGCTTGGGATTCTCTCTCTCTCCTTCTCTCTCTGCTCTTTCCCCCCACCCCGCCCTCTCAAAATAAATAAACTTAAAAGAATAAAAAACAATTGTTTTAAAAGTAAAACTATAAAACTTCTGCAAAAAAACAAATAGCAGAGAATCCTCATGACCTTGAGTGAAGCAGACATTTCTTAGATAAGACACAAAAGGCAAGAAGCATAAAAGAAAAATTTGATAAATTGAGTTTCATTAAAACTAAAAACTCTGGGGGACACCTGGCTGGGTCAGTTGGTACAGCATGTGACTCTTGATCTCGAGGTCATGAGTTAGAGCCCCACATTGTGTACAGAGATTGCTAAACAAAATGAAAGCTAAAAATTAAATTTAAAACTCTGTTCCTCAAAGATATCATAAGAAAATGAAAAGGCAAGCCTAGGGTGCCTAGGTAGCTCAGTCAGTTAAGCAACTGACTCTTGGTTTTGGCTCAGGTCACCATCTTGCTGTTTGTGAGATCGAGTCCCACATCGGGCTCTGTGCCAATAGAGCAGAGCCTGCTTGGGATTCTCTCTCTCTCTCTCTCTCTCTGCCACTCCCCTGCATACATGCTCTCTCCCTCTCCCTCTCAAAATAAATAAACTTTAAAAAAATGTAAAAAAAAAAAAAAAAGAAAAAAGAAAAGGCAAACCATAATCTGGGAGAAAAGATAATGAATTTATGAAACATTAAAAGAATTTGTATCTAGAATATATAAAGGACCCTACAACTCAATATGACAAACAACCCTACTAACAAAATGGACACAAGACTTGACACATGACTTGGAAATGATTTACGAGTGGCCAATAAACACATGAAAAGTAGTTCTCCATCATTAATCATCATGGAAATGCAAATTAAAGCCATAGTGAGAAACCACTACATACCCACTAAAACTTCCAGAATTAAAGAGTGACATCATAACACTTCGAAAAGTATGTGGAACAACTAGAAACATTCATATATTGCCTGTGGGAGTACAAATGATACAACTACATAGAAAAACAACTAGTGATTATTATAAAGTTTAACATGCAGCTATCGTATGATCCAGCAATTGCACCCTCGGGTATTTATTCCTTACCCAAAAGAAATGAAAACGTATTGCCCACACCAAGACTGGTACATGAGTATTCATAGCACCTTTGATAAAAATACCGTAAAGTTAGAAACAACCCAAATATTCAACACATGTGAACAGATAAATAAATTATGACATATTTATGTAATAGAATACTACTCAGGAATAAAAAGGGCTGAAATATTAATATACACAGCAAAATGGATGAATCTCAAAAACATAGTTTGCATAGAAAAAGTCACACAAAAGGGTACTGTCGGTTCCATCTATATAAGAATCTAAATAAGGCAAAGTCAATTTATAGTGACAAAGTAGGTCAGTAGTTGACTAGGAATGAGGATGGGGGATATGGTGACTGCAAAGGAGCAAAACGGAATGTTTTGAGATGATGAAAATAATCTATATTTTTATTGTGATCATAATTACATGGGTGTATCCATTGTTAAAAATTCATCTTTAAATTCTTGTTGATATTGCACTGAATACCTAAATCAATTTGAGTTTGCCAATTCATGAATCTGATATATACCTCCCCTTACTTAGATCTTCATTAGATTCTTCCAATAATATTTTAGTTTTTTCTGTGTAGAGGTCTATATGTATTTCCTGGAAATATACTATACACATGATATCTTTTTTTTTTAAGTTTATTTATTTATTTATTTAGAGAGAGAGAGAGAGAGAAAGAGAGACCAGGGGAGGGACAAAAGGAGAGGGAGAGAAAGAATCTCAAGCAGACTCCGCATTGTCAGTGTGGAGCCCAACATGGGGCTCAGTCTCATGAATCGTGAGATCATGGACCTGAGCTGAGATGAAGAGTTGGACGCTTAACCAACTGAGCAACCCAGGCGCCCCACTTAAAATCTTATTTCATTTCCCTAATTATCTGCTTTTGCTTCACAGAAATATAGTTGATTTGTTTTATGTCAATCATGTGTCCATCAAGCTTCCTAAATTCACTAATATTAGCGATTTATCTATAATTTATTTTGGACTCTTTATTACATACACAATTAGGTCATGTAAAAATGATATGATTTTCATTTCTTCCTTTCCAATACTCAAAGTTTTTCTTTTTTCTTGCCTTATGTTTCTTAAAAAGAACTCCAGTTACAAAGTTATATAGAAGTGACAAGAGCAGGTACTCTCAGGTATGTTGCTGATCTCAAATTTAAAAAAAGTTCCAATATTTAACCATCAGAAATGATGTTTTCTGGAGGTTTCTTGTAGATCCCCTTAGCAGATTAAGGAAATTCCTTTCAATGTTTAAATTATGAGTCAATAAGATTGTATGAGACAGTGGATTTCGGCTCTTCGGCATTTATCGAGGTAGGGTTTACTCCCATTTCAAGAGTCAGCAAACTTTTTCTATAAAAGACCAGGTAGTAAATATTTCAGGTTTTGCAAGTCGCTTTGGCTCTGTTGCAATTATACAACTCTGTCATTTTAGCAGGAAACAATAATAGACAATATAGAAAAGAATATGCTAGTTGTTTTCTAGTAAAGCTATATTTACAAAAATAGGTATAGTGGCCAGCCAGATTTGGTTCCTGGGCAGTAGTTTGATAACTCCTGTTTTATTCTGTTAATGTGGTGAATTACACTGATTGCTTGCTAGAATAACTCAACTTAGTTGTGATGTACATGTGATGTATATTTTTTTGTATATTGCTTGTTTCTGTTTATTCTTTGCTTAGGATTTTTATATACATGTTCATGTGTGAAAATGACCTGCAATTTTCCTTTCTTGTACTATCCTCAGGTTTTGCTATTAAGATTATGCAGTTTCATGGGCATCTGGCTGGCTCGGTCAGTGGAGCATGTGACTCTGATCTCAGGGTCATGAGTTTGAGCCCCATGTTAGGCATGCAGCTTACTTAAAAAAAAAAAAAAGTTAGGGGTGCCTGGGTGGCTCGGTCGGTTAAGCATCCGACTTTGGCTCAGGTCATGATCTCACGGTCCGTGAGTTCGAGCCCCACGTCGGGCTCTGTGCTGACAGCTCAGAGCCTGGAGCCTGTTTCAGATTCTGTGTCTCCCTCTTTCTCTGCCCCTCCCCTGTTCATGCTCTGTCTCTCTCTGTCTCAAAAATAAATAAACGTGAAAAAAAAAAGTTATACTGTTTCATAAAACATGTACGGAAGCAGTCTCCCTTTTGCTATTTCTGTGATGACTTTATGTAAGACAGGTGTTATTTCCTTCTTAACTTTTCCATAGAATTCACTAGTGATACCCCTGGGCCAAGTGTCTTTGTGGTAATGTTTTGTTTCTGGATTTAATTTCTTTAACAGATTTGGGACCGCTGAGACATTTCTCTTTTTTCTTGCATTAGTTTTATTATGTTTTTCTATAAACCTGTACTTTTACTCTAAATTTTCCAATTTATTGGCATGAAGTTACTTATAACTTGTTAATGTCATTAAGATCTACAAGGCCCTCTTTTCATTTTTCATATTGTGTCTTCTCTTTTTTCTTGATTACTCCTGCCAGCCATTTATCAATTTTATTAGCTTTTTTAATGGTATAACTTACAGTTTTCTTTACATTCCCCATTATATATTGTGTATTTCATTGATTTCTGTTCTTTATTATTTTCTTTCTTCTACATTCTTTGGGTTTAATAAGCTGTTTTTTAATGTAACATCTTAAGGTAATGATTCTTAGTCTTTCTCCTTTTGTTTTATATATATACATATATAATGTTTATTTATATTTGAAGGAGTGAGAGAAAAAGAAAGAGAGAGAGAGAGAGAGAGAGAGAGAGAGAGAGTGTGTGTGTGTGTGTGTGTGTGTGTGCGGGAGGGACAGAGAGAGACAGAGACAGAATCTGAAGTAGGCTCCAGGCTCTAAGCTGCCAGCACAGAGCCTAATCTGACTCTGGCTCAGGTCATGATCTCCTGGTTCATGAGTTCAAGCCCTGCATCGGGCTCCACACTGGCAGCATAGAGCCTCTTGGGGTTCTTGTTCTCTCTTCTCTCTCAGTCCCTCCCTTCCTTGCACTTTCTCCCAATAAATAAACAAACTTTTAAAAAATACATTTCTTAATTTTCAAATACATGGGTGTTTTCTAATTATGTTACTAGGAATACTTAATTATGTTACTAGGAATACTTAATTCCAGGAAATTAAACCTTTTATCATTACAAGATATCCCTCAATATCTCTTGCTATCCATCTTGACCTGAAGTATACTTTGTTTTACTATATACTGGCTCTTTTTTTTTTTTTTTTACATTTATTTATTTTTGAGAGACAGAGTGAGACAGAGTGTGAGCAGAGGAGGAGCAGACAGAGAAGCAGACACAGAATCTGAAGCAGGCTCCAGGCTCTGAGCAAGCGGTCAGCACAGAGCCCGATACGGGGCTCGAACCCACAAACTGTGAGATCATGACCTGAGCCAAAGTCAGACACTTAACTGACTGAGCCACCCAGTCACCCCATATACTAGCTCTTTTTGCTTAGTATTTGCATGATATCTTTCTCACCCTTTTACTTTCAATTTTTTTTTACCTCTTAGTTTAACGTTTATCTCATGTTGCATATAGGTGCAATTTCTTTTTTTTTTAAGTTTATTTATTTATTTTGAGGGAGAGAGAGCATGTGCAAGCAGTAGGAGGGGCAGAGAGAGAGAGGCAGAGAAAATAATCCCAAGCAGGCTCCGAGCTCTCAGAGATTATAAGTATTAATGTAGTTATCTTGAAGGCTACTAAAATACTATTTGCTTTCTATTTTCCATGTTGTTATATGTTTCTTTTTCTTTCTTTTTAGTGTTCTTTTTTGTTATTACCTTATTATAATAAAGTATTATAATATACATGGTTACATATTTTTATATGGTTCTCTAAGAAAACCCCAGAGATTATGCATTTTGGATCCATCAGTCTAATATAAATTAGAAATTCTACTACTTTCTGAAACAATGAAGGGAAGTTAGAATATTCAACTTCATTTGTCCTACTCAAATTATATATTGTTTTTTCAATATTTTAATACTATTTATAAGCCCCTAGGGACTATTTTATTCAGTTAATTTTTTTTTATCTTATGCATATGTTTACTCTTGATGGTCTTTATTTCTTCCTCCATCTCCAAATTTCCATTTACGATAATTTTCTTCTGCCTAAAGAACATTCTTCAGTATTTCCCTCAGTGAGTGTTTGCTAGTGACTAATCCTTTCTGGTTTTGCATGAAAAAAAAAAACCTTAATTTTGCCTTCAATTTTAAAGGTTATTTTCATTAGAAATATATTATCATACCAGCTTTATAGGTATTTTCTTTTAGCATGTTGAAGGTAACATTCCATGTTAGTGTAGAAGTCAGCTGATAGTGTTATTATCTTCTTTTTTGTAATATACCTATGTTTTTCTTTAGATATTTTTAAGGTTTTCTCAGTGTCTTTGGTTTACAGCAGATTTATTGTGTTTTTTCTAAGTGTGAATTTCTTTTATTTATCCTGCTTATTGTTAATAGTTTTTCTTAAATCTGTTGCTTGATTCTTTGGCCAGTTTGAAAATTTCTAAACAAAATATCTTCATATGTTGTTTCTGCCCTGTTTTTTTTACCTCCTATTATCTGGTACTCTAACTATACATACATTCAGTTTTTCAACATATCATGTTTTAGATTATTTTTCAGTGTTCTCTTTTTATCTCTCTCTGCTTTGATATGGAGATTTTATATATATATATATAACTATCTTCTAATTCCCTACTTTTCTCTTCAACTAGGTCTCATTTTCAGTCCAATTTTTGAGCACTTAATCTCAATCAACATAGCTGTCATTTCTATACTTTCCAATAGGTGCTTCATTAATAGTTCTTGGGGCACCTGGGTGGCTCAGTTAGTTGAGCTTCCAACTTGATTTGGTTCAGATCATGATCTCATGGTTCATGAGATCAAGCTCCACATTGGGCTCTGTGCTGATAGCACGGAGCCTGCTTGGGATTCTCTCTCTCTCTCTCTCTCTCTCTCTCTCTCTCTGCCCTTCTCCTGCTCACACACACACTCTCTTTCTCTCTCAAAATAAATAAACTTTTAAAAATTCTAATTTTTGCTTTAAAAACTTGACTTTTATCTTTGGAAACACATACTGTGTGTTCTTTTTCTCGAAGTGACAAATTTTGTTCCTTTTCAGAAATATCTGCCCAAATATCTAACTCTGAATAACCACAGTGTGTCAGCCTCTCTTTAGATATAAATGATGTTCCATGAGAAAGGGGGCTGGGTCAGCTAGCAACTCAGAGATTTACAAAAGTGCTTTTTCTTAGGGCACTGGGGTGGCTCAGTTGTAACGCATCCGAGTTTGTTCGCCTCAGGTCATGATCTCACAGTTTTCAAGTTTGAGCCTCACATTAGGCTCTGTGCTGGCTCAGAGCCTGAAGCCTGCTTCAGATTCTGTGTCTCCCTCTCTCTGCCCTGCCCCCACTGACACTTTGTCTCTCTCTCAAAAGTAAATAGACATTAAAAAAATTTGTTTAAAGTGCTTTTTCTCAAACTAACCACCTTGCTTTGAAGGTAGTAGAAGTACCTTATTTGTACTTCCCATTCTGTACATTAAAAATATAAGTATTCATGACTCAAGATTTGATAAAATTAGTAATTTATTGCTTCTTCAAAGACATTCTTTTTAAAATTTTTGTTAATGTTTATTTTTGAGAGAGAGAAAGAGATGGAGCACGAGTGGTGGAGGGACAGAAAAAGAGGGAGACAAAGATCTAGCAGGCTTCAGGCTCTGAACTGTCAGCACAGAGCCCAACGCGGGGCTTGAATTCATGAACCATGAGATCATGACCTGAGCCGAAGCTGGACATCTGACCAACAGGGCCACCCAGGCGCCCCCTTATTCAATGACATTCCTAAATGAAACTGGCATTTTTTCAAATGACTGCTCAGTGGTAAAGAATACAATGTATACTAGTATAGTCTGGTGCTACTGTCTTGATTCATACTAAGGCTCCAGCAATTGTACCCATTTCTTTTGCACTGCAAATGTAAATATTCATACAATGAAAGGATAAATACTGTTCTAAGATGATCACTACAGTTTTCACATTGTAAATCCCTTGAAAGTATTTTGGGTACTTCCAAAGATCTGTGGACCACAGTTTGAGAAACACTGCTGATGTGGGGCTGCCAAGTGAATGCTCAAGAAAGAATTCTTGAGGCATTTTTGGTGCAAAAAGCTGCTTTTATTATACTTCAGGGACAGGACCTGTGGGCAGAAAGAGCTGCACTAGGATTATGAAGAGTGAATGCTTATATTCTGAAGAGTTAGTGGGGGTTGGGGGGGGGGGGGGTAACATAAGTCCCTAAGGAATTTGTGCATATTGAAAGCAAGGTCTTCAAGACCTTGGAGGGTCCTATTGTTAAGATAAGGTTGCTTTTAGTCTGTAATAAAACATCGACATTAAAGTAGCCATGAGTTCCTAGAGGAATGTCACACTCTTCATGTCTCAGGTAATTATCAGTGGGCTCCTAGTCGTAACACTTAATTTTAGCTACATTTCTCTTTCCTTTGCTCTCCTCATCAACGGCCTTATTCCAATCATTAACTGAGATGATGCAAAACTTAGTGTTAGTCCTTGTGAGAAAAGGTCTATTTTTGGTTCATTCTTACTTCTGAGTCGTGGTCCTTTGGGTCCCAAACAAAAACTTAGGTGTTTACCATGACCCCTATACTTTGACAGGCTTTGAACTCCAATTTTTGTCTACCAAAAGCCTGCTTCACTAATCACCTAAGCTTTAGGAATAGACAAATACCTTAAGGGGAAAATTCTAGGCTTACCCCTGTGAGTTTTCCTTCTCTTCTGAATCTTCGCACCATAACTTCATTCCTTGTTAGCTATTTGGAGTCAGATTATATATTTGAAAAAAATGTGTCCATTATTTCTAGTTGTTCTCAATAGGAGATCTGGATCAAATCGTCAAGACTGCCATTGTTGGAAGTCTCTAGGCATTGAACTGCTACTTGATGCCCTTTTTATAAAGTATAAAGGTAGACTATGCTCGCTTTAAACATTTTAAAATACAAACTTTAGAACAGTAACTTCTCTCTTCTCACCATGTCTCAACTCTTTCCAATCCCTGGACTCCTGCAAAGAAAATCACTCTTGTCAACTTGATGTATGTCCTTTCCCTCTTTTCTCTATAGATGTAGAAATATATTGTTGTACATACATTTAAAATAATATATAAGTGGGCTCGTGCTACATTTTTACTCTTCCTAATTTCCCTCTTACAGAACAATCTTAACTTTTTAGTTGGCTCAATAATTAATAACAACAGTTAGCATTTTTCAAGTGCTTATCTGTGTTAGGTAATGCCTTCATATACTAATACATTATTTCATCTGCCCTTCCCAACCTTTTGAAGTCTGCATTATTATCCTCCTTTTACAGCTCAGGAAAGTAAGTTCTAGGGAAGTGAAATATGCCTACCCAAAGTCACACTGTTAAGTTGTAGTGTCAGTGTGAGTCCTGAATGTGTAAAGTAATCCTTGTCAAGATTTAAATACTATCTCATTTCTGAAATATATCTATAATACACTATAACACTTTCGAGATGTGTTTCAATGAAAGCTATACACATATTTTCCATTGATGTCAATTTCCTGGTTCTTGTATGTAAGATGTAACAAACTGAGTAAACTAAGTGAAAGGTACAAGGGACTCTTGTTACCATGATTGTAACTTCCTGTGAAGCTATAATTATCTTAAAATTAAGTTACTTAAGGGGCATCTGGGTGGCTAGTCAGTTAAAGGTGAGACTTCAGCTCAGGTCCTGATCTCAGGGCTGGTGAGTTTGAGCCATGCATCTGGCTCTGTGCTGAGAGCTCAGAGCCTGGAGCCTGCTTCAGATTCTGTCTCCCTCTGTCTCTGCTCCTCCCCCACTCGTTCTCTCGCTCTCTCTCAAAAATAAATAATCATTTTTAAAAGTTACTTAAAAATTTACATACTGTATGATTCCATTCATGTAAAAATTTTTTTAAATATTTTTTAATGTTTATATTTATTTTTGAGACAGAGAGAAACAGAGCATGAGCGGGTGGGGGGGGGGGGCGGGCAGAGAGAGAGGGAGACACAGAATCCAAAGCAGGCTCCAGGCTCTGAGCTGTAAGCACAGAGCCCCAAGCCGGGCTTGATCAAACTCATCAACTGCGAGATCATGACCTGAGCTAAAGTCCAACGCTCAACCGACTGAGCCACCCAGGCACCCCTATGTAAAATTTTTAAAATGACAAAATTATAGAGATTAAGAACAGATTCGTGGTTTCCAAAGGTTGGGAGCGTGGAGAGATGGGTATGACTGTTAGTGGGCAACACAAGGAATCTTATTATAGTCATGGAACAGTTGTGTATCTTGATTGTGGCAGAGGTTATACCAATCTATACATGATAAATTGCAAATAACTACACACACATACACAAATGAATACATGTAACCTGGCAAGATCTGAATAAACTCTGTGGATATTTACCAATGTCATTTCCTAGTTTTGTTAATGTACTATAGGAATGTATAATATTACCATTGAGGGAAAGTGGGGGAAGGGTACAGGGGACCCTCTGCACATTTTTGAAATTTCCTGTGATCTATATTTCAAAAGAAAAAAAATTACAGTTATGTAACAAAACACTAAAACACTTCTTATATAAAAGCTTCTTGTAAATGTTGGTTTAACATAACATTCATTGTAAAACTTCAGAAATTCTTGAAAAGTTAGAGTGAGTTGTTTTGGTTAGAATTACTGGTTTCTTTGTTCGTTTGTTTTTGAGAAGCACCAAGCTTTTCAATAGTTTCTAATATTAAACAAAAAAGATGGGGGCACTTGGGTGGCTCATTCGGTTAAGTGTCTGACTGTTAGTTTCAGTTCAGGTCATGATCTCACGTTTTGTGAGTTTCAGCCCTGCATCGGGCTAGTCCCCTGCTTGGGATTCTCTCTCTCTCTGACCCTTCCCCACTCACATACTCTCTCTCAAAATAAATTTTAAAAAAGTAAAAAAAAAAAAGAAAGAAAGAAAGAAGAAAGATGAGGGGTAAATAAAAATTGTTTTTAGTAGTCAACTAAAATTCTGAATTAAGTATTTGGAATTAAGGATATTGAGTTTTCCTCTTTATAGGTAATTATTCTTTTTTCTTATATATTTTTTTAACATTTCTTTTATTTTTGAGAGAGGGCAAGCAAGTGGGGGGGGGGGCAGAGGATCCAAAGTAGGCTCTGCACTGACAGGCTGACAACAGCGAGCCTGACGTGGGGTCGAACTCAAGAACCGCAAGATCAAAGTTGAAGGCTCAACGGATTGAGCAACCCAGGTGCCCCTCTTTTGTCTTCTTTTAGTTAAGGTTGGTTTCACCAAACTTAAGATATTCCACAGTGGAAAACAACATATATTAAACAATACATGGAAAGTAATAATAATAAATAAGCTTACCTGGCTGTTACTACCTACCAGATACCATTATAAATTACTTCTGCCTACAAACACATTTAAACCTGAGAATAACACTTTACTACTGATTTTAAATATTCTCATTTTATATATTGGCACAACAACAGACACTCAGATCAATGGAACAGAATAGAGGACCCAGAAATAGACCCACAAACATATGGCCAACTAATCTTTGACAAAGCAGGAAAGAATATCCAATGGAATAAAAACAATCTCTTCAGCAAGTGGTGCTGGGAAAACTGGACAGCGACATGCAGAAGAATGAACCTGGACCACTTTCTTACACCATACACAAAAATAAACTCAAAATGGATGAAAGACCTAAATGTAAGACAGGAAGCCACCAGAATCCTTGAGGAGAAGTCAGGCAAAAATCTCTTTGATCTTGGCTGCAGCAACTTCTTACTCAACAGGCCTCTGAAGGTAAGGGAAACCAAGGCAAAAATGAACGATTGGGACCTCATCAAAATAAAAAGCTCTGCACAGCAAAGGAAACAATCAGCAAAACTAAAAGGCAACCAATGGAATGGGAGAAGATATTTGCAGTATCAGATATCTGGTATTTGCATATCAGATAAAAGGTTAGTATCCAAAATCTATAAAGAACTGACCAAACTCAACACCCAAAAAACAAATAATCCAGTGAAGAAATGGGCAAAAGACGTGAATAGACACTTCTCCAAAGAAGACATCCAGAGGGCCAAACAACACATGAAAAAATGCTCAACATCACTCATCATCAGGGAAATACAAACCAAAACCACAATGAGATGCCACCTCACATCTGTCAGAATGGCTAACATTAACAACTCAGGCAACAACAGATGTTTGCGAGGATGCTGAGAAAGAGGATCTCTTTTGCACTGCTGGTGGGAATGCAAACTGGTGCAGCTACTCTGGAAAACAGTACGGAGGCTCCTCAAAAAATTAAAAAAAGAACTGCCCTATGACCCAGCAATTGCACTACTAGGTATTTATCCAAGGGATACAGGTATGCTGTTTCAAAGGGGCACATGCACCTTTGTTTATAGCAGCACTATCAACAATAGCCAAAGTATGGAAAGAGCCCAAATGTCTACGGATGGATGAATGGATATAGAAGATGTGATGTATATACATCACATATATATGTGTGTATGTATATATATATATATATATATATACACATCACATCTTCTGTATCCATTCATCCATCCATTGACACACACACACACACACACACACACACACACACACACACACACTGGAGTATTACTTGGCAATCAAAAAGAATGAAATCTTGCCATTTGCAACTATGTGGATGGAACTAGGGGGTATTATGCTAAGCAAAATTAGAGAAAGACAAATATCATATGACTTCACTCAATATGAGGACTTTAAGACACAGAACAGATGAACACAAGGGAAGGGAAGCAAAAATAATATAAAAACAGGGAGAGGGACAAAACATAAGGGACTCTTAAATATGGAGAACAAACAGAGGGTTACTGGAGGGGTTGTGGGAGGGGGGATGGGCTAAATGGGTAAGGGGCAGTAAGGAATCTACTCCTGAAATCATTATGGCACTATATGCTAATTTGGATGTAAATTTAAAAAGATTTTAAAAATATTCCCATTTTATAGATGAGGACAAAAAGACAAGAGCTGTTTCACAGGCATAAATGTTGTGCCTTTTTACAGACTTTCTACTATAGTTATATTTGCAGAAATGTCTTAAGCAGTGTACTTTGGGCTTTTAAATTTTTTCTTTGATTAAAATAGTATTATCTTAATTGCTGTCATTAGCAATAGTTTGATGTACTATTTGCTCTATTTAGTGGATTATCTGCCCATTTACTCTATTTTGTTCACAAGGCAGAAAATGAAAAGAAACACTATTTCCAGGCACCTGGGTGGCTCACTTGGTTGGGCATGGGACTCTTGATTGTAGTTCAGGTTATGATCCCAGTGTGGTGGTATCCAGTGCTGAGCACGGAACCTGCTTGGGTTTCTCTCTCTCTCTCTCCTATGCCCATCCCCCATGCCCAACCCCTACATGCCCAATGTCTCTAAAATAGAAAAACAAAAATTAAAAATTTTATTTATTTATTTTTATTTATTTTTAATTTACATCCAAATTAGTTAGCATATAGTGCAATAATAATTTCAGTAGATTCCAATGATTCATCCCCTATGTATTACACCCAGTGCTCATCCCAACAAGTGTCTTCCTTAATGCCTCTACACATTTAGCCCATCCCCTCACCCACAACCCCTCCAGCAACCCTCAGTTTGTTCTCTGTATTTAAGAGTCTCTTATGTTTTGTCCCCCTCCCTGTGATTATTTTTGCTTCCCTTCCCTTATGGTCATGTGTTTTGTATCTTAAATTCCACATACAAGTGAAGTCATATATTTGCCTCTCTCTGACTGATTTCACTTAGCATAATACCCTCTAGTTCCATGCAAGTTGTTACAAATGACAAGATTTCCTTCTTTTTATTGCCAAGTAATACTCCATTGTATATATATACCACATCATCTTCAGTGCAAAAAAGAAACACTATTTTGAAAATTATCATGTCTTCCCTTGCTTTAAACCGATGTAAAATATGTGAGAGACAGTGAAATGAAATTTACAATTTGAAGCTAAAATGAAGAGGTTGAGATTTAACTCACCCCTGGTGCTCTGACAGGTTTGCAAAAATAAAAATATCTGACCTTCAAATTTCTCTCAGTTAAGCTCTAGTCTTTGCTGTCATCTTTGTAACTGGAGTGATCTGACACCACTGCTGGAGCTACAGCGTGCTGGGAAAACTGGGAAGCCTGCACCAAACACCGAGGGTAGCAGAGGAACTCTGCCAACTCGCAAGCACAGCCGTGCCCAGGCAGGCCGGCAGGAGGACTTCTGAGGGGCACCTGGCCCCCAGACGCCAGGGCTTCCCCATGGCGACAAGAAGTGCGTGCCCAAACACTTCCTGGAGGCACTTTGAGGCCGGGCAAGCACTTCCGGGTGGCACGTGGCAGCGGGGCTGCTCTTTCGCACGTCTCACCTGTAGTAGCGTCGTCCCCGCCACAGGAATCGGCGTAGGCTTATGCCATGGCGTCTCGGTATGACCGGGCAATCACTGTCTTCTCCCCAGACGGACACCTTTTCCAAGTGGAATATGCCCAGGAAGCGGTGAAGAAAGGATCCACAGCGGTGAGCAGCCAACTTCACCACCGCCCCCCACCCCGCCCACCGTGCCTGGTGTCATGCCTTCCTTACCCAGCTGCCCCAGCCCAAGGCTCCGGTGTGTGTGTGGGGGGGGGGGGGGGGGGGGAGGGGGTCAGGAAAGGAGAGCCTCCCACTTGTGAAAATTGCTGCGTTCTTTTAATTGATGGAGATGCCCTTTCTGAAATTTGAGCAAGAGGCAGCAAGAGGTAGATTTCATAGGTGTGCAGCCGCTTTCGAAGGATAGCTCCAGACCCCAAACTAGGGTGTCAGTTGAAGCCTTGATTTTAGAAGCAATATGAATGCCGTGTCTGACAATAAGAGAAGAAAAGACTTCTAGCCAGTAACAGCCATCCTGAATGCACATAAGCCACTTCCGCGGGAATTCACAGATGCGTGGAAAAGTAGCAGTTACTTTGTGTGGGTACTGTTGTTTAGCAGTAATTACATTAAAAATAGACCATGCCTGCCCCTGAAATAGGAACGATTAAAGTAAAATTGAATCTCTTGTTGAGAAGTTGGTCAAAAACGCCAAGCCAGTTATCATACATTTCCACCTGTTAAAAGTAATTGTCCTAAAGTTTTCACCTGAATATTTGGCAGCCTTTTAGAGCCTCTAAGCCCCAAGAAACTCCGATCTTTTGCCACTTTTTGGTTGTTGTTCAAATAATGCTGTAATTCCTTGAGAGATTATACCCTACATTATATGTATGTATCCACATTTCTGAAAAACTTTTAAATGCTCAGGGTAGCAGTACTATTCCTGCCAAGTTTTAATTATATCTAATAATATTAGTGTTTTATAAAAATTAAAAAGGACAACATTGCCCTGGTAACCAAAGATCTATTACCCCGAATCTTCTAAGTCCTAACCTATGAATTCAGAAGGATCCAATTTTTTTTTAAATCTCTCAAATTTCATGAGCATGTTTGTTTTGTATTTTGGAAATTGAGACACTAGCTATGAGACTACGCCATGCATTTCTAAGTGTAGCAGTGTCTGTATTTTCCCTCACTTTCCAAAGCAATTTAGTTATGGAAGGAAATAATTCACTTTTATTATAAATCTATCAAATGTAAAGTGGTAAAAAAAAATAACACTAGAAAGAATCTTATCATTTTTAAAGTATTTTTCTATTTAATTGGGCCCTCTAGTTTTGCTTCTGTTTTATAAGTAATTTTTTTAGAATTGTAAATTTAAGAAAAGCCTGATGTAGCTTAAACCAAAAGGGTACCATTTTGATAAAAACAAAAAGTTATATAATCCCCAACAAGGCATGAAGCATATGGTTAGAAAATAATGCCCAAGTTTTAGAGCCTAAAATAAAGGAAGTAATGGTGGAAGACTGGGGTGTAATAAGAAGCCACATTGGCTCATTTAAAATGTTTTAAGAATGCTATAGAACTGATTGATAGTTCCTTTGTAATGAGCTGTAAAAGGGTAAAGATATAAAAATACCTATAGTGGGCATTTTTAAACATACATTGGAAGGATGAGACAGTTTCGTCTCAGGATTCTGAAATTATAATTTGCATCTTTGCATGGAGTTGTTCATTGCGTTTCCTTGAGGGTGCTATGACCTTTTATGGGGGGTAAAGTTTATAATGGCATTTATTAAAATACGCCACAAAATACTCTGTCTGTAAACAGTAGTTGCTGTGAGGACTTATAAATAAGCCAGGGCTGACCAGTTTTGACCAGCATGTGGATGCAGTATTATTTAGTAATACAGGAAGTTATGGGGACCACAGTTAGAGTCTTGGCCTCCACTTCCTTCTTATTGATTATCTTATAGCATGAAATGAGGCAAGAGGTCTGTTTTCTTTTTGCTTTACTTCCTTCTTTTATAAATGAAAAACATGTTTGAATAACATCTTGGAGAGGTAATACCTTTCTTCTTAGGAAAAAAAGTCATGAATCCTTTACAGTATTCCCATGAAAAAGGTAAGATTTATTACCATTCCTTACACTGTCCTTTCTCTGACCCCGAACTGGCTCCATGGAACTGGCTCCACGTTTCCTACTTTTTCAAATCTTAGCTTCACATTCTGGCCGTCAAATTCTTCCATAATCCTTATCAACCCTCTTTAATTAAAGGGGCAGCTTCATTGGTTTACCCATATGTGTTTGTGCCCTCGTAGGTGGTTGGAGGAGAAAACACCTTTATTTCTGCCACACTCCCTCTTATTTATCCTTTGGGAATCGCCTCACATTGCTTCTCCTTGATGAAGCCTTCTCTGATCCACTCCAGCCATCATGGCTCTCCTTTCCGGCATTTATAATCTGTACCAACTATTTGGCCTCATATTCACTTTATTGTTAAATTTTTTAAATGGTTATTTATTTTGAGAGAGAGCACACGCAGGAGAGAAGCAGAGAGAGAGGGAGAGAGAGAGAAACTCAAGCAGGTTTTGCGATGTCAGCTCAGAGCCTGATGCAGGGCTCGATCTCACGAACCCCAAGATCATGACCTGAGCCAAAATCAAGAGTCAGACGCCCGACCGACTGAGCTACCCAGGTGGCCCATGGCCTCATATTCACTTTAATTTCAGGTCTATTTAATAGGCTTCTCACACCAACTGGATAGTAGGATCTTGAAGAAGCTAGGTAGCCTAATTCCTCTTGTATTTATATATATACCACATGATATACTACAGTGAGGGGGCTAGGTAAGAAGTAAGCATTTAAGTAATATTTCTTTTGTACCAAGTATTTTATGCACATTTTGTAATGTTAAGGACAGTATTTAACTCCCTTTTTTTTTATGTGTGGAAACTGATTCATGGCTGTGATAGCTTCCTGAAGGTACTCAGCTAGAAAATGAGGGAGCCCATATTCACACCTAATTTTTTCTACTTCCAAAACCTCTGCTCTTTGCATTGTACCATGAAATTTGTTCAATAAATATTTGAATATTAATTGGCTATCACTATCATGAATTTGGAAGGCAAGTATGCATCAGGTAAGGCAACCAACTTCTCTAAACTGCAGTTTCTTTAATAGTAAAACAGGCAGCAAACTAGCGCCTGCTTCATAGAGCTGATATGAGTTAAATAGGTAATAATACATGTTAAGCATCTTGCACAGTGTCTGGTTCACAGCAGCTATTTAATAAATGGTTGCTATTATTATTTACTCTCCCTTTGCTTTCTCTTTTCCCTTCACTTTTGTCTGTGGTTCTTCTAGCACGTTCATTTTTGTTGAGCACTTACATATTCCAAACATGGTGCTGGGTTCTGGGGTTTCACAATGAGAAAAATCCCTGTTCTTAGAGAGTTTACTATCTTGCAAGAACATTAAATGATTAAGTGAATGGTCCTAACTAGGCCTAAATGAGTATTATAATGGGGAGAATATGGTACAGTATGGGAACTCTAGATGTTAGGGAGATTCTCCTGAGGAGGTGATATTTAAGTAAGCACCTGAAAGATGAACGGTAGCCAGGTTAAAAGGTGGGAAGGGGGAGGGGTATTTTAGACAAAGGAAATAGCATGTGGAAGACCAAGCAGCAAAAGACAACTATGTTCTATGAATTGGAAGGCCTTCCAGATCACTGAAGCAATGTAAAAAAAAAAAAGAGAGATGCAGAGAGAGAGAGAGAGATAAAACTAGAAAGAAGGGCTGGATCATAGAATGACTTTAAGAAAGTAAGAGGCCTTGAAGGATTTTAATGTGGCTATTGTCATTCTCTGGATTATTACTGATCTCTCCTTCTAGTAACAGACTGCATTTGTCCAACCACAGAGGCACTCACACGACTCACATAGATTCATTCATAGTCTCTATCCTCCTGTACACAGTGATAAGCATGTGACTCAAATCTAGCCAATGTAAGTCCATCCTTAGGACTTTTTTCACACTAGAAATAGAGGTAGCTTTTTTACTCTGGGGCATCTGTTGGGACGTGTGTCCAAGATTGCCAGTGGCCATCTTTCTTTTTCTGTAACAGAGAAAGTTTCTGTGCATTAAGAGAGCAAAAGGCTGATATGTAAAGAGTAAATATTACAATCCCTACATTTTATGGTTCCAGGTCCAGTTCTGTGCTGTCTCAGTTTGCTTAGTGAGAAATGGTCCTTACTAGTACAAGTTTTTAAGTAGAGGAATGACACATTCAGATTTTCTTTTTTTTTTTTCATGTTTTTATTTTTCAAAGATTTCTCAGAGTTTAATGTGGTCAGTGGATTGGATGATATCAAGGCTGGAAGCAGGGAAACCACAAAGGAGTCTATGAAGTAATCCAGATGAAATATGATAGTTTTCACTAGGGTTGGGGCAGAAATGGGAATAAGGCAGATTTTAGAGAAACTTTAGTGGCATAGTTGATACAATTTGATTATTATTTGGGTAGTATTGGGGGAGAGGAAGAGGAGAGAAGGAGGTACTGCAGAGGGAGGAGTCAAAGATGGCACCTCTGTTTCTGGATTTAGCCTCTGGGTAAATGGCCCTGCCATTTTCTTAAGGAATATGAAACTTGACTGAAGTTTGAACCATTGAGGTTTGGGACTTGTTGAGGTTGAAATGCTTATGGAACTATAGTAGGCAACCTCTAAAATGGCCTCCAGTGATCCCCACTTTCAGATGTTCATGCCCTTGTGTAATCTTCTTCCCTTGGGTGTGGGCTGAATCTAGTAACTCTCTTCTAGGGAATAGGATAGGCAAAAGTGATGGGATGTCACTTCAGAGGGTAAGTTACAAAGAGATGGTGACTTATGTCTTGAGCATCCTCTTTCACTTTCACTTGCTTGTTCTTCTAGCATGCAGTTGCCATTTTGAGTTGTCCTATGTAGCAAGGAATTGAGAGAAGCTTCTGTTCAAAACACAGTAAGGAACTGAAATCTGTAGCCCTACAATCCCTGGGGAACTGAATCTTGCTAACAACCATGTGAGTGAGTGTGGAAATGGAGCCTCCCCTATGAGCCTTGAGATGAGTACAGCCCTGGAGGACAAACTTGATCACAGGCTTGTGAGAGACCCTAAGTCAGAAGGTAAACTGTGTCCAGATTCCTGACCCACAGAGACTGAGGCATGAGTCTCTGTTTGGAACTCAGGAGATTGATCTGCGGTAGAGATAGTAATTTTGAAGGGCATTACTTCTCTCCCCTACTTAACATGTATGTTGAAGGTCAAGCGATGTTGAAGGTCAAGCGAATGAGTATTCTTGAGTTCTGTCTTCACTCGAGAAGATGAAGTATAGACTGTAGACTAATGCACTATGTAGAGGATAATCTACAACCATGAGGGACCTTAATGATTTGTGTGTAATCCACCCTGGCTAAACTCTGAGAGGAGTCGGGGGTAGAAACCATGTTGCCATCAGCTGAGGGATGATGACACTATTTGGGTTTGAAGGGGTTGAGAGAGAGGTGGGAATGAAATTAAGTGGTCTTTAAGATTTTAAGAGAGACTTTAGCATATGTTTAAATTGCTGGTGAGAACAAAGCCTGTAGAGAAATTCAAGGTTTGTTTGTTTTTATGTTTATTTTATTTATTTTTTTAACTTTTTATTATTGAATATTTGGAACACACAAAGATATAAAGGGAATACCATAATGAACCTCTGTATACCCATTACCCAGCTCCAACAGTTATCAACATTTTACCAACCTGTTTTATCTTTCCCCAACTTTTCCCTCTTTCCAATGGAGTGATTTTAATTGAATTTTTTATTGAGATAATTGTAGACTCACATGCAGTTGTAAGAAATAATACACAGGGATTTGGGGGCACCTGGCTGACTCAGTTAGTAGAGCATGCAGCTCTTAGTCTTGGGGTCATGAGTCCGAGCCACATGTTAGGTGGAGAGATTACTTAAATAAATTAACCTAAAAAGGAAAAAAAGGAAGGAAAGAAAGAAAGAAAGAATACATAGGGATTCCTTGTGTACTTTGCTCATTTTCTGCCAATGGTAGCATTTGCAAAACTATAGCTCAATATCATAACCAGGTTGTTGACATTGATAAAAGCCACCTATTTTATTCAGATTTCTGGTATCACTTGTGTGCATTTGTGTGTATATTAAGTTGTATCAGATTTTATTGCCTGTGAACTTTCTTATATCCACAGTCAAGATTCTTTTTTTTTTTTTTTTTTTTTTTTTTTTTTTTTTTTTCTGAGAGAGAGGCAGGGCGGGGTTGGCGGGGGGAAGAGGGGTAGAGAAAGAGAATCCCAAGCAGGCTCTGCACTGTCAGCACACAGCCCAATGTGGGGCTCAATCCCATAAACCGTGAGATCATGACCTGAGCTGAAACCAAGGGTTAGATGCTTAACCAACTGAGCCACCCAGCCTCCCCAATACAGTCAAGATTCTGAATAGTGCCAACTCCACAAGGATTCCTCATGATGCTCTTATATAACCACACCCACCTCCTTACCCTGCCTGCCCTACACAGCCTTGTATCCATGGCCCTCATCCTTGGCAGCAGTCATCTGCCCTCCGTTTCTAAAATTTTTTCATTTCACTTTTTCATTATGTAAATGCTATTCTATAATATGAAATCTTTTGGGATTTGCTTGTTTCCCCTTTTTCCCCTTGATCTAAGTTGTCGCATATATCAACATTTTATTGCTCAGTTGTATTCCATGGTATGGATGTACCACGGTGTTTATTCACTTGTTGAAAAATATTTGGGTCGTTTACAGTTTGGAGCTGTTATTTATAGATATGCTATGAACATTTATAGCAGTTTTTTGTGTTAATATAAGTTTTTATGTCTCTGGTATAAATCTCCAACTGTGCAATTACTAGATTATATGGTAATTGCATGTTTGGTTTTATAAGAAACTGCCAAATTGTTTCCCAGAGTAGCTGTATCATTTTACATCCTCACCAACAGTGTAAGAGTAATCCAGCTTCTACACATCCTTGCCAGCATTTGGTGTTATTATTTTTCATTTTGTTCATTCTGATAAGCGTATAATGATCCCTCTTTGTAGTTTTAAATTAGCAGTTAAATGGCTAATGATATCAAACACATTTGTATGTGCTCATTTGCCATTTGTATATCTTCTTCAGTGAAATGTCCTTCATGTCTTTTATCCATTTTCTTTTTCTTCTGTCACATTTTTATTAAATTCCATCCAGTTAACATACATTGTAGTATTAGTTTCAGGTGTAGGATTTATCACTTACCTGGAATACCCAGTGCTCATCACAAGTGCGCTCCTTAATCCCCATTGCCTATTTAACATCCCCCAACCTCCCCTCCAGCAACCCTCAGTTTGTTCTGTATAGTTATGAGTATGTTTTATAGTTTCCCTCTCTTTTTTTTATCCCTATGTTTTTCTGTTTTGTTTCTTAAATTACACATATAAGTGAAATGATACAGTATTTGTCTTTCTTTGACTTACTTTGCTTAGCATAATACTCTCTAGCTCCATCCATATCATTGCAAATGTCAAGATTTCATTCTTTTTTTATGGCTGAGTAATATCCGATTGTGTGTGTGTGTGTGTGTGTGTATGCCACAATTTCTTTATCTGGTCATCAGTCAATGGACACTCGGGCTGTTTCCATATTTTGGCTATTATAGATAATGCTGTTATAAACATTGGGGCACATGTATCTATTTGAATTAGTTTTCTTTTATTCTTTGGGTAAATACCTAGTAGTGCTATTGCTAGATCATAGGGTAGTTGTATTTTTAACTTTCTGAGCAATCTCCATACTGTTTACCACAGTGGCTGTACCAGTTTGCATTCCCACCAACAGTGTAAGAGAGTTTCCTTTTCTTTGCATCCTTGGTAACATCTGTTGTTTCTTGTGTTGTTAATTTTAGCCATTTTGACAGGTGTAAGGTGATATCTCATAGTTTTGATTTTATCTTTCCCTGATGATGAGTGATGTTGAGCATCTTTTCATGTGTCTTCTTTGGAAAAATGGCTATTTGTGTCTTCTGCCCATTTTTAATGGGATTATTTATTTTGGGGGTGTTGAATTTTTTAAGTTCTTTATATATTTTGGATACCAACCCTTTATCACATATGTCATTTGCAAATATCTTCTCCCACTCTGAAGGTTGCCTTTCAGTTTTGTTGATTGTTTCCTTGCCTTCATATCTTGATGAAGCCCCAATAGTTTATTTTTGCTTGTGTTTCCCATGCCTCAGGAAACGTATCTAGTAAGAAGTTGCTATAGCCTATGTCAGAGAGGTAACTGCCTATTTTCTCCTCTAGGATTTTGATGGTTACCTGTCTCACATTTAGGTCTTCAGTCCATTTTGAACTTATTTTTGTATGCGGCATAAGAAAGTGGTCCAGTTTCGTTCTTTTGCTGTCCAGTTTTTCCAACACCATTTGTTGAAGAGACTGTCTTTTTTCCATTGGATAGTCTTTCCTGCTTCATGGAAGATACCATATAGTTGTGGGTCCATTTCTGGTTTTTCTATTCTGTTCCATGGACTAGGTCTCTGTTTTTGTGCCACTGCTATACTGCCTTGATCAGCACAGCTTTGTAATATAACTTGAAGTCGAGAATTGTGATGCCCCCACCTTTGCTTTTCTTTTTCAAGGTTGCTTTGGCTGTTCAGGGTCTTTTGTGATTCCGTACAAATTTTAGGATTGTTCTAGCTCTGTGAAAAATGCTGTTGGTATTTTGATAGGGATTGCATTAAATGTGTAAATTGGTTTGGGTAGTATAGACATTTCGACAGTATTTCTTCTTCCAATCCATAAACATGGAATGTTTTTCAATTTTATCCATTTTCTAACCAGATTGGCTTTTCCACTGTTGAGTTTTGATAGTTCTTTATGTATTCTAGATCTAGCCCTTCATCAGATGTAGGGTTTGCAAATATTTTCTCCCTGTCTGTAGCTTGTCTTTTCATCCTCTTCATATGGACTTTCATAAAACAAAAGTTTATAATTTTGATGAGGCCCAATTTAACAGTTTTTCCTCTTACGGTTCATATTTCTTGGTGCCAAGTCTAAGAACCCTTTCCCTAGTTCCCAAAATTTTTCTCCTGTGTTTTTTCCTGAAAGTTTATAGTTTTGCATTTTACGTTTAAATCTATGATCTATTTAGAGTTAATTTTTGTATATAGTGTGAGGTATAGGTTGAAAATCATTTTTCAGTGGAGTATTTTGAAATCTCAGATATTTCACAAATAAGTAAATATTTCAGTATACATCTCTAAAAAATAGTTTCTTAAAACCATTATCACTCCTAACGAAATTGACAAAAACTCCTTAATATTTTGTAATCCTCTACATTCTGGTTTTCCTTGTTGCTCACAAAATATCTTTTTGTAATTGTGTTGTTTAGGTCTGAATCTAAAGTCCATGCATTGCTTACCCTTAGGCATCTGTTTTAGTCATGAACATCATCTCTTCTTTTTTTCCTGGCTTTGACTTCTTGAAGAGACTGGGTTAATTGTTCAGTAGAGCATCCCACTTTCTAGATTTATCTGATTGCTTCCTTGCTGTCAGAGATTTTACTATTTGGAGAGAAGAGTCTAATGAATAAATAAGTAATTGTAAATGTGTTGACTGAAAGAACAAGTTATTATAAAGGATAATAGAGAAGGACTCCTTGAGGTGAAATTGAAATGGAGACTTGAAATAGGAAAAGAAGCATTCCAGGCAGAGGGACTTGAAAAAGTCTTGAAAAAAGGTAATGTGGCTGGAGCTTGGTGAATAACAATTACATACTGTTGGATAAGTAGGCAGGAGCCAGATCATGTTCAGCTTTATAGGCAAGACTAAAGAGTTTGAAAAGATTTTCTAAGTGCAATGGAGTGCTGTGGAAGGACATTCACCTAGAGAGTAATCTTGACCCTATTAAGGTTTTTAATGCTCACCTTGGCAGCTTTGTGGAGTCTAGATGGGAGTGCAGGGTGGGGGTGGGAAGATGGAGAGCAAAGGTAGAAAGGGGAAAACTATTAGGCTATGTAGTTGTATGTGATCCAGGCAAGAAATGATGGTTGCTTGTACTAGAATGGTGATGGGGAACTGGTTAGCTTTTGTAAGTGAAATGGACAAAAACAAGGTAATTGATTGGAAATGGATAGTGTGAGAGGAGGAACTATAAAGGATAACAACTGGGGCTTGGGCTTGAACGGTGGAATGGATGGTGACTCATTTCTTCACATGACTCTGGCTGCCAGTTTGTGATGCTTTTTTAACAAGTTATGAAATAGTCTTCACAGATAGTCTTCCTGCTTTTCTAGTGTTTTTAAACTAGGTATGGATATTGAATTTTATCAAATGTTTTGTAGCTTTTATCGTTTATACTATTTAATTGTTTTAGTTAGGACTCTTTCAGTTGCAAGCATGAGAAACCCAACTCGGGGCACCTGGGTGGCTCAGTCCACCGAGCGTCTGACTTTGGTTCAGGTCCTGATCTCATCGTTTGTGAGTTGCAGCCCTGCATTGGGCTCTGTGCTGACAGCTCAGAGCCTGGACCCTGCTTTGGATTCTGTCTCCCTCTCTCTTTGCCACCCCCCACCCCCGCTCTCTCTCTCTTTCAAAAATAAATAAATATTTTTAAAAAATTCTTTTTTAATAAAAGAAATCCAACTCAAACTGATTTAAGCAAAAAATTAGGATGGATTTGAACAGCATGGGTCCACTTGAACTTTTTACAGTACTGTAAATGTATATCTCTTACTTACAATTTTTTTAATGTTTATTTATTTTTGAGAGAGAGAGAGAGGGAGCACCAGCGGGGCAGGGGGAGAGAAAAAGAGGGGGGCAGAGGATCCAAAGCAGACTCTGCACTGACAGCAGCGTGCCTGGTGCAGTGTTCGAACTCACCAACCTCGAGATCATGACCTGAGTTGAAGTAGGATGCTCAACCAGCTGAGCCACTCAGGGGCCCCATTCCTTATGATTTTCTTAATGTTTTCTTTTCTCTGGCTTACTTTATCGTGAGAATAGAGCATATGACATATATAACATGCAAAATGTGTGTTAATCAACTGTTTATATTATCAGTAAGGCTGCCAGTTAACAATAGGCAATTAGTAGTTAAATTTGGGGGAAGTCAAAAGTTATACATGGATTTTCAACTGCATGAGGTGGTAGGGTTGGCACCCCTAACCCCTGCATTGTTCAAGGGTCAACTGTACTGAATCAAGTACCCAAAGGGAGCAGGGGGAAACCTTCCTTTCAGGCTCAGTTACATGGCTACTACGGTCTTCTTGAAAAGCCCTAGAACTGGTGTGTCTCTGTTTCTTTTTCCTTCTTTTCCTCTTCTCTTCCGTCTCTATGTCCATCTCTTACTTGCTCTTTATATTACTTTCACCCTCAGACATGACCTCCCTAAGAGTAGCTCCTAAATAGTCCTAGGCTCCAGGCTCCTAGCTATAGGTAAAGAATTATCCTGTCTTCCAAACACTTTCAGTAAAACTGTAAGGATTTACTGTTTGACTAGGCTGGGTTGCATTACAGCTCCACCTAAAGACTCCTTATTTTTCCAAGAACAATTGAAGAGCTCTTGTTATCAGAAGGGCAAAAAAACCAGATCTTCATTCTCCCCTGTAACATTTATATTAAAAGATTTGCTTTCATTGTAACTCCTAAAATTCCTGGAATGAACCATAATTGTTTATAGTATGTTACTATTTTTCTGTGTTTGTAGATTCCATTTGTGAAAATCTTGTTTAGAATTTAAAAAAAAAATTTTTTTAATGTTTTATTTATTTTTCACAGAGAGAGAGACAGACAGACAGACAGACAGAGCATGAGTGAGGGGAGGGGCAGAGAGAGAGAGGGAGACACAGAATCCGAAGCAGGCTCCAGGCTCTGAGCTGTCAGCACAGAGCCTGATGTGGGGCTCCAACTCAACAACCGCGAGATCATGACCTGAGCCCAAGTAGGATGCTAAACCAACTGAGCCACCCAGGCGCCCCTTGTTTAGAATTTTTAACATCAGCTTTCCTAAATGAAAATCACTGGTACCTTTCTTTATTTAGAAAATGTTATATTTGCCAGATTTTAACATTGTTATGTAGCTTTCCAAAAAAAGAGTCAGGAACATTTTTATTTTGATCTGTGCCATGGAATAATTTAAATAACACAGGAATTACCCATAACAGCAGATTAGGAAAAATTCATCCATGAACCTTCTAGGTATGACACTTGTTTTTGAAATTATCCCATGTTTGTTAGAGACTGTGTTGTCTATTATTTTCTTGAGTCAGTATGGGCAGTTTTTTAATTTTTCTAGTCTGTCATCCTTTTCACTAAGGTTTTCATGTTGATTAACTTAGGGTTATAATTTTTAAATTCTTGCTTTTTCACACTTGTATATATTTTTTATGTTTTGCTCCTCTTGGCTAGATTAACTGAGATATCTCTTAATTATTCCTTTAAAAGCTATCTCTTGGTATTACTTGTCAATTATATTGTTTTCTCCCTAATCATTAATTTCTGCTTTTTTTCTTATTTTTCCCATTAAGCTTAGCTTAAATATTTGTATTCCTTTTTTAACTTCTTGAGTAACTTATTATTTTACAATGAGATTAGGAATTTTCTTCTGAGAATAATTTTACCCTCATCCAAAAGACTTTGATATTAGGATTTTCATTGTAAACATTTTCTAGTTTGTGTTGGAAGTTTTAATTGCTTTAAGTCAGAATTGTTTAGGTGAGAATCATAAAAATTATCGTATGTGGTGATCAATTAATTTAATTTATTAAAATTTGGGGGAAATATTGAGATTTTCTTGAGCCATAATTTATGTTACATTGTTAGAAAGTCCCATGGCTTTTCCCTATAAGATATAAAGTTCAACATGAGTCTATTAGATGAGGGTGGGATGTAGAGGGAGGGTTGTCGTTTTAGATAGCATGATTAGAGAAAGGCCTGTTAGATAAATTGACAGACTGGAATGAAGTGAGGGAACAATAAGAGCAAAAGCCTTGCTAAATTGTCTTAAGTTTTGTTTAATTGAAAGATGTAATCTCAGGTCTAGTTCTGTATTTAACCTATTCTATATTTCTGTTTCAATGATACTAATTGAGAGGACACCTATCTGCATAGTTAGTACTAATATCACCCTTGGCCGCAAGGCAATCATAAACACAAATACCAATTATCAAAATATTTAGGTTACCATTGTTACAAAATTAAACTTCTTATAGATTACTCTTGAGCCCCTGAGAATATGGGCATGTTTCCACAGAAGACCCAGTTTGAGAACTACTATCCTTACACATTATTCTTTAGACTTTTTCCCACTTCACTCTCAAGGGAAGAGGTGGAGAGAGGAACAATGGGATTCTTCTTGTTGAATTCATGTTAGAATTGAGGTTTTGTTGATCAGTGAATTAGAGTGAAGGCATTTGGTCTTTCTCTTGGCTGCTTATGTTCCCCAAGCATTATCTCTCCAAATTGTGAGATACATGGGAGAGCTTTCAGAATTTTATCTACTTAATTTTCTAAACTACTTCTACTCCACTACTGGTATTGCCCACTCTACAAGGAATCCACATGGATTCCCAGCATTTTCTTTCATTTTGGTTAAAATTGTTCTATATCTGCTTAGCACTTCTTCAGGTGTATTGCGTGAGTTTAGGACACTCGTGTAGTTATAGCATTGGTGGTATATTCTTCCAATCTCGACCTGTTTGTGTTCTGTACTTTTGGGTTTGGAGAATGGAGTAATCCTGTACCTGTGCAGCTGTTTTCTCAGAAGTCAGCTTTTCTCATTTTTATTGAATGGTTTAGAGAAAGCCTTTTCCGGGGCGCCTGAGTGGCTCAGTCAGTTAAGCGTCCATCTTCAACTCAGGTCATAATCCTGCAGTTTGTGGGTTCGAGCCCCCACATCTCTGTTATCAATACAGAGCCCTCTTCTGATCCTCTGTCTCCCTGTCTCTCTGCCCCTCCCCTGCTCGTGCACTCTCTCTCAAAAATAAACATTAAAAAAAAAAAAGAAAAAGACTTTTCCTACAAGTCATGTGGTAGGATAACTTCATTTTAATGTCAAAACTAACAACTAATTGTATTTTTTTAATCACTTGATAGGTTGGAATCCGAGGTACTGATATAGTTGTGCTTGGAGTAGAAAAGAAATCTGTTGCCAAGCTTCAAGATGAAAGAACTGTGAGGAAAATTTGTGCCCTTGATGACCACGTTTGCATGGCTTTTGCAGGTACTTATGGACCTACAGTAGCGATAGAGTATCTTAGTGTAGTAGGGTAACACAGTTGGGCCCCCCCTACAGCTGTCATGCTATATTTACACAACATATAGAGATATGCCCCATTTCTTACTTTGACACAAACAGCATACCCTACCTTTTCTGGAAAATTACACTTCTATAAAAATGGATTTCTAATAGTTAGCTTTGATCAAACATAAATGTTAAACAATACATATTATAGTATCCTAATTATGACTGTAGGTAACTGTTTTCTTTTCAAACTTTTTATTTTTAAATTATAGATAGGAAGTCGTAAAAAAAACACAAGGAAGTTTCCTTTACTGAGTTTCCCCCAATAGTAACATCTTCAAAAACTGATAATTTGAGATTGTTACAAGCCACAGAGTTTATTTAAACAGTTTTACTTGCACTCATTTGCATGTATATGTGTGTGTGTTTTGTAGTTTTATTAGACGTATCATGTGTGTAAGTTCATGTAACCATCACTGCAATCAAGATACACAACTCTTCATTAACACGAGACCACTTCATGCTAGTCCTCCTCATCTCTAACCTCTGGCAACAATAATCCTCTCTCTTCTCCATCTCTATAATTTTGTCATTTTGAGAATGTTATATGAATAGAATCCTGTGATATATAATCATTTAATCTTGGCTTTTCTCGTTCAGCATAATTCCCCTACAGTTCATCCAAGTTGTTGCATATGTCAATAGTCACTTGCTTTTTATTGCTGAATAGTGTCCCATGATATGGATCTACCACACTTTGTTAACAACTCACTGATTGAAGGACATTTGGATTATTTCTAGTTTTTGCCTGCTACAGAGAAAGCTGGTGAACATTTGTGTACATGTTTTTGTGTGAACATGGGTTTTCCTTTTTTGCAGTAAATGGTCAAGAGTACAATTGCTGGGTCATATGGTAATGCATGCTTAGTTTTATAAAAAAAAGGCAAATTGTTTTCCAGAGTGGTTGAACTATTTTACATTCCTACTAGCAGTATATGAATGATTCATTTTCTCTGCATCCTCAGCAGCCTTTGGTGTTGTTACTTCTTTAAATTTTAGATATTTTTATGTGTGTCGTGATATATCATTGTGGGTTTAATGTGCATTTGACTCATGGCTAATGATGTTGAACATAATTTTCCTGTGCTTATTTGCCTCCGTATAGCAAATGAGACGTTTTTCTTGTCATGTGTGCTTGTGCACGCACCCATTTTCTTTTTTACTTTCTTTCTTTTTTTGTTTGAAATAAGACTTTAATGTGCACAAAGAAAGTTCACGTTAGTGACAGAGAGAGGAAGGAGGGTGAGGAGGTCCCAGGAAGCCCAAGGAAACTGGAGTGTGGAGACAAAGGCCATGGGGCAGAGGAAGTGGCTGGGAGGGAAGGAGAGCAGAGGGGTGGGCCAGGCAGGGCCAGGCTGCATCCTTGCCTGGTGGGAGTCAGGGGCAGTGTGGAGGCAGGCTCTTACTTCATCACAGTGGCCTTCCTCTGGCCTCCGTTCTTCACTTCCTTCTGTCGTCTGAGCCCTGTTCACTTCCTGCCAGAGCCTAGAGCCTGGGGCCATCCCTGCCCTGCTCCTTTAGTCTTTCCAGGGGCTGAAGTACTGGGCCTGCGGCCAGCAGTGGGGCCAGCAGCACCTTCCAGCAGATATCGGTCTGGGCAGCTAGGTCCTTGAGTCTGGTCGGGTGCATGGCCTGGGGGCCCTCCCGGGTATGGTTGCTGAGAGGCGGTCCAACTGCATGCATGGCTGCTGCATCCCTCCCCATTGGTCTGGAGTAATGTCCTGCAGCTGACCACCACCCCAGCGAGTGTCAGAAGAGTGGGACACAGGGAGCAAACATTATGGGCTTGTTTGGTGCTGGCCTTTTGCTATTGCTCCTGGCACGGTGGCAAGGTCTCAGAGCCCAGGTACTGCCTGAGGGATGATGGCCTCCTGAGGCTCAGGAGCTGGCTGAGCAAAGACAGCTGGGCCTTCTCTTGCCAGAGAGGGAGTAGTGTCTCTTGCTGGTCCAGCATCTGTGCAACAACCACAAGGCTGAGCTGGCTTTGAAGCTGCCTAGTCTGGGAGGTCAGAAAGAACTATGCAAGTACCAGCAGATTGTGGCGGTACTCTGACACCTTGCTCGGGGTGCAGCACAGCTGCTGGAGCTTCCCTGGCCACCCCTGGAAATTCTCGACCAGCAGAAGGCAGAGACTGATGGCGATCAGGCTTGGGCAGCAGGTGGAGCCCCACGTCTAGGCTGACTCAGCACAGCGGCTCCATCAGGCCCAAGAGGTCCCTGGCTGGGCCGGGGCACACAGTGTCAGGAACTTACGGATGTAGCTCGGGCTGATGTCCAAGGCAGTCTCTGGGGGAGTGTCCTGCTGCTCACTTCAGCTCAGGCTACTGTTATTGTTTTTTAGTGGTTTTTTAAAAAATTTATTATTTTATTTTGAGAGAGAGAGAGAGCAGGAGAAGGGCAGAGAGTAAGAGAGAAACTCCCAAGCAGGGTCCACGCTGTCAGCACAGAGCCCAACGCAGGGCTTAATCTCACAGTTAATGAGATCATGGTCTGAGCTGAGGTCAAGAGTCAGATGTTTGACTGACTGAGCCACCCAGGTGCCCCATGGCCACTGTCATTTTTAAGCACTCTCCCACTGTGCCAACAGGGCCCCTGCAGGCCCAGAGCAGGGTTGCGGGCTCCCAGGATGTGAAATGCCTTCATGACCTCTTGCAGCAAAGGGGCACCACCAGTGCTTGTCTCCATCAGACTGCTGGAAGAGCCGTCCATGTTGAGATCCCATAGGAGGCCAAAGACTCCTGAAGAAGTTTCTGGAGACTGTGTCAGCAGCTGGAAGAGCCACTGGAGCAGGAGCACCAGGTAGTCAGGGGTGTGCAGGTAGAGGCCGCACAGGAAGGAGAGCTGCTGGGCTGACAGGCAGTGAGGAACAGCCCTTCCAGGTGGCTGTGTGACTTCAGGTATAAACAATCCAGGATGCAACACAGGGGGGACAGCTAGGTAGAAACAGTCTGTCCAGGATGTGCTGGTGGAATGACCTGCAGTGACGTGAAAAATCTCTCCACCAGCATCCTGTGCCCAAGTGTGGCAGGCACTTCATCTTCATCCAGACCAGGGAGTCAGGTTGGGATAGTTGTGCAGAAGCAGCTCCTCTTGCCCTTGCTCCAGGGCATGTTCTTCCTTCTCCTGCACTGAGTGATCTAAGCTATTGACGTAGGTCTGTGAGGCCACAGAGGTGAACTGGAACAAGGTGTGGGTGTCCACCACTGGAGCCAGAGTCTTCGGGCTTGGGACTGCCATGTTCGAGAACAGCTCCTCCAGTGAGGCCAGGCTTCCCTGGAGGTCTGAGTCCTGGGGTCTTGCTCTAACTCTTCAGGCAGCTTGTGGGCCCACGTCCTCCAGCTCTGAGGCCCTGCCATGGCCACGCACCTTTGGGCTGGAGCCCCCCTGCCAGCCTGTGGTACCCTCAGGTCCAGGAACTCTACAGGCAATGGGTTTCAGTCATTGGGGAACATATCCTCAGCCGCCTGCACCTTGGGCTTCCATGACAACGTGGGAGTTGGAGCTGAGGTGGGACTGCAGCAACACCGGGCAGGGTAGAGAATTCTCTGGTACAGAGGTGCTCGAAGCAGCCGCCCTTCACGTTGAGAAACAGGATGGACATCACCGCAGCTGTCTGGACCCCTTCTCTCTGAGGAAGGGCTAGTGGTGTTTTCTGGGGCCTGGCCGTCTGCAGACAGCAGGACGTTTTTTCCTCCAGGGCTGCCAGGCCTCCCCATGGCCCCAGTGTTGCATATGGACAGGTTGTGCCTGGGCAGGCAACAGCCGCCTACCACTCGGACACGGGCACACGGCCACATGCACCCATTTTCTAATGATGCTTTTTCAAACCAGGATTTTATATTGATTATTAAGCAAAAAAATAGCCTTTATCTTTCTGTCTTAAAAAAGTAATCATCTTGGGGCACCTGGGTGGCTCAGTCGGTTAAGCGTCCAACTCTTGATTTTGGCTCAGGTCATGATCTTGAGGTTCATGGGATCCAGCTTCACATGGCAGAACCTGCTTGGGATTCTCTCTCTCCCTCTTTCTACCCCTCCCTCATGTGTGTGATCGTTCTCTTTCTCTCTCTCTCTCAAAATAAATAAATAAAAATTTAAAAAGAATATCAAACACCTTTAAAAACAGCCACCTTGCCACAAAACAAATTTTGATAAATTTTTGAAAGATCGAAATCATACAAAGTATCATTTCCAATCAAAATGAAATAAAACTAGAAATCAACAGCAGGAAAGCTGAAAAATTCCACAGATGTGTGGGAATTAAACAATATAGTTGACCCTTGAATGACACAGGTTTGAACTACACAGGTCCACATATATGTAGATTTTTTTACATACAGCATTGTAAATGTATTTTCCTTATGATTTTCTTAATAACCTTTTTCTCTAGCTTACTGTGTTTTAATAATACAGCATATAATACATATAACATACAAAATATATGTTAATTGACTATGTTATCAATAAGGCTTTCAGGCAACAGTAGGCTATTAGTAGTTAAGTTTTTTGAGGAGTCAAAAGTTATGTGCAGATTTCGCTTGGGGGGGTCAGTTAGTGCCCCAATGCTCACATTGTTCAAGGGTCAACTGTACTCCTAAAAAATCCATTGACCAAAGAAGAAATCACAAGAGAAATCAGAAAATATCTTGAGACAAATGAAAATGAAAACACAACATGTCAGACTTATGGAATGCAACAAAAGCAGTGCTAAGAGGAAAATGTGTGGCTATAACTATTTACTTTAAAAAAAAAAAAGATTTCAATTCAGTAGCCTATTCTTACACCTTAAGAACTAGAAAAAGAAGAACTAACCCTAAGGCTACCACCAGGAAGGAAATAATAAAGGAAGATAGGGAAAATAAAAGATTATAAGAAAAAAAGGTATATAAAACAGAGAATAGGAAAGCAAGAGAGAAAAATCAATAAACCCAATACTTGGTTCTTTGAAAAGATCAATACTATTGACAAACCATTAACTAGGTAGACTAAGAATAAAAGAAGACCTAATTAAAAGTAGAAATGAAAAAGGGAACATTACTAATAATTTTACAGAAATAAAAAGGATTATCAGAGAGTACTATGAGCAATCATATACCAACAAATGAGATAATCTAGAAGAAATTGACGTATTTCTTGAAACATACAAATTACCTGAAGTTACTCAAGATGAAATAGAAAATCTCAACAGATGTATAGTAAGAGTCAACCAGTGATCAAAAACCCAATTAAAAGAAACAAACACAAACAACAAAAAACATGACCTGATGGTTTCCCTGGTGAATTCTACCAAACATTTAAAAAAGAATTAATACCAGTCACTCTCAAACTCTTCCAAAAAATTGAAGAAGAAAGAACACTTCCAAACTCAATATTCTATGAGGCCAGCCTTACCATGATACCAAAACCAGACAAAGACACTACCAGAAAAGAAAACTACACGTATAAATATTGATGTAAAAATCCTCACCAAAATACCAGCAAACCAAATTCAGCAAATTAAAGGATTTATGTGTTGTAACCAAGCGGCCTTTATTCCTGGAGTGCCAAGATAGTTCAACACTTGAAAATCAATCAACGTACTATACTACATCAACAAAATGAAGAGAAAAACAGCATGATCATCTCAATCGATTCTGAAAAAGCATTTGACAAAATTCCATACCCTTTCATGATGAAAACACTCAACAAACTAGGAATAGAAGGAAAAGACCTCAACATAACAAAAGCCATTTATGAAAAACTCACAGCAAACATCATACCCAGTTACAAAAGACTGAAAGTTTTTCCTCTAAGATCAGGAATAAGTCAAGGATGTCTGCTTTTGCCACTTCTATTTAACATAATAAGGAAAGTCCTAGTGTGAGGAATTAGGCAAGAAAAGAAAAAGGCATCTAAATTGAAAAGGAATAAAATTAGCTTTGTTTATGGATGACGTGATCTTCTATATAGAAAACCCTAAGGATTAAAAAAAAAAAAAAAACACAACATTGTCAGAGGTAATAAATGAAATTGAAATTGAAATAAATGAATTGAAAAAAGTTGCAGGAAACAATGTCAACACACACAAAAATTAGTTGCTTATCTATATACTGACAATGAACAATCTGAAAAGGAAAATTAAGAGAAATAATTCTATTTACAATGGTATAAAAAATACTAAAATACTTAGAAATTTAACTAAGGAGACAAAAGACTTGTACGTTGAAAACTATAAAACATTACTGAAAGAAATTTAAGAAGACACAAATAAATGGAAAGACATCCCCTGATCATGGATTAGAAGATTAATATTGTTAAGATATCAGTACTACCCAAAGCAATGATTCGGTATATCCCTGTCAAATTTCCAATGAGTTTTTTTCAGAAACAGAAAAAACTAAAATTCATATGGAACCTTGAAACAGTCTTGGAAAATTACAAATCTGGACAACTCATGCTTCCTGATTTCAAAACTTGTCAAACCACTGCAGTACTAACATAAAGATGGACATATAGGGGCTCCTGGATGACTCAGTGCTTTAAGCGGCTGACTCTTGATTTCAGCTCAGGTCATAATCTCAAGGTTCTCTCTGAGAGCTTCTCTCTCTCTCTCTGAGAGTGATCTCTCTCTCTCTCCCCCTCACCCCCCAAATAAATAACTAAACCTAAAACAAAAACATATGGACATACAGACCAATAGAATATAATGGGCAGCCCAGAAATAATCTTCATATACATGGCCAAATGATTTTTGACAAGATTGTCAAGAGTATTTAATGGGGAAAAGATAGTCTTTTCAACAAATGGTTCTGGGGAAACTGAATATCTAAATGTTAAAGACTAAAACCTTAGCTAACATTATATGCAAAAATTAACTCAAAATGAATTAACTAATGGGGTACTTGGGTGGCTCAGTCAGTTAAGCATCCAACTTGGCTCAGGTCATGATCTCGTGGTCCATGAGTTCGCGCCCCATGTCTGGCTCTGTACTGACATCTCAGAGCCTGGAGCCTGCATCGGATTCTGTGTCTCCCTCTCTCTCTGCCCCTTCCCCACTCATGCTGTGTCTCCCTCTGTCTCAAAAATAAATAAACACTAAAAATAAAATTTTTTAAATGAATTAACTATGCATAAAACCTAATGCTTTAAAACTCAGAGGAATACATAGGAGAAAAGTTTCGTGAAATTGGATTTGACAGTGATTTTTTGGATTAAAAAAATGTAAATTGGACTACCTCATAATCAAAACTTGTAATGCATCAAAGGACAAAGTCGACAGTGAAAAGGCAGTCTATGAAATGGGAGAAAATATTTGCAAAATTATATGTCTGAAAGGATTGATAACCAGAATATATAAAGAATACTTAGAACACAACAAAGAAGCAGACACCCCAATTCAAAAATAAGCAAAGACTTAAAAGATATGTCTCCAAAGAAGAGATACAAATGGCCAATAAACACATGAAAAAATGCTCAACATAACTAATCATTAGAGAAAATGAAAATCAAAACCACAATGAATCACCACTTCACATCCATTAGGATGGCTATTATAAGAAATAAATAAAGAAATAAATAACAAGAATGTGGAGAATTCCCTTATGCACTGTTGGTGAGAATGTAAAATGGTGTAGTCACTATTGAAAACAATATGGCGAATTCATAAAAAAGTAAATATTGAATTACTGTGTGATCCAACCGTTCCACTTCTGGATGTATATCTAAAAGAACTGAGAGCAGTGACTCAAAGAGATATTTGTATACCCATATTCATAACAGTATTAATCACAGTAGCTAAAAGATGGAAACAACCCAGGTGTCCATCAATGGATGAATGGGTAAACATAATGTGCTATATGTATACAGTGGAATATAATTCAGCCCTAAAAAAAGAAAGAAATTCTGAAACATACTACTACGTGGAAGAATCTTAAAGACCTTATAGTAAGTGAAATAAGCAGTCATAATAGGCTAATTACTATATGGTTCCATTTATATGAGAATACTATTTGTCAAATTCATAGACACAGAGAATAGAATGGTGGTTGCCAGGGTCTGTCGGGGAGGGGAAATGGGAGGTTATTTCATGGGCTCAGAGTTTCAGTTTGAGAAGATAAAAATTCCCAGAGATGGGTGGTGATGATTTCCCAAACACTGAAAATATTCTTTTTTTAAAAAAATGTTTTAATTTATTTTTGAGACAGAGACAGAGCATGAGCAGGGGAGGGGCAGAGAGAGGGGGAGACACAGAATCTGAAGTGGGCTCCAGGCTCTGAGCTGTCAGCACAGAGCCCGAGGCGGGGCTCCAACTCACGGAGCATGAGATCATGACCTGAGCTGAAGTTGGACACTCAACCGACTCAGCCACCCAGGTGCCCCCCCCTTTTTTTTAATTGTTTTTAATGTTATTTATTTATTTTAGGAGAAAGAGAGACAGCATGAGCGGGGGAGGAGCAGAGAGAGGGAGACAGAATCCGAAGCAGGCTCCAGGCTCTGAGCTGTCAGCACAGAGCCCGATGCGGGGCTCGAACTCATGAACTGTGAGATCATGACCTGAGCCAAAGTCGGATGCTTAACTGACTGAGCCACCCAGGCACCCCAAACACTGCAAATATTCTTAACTCCACTGAACTGTAAGCTTAGAAATGGTTAAAATGGTAAATTTTATGATATATATTTTACTTCAATAAAAGAAAAAAAATTTAAAAAGAAATCATAGTATAAAAGATATGGAATGCTTTAACTTCTGATATGCATAATTTTCTGACTATAATATAAAAATAATTTTAATATGAATTTGACTTTTTAGCAGAGTTAAATAAGCATTTAGTAATATTCTTCCCCACATGTTAATTGACCTTTGTAGTCGGAAAACACCTAAATGGCTGTTACTGGGAAGTAGTATAATTAGCCATTGCATATCCAAGGAGTTGCTTAAAAGTACGGGCTCCGGAACCATACCAACTGGATTCTTAGCCAAACTCCACTGCCCACTACATCTATAATTGTGGGCAAGGTACTTAACTATTGCTGCTTGCCTCAGTTTAGTCTTCTTTAATGTGAGGTTAAGGATAGTGTGTACCTTACTGATTTGTTACAAGAATTAAATGAATTAATACATAAAAAACATTTAGAACAAAGTCTGGCATATATTATTACTATTACACTACAATTACTACTACTACCGTGTTATCATTCTTATTATTTAGTAGCAGTTAAAAAAGGAGGCCACAGGATCTGTCCATATTGACATGAGAAGTATCCACAATATATATTAGTAATAGTGGGTTACTGAATAATACGTATAATTTGTATGGTAGCTTTTATTCCTGCTGTTGGAATATGTTGTGTTGAGTACATATCAGAAAAAAATAGTTCCATCTTGAAAAAAAATCACATTCTTTTGTCAGTATTGTTATTACATTGTACTTTTAATGTTTAAAAAATAGCTTTTAGGAAAAAAATCAAAGACTTTGAAAAAATAATTCATGTACCATGTAGAATTTCATTTAAAAGTAGAAATTTTACAGTGTGATAGTATCTTCAAGATAAAGTTGTGGTGTGAATTTAAAAGCACTAGACAGAAGACTTATTTCTTCTCTAGAGTGCTTATTTATAGAGACAGTAAAATTGTAGTTTTCTTTTTTTTTTTTAAGTTTTTATTTAAATTCCAATTAGTAGGGGCACCTGGGTAGCTCAGTCGGTTGAGTGTCCAACTCTTGATTTCGGTTCAGGCCGTGATCTCAGAGTCGTGAGATTGAGCCCACCATTGGGCTCCTCACTGAGCATGGGGCCGGCTTAAGAGTCTCTCCCTCTGCCCCTCTCCTCCACTCACATACTCTTTCTCTCTGAAATAAAAGATAAAAATAAAAAATTCTGGTCCGTTAACATACAGTGTAATATTAGTTTCAGGTGCACAGTACAGTGAGTCAACACTTCCTGATCACCCAGTGATCATCACAAGTGCACTCCTTAATTCCTATCACCTACTTAACTTATACCCCTCCACCTCTCCTATTGTAACCATCAATTTGATCCCTATAATTAAGAGTCTGTTCCTTGGTTTCCTCTTTTTTTCTCCCTTTGCTCATTTGTTTCGTTTCTTAAATTCCGCATATAAGTGAAATCATATGGTATTTGTCTTTCTCTGACTGACTTATTTCACTTAGCAGCTATCTCTAGCTCTATACACAGTGTTGCAAATGGCAAGATTGTGTTCTTTTTATGGCTGAGTTGTATTCTGGGGTGTGTGTGTGTGTGTGTGTGTGTGTGTGTATGTATATACACCACATCTTTTTAAAAACTTTTTTTACTGTTTCTTTTTGAGAAATAGAAAGTGTGAGTGGGGGAGGGGGAGAGAGAGAGTGAGACACAGAATCCAAAGCAGGTTCCAGGCTCTGAGCTATCAGCACAGAGCCTGACAAGGGGCTCAAACTCATGAACCATGAGATCATGACCTGAGCCGACGTTGGATGAGTCGACTGAGCCACCGAGGCACTCACCGCCCCCCACCCCGACATTTTCTTTATACATTCTTCAATCAGTGACACTTAGGCTGTTTCCATAATTTGGCTATTCTAGATAATGCTGCTATAAACATCGAGGTGCATGTATCCCTTTGAATTAGTATTTTTGTATTCTTTGGGTAAATACCTAGTAGTGTGATTGCTGGATTGCAGAGTGGTGGTATTTTTAACTTTTTGAGGAACTGCCGTACTGTTTTCTAGAGTGGCTGCACTAGTTTGCATTTCGGCTAACAGTGCAAGAGAGTTCCTTTTTCTCCACATCCTGGCCAACACCTGTTGTTTCTTCTGGTGTTGATTTTAGCCATTCTGACAGGTGTGAGGTGATACCTCATTATAGTATTTCCCTAATGATGAGTGATGTTGCGCATCCTTTCATGTGTCTGTTGGTTATCTGTATGTTTTTTTTGAAAAGATGTCTGTTTATGTCTTCTGCCCATTTTTAAATTGAATTGTTTGGTTTTAGGGTGTTGTTTTAGAAGTTCTTTACATATTTTAGATACTAACCCTTTATCAGATATGGCATATCTTCTCCCATTCCATAAGGAGAACAAATATTGTTACAATGTCGATTCTACAATCTACACATTTAATGCTATCCCTGTCAAAATACCAACAGCATTTTTCACAGAATCTAGGACAAACAATTTTAAAATTTGTATGGAACCACAAAAGACCCTGAATAGCCAAAGCAGCCTTGAAAAAGAAAAGCAAAGCCAGAGGCATCACAATTCCAGACTTCAAGTTATATTACAAAGCTGTAGTGATCAAAATAGTATGGTACTGGCACAAACATAGACACATAGGTCAATGGAACAGAATAGAAAACCCAGAAATGAACCCACAAATATGTGTTCAATCTTTTACAAAGCAGGAAGGAATATCCAATGAAAAAGACAGTCTCCTCAACAAGTGGTGTTGGAAAAACTAGATAGCAACATGCAAAAGACTGAAACTGGACCACTTTCTTATACCCTACACGAAGGTAAATTCAAAAGGGATTAAAGACCTAACTGTGAGACATGAAATCATAACTCTTCTAGAAGAGAGCATAGTAATTTCTTTGACATCAGCCTTAGCAACTTCTTTTTAGATAAGTCGCCTGAGGCAAGGGAGACAAAAACAAAAATAAACTATTGGGACTTTATCAAAATAAAAAGCTTCTGCACAGTGAAAGAAACAATCAGCAAACTAAAAGGTAACCCATAGAATGTGAAATTGCAATTTTCAGTTGTATCTTTAAGTAAAATGTGTTCTCTTTTTCTTAGCCATTTAGTATTGATTAGTGTAACTTCTGTTTCCTACGTTAAATAACTGTATTACTCATATGGTTTGGCAAATTTATTACTAATTTTTTTTTCTTGTGTCAGTTATGTCACTGCTTCCTAAATATACTTCTATGTTTCTATGGTTTTGGATCATATTTACATTGTAAAGGGGAAATAACATAGAAATCTCCTCTCTCATTACATTTTGTGATTGAACAAAGCTTTTAATCCATAGAATAGGCAAGTCAATCTCCTCTCATTTCTTTCTCTTATATAACAAATTTTATAAAACATGTTTTAACTTTTTAAGTGAACTCTACCCCCAACATGGGGCTTGAACTCATGACCCCAAAATCAAGAGTTGCATGCTCTACTGATTGAGCCAGCTAGATGCCCCTCATCTTTTTTTTTTTTTAATGGAGAACACTCTATGACATGTATGTGAAAACCCAATAGAGAAGTTCCTTTATAGGTTTTTAACATTTTTAAAAATAAGCTCTATTCCCAATGTGGGGCTTGATCTCACCCACCCCAAGATCCAGAGTCACATGCTCTACCGACTAAGCCAGCCAGCCACCTCTCTCATATAACATTTACAAGAGAAGAAAATTGGTTTTTCCCTTAACTATCTGATTAAAATTTGTACCCTACCCATGAGGGTTAGGGTGATTCTTAGTGGCACATTGTGACAGGTTCTTCATTGTTGACTACTATTATCTATCTTCAGGGACTGATAATTCATCTAGGTTTGTAGAAACACAATTTGAAATGGCGGGGAAGTGGAACATGAGTTTGTGACTGCAAAAGACTGATGGTTATGTGAGAAATGACAGTTTCAGAGATTTTGTGAATGCATTTTCTGGGCAGTATGGTATTAAGAGAGTGGGAAAGAAACCGGCCATGTGAAGGTCAAATGCCAAAAGTCTTTAATAGAAATGTTTGCAGGGAAGGTGGTTAAGATGGCAGAGAAGAATGAAGACCCTGAACTTGTCTCATCTCTGAAACACAGCTAGATTAGTACCAAACCAATTTGAACACCTAGGAGATTGTTCTGAGGATTAACACAACAATCTGCATAACTTTAGCCACAGAACTCAGTGGCTACGCAGTGCAGAGAGGTGAACTGGGGGAGAGAAAAGCTGCAGAGGCTAGGGAGCTGTTTTTGCGGAGAGAAGACAGAGAAAGAAAGGAGAAGAGTACAGCACATTGGGATCATGCAAGAAAAGCACTCTCCCGAAAGTAGCTGGAGAGAAGGAGAGAGCGTGAAAACACTTGCAGGGGACTGAACCAGAAATTTGTTCCCCAAAACCATTGACAGGAGGAAAGGAGAGGGTTTCAATACCACCAGAATTCTATAAACAGTGCAGCACAGAATCTTAACTTTTGGAGGTCAGTACCTGGCAGTGCTCTGGTGAGGAAGCAAGGCAAATCCCCAGAAACAGGCAGTGTGGCCTGAAGGGTCCATGTGCCACATGAGGAGAAGCAGTTCTCCTGCTCAGAGTGCATTTGGTAGGAGCCATACGGCCTCCCCACAGGCAAAGGTCCCAGCAGACCCCAGAGAGCAGCCATTTTTGCTGACACTGGAACAAAGACGCCAGGATGAGGTAAAGCCTGGCACCAGCTGCGTGATGTGGTTTGCCATAAACTCTGAACCTGTGCTCCCATGTGATTGTACAGAAGTTTTCTGGGGCAAACTGGCACATGGCCACTGCTCAGTGATACCCTCCCGCAGAGAGTCAGTGCAGGTCCAAGCTGCAGGAGTCTCTGAACTGTGGTGTTTTGAAACACAACCCCATCTGAGTGAAAACTCTGGAGGGAGGTGCCACCTGACAGGCAGACAACTTGGACATGGATAAAATAGAAGCAGGGAATGGATGGAGGCCTGAAACAAAGGAGGGGTGTTTGATCCTGAGTCGGTGAGAGCCTGAAGTTTCTGTGCCAGAGACTAGGGAGTTGGGTGAAGCCATCTCTGCCTCTCCCACACACAGGCATGCATGCACCATGGCCACACAACACTGATCCACCCAGTAAGCTACGCAGCACCACCTAGTGGAGCAAGGAGCCTTTACACTAAGCCCTGCCCAACTGCACCCTCCAAGCACATCCCCTAGAAGATCGGTACAGGTCATGTCACCTGCTTAGTATACGGACTATAGAAGGCTTCATAGTTTCAGTCGTAGGGGAAACGGGATGTAACTTCATTTGGGTTTCATTCTGTTTGCTGGTTCAATTGTCTTGTTCGTTTTCTTTGCTTCTATTTTTGCTTAAATATTAGTTTTCTTTTTTCTTCTTTTTTCCTCATTCTTGGATACAGAAAGATAAATATTTTTTTTACATTACTTTTTAAATTTTTTACTCTACTTCATTTTCTTTATTTCATTCTATTTTATTATAAGTTTTTTAATTTTTATTTTTTTTCTTTTTTTCATTTCTTTTCCTTTTTTCTCTATCAAGCTTTTTCAGTAAGCAGACAAAAGCACACCTATGATCTAGCTTCCTTTATTTGATTTTTTTTTGTTTTTAATTTAATTTTTTTTATTTTTTTCTTCCTCTAAAATGGCAAAATGAAGGAATTCACCCCAAAAGAAAGAACAGGAAGAATTGACAGCCAGGGGCGTAACACAGATACAAGCAAGATGTCTAAACTAGAATTTAGAACCACGATAATAAGAATACTAGCTGGGGTTGAAAAAAGCATAGAATCCCTTTCTGTGGAAATAAAAGAAATAAAATCTAGTCAGGATGAAATTAAAAATGCTGTAACCGAGATGCAATCTTAAATGGATGCAACGATGGCAAGAATGGATGAAGCATAGCAAGGAATCAGTGATTTAGAAGATCAGATTTATAGACAATAATGAAGCAGAAAAAAAGGGGGAAACAAAGGCAAAAGATCATGATTATAAGACTTAGAGAACTCAGTGACTTATTAAAAAGGAATAACACTGAATCATAGGTGTCCCAGAAGATGAAGAGAGAGAAAAAGGGGCAGAATCTGGTTTATGTGTGAGCAAATTATAGCAGAAAACTTTCCTAAGCTGGGAAGGACATAGACCTCAAAGTCCAAGAAGTACAGAGAGCTCCCATTAGATTCAACCAAAACTGACCATCACTAAGGCATCTCATAGTCAAATTCACAAACTACACAGACAAGGAAAGAATTGTGAAAGCAGCAAAGGGAAAAAGTCAACCTATAAGGGAAGACAGATCAGGTTTGCAGCAGACCTATCCACAAAAACTTGGCAGGCCAGAAAGGAGTGGCAGGATATATTCAATGTGCTGAATCGGAAAAATATGCAGCCAAGAATTTTTTATCCAGCCAGGCTGTCATTCAAAAATAGGAGAGATAAAGAGTTTCCCACAAACAAAAACTAAAGTTCATGACTGCTAAACCAGCCTTGCAAGAAATTTTAATGGGGACTGTTTGAGTGGAGAAAAGACAAAAAACAAAAAAGACCAAAAGCAACAAAGACTAGAAAGGACCAGAGAACATCGTCAGAAACCCCAACACTACAGGCAACACAATGGCACTAAATTCATATCTTTCAGTACACACTGTAAATGTCAATGGACTAAACACTCCAATCAAAAGACATAGAGTATCAGAATGGATAAGAAAACAAGACCCATCTATATTCTGCTTACAAGATACTCATTTTAGACCCAAAGACACTGACAGATTGAAAGTAAGGGGGTGGAAAACCATCTATCATGCTAATGGTCATCAAAAGAAGTCTGGAATAGGCATATCTAGGAATAAACCTAACCAAAGAGGTGAAAAATGTATACACTGAAAACTATAGAAAACTTATGAAATAAATTGAAGAAGACACAAAAAAATGGAGAAACATTCCATGCTCCTGGATTGGAAGAACAAATATTGTTAAAATGTCTACACTACCCAAAGCAATCTACATATTCAATGTAATCCTTATCAAAATAACACCATCATTCTTCACAGAGCTAGAACACACAATCCTAAAAATTTGTATGGAACCAGAAAAGACCCCAAATAGCCAAAGCAATCCTGAAAAAGAAAACCAAACAAAACTGTAGTCATCAAGACAGTATGGTACTGGCACAGCAACAGACATATACGTCAATGGAACAGAATAGAGAACCCAGAAATGGACCTACAACTGTATAGCCAACTAATCTTTGACAAAGCAGGAAAGAATATCCAATGGAAAAAAGACAGTCTCTTCAGCAAATGGTATTAGGAAAACTGGGCAGCGACAAGCAGAAGAATGAACCTGGACCACTTTCTTACACCAAACACAAAAATAAACTCAAAATGGATGAAAGACCTGAACATAAGACAGGAAGCCATCAAAATCCTAGAGGAGAGGGGCACCTGGGTGGCTCAGTTAATCATCTGACTTTGGCTCAGGTCATGATCTCACCATTTGTGGGTTTGAGCCCTGTGTAGGGCTCTATGCTGACAGCTCAGAGCCTGGAGCCTGCTTTGGATTCTATATCTCCCTCTGTGTCTGCTCTCCTTCCCTGCTCACACTCTCTCTCTCAAAAATAAACATTAAAAAAAAATTTTTTTTTTAATCCTGAGGAGAAAACATGCAACAACCACTTTGACTTGGGCCACAGCAACTTCTTACTTGACATGTCTCCAAAAGCAAGGGAAACAAAAGCAAAAATGAACTATTGGGACCTCATTAAGATAAAAACTTCCTGCATAGCAAAGGAAACAAATCAACAAAACTAAAAGGCAACCGACAGAATTGGAGAAGATATTTGCAAATGACATATCAGTTAAAGGATCAGTATCCAAAATCTGTGAAGAACTTATCAAACTCAACATCCAAAAAACTTATCAAACTCAGCATCCAAAAAACATTAATCCAGTGAAGAAATGGTCAAAAGACATGAATAGACACTTCAAAGAAGACATCCAGATTGCTAACAGACACATGAAAAGATGCTCAACATCACTCATCATCAAGGAAATACAAATCAAAATCACAATGAGGGGGCGCTATGGTGGCTCAGTTGGTTAAGCATCTGACTTTGGCTGAGGTCGTGATCTCCTGGTTCGTGGATTCAAGCCCCGTGTCAGGGTCTGTGCTGACAGCTCAGAGCCTGGCGCCTGCTTTGGAATCTGTGTCTTCCTCTCTCTCTGCCCCTCCCCGCTCATGTGCGCTCGCTCTCTCTCTCTCTCTCTCAAAAATAAACAAACGTTTTTAAAAATTAAATAAATAAAGCCACAATGAGATACCACTCACACTTGTCAGAATGGCTAAAATTAACAACTTCAGAAACAACAAATGTTGGCAAGGATGCAGAGAAAGAACCACCCTTTTGCACTGCTGGTGGGAATGCAAACTGATGTAGCCACTCTGGGAAATAGTATGGAGGTTCCTCAAAAAGTTAAAAATAGAACTACCCTATGACCCAGCAATTGCACTACTAGGTGTCTATCCAAAGCATACAAAATGCTGATTCAAAGGGGCACGTGCACCCCAGTGTTTGTAGCAGCACTATTAACCATAGCCAAAGTATGGAAAGAGCCAAAATGTCCATCAACTGATGAATGGATAAAGAAGAAGTGGTGTATATTTATACACGATGGAATATTACTCGACAATCAAGAAGAATGAAATCTTGCCATTTGCGACAATGTGGATGGAACTAGATTATATTATGCTAAGAGAAATAAGTCAGAGAAAGACAAATATATGATTTCATTCATGTGATTTAAGAAACAAAACAGATGAACATAAGGGAAGGAAGGCAAAACTATTATGAAAACACAGATAAACTATAAGAGACTCTTAAATACAGAGAACAAACTGAGCATTGCTAGCGCAGTGTTGGGTGGGGGGGAAGGGCTACAGGGGTGAGGGGCATTAAGGAGGATATCACATTGTTGGGATGAGCGCTGGGTGTTATATGTAAGTGATGAATCACTAAATTCTACTCCTAAAATTATTATTACACTATATGTTAACTAATTTGGATTTAAATTTTTAAAAATAATAAATAAACAAATGAATGAATGAAATGTTGCAACTGTTGCATTTAAGTTTTAGGTCAGTTTTTTATAGAAACATTTTATTTCCTTATAAAGTATTGAGAATCAATTACGTGATGTTTTGGTATGGCAAAAGGAAGACAGTGTTTTCTTTTTCTGTTTTAAAATTCTTGATTTTCAAACCCTTAATTTTAGACAAAAAGCTGAGAAGTGGTATGTCACAGTTATACTGAATGCATTTTGAAGGCAATGGATGGATTTTTGATAATGAAGTAATATTGTTTTCATAAGGAGAAATCCAGCTTACTTCATAATTTAGGTAATAAATATATTGATTTTGGAACCAGGATAAACCCTCAGCCTTTGAACAGTCTGCCACTGATATCTTCTCCAAAAATAGGTTTTAAAAAACAACCACAGGGGCACCTAGGTGGCTTGGCTGGTTAAGTGTCTGACTCTTGACTTCAGCTCAGGACATGATCTCATGGTTCATGTGATCTAGCCCCAGGTCCGGTTCTGCACTGACAACGTGGAGCCTGCTTGAATTCTTTCTTTCTAAATAAATAAACTTAAACATTTTTAAAAACTATAACTACAGAGATTTTTAGAAAATGGTTAGTAAAACCTAATAACCAGCTCAGCTACTGTGAATTAAACCATTTTGATCTTTGAGAAATAGTTTACTTAATGCTAGTGTCTAACTACTATTCTTTAAAACCATTTTCTTGGGGTGCCTGGGTGGCTTAGTCAGTTAAGTGCTTGACACTTGGTTTTGGCTCAGGTCATGATCTCATGATTCATGAGTTCAAGCCCCACATCAGGCTCCATGCTGATGGTGTGGAGCCTGCTTGGGATTCTCTCTCTCTCCCTCTCTCTCTGCCCCTCCCCTGCTCACTCTCTCATTCTCTCTCAAAATAAATAAATAAATTTTAAAAAATTAAAAATAAACCATTTTCTTTAAAAAGTAAATAAGGGGTGCCTGGGTAACTAAGACAGTTAAGCATCTGATTCCTGATATTGGCTCAGGTCATGATCTCTTGGTCATGGGATGAAGCCCCATGTCGGGCCCATGCTGAATCAAAACAAATAAGATTTTTTTTGAAAGCAAATAAGAATGAATCAGTTTAAGTGTTGAATGTCAGACAAGTGATACTCTATTTTACAAGAATTACAAATTGTTTATAATGGACATATATTGATAAAAATGGACATTACAAGAAAGATTTCATAGTAGCTTTAAAAAAAACCTTTTGATAAGAAAAAAGCCATTTTTTAAATAACGCATTGCCTACTTTTATAGGACTGACTGCTGATGCTAGAGTGGTAATAAAAAGAGCCCGTGTGGAGTGTCAGAGTCATAAGCTTACAGTTGAGGATCCAGTAACTGTAGAATATATAACTCGCTTCATAGCAACCTTGAAGCAGGTAAGCCAGTATTCCCACAGATTTCTTCAGGCTTTCTTCTTTTGCATCATTATTGTTCCTGTCATGGGAATACTATAAGCACTCCAGTCATTTAATCCATTAAATCTACTAAACTCCTTATTCCTCCTCACATTTACTTCATTTAATCCATTAAATCTACTAAACTCCTTATTCCTTCTCACATTTACTTCATATTCACACTCTTATTCCAGTGGACTGGATTGATTTGATCGTTAGAAACCTCAGTCACTATCAATTCTGGGAATTCTATTAAAATTTAAAAGAGCAATAAATCTCGTATTTTAAGAGGATTTCTGTACTTCTCGTGATACAGTAACGAAAACCTTTTTCTTTTCTTTTAAGTTTACTAAAGAAATACCCATGATTCTTTCACCTGCAAACCTAAACAAAACTGATCATGTTTGAATTTGACTTCTGAATCCATACATAGATACACAGGTTGACATTACATATAATCACCATGTATAGAAGTATTCTCTTACTCTCATTTTATGTGCCCTTTATGTATGCCAGCATAGTCCTTATGCATACTTACCATTCTTACTAACTGTGTAATACTGTTTCCAGTTGCTCATTGGAAATTATTTAGATTGTTTCCAGTTTCTTTCCCTTTCTCATTCCCTTTCTCAATTTAGTACTTTAATAGCATTACTCTATCATTGTCATAGCTTTTAGTTTTCTTTTTTGAATTATATTGTTAAATTAATTTTCAGTATGAGATTACTAGATTAGAGATTGTAATTGGTTTTAAGACTCTTGTTATATGTAGCTAAATTGCTTGGTAAAAAGATTGAACCAATTTTTATTGTGCAACCAGCAATGCATAAATGTATCCCTGAAGGATCATCAGCCTTGGGTTTCCATTTTTCTTTTATTTCGCAAATAAGTATAACATAGTACTGTAATAGTTGTTTTAATTTGTATTTTATAATTAGTAGTGAGGTTGATTTTTTTCCCACATGTTCATTTGCTATTTTCATTTCTTCTAGTGTAAACTATCTTTCCTTTTGACAGGCCCTCTTGGTGGTTAAGAATGCGCCTCCAGGAGCACATTGGGGGTTTGAATCCTGGCTTTGCTACTTTCTAGTTAATGCCGTGAGCACACTATTTAGTCTGTTTTTTTGTAATTTTCTTCTTTATGGAATAAACATTACAATAATACCTAGTTCGTTGAGCTGCATTGTGAATTAAATGATTAATACATCTAAAGCATTTAGAATATTTTCTGGCATGGATTTTGTCATTGTCCATGTAGAGATTTCTTTATAGACTATATATTCTAGATACTAAACTTTTAGACTATATACTTATAAAAAATTACCCTATTTTGTTTTTTTTTTAATTCATGTCTCAAGGAAGTCCAACATTTTTATATTTTTCTACTTTATTTTGGCTTGATTTTCTCAGTCGTTAAAAAGGTACCCACTAAAAAACAAGATGTAGAGCATTGTATATACAAGGTTCCCAATTGTGGCTTTAGTTTTTCTTCTAGATATATAAAGGCTATACACAGAACATTTAATATACATTGTAAACCTGTAATAGTGGGGTTGCTACTGGGAAGGGGCCTGGGGCTGTGAGACAAAAGAGATCTTTTATGTACTCCTTTTGTACTTTTAAATTATTTTAAACCTGTGCAAGTACTACTTTTTCATTAAAAAAAAAAAACATGGTTGTTTAAGCAAATAAGAGGGTCTCTCCTCTGAGGTATATTTACAAAACATTTACTTTATACCTCTGTGTGAACTAGGAATATTAAGAAATACAGGAGAATAAAGACACAAACCCTGCTCATTAAGAGTTTATTTATATTTGTAGCACAACTATTTGCATTCAAAATTTGAAGTGGCTAATAAAAATATATAATAATAAAATGAAAAAAAGGTGTGGACTTGAGCTTTCTGTCAGGGCTGCCCTGTGCACGACTTCTAGGGGCACCAGTCTCAGAATTAGTGGGAATTCCACTCTCAGGAAGTTCCTGGCACTAAAGTAAAAAGAAATACAATTGGTTTCCAGTGCCCTGTTGTCTGGGAGGGAAAAAAAATGCTTTTTCTTCCAGAGAGATAAAGGTTTCCTTGTTTGGGAACTGAAAGAAATCTCTTAGTTGGGTTTTCTGTAGAGATAACTTAGTATAGAGTGAACAGAATATCCTTGATAATAGTATCAAGTAAAAGTACTGATTATAGTAGTGACAACTGTAATATCTCTCAGAGTAAACCCCAAGGACTTCCTTCTAAAGCACAGCTCACTAAAATCAGCTTTACTAGGTGGGAACCAAAATGGTGTGACATATACGGTTCTCTGCTATATTAACAAGATTATAGTCTAGTTATGTTACCAAAAAGCATATAAAGCAATGAGAAAATAGTTTTAAGACCATATATAAGCACTCTTATTTAATTTTACATACTGTATGCATTAATTTCATTAAAATTTCATCATGGATTGAAGTTACTCCAGAAGAAGTCAGAAAGAGGATCTTAAAGAAATACAGAATACTATTAGAATTTCTTAGTTGGTAAGTAATAGTGCTGTTCTTTGTATGGCCTCATAGAAAAAGTAGTTGAAAAACACTTTATTTTTCAGAAATATACACAAAGCAATGGGCGAAGACCTTTTGGCATTTCTGCCTTAATTGTAGGTTTTGATGATGATGGTATCCCAAGATTATATCAGACTGATCCCTCTGGTACTTACCATGCTTGGAAGGTAAGTCATGAATTTGTTAATATAGTTTAGAAGTTGAGTAAATGTATTCACAGTAAAGTTTTATCGTTTTCAGGGACATGACAAAAATTATGTTGCATTAAAATATTTTTCTTAATTTTTTTAAGGTTTATTCATTTCTCAGAGAGAGAGCATGAGTGGGGGAGGGGCAGAGAGAGAGGGAGACACAGAATCTGAAACAGGCTCCAGGCTCTGAGCTGTCCGCACAGAGCCTGACTCTGGGCCTGAACTCATGGACCGCAAGATCATGACCTGAACCGAAGTCGGACGCTTAACCAGGCGCCCCTTGTTGCATTAAAATACTGATGGTGGTACAAACTTTATGTAACCATTTAGCTAGTCAGCAACTACGATGGTTTTTGATGGATAGAGAAACACTTTGTTTTATTAATCATAAGGTCTTTTCCTTTTGAAAAGATGTGACAAACCTAAGTATATATAAATGGCCAAATAAAAGATATATCCAGTTGCTGTTAACACACAATTGAATGAGCATTTAAGCCCCATAGTGAAGTATTTAACGCATCCTTTATTCGAGACTTAGAGTACCCCAAACTATGAATCGGTTTGGGGTACAATTTATATGGCAGTACATTACAATTTTCTCCACATAAATCTTGGAATATAGTTTGTTTTCTGGATAAGTTGTCATTCCTGTTTCAGTACCTAAATACTAACTTTGCTTAATGGTACATTCAAATCTAATACAAAAGTCCAGGGCCTAGGGAAACTAGTGACAGTTTCCAGAAATAAGTTTTTGTATATTCTCATATATAAATATAGAAGTACCCCATAAAATCTAAATAATTTTTTATATTATTAAAGTTTAAACACCCAAGCTTTAAATAATTTCGTGAGGGCGCCTGGGTGGCTCAGTCAGTTAAGCATCTGATTCTTGATTTTGGCTCAGGTCATGATCTCATGGTTCATGAGATAGATTCCCACATTGGGCTCTGCACTGACATCAGGGAGCCTGCTTGGGATTCTTTTTCTCCCTCTCTGCCCCTCCCCTACTCACACACACTTGCACGCTCGCTCTCTCTCTCTCAAATAAGCTTAAAAAAATTTTCATGAAGAGTTTATCTTACTGTTATTAAAAGTCAAATAGGGCATCTGGGTGGCTTAGTCATTAAGTATCTGACTTCGGCTCAGGTCATGATCTCACAGTTCATGAGTTCAAGTCCCATATCAGGTGAGCTCAAGCCCTGCTTCGGGTAAACACGAGCCCCATTTCAGGTGAGCCTCGCTTCTCTCTCTCTCTCTCTCTCTCTCTCTCTCTCTCTCTCTCTCTCCCATCCCCTCCCTCTCTCTCTGCCCCTCCTGGGATTCTCTCTCTCTGTTTCTCTGCCCTTTGCTCACTTGTGCACACACTCTCTCTCTAAAAAAAAAAAAATAATTAAATTAAAATTAAATATAAAAATAAAAGCCAAATAAATTAATGGGGAAATATTACCTTGGTCTTTATGTTTGTATGAACTAAAGGAGTTTTTTGGGCTAATCACACTCATTCTGTTTTATAAACCAATTAACCAGGCCAGTAAAACAGTGGATTATATTCTTGCCACAAAGATCTGAATATTTGTGTAAGCTACACACCTTCTTTTAAGTTACCTGGACAAACTAATTGGTAATCAGAAACTGTGAATTTACTTGCTGCAAATACCAGACTTTTTTCTGCCAATTTAAGAAATCTTTTACATGTACTAGATTTCTTATGTTTCCCAAATCTATACTTTCAACAAGTTATTACAGCCTTTCTCAAAATATTTTGAAGTCTGCCATCTTCTGTTTGTATTAATTATTACATCATTACATTTCATTTCAATATCATAACATAATAATTTCCAAGTTTACATAATTTTTCATTTTAATCTGTTTGCTCCCTAGGGTCATACAGAGAAACACTTTTATTGCAAAGTCAACTAGTTAGGAAAATTATGGAATTTTTTTTAATTTGGGGGATTTCATTTATCATTAGGTCTGAAACTATGCTTTGCTGTGGTGTGTGAAGAACATGTAGTAGAGGTGGAGGGTGTGAACAGGTGTGTGCATACACCTGCACACATGTATACCCCATAACCATTTTACTGATTTCACACATTGTACTTTCTTGTAGGATTTTGGTTGAAATCAAATGCAACTTAAAAAAATGATAACAAAAAAACATTTGGAAACTTTTTCATTTTACGTATTTGGTCAGTGAGACTCAGGAGTCAAGTGATTTTTTTAAAAAGCCACACCACTAGTTAATGACAAAACTGTCATTAGAACTTAGGGTCTTCTGCCTTATTAGTACAGTGTTCCTTCCACTACATCATGCTTAGGCCAAATGATTCTTTATGTGTGTTATATAAATTCTGATATCCAGTCTTGAAAGGTAGAATAAAATCTTCTGGCTTTATTTCTGTTTTGGGGAAACTATATATAGCAATTTAGCCATGAGATCAGGTGGGTTTTTTTTGTTTTTTTCATTTCTATGGTTTGTTTTTTACCAAGTAGCCTGATAAAGTGATACAATGGGCTGTTGAGGACATGGCTGTGGTACCATGTGGAGCCAACACTTTCACAGTGCTAGGATGTAGTTTTTTACAAGGCGCAGAGAGAGGACGCATGAAATGAATTATGGAAATGGGAAGTTAAAAATATAAACTCTGGCCACCTGACCTGTTGCAGAAATGAGAACAGAAATAACTGTTACCAGCACTTTGGTCAGTTTGTTGAGGTTCTTTATCTGGCATGTTAACACAGACTTTTGTTTTTTTAAGATTATGGTCCATTAGTGATCCTGCGTTAATGGATTATAGAGCCTTGAGTTAACTTTTTTCGCTTTATATGGGAATAATAAGAGAGATCTCCAGAAAATCCCTTGAGTACAAGACATCCCCCTGGTCCCATTGTCTAATAGTAACTTTATTTCCCTTGATAATCAGAATAAATCATACCATCCTCACAGTAACCCATTATTTGCCTACTGGTTCAACGGCATGAGGAGTCCAAAATTGCCAAGTGGAAGTCTCAGCTTCTAGTTCAGTGAAATTATTGTTATATCCCCTAGTAGAACATTGCCTCTTCTCCCTCCCCTACCACACTGCCAACTTGGGAACTAGGACCTTTAAACTGAAACAACCTGGGGCACCTGGGTGGCTCAGTCGGTTAAGTGGCTGACTTTGGCTCAGGTCATGATCTCACAGTCCGTGAGTTCGAATCCCGTGTCGGGCTGTGTGCTGACAGCTCAGAGCCTGGAGCCTGTTTCAGATTCTGTGCCTCCTTCTCTCTCTGACCCTCCCCTGTTCATGCTCTGTCTGTCTCTGTCTCAAAAATAAATAAACATTAAAAAAAATTTTTTTTTAAATAAACTGAAACAACCTTAGAAGCAAAAATTTTATTAGTGGGCTATCAGGGGTTTAATGAGACATCTATCCCTTGACTCCTAGATTTGTGGCTATGATCCTGTTTCCAGGCACACAAGAGGATCTTGTCGAACATAAACCTGGCTTCAGAAGATGCTGTCCCCCCCCACCCCACACACACACACACCCCTGGTGCTATAACTGAGCTACAACTGAGTCTTCAGTTGGCTATTCCCTATTTTTACTAGGCTGGCTTCTTTAGGATTACAGAACATAAGACCAGTGAATCCTATGGGCACAAGTATATTCTCTCAGTTCCTCCTTGGTCACCAGCAGTGTTTTGTAGGATACCATCATGGTGAAGAAAACATTCAGGAAGTTCACAGAAAGTGAGGCATTTGTTACAGGGAAATAAAACTCCTATCCGGAGTAAGTTTCTCTTCCAATAAAGACATATAGCTGCCCCTTCCATGACAGAAGAGTCTTAAGAAATCAGTTAGCTGTGTAGTTCTGGCAGTATCCAGATCAGTGGAAACACCCTTTTTGAAATATTTTTCTTCTTCTTTATGTTTTCATATTGCAGAAAATATTATTTTTACTTGGAGTAATGGGGTTCTGGGGTTTGGCACATTACATTAAATTATATTAATCAGAAATCCTCCTGCAACCACATAGAATACTAGAATGGTCATTAACATGTTTTTAATGCATAGCTGAACTTACAAAGAGGACAAAATCCTAAGGGGCCAGAAATAAAGAAGAAATTGAGTACCAGAGCAATAATCCTGTGAGTTGAAGATACCTCTGTGCTAGGGCTATTGTAGTGTAGGATTCCCAAAGATAATTCACTATCAAAAGTTACAAAGTAAAATATGTAAAGAGTCCATCATTTAACAAATATTCCCTCTAGGGGTGCCTGGGGAGCTCAATCGGTTAAGTGTCTGACTGTTGATTTGGGCTCATATTGTGATCTCACAGTTCATGAGATCAAGCCCCACATTGGGCTCTACATTAACAGTGCAGAACCTGCTTAGGATTGTCTCTCTCCCTCTCTCTCTGCCCCTCCATCACTCACATGCATGCTCACACTCTCTCAAAAAAAAAAAAACTTAAAAAATATTCCATCTATAAATATTTGAATTGCATATCAAATATTGTTCTAGGTTCTGGGGATACAGAGATAACAAAAATATGTACTGATGGTATACATGTAACATAAATCCTTTGGGGAAAAAGAACAGGTTGGGAGGAGAGAATGTGATTGGTAGGTAAGGTAGTCAGGGAAAGTACCTTTGAAAAAGTGATATGTGAACAGAGGCCTGAAGAAAGTAAAGGAGCGAGCCAGGTAGTTATTTCTGTGGTATTCCAAACAGGAACCAATAAGGCAGCAGTATGTTCCATATCTGTGAGACATCAAGCTGTATGCAGAGCATATGACTGTGCTGTGGTGACTACAGAAAGATAGTGATGAAGGATGAAGTAAGAAGCAGGAGGGGACTGATCTTACAGGGTCAAAAAGGCCATTGTAGGACTTGCATATTAAATAGGGTGATGTATGGGGCGCCTGGGTGGCTTGGTCGGTTGGGCGTCCGACTTCGGCTCAGGTCATGATCTCATGGTCCGTGAGTTCGAGCCCCGCGTCGGGCTCTGTGCTGATAGCTCAGAGCCTGGAGCCTGCTTCAGATTCTGTGTCTCCCTCTCTCTCTGCCCCTCCCCTGTTCATGCTCTGTCTCTCTCTGTCTCAAAAATAAATAAACGTTAAAAATCTTTAAAAATAAATAAATAAATAAATAAATAAATAAATAAATAAGTAAGTAAATAGGGTGATGTAGAGAGCCATTTGATTTTTTTGCATAATAGAATAACATGATCTGACTTTTATATTTTTAAAGTATCTGTGTGGCTGCTGTATTGAAATAGACTGTATAGTAAGGTCGAAGCAGGCAAACAAGTTAGAAGGCTATGTCCAATAATAATCTAGGTTAGGGGCATTGGACCAGTGGAAGATGGGGAAGGAGCCAGCATAGTCTGTAAAGGAAGAGTACCCAGAGAGTGGCATCCTGGATCACAAGTGAAAACACCATTCCAAGAAGAGTTGATCAGCTGAGTCAGTGCCACTGAGTCAGATGAAAAGTGAAATGACTGGATTTGGCAACGGGCAGGTCATTGGTGACCTTGACAGGAACTTCTCATAGTGACGAGAGACTGATGAGAGTGGACTTAAAAGAAAGGGAGAAAGTTCCAAGAGTCATCAAGCTTTCATACATTCCGTATGAGACCACACAAAGGATAACATTGTTCTGTTACTCATCAGCTAAGAAATTCTAATAGTAAATAAAGTATTGCTGCCAAAATGACCTTGTTTATCAATCTTTATTCTGTATATCTTTAAGATATACCAAGATACATCTGCAAGGTATTGTTTTGGCTCTTAACAACAGGGATGTGATGATTCTTAACACATAAGGGTTTATTTTTCTCATATACTTAGAAGTTTGAGGATAGATGGTCACTGGTATTTGTCTCTTTTATTATCATAGTCTTTGCCCATGCTCTCAAAGTGGCTGCTAGATCTCCAGCCAACCTGTCTGCATTCCAGGTACCAAAGGTTTCTAGAAATTCCACCCATTTATTTCCACTTATCTATTCCTACTGGTGGCTGGGGCTAGGAAATCCTACTTTTCAGCAGGCACATTGCCTAGAGTTCTGTCACAAAGGAAGAATGGATATTGGCATTGGCTGCTAATGATCTTTGCTATATATAGAAATCATCATTAATCATTATAGGCAGGAAAAAATACTGCAAGACTATCAGAGTCTTCTGAAGTGGGCTAGGGGAGGGGTGGGTGATGGGTTGGGAGAAAGGGTGGGGACTTGAGCATGGCAAGAAGATCTTAAGAAACCAGTCAAGTAGATAAGAATTAAAGAATTTTGGGGGCGCCTGGGTGGCTCAGTCGGTTAAGTGTCCGACTTCGGCTCAGGTCATGATCTCACAGTCCGTGAGTTCGAGCCCCGCGTCGGGCTCTGGGCTGACAGCTCAGAGCCTGGAGCCTGTTTCAGATTCTGTGTCTCCCTCTCTCTCTGCCCCTCCCCTATTCATGCTCTGTCTCTCTCTGTCTCAAAAATAAATAAACAGTAAAAAAAAAAAAAATTAAAAATAAATAAAATAAAAAAATAAAATAAAGAATTAAAGAATTTTTATGTTAGCAATTAGGAGAATTGGACAGGAAAGTCACCAGGAATTTATAAGGTGACCTTTAAGGGCTCAGTGAGGTTTTTTGGATAAACCACTACCTTATGTTCTTCCTCTCATAGCAACACCTAGTTACCCCCCCCCAAAACTAGTAGCTAATAATACTCCAAAGTCATACCAGTCTTTACCTTTGATCTTAGTGAAATTTCAAAGCCACAAGATTCAATTTAAAATTTCACAACTATTTATTTTAGTCCTCTGAAATATAAAGGCATAGAAAAAGTTCTGTGAAATAAAAATAATCTTCTGCTAACAGGAACAATACACTGTCAGGCAGTACAAAAGGTAGGCTTTCATGCTCACTTCCTAAAATCTCTTTTGAGATCTCTTTCTTATAATCAAAACTAACCATAACCACTTAGAACTAAGACTTCCCTCATTCACTGCCAGTATCCTTCATTGAAAGGGTGGACTTTTCTGCTGGTTCCTCTCACTCTCTAAAATCATCAAAGCGAAGGGTCAGGTGGCAGCACAGTGTATAAAGTTCAGAGCTTGGACTGTCACTTCAAACTACTTGGTTTCAAAGCTCAGCTCTTCTACTTACCCGGTCTTCCAAGATCTTGGGTAAAATTACTTAAGGCACTGGTTCACAAATTGGGGTGATTTTGTACCCACTGAGAGACATTTGGCAATATCTAGAGACCTGTTTGGTTGTCACAACTGGGGTGGGGGATGTTACTGGCACCTAGTGGGTAGAGGCTGCTACACATCCTACAATGCACAGGGCAGCACCCAAGCAAAGAATTATCCAACTCAAAATGTTAATAGTGCTGAGGATGAGAAAGCTCGTTTTGACACTTCCAACCTCCCATTTCTTCATTTGTGAATTGGGGTTAGTAATTATTTAATTGTTTTTGTGATGGTTGAATGAGATAATCCATGCAAAATGCTCAGCATAGTGCCTGGCACGTAAGTGCTCTGTTAATATGAACTACTGTTATCATCCTCATTATCATCACTAATACTCGTCTAGATATTTATTTTTTTTATAATTTTTTTTTTACCGTTTATTTATTTTTGAGACAGAGAGAGACAGAGAATGAATGGGGGACGGTCAGAGAGAGAGGGAGACACAGAATCCGAAACAGGCTCCAGGCTCTGAGCTGTCAGCCCAGAGCCCGACGCGGGGCTCAAACTCACGGACCACGAGATCATGACCTGAGCTGAAGTCGGACGCTTAACTGACTGAGCCACCCAGGCGCCCCTTGTCTAGATATTTAGACTGAACTAAATATATATATTACGCGTGGCCATGCAGCCAGGGCAGTCGTTCACCTCTTTCCTTCATCTGAAGAAAATTTCGAAGGAACAAAGAAAAATGGGGAATGGAACAGAAGAATCTTCTCTCATTTACAGAATCAAAGATAATGAATCAGTAATTAGGTGACCATTCTATTCTAAGTTCTAAGAAAATGGTACGCATGGTCCTATTCATATAAACAGTTTCTTCTTCGTGCCAATGTCCTTTTTTCCTTTTTTCTTTTTTCCTTTTGTACTGTATTACAAAGTTATATACCTCCTTTCCTCTCTACCTCTTTTGGAATTTCAACTGTTTCAATCTTTTCTGCTTATCAAGGAGTTGAAAGCCATTAAAGTAGTAGAAAGCATTGACCAGGACAAGTCAGTGGTATGTTTGAAGATAAGTCATACCACCATTACAGATTATTCATGTAGTAACAAAATGAGCTGCTGAAATGTTAGCTAATTTTTCAAAACTACAATTTTCGTGTAGTAATTACACTAAGAAATGTGGTAGTAAACTCTACACTTCACTGAGTAACCATAAATTCATTCATACTGTAATGATATTAATAATTATCTTATTTTTCAAGGCAAATGCAATAGGCCGAAGTGCTAAAACTGTCCAAGAATTTCTAGAAAAGAATTACACAGAAGATGCTATAGCAAACGACAATGAAGCTATCAAATTAGCAATAAGAGCTTTGCTAGAAGTAAGTGATCTAATAAAGCATATTCAGGAAAACATGTTTTTTTCCTTTATCTATTTGCTTCAAAAAGTAAAATTTGCTGAAGTAATTCTACTATTGTGCTTATTCTACATTAGGTTGTCCAGTCTGGTGGAAAAAACGTTGAACTTGCTATAATAAGAAGAAACCAGCCTTTGAAGGTAAGTCATTAACCAAAGAGGAAAAAACATATGTAGTATAAAGTAATTTGACAACAGTTGAATCTTGTCAAAATGTTGACGCCTGTGAATCTTCATTAAATGCCTGAAAACTCCATTAGCATCCACTGGCAACATGATGACTTCTGTTTTGTTTCTGTAGCCTAATGTTCACTAATTCGCATGTGCTTATTGTGAGCACTTACCTTTGTGAAGACTTAGAGGTGCTGAGATCTGTATGTAGTCCTACCCCATTTAGTATGTATTCTTCTAGGCAGGAACCCCTACTGAGCCAGTCATATATGGGGTTGGTATAGAACATTGCCTATGGATATTTATTCCCAGCACCATAAACAAGCACACCTCGGAGATGCTGAGGATTCAGTTCCAACCACTGCCGTAAAGCCAGTATTGCAGGGCCACCTGGTTGGCTCAGTTGGTTGAGCATCCGACTGTTGATTTCAGCTCAGGTGGTGATGTCACAGTTGTGAGACTGAGCCTCGAGTCAGGCTCTGTGCCATGGACGTGGAGTCTGCTTGAGATTTTCTCTCTCCCTCGACCCTCCCCGACTCTTGCACGTACACACACATTCTCTAAAAAAAAAAAAAAAAAAGAGAGAGAAAGAAAGAAAAAAAAAAGCCAATATTGCCACAAAACAAGTCAAATGAATTTTTTGGTTTCCCAATGCACGTAAAAGTTATATTTACACTATACTGTAGTCTCTTTAAGTGTGCATTTTGTCTAAAAAAACAAAAACAATGTACCTAATTAAAAAATACAATGCTGCGGTGCCTGGGTGGCTCAGTTGGTTGAGCATTAGACTTCGGCTCAGGTCATGATCTCGCAGTTCATGAGTTCAAGCCCCGCATTGGGCTTGCTGCTGTCAGCATGGAGCCCACTTCAGATCGTCTGTTCCCTGCCTCCTGCCCCTCCCCTGCATGCTCTCTCTTTCAAAAATTGAATGTTAAAAAATTACAGTGCTAAAAAATGCGAGCCAGTATTTGAGCTTTCAGTGAGTCATAATTTCTGATTACAGATCACCATAACAAATATAATAGTAATGAAAAAATTTGAAACCTGAGAATTACCAAAATGTGACCCAGACACAAAGTGAGCAAATACTGTTGGAGAAGTGGTGTCAATAAACTTGCTTGATGGAGGGTTGCCGCACACCTTCAATTTGTAAAAAATGCAGGGGTGTCTGGCTGGCTTGGTTGGTCGAGCATGTGACTCTTGATCTTGGGGTTGTGAATTTAAGCCCCACATTGGATGTAGAGCTTACTTAAAAGAAATTAAAACCCCAACAATTTATTAAAAATGTAGTATTTGCGATGCACAATAAAACAAGGTATTCTGTAGAAAGCAGTTATTCTTCCTGTCTTTTTAGATCTTCTGAAAATCAAGATATGCTTCCAGCCAGTGTCATTCAGCTACCGTTAGTATAGCTGTTGGCCCTCCAGGCTTCTAACGTAATATTATCCTTCATTATGTCAGAAACCCTCTACTCCTCTTAATTGTCTACTGGTTTTTATCTATTGTCTCTCCTTTTCAGTTAGAAGTGCCTTGAGACATAAATTTTAATACCTGGTGTGACAACCTTTCCGTATTTCTTTGAGGCAAGTCTGTACCTTTTGTTAACCATTATGGGTTAAAACTGCAGAGGCACAAAATAAATTGTCCAGAGTATTGTGATGGAGGACTCACTGGCTAAAGAACATTTGAAATTCGGTTCACCGCTGTTCCTTAGGTAGAACTGTACACGGTACAGTTTGCCAGCTCTCTAGCCGAGAGTGTAAAAAGCACGTCAAGCATGGGAAACCATATGAAAAGTATACTAAGAAGGATTATTTTACATATACTTTCTGTTTTGAAGGAAGTATTTCAAGGGGATACAGTATTAAAGTCAGCATTGGGTGGAGCAGTGGGCCTTTTGTTTTTTGAGTTGTGTTGTTGTTGTTTGTTCTGACACAACATTCGCACCTCGTACCGGTCGTCAGCCAGAAGACGGGGAGGTGAGGATACGGCAGCGGCAAAGCTTCAATGACTAAGAGAAATGGGGAAATGGGTGGAGGTCCTGCCTCTGCACGGCCCCCAAAAATAACCACGGTGCTGAGATGGAGTGTAGAGATGGGAACCGGGCCGTGCTGTCATCCCTGCTGTCGAGGGTCTCAGGACAGATGCACCAACAGCACAAGGACACAAAAGCACTGAGGCCAGACTCGCCTCTCCAGCTCCATCACGTACATGTCTGCCCACACGGAGAGACACACCCAGGCGTGCATATATTTTTACTTAGGAGTGCTAGGATGGTGCACTGGCAGCAAAGTTACACCGCCTCTCCACACGCTGTTTCACGATACGCTGTGTAACACACAGGGCATGTGCTTTGGAATTGGATAGACCTGGGTTTAAGTTTAGAGTTACAGAGACCTAAGTTCCAGCACACTGATATATTTAGTAGCGTGACCTTGAGCGAGTTGCTCCCCTCTTTACTTTTCAATACAATAAAATTGATTTGTATAAAATAAAAGCTGTTTTTGCTTTACACTGTAGTGAGGGAGCTGTAAACACAGCAGTGTAAGTCTCCTTCTCCCTGCCGCTTTGGCTATTCTCGTGGCTGGTAAAACAGGCCAACCCTATTAGAGAGTCAGACAGTGGAGTGGAGAGGAAGGGGGGGTTCGGCAATGAGTTACTTGCCCATAAACAGAATGAGTCTGCATTTAAATGTTTTCAGAGTTATAGTCATATATATGATATGTAATGCAATATAACATTCTGCCCTTCTTTCTTTTTTAACACAATGATAGTGGAAATGTCATGGAGTTAAGTTTTGTCCATATTTGTTATAAATATGTTGCTTACATACATATTATATATTTGAAGATACAAAGTTAAAGTTTAAATAGAAAATATAAATACCCATTTCAGGTGAGCACAAGCCCCCACTTTGGGTGAGCTTGAGCTCCACTTTGGTTGACCATGAGCCCTGTTGCGGGTTTAAAAAAAACCCAAAAAACACAGGCTCCATTTCAGGTGATCCCTGCCTCTCTCTCCCTCTCTGTCTCTCTCCCTCTCTGTCTCCCTCTCTCTCTGCCTCTCTCCCTCTCTCTTGCATTTCTCTCTGTCCCTCACTCACTTGCACTGTCTCAGAAAGAAAGAAAGAAAGAAAGAAAGAAAGAAAGAAAGAAAGAAAAAAGAAACAGAAAGAAAGAGTAAATATGAATGGATAGGGGCACCTGCTGGGTGGGTCAAGTCGTTAAGCATCTGACCCTTGATTTTGGCTCAGGTTATGATCTCATGGTTTGTGAGTTTGAGCCCCACATCAGGCTCTGCCTAACAGTTTGGAGCCTGCTTGAGATTCTCTTTCTCTCTCTCTCTGCACCTCCCTCTCTCTCTCTTTCTCTCTCTCAAAAATAAATAAATAAACACTTCAAAAAATAAGATATAAATGTATAAAATATAATTTATATTGGAAATATTTAGAAATTACTGGTGTAATTGAAATTTGCTTTTAAATTTTTTTTCTTTTCAGATGTTTAGTGCCAAAGAAATTGAATTACAAGTAGCTGAAATAGAAAAGGAAAAGGAAGAAGCAGAGAAGAAAAAATCCAAGAAGACTACCTAATTCTTAGGATGAACATTAGGAGCCTTTAGTGTTTTGTTTTACTCCTTGGAATTACTTAGTGAAGTTTTAAAGGAAATAAGTTGGTTTGCAGCATTCCATTGAATAATTATATGCTGTTTTGAGAATGCCACATCTGTGGCTGTCTTCAGACTGTTACATAGACAGACTTACCTTAGTATGAAGATATTCTTTGAAAAGAAATTTCAGTAATTGTTGAAAGCAGTCATAATTCCATATAAGCCTGAGCCTTATTTATGCAAACCTAAGAAAAAACTTTAATTTTTAAGAATTAATAATTTGTTGATGTTTGAGTATTGACTATCAGGTAAAGAGATAGCTATTTCAAAATAAACTGAATACTGAGTCATACTTCACGAATGATAAAAACATCTTTGTGTTGGTAAATTGCCAAAATTTTGTCAGAGCCTTCTTCATTTTTAAGCATTTTATCATATTTATTTTACCTTTGTCATTTTATAAGTTGCAGTACATTATTTTTTTCCACAGAACAAGTATTAAAGACCTAATCTAGATAGGCAGTTAAAGTGTGGTAGGAGCTTATAAGAGCATCTGAATGAGGTACTATATATAGGAAAACAAGGAGAGAAATGGATACATATAAAATTCTTAGTTTCAGTTTTTATTTTATCTTAGTGTCCAGTATGTTAGGTTTGTTACATGTTCCATCAGCCATCTGAGTGCTTACTATGTGCTTGGCCTTGAGCTAGGCTTATTAGGAGTAATAAAAAAATATAAAAAGTGATCCCTGTCCACAGAGGGCCCACAAAAAAAATGTGCTTAATTCCTGTATGAGGTTATATTTTTGAAGACAAAGGATATTAATAGGCATAAAAACAATAGCCTATATATCTTACTATTTTAGAGCTTTGTCTTCTCTCTCTCTCTCTCTCTCTCTCTCTGTCTCTCTCTCTCTCTCTCTTAATTTTAGAGAGCATGTGATCAGGGGAGAGGGTAAGGAGTAGGAAGACAGAGAATCTCCAGCAGGCTCCATTCTCAGTGCAGAACCCAGCACAGGGCTGGGATCATAACCTAAGATGATGACCTGAGCCAAACCAAGTGTCAGACACTTAACCGACTGAGCCACCCAGGTACCCCCTTTTTCTTCTTTTTAATGTTCTTTTTGAAAACGGAGAGGAGAGAGGTTGAGTTTTTGCAGAGGAATGAAAAGCTCAGAATAGATGTTAACAGAAAAGAATCCGTTTGGGGGAACAACGGCCATAAGACGATCTAAGCCATTGGTGGTTGTAGTGCTCTGAAGCAAGGGGAAAAGAAAGAGCAGAGTCAGAATTTTCAGAGATATAGGCGTACCTGGGTGGCTTGGTTAGTTAGGCATCTGACTCTTGATCTCAGCTTAGGTCTTGATCTTGAGTTCAAGCCCTATGGGTGTGGAGCCTACCTTAAAAAAATATATACATAAGAGATACAAAGACACTGGGGCATCTGGGTAGCTCGGTTGGTTAAGCATCCAACTCTTGATTTTGGCTCAGGTGACGATCCCAGGGTCGTGGGATCAAGCCCTGTGTCAGGCTCTGCGCTGAAAGTGGAGCCTGCTTAAATAAATAAAACAAAATTTAGGTTTTTTTTTTTTTAAAAAGGGAGCAAGAGATAAAGACCTTAACAAGGCTACCTCACTGGTATTCATCTTGGGCCAAATTCCTGTGGCCTGCTGCTGATGCATTTCACTTCCTCAGAAGCACTGCAGGGCATTTTCTAAGGTAGAATGTACAATTTGTATTCTACTCTACTTCAGGCCACTCTTATTCTACTCTGACTTATGTCACTCTGACTGCCTTTCTGGTTTCATAGGAACCATGGAATTTTGCAGCTTCCTCTATCTGTCCTCTGTTTTGTTTTGGATACTATGATTCTTTGCTTTGAGTCATACTGTATACCTTTCTTCTTTAGAACTTAGAATCAAAGATAAGTATTTGTTCCCTGTCACTTCTGGCCCCTCTTAGCTTTCCATAAGCAAAGATGCTTCCCAAGTGGAAGGCCTGCTAAATAAAATATTAGCCTTTTGGAAAAAGAACCTCACCACTTTGAAAATCAGTGATCAGCTCTCTCTGGAGGTATCTCAACACACATGCACACCTAACATACAATGTAAAGGGCAGGATGTTCACATTACCCTGCTGTACTGCAATGAGCCCATTATGAATTCTTAATACTCTTGATACATTATTTGATAGTAAACATTTGACAAATATTGAGTGTTTTCAGTGGCAGACACTATTAGATGCTAGGGATATAGTGGTAAGGAGCAGACTCCCAATTTGTCCCCATTACTGTGTAGTGAAAAGGTGAGTATGAAACCCAAATTGGGATTAACTCTGTGAAGCTCTGTGTCTGTTTTCCCTTCTGAACTAGAAGTCCTTCAGGAAGTTGGACTGGGATTTACATCTCTTTCATCTTTGTTTCCACAGGTTGCCTATCATTAAGACTTAATGCATGCTTGTTGGGCTGTGTTGACCTATGCAGATTGTTGCAAATATCAGAAATTGAGAGTGGGGAGAGGAATCATCTAATCTCTCACTTAGTGTAGAAGTCAGTTTCCTGATTTCTTTTGGACCTTGTTGAACATCACAGTAATGGGAAGATATCACATGGTCAATGAATAGTGCAGGCAGGGCCCCTGAAAGTGGATTCCACCCCGGGTGAAATAAAAATGAGAGGACTTGAGGAAGAGAAGAATATATTGTTATGGCCCTGGAAAGCCTTCTAAGGGTGCAGTAACTTGAAGTCACATTCCCCAATCACTCATGCCTGATTGAACATTACCTTTGTGCTGGGTACCAGAGATGAACAAGATACGGTCCTTGTGTTGAAAAGGTCATAGTGCCAAATAGTTGAGCCCATTCTGACACGTTATTGGAATAACGAAAAGTGTATTTCCCTTATAATCTGAATTTAATATACAGCATTGCTTGCTGATGGTTCTGGAGTGATTTATTTAAATCTTTGCTAGTAAATGTCGCACACAACACCGGATCTTTTAAAAGGGAAATTAGACCTATTTTGTGTGTTAAAATGAAGAAGGTGGTAATACCTCCCTGTCTCCCAGTTTCAACTTCCGATCTGAGGACAGGACGGTCTATACTGCCAAATACATCTGGCCATAGATATAATGTTAATGACTCTTCTCTGAACCACTGCTGAGCTGTGTGGCTTCCATGCTTCCTATCTGGGAATAATAGGGATACATTATCCAAATGCTATGGTTATAATTCCACCGCTTGTTTTTATTTTTAAGTTTTATTTATTTATGTATTTTTTAAAAATTTTTTTAACGTTTATTTATTTTTGAGACAGAGAGAGACAGAGCATGAACGGGGGAGGGGCAGAGAGAGAGGGAGACACAGAATCGGAAGCAAGCTCCAGGCTCTGAGCCATCAGCCCAGAGCCCGACGCGGGGCTCGAACTCACAGACCGTGAGATCGTGACCTGAGCTGAAGTCGGCAGTTCAACCGACTGAGCCACCCAGGCGCCCCTATTTGTTTATTTATTTAGAGAGAGAGAGACAGCAAGCACATAGGAGCAGGGAAGGGGGAGAGAGAAAATCCCAAGAAGTCTCCACATGGTCAGCACAGAGCCCAATGTGAGGCTCGAACTCAGGAACCCTGAGATCATGACCCGAGCCAAAACCAAGAGTCAGCCACTTAACCAACTGAGCCACCCAGGCACCCCACCCCTTGTTTTTACTTAAGGAGTACTCATACAGTACTTGTTACATACCAGACACTTTTGCATTCTTTACAAACATTAACTCATTTAAGTGTCTTCACAGCTCTCATGAGACACATGTAATTGATGTCCATAGTGCTGACCTTATAGTGCTTTGCCACCACAGCTGTCCATCAAAATGGACACCCACATCCCTCCCCCACAAAGCTGTTTCATGACAGGACATATTTATTTATTTCACGGCTGTATTCTTCCTGTAACAGGCATGAGGGTCTGATTGTTTTTGGCTCATTTGCTTTGTTTTACTTTGGAAATCTGTTATTTTGGCCAAGTTTCACTGATATGCACAAAGTAATTTTTTTGTTTAACATGAGGTTTTAACCAAAACATACTCTTAACACGCTTGTTACTTAAAATAATCATTTTTACTTCTTTTACTAAGAGATAATCCCCGATATGGAAGCGCTTTATGTTTTTTCTGCATCGTATCCTCAAGGTGAGATAATCACAAACATTTGGTTTTAAGAATCAGCTAAACAACTGCGCTTTACATCATTGGGTATGGTTAACTAGACAGTCTGAAAATCCCTCACTACAGGCATAGAAACACTTTCTAACAAACATCCTTTTAAATGCATAGCTTAGCTGACAACAAGGGAAATCCCTAGAGGCCAAAAACAAAAGGATTTGAAAATCTGAGAACGCATTTTGATCAGATGCGAGTGCTGCCCTGTTTGTATTGGCACAAGGAATAAACGCTAAGAGTCAGGCAACAGAGCACCTAGGAACATCTCCACCCTTACCGGGGTACTTGGTTTATGGCAGCTAGTATTTCATATCAGTGGATAAAGGATTAAGTTATTCAATAAATGGTGACAGGACAACTGGTTATCCATTTGAAAAAATCGGACCTCTACTTCATTCTATTAAAATCAATTCCAGATGAATTAAACACCTAGACATAAAAAACAAAACTTTTAGAAGGAAAATAAAGATCTTTAAGACCTTGGAGATAAGGATAGATTTTCTAAACAAGATGCGAACACTGCTAACAAGGAAAAGACTGATAATTCAGCTACCTCTACATAGAAAGATAAAGTGAAAAGACAGGCCCCAAATGAGAGAAGACATTTGCAGCACATTCAAATGATGAAAGGCATGCATCTGGAATTTATAAAGAACTGTTGATTCAAAGAAATAAAAAGTACAGTGCAACAGAAAAATGGGTGGAACATTTAAAAAAATTTTTTAATGTTTTTTTATTATTTATTTTTGAGAGAGAGAGACAGAATGCAAGTGGGTTAGGGGCAGAGAGAGAGGGAGACACAGAATCAGAAGCAGGCTCCAGGCTCTGAGCTGTCAGCACAGAGCCTGACATGGGTCTCGAACTCATGAGCTGTGAGATCATGACCTGAGCCGAAATGGGACGCTCAACCGAGTGAGCCACGCAGGAGCCCCAGGTGGAACATTTAAACAGGCAGTTCACTGGCACAAAAACAGACACATAGACCAATGGAATAGAATAGAAACGCCGGAACCAGACCCACAAACGTATGGCCAACTAATCTTTGACAAAGCAGGAAAGAATATCCAATGGAAAAAAGACAGTCTCTTTAACAAATGGTGCTGGGAGAACTGGACAGCAACATGCAGAAGATTGAAACTAGACCACTTTCTCACACCATTCACAAAAATAAACTCAAAATGGATAAAGGACCTGAATGTGAGACAGGAAACCATCAAAACCCTAGAGGAGAAAGCAGGAAAAGACCTCTCTGACCTCAGCCGTAGCAATGTCTTACTTGACACATCCCCAAAGGCAAGGGAATTAAAAGCAAAAATGAACTACTGGGACCTTATGAAGATAAAAAGCTTCTGCACAGCAAAGGAAACAACCAACAAAACTAAAAGGCAACCAACGGAATGGGAAAAGATATTTGCAAATGACATATCGGACAAAGGGCTAGTGTCCAAAATCTATGAAGAGCTCACCAAACTCCACACCCGAAAAACAAATAACCCAGTGAAGAAATGGGCAGAAAACATGAATAGACACTTCTCTAAAGAAGACATCTGGATGGCCAACAGGCACATGAAAAGATGCTCAACGTCACTCCTCATCAGGGAAATACAAATCAAAACCACACTCAGATATCACCTCATGCCAGTCAGAGTCGCCAAAATGAACAAATCAGGAGACTATAGATGCTGGCGAGGATGTGGAGAAACGGGAACCCTCTTGCACTGTTGGTGGGAATGCAAATTGGTGCAGCCACTCTGGAAAACAGTCTGGAGGTTCCTCAAAAAATTAAAAATAGACCTACCCTATGACCCAGCAATAGCACTGCTAGGAATTTACCCAAGGGATACAGCAGTACCGATGCATAGGGGCACTTGTACCCCAATGTTTATAGCAGCACTCTCAACAATAGCCAAATTATGGAAAGAGCCTAAATGTCCATCAACTGATGAATGGATAAAGAAATTGTGGTTTATATACGCAATGGAGTACTACAGGGCAATGAGAAAGAACGAAATATGGCCCTTTGTAGCAACGTGGATGGAACTGGAGAGTGTGATGCTAAGTGAAATAAGCCATACAGAGAAAGACAGATACCATATGTTTTCACTCTTATGTGTATCCTGAGAAACTTAACAGAAACCCATGGGGGAGGGGAAGGGAAAAAAAAAAAAAAGAAAAAAAAGGAGGTTAGAGTGGGAGAGAGCCAAAGCATAAGAGACTCTTAAAAACTGAGAACAGGGGCGCCTGGGTGGCTCAGTCGGTTAAGCGGCCGACTTTGGCTCAGGTCATGATCTCGCGGTCTGTGGGTTCGAGCCCCGCGTCGGGCTCTGTGCTGACAGCTCAGAACCTGGAGCCTGTTTCAGATTCTGTGTCTCCCTCTCTCTGACCCTCCCCTGTTCATGCTCTCTCTGTGTCTCAAAAATAAATAAACGTTAAAAAAAATTAAAAAAAAAACAAACTGAGAACAAACTGAGGGTTGATGGGGGGTGGGAGGGAGGGGAGGGTGGGTGATGGGTATTGAGGAGGGCACCTTTTGGGATGAGCACTGGGTGTTGTATGGAAACCAATTTGACAATAAACTTCATATATTGAAAAAATAAATAAATAAAAAATAAACAGGCAGTTCACAGAACAGGAAAGTTGAATTATTTTCTCTATGAAAAACTTACTAAATGATGTTCTACCAGACTAATCCAGGAAATGCATGTTAAAATGATGCGGAGACACTATTTTACAGCCATCAGACTGGCAAAACTTTTAAATGTATAAAATGTTGCATATGTATAAAATGTATAAAATTTATATAAAATGTATATATGTATGTATATACATAAAATGTATGTATAAAACATAAAATTTACATGAAATGTATAAAAGAGTTGCATAAGAACTCTTATCTACTGCTCTTAGGACTGTAGACTAGGCCAACTGCTTTGGGCAGCAAGTTAGATCTAGTAAAGTCAGAGAGGCATGTGCCCTTTTACCAGCAATGCCACTCCAGGGCATACAGCCTACAGAAACTCTAACATACGTGCATAAAAATAATCACACATTGTTTGTGATAGCAACATATACAGACATATATATGAAGTAACCTAATGTTTGTCCACTGACTGAATTGACTGAATATATTATGGTGTATTCATACAGTAGCATACCATATAGCAGGGGAAAAGAAGTCACTACAGCTACATGCATCAATATAGATATATCTCAAAAATATCATATTGAGTGGGGCGCCTGGCTGACTCAGTCTGTAGAGCATGGAACTCTTGATATCAGAGCATGGAGCATGGAGCCTACTTAAAAATTAAAAAACAATAATAAATTAAAAAAAACCCATCATATTGAGTAAAAACTAAAGCCAGTTGTGAGAAAGTACACACGACGTGTTTATAGAAAGCTTCAAAACCTACAAAACTAAATATAGTGTTTAAAAGATACAGTGTTTAAGGTAAGACTGAAGAAAAACAAGGGAATGCTTGTTGGAAAGTTCAGGACAGTGAGGACAGTACTTGGGTTGGAGCCAGGGAGAACGATCCACAGGAGCTGGTTGGTGCCAGCAGGTACTTTCTCATTAACTCCACATACATTTTCAGTGGTTATTGAGTGGTTATAAAGATGCCCAATCTGATTAAAAGCTACAAGGTTTTTCACTAGGTTTTTTACACAGATTTTTTAATAGAGGGTTATAAAGATACATTTAAGATCATGATTGCAAGAGGTATGTATTAGAAACAACATGAAAAAATGTATGTAATAATCTCATTGAAAGAATTTTTATAGTATTACTCTTTTAATAATACATTCAAATAGTACATAACTTTTTTTAAGTTTTTTTTTTCTTTTTGAGAGAGCGCATGCATGAAGGGAAAGGGGCAGAGAGAGAAGGGAAGAGAGAATCCCAAGCAGGCTTCACACTGTTGCAGAGCTCCACACAGGGCTTGAACCCACAAACCATGAGATCATGACCAGAGCTGAAATCAAGAGTCAGATGCATAACCCAATGAGCCGCCCAGGCGACCCTAATTTTTTAAATTGTATCGTCAAATATTCCATCTCATTTTTGTCCCCCAGTGACTTAAGTTCCTCTTCTGAGAGGCAACCATATTATCAGGATGTTTCCACTGATGTTTTCAATATCTCCTACTGATATATTATACCTATAGAAACAAACACATGTAAATATATCTTTTGGTGTAAATGGTACCATACTGTATACTGTTCTGTATCTTGCTTTTTTCACTCAACATATATTTGAGGATCTTCTCATGGGAGGATCATTCTTTCCAATGTATAGATGTAACACTAAATCATCAGTCGTCTATTGATGAACATGTTGATAGTGTTGCTGCAGTGAATAACCTTTAGTCATTTCACAAATGTGGAAGTAGATAGGATAAACCACTAGAAGTAGAACTGCAGGCTCAAAGGTATGTTACACACTTTTATGTTTCTCCTAACAGTGAGCGAGAATCTCTCCCTTTCTACACCTTCCCATTGTAGTTGTGCTGGCTTTGTATGGTGTCAGCTCAGCTAACCTGAAACTGTTTTCCAGAATTCTCTTTCCTGTACAGTTCTGAGTTTGAGTTGGGCACAAGAGAAATTCGCATAAGATTTGAAAGGCAGAAGGGAAGCAGCTCAGGGTAAGAAGGCAGCTCACAAAAAATGCTGGTTTACTGGCCCAGTTGGTTAGTGTGGGAAGGCCTCCAGAACCATAGCTACACTAGTTCCTCCACATTCTGCTGGATCTTTTCCTTCAGACTCTGGGAACTGGGCCAGGCATGCAAGCAGCTTCATGACAAAGGACACCAACTTTTATATCAGGTCACAAGCATCCCCAGGTGGTAAAAGATACATGTGGTTACAATTTGTCCTCATGGGTTACAGTTTATTCTTCACCCTCCCCACTTGTATCCACCTTTCCTTCCTGACTACCACCAGACTCAGCGGATCAGTGTAACAGAGGGACAGCCTTAAGGAGACTTCTCCATCAACTCCCACAATTGGGAGGGATATAATTTACCTAGAAAATTGCCAATTCTGCATCATAGTGATTTCACTTCTTTAATTGAACCCAGACTGATACAATAGTGCTTCAAACATTTTTTGCCACTAAATAGGTGAAATTACAATCGTTTTTGCATTTTTACTTTTTAAAAAAATTCCCAATATTCAATTTGCATTTTTCTTATTATGAATGATATTGAACATCTTTATGTTTGTTTAAATGTCTTTATGTTTGTTTAAATGCCTGGCTGGCTCTGTTAGTAGAGCATGCAATTCTTGATCTTGAAGTTGTGAGTTTGAGCCTCATGTTGGGTGTAGAGATTGCTTAAAATCTAAAATCTAGAGGGGCATCTGGGTGGCTCAGTTCGTTGAGCAACTCTTAATTTCAGCTCCAGTCACGACCTCACAGTCATGAGATTGAGCCCCCCATTGGGCTCTGTGCTAAGTGCGGAGCCTGCTTGGGATTCTCTCTCACCACTCTCTCTGCCCCTCCCCCCACCCATGTGTGCTCGTCTCTCTCTCCCTCTCTCTCTCTCTCAAAAATTTTTTAAAAAAATTTTTAGAGAGATACAGAAAAAGAGAAAGTGGTGGAGGGGCACAGAGAGGAGAGAATCTTAAGCAGGCTCCATGTGGAGCCCAACACATGGCTCGATCTCACCGCCCTGAGATCAGGACCTGGGCCAAAATCAAGGGATGGACGCTTAACCGACTGCACTACCCAGGCACCCCACTCAAACAGTTAAAAAATATATAAATAATAAAATCTTAAAAAAAATAAAAATAAATAAAGGCCTTTTGAATTTTCCTTCCATTGATTGCTCATCCCTGTTACCTACTTTTTCCAATGGATTTTGTGTGTGTGTGTGTGTGTGTTTTTCCTCATTGCTTTGTAACAGCTTTGTATATATTTGGGAAATTACCCTTTTGCATATGTGCTAGGGCAATGCCAGCTACTATAATAGATGAATCCACAGTAAACGTTTATCTCTCAACAAATCCCATTGCTGATAGCAATCCTCCAAGCAAAAATCTAGGACTCCTCTTTCCCCATTTTCTGGCTCTGCCGTCTTCAACATGCCATTTACTTTCTTCTTATTTTTTTAACCTTTATTTAAGTAATTTCTACACCCAACATGGGATTTGAACTCAGCCCCAAGGTCAAGAGTCGCATGCTCTTCCCACTGAGCCAGCCAGGTACCCCAACATTCCATTGTCAAACATTCCCAAGATTTCTGTGTCCATCTGCATGAAGCTACCAAATGGGGAGTTTGGAGCATCGATTGTGATTAAAAAAAAACAAAACACTCAGTAAACTAGAAATAAAAAGGAACTACCTTAACATGATGAAGAGCATTTTAGACAAACTCAAAGCTAATGTCACACACGGTGGTGAAAGCTTTCACCTTAAGGTCAGGACAAAGACAAGGATGCTCACTTTCACCATTTGCATTTAACACAGTATTGAGTATTGGCAGTCTTAGCCAAAGCAATCGGTAAAAACAAAACAAAACAAAACAAAACAAAACAAAACAAAACAAAACATCCCAATTGGAAAAAATAAAAGAAGTAAAATGATCTGTTTGCAGGTATTTATTTATTCTAACAGTTTTGTTTTTTTTTTTCTTATATAATATTTAGAGTACCAAAGAAAGTTACAGAATAAAGAAATCAACACACAAATTTAGTTGAGTTTTATATACTAAAACAATCCAGAAAGAAAATTAAGAAATTTGCAATAACATCAAAAAGAATACTTAGGAATAAATTTAACCAAGGCAGTGAAAGGCTTACACACTGCGAACTACAAAACATTGCTGAAAAAAAATCAAAGAAGTCACAAATGTAAAGTCATCTGCATTCATAGACTGGAAGACTTACTACTGCTAAGATACCAATACCACACAACGCTATCTACAGATTCAATGCAACATGTATCACCATCCTAATGATGTTTTTGCAGAAATAGAAAAATTCATCCTAATCTGAAAAGTAATGAAAAAGTGCTGGTGCACCTGAGTGGCTCAGTCAGTTAAGTGTCTGCCTTCGGCTCAAGTCAGGCTGTCACAGTTCGTGGGTTTGAGCCCCGCGTTGGACTCTGTGCTGACCGCTCAGAGCCTGGAGCCTGCTTTGGATTCTGCATCTCCCTCTCTCTCTGCCCCTCCCCTGCTCACACTGCCTCCCTCTCTCTCTCAAAAATAAACATTAAAACAATTTTTTTAAAGAAAAAAAAAGAAAAAGTGCTCATTGTGGGTTATTTCTTCTATTTCTTCCTATGGAGGAAAGTAAAGTTACATAATCTGAATCAGTGTTTCTTATACTTTTATACTTGGACGTGTATGTGTGTGTGTGTGTGTGTGTGTGAGTGTGTGTGTGTGTGTGTGTGCATGTGTATGTACATACACACATAGGCTCTGATTCAATAGGTTTGGGGTGAAGCCCAAGAGTGTTTTCTGCCAAGCTCCCAGGCGATGTCTAGGATGCACTGGCATCACCCAGGAACTTGTTAGATCTCATCAGCTAAGTACCTAGGAAAAAACTGCATGCAATCTATGTGATCTCCCTCCTCACCGCTCCCCCTCCCCCATTACACACACCTCTCTGCTTCATCCCTTGCCATTCAGGCCATTGGTGCCCTGTCTCCTTCAGCTACAGTGATAGTGGCCTCCTTACTGTTCCTCATATACCCTAAGCAGGCTCTTGACCCAGGCCTTGCCACTAAGTGGATCTCCTGCCTGGATCACTCTACCTTTGTGGGCATGCTTCTGTACTTCCTTTCACTTGTTGCACAAATGTCACCTTATCAGAAAGGCTTTCTCTGACCACCATATATAAAACAGAACACCCATCCCCCAACACCCAACACATGAAATACGTATTTCTATGTTTTTTAAAATGTTTATTCATTTTTGAGGTACCTGGGTGGCTCAGTTGGTTAAGCATCTGACTTCGGCCCAGGTCATGATCTCACAGTTCGTGAGTTTGAGCCCACATTGGGCTCTGTGCTGACAGCTCAGAGCCTGGAGCCTGCTTCTGATTCTGTGTCTCCCTCTCTCTCCCGCTCATGCTCTCTCTCTCAAAAATGAATAAACATTAAAATTTTTTTTAATGTTTATTTTTGAGAGACAGAGAGACAGAGTATGAGCAGGGGAGGGGCAGAGAGAGAGGGGGACAGAGGATGCAAAGCAGGCTCTGCGCTGACAGCAGCTAGTCTGATGTGAGGCTTGAAATCACAAACTGTGAGATCATGAACTGAGCCAAAGTCAAACGCTCTACCAACTGAGCCACCCAGGTGCCCCATGTGTTTACTGAAAGCCTCTCCCCATTAGAATTCTAAGTTCCATGTTTGTTTTATCCATTGGTAAATGGCCAGGACCTAGAACATCTGGGTATATAGTAGATACTTAATAAATGCTTAATAGTCAAGAGCCATCCATTTAGATTAAAACTTTTAAATCCTAAGTCAAATACTAGTTGTTTCAACGTTTCCTATTTAAAAGATATATGAAACTACTCGCTAAGATGGTATATTTTTTAATTATCTTATTCTAGCATAATGTTATATTTACTGATAATGGATAAAACAACAGGAAAGAGATTTTGAAAAGTTCTCCAAATGATGTGTTTATTTGTGAATTATAATTCTGTCTTTGAAATGCACATATCATGCGAGTATCATGCACTTTCCACTGGCCCAGCCAGGTACATTGAAATTCAGTGACAATTCAAGGGCACCTTATTCGAACATGTTACCTGTACTTGGATTTTGCTGATTTTGTCATGTTTCCTCTATGCCCATTTCAGTTGAGATATTTTGGTTAAAGAAGCGAAGATTCACTCCAGAAGGATACAAGGAAATAAGGGCTTTTGAAGGGAAGTACCAAACTCAGAACAATAGCATCACTTTGCCTACTAGGAATGGCAGCGTTAAAAACGTCCACATCAAGAACTTTTGGATCTTAACTCTAATGTTAAAGCAGTAAGTGGACCAGTTCTTTTCCACACATCTGTTTTGTTCTTCTCCCTCTATTGTCTCTCAGCCTTATTTTAGTTCTTTAACTCATTGCTTATGTTAACTCATGGTTCCTTTTCCCTTATATAAGCATCTAGCTTTTACATGAGCATTATGGCCTTTCCAGCTTCTGTTTCAATTACAATCATGTAGTTTTAGCTTCCATAGTTAACTTCCCTTCTCCTTCCAAGGTTCCCAAATTCAATTCTGCAAAGAGTAAATGTGTTTGGACCAGCTCACCACCATGAGCCTGGGTAGCATACACAGGCTTCTGCTCACAAATGTGTTTGGACCAGCTCACCACCATGAGCCTGGGTAGCATACACAGGCTTCTGCTCACTGAAAGACTTTGTCCTCCTCCTTTTCATTGATTGAGCTAACTCTGGAAATTTCTTATGACTCACAACAGACAGTCTTCTCCAAGAAGGCTTTCCTAAGGCTTGATTAGAGACCTGACCTCTGTGTTTCCATAGCTTTTTATTTCAACCTGTCTCATACTGTCTACTAATCATTTCCTACTTATATCTCCTTCTAGAGTGTGAGCATCTCTGGCTAAGAACTGTAACCTTAACATTTGGGGCCTCAATTTAATGTTTACTAATTAAAGGCTTTAAAAAGGCTTTAACTTTATTGAAGTAGTGGGCAAAATCTATTATTCAATTCCTGAAAAAGAAGAGGGACTGAAAGCCTTTTTTTTTTTAAATTAATTTATTCATTTTGAGAGAGTGAGACAGCACAAGTTAGGGAGGGGAGAAGAAGAGACAGAATCCCACAAACTGTGAGATCATGACCTGAGCCAAAATCAAGAGTTGGATGCTTAACTGAGACACCCAGACACCCCAGGAGGGATTCTCTTTGATGGAAAAGTTAAGCAGATTATTGGTTAGAGGAGTCACCCTCCTTAAAAACTGGCTCTGGTGGGAAGGTGTGTTCTATTGGGCAGAGGAGCCTCAGCAGTTTCCCAAAACGTATTCCACATAAACTTCCTTTGTACCATGTTGATGGGTGTCAGGTGATCCAAGTGTTCCTGGTTGGAAAAATTGGTGAAAGCCTGGCTTAACAGAATAAAGCAGTCTTTTTACTGCAGTGGTTATCAAAATATGTTCTGTCTACTCCTGGGTATCTGAAACCATTTCACAAGGTACATGGGGGTCTTAGTTGTTTTTATATCATACTAATACTAAAATAATTGCTTTTTTCACAGTGTGGACATTTCTGCTGATGGTGCAAAAGTAGTGATGGGTAAACCTGGACCTAGTCATTGTATTCTTCACTGCCAGACGCTCACATTTTGTTTTTATTTTTTTCAAGGCAATTTCCCTTATGAATGTCCTTGATGAAGCAGTAAAAATTGCATGTCTTTTGACTATTCTGTGTAATAAAGTAAGAATTACACATAAAGTACTTCTGCTATTTACCAAAGTAAGATGATTGACTTGAGAAAAAACACTTCTGTGATTGTCTGAATTGCCAGCTGAATAACCACTTTTTTCTTCCCCATGGACCATCATGTCTTTCAAGGAGGAAACTATGTTTTACAGTGTTTTCTCTGAAACATACAAACGATTTTTTTTTCAGATTATTTAGCAACCATTTTCTCAAAAATGAGAATAGTAAACCTGTCATTTCAACAAAAACAACTGAAAGCGTTTATTGCCAATGACAAAGTTCAACTTTCAAGCAATAATTAGAATTTTGGAAGACCTGTATATACTATTGTGAGATTGACAGTTTCCCAATACATAAAGCTGATGAGATTGGTGGTGTTATTGAGAAATATGACTTTTCGATACGGTATAATGCAATATGTCAACATTTGGAAGATCTGAGTAACTCAGTGAATCAATATTCTCCAAAGGCATGCTCAATACAATGAAATCACGCACAGGTAAAAGATCTGTTCAAAGACATCCAATGCAACCAATGCAATCCAATATTATAAAGTATGAAAATTTAACTGATATGATTTCAACTTCCACTTTGCAACTAAACTTTAAAAAACTGCTACTTGTTAAGTTTGATGCAGCAGCAAAGAATATTCCCGACAATCTGAAAAGGCTATTAAAATACTCTCCCCTTTTCTAACTCTGCGTGAGGCCAGACTTTCTTCATAGACTTGAACCAAAATAACCAGTTGCAGCAAACTGAATGCAAAGTAAATATAAAATCCAGCTGTTTTCTATTAAGCCACACCTTAAAGATATTTGCAAAAATATAAAACATATACTTTCACTGTTTTTAAAAATAGTTGTTTTTTTGTTTAAAATGTTTATGGTAATATGGATGCTACTTTCTTATTTCTCAGCTACAAATCCACCTTTCTTTGCCCTCTTTTGTGGTAACAGAGCTGGACCCTGAAAGCACTTTTTCCTTTGCCAGCTGATGCCATGCTACACTTCGTCAATAGAGGGCACCGAAGTGATACTGCCAAGCCATAACGGCAGGTAAACCTTTGACTTCTGGATTCTGGTACTCTGTTATTATTATTATTCAGTGCAGATGAATTCCAGCTTTACCCTCAGGCCATGATTTTCCCACCTTCAGTGGCTTCATAGATCAGCAATGGCCCAATTCCCTGCAGCAAGTTTCTGCTTCACTGTTGGACTGTGGGCTCTACTCTCTTTGAGGAAGCCTGAATCTCAGCCATAGAGAAGTCCCTCTCCTAATCCTGGTTCTTTTAATGTTCACTCTCCCTCTAGCTGAAGGGACTAAATGCATTTTTTTTGCACCTTCTACTTCTGTATGCCTTAGAGTCCTCTTCTACCCACTTTGGCAGTTCTTCTACTAATTAATAATTCTTTCTATTACATTTTCCCTCTTCAAATAACTGGTGTGATATCTGTCCCTTGACTGGACCCTTGGCTAATATAACATATAATGAGGCTTTTATTGCTATTTTTTAAATGGACTCATAAATCAATAATTTAATTTTCTCAGTTTTAATTTCTAATGTGGTAAACATTGATAGATATAATCCATATAAACAAAAGATTTTTGGGGTCCCCAATAAGTTTTAATAGTGTAAAAGTTGCCAAAATGTAAAAGTTTGAAAACAGCTGCTTTATTGCAAGTCTTCTCAGAGCTTTTGATATACTGATGTACTTTGCAAATCTGAATTTAAACCCAGATTAACATATACAAAAGCTGTAGGAGACAGTAAGGCCGACAATTTTTAGGTCTTAAAAACTTGAAAAAAAAACCTTAAAATCTTTTTTTCTCATGCAGAAGTTCCTTTGAAAATAAAACAAGAGAAGAGGAGATCACACCTTATCACCAAACAATGTAACCAAAATGAAATGCATGGACTGGGATTACTTGACAGTGCAGGGAAGATATAAAACAAAACTTGTTGGAACGTGAAAGACAGAGAAGAGCTGGGGCACTTGGGTGGCTCAGTCAGTTGAGCATCAGACTTGGGCTCAGGTCACGATCTTGGGGTTCATGAATTCGAGCCCCATATTGGGCTCGCTGCTGTCAGCACAGAGCCTGCTTAGGATCTTCTGTCCCCCACCTCTGCCCTTCCCCCTCTCTCTGCCCTTCCCCTGCTTGCACTCTTTCAAAAATAAATAAGCATTAAAAAAAGAAGAAGAAGACAGAGAAGAGTCTCTGGAAGAAATACCTGGAAACAGAGAGGTGACGGTAGGTGGGAAGTTTTTCCTGGGACTTTGACCTACCTTCCTACCATTAAACCTCATGGTACTGTGCCCCAAACTGCAGTTTAAACAAGAAAATAACACAGGTTCTTCTTCTTCTTTTTTATTTTTTTGAGTTTATTTTTAAGTAATCTCGACACCCAACATGGGGCTCAAACCCACAATCCCAAGATCAAGAGTCGCATGCTCCACTGACTGAGCCAGCCAGGCGCTCCCACAGGCCCTTCTGAATGGAACCTAGAGTCTACTGGGAGTTAGGAAAGTAAGGGTTATATCAAGAGGATCTACCAAGAGGAAGAGAAACACACTGGAGGGTATTTGCTAGGGAGGGTTGAAGAAGACTTCCTTGGGGAAAGCTCGTCCCCCACCTCTTTGCCTGGCCAGAGGAGCACAGCATCATAAGACAGGTTTGGGAAAGGAAGGTCGCTAGAAGGAACGCCAACCAGGAGTCACACCGTGATAGGACTTCTATTCTACATTTGGGTTTTATTCTTGAGGCACTGAGGGAGGAGAGGGTGATGACAGTTGAGGTGGGCCATGGAAAGTTTTTAAGTATGGAAGGACCTCAAATTTTTGCTTTAGAGAGGCAAACATTAAGACAACTAAACCACCTGAAGAAATAGTATATCAAGAAGACGAGGAAGCATATCATTGTAATTATTCAGTATTTTTCTGGAGATTATGTCTAATCAGTGCAATAGTACCACAAAAATATATAATCTACAAATTCATTCAGTCAGGCAACAAATATTTATGAAACACCTACTTTGGGTCAGCCAGTGTTCCAGGCTACAGGGATAGAGCAGTGAACAACAGTAAAAGATCCCTGTTTTCCTAGAGTAGCATTCCAAAAGAGACAGAGTAAAGTCTTAATGACCTCTCAGCATTTCATTTAGTGAAAACTTTTATCTTGGCTTCCTGACTTAACCATTTTGGGTTCTTTTCCCTACTTCTCCAGTCTTTCCTCTTCTATCCTTCCCCTTATTGGCTTCTTTTTCTAGGCTCCCACTAAATGTTGAGGTCTGAAGTGGATTCTTCTCTCTTTATTGTACCTTCTCTCCCTCGGTGATAACATCCAGTCCCATTACTTCAATAATCTCTACTTTGTCAGGAAGTACAGGCAGAAAGGTAATATAACACCTAGCCTATGTTTCACTTTCATGTTCCATTTGATCCTTTTTGAACTTGAACTCTCGAGTTTTTCCATCAGAGCTGGTCCATCTCCAATCTTCCCCATCACTGTGAATGAAATCACCATCTATCCAGTTTCTCAAGCTAGAAATGTGAAAGTCCTTAACATTTCTCAGTATTGGCTACTTTATTCAATTTACCACAAAAATCCATAGATTTTTACCTTCAAATCTGTCCACTGCTAACACCCCGTTTCAAGCCACCCTCATCTCTCTTGTGGCCTGCTGCAAAAGCCATCTAACTTGTTTGTTTCTTCTTGTGCCTTCCCCAAGTCCATTCTCCATATAATAACTAGAATGATCTTTGAAGAATGTAAGTTACTCAAAAGTTGATGGGGGGGCACCTGGGTGGCCCAGTTGGTTGAGCACACGACTTTGGCTCAGGTCATCCTCTCATGGATCGTGGGTTTGAGTTCCACATCAGGCTCTGTGCTGAGAGCTCACAGCCTGGAGCCTGCTTCAGATTCTGTGTCTCCCTCTCTCTCTCTCTGTCCCTCCCCAACTGGCACTCTGTCTCTCCCTCTCTCTCAAAAATAAATAGACATTAAAAAAATAAAAATAAAAAAAAGAAATTGATGGAGATTCATCAAAAGGATACAGGAGATACCATAAAGGAGATCCTACTGTCCAAATCTGGGATAATTTGAGAATCAAGATAATCATGATGGTAACTGGCCATAGCCCACTGACTGAAAAAGACTGCATAAATATCCACACCAATACATACATAAGAGAAATGGGAAAACTACTTCTGCCAGTAGAATGTCAAATGATAATGTAGAAGAAATGAGTTTTAAAACATCACCATTTTGCAGCCATCATAGTAAGAATTGATTCAGTCAAGAGCCAATAAGTGATGCTAAAATTAACAGGTCAAAGTTTGTGAAGAACTTATTAATTACAAGATGAAAAATAGTAACTTTACAGTGACAAACCTTAAATATACCAACATAAACAAGCGGCCAAATTTAAGGTAAATAATAATAACACCAACTTACATCATCATGTATCTCTTAATGTGATATAGAGAATACAGCATCACTCATGCACTATTTCTGTCAAAATGCTAACCTGAATATGATCATGAGGAAACAATAGACAAGTCCAAGTTGAGGACATTTTATAAGATAAATGGCCTATTCTCTTCAAAAATGGCAATATTGTGAAAAACAAAGAAAGGCAGAGGAGCTGCTCTAGATTAAAGGAGACTAAAGAGATACAAAACTGTGTGCAATGAATGATCTGGATTGGACCCTGGACTAGAAAAAAAATGTGATCAAGGACATTATTGAGACACTTGGCAAAACTGAAAAAGAGCTGTTGATTTAAGATCTATTGACTAAATGATTATATTAATGTTAAATTTCCTAATGTTCATTGTATTTTGGTAATGCAAATGCATGTCCTTGGTTTTAAGAAATAGACAATGAAGTATTTGGAAGAAGGGGGCAAGTCTGCAACTTACTTTTAGGTAGTTCAGGGAAAAAAGTGTGTGTAGAGTTGATTCTCATGATCCATGGTAGTTATGTTCTATTAAGTTACAGAACCCGACATTAGCCAATACTCAATCATCACTTCAAGGGGAAGCACAGTGTTAGGTTCCTGTAAGCCTTTAGTCATAACATTTTCTTCTACCCATCAGAACACAACCTTGTTTTATGTGTTTCCTTTTTTAAAATTAAAAAAAAATTTTATTTGAGAGAGAGAGAGAGAACACATAAGTGGGGAGAGAGCCTGGGGGGGGGGTGCAGAGAGAGAGAGAGAATCCCAAGTAGTCTTCACACTCAGCATGGAGCCCAACACAGGGCTCAATCCCATGACCTGGGAATCATGACCTCAGCCAAAATTGAGTCAGACTGTCAACCAAATGAGCCACCCAGGTGCCCCTTTGTGTATTTCTGTTTAAAGAACCTTATTTAATATATGTTGTTGATTCAGTAACACTGAACTCACAACCAATAGCACTGTAACTCATGCCTGAAAGATGCTTATCTAACATATATATTTTCACGTCACAGCCTTGCTGCTCTTAGAAACTCAAGGCAACACTTCAGCACTATGCCTGGGGGTTATTTTAAGCAGAGACATCACCAACAAAAAGCACAAAAATATGAAAAGTATGACACTAAATAGTCAGCAAAAAGGACAACTGGTTACAGCATGAGAGCTGAAACAAGAAGGCACAGCATCATCCTGTTTGACCTCACCTGGGAACATGTGCATTTGGCAACTCAAATTTTTGGCTGCTCTGCACATGCCTGCAAAAGACCTCTAGAGTACCATAAGTATTGATTTGGAGAGCACTATTTATTTAAGTTTTAGGAAGTAGGTGAATTTGCAAATGTGGAATCTGTGAGTAATGAGGATTGAATATATGTGTATGTATGTATGTATATATACATACATACACTCACACACACATACATACAGAAAGAGAGAGTGGATGCTTTCATTTGCACATCACATGACCCCACTCTCCAATCTCATTTAGGCAACTCTTCCTCTGGTTTGTTCTGCACCAGTCTCTCTGGCATTCTTTTAAGTCCTGGAACACTTCCCTAACTCCCTAGCTAAATTAGATCCTGTCCATTATCTTCTTTCAAAGTACCTTCTTCTTTTCCTTTGTAGCATTCATCATAATTTGTAATTATATATGCAAACATTTATGTGTTCTTGTTTAATAAATATTACGCATAAAATGACAATTACGAAGACATTTAGAAGTATGAAATTATGCACATGACCTGATTTAAATGTTTAGTTTAGGCATGGAAAATTACTTAAGTACAGTTGATTCTAAATGATATAGAAAACCATATGTATACTTCACATAGTGGTAAGACTATAATGGGCAAGGATTAGAAAGTAATATGCAAAATAAGAATTCAGGTGGAATGATGGAATTATAAATAGTTAAAAATAGTAATAGTTTTCTTTTTAGGCTCCTTTCAGTAAGAAAGAACAATAATCCTAAATCAAAGAATAATGAAAATAATTGCAATGTTAATGCTTAAAGGAACATATTGAATAAAAATCTGATTGCAGAGTAGAGAACAGAACAAAGGAGGGGCAATGCAGGAGTTATTGAGAGCGCCCAGTTAGCATAATTTAAGTGAGTGTACTTGGGCTTGAACTAAGAGTAACAGTGGTAATGAGAGAAGTTGATTGGTTCCAGAGATATTACAGATATGATGCCAGGATTGACAGGATTTAATGACTCACTGAAATGAGTGAAAAAGAGGGAAGAGTCAAGGTCAATCACTAATTTTATATCCTAGGCATATGTAAAACATTTGATTGTTTCACTGAGATAGGGAATCACAGGAGAAGCAGGTTTGAAGGTGGGATAATAAATTTAGTTTGAACTTGTGAAACATCCAGACAGAAGTAGGCAGCTGTCTGTATAAGACTGGAGGCCAGCAGAGAAATCTGGGCCAAAGATAGATAGATAGGTCTGAAAATCATAAATATATAGATAGATGGAAATTAAACCATCAAATTAAATGTTTTCACCCAAGGCAAGTACAGACTAAGAACAGAGAGCTGAAATATGGACTTCCTATTACTGTGTGGAGAATACACACACAAGACAAAACTCCTTTCCCTAATTCTCCGGTCTTTCCTCTTCTATCCTTCCCCTTATTGGCTTCTTTTTCTATGGTCTCTTTCCCCTGGAATGTATACTTCACAGGGACAGGGATTTCTATCTTTTATTTTTTTCATTGATATACTCTTTACTGTCAAGCACAGAGTAAGCATACAATGAACACTGGTTATGTGAATGAATGACTGAAGGGAGCCGGGAGGAGGATCTTCTAAGAAGGTATAATTCAAGAGAATGAGTGCTAAAATAGACAATACGAGTGAAAAGTTCTGTGACTGCAGAATCTTCTAGAAAATAAAAGATCATTTGTGAGATTATGGCTTCTTAGGCCGTCATTACGTTTTCTATACTGAATTATGAAATCAAAGGAAGGGAGTACTCACACTTTTAAAAATGCCCATCTTCCCAGGTTAAGGCAGTGTTTATAATAAGCTTCTGCCTGGCATAGCTTAAGCAGGCTAATATAGTTGCCCAGTTTCAGTGGTTTCCTGAGTGCTATGGCGGGTGGAGACCAGGGAGGACTTAGCTGTACTTAAAAGATTTCAGTTGTCGCTAAGAACATATATTTTAAGAAAAAGCTTGTATTAACTTCTGATTATGCAAATAAATTAGAAAATAAACAAATATAAAGAGAAAATGATCATTAGAATGTCTCCAAATAGATGTCCTCTGTTAACAGTTTGGTTGTATAATCTAGATTTTCCTCTGAGCGTATATCTACCCGCTTATTAGTTTAAAATTTTTTTAAGTTTATGTATTTATTTTGAGAGAGACAGAGACAGAGACAGACAGAGAGAGAGAGAGAAAGAGAAAGACAGTGTGCAAATGAGTGGGGGAAGGGCAGAGAGAGAGGGAGAGCCCAACATGGGGCTCCATCCCATACACTGTCAGACCATGACCTGAACTGAAATCAAGAGTTGGACGCTTAACCGTCTGAACCACCCAGGTGCCCACTCCCCAAATTTTTTTTTAACTTACAAAAAATAGAATCCTACTTTATATACTATTGTATAACCTCCTTTTTTCATTTAACAATATACCATGATCCTTTTTCCATAAATGTACAAGTATAAACTGAATGACTGATTCGTATTCCATAGTGTGATACATCTCTTACGATAGAATCTTTCAATCATATCCATTTTTTGTAGGAGCATTAAAAGTGTCTGAAACTTCATTAAACCTTTAGTGAAGGCATTAAAAATGGAAGTCATTAATGAAGACAAACTTAAGCGTTTAAGGTGCATTCCTTTAAGACGAAAGAAATGACAGAATGGTGTTATAGGAATGTGTTCTACTGCAGAAAAGTATTTAAATGTTTTTTTATGTAAAAGCACAGATACTGGACCTGATTCAAGGTTCAGAACTTGAGGCCATTTGTTTCTGACTCAGTTTGAAGCTGAGGCCATCACCATCTTAGCCAAATAGTTAGGTTTTCTCAGGCAGATTTTTCAGCTGATTTCATTTCACAGATAAAGGCTTCCTGTTTAAAATCTACAGAGTAGTAAGCTTTTTTTTTTTAAGATTTAATTTTAAGTAATCTCTGTACTCAACATGGGGCTCAAACTCACAACCCCAAGATTAAGAGTTGCATTTTCCTTTTTTTTTTTTTTTTAGCTTTTTAGAAGTTTATTTATTTTTTGAGAGAGAGAGAGAGACAGAGCAGGAAAGGAGTAGAGAAAGAGGGAGAGAGAGAGGATCCCAAGCAGGCTCCACACTGTCAGCACAGAGCCAATGTGGGGCTTGAACTCACAAACCGTAAGGTCATGACCTGGGCCAAAATCAAAAGTCAGACGCCTACCATCTAACCGACTGAACTGCCCAGGTGCCCCAAGAGTTGCATTTTTGGAAGAGACTGTAGGCATATGGAAAATCAGAAGGATAATAAGAGTAATTTTCATTGTCCACCCAATAATCATACCCTTAGCCTTTGGTTTTGCCCAAATTTAAGTGTGTGGGTATATGTGTGTAAAATAGTGAAATAATGGAAATTTAAATTCTGTATTTGTTCACAGTTTTGTTTCATTACCTGAATTGATGATCAGAGTATCTGGACAATTGACTTAGTCCCTCATTTACAAGGTGGTCTGAATGTTTGTGTCTCCCCAAAATTCATATGTTGAAAGCCCAATTCCCAAATGTGATGGTATTAACTAGGTGGGGCCTTTGGGAGTTGCTTAAATCATGAAGGTGGGACCCTCATGAATGGGATTTGTACCTTATGTAAGAGGCTCCAGAGAGAGTCTTTGTTCCTTCCTGGATGTGAGGATGTAGGGAGAAGTCTGTGATCTGGAAGAGAGCCCTCACCCGACCATCCTGGCACCCTGATCTGAGATTTCCAGCTTCCAAAACAATGAGCAATAAGTTTCTGCCGTTTGTAAGCCACCCATCACCTAATCCCCCTATGTGAAGGAGATTAAGAGGTACAAATATCCAGGGGTGCCTCGTTAGTTCAGTCTGTTAAGTGTTGAACTCTTTCAGCTCAGGTCGTGATCTCACAGTTTGTGAGTTTGAGCCCTTTGTCGGGCTCTGCACTGACAGCATGGAGCCTGCTTGGGATTCTTTCTTTCTCTCTCTCTCTCTCTGCCATGCTCTCTCTCTCTCTCAAAATAAATAAATAAAAAGGTACAAACATCCAGTTACAAAATAAATAAATCATAAGTCATAGGGATGTAATATACAGCATAGGGAACAGTCAATAATGTTACAATAACTTTGTATAGTGACAATAACTAGACCTATCTAGGTGATCATTTCATAATGTATAAAGATACTAAATCGCTATGTCATATACCTGAAACTAATATAATATTATGTATCAACTTTAAGTCAATTAAAAAAAAAAGCCACCAGTCTGTGATATTTTGTTACAGCAGCCTGAATGGACTAAGACAGAAGGTAAATGAATAAGTATTTTCAACAGCCTTAATTTTACAAATATTTTAACAGATAGACAAAATAAAATCAAGGTATAATCCTCCCCTGCATTTTTTTCTTTTCTTACATAAATAGATAAAATGCATTTTGCTTCCTATGTATGCTGCATTAATAGAAGTTTCTATAGAAAGGAAATGTAGTAAACATAATTATTACTAAACTCCAGATTCAGGACGGTAGTTACCTGTGCTGGGTAAGAAGTATATTCTTTGTAACTAGAATATTAGAGTTCCCATCAATGACACAAATAATGAAGCAAATATAAACAAGTATAACAAAATGTTCAAGGTCACTTAAAGAGAAAGTGTACTTCCTCAGCCAAGCTTCTTTGTAACTTGATTGAGGTTATTTACATATCTAAACAAAGTATGTGAGTTGGGGGTGGGGTCTAATGAAAGTATGGAAAGGGAGAGTCATTAGAGCAAACTCTGAGTCTTCTGCGAGTATTTACTGAATTATACCGTAAGGAGAAAAAACAAGGCTAAACAATTTGCCCAGCTAGTAAAAAAGCAGATCTAAGATTCGAATCCATGAGACCATTTTGCTTCACTGAAAATGTTGCATAGATCTATTTAATATTTACTAAACACCTTTTATGTGCAAGGCATTTTGCAAGGGCAGAGTGCATATATATGATGAATCAGATATTTGTGGAGATATAGAAAGAGATGTACTTTGCTTTCATACAGACTGTTTTGAATCCCAGATTCTTGGAAAATTAGTCTTTTAACTGCAGTTTTTAAGTTAGGACATTGAAGTGGTTGTTTCAAAAAAGAAAAAAAAAAAGAGAAAGAAACAAGAAAATGTATCTATTAGTGACCAGCACACAAGAGGCCCTCGATAAATTTAGTTTTCCTCTCCCCAATTCCACTATAAATTTTCTGGAAGCTATGTGATCAAGTAAGTCTTCATGGAATGGGGAAGTTCGTAAATGATTTGAATCATAAGATGGGTTCTTGATTTGGACTGGTTGAGATGGCAGAAACAGCAAATGTAGTGAAGTGTGAGGGCTGTGAGTAGATCCTGTCCACTGGAGTACACAGGGAGAGAGAAAACCAGAAGCTGTAAAGGTCAGGTTGCCTGCCTACTTGCAAAATCTCCTTCCGTATAGTGTTGGGTCCTACAAACGTAGTATTATGACAAAAGCCTGAAATCAAGGCATCTTCTCTGACTAGATCTCTAAAAAGCAAGTTTCTCTGTATATTGGGCTTTATTGATTCATTTAACAAACACTCTACACTTTTTCAAATAATATCTAAGATTGCAGTTAAGATCTAATTGCTCGAATCTGAGGATGTGGTAATCATAAGACATTGTCCCAGTTTTCAAGGAGAAAATATTTACGTGTGTATAACAATTTAAATACGTTTAGAGGTGACAGACATCAATAGCCGCACAAAGGAAGAAAAAGATTTTCCCTTGGGGCAGTTCAGCTCTAAAGTCATATGAAAATAGACATATTTTACAGACTATAAAATTAGACGCCATTCTTACATATTTAAAAGAAAGAAAAGGACAATTTTTCACAATGTCAACTGTAACTCTCGTTTGGCGACGCTGTAGGGCAAAGCCCGCAGAAAAACAGAGGAAGCGTGATTAAGTCTTACTGAGTTAAACCGCTCTCCGAAACCAGTCCGCCACATTTTTCCTTAAAAAAGTAGAAGCGTGTAGAAATTACACTCCTGGCTTTTAAAGGAACATACAACTGGGAATACCAAGAAGAGGAACGCGAATGTCGCAGTTCTCCAAGTGCGGCCCGCCCCTCCCACACGGTAGATTTTTGGCAACTTGACCCACCTTCCTCCTGATTCTGGGGGAAGATTCTAACGCCCTCTGGAGGCGTCCCTAGTGACGTCACGAGCGCGATTCCAGTATGTGGCCAATCACAGAGCCGGATTCCGGGGGAAGCCCGGGGCGGCGGCGGCGGCCTGTGCGCGTGCGCGAGGTCTCCGCGTGGCTATATAAACATGGCTGGCGTGGCCGCGCGCTGGGGCCACGCCGAGTGTGTGTAGGGGGCTTTGGGGCGCTCCGGGTTTGTAGTTTTTAAATTTCTGGCGGGGGAACTGGGGCGCAGAGTTTTTCTGGGTGGTGGGAGCCGAAGTGACGCCCTTCCGGGAACCGCGCAGCCGGGCTCCGCTGTAGCGGGACCCGAGGCTGAGGCGCCGGGCTGAGCCGGCGCACGTGTGAGCTCCCGGGAGGAAGCGGCGAGCGGCCGGGCAGATGTTGCTGCAGCCGGGGCCGCACTAACCGGAGGGAGGTCTGGGACGCGCGGGTCTGTGTCCAGCCGGCGTCCGTCACTGACTTCTGTGTCGCGGCCCCTGCGCCTCTCCCTAGCGATGCTGTGGAGCCGGAACTGCTCTGGAGTCGGCTGCAGCTTGTCGAGCCTCCCTTCGCCTCTGCTCCCGGAACGGCAGCGTCGCAGCTGCCGCTGATCCACCTGGGGGATGCCCGCGGGTCTCACGGAACCGGCCGGCGCCGCTCCTCCCGCCGGTGTGAGCGCCTCCGGGACCGTGACCATGGCCCCCGCTGGGACTCTCCCTGTGCGGGTGGAGAGCACTCCGGTGGCCTTGGGCGCCGTGACTAAGGCTCCTGTCAGTGTCTGTGTGGAGTCCACGGTGTCCCAGCCCCTGCGGCCCCCCGTGGGGACCCTGGTGACCAAAGTGGCTTCTGTCAGCGCTCTTCCTAAACTCAGCAGCGGTCCTCCGCTGCCTGCTCCTCAGATAGTCGCTGTGAAAGCCCCCAACACCACAACAATCCAGTTGCCTGCTAATTTGCAGCTTCCTCCAGGTATGTCGATCACCTTTTCCAGCCTTTCCAGCCAGTGGTGACACGGGAAACGTCGCAGCTCCGGATTGTGCCTTCATGCTGTTAGCTTTAAAAAACTCAGCTAAGAGAACCTTTCATAATCGACTTTGCAGGGCAGTGATTTGGCTTTACAACTGATATAGCCTCTTTGAGTCATTACTGCACAGTTTTTCTTTCCATATTTAAGGAAAGAATCTTTTCACCTAAGTGACACAGTGAAAGCTGGAACAGTATATTCAGGAGGACCTTTGAGGCACTAGCTCCTAGGTGGGGGAAGATAGAATATAACTAAAGTTTATTTTCATATGCAGAAGAGACCAATTTATATATCTACATGCTTAGATAACCATATCTTTTTTTTTTTTTTTAAGTTTAAGTTCTTGTGTGTTAAGACTAAAAGAGGATTTTAAATTTAAGCTAGCTAAAATAAGTTCACTGCTTTTCTGGTACCAGAAATGAGTAATGCTTCTTCCCTCACAATCTTTAGATGTGTGATGGTTGTAGTTTTCAGTTAGAAGATTACCACTCGTTCCCAGCAAATGCCAGAGTTGACTGATCAGAGGCATGCGATTCTTAAATCTGAAGCAGTGTGTGAATGCTGCAGTTAGCCTGTGACCACTTTTTATGGAAGGGTCTACATGTTTGGGCTGTTTTTCATGATTTACGTAAAGATTTTGCTTTGTGACTCTTCAGCATATTGTAAATTTGAGTGTTCTGCTTTCTTTCCTCAACTGAAGGTGTCTTGGAGTTTTCAGTCGGGAAAAAAGGCACATCTCACATTCTTTGGAGTGAACTCTTCTCGTAATTATATTGTCTTCTGTTTATTTTATTAGTAGTATTTGGATCTCAGACCTGCAAAGATGGTATAGGAGTGAAGCATTTGATTCAAAATTTCAGTATCCCCTAGCAAAATGATAGGGGCTCTTTTGTAGCCAATGTTCTATTTGATAAAGAATGTTGTGGAAAGATCATGTTCTTCACTTTTGATGAAGTTCTGTTTCAGTTTTGTATTCTACAAGATATATACATATATTTAAGGCTATGGCGTGTATGCCACTGGATACATTTTCTGCCGGTTCTAAATTGTCATCCTGCATATACTTGTAAAGTACTTAATGAATGTGTTTGAATGAAATCACCTCCTAATTTGTTAAAAACTAAATTCTTGTCAGTGAAGATTGTTTAGAAACAGTCAAAAAAGTATTAAAATAGAGGAACTGTCAAGAGTGAAACTTGCTGGTAACTGGAAACTAATCAGTAATCACTGGTATACGTGCTATACACACTTTCATATTTATATTCTTTTTGTTGGTCATAATAGGTAGCAAATAAGGAAAGATTTCTAAGCGTAAATAATTTGTCCAATGCCAGACATCTCATGGGTGTCAGAGGGAATTTGAATCCAGGTCTGTTTACTTTTTTTTTTTAACGTTTATTTATTTTTGAGACAGAGACAGAGCATGAGCGGGGGAGGGTCAGAGAGAGAGGGAGACACAGAATCAGAAGCAGGCTCCAGGCTCTGAGCCATCAGCACAGAGCCCGATGCGGGGCTCGAACTCACAGACTGTGAGATCATGACCTGAGCTGAAGTCGGCCGCTTAACCGACTGAGCCACCCAGCGCCCCTGGGTCTGTTTACTCTTTACACACTATGCTTACCACTTGGTGTGTGTGTAGACTATGCCTAATTGAGTATCAGAGCTAAGAGTGACAGAATTTTAGAGCCTAATCTTTTGTACACAAAGAAACCAAAACTGAAACTTACCAGAGCTGCATAGCCATAAACCAAGACCACAACCTAGGTGTGCACTACAGTAAAAACACTTTAGGCTATTGACCATGGAGAAACTTCCACTACAGAGGACATAAACTGCCTTTAGGAATTGTTATTTACAGAGGAGGTGGGAAGATGCTTTGAAGAGCAGCTTTTGGGAATTTCAGCTGGTGGGTGGCAGAAAAGCATACTAACATTTGTGCTCTCGTTAGTGCACAGTAAGATAACCAATAGTTGAGGAATGAAATGAAAACACAGTAAAAGTTATGAGTCTTGTACTATTTCTTTTATATCCTGAGGATTAGCAATTGATTACTCAGGGATGCTTAAGACATATAGAAGTCCACTCTTCTTTTTCCAAGATAATGAATACTTTAAGTATTTCATTTCTGTTTACTTCAGCATTTTCTCAATGAACAGAACTGGTTTTTAAAAATATACGTATGCACCACAAGTTTTTCTAGGGAGCAGGGGCTGGAAATAAAAAGGGGAGGCATTGTGAGGAAATGAAAGAAGCTGTAGCAAAGCTCTGAAAATTATTCTGTTGAATGTTTTTGGTAATTTCTTTGGTCTTCTTGGTCTTCTCTTTTTTGAACATGTGGGATTTTAGGCCAGACTGTGGCTCTTTCTGTTTTTGGTATTCTGTGTCTCTTCTGTCACTTGTTTGAGAATGATCAAGGATTTGGTTGCTTCTGTTAGGTCATAAACTGTGGTAGATTCTGTTTGACGGTCGTACTGTACAGAAGTTAGTGAAAGTAACTTGTAAAATGCTTCAGGTCTTTTTTCATCACCTCCTTCATGCTGAGACATGGCATAGGATTTGGATCTTAGATTCCTGAACCAGTTACTGGAAAAGCAAGTGCTTCTTGTTTCTACCCTGGCTTCATCAAAAGGATATTACATGAGGGTAGGGACTCTTGGCTTTATTATCCAGGGTATTGCATGACGGTAGGGACCCTGACTTTATTATCCAGCACCTAGCTAAGTTCCTTGCTCAGAGGAGGCTGGAGAATTTGAATGCACATATTAGTATATGTGGAGAGATCAGAGGGCAATAGGGCTGCAACCCCTAAGGGGTTCCAAGGGCCATTACACATATCAGTGTATTTTATTCTTGATTGCTTTGCTTATTCTGCTTATAAAAGTGACATATGTTCTTGTAAAAAAAAAAAAAAAAACAGAAAAACAATACTGAAGTGTAATACACCCTTCACCAGAGTATTACTATTAACAATTTGTTATCCTTTTCATGTTAGTACGTATAAATCTTCCTCATTTTTAAAAAAATTCCTTAGTAGTCCATTGTATCAAAGTACCATCATTTTTTGACCACTCTCCTGTTCCTAGACATCGATATTGTTTGCACTACTTTCTGTTATTATAAATGATGTTATAATAAACATCTTGGTGTATTTTTGCGCAGTTCTATAAATGTGTATTTTAAAGAATAAATTGCTAGAAGTGGAATTGCTGGTTCAAAAGGTAATCTTTTAATAGGATTACCAAATTTTTATCCCCAGAAAATTGTTCAAATGCGTAATCAACAATGTTAATACTTAATTTTAAAAGGGTACCTATGGAATCCAATAGTGATTTTCTGGACTTAACTTTAATTAACGTTAATAAAAGATGAGCCCTATAATTGAGTGGAGAGAGATAGACTTTAAATGTAGAAAAATGTGGCTGGATGATAATGTTATAGATTTTTTTACTAACTGAATAACTGTGCCCAAGAGGGCTCTTGTTTTTGTGAAGTAAAGTAAGTATATAGTATACGATAGCTGGGAAGGTGTAGTTCAGGGCCACAGAGTAAGGAATAAGTGTGCTGATCAAATTTGTAGATAACAAGGGGCTTGGAGAGTTAGCCTTTGTGGAAAGTAGTGAAGTGTAGCAATATAGGGCAGGACATTGGCCTTGGAATCAGACCTGGATTTGAATCCCAGCTCTATCACCTATTAGCTTTGTGATCTTGGGCAAGTTTATTAACCTCATCCTCAATATCAGTTTTCTTATGTCTAAAATTGGATCATACCTTCTTCACAGAAATATCATATGGATTAACTAAGATAAGTATATAGGTCTACATGTTGCAGAACTCTAGGGAACACCATTTGTGTGGAATACAGAGTTGCATAGCAGGCATGTCTGGAGTATTTAAGGTACCTGTATAGCAGTTGGCTATAGGTACTCTGGGCACTGTTGATCTAATACGTATGACATCCACCAAATTCACTGTAATTTAAGAGGTTGGATTTCTGGGTGGCTCAGTTGGTTAAGCATCCGACTCTTAATCTCAACTCAGATATTGATCTCAGAGTCAGGAGTTCAAGCCCTGCATTGGTCTCCATGCAAAAAGATGGATTTTGAAATAACCTCAATGTCTATGTGTCCCCATTTTTATATGTTTGTTATAGACAATTTGGAAAATACTGAAAATTTATCCTCAGATATTTTAAGTGTATCTTTTAGTCTCTCCTTTTTTTATGTAAACTTTATGGAGCTACAGTTTTTTACATGTACATTTATTTTAAAATGGAAACCATTTACAGTAAGTTTTGAAAAATTTGACAAAGGTATAGCCACCATTCCAAGATATAGAACATTTCACTCCCCTAAAGCTTTTAGTTTCTTTGAGAAAAAAATGTATGTGTGCTTCCTCTAATTTTACATAATTGGGATTCTATTGTATAATTTTTATATCCTGCTTTTCACTTACCATTATATAGTGACTATTTGTATTTTATAACCTCAAAAACTTAATTTTAATGGGTGTGTAATCCATTATTTAACATTTTCTCTATTCATTTAGGTTGCTTATGCTTTTTTTGTTTAAAAAGTTACTTATAGGGGCACCTGGGTGGCTTAGTTGGTTAAGCATCTGACTTCAGCTCAGGTCATAATCTTCCAATCATGGGTTCAAGCACTGCATCGAGCTCTGTGCTGACAGCTCAGAGCCTGGAGCCAACTTCTGATTCTGTGTCTCCCTTTCTGTCTACCCCTCTCCCACTTGTTCGTTCTCTCTCTCTCTCTCAAAAATAAATAAACATTAAAAAAAACTAAAAAGAAACATTAAAAAAAGAAAATTACTTACAAATAAAAGTATATCAAATGTTCTGTATTTAGATTGTGGTGTGTGTGTTGATTATTTTCTTGGGACAGATAATAAGAACTTCGGAATTTCTGGATCAAGGAAATAAGAGTGCTTTAAAGTTATTCATATGTTTTTTTAACTTATATATGTCAGTGTTAAGTATATGCTAGGTTCTATGCTCATTACCATGAATGCAGTGGTAAATAAGGTAGACACAGTTCCTCTCCTGAAAATCAAATAGATTCTGAGAATTTCCATAGATAATTCCGGGCTTAATTTTTCTCCAACAGTATTATTTTTGTAAACTAATACATGCACATATAAAAACAAATATGACAAGTTAAAAAAAAAGTAAAATCACCTGGCAACATCCTACTTTTAAAAGGTGAAATTTAGTAAAGGTAAATAGAAGTTCTGTTTTGACAAATCAACGGTGTAAATGGAGGATAGAGGAGATGTGCCATAACTGATAGTAGAATCTGGGATAAAAACTTACTGATTGATTTTAATTTTTTCTTTTACTCAAAGAATTATTAGACTGAGAGAGAAATTTAAGTGACTTTAAGCTCAATAAGGGAAACTGATTTGAAAAATTAAAGGAATTGGGGCCATGGTGCCTGAGCAAGAATACAACTTTGGGTATGTTTAGCTGCCTTTAAGTGTTCAAAGTACTGTCCTATGGTAATGAAAGTAAGCTTATTTTGTGAGATTGCACAAGGGAACATCCTATCTCTGAATATTAATGGGAAGAATATTTTGATTCCATATTAAGGAATAACTTTGTATTTCTAATCTACTTGTGAAGCAGGGGCATTTATACCTCTCTACCTTCCTAATTCTGGACTTATTTCAATAGAGACTAGAAGGTCACCAGTCAGGCAGTTATGTATAGATGTGAAGTTATAATAGATGAATTCTAAAGTTTTTCTGATTCTTAGATTTGGATGGGCCTGCTATTCTTTCAGTATTTATTTACCATTGCTGGGAATATGGACAAATTAGAACCACCATCTGGATCAACTTGCAACCAAGACAAAATAGGAAAGGCAACTTGGCATATAATAGTTCACTGGGCAGATGAATAGAGTATGTTAAATTATGTACCAGGTAGAAGGTGGATACCAGACCACTTTACACTTTTTTTTTTTAATTTTTTTTTTTTTTTTAGCGTTTATTTATTATTGACAGGCAGACACAGAGCGTGAGCAGGGGAGGGGTGGAGAGAGGGGGAGACACAGAATCCGAAGTAGGCTCTAGGCTCTGAGCTGTCAGCACAGAGCCTGACGCAGGGTTTGAACTCACAAACTGCGAGATCATGACCTGAGCTGAAGTTAATCACTTAACCAACTGAGCCACCCAGGTGCCCCTACACTTTAATATCTTAATATTTTTAGAGGAAAGGTGCTCTGTAACCTAATGTGTAATTAAATTTTTTAACATTTCTGTAGGATAAGTAGGCAAAACTGTGTATCCTTTTATGTTTGGGAAATGAATCATTTATTAGGATTTGATTCAGAGGCTTGGTAGGTGGTTTTCACAAAAGAGACTAATGTTCAGTTTCCTTTGTATGTTTTTAAGTGCGTTTCACTAGGTTGTTGCTCATTGGAATTGGACTTTTGGGATAAACACTTCAGTCAGAAGAGCATTGACTTTAGATGAGCTCTTGTTATTTTATTCTCAGTATTGTCTGTCTGCAACTATTCTAATATTACTTCCTACTGCTGTTTTGAGTACTTACTAGAAGAAAAGTTTGTATTGTAGACCTTTTGACATTAATAACAACTACTACAATTGATAACTTTAAAATTCAAAAGTCTGCTCAAAAGTATTGTCTTATTTAATCCCCTTTAATGATCCTACAAGGTAAGTAGTAAGTCTCTTGATCCACAAATATGAAGTGTCCATTTATTTAGGTCTTTTTTTTTTTTAATGTGTATTTATTTGAGAGAGAAAATGAGTGAGGGAGGAGCAGAGAGAGAGGGAGACACAGAATCAGAAGCAGGCTCCAGGCTCGAGCTCTCAGCACAGAGACCAATGAGGGGCTTGAACTCACGAACCGTGATATCATGACCTGAGCCGAAGTGGGACACTTAACCGACTGAGCCACTTGATTTATTTAGGTCTTTAATTTCCTTCAACAGCATTTTGTAGTTTCTAGGGGCACCTGGGTGGCTCAGTTGGTTAAGTGTCCCACTCTTTATTTCACCTCAGATCATGATCTCAGGGTCATAAGATCCAACCCCCCACCCCTGCTCCAGGCTCCACCAATAAGTGTAGATACTGCTGAAGAGTCTCTCTCCACCCATCCCCTGCTCACGTGTCAACGCCCTCTATTTCTCTCTCAGAAAAAATTTAAATAGCTTTGTGTAGTTTCCAGAGTATTGGTGTTATACTTACTTTGTTAAACTTGCCAGTATATTATTCTTTTTGGTGCTGTTGTAAATGAAATTGTTTTCTTTGTTCCGTTTAGTCATTCATTGCAAATGTATATAAAAATACAGCTGATTTTTATATATTCTGTGTCCTGCTGCCTAGCTGAACTTGTTTATTGGTTTTAATATTTTTTCATGGATTTATAGGATATCTGTATATAAGATTGTATTATCTGTGAATGGATAATTTTACTTCTTTCTTTGGATGCCTTTTATTTCATTTTCTTGCTTAATTGCCCTGGTTAGAACTCTGAATACAATGTGGAATAGAAGCAGTGATTGCAGGTATCCTTGTCTCATTCCTCATCAGTAATCTTTGTCTTGTTCCTAATCTTAAAGGGAAATCATTTAGTCCTTCACCATGACGTATGATGTTAGGTGTGAGTCTTTTAGAGATCTCCTTTATCAGTTTGAGGAGGTTTGCTTTTATGCCTATTTTATTGAGTGTTTTCATCATGATAAAAGGGGTGTTAGATTTTGTCAAATGCTTTTTCTGCATCTGTTGAGATGATCATGTGGTTTTGTCCTATTTTGATAGGTTGTTTTGTAGTAACTTTTTTATGTTAGACCAGCCTTATGCAGTGAGATAGATATTACGTGATATTACTTTTTTGTGCTACTGGATTCAGTTTGCTAGTACTTTGTTGGAAATTTTTGTATCTATATTCATAAGACATATTGGTCTCTGTTTTCTTGTGATGTCCTTGTCTAGTTTTGGTATCATGGTAATACTGACCTTGCAGAATGAGTTGAGACGTGCTTCGTTCTTTTCTACTTTTTTGGAAGTTTGTGAATGATTTGTATCAAGTTGTCCTTGGATTTTTGATAGACTTCACCAGTGAAGCCATCTGGACCTGGGCGTATCTTGTGGACACTTTTTGATTAATAATTAAATTCATTTGTTGGACCTATTCAGGTTGCCTATTTTCTTAAGTCAGTTATAATAGTTTTTGTTTTTAGGAATTTGACTATTTCATGTATGTCATCTAATTTATGGATTTACAGTTGCTTACAGTATTCCTTTATCCATCTTTCTATAAGACTAATAGTAATATCCTCTTTTTTTTTTTTTTTTCCATTCTTGGTTTTAGTAGTTTGAGCAGTCTGGTAAAGGTTTTTCAGTTTTGTTGGTCTTTTCCCAGAACCAACTTTTGCTTTTCTTTTTCTCCTTTGTTTTTATACTCTATTTAATTCTGCTTTAATCTTCATTGTTTTCTTTTCATCTGCTTGCTTTAGTTTTTATTTTGCTGCCCCCCCAACCCTGTATCTTAAGATGGAAGTTTAAGTTATTGATTTGAATCTTTTTTCTTTTTAAATACCATCATTTATAACTATAAATGTCCCACTAAACCCTGCTTTAGCTGCATTCTATAAATTTTGGTATATTATGTCTTCATTTTTACTCCTTTCAAAGTATTTTCCAATTTCCCTTGTGATTTCTTCATTGACCAACTGATTACTTAGAAGTAATTAATTTCTAAATATTTGTGAATTCCCTCAATTTCTTTTTGTTACTGATTTCAAATTTCATTCCATTGTAGTTGGAGACTATACATTGTATGATTTTAGTCTTTTTAAATTTATTGGAGCTTATTTTATGTCCTAACATTGAGAATGTTCCATGTGCACTTATGGAGAATGCTGTTGTTGGGTGGAGTATTCTATGGATGTGTTTGGTTGGTTGGTTTGTAGTATTGATCAAGTGTTTGATTTCCTTGTTGATTTCTATATAGTTGTCTGTCTGATGTGGACAGTGGGGTATTGAAATCTCTCAACTATTATCATTGAATTTCTGTTTTTCACTTCACTTACGTCAGTTTTTGCTTTGTATATTTTGGGCTTTGTTTTTGGGTACATATTAATATTCCTGACCCATTGGGTGTTACATCAGTTATAAAATGCTCCTCTTTATCTCTAGTAACATACTTAGTCTATTTTGTCTAATATTGGTCTGACCACTCTAGTTTTCTTATGGTTGCTGTTGTATATCTTTTTTTTTTCTTAAGTTTATTTATTTTGAGAAAGAGAATATGAGCAGGGGAGGAGCAGAGAGAGAGAGAGAGAGAGAGAGAGAGAGAGAGAGAGAGAATTCCAAGAATTCCACTATCCGTGCAGAGCCTGATATGGGACTCGAACTCATGAACCATGAGGTCATGACTTGAGCCGAAATCATGACAATATAAATGTATGTTAATTCTGCTTTCTTCTCTTAATTTAAAAAATTGTTTAAAAACCAGTTGTATAGAACAGTATGTATATAATTATATTGTTGGGCCTATACCATTAAAATAATATATTTGTGAATAACAACAGAAAGTGAGTAGGAGTAAAGTTGTATTGCACTAAGGAAATTACCTTAGATGAAATCTCAAATCCATAGGAACAAATGAAGAAAACCAGAAATGGCGAATGCAAAAGTAATGAAACAAATGCTACAAATACATCCTTTGCTCCTTTCTTCTGTCAGTTTCTTTAAAAACCATACAGTTACATTATGTGATAATAACAAGGTATTGTTGGGTTTCTAATATATCTAGATACAATATATAGAACAATAATAGCACAAAAATAAAAGTGAGAGGAAAATGAGCTAAATAGGAGAAATGTTTCTATATCTCACCCAAGTAAGTTAATACAGACATGAAATAAATTCTAATACGATATATATTGCAAACTCTATTGTAGCCTATAGAACCTCTAAATATATGTATTGAAAGATTATAAAGAAATTTAAGTGTTACACTAGAAAATATTCACTTAATGCAGATGAAATCAGGGGAAAAAAAGAGAGAAACAAAAAGGAGAGGAAATATACAGAAACAAAAATAAATGGCACACCTAAACCCAACTATATATCATGCAATGTGAATGGTCTAAATAATTCAATCAAAAGGCAAAAATGTCTGGGCTCCTGGGTGGCTCAGTCAGCCACTATTTCTTTGAATGTTTTTCTCTTTCTTTACCTCTCTCTCTTTATGTTTCTCTTGTTCTCCCTCTCTGGTACTCATATTATGCCCATGTTGTGGTGCCTATCAGTGTTCCACATTTCTCTGAGGCTCTGTTCATTTTTCTTTATTCTTTTTTCCTCTCCTTTCTTTGGATTTAATAATCTGTTGATCTATCTTCAAGTTCACTGATCTTTCTTCTACTTACTCAGTTTCACTGTCAAACCCCTCTAGTGAATTTTTTGTTATTGTGTTTTTTAACTACAGAAGTTATTTTTTATGGTACCTATCTCTCTAGGGATAGTCTCTATTTGGTGATCTCATCATACCTTCCTTTGCTTCTTTTTTTTTTTCCAACTTTTTTTTTTTTTTTTGGGGACAGAGAGAGACAGAGCATGAACGGGGGAGGGGCAGAGAGAGAGGGAGACACAGAATCGGAAACAGGCTCCAGGCTCCGAGCCATCAGCCCAGAGCCTGACGCGGGGCTTGAACTCACGGACCGCGAGATCATGACCTGGCTCAAGTCGGACGCCCAACTGACTGCGCCACCCAGGCGCCCCCTTCCTTTGCTTTTTTAAGATGGTTTCCTTTTGTCTTTTGAACAAATATATAATGTTTACTTTGAAGTTTCTGTTGTTAGATCTAACATCTAGTCTCTCTCGTGGGTGGTTTCTGTTGCTTTGCCTTTTTTTCCTGTGTGTCACACTTTTCTTTTTCTTTGCATGTACTGTAATTTGCTATTCAAAAGTAATATATTGTAGCAACTCTGGGTACTGTCCCCTATTCCCTTGAGTGTATTATTGTTGTTTGGCTAGATTATTTTAGTGAAATCTATTTTCCCTACAATGGGAAGCCTCTGATGTTGCACCTCAGAGGGCACAGCCTTGGTTGTAGCAGGGCTCTCTCTGACTTTCTCTGAATCCTGTTTAGCTGTGCCTCTCTGTTGATAACCATACCTAGCTATTAAGGTCTATTGGTTGCCAGCCAATTGCCCTATTTTTTTCAACAATGCCCTAGAGCCTAGCTTGCTCCACAGTCTGATCCAATTAAATTTAGGCTCCTTTACTGGTTAATTTTTTAGGTTTATTGTTACACGTTTGTTCTGACATCAGGAAGACCCTTCTTAGTTATCTCTTTATCTGGTTCTCTCTGGTAAACTAGAGCTAGGCCTGTTGCCTATCTTGTATGGGTCATGAAGCTACCATCCTTCTTTTAATTGTTTATTGTATTTGAGAGTGCTCTTACCTTTGAGTTTGCCCATGCTGTGTTGAAATAAAGTCAGCTTCTCTGGGGAGATATTTGGAGTGGGGACCAGGACTGTGGCATACTTCTCTCTGGGCAATATCCCTGCTTTAGGAGTGGGGTACTAGGCATGGGTGGTAGCCTTTGATCTTACCTGCTTACCTCTCCCAGCATGGAATAACTCCTACAAAATAACTAGGGTGAAGGACACTGGGGTCCAGATATTTTTAGTGTTCCATCCCTGAGGTGTAGAGCCTTCCTTTTATGAGTAGAGACGAGTAAAAGAAGAAGCCTGGAAACTTTTGGATACACTTATCTCAAATTTGTCCTCTGTTGTATGCAGCTCATTGTGGGGGAGATCAGAAATGCTGGTGGCCTGCTCCTTCCAGGAAGATACCATAGCCTCAACTGGGAGCTTGGGAGAGGAAGAGGCCCTGTGTTGACCACACTGCCTGATGTGAGAAGGAAAAGGGAGCAGGTCATGGTTCAGATGTCACAGATTCTTGCTGTTCTTACTGAGTTTTAGTAAATCGTCTTTAGTAATGGTGTAGTCATTTTCTGTATGCCTTCAGGCAATTTCCAAAGACTCTAAATGATGTTTTAAAAAATAATTTTCACCAGTTATGCTTGCTTTGCTAGGGGGCAGGTTTGTTGAGCTCTTGATGCTCCCATTCCAGAAATGGAACATCAGCTGTGAATATTCTCGTTTGTGCCTCCTACTGACATGGACAAGAATTTCTTTAGATTAGAAATACTACTGGGTTAGAGAGTACAAATGGGAATCAGTTTGGCACAATCATGTAAAGTTGAACAAAGCAATTCTACCATGTTACATTACCATCATCAGGATGTTAGAATTCTTGTTGCTGCACATCTAACACTTAATGTTGTCTTTGGACTTCTTAATTTTTGCCCATCTAGGTAGATATAAAGTGATCTCTCACTGTGGTCTTAATTTACCTTTCCCTGTCATTGGCATCTGTGTTTTGTTCATTTTTGATATTCATTCTTCAAACATAAGTGAACTAAAAATTTTTTTTTCCATTTGGTAGTTTGTTTTTTTGCTTGGTAGTGTCTTTTGGTAAACAAAAGTTTTTTTTGGTATAGTAGAATGTGTCACATTTATTTAAGAAAGTCTCCCTATCCCAAGTTCAGAAAGATAATTTTGTATATTATCTAAGAGTTTCAAAGGTTTTACTTTTTGCCTTTGTATTCTTAATGCCCTAGGGGTTTTGTGTGCGGTATGACACTTTTAATCTTTTCCATGTAAATAACTAATTGACCCAACCTTGCTTATTGAGTGGTCCGCTCTTTTCCTCACTAATCTGCAGTGCCTCTTAGGAAAATTTGATATGACATATCTGCCTGAGCCTATTTTGGAATTCTCTAATTTATTCCATTGGTCACTTTGTGTAGTCTGGTGCCATTACCATATCATCTTACTTACTGTAGTTTTACAGTTTGAAGTCATGAAGAAAAAGTGTTTTGGCTTCTTCAAGAGTATGGGCCATAGGCTTCGACTTGTAATATTTTAAGTAGCTTTGAGTGAAAACATTTTTCCATATTATTTATGGTAATTAGTGTACATAGAATTTAGTGTGTACTAATCATTTGTTCAGACATTTTACAATATCGAAAGAAATGGTCAGAACACAAAATATATGATGCTTATGTTTTATTTATTAGCTTAGAGGTCATGGTTTTTTTCTTTTAATTCTAGGAACAGTTTTAATCAAAAGTAACAGTGGCCAGTTGATGTTGGTATCTCCTCAGCAAGCTGTGACAAGAGCAGAGACCACTACTAACATAACTTCAAGGCCAGCTATACCAACGAATACTCATACAGTCAAAATCTGTACAGTGCCGGTAATATACCTTAGGGTTTTTTTTTTTTTTTTTTTTTATTCTTGGTTTTCTAGCTGGTATCTTCATGTAAATATATGTGTATTTGTGAATAAAAATAATAGATGATTCTGCTCAACTTTTTGAATTGAGCCACTTTCTTTGTGTTAATCAAGATGTTTGGTTTTGTCACTTGATAATTGCTAAAATAATAAAGATTCAGTCTTCATACTCAAAGATTTTTATTTCTCAGGGGAATGTTAAAAGGGCTTTTTGCATGTTTAAATGGAAAGAAAATATGTTTCAATTTTAATTTGTGGTAAGACATTAACAGTACAGTTTTATACTATTCATTTGTATCTGTATCTTATAGGAATGACTTCTTAAGAAGTCCGAAATAGTTCATTAATTTAGCGTTGTTCGAAAATGGTTTATTTTACATACATGGTAATCTTTTTAGGTAACTAACTGAAGCTTATCTTGTGTGGCAGAAGTAAAAAAAAAAAAAATATATATATATATATTTATATATGTATCATAGCATCTTTCTCTGGTAAAATAAAAAGTGCTGAATGTAGTATAGCATTTTCTTGATGAGTCAGGTTCATCCTAATGAAAGATCGCATAGTGTTCTGTGGTAATATCCTCTGGCAGTCTGTCTGCCACCCTCACCCCCCCATTTTGTGCTCTCCTCTAATATTTGATTCTAGGTTCTGATTTTCTATGTTACTGTATCTTTCAATGATAGCTGCTCCTTCCCTCTTCTCTTTTCTTTTCTTTTCTTTTCTTTTCTTTTCTTTCTTTTCCTTTCCTTTCCTTTCCTTTCCTTTCCTTTCCTTTCCTTTCCTTTCCTTTCCTTTCCTTTCCGTTCTTTTTTTTTTTTTGAGAAAGAGACAGAGCACAAGTGGGGAAAGGGCAGAGAGAGGGAGAAACAAAATCTGAATCAGGCTCCAGGCTCCAGTCTGTCAGCACAGAGCCCAACGTGGGCCTTGAATTCACAAACTGTGAGATCATAACCTGAGCAGAAGTCAAATGCTTAACCTACTGAGCCACCTAGGTGCCCCTGCTCCTTTCTTTTCTAGTTTGCTTTATCTAAGTGCTGTGAGTTGAGAAGATAGATTAGCAGACTATTTTAATAATGTTAAATAAGAATCCATGTGTTTTTGGGGTGCCTGAGTGGCTCTGCTCTGTTGGTTAAGCATCCAACTCTCAGTTCCGACGCAGGTCAGGAAATTGATCTCAGGGTCATGAAATTGAGCCCAGAGCCCAGTGCTAGGCTCCCCACTGGGCGTGGAGGCTGCTTAAGATTCTTTCTTTTGGGGCACCTGGGTGGCTAAGGCCGTTAAGTGTCCGACTTCGGCTCAGGTCATGATGTCATGGTTTGTGAGTTTGAGTCCCGTATCAGGCTCTGTGCTGACAGCTCAGAGCCTGGAGCCTGCTTTAGGTTCTGTTTCTCTCTCTTTGCCCCTCCCTTGCTCTCTGTCTGTCTCTCTCAAAAATAAATAAACATTAAAAATTAAAAAAAAAAAAAAGATTCTTTCTTTCTGCCCCTTCCCAACTTGTGTTCTCTCTTAAAAAAAAAACAAAAAAAGCAACTCTATGTTTTCTGTATGAGCCAAAGAGTAAAGTTTAAGATTTTAATGCTAAAAAACTGATATTGCTAAATCAGTTGCCTCCTTAAGGAGTATGAAGTAGTGTCAGTTGGCCAGTTGACCAGTTAGGTTCGCAGTGGAGAATATGCTTAAAACCTATAAGGCTATATAAAGCCAGTTATAACAACGGAGTTTGCTGTGGTGAAGTGTTTTAATTTTTTTTAAATATTTATTTATTTGAGAGAGAGAGAGCATGTGTGCGCACAAGTGGGGAAGAGCCAGAGACACAGGGCAGAAGATCCAAAGCAGGCTCTGAGTTGTCAGCACAGAGCCCGACGTGGGGCTGAAACTCCTGAACCGTGAGATCACGACCTGAGCCAAAGTTGGACATTTAACTGACTGAGCCATCCAGGCACTCTGAAGTGGTTTAATGTTTAATGTTCACCATAGTACTGATTGATTTAAAATTACTAATGCTGATGATTCTGTTATCTCTCTCCCCTCCCCCTCTCACCCCCTTAGAATTCTGGTTCACAGTTAGTTAAGAAAGTGGCAGTGGCACCTGTTAAAAAGTTGGCACAAATAGGAACTACTGTGGTAACCACGGTTCCAAAGCCTTCCTCAGTACAGGTAAGTTGTGACTGACTTGTGACCATGTGTGCACTGCTTATTCTCTCATCTTTATTTAGTTGTTTCCTGCTAGATATGTAGGTTGTCACAACAACCATGTAACCTTGAGCAATTCAGTGATATTTGGTGACACCAAAGTGGGTGGGAACGGTTGGAGGTGTAGAAACACAGGATAAACATGGCGTGTGCTCTTGGAATATTAATTTTACTTGAATGTATTAAATTAATACAAATGCACCCAATAGCCATGTGTGATAGTGTTTAGAAGCAGGAGCTAGGACATCCCCTTTGGTGTAGGGGATACTTATTAGTTATTGATACTTGTGGAAGGGAAGGAGAATAAGACTTTGAACTAGATGTAGGCCCAGTAAAGACTCCATCAATCAGGTGGGGAACATTGGAGCAAATATGGCTTGTCAGAGTTGTCCTACTATGTGCCAGCTTTGGTCAGCTGGGCCTTAATTCCCACTCTGTGATCAGTCATTGGATGTCAGTTCCACAGGGAGAGTTGTGCTATTGGGCAAGATAATTATCTGTAGTTGAGGCAAACCCTGAAAGAACTGACAGCTGTAGCCTATGTAATAGCATTCCCAACAGCTGGGACAACACAGATGTCCTTGTGATGGTATTGCAAAGTTTACTCCTTGTATCACTGGTATCTACTTCCTTATACATTGTTAGAGACCAGATCTTTTGGAATTCCATTGGGTTTCTTCCTTGGGGAAACAAAGAAGAGGAGGTTATAGGATGAACTACAGTCCTCACTGCTGTGGCTGATACTCATCATCTCCCTCCTTTACTATCCTATCCATTCTAGATTCCCTTCATTCTCAACTAATAACTCTACTGGTCTTGGTAGCTTAACTGGTAGTGGGACCAGATTTTCATCCCTGAGGGATCTGAGGTCTTAATCACTATGCTCTTTTGAGGCAAGAGTTGCTGTACTTGTCCATTTATCATTACAATTGGGCAAGGAAATACCAACAGGCACTTAAGTAGATCCCTTGGATTCACCACACATACTCCTCTCAGTCTGCATTGTAAGATAACAACCCTACCTATTCCAGATGTCAGGTCACTTACCCTTGTCATGATAAGCTCTTTACTGATGTTCCCTGGACGTAAGGAACCTGAGGTGCCCAGGAGGCAGGCATGGTGTCTAGTTTATGGGAACTCTTGTTGTGTCCTCTGGTGAAAGTGTGCCCCCTGTGGGCAAAAATGGGAAGCACATGGTCCCCCAGCATGTCTTTGGGAGTCATAAGTGGTTCCATTCATCCCTTTACTCCTTGATTCCTTGATTTTCATGTATTTGTCCTATTGGAGACATAGTACCATAAAGGATTTCTTGATACAGTTAGTACAGTTAGTCTTGGGGGATGGAATTCGATCATCATTGAGTATTGCCTCTGAGTTTGCACTTCACCTGTGCCTTCTGCAGGCTGTTCTAATACTTTACTAGGATGCCAGCTTTTAGGTCATGCCCCCCCCAGACAATCATAATCAGTGCCAGTGATTGCAAAGCAGTCTTGCAAAGCATGGAAATACCATGGGCTGGTCTAGAATATCAGAAGTTATGGTTGAGTTTGAGATGGTCCATCCATTACTGCAGTGGGATTGTGTAGATAGAGTAAGACTGGGATTGTGTACCTCTCTATGCCTTTTAAGAGTTAGAATTGGCATGGAAGGTGCAGATATCTGGTAAGGTACAGCTAGTAACTATATTAGAAAGAATTATGAAAGACAGATTTTGTACTAGAGACCATTAAACATTGACAAGGAAAGTGGAAATGCCATAAATCCTTCATCTGTTCACAAAAAATAGTATGCTTTTTCTGAGCTCACATTTCATTGAGCCTTATTTTGCTTCATGAGGGAGAGGAACCCTGAGGTTCCCCAATGAACACTTCCCATTGGTCCTGGAAAATAATCATAATTACCAGCTAAAGTTTTAGATTATATGTTCTTAAATCAAGTAGTATAAGGAATTAAGGGCAGAGTATAAATCTAGACTCAACTGAATATAGAATCAGCTGAAGGAAGAGTATTTCATTATTGTATATTGACCTGGAAAAGTTTTTAGACAGTCTCCAAAAAGATTCAGAGGAACTGCACGGTAGTTGTCCTTGAAGAGCAAGACTAAGGCTAGGAATAGGAGGGGGATTCATTTTTATTGTTGCCTTTGAGATCTGCTTATATTTAATAAAATTTTACTAACGTAGCTGCAATTTTTTCCCCCAAATTTTTATTTAAATTCTAGTTAGTTAACACACAGTGTAATATCTGTTTTAGTAGAATTTAGTGATTTATCACTTACATATAACACCCAGTGCTCAATACAACAAGTGCCCTCCTTAATACCCATTACCCATTTAGCTCATCCCCCCACCCACCTCCCCTCCAACAACTCTCGGTTTGTTCTCTACCATTGAGTCTCTTGTGGTTTGCTTCCCTCTTTTTTTTTCCCTTCCCATAAGCTCACTTATTTTGTTTCTTAAATCCACATGAGTGAAATCTAATGGTATCTGTCTTTCTCTGACTGACTTATTTCACTTAGCATCCATCCTCTCTAGCTGCATTCACATCATTGAGAATGGCAGGATTTCATTCTTCCAGCCTCTATGTTCTTAAGCATTATTCTTTATTGCTTTGGATGGGGCAATTTGAAATTTTAACCCTTGAGAATTACAATATCAGTAAGAATAATAAACACTTTATCTGTGTAATTTTCAGCAAATGAGATTTTATCTGCACTCTTTTTACAAAGGGGTATATAAAAGTTGAAGATTTAGCTGCAATTTTTAATTTAACTTTTTTTAACATTTCATCATTCTAGTCTTCATCATTAATCAGGGTTTTTAATTTCTTTCCCATTTTTTTACCCTTGTCTTTTCTAATATATGCTTGTCTAATATATGCTCCAGTCTTTCTAAAGTGGGAAATTTTGGTGTACATTTTAATTCACTTATTGGGACTGTTACCAAAGGAATTTTCTTGAAGGAGATTGCAACCTGAACTTTTTGTGTTGTATGCCTTAGTATACAAGTATTTCAACTAAAGCGATGGTGCATTGTTCAGTTTTCTGCATGAATTATAAATACTCTTGTCTTCTGATCCCCCTAAACTTGACTCCTGTTCTGTTACTTTCAGTGTTTGTTTTAAAATAAGATTGTTGCTTTATCTCAATATAGTTGTCTAAGTTTTTAACTGCCTGACTTGTGATTTCTTGTATTAAACTTTTTATCCTGCAGGTGGCGCTAGAATCACACCTCATTTCAATAGAGGGTAGAATAACCAAAATTCTTTTCACTGTGAAAGTAAGATATCACAGTTTGTAATATTTATTATGTTTAATAGTCTAATAAAAGTAGCTTATCTGAATACAAGATGATCAATAGATCTCTCTATACTTAAGCAGAAAATAATAGAATAGGAAATCCTATATTTTCATATAAAGACTATTTCGAATTCTTTTTAGAGAAGTATTAATGTTTTTTGAGGACCATATGCTTGGTACTATTTTTCACAAACAACCCTAGGAGAGTAGGTAGGTGTCTATTTTTTTATAGACAGGAGTCAAGGGATTACTTGCTTGAGGACAACACTCAGTAGATGTCAATGAAAAGTAGGTAGGTAGATGAGAATGAAACCCAGATCTGTTAAAGTCCAGAGCTCTTACAGCAGTGTGCCATTGCCTTACACTAGTAGAACATAACATGAAAGCAAAGATGTCAAGATCCATTTGTAGTCTCATAAGTGTGAAATGAGGCACCAGCTGTGATATATATATTATAGTAAATGTATCTAAGTATACACTACTCTTAATTTCAGTCTGTGGCTGTGCCAACAGCCAGTGTTGTCACAGTTACTCCTGGAAAGCCCTTGAATTCTGTAACTACCCTGAAGCCTTCAAATTTGGGAGCATCACCTGCCCTCTCAAATGATCCCAGTCTCAAAGCAGAGAACTCAGCAGCTGCTCAGGCAAATCTTTCTCCGGTAAGCTCTCACTTCCACCTTATGTGAGTACAGCTCTTTACAGATTTTCTTGAATTCTGTTTTTAGCTAACATTTGTGTTTTATGTATATTTCTTTACTTAGGCGATGCTAGAAAATGTGAAGAAGTGTAAGAACTTCCTTGCCATGTTAATAAAACTAGCGTGTAGTGGATCACAGTCCCCAGAAATGGGGCAGAATGTGAAGAAACTGGTGGAACAACTTTTGGTAAGTTAGTATTATGAAAACGTGAAAATTCTGTGAGAATTCTTAGAACATGTTTTAAATGGGATGTATCTTTAAGTGAGGTTTATGTTAGATGAATTTTTTTGACAAGCTATGGTTTGTTTTTTGTTTTTTTGTTTTTTTTTTTAAGTTTATTTTGGGAGAAAGAAAGCACGCAGGGGTTAGGGACAGAGAGAGAGAGAGAGAGAGAGAGAGAGAATCTCAAGCAGACCACAGAGCTCAAGGTGGGACTCGAACCCATGAACTGTGAGATCATGACCTGAGCCAAAGTCAAGAGCCAGATGTTTAATGAACTGAACCCGCCAGGTGCTTCTGCTTTTGCTTTTTAAGAGCTTTATAATGATAATAATTCTAAGACAAGTAAATCTATTGTATATTATTTTCTGTATGCCTTAACCTAAAAAAAGACCTTGGAGAGAAGGTTGACTATTTGGCCAAGTAAAAAATTGTTACTAGAATTGCAAATGTCAGAAAGCCAGTCTGTAAGTTCAAACAACAAACTTTGTAACCTATGGAAGTAAGTTAATCTTCTTAAGTCTGCCTTTCCTTCTCTTAAAATGAGAAGAGTAATAAATGTGATGACCTTTAGGGCGCCTGGGTGGCTCAGTCAGTTGGGTGTCCAACTCTTGATTTCAGTTCAGGTCATGATCTCACAGTTCGTGAGATCGAGCTCTACGTTGGGCTCTGTGCTAACAGTGGGGAGCCTGCTTGGGATTCTTTGTCTCCTCTCTCTCTCTTGCCCCTCCCCAACTTGTGTGCACTCTCTTTCTCTCTCTCTCAAAATAAATAAGTAAACATTTAAACAAAATGTGATGATGTTTGACTTACAAGTTCCAAGATGCTGTATTTTTTAGCTGTCAAACTATATGTCATTCATTTTTATATCTTTCAGATAAAATGCTTACATACATTAAAGCAGATGAAAGTGGAAATAAGCAAATATTACATATTATATGCTTAAGAAATATGCTGATGATATAACAGGCAAATACAATTTTGAATTTTTTGAACTACTAAAATCTACAGGTTTCTCTGACCATACAATGAGAATTTTGTGTATTTTTTGTATAAAAATGGTCACTTTTTCCTAGCAGAAGATGTTTATGTTTCAAATATTACAGGAAAACAAGTATATTTTATAAATATTAGAATACCTCCTTTACTACTCTTTTTTATGCTACCTATAATTTGTTAGAAATAGAGCACATTTGAAACGGTTAGTTTTCTGCTTGGGAAAACTATTTTAGATACTTAAAATTGTAAGTCCTACAAACAAATTTTTAACTTAACTTTCAAGCATTTTTAAAAATTAAAATTAACTTAAATTTTTAATTTTTGATTTAAATGTAGTTGACATATTATTTTCAAGTATACAGCATAGTGAGTTGACAATTACATACATTACAGAATGTTTACCACAGTAAGTGTGGTTACCATCTGTCACCAGAAAGTTATTGCAGTATTATTCGTTATATTTCCTGTGCTGTACTTTCCATCCCTCTGACTTGCTTATTTTATAACTGGAAGTTTGCCCTTCCTAAGTCCCTTCAGCTATTTTGCCCATTTTCGCCTCCCTAGTTTCTTCTCTGTATTTGAGTTTGTTTCTCTTTGTATTATTTTTTAGATTTCACATATAAGTGAAATCTTACAGTATTTGTCTTTCTCCTGACTTACTTCAGTTAGCATAATACCCTCTAGGTCCATCCATGTTGTGAATGGCAAGATCTCATTCTGTTTTATGGCTGAGTAATATTCCATTGTATGTATATACCGCATCTTTTTTATCCAATCATCTGTCTAATGATGGACATTTAGGTTGCTTTTATATCTTGGATATTGTAAACAGTGCTGCAGTAAACACAGTGGTGCATATATTTTTCAGAGTAGTGTTTTTGTTTTCTTTGGGTAAATACCCAGAAGTGGATCATGTGTTATTTTAATTTTTAAATTTTTGAGAAATCTTCATACTGTTTTCCATAACAACTGTACCAATTTACATTCCTTCCAATAGTGCATAAGGGTTTCCTTTTCTCCACATCCTTGCCAACACTTATTACTTCTTGTTTTTTTGATATTAGCCATTTTGATTGGTGTGAGGTAATATCTCATTGTGTTTTTGATTTGCATTTCCCTGATGATTAGTGATATTGACCATCTATTCATATGTCTGTTTGCCATCCTAAGTCTTCTTTGGAAAAATGTCTATTTAGGTCCTCTTGTCTATTTTTAATCAGATGAGTTTTTTTTTTTTATTTTTTTGGTATTAAGTTGTATGAATTCTTTATATATTTTGGATATTAACCACTTATCCGGTATGTCATTTGCACATTATCTTCTCCCTATTCAGGAAGTTGCCTTTTTGTTTTGTTAATGGTTTCCTTTGCTCTGCAAAAGCTTTTTAGTTTGATATAGTCTCAGTAGTTTATTTGTGCTTTTATTTCCTTTGCCTCAGAAGACATATACAGAAAAATATTGCTAAAGCTGATGTCCAAGAGTTTACTGCCTGTGTTTTCTTCTGGAGTTTTATGGTTCTAGGTCTCACATTTAGGTCTTTAATCCATTTTGAATTTATTTTTGTATATGGTTTAACAAAATGGTCCAGTTTCATTCTTTTGTATGTAGCTGTCCAGTTTTCCCAACACTATTGAAGAGACTGTCTTTTCCCCATTGTATATTTTCACCTCATTGTCATAGATTAATTGACCATATACACATAGGTTTATTTCTTGGCTGTCTACTCTATTCCATTGATCTGTACGTCTGTTTTTGTGTCAATACCATACTGTTTGGATTACTATAGTTTTGTAGGATAGTTTGAAATTTGGGATTGTGATAACCTCCAGCTTTTTTCTTTCTTAAAATTGGCTGTTCAGGGTCTTTTGTGGTTCTACACAGATTTTAGGATTATTTGTTCTAGTTCTATGAAAAATGCTGTTGGTATTTTGATAGGAATTGTATTCAATCTGTAGATTGCTTTGGGTAGTATAAACATGTTAACAATATTAATTCTTCCAATCCCATGAGCATGGTATATGTTTCCATTTTTTTGTGTCCTCTTCAATTTCTTTCATTAACATCTTCTAGTTTTCAGAATACAGGTAGGTCTTTTACCTCCTTACATCAATCATGAATTACATACCTTTTCTCTTTTAAAATCTTTGTAAACATAAAAGTATTCTTCTTTCTTCTCTTCCTCAGGATGCAAAAATTGAAGCAGAAGAATTTACTAGACAACTGTATGTTGAACTCAAGTCTTCACCTCAGCCTCACCTAGTTCCTTTTCTTAAGGTAAAGTTGTCTGTTACTTTGAAGAAATTATTTGGATTAGATTATTTAAAATAATTTTTAAAAAATAATTGAAAACCTGAATATTTCAATATGAGAGCAGTTTAATGTGAAAATACTAGCAATGTAGGAGAGGGCTCTCAAATGTTGTCATCTGTTAACATTCATAGTCCATATTCTTTGGATTGGAACACTTTGAGAAAACAGAAGTAACACCTCATTCATGAACAAAACTTAATGATTATATTGTTAAAGCTTATATCCTCAAATATCTTGACTTTTCCATTAAAATAGGGCCTTCTGCTTTGTCCTAATAACTCATATTGTCTTAGAAATAAAAAAAATCTCATCGTGACAAATTTAGTGGGAGAGCTGTTATTTTTAAAAAACTGTTACTAGGCATACTCCTTTTGACGATTTGTTGAATTAAATAGAATTTTGATGTAGAACAGTAACTTTGATAACAAGAGACTATAAAAATTATTTTTTTTGGATATTCAGAAGCTGAAGAGGAATCGAATTGAAATTTATACAGTTATTAAAGACCTGGGATTATAGTGAACCACAGAGTCATCCCATAAATTTTGAAATAATGGAAGACAATTTGACTTAATTGTGTAGGGAGATGAAAGAGGTGCCACAGTGGAAGACTCCTTTTGGTTGCCTCATACAAGAAGAGTTGGAAGGAAAATGGGGCACCTCTTCATAAGGATATTAAAATAGTGGAAACTGTCACTAGAAGGGTGAGCACATTGATTAGGAGGATGCCAATCATGTGATATGAATTGTGGCTATAGCAACAGAATGTTTTAGCTAAAGGAGACTTGGTCTGGGGAAAGGCAAGTTGCAGGTTCAGCAAAATACCTAATAATATCAAATAACTACTGCCCTGCTTTTTGGATGACCTTCTTGATTGAGAAGTTAGAGGCAGTTCTTCCTTGGGTCCCTTTCAATGCCTAAAGTTCTGTGAGCTATAGGTGTCTATATGACACTGACAACTCTTGAATTTATCTGTATTTCATACTTCCTGGAGACACCATGGGGGAGAAGGAAGATAATCAGTAGGCTTCTATTATGTATCCTATGCTTTGCTAGATACTTTTTATTTTTATTTCTTATTTTATTTTTATTTTTTGATTTTTAATATTTATTTTTGAGACAGAGACAGAGCATGAACAGGGGAGGGTCAGAGAGAGAGGGAGACACAGAATCCGAAGCAGCCTCCAGGCTCTGAGCTGTCAGCACAGAGCCCGATGCGGGGCTCAAACTCACGGACCGTGAGATCATGACCTGAGCCGAAGTCAGACGCTTAACCGACTGAACCACCCAGGCGCCCATGCTAGATGCTTTTTAAATTTGCATTGTTTGCGCTTAATTTTCATATCAGTCTTTTGAGAATACTAGGTGCTAGATTTTATAGTAGATTTCCATTTTGGAGATGAAAAAAACTTTAAATTGACTAATTTTTTTATCAAGCTCACAAGTCCAGAATTTATTCTACCTGACTGTTTGATAATACTAACACTAAGTTGCCAAATGTTACACTAGGAAGTATTTGTGCTTTGTATGTATTTTTTTTAAGTTTATTTATTTATTAAAAAAAATTTTTTTTAACACTTATTTTTTATTTTTGATTCAGAGAGAGACAGAGGACAAACGGGGGAGGGTCAGAGAGAGAGAGGGAGACACAGAATCTGAAACAGGCTCCAGGCTCTGAGCTGTCAGCACACAGCCCGAGGGGGGGCTCGAACTCACGGACCGCGAGGTCATGACCTGAGCGGAAGTTGGACGCCCAACTGACTGAGCCACCCAGGCGCCCCAAGTTTATTTATTTTTGACAGAGAGAGAGTGTGAGCATGTGCATGTGTGTGCATGAGCAGAGGGAAGGGCAGAGAGAGAGAGGGAGACAGAACCACAAGAAGGCTCCATGCTGTCAGCACAGAGCCCAGCATGGGACTCAATCTCACAAACGGTGAGATTGGGACCTGAGCTGAAATCAAGGGCCAGAAGCTTAACCAATTGAATCACCCAGGCATCCCTTTATGTGTTTTTTAAGGATCTATTAAGCTTTGTGATTTTTTTTTTTTTTTTTTTGGTGAGAATTTTTTTCTCATTTTTGAAAGCTTTTGGACATTGAATGTGGCATAGAGATGCCACATTTAAACTTAACTCTGGCCAGCTGATCAAGAGATAATTTAGACATATATTTTTATTATCTCTTTGAGTCTCATTAATTAATTTATTTATTAAAAAAATTTTTTTTAATGTTTATTCAGTTTTCCGAGACAGAGCATGAGTGGGGGAGGGGCAGAGAGAGGGAGACAGAATCTGAAGCAGGCTCCAGGCTCTGAGCTGTCCAGGCACAGAGCCTGACGCTGGGCTCCAAGTCACGAACTGTGAGATTGTGACCTGAGCTGAAGTTGGACGCTCAACTGATTGGGCCACCCAGGTGCCCCTGAGTCTCATTATTTTAACATTTTTTTTTCAATTGTGTTTTTCTCAGGATCCCCTCATGTTAGAATTCTAGCTTAAATTTAATCAGATCACTTCATCTGTTCATGTGTTTCCAAAGCAGCTTGCTTTTAAAGTTTGGAAAAAGATTATGAGAGATTGTTTCTTACTTTCTTTTGTTACCATTTATATACATATTTGAAAACCTTCAGAGAGCTTTTCAATCCTTTTTAATAAAAAAAAAAGTAAAGGAAGTAACTATAAGAAAAGGAAGAACAATGGTTCTCATTTGCTTCTTAAATAAAGGCAGTCTGACTGAATTTAAATGTCAAAACAAGGAAACCTTCCAAACAGCCCTTGAATTCACCAAAAGATAACCTACTATCTTGCCTCCTTTTCCATTTTTTTTTTCTTTCTTAAAAACAAAATCCCCAGGGACAAAAAGAATGTTCTACTTTTTAGTTTGAACACCCTTTACTCTTTTAGAAGGGTGTAAGGGACACCAATGTAAAATCCTGTCAAAATATTCTAGCTTGGGGAACCTAAGGGGCTCAGTCAGTTAAGTGTCCCACTTTTGATTTTGGCTCAGATCATGAGATTGAGCCCTGAGTTGGGCTCCATGCTGAGTGTGGAGCCTGCTTAAGATTCTCTCTCCCCCACATCCCCCCAAAAGACTCTCTCCCTCCCTCTCCCTCTGCTTCCCCCCCCCCCCCCCGCATGCATGCACTCGCATTCTATCTCAAATAAATAACACAAATGAATAAACAGACAAATAGTTAAATAAATAAATGAAAATATTCTAGCTCAATTAAGGAAATTGACCTTGTTTGTATTAGTTTTATTTTTGTTTTTTCTTGTATTACTTTTATTTTGATTTAAGACTGTCTATCCAAAGCTTGAAAGTTGTTTACCAAAACCTTTTTTTGGATAGATTCTATTGTTATAAAACAAACTTATAGATACTAAGATTATTAGTGATCTATTATGGGGTATAGGTAAATATAAACAAGTATACACAGTGTTTTTATTTTACTAAATTGATATTGAGGTATACAAAATAAGTTTAATATTGGGAGATAATTTCCTGTTGAAAAATAAAGCACTTTGGGGCTTTAAATTGACTGTATCCTGGATTTTGACAGGATATGAATATGAAGTGTTACCAGATTTCCTCAACTGAAACACCTGATATACTTTTGATTTGTTTTATGTTGTAAAGCTATGAAAAATACAAAGCTATGAAGTACTAAATCCTTTAGTTTTAGTAGCAGTTGATTTATTTAATCAGGTTCTTTTTTCTCCCGTTGCTAGAAAAGTGTGATTGCCTTACGACAACTCATGCCCAACTCTCAGAGCTTTATTCAACAGTGTGTTCAGCAGACCTGTAGTGAGGTTGTCATTGCTACCTGTACCACAACAGCAGCCACTTCTCCCGTGGTGACAACAACAGTTTGCTCCATCCAGCCTGAAAAACCCATCATTGTTTCTGGAACAACAACAGCCAGCACCGTGTCAGTGCCAGCTCTGAATCCACTTGCTGGCCCAGGGGGAGCAAAACCAGGAGTTGTGACACTTCATTCTCTGGGTCCACCTGCTGCACCAGGAGGAACAGCAGCTGGAACGGTTTTGCTTCAGACTCCAAAACCACTGGTGACATCTATACAGAACACAGTCACAACAGTCTCCCTCCCACCTGAGAAGCCAGCTGTCTCTGGGGCAGCAGTCACGCTGGCTCTCCCTGCGGTGACTTTCGGAGAACCTTCGGCAGCAGCTGTCTGTCTTCCGTCTGTGAAACCTGTCATGACCTCTGCTGGGACCACATCTGACAAGCCTGTCATTGCTCCAGTCCAGATAAAACTTGCACCACCAGGCCCTGTCCTTTCTCAGCCGGCTGGTATTCCACAGGCAGTTAAAGTCAAACAACTAGTGAGTAAAGTTCATTTCTTCCTCAGTTTCTTCTTTTGAAAATTTCAAACATTCAGAAAACTGGCAAGGCTAGTAAAACAAGCCCCTGAGTATCCTTGACTGGCCTCACACTTATTACCGTATGTGGAAAGTTAGTATTGGTACAGTTATTTTCCTAGTTGTGCCAACAGTGTCCTTTACAGCTACTTTTTTTCTGATAGAGAACTGCCTGTTACATTCACCTGTCTTTTCTCTTTAGGCTCCTTTAATCCAGAACAGCTCCCCAGCCTTTCATGGTTGCTCATTATCTTGTAATAGTTTAAGTGCCCAGGCTAGTTGTTTTGCAGAATGTCCTTTGTTATGTCTAATTGTTTCCTCAAGTTAAGATTCAGACTAAATCTTTTTGACAAGGTTGTTACAGAGGTAATGTTATGGTAACAGTTCTCAAGAAAAATATGCTAAGAGGGGAGGGAAACGGTGAGGGGAATAGATGAGTATGAAGCTGTGTTTTTTCCTAAACTTGGTAGGTTAGGAGGTTCTTGGATGAAAGAAACCTTAGCTATTTATCAATTAGTGTTGTTAACACTTAGAAATAAAACTGTCAGTTATTTTACCAGTTTATTTGGGAAGAGCAGAGTATTAGATTCAGGACAAGCAAGCTGTGGCAAAATCACAGGCATATCTAGAGAACAGAAGAGAATGGCCTTGTATAGAGGAAAGGAGGAAGTTGGAAAAGGCTGTTATAATCAAAAGTCCTTTGGAGTAAACACAGTTCGATGTGTAGTAGCTTCTCCTTGGCGGAGTTGTGACAGTCTCTCTCATCGGCTGGGCTGTTGCTGGGCAAGATGAAAATCTTTCTTCCTCCTGCAGTCGTAGTAAAGGATAGGTTTCTTCCTGTTCAGAATGCAAGGTACCTCTCTTTGTGTTGGGGTCTGCAGCTGATGACTAGTTGTAGGGTGTGAGAGGTTCCCCTTTTGGCTTCCTGGCTCATTTTCATGGGGCTTCTCCTTATTTTCAGTGTTTAGAACATTTTAGTTGATTCAAGACAGATGGTGAGAGTATTGTTAATAACCTGTGGGAGATAGTACATGGTGAGTTAAGAATCACGTTTCTTGGGGTGCCTGGGTGGCTCAGCCGGTTGAGCGTCTGACTTCGGCTCAGGTTGTGATCTCAAGGCTTGTGAGTTTGAGCCCCACATTGGGCTCTGTGCTGACAGCTCAGAGCCTGGATCCTGTTTCAGATTGTGTGTCTCCTCTCTCTCTGCCCCTCCCCCACTCATGCTCTTTATGTCTCTCTCTTTCTAAAATAAACATTAAAAAAATAAATAAAATAAAAATTATTTTTCTTTTTGCTTACCTTATACTGTAATACCTGTTACACTAGCTGTTCTAGTATAGTTTTGGTAATTGCCCTTGTTTTCTTTTATAAATCTTTTTGTTAAAGGCTGTGTGTTGAATCTCTTTGTTTTAGTTTTTATTCTGCTTCTAGGAATAATAAAATCCAAGTAAACTTACTAGCCTTGTTTGTGTGATCAGGAGCAGAGGTTAGTATCTGTGGATGATTGTCTTTGAGGCAGAAGGTAGCAATGGGTGTAAGATGAAAGAAGGAAGATCAATATGGACAATCAAACTCCTGAGTAGGTAGGAAGTAATAGCCATTTCCTGGGTGCTAATCTTTTTTTCATCCCTTCCTACTCAGGGTCTGATTTTCAAATAAAGAAATGTGCCTGCCTTGCAGGGTTTCTCTTGGGTTGTCTGAATTTAATCTCAGACTTGAAACCTTTTTAGAAGCAGTGATTCTTAAACATCAGTCTGAGCAGCCAGCTTTGGGAACCACTGAAACAGAGTAATTGCCTCAAGGAAAGGCCTGTTTTTGGTAGCACTGAACAGAATTGAAATCCTCTTTACAGGTCATAAGTGATTCTTGAATCAGTGCTAATCTTTATTGAACATTTATACTATTATTAGTTCCTGAATTGAAATAACACTTTATAGCTATGTAGAATTTTAAAAGCATGTCATGTATTAACTATGGGTTTTAAAATAATTTTGTGATAAAGAAAAGGCAGTGAGAAAACTAAGACTCTGGAAACATTAAGTGACCCATCCACTGGCACTCAACAAGTATTGGATCTCAGACTAGAACCTAGTGTCTTTCCCATTAGAGTATGGTACTCATGGCAAGAACTTCTAGGTTTTTAGAGTGTCCTGAAACAGAAAAGTTATGTGGTAATAATATCTTGATAGCATTTATGTTTTGTAGGTTTGACTTGTTATACATTAGGAACAATTTCAGTAAAGAAAAAATGTAACAGAAAATCCAGTGGATGGTGCCTGGCTAGCCCAGTACTTCGAGTATGCAGCTCTGGATCTCAGGGTTGTGAGTTGGAGCCCCACGTTGGATACAGAGATTACTTAAAAACAAAATCTAAGAAAGAAAGAGAGAGAAAAAGAATGAATGAATCCAATGGTAAATGTTAGGGATTTTTTGACTTACTACTTTCATTTGTATAATGTGGAGTATTTTAATTTTTCTTGTGAATTCTGCTTTCTTGTTTTAGCCTTTGTTTGTTTACATTTTTTTTTTTTTTTAAGTAGGCTCCATGCCCAATGGTGGGGCTTAAACTTAGGACCCTGAGATTGAGGGTTGCATGCTCTACCTACTGAGCCAGCCAGGCACCCCGTTTGGCCTTTGTTTTAATTTTACTCAACACATTTGATGTCAGTATTCATACCTTCATATTTAAAAATGACAAACACTAGAGCAACTAGACACTGAAGATGCATTGTAATCTGTTTTGTAACACATTTTTACCTGGGGCACAAAACAAGATAAGCCATTCTGTATGGTAATGCCACAGAGAGGACTGAACTAGGATATTTTTTCAAATTAATGTGGAAAATTAATATTTACTAAAGTGTTTATTAGTATTAGGTGAGCCCATTTTAAACCATTGTCCAATTTAATCCCAGTTAGGTGAGAAGGAAAATAGGATGCTAGAAACATAAGAAAGTATTCAGTGCAGCTTATAAGAAAGATGGCAAATAATAATTTAAGATATGAGAATTGCCATACTGGATCAAATCTGTGGTCTGGGCAACTCAGGATGTAGTCTCTAAAAATGAGCTGAAGAATGGGGCACCTGGGTAGCTCAGTTTGTTAGGCATCAGACTTCATCTTGGGTCATGATCTCACAGTTTGTGAGTTTGAGCCCTGCTTGAGGCTCTGTGCTCACTGTGCAGAGCCTGGAGCCTTCTTCAGGTTCTGTGTCTCTCTCTCTCTGCCCCTCCTCTTCTCATATTCATGCTCATGCTCTGTCTCTTTCTCTTTCTCTTTCTCTCAAAAATAATAAACATTAGGGGCACCTGGGTGGCTCAGTCGGTTAAGCGTCCGACACTGGCTCAGGTCATGATCTCATGGTTCGTGAGTTTGAGTCCCATGTCAAGCTCTGTACTAATATCTCAGAGCCTAGAGCCTGCTTCGGAATTTGTGTCTCCCTCTCTGTCTGCTCCTCCCCTGTTTGCACTCTGTCTCTCTCTCAAAAATTAATTAAACATCAAAAGAAATTTTAAAAATATATAAATAAACGTTAAAAAAATTAAAAATGAGCTGAATGCAAGTATTACTGTTCAATGTTAGTTTTTAAATTTGTTTATTCCCTTTAATAATTGATTGTGAATTTTAAAATTCCTTTATACTTTATCTGTTTCTAGCATTTCTACTAATTTTTCTGGAAATTGTATAGGTTTCCTGCTTTCTAGATGTTTTCTATATCCATGCTTTTGAGCTATAAGAATTCTCTTAATCTCCCATTGCAGGGTTTAAATTTTATAGAATTATTGCTTTATGAAATTACACATTTTTATCCCAGATTAAAGAGGCCCTTCCCCATTTTTTTTTTAAATTTAGATTTATTACTATATGTTATCTTTTCTATCTCATTGATTATTGTATGTTAACCTCTGGGGATCTGCTTAAAGTTCTCATCAGAAGAATTGACTTGTTCACAGCTTCCATAGATGTAAGTTTTTCATTTTGTGCCAGTAGTTCATTGCTTTGTATATTTTAGTCCTCAAATGCTTGAATTATTGAAATGTGGACCTAATCAGTAGTTCTTTTGATTTCATCTGAGAATCTAGTTTTTATAAATGTTAATGTTATTATCTATTAATTCTAGCATAGCAGGTGTTATATGATGTTACACACTCTGACTAAATGTTAAGCTTAACGTTTTTACCTTTAAAGTTAGTGAAAGAGAGTGGATGATACGTAGTATAGTCTACTGATGATGGATACGTAATAAGTAGAAGCTTTCAGAAGTTTCAGCACTTAAACAGTTTTCTTAGGATATTTGTGAAAAAACTGTTTTACTCATAATTGAGCAAAAGCTAAATTTAATTTAAAGTATAATTTAAATTAAATTTAAACTTAATTAACAAAAGGTAGTTTAATAGAGAACTAAATTTTAATTTCAGTTTGGTCATTTTAAAAATTAAATTTGATATATTTTAATAACTAATTTTACCATATAAAAATTAAACAATGTCTCTAAAGTCCACAACATGTATGAATAAAATTCACGAATGAGAAAGTTAATTCAAAATTCCTGGTCTGTATTTTTAGGGAAAAGAAAAATGCTGATGATTTTAGAGAGCAAACTGAATGTTGCCACTCTTAGTAGTAATATTGTATTATATGTTGTTAGTTCAATATCTTTAAAAACAGTTTATACTTGGAGATAGGGCAGGAAGCTTTTATATTATCTTGGATATTTTTCTTATTTCAAATATATATTTCCCCGAGCACCTGGGGTGGCTCAGTCTGTTGAGCATCTGACTCTGGATTTTGGTTCAGGTCCTGATCGCAGGTTTATGGAATTGAGCCCTGTGTCATGGAACCTACTTAAGGTTCTCTCTCCCTCCCTCATTCCCTCCCTCTCTCCCTCTGTCCCCTCTCCCTTGCTTGCACATGGGCATGTGCATGCGCTTTCTCTCTCTCTCTGTAGAAAATATGTATATATGTCTCTGTGTGTGTGTATATATACATATATATACACACACACACAAGACATACATATATATGACTCTTTTATCTGCATTTCTTCCTTAACAGAATTGTAGACATTTGATAAATAGTGGCCAAGTATGTCCAATAGTCATTCTCCAAATATTACTGTTTTGTGGACCTCAGATGAAAACAAGTACTAGTACATTATTAAATGTGGTAATTTTCCATTTCATTCCATTGAAGTAAAGCTGATTTCTTAAAACAAATTGATCTAGAATATTAGAAAAGATTTATTCTTGTTGCATTGTATTTTCCTCTGGTACCTAATTATTTTGAAGTAAGGGACCCATTAAAGAATTTTAAACAAATATATCTTTATATGAAATACTATATGAGATGTAACTCTGCTGACTGACTCTGACCAGTTTTCATTGGACATGGAGAAGTATTTTCAAGGGTATAAATTTTAGTTTCTGAGTATGCTGGTGGCCACTATATTTATTAGAGAAGTTAAAGTAAAAATTGAGTAGGAAAAAAACAAAACAAGGATCATTAATTGTTTTATTGGCTCAGGTAGTTCACTCTCAGTTTCATATTGGACTGACCTAAGGATCCAGATTTAAGCAGTTTGTATTTTTTTCTTTCTTTTTTTGCATTCTGTTAAGTGTGAGAAGAGAGGTAGAATTCCAGTTGATGGTTGTAGTCCCACTTAAATGGGACTGAGGAAAGTTTTGGTGAAGAAAGAGATTGAATTCAAGTAAGGTACCTTTATTTACCATGTGTAATTAGGGTTGCATAGAAGATTCTCCACATGCCACATTTAATCAGAGTTTATATAATAGTATATAGATTGATTAATGCTAGTTCATTTAAATTTACTTGAGTTTTTTTTCTTTTAATTGGCAAGGATACATTAGAATTGATGGACAATAAACTATTTAGAAACAGTGTTTACAGTATTAGGTCATCTTATTTTTGCTTTATCAAAGAAAATGTTTTATTATGGAAATTTTGAAACATAGCAGTGTTGAAGTTCATAGTGAACACCTGTATAGCAACCACCCAGATTCTGTTTATAATTACTATACTTGATTTATCATGTATTTATCCAGCCTTCAATCATCTTATTTGATGGTTTCAAAGACTTCTTCCTAAATAGTTAAACATGCATATTATTAACTACAGTTCAATATTTCCTGTTCTTTTTCTTTTTAGCTAAAATCTACATACAGTAACGTACACAAATTTTAAATGTACCATTGGATAAGTTCTGGCAGTTAGCGTATACTTCTGTGTAACTCAGATCCCCTACCAAGTTATAGTATGTTAACATCATCTTGAAGTACCCTTGTGTTCCTTCTCAGTCCCCACCCCAACATCCCCAGAAGCAACAACTCTTTTGATAATTTTCTCCCACAGATTACTTTTGCTTGTTCTAGAATTTCATATGAATCAAATCTTACGATAAGCACATTTAAAATTTAACAAAAATTAAAAATTTTTTTTTAATGTTCATTATTGAGAGACAGAGAGATAGAGCATGAGTGGGTGAGGAGCAGAGAAAAAGGAAAACACAGAATCTGAAGCAGACTCCAGGCTCTGAGCTCTCAGCACAGAGCCTGGCACAAGGCTCAAACTCACGACCTGCAAGATCATGACATGAGCCGAAGTCGGATGCTCAACTGACTGAGCCACCCAGTCACCCCTATAGGTTCTCAATTTTAAGCAGCATTTACAGATTCCTATAAAAGCTGGTGGCATAATTAAGAATTCATTTGAGCACATTTTTTAAAATGTTTTTTTATTTTAGAGAGAGAGAGCAAGCAGGGGAGGGGCAGAGAGAGAGGGAGACAGAGAATGTGAAGCAGGCCCCATGCTGTCAGCCCAGAGCCTGATGCGGGGCTCCAACTCACAAACCACGAGATCATGACTGGGAGCTGAAGTCTGACGCTTAACTGACTGAGCCACCCAGGTGCCCCTGAGCACATTTTTAAGAGTTTAGATGGCCCATTAAATTAAAGAAACAGCATGTTCAAAGGTTTACCAAGATTGAGTTTTAATTTAGATTGGGCATGGCAAATAAGTTTCAACTTTCATTGTAGGATTTGACTGGAGCTCTGTGTTAAGATTCTGAGGCTGAATGTGGGCATATAGAAGTGTTTAGTGGTGTATGCCATTGTCCCAGAAGGTAAGGAATTGTGGTACAAGAACCATGTATTAGCTGTTCCTGAAAAATGGTTGGCAACTAACTAACTTACTTTTATACTGCAGCTTTTGTTTAGTTAGGGTCTTCTATTTTCTGGAACTCAACCTTACTGAGTTCATTCCGGTAATCACATATTGAATAATGTATAGAAATTAGAGGAGATAGTAAGTGATTGAATCCAGTAGCTGTGTGTGCATGTACTACTTGAGTTATTTACAGATAAACATTTGATTGCTGTGTATTTATGAATAGGGGAGTAGGTGAGGGTTGAAATACAGAGAAAGCAATAGTTCCTTGTCACATATCCCAGAGCATAATGTAAAAATCATAATTAAAAAAAAATGTAAATTCAATCAAAAAAGTAATGTTATGTAGCCCTAGACCTATATTTCTATGAACTATTAGAACATTAATTTATTTTAAGATTCAAATAAAACATCAGAATTTGACATGCCAAGAGAAAAGGCTAAGGTATGTGCTACTTAGTGATTTTCCTTGCTAGTGGTTTTTTGGAGGGAAATTAAATAAAGGACTTAAGTTTGCAAAAATATAATACAGCTTTCTTTTGCTTGCCAAGTAGGAATAAATCTCTCTTCAGGTAAATTTCCATCTCTCTGCAATAATTTCTCAATCTCCATAAGATGCCTAATATTGTGGTTTTAAGTGGTACTTTGAAAGAACGCTAATGAATGCTCTTCTTTCTCACTCATTGTATTTTATTTTGTTCAGCAAGCGTGCAGTGTGCTGTACATGCTGCCCCAAGTGTCATAATCATTAAGATGAGGAATAATAGGGATCCAGGGTTATTTAAATCCCAGCTCAGAACTTTGTGATATGTATAAATACCACGTATCATATACATTTATATAAATATTTGTATATTCATAATATATATAATAATTATAAACATTTATAAAGATATATTTATATGTTTTTAACTGGCATATTTGTCTCCCCCCACGTGTATGATCTTGATCCCATGTGGGGCTGTAGGCAGGGCCAGGCACACCTGGGATCCTACAGGTGGGCACTGAGGCTTGCTTTCCCCAGCTTGTTCTTGTCAGGGCCACATAGTGGTGCCTCGGTCCCATGGGTGCTATCCCTGTCTGCCCCACCTCCACTCCTTATAGTCCAAGTTGCATACAGCCAGGCTGTGTAGGGCCCGCATCCACCTCAGGGACAGAGCTTCGGGCTATTACGTGAATACCTATCAGAATGGTATGAAGACTAACTCAAACACGTGTGTGTGTGTGTGTGTGTGTGTGTGTGTGTGTGTGTGTGTGTGTATGTATATGTATATATATGTATACGTGTGTGTGTATATATATATATGTGTATATATATATATATATATATTTTTTTTTTTTTTCCCCTTAAGAAAGAGAAGGATGCAAGTGAGCAAGGGACAGAGAGAGAGAGAATCTCACGAGGGACAGAGAGAAGCAGAGCTCACCGGAAGCAGGGCTTGTCGTTTTGTTGTTGTTGTTTGTTTTGTTTTTACATCGGAAGCAGGGCTCATGCTTACCTGATGTGGGACTTGAACTCTCAAAAGGTGAGATCATGACCTGAGCTGAAGTCAGATGCTTAACCACTGAGCCACCCAGGCACCCTCTAATAATATTTTATTACTGTTTTTCAAAATTAAAATACTGAAAAAGGATACTTAGTAAAGGTTATTAAGGAAGAAGATGTGAGTGAATGGGGAAAGAGGCCAGAATTGTTAGGATTGTTTCTGTTAAGATTCAGTCTGAATGCATAAATGTAACTGTGAATGCATATTTCATTGTAGAATTTATTATTTTTCTAGTAATATTAGTTTGAAAACTCAACTTCATTTTTCTAATTATAAATGTAGTATATGCTAATCATAAAAAAGCAAATAATGCAGATACCTATAAAGTATATATAAAATATATAATAAAGAAATACACAGCATCCAGGTGGCTCAGTCAGTTAAGTGTCCAACTCTTGATTTTGGCTCAGGTCCTGATCTCATGCGCCTGACAGTGCAGCCTGCTTTGGATTCCCTCCCTCTCTCTCTGCCCCTCCCCTGCTCATGTGCATACTCTCCAGGTGGCTCAGTCAGTTAAGTGTCCAACTCTTGATTTTGGCTCGGGTCCTGATCTCATGCGCCTGACAGTGCAGCCTGCTTTGGATTCCCTCCCTCTCTCTCTGCCCCTCCCCTGCTCATGTGCATACTCTCAAAATAAATGAAATAAATAATTAAAAGGAAAAAAGGGGTACCTGGGTGGCCCAGTCAGGCCTCTAACTCTTGGTTTTGGCTCAGGGCATGATCTCACAGTTCTGTGGGGTTGGATTCTCTCTTTCTCCCTCTATCTCTGCCCCTCTCCCACTTGCACTCTCTCAAAATAAATAAACTAAAAAAAAAAAAAAATTAAAATATCCAAATGGAGAGTTAAATTGGGCAGTGGATAGTGTAAATTTGAATTACACTCTAAAAATAAAACACAGTAAAACCTTGGATTGCGAGTATCTTGTTCTGCGAGTGTTCTGCAAGACGAGCAAACATTTCTAATAAATTTTAACCTGATCAATGAGTGATGCCTTACAATACAAGTAGTATGTGATGCCAAACATCACATGATCACAGCTGAGCCAGTGGTTCTTCTCTGTCTCTCTTCAATGTGGGATTGTGGGTGATCGTGTCCCATACTCAGATACTTGGTCTCAGGCCACAGCGTTTGGCAGAAATCTGATTTTTCAGAATGTTGGAAGGTGCCCACAACTGGCATCCTACCATTGGATCCAACTGTTGCATTGTGAGCAACAACAAGAGGTTATGGAGGAGATCTCCTATGCAGAGGAGGAGGAAAAAAAGGTGGAGGAGTCCCCCACTTCAAATGAGATTAGGGAGATGTGTACAATGTGGGAAACTGCAAAATTTTGTAGAAAAGCACCACCTGAATACTGCTGTAGCAGTGTGAGGGATGAATCTGTTTAATGACAAAGCAACGTCACATTTCCACAAAATCCTCAAAAGGAGGCAAAAGCAAGTGTCATTGGATAGGTTCCTTGTTAAAGTTGCACAAAAAGAAAAAGATTCCATTGAGCCAGTAAATAGCAGTGATTCTGTTAGTGATAGTGCAAGTCGTCCTACACAATAATCCTCGTTTCTCTTATCTCCCTCACACCAGCCACAAAGGTTTTCAAAGGTAAGTACAGGTTAATTTGTTTATTTTTCTTTTAAAAAAATTTTTTTTAAACATTTATTTATTTTTGAGAGACAGAGACAGATTGTGAGTGGGGGAGGGGCAGAGAGAGAGGGAGATACAGAATCCAAAGCAGGCTCCAGGCTCTGAGCTGTCAGCACAGAGCCCCATGTGGGACTTGAACTCACAAACGGTGAGATCAGGACCTGAGCTGAAGTTGGATGCTTAACCTACTGAGCCACTTAGATGCCCCTGTTTATTTTTCTTTATATGCTGTATTTTCTTTATTTTGTATTATAGTATTGTAATCATTTTTATATGAATGTTTTTGGGTTGTGGAACAAATTGAGTTCCCACTATTTCTGATGGGGAAATTCACTTGAATATACACATGCTTTGGATTACAAGCAAAATGTTTCCAGAACGAATTATGCTCACAAACCAAGGTTTTACTGTACGTTGTGTGAGAAAGTCCTATTTTTCACTTTTGAACAAGATAATTTTGCTACATACAGATATAAATTTTAGGTAGACTTTCTTGTTATGCTAACATAAAGGTATATTTACAGTTAGGTGAGCACAATCATTTGTTCTGTTACAACTGAAAGCTTGTTCTTTCCTAAAGCAGGTTTAGTTGAATGAGTGTATTAATAACTCTCATTGTTTCAGGTAGTTCAGCAGCCTTCAGGAGGTGTTGCAAAACAAGTGACCACACTTCCCCATTCCTCAGCATTGACCATTCAGAAATCTGGACAGAAGAAGATGCCAGTGAGCACTGCAATACCTGCCAGTCAGTTTCCTCCAGGTAGACCCCAACCCCCACCCCCGCATCCCTGGCCCCATAATGCTGGGTTTGGAACATGATGGGGTTTTGTGTTCTCTTTTTTATTTGTTATATTAAGAAAAGGTACTCTTTTAAAAGTAGGACCTAGGAGAGAGGACTGAAAAATCACTAGTACATTCTTTGTATATACATAGCTACTTTTTGGGGATATATATTTTAGAGTAGAAGAAGCAACTACTCATGGTATTTTGTAATTAGATAAAACAATGTATTAGTGAATAAAGCACTTTTTTTAATTTTCAAAAATTGCTATAGCTTTATTTCTTTTTGAAATGTACTTTTTCTACATTTGGAAATCAGTCTTAACACAAAAGAAGTTTCATGTATTTTTAAAATATGCAAATATAAATGATATATTAACATCACTTGTCACTATTTATGCATATTTTCATAATGCTGGTAATCCTATAGGCTGAAGACTGTATGAAAAGAAATTTTGATTTTTCTAAGATGATTTCATGCAGGGAATAAATTCATTGTCATTTTTGAGTTTAAACATAGTTCTAGGACAGCTTGAAATTTCTTTTGGTTATTCTGGGTATATTAAAAGCTGCTGTCCTGCATTTCTCCTAATATGGCATGACTGATTTTTTTAAAATTCTTTTTTCTTCTTTTGGTTTTATAGCTTCCATTTTAAAGCAAATTACCCTACCAGGAAATAAAATTCTGTCCCTCCAAGCATCTCCTATTCAGAAAAATAAAGTAAAAGAGAATGGAATAACATCTTTCAGGTAAAGAAAATAGTTAAAATTTGGTCTGGTTTAAGGAAGTAGTATTAACAAAAAATGGCAGAATAGTACTTATAAAATAAATATCTTGATGCCTTTTTAAAAAGCCGACAGTACTTTATTGAGTATAATTTATAAACAAGTGTATAAATCTTAAGTGTATAGTTCAATGAATTTTGATAAATATACATGCCTGTATAATCAAGATGCTGAACATATCCTTTACCTTCATGCTATTTTCAAATCAATTACCTTCTAACCCTTGCCTCCAGCAACCTCTATTCTTTAATTTGTTTTTTAAAATTTAGAGAGAGAGAGAGAGAGAGTGCACGCACACACATGACCAGGGAAGGGGTCCAGAGAGAGAGGTAAGGGGCAGAGAGAGAGGGAAAGAGAAGCAGGCTCTGCACTGACAGCGCGGAGCCCAACGAAGGGCTTGAACTCACAAACTGCAAGATCACGTACCTGAGCCGAAACCAAGAGTTGGGCACTTAATTGACTGAGCCACCCAGGCGCCCCCAGCAGCTGCTATTCTTATGTCCATCCCCACAGATCATTTTTGTTTATTCTTGAACTTTACATAAATGACAAATTGCATTAACCTTTTTGCATCTTTTTCCTCTCGGCATGTTTTTGAGATTCATCCATATCATTTTGAGTATTAAAAGATTGTTCTTTTGTATTGGTGAGAAATAACCTTTGTAGTCTCCTGTTGATGGACATTGGGCTGTTTCCAGTTTTTTTACAGTAATATGTAAAGTTGCTATAAACATTTATATACAGGGGCACCTGCATTTAAAAAAAATCACATTTATATACAGATTTTTATGTGAACATAGGTCTTCATTTCTTTGTAGTAAATATCTAGGAGTTTGATTGCTGGATCAGTAGGTGAGTGTGTGTTTATTTAAGAAACTACCGGGGCGCCTGGGTGGCTTGGTTGGTTAAGCCTCCGACTTTGGCTCAGGTCATGATCTCCCGGTCCGTGAGTTCGAGCCCTGCGTCGGGCTCTGTGCTGACAGCTCAGAGCCTGGAGCCTGTTTCAGATTCTGTGTCTCCCTCTCTCTCTCTGACCCTCCCCCCATTCATGCTCTGTCTCTGTCTCAAAAGTAAATAAAACATTAAAAAAAAAAAATTAAAAAAAAAAAAAAAAAAAGAAACTACCAAACTGGGCCACCTGGGTGGTTCAGTTGGTTAAGCGACTGACTTCAGATCATGATCTTATGGTTCATGAGTTTGAGCCGCACGTCGGGCTCTGTGTTGACAGCTTGGAGCCTGGAGCCAGCTTTAGATTTTGTCTCCCTCTCTCTCTGCCCCTCCCCCTCTTGTGTCCATGCGCACGCACTCTCCAAAATAAATAAATGTTAAAAAAAAAAAAGAAACTGCCAAACTTTACCAAAGGAACTGTACCATTTTGTATTTCCGCTAGCAATAATAAGAGTTGATTTGCTCTTCTACTTTGTCACCTCTTGGTATCGTCAGGTCTTTTGATCTTTACCATTCTAATAGGTGTATTATGGTTATTATTGTGTAGTTTTAATTTGCATTTCCCTAATGACTAAAGATATTGAACATCTGTTCTTGTATTTATTTGCTATCTACATATATTCTTTTGATGAAGTGTGTGTTCAAATCCTTTGCCCATTTTTTCTTACTGAATTGATTTCTTATGGTTGATTTTTTTTTTTTTTATGGTTCATTTATTTTGAGAGAGAGAGAGAGAGACAGCCAGCATGAGTGGGGGAGAGGGAGAGAGAATCCCAAACAGGCTCCTCACTGTCAGGGTGGAGCCCAACATGGGGCTCGAACCCATGAACTGTGAGATCATGACCTGAGCTGAAACCAAGAGTCAGACGCTTAACTGAGCCACCCAAGAGCCCCTCTAATGGTTGAGTTTTTAGAGTTCTTTGTGTATTCAAGATCTAAGCTTTTTACCACATAAGTAATTTGGAAATATTTTCTTTATGGTATGTTCTATCATTTGCCAGTGTTTCTCACAGAGCAAACATTTAATTTTGCTGAAGTTCAGTTCATTACATTTTTCCTTGTAAATTATATTTTTCATGTTTTACCTAAGAAGTATTTGTGTAATCCTAGCTTACGGAGATTATCTTCTATGCTTTGTTCTAGAAGTATTATAATTTTAGGTTTGTTCTTATATTGATATTCTAAAATTCCTGCCTATTTCCTGTATAAAAATTAGTGTGTGGATATTTTATTTTCTTCTTCCTCAACTTTCTTCCATTTTTAGTTGCATTATTTCTTTGTCATAATTTAAAATAATTTCTGCAGTAGTTTTTCTTCCTTGTCTCCATCTGCATTTTAGTTGTAGGTCTACTTTTATATTAAAATGATCATCATCAGCCCTTTCTCTGACGTTTTCTTAGTTATCTCTTCGTTGGAATGAACCAATTCTACTTGAGTTCCTCTACTCAAGAAAGGCTGATTAGTGTAGAATTCCCTAAGTTCTTGTATGTTAAAAAAAACCAAAAAACTGCTGCAGTGTCCTTGATACATGAAGGACATCTGGCTGGATATGAAATTAACATTTTTGTAACATTTTTGTATTGCGTTTTAAAAAATGCTTCTCCACTGTTGCTTGATATTTATGTTGTTTTTATGTATTTGATATTCTCATCTGAAGGCCTTGAATTTTATTCTTCATCTTTGAAATGTAATATTTTTGTATCAGGATATGCTGTGAAACATTGCCCATTCTGACTAGGTTCCCAATTGGCATGTTTAATATGCAGATTCTGCTCTCTTGAGATGCCTATAAAGTTTTCTTGGATTATAATTTGAAATATTAGTTCTAGTCCATTGTTTTATGTTTCACTCTTCAGGGGATGCAGTAGTATGGATTTTATTCTGTTTACCTCCCTTAATTTCCACTATTTTGTCTCTGATCTTTTATTTATCTCCTTTTCATTCCTTTGTTTTTTATGTCTCTCTTCAATGCTTGTTTTTTTATTTTTTAATTAAATTTTTTTTTTTATTTTTTGGAGAGTATGAGTCAGGGAGAGGGCCGAGGGGCAGAGGGAAAGACAGAGAATCTTAAGCAGACTCCATGCTTACTTAAGATTCTCTTAAGCAGATTCCATGCTCAGCATGGAGCCTGATGTGGGGCTCTGTCCCAGGACTCTAGGATCATAACCTGAGCTGAAATCAAGAGTCATATGCTCAACCAACTGAGTCACCCAGGCACCGCTGAACATCTTTAAAACAGCTGTTTAAAAGTCTCAGTCTAGTACATCTGTCCCTGGGTCTTTTTCAGGGATAGTTTTCTGTGGATTTTATTTTTCTTTTAATTGGTCATACTTTCATGTTTCTTTGTATGTGTCATGATTTTTTTGTTGAAAACTGGACGTTTAAATCTAATAATGTGGCATCTCTGGAAATTAGGTTCTTCGCATTCCCCAGGGCTTGCTGTTTTTTTGTTTTGTGTGTGTTTTGTTGTTGAAGGATCAACCTGAGGTATACACTTTAGATCTTAGATCATCTTTAGCCTTTGCTTTTCCCTAGGCATGTTTGATGACATTCTAATTGCCCCCATACATTCTGTTGCCTTTGAATGTCCTAGTCTTTCATGTTGGGCTTCCAAAAGAGGAAAATGAGGGCATGAGGAAAAATGGAGACTGGCCCTTTAAATGCCTTGGCTGTCCCTATGGCTAGAGGGTGAGGACCTTGCAACAGAGGGAGGAGTTGCAGCAACAATGGGCCACTCACTTCATTGTCTACATCTTTATGATCAGAAGCAACAATCAGTAATCCTAGCATATACTCCTGATATTTGGAGGACAGTTTTTTTCCTCATCCTAGTTGCAACAAGCTTTGTGCAGACTGCTCCAATACATATGCATAGTTGTCTGCTCCAGGGCTGCAGCCTGGGGGATGGGGAGCTTCTGCCAAACTAACAGCTGAAATTGACCCAAATAACCACAGTTTACCTTACCATCCCCTTGGAAGTTGGAAGCCTTCAAAAGATTCAGAAGATCCAAAATAGTTACATTAGACAGATTCCTGATGCTCTTTTGCCATCTCCCAGAATCCTTCTCAGAGTGCTTTTCATAAAGCTTTTTGCCTGGCTTCTTTGACTTTTATTTTGCAGTTTTTTTTTTTTTTAAGTGAATTGCATTTTTAAAAAAATGTTTATTTATATTTGAGAGGGAGAGAGAGACAGAATGTGAACGGCAAGAGGGTCGGCGAGAGACAGGCAGAATCCAAAGCAGGCTCCAGGCTCTGAACTGTTAGCACAGAGTCCAATGCAGAGCTCAGCTCACGAGCCTTGAGATCATGATCTCAACTGAAGTTGGATGCTTGACCAACTGAGCCGCCCGGGTGCCCCCTTTTGCAGAGTTTTAGTGCTCCATTCCTTAAGTGAAAAATCATCACACAATGTCAGGTCTGTTTCTTTGTGCCCCAATTCTTTTATAGGATCATGGCCTACACTCTGAGTCTTGGCAGCCTTGGCAGCCTTGAACTTTTTCCTGTCTCTCTATCCTCATGAGTTTGCCTAATGCTCTTTTGGCTTTTCTACTTAGTAGCTGCCCTCTCCATGGCTCCTTAGTGTCTTATTCCCTATCAAGAATTTGCACATGCCCAAAGGAAAAAACAGCATGGAGAGAATTGTGTTATCATGAGGAACCTCCTATCATGAGGTTCTCTTCTCTTGGAATTCTGGTTCCTCAAGACCTGGTTTTCCCAGCATTTATCTGCCTTCAAAGAAACTTTAAAAAAAAATGGGCTTTGTTAGTTTTGTTTAATCAGAACAATTTGTCTGTTGTAAGTGATAGTCTACAGCAGAAGCAGAAGTCCTAGTGTAATTCTTTACACTTTTGTGTATTGCAAATATCTATTGGAGTTAGTGTTTTCAGTACACTTTATGGTGTATTTTAAAGTAGTTGAATTTAGCAATTTCTTATATATTGAATTACTTATTGATGTCTTACCCTCCTTGGTATCATAAAGATACCTTTATGATATTCTAAAAATTTTAAAGATTTACTTTTCATATTTAAATCTTGGTCAACAGGGTTTAATTTCGAATTTTTTTAAATGTTTATTTATTTTTGAGAGAGAAGCAGAGAGAGGGAAACAGAGATCTGAAGCAGGCTCCACTCTGTCAGCACAGAGCCTGATACAGGGCTCAAACTCAAACCATGAGATCATGACCTGAGCTGAAGTCAGATGCTTAATCAACCTAGCCACCCAGGCACCCCAAAAGGGTTTAATTTTGGATTTGTTTGTTTCTATGACGTGGGGTAGGGATCCTACTTCACTCTTTCTCATATGCATAATCATTTGTTCCAACAACATTAATGAAGACTCAATGATCTGCAATGCCTCCTATGTCATATACACATGGATCTTTTCTAGGCTGTCTATCCATTTTAGTTAATCTTTTCATCTCTGCTTCATCTTTTTGGTTAATTTGTTTATTTCCAGTAGGATGCTTCTCAATTTACCATAACTTCAAAATAAATTTTGAATCTGTTAAGGTACCTCCTCTACCTACCTCTCCTTATTTATTTTCCTTCCTTTACTTTCATATCCCACCTCTCCACTCTTACTGATTTTCATGTCTGTTCTTGGGATTTTGCTGTTCCATATAAATTTAAGTATTTGAATTCCACCAGAAATGTCTGCTGGAATTTTTAATGGCATGGCCTTGAGTCTATTGTCCTTCAGCTGATTTCTTTATAATTTTTAGTCTTCTGTCTATAAACATGATTTATATCTTCATTTATGCATGCTTTCTTAAACATCTTTCGATAAAGTGTTAAATTTCATCTATAGGTATACACAGTTTGTTGAATTTATTCCTAGGTGCCTCTTTTTTTACTGCTATTATAAATATATTTTTGGTAATTGCCTTTTCTGTTACTACATAGGAATGCACATTGCTTTTTTTTTTTTTTTTAATCCTATGCCAACTGCCTTGTTAAGTTCTTATTTCTGATAATTTTTAGTTTATTTTGGGCTATTTATGTAGAAAGTGATGTCAGGAGTGATACTAGAATTATGGGTTGACTTTTTGTTTTCAACACTTTAAAAATGTTGTTCCCATAGTTTTGTGTGTATGTGTATATATTCACTTTTCAAAGGTAAAACAGACAGGGAAAAATCACCGAGTTAAACTACAGTGAAACAGCAGCACATTTGAAACCCTACTAACATCAAACATTGGACAATCAAATATTCATTGTTAGAAATTATTATAAAATGGTTAAAAACAAAATGTGGAATCATAAACATGAGCAAGTAATAATTTTCTATTAAAAAAATGAATATGGGACACCTGGGTAGCTCAGTCATTTGAGCATCCGACTTCAATTCAGGTCATGATCTCATGGTTCGGGAGTTCGAGACCCACATCCAGCTTGCTGCTGTCAGTGCAGAGCCTGCTTCGGATCTTCTGTCCCCCTCTCTACCCCTCCCCTGCTTGCACCTTCAAAAATAAATAAATATTAAAAAATAAATACAGTGATGAAAAAGGACATTTAGAAGTGAAAAATATAATTGCTGAATTTAAAACCTTGTTGGATGTGTAAATCAGATTAAACCTGAGGACCTAAAATGAATTTGCTTTACTCCAGAGAGGATTTGTGACTTTCTTGTAGGAACCAGGGTGACTGTTGACTTGGGACCACTTTAGCACCTGTTCTAGGGAACCTGACTGAACCCAGCAGTCTCAGATACAATTTCTCCACTTTATAAGGGGTCTGAGAACTAGTGCCAGCCACAGGCATTTGTCACTGAGGTAGTTTTACCGTTAGAGTGTGGTTATTGCTTATTTTTACTGACAACTTTTTTGACAACTTCTGTGCACCCAACATTAGAATGAAAATGTCTTATGCTGGTCTAGTTAGAATGCAGTGTAATTTCTCCTCAGTAAATCTAGTCCACTTACTGCCTGAAGCAAAAATGTCACCATTAGTATTTTCTCTGGGAAATTTCTAGCTTATTACTTTTGCTCATTTATCTGTTGAGTGCTTATTGCTTTCTAGACTTATACATATATATATTGGAGAGTAATTCTTTGTTACATATGTTGTAAATATTTTTCTCCCAGTCTTTTGTTTAACTGGCAACTTTGTTTTTAGTGTCTTTTGTTTTAGAAGATTTTAAACCACAATATTCGATTTATCACTCATGCTTTATGGCTTTTGAATGTTACCATTTTCTAAGAAATCCTTCTTCATCCCAAGCTCATATGTGCTTCCATATTTTCTTCCAAGATATGTATACACATCTTGTATATGTACATATACCTTTACCTTTTCAATAATTCTTGATTTTATCTTTGTAAATGTCTGCAGCAGAAATTACCTTTTTCCCAGTTGGAATGCCTGTCTCAACAGTAGTTACTAAAGAATTCATTATCCTTACCTTTCTGACTTGAGATGTCACCTTTACCTGATAATAAATTATCACTTATATAAGGGCACATTTCTAGAATTTCATTTTAGTGCAGTGTTTTTATTTTATTTCTGTGTTAACATTTTTGCATTTTCTATTATGATTCTTTCATTATTTGTTTTTATATCTGATCTGACAAGGTAAATCCTCTGTTTATTCCTTTTTTTTATCAAAGGTATCTTTGCTTTATTTTTCTACTGCATGTGAATTTTAGAAATTTAGAATATATGAACCATTTTTTATTGAGGTCATGTGATTAGATTAGTTTAAGGAGAATTGACTTTTTTTTTAATTTTTTTTTAACGTTTATTTATTTTTGAGACAGAGAGAGACAGAGCATGAACGGGGGAGGGTCAGAGAGAGGGAGACACAGAATCTGAAACAGGCTCCAGGCTCCGAGTTGTCAGCACAGAGTCCAACGCGGGGCTCGAACTCATGGACCGCGAGATCATGACCTGAGCCGAAGTTGGCTGCTTAACCGACTGAGCCACCCAGGCGCCCCAGAATTGACTTTTTTAAAAATGTTTTTTAATTCATTTTTAAGAGAGAGCAAGCGCGAACAGGGGAGGGGTAGAGAGAGAAGGGGACAGAGGTTCTGAAGCAGGCCCGTGCTGACAGCAGAGATCCTGATGCTAGGCTCAAACTCAAAAACTGTGAGATCGTGACCTGAGCCAAAGTTGGATGCTTAACAGACTGAGCCACACAGATGGCCCAACAATTGATATTTTTTTATGATGTCAGCTATCTTGAACTGTAGTTCTGTTTGTTGGAATTCAGTAAGGCTGTAGATAACAAGCATACTAAAAAACAGTGGCATGAGTCAGACCGAAGATTGTCTTACATTTGGGAAAACTGAAAGTAAGCAGATCATTGCAGATATAATGTTGCATGGTGTAAGAGACCCGGGTTTCTTATTCACTTCCTTTTTGTTCTTTAGACACACTACTCATGTTCCCACTGTACGTGGGCATATAGTAGATGTAATATTCCCTGGACTCTCTTTCCTCCGGTCTTCATTTGGCTTGGTCCTCATTTTAGTTTAGAAGTTAAGTCTTTAGACAGTCTTTGCTTAGCCAGCCAATGGAAAGTAGTTTCTTCATTCACACTTGCTGTCTTGTGAAGGACTCATCAGAAAATATCCTGTTTGTTTACCATTCCTTGTGTTTCCCACTCCTTTTAGACTCTCTGGGTGTTTATAGTCACTTTTATTTACCATTGTATACTGCATGTTTAGAACAAGGCCTGGTCCATAATAAACATTCAAATAGTTGCTGAAGTAATGAATTTTGAAAAGAGAATAGAAGTTTCTATAATCATAGCTATTTGTAAAGATATCTTTTATTTTTGCAGTAAGATACATTTTTTGTTTTGTGTAATGCTTTATAGTAATTTGGGTTATTCATGGTTTATGCATATCTTTTTAAAGTTACATTTTTTTAAACTTATGTTTGGTTTATTTTGGGTACTTAATGTCACTTCAGTTGTTAAAATGAAGCTTAAAAAAGACCCTTGATGTTGACTCTTTTGTAAAATAAGAGGAGATAATAGTGTATGCCATTAGATCTTGTTTTGACTTTAACTGGATGAGGTTTAATAACATAGGATTATATCTGCCTATTTTTTCAAAACTACTTGTTTAACTGAATAAAAAATTTTTTTTGTTCATGACTTTTTCCACTAAGAGAATTCTATTTTCTATTCTGCTTGTCATCGTACCTGGGATGAATAAGGGAACTTATTCACCAGGCACTTAACACCAGTACTTAAACACCAGAGGGAGCCAGAGATTCATGTTTTATTCTTATTTCAGCATTAGAAGTGACAAATATGACTGTACCTTTGCATGTTTGTTTAGTTAACCCTACTTAAACTGAGTGGCTATTTAATGATAATAAGGAATTATTATTGATTTTTTTGAAGATATGGTAATGCTTTAAGGTTAAGGTTTTTTTTAAGAGTTCTTATAGGAAAAAATAGTAAAATATTCATGGATGGATAATGCATATACATATTACCTCTGTTAGTAGGGGTTTAATGTGTTATTTTTAAACTTTTGCTTTAAAAGACACTTTTAGGAAAATAGCATAGGACACGTTACATGCTATTTGCATAGACAGTATTACTTCATTAGATTGGATATCCTTTCTTTTCTTATATTGTAAGAATCAGATTCTCTAATATAGATTAAACATATGTTCACCTTGCTTCATATGTAGTTTTTTCATCATGTATTTATTAAAGAGTCTGCTTTTCCTTATAGGTACAGGTATAGCCATAATACATATTGTTATATAACCTATGAAATAATACATATAGTTAATCTTTCCAAAGCAGGACTTTGGAGAGCCTCTAGTGACAAAAGAAACCTCTCATCTTGGAAAGATAAAGCATCAGAGTGAGCTATGCCCAGATTAGCTCTAAATCTAGAGTTAAAATTCAACAAAACAGTCTTCTTGGAGGAGTTGCCTTATACTAGATCTCAATAGAAATTAAGCTCTTAAACATTCTTCGCAGGAAAATTATATGAATAAAGACTTGGGAGAAAAGATATGAAGTCTTTCAAAGTTTTTGGCCAGATTTTGTCATAGTAAAATGCTGTTTAGGAAAAATGTTTGTACTTAGGTGCAGAATGAACTGGAAGAAAAGGTATTAGAGGTAGATGAAGCAAAGGTCGAAGTTACATGGGCAGGAAATAGGACATGTCTCTTTTATATGTCATGGGCATCCTCAAGAAGGATCAAAGCCAAGAGATAGTGACAATTGTATGGTATTATTTATAATAAAAATTTCTTAACAGTATTAATAATGGAAAATATATTAAATATAGGAAGTGGGTGGTAGATAGTTTCAGAACAATTTATAAATAAACAATTGCTAGTATAGCACAGGTCAACAATTTCAAAACTACCCATGAACTTACTGAGATTATGGATTTGTGGGCTTACCCAGAATAAAATCTCTGGAGGCTGAACCTTGGCAAGAGTCTGTATTTTAAAAATCCTCATAGTATTTCTGCTGCTCATTATAAGTTTGGGACTGTAAGTATAACCATCAGGTTTCCAAATATGATCTATAGAAAATAGTTTTGAAAATGAGGACTTTTTCAGGGAATTTGTGAAGTTAAAACAATTTTAATTTTAATACTACTACTACTACTACTACTAATGTTATTTGCCCTTTTCAGTATATTATTTGATTAGTGGTTCAAAAACTACAGTGGCAAAACCTCTGGCACCTTAGTATTATTCAAGGCAGGGACACAAAACTATGCTGGTAGCCATTCATTCTTTACCCTCACACACTCACAGAAAATGAAAAGAACCTAGGTGTTTTGTTTGTTTGTTTGTTTTTAATGAGATGTCATGCATTATTATTTTTATTAGGTCTCAACCCTTTATTAGGTTTGTTTTTAATGAGATGTCATGCATTATTATTTTTATTAGTATTCTGTGTGACAAAATAGGAGGTTTGCATAAAGCTCTTCTGCATTTTGGGGGTCTCACGGTTGTCTCAAGGACAAGTGCTTGCGCTTGTGTTTCAATTGTGAGCTAAACTAACCACTTTTCATGGAGCACCACTTTTACTTGAAAGAACAAAGAGCAACTGAAAAACAAATGGTGGTTATTTAGACTTGGGAATTTGTCAGATATTTTTGTGAAAATGAAAAAACGGAGCCTGTCACTTCAGGGAAAACAACTGACAGCATTTATTTGCCAGTGATAAAGTTTGAGCTTTTTAAGCAAATATTAAAAATTTGCAGACTTTGTATCCACTACCATGAGCTTAACATCTTCTCAATACTTAGATTTTCTGATAAGATTAGTGCAGATATTAACATGTGATTTTGGATTGCGTATGGTGAATCTAAATTTGGAAGATCTTTATAAACTCAGTGACACAATATTTTTCAGATTACCAACACATGATGTTACAAAACCATGCATTAGTTAAAGGTTCATCCAAAGTGAAGAGGGTCAATGGATTTTTAAAGAGATTGGAAAAATAGAGCACAATGCTGTTCTTCTGAGTGATTAGTTTTTAATTTTGGCATTGTTAGCATTAAAATGGTACTTATGTTAATATGTGATGGTTTCATTACTTTTCAATGAATAAATACTCATTAAAAAAAAAGATTTTATTTATTTATTTTGAGAGAGAGAGAGAGATAGAGCAGGGGAGGGGCAGAGAGAGGGGGAGAAAGGGAATTCTAAGAAAGCTCCGCGCTGTCAGCACAGATCCTGACGTGGGGCTTGAACCCACAAATTGTGAGATCATGACCTGAGCCAAAATCAAGAGTTGGATGCTTAACCAACTGAGCCACCCAGGTGCCCCCCAAAATATTTTATTTTTAACTAATCTCTGCACCTGATGTGGGGCTCAAACTTACAACCCTGGGATCAAGAGTCATATGTTCCACCAGCTGAGCCAACCAGGTGCTTCTACATACTCATTTTTGATTTCTAATATGGTTCTAGTTTCTAATACAGTTTTCATTCAAAATCTTATAACAGCTACAGTTTTCACCCAAGCTAGATAAGGGAATTGATGAATAGAGATGTGAACAAATTTGTTCAAGGTCATCCTTTTAATAACTGTCAGAACAGGGACTGAAACCTTGGTCTCTGACTCTAGAACTGGTACAGTTAGTTAGTTAATTAATTAATCAATTAATTAATTATCTTGAGAAAGAGCACAAGAGCCAGCAAGAGCAGGGGAGAGATGGGTGGGGGAGGGGGGTAGAGAATCTCAAAGCAGGCTCCATGGAGCGTGGAGGCTGACACTGGGCTCAGTCTCTGAATCTGACTGTCAGATCATGACCTTAACCAAAATCAAGAGTTGGACGCTTTACTGGCTGAGCCACCCAGGTGCCCCAGTGCTCTTAATTTTATAACTCCGTAGTTTTCCAAGTGTGGTCCACAGAGTGTGTACCTCACAGACACCTAAGTATGTTTGTTTAAAAACAAACAAACAAACAAAAAAAACCCCTCTATAATAGACCCACTGAACATGAATTGTGGGTGCTGAATGGGTGTGTATTTGATTGTGAGACCTGCATTTTGAACATACTCCTGGGTGGTTCTTAAAATCACTAAGGTTTGGGAAATCCTTCAGTATGTTACACTACATTTGAGTCAAAAGGAAAGACAAAAGGGATTTCCCATGAGAAAAATAACTTCACAGAGGCATGAAAGAGGAATGAATGGGGTGTTGTGTGAGTTTATGTGCTGGCTATGGTATAGAGGTTATGCTTGAGGGTGGTTAAAAAAAAAAAAAAGGATTGAAGGCAAAATTATTTTACCAGAGATTAGTAATCTAAGGGAAAAATTTGATCTTAAAGTAAATTTTTTCTTTATACTTTCTAAACAAATTTATTCTACTAAGTAATATATATATTTTGTACAATATTCAAAAGGAAAAAAGGATACACAATGGAAAAATATGGTTCTCCCTTGCTTCTTTTTCACTCTGCTACCCAGGTTTCCATTCTAGAGCCAACCACTGTTAGCAAATTCTTGTGTATTTTTCTGGATGTAATTTTCTCAAAATAGATGGTAGTATACAATACATCATGTTTTACATTTTGTTTTTTACAACTTAGTAGTAATAAATCTTGGAGATTGTGCTATCCCAGTGTATATTCATTGTGATTTGAGATTTTTATCAGTTACATAATGATGGTTACATAATAATGATAGTTAAGCTATTTCCAGTGTTTTGTGCTAGGAAAACAAAGCTGCAGTGGCTATCATTTCACATAATTTCTAGAAAGAAGTGCTTATTCATTTTAAATTGTCAGATAATATCAAGTAAATCTCCACAGAGGTTAGATTTACAAATTACGCTGAGCAGCAAAGCTTACAATAGCATATTTTCACATGTTCTGATGAACTTTATTAACAAGTTTTTGCCAGTCTAACAGGTGAAAGGTTATATCTTATATTTCTCTTATGAGTCAAACATCTTATTTTTGAGTCATTTTAAACTTTCTGTTAACTGAAAATTCTTGTGGTTTGTCCATTTTTCCATTGGATCATAGGTTCTTTCCTTAGTTATTTGTAGGAGCTCTTTGTATATTAAACTAATTCCTTTTCCCATGATATGAATTACTTCCTTCAATCTTCAGTCTAATATGTAGGGATTGTTATTGTCTCCATTTTACTGACAGTGCAGGTCTAGAAGGATTGATTTGCTTTATTTCATACAGATAATAACTGGCAGTGAGGATTACACTATGGGCAGTTCGACTTCTCATTTTTACCCACTGTTCTTCTCAGTATATTGTAATAGATAAATAGCACACTGTTCTGAATGCATGGAAGTTTCCTCAACTATTTACCATTTACATACTACTCTGCTAAGAATGAGAGAGGTGATAAAAATAATATATTTATTATACTTAATATATTTGTTGAATATAATCAATACAGTTAGTCTAGTAGGAGTTTAAGAGAAATAGGCTGATTTTTTTTGTATTTACAAAATAACCATATGTTCATTTATTTACCATTTATTGAATATTTACTATATGAAGCATAATCCTGGAAATGAAAGACACTTTCTGCCCTCATTCATAGGTTAATATGGGAGATAAGCAAGTAATCCAGTGCTTAAAATATGGTAGAGTAAGTGCTGTGGTGGAGTATGTAAAGACTACCTTGGAATATCCAAGTCCCCCTCCCAGACAAGTGGGGACGTGCTGTATTGCATTTCAGTAAAGTTATTAGTGTGTGTGTGTTGGGGGGGGGCTTAATACAGGTTATCCCTTGAAATATGCTGATTTTTAGAATAGGAAGCAGAGTAAAACCTACCATAACAGAGACAAAACATGCTCTCAGAAGTTAAAAAGTTGGAGCAATTGGGCACATGCTTTTTTTTAAAGTATCAGTATTAGTATTTTATTAGCATAAAAACAAAGTAAAAACATAAAAACAAAAGTTTAAAACAAATTAAAGTGGCATTTCTAAACTACGCGTTTGAAAAGGACTGGGATATAGCTAAGACTTTTGACAACTGAAAGATAATCAAAGAGGAGTTTGAAGACTAGAACTGGAAGTAGGGAATGTTCTGAGCAAGGCCAGAATCAGTATGAGCTGTGTGATAGTAATGGGAGGTAAGAGTGCTAAGTTAAGGTCATTACCTGGAAAACCTTGAATATCAAGTTAAGTTATTGGCAGCGTGAGAGATTTTTAAACAGGAGAGTAATATGATTCTCTCTACTTTAGAAGAATCAGTCTGGTGCTGGTATAGATCTTAAGAGGGTGGAAGAGATTTAAGAAGTCAGGCATAAGCAGTGGATAACTTTATCAAAAGCTAAAGAATTAGATCCGTTTTAGAAGCCAGATTGCAAGACATTAATGATAATTGGGTAATGCTTCTTTAATTTTTACATAGTAACTCATTACAACCCACAGAATCTTGAATTGGAAAGCTTTTTCTATTAAGGCATTATTAAATTTCCTTTTTGCATATCTTAAAAAGAAAACAGAACAGATTATTTTTCATAGTACCTTCATAAAAAGACACTGCATTAGATCAGAAGACTTGAAGATATAGTTCAGAGAGTCTCATTTTCTTCTTCAGAATTAAAACCAAACCGAAATCACAACTTTGCTTCAACATCAAAGCCTTTAATACTGTCCTGGCCTATCTTAGCTTTATTGATAATGCTGTTACAGCATTGTGTTGTCTTTTCTTTCCATCAGTCTGCCTCCTGTCTTAGAGGAAGTGTTAAATGGCTTGGGTGCTATTTACTGTGGCACCTTTTCCTCTTGCCTCAGTAGGGGTCTTCCTCTCTATTGCTGCCGCCCTCGGTAACCATAGCAACTGACAGCTGTACTAGAGGGAGCTGTGTTCAGCTTGGGGCCAAATAGGAGGAGGAAAGGCAGGCACGAACAAATCTTATTGGGCAGTTAGTTCCTTGCTTATTTCAGAGGAGGGCTGCAAGAAGATTCTTAAAAACATGGGACTGTCTCCTCATTGATGAATTCTGTTCATTTTTAGTACTCTGGTAGTAAGTACTAGTAAGTACTGGTAGTAAGTATGCCTGGTACTGTTCTCTGCAGCCTGTGTGTGAGATTTCAACAGGGAGTATGCAGAAACCCCTTGGAAGCAAATTGCAGTTTATAGGGCCTGTGTACCTGACAAACATCTGAGATTGTAAGCATTTGGTGTTGTGTACATGTGTGTAAAGACCATGTTTTATATACCTTAAACAATTCTACTTTTTTAAATGTTATTTTTGAGAGAGACAGAGACAGTGTGAATGGTGTGCGGGGGGAGGGGGTGCAGAGAGGGAGAGAAGGAGACACAGAATCCGAAGCAGGCTCCAGACTCTGAGCTGTTAGCACAGAGCCCGATGTGGGGCTTGAACTCAGGAACTGTGAGATCATGACTTGAGCCGAAGTTGGATGCTTAACAGACTGAGCCACCCAGGCCCCCCTACCTTAAGCAATTCTGATTTTCTTTTTAAGGGAAGATTGATGTTATATGTCTAAACTTCATGTTTTCTATTTCCAGGTTTCTTTTCCTACATGTTTATTTACTATTTTTTAAATATCACTAATAATTTTTATTGGGTAATTCATGTACATAGTACAGCATCAAAAGGTAGAAAAGAGTATACTGTGGTATAAAGTAAGTCTTTCCTATCCCTACTTCCCTGTTTTCCTCTCCAGAGAATTTCTCATTTATCTTTCCAGAGATATGTGAGGTTATACCCATATGTGTATGTGTGTGTGTGTGTGTGTGTGTGTGTGTGTCTGCGTGTCTGTTTGTTTCCCAAGGGACAGTTTCTTCTCTACCTCTTTTTTTTTTTTTTCCTGCTCCATAGTACTCCTTGGCAGTTGCTCTGTATCAGGTCAAAGAGGACTGCCTCATTCTTTTAAGTGGCTGAGAGGGACCTTTGAAAACACCTAATCTAAGTTACTCATTTAAAAAAATTTTTTTTATTAATTTTTATTTTTTAATTTTTATTTATTTTTGAGAGGCAGAGGCAGAGACAGAGCATGAGCTGGGGAGGGGCAGAGAGAGAGGGAGACACAGAATCCAAAGCAGGCTCCAGGTTCTGAGCCATCAGCACAGAGCCTGACAAGGGGCTTGAACCCACAAGCTGTGAGATGATGACCTGAGCTGAAGTCGGATGCTCAACCGACTGAGCCACCCAGGCACCCCTAAGTTACTCATTTTTAAAGGAAATTTGAGTCCTAGAGATGGTAAATAACTGGTTAGGTTTCAATTTTAGAGTGAACTAGCTCTTCATTAATGTGTAGTTGGCCTTTCTTAAAAAAAATAGATATTGTTTATTAAAGCAGGTTTAGGTTCACAGCAAAATTGTTCGGAAGATACAGAGAATTCCCCTAATCCCACACATGCATCACCTCCCTCATTATCAACATCTCCCACCATAGTGATCATTTGTCACAGTTGACAAACCTGCATTGGCCATCAGTATCCCTCAAAGTCCAAAATTTACATTACAGTTTGCTGTTGGTGTAGTACATCCTATGGGTTTTAACAAATGTATAATGATGTGTATCCAACATTATAGTATCATACAGAGTACTTTCACTGCCCTAAAAATTCTGTGTTCTGGCTATTCATCTCTCTCCTCGCTAAATCTCTGGCAACTGCCGGTCTTTTTAGTTTGCCTTTTCCAGAATGTCATATGGTTGGTATCGTACATTATGTAGCCTTTTCAGATTGACTTTTTTCACTTAGTAATATGCATTTAAGTTTCCCTGTATGTCTTTTCATGGTGTGACATCTCAATTTTTTTTTTTTTTTTTAGCACTTAAAACTCCATTGTCTGGATATGCCACAATTTATTTATACATTTAGTTACTGAAGGACATCATGATTATTTCCAAGTTTTATCTGTTATCTTTGAAGCTGCTCTAAACATCTGTGTACAAGTTTTTGTGTGGACATAAGTTTCCAACTCCTTTGGGTAAATAGAAGTGTGGTTGTTGGATTGTACAGTAAAAGTATGTTTAGTTCTGTAATACACTGCCAAATTGTCTTCCAGGGTGACTACCATTTGGCATTCCCACCAGCAGTGAATGCGAGTTCCTGTTGCTCCACATCCTCACCAGCATTTGATGTCAGTGTTTAGGATTTTGCCTTTTCAAACAGATGTTTAGTGTTATCTCATTTTAATGTATATTTCTCTGGTGAAAGGATGTGGAGCATCTTTTCATATGCTTCTTTGCTATCCGTACATCTTTGGTGAGGCATCTGTTAGGTCTTTGGCCCATTTTTTAATTGGTTTGTTTTATTATTGCTGAGTTTTAGGAGTTCTTTGTGTATTTTGGATAACAGTCCTTTATCTGATGCCTTTTACAAATATTTTCTCCCAGTTTGTTTAGCTTGTCTTTTCATTCCCTTGATATATCGGGTTTTTTGTTTGTTTTTTGCACTTTAAGGTAATCTTTACCCTCAACGTGAGGCTCAAACTCACAACCCCAAGATCAAGAACCACATGCTCTACTGACTGAGCCAGCCAGGTGCCTCTTGAGACCTGGGGTTTTTAGAAATATTTTTCACTCAGACCTTTTATTTTTTTATTTGGATCTTGGTCCATCTTTGGGTTTATGGTGTGTGCCATTCTTACACTTAAGATGTTTACATGTTTAGATGTTTCTGGAAACACTATGTAGGTGGCAAAATAATTCTTAGAACCATTTTTGGCATTCATACTTCTGACAGTACCTCTGTGACATTTGATAAGGCGGACTGCAAGCATTTTTGTATAGTTTCTTTGTATTGCATGTTTTATTTTTCCCTTTGTAAAGACTCACCTCTGAATGTTAGGGTTTTAAATCTGTTCAGATTATGAGACTATTGTTCTATCTCTCACTTTCAACTGCCGTGTCTAGCTTTCTTTTATTTATTTGTTTTTGTTTTTTTTTTAATCTCTCATATATGTTTGAGCATCGTCTCTTTCCCCCTCACCCCTAAACACTGCTTTTTAAAGTGGAACACCAGAGGCCTTCATTTCTTGAGTACTTGACAATTATAATTTATTTCCCTTTCCCATGCACAAATGCATTACCACAGGGAGTTTCATAATTTAAATCTATTGACATGAGACCACATGATATACCATTTGGCCCATGCAATAAAGAGAAGCAACATCTTTTTTATATAATCATGTTTGTGTAAATTATGTTATGCGTTGATAGGTGAGTTATGATCGGTAACCTGCTTGTTATTACATACGGTGATAAGGATGCTGTGAGGGAATTTTTGTATTTCTTTTCTCTCTTCTCTACCCTTAAACAGATACGCTCATCTTAGCACTGTAGCCATGTAGCAATCCTGTTAGATAAAAACAACTATTTAATTTTGCTGGTGCGATGCAAGGAGCTCAAACATATTTTGTGTTTTATATATATGTCATGTTAGTATGTGTGTGTGTGTATAATTTTATATCTTGTATGTAGACCTTTGCAGCCATTTGCTCGAGGATGTGGTTTAATGAATTCAGTTGGTACAGATGGAGCACACCAAAAGTCTCAGGCAGAAAATCATAACTAGTTTTAACCATTTGGTTTCAGAATAGTTAGTCAAGAAAGCTTCTTTTCAAGGGTCTTTATGTGGGTACGGACCTTTGAGGACCAGGGGATTTCTCCTGTTCCTCAGTGGAACAGTAGAGTACACTGGGGAAATCAGAGGGCATTTAATCATCTTGGATGAAAACAAAGAAGTCTGTTTTCATTTCTTTGTCTCTTCATTTCAGGGTATTTGTGGATAACTTAGTTTAACTCCCAAGTCCCTCATTGACTAAACTGAAAGACAGAGAGATGGACACTAGGAGACACAGTTGCTTCTGAATCATCTTTCTGATTAAATATACACTAATGGTTAGACATATCAATTAATTTTAAAAGCTTCCAGGGAAAGATAGCTATTGTTCAGTTCTCTTGCTTGGATGAATTGAGAAATTAATGTCTGTAGTTATAAGGAAAGATCTGTAATTCTTTGCTCTCTTAAATCATTCATGTACAGATCACCAACCACCACCACCACCAAAAAGCTATCTTTTTTTCCTCTTAGAGATGAAGATGACATCAATGATGTGGCTTCCATGGCAGGGGTCAACCTCAGTGAAGAAAATGCTTGCATCTTAGCAACAAACTCTGACTTGGTTGGCACACTTGTTCAGTCATGTAAAGATGAACCATTTCTTTTCATTGGAGCTCTACAAAAGAGAATTTTAGACATTGGTAAGTGCAGACTTATGATTGTTGACCTGAGAGTACTGTCTGTTCCAGGGAAAGTATTATCAAAAGAGACAGCCTGGGTTGGTGTTCCTGGAACTCTAAGGCTTAAATAAGGCTGTGGAAAGAATCAGGATTTCATGGGTGTTCTAGAAAGAGGCGTTTCATTTTAAGAACTACTAATGTAACTTAAATCATAACCTACTGTTTTGGGTTTAGATAATAGAAGTTAATATTTTATTTATATTTCTTAGAAAAAGATGTGTGTATTTTTATGTGAATTTGTACACATGACATACAATTTTTTTTCTGTCCTGTTCCTTTCTTGCTTGGACTTAAGTACATATGTATACATGTGCATGCATACATTACAAGTTGATGTTTATGAAATACAGAAACTGCCAAATATTGTGGAACAGAAATACAGAAGTTGAGAGTAAGTCCCTTTTTTTTTTTTTTTTTTTAAATCTCAACCCTGAAATTAAACTTGTTGCCCTAAAAGAACTAAATTAAAATACTAGGTGTCTTTCTGGGTCCAAAAGTAGCTATTAGATGGCTGCAGTGTGTAGAAGGAAGTGGAAAAAATGTACCAGTTTTGTTCTGGAGCCACACAGCTTTTTTGTTGTTCTTTAATACCAAACTTGTAGTAATGTGAGAGACTGCACTCTCCCCATATTGACTGAGAAATGAGACAGTTTGGAGAGAGAATATTGCCTGTGAGTTATCTCATTTCTTGTGTCCTAACCCTGGGACTTTTTGGAGTCCCTTCTCCCATATCAAATTTGGGAGGTCAATACTAGTGACCTTTGAGTATACTTTAGTAAGAATCTTTATTATTATTATTTTTGTTATTATTATAATTATTAAATGTTTATACTTGAGAGAGAAAGAGAGAGAGAGAGGCAGAGGATCCAAAGCAGGCTCTGTGCTGACAGCAGACAGCCTGATGTGGGTGGGGCTCCATCCCATGAACTGCAGGACCATGACCCCAGCTGAAGTTGGATGCTTAACAGACTGAGCCACTAAGGCACCCCAAGAATCTTTATATTTTATATTGAAGCCCTAACACAAAAATCTGAAGATTTCTGATTATACCCATGGTATTTTTTTTTTTTTTTTTTTTTGAGGGAGACAGAACGAGTAGGAAAGAGGGAGAGAGAGAGGGAGAGAATCTTAAGCAGGCTCCATGCTCAGCACGGAGCCCAGTGTGGGACTGCATCCCATGACCCTGGGATCATGACCTGAGCTGAAATCAAAAGATGCTCAACCAACTGAGCCACCATGGTATTTTTAAAGACTACAAAGTACATTACTATTACATATTTTAAATCTGTTTTGCAAAATAATAAATGTTTGATCTCCTGCACCTTTTTTTTTAAATCTCTAATGTAACTTGGGTATGTTATCTTTCTTTTATTATGAAAAACTAGAATTTATAAGCAGTCCAAAAGTATAGGAATTCAGAAGAGCTCTTGTTAAAATGTTTGGTGTTTGCTTGCATTTTGTTTGACTTTTCTCCGTGCCCTCTCCTTCTCCTTTTCCTTCTTTCTTCCCTTTCCTTTATTTTTATTTTTATTTTTATTTTTATTTATTTTTTAACTTTAGAGACAGAGCATGAGACAGGTGGGAAGGGGGCAAGATTCAGAAAGAGAGAAAGAAAATCTTAAGTGTACTCCAAGCTCAGTGCTCAGTGTGAAGCTCAGAGACCTAAGCAGGGCTTAATCCCATGTCCCTGGGATCGTGACCTGAGTTGAAATCAAGAGTCCGACACTCAGCTGACTGAGCCACCCAGATGCCGCGTTTTCCTTTCTTACCGTTTCAATTTCTTCTTTGCCTAAGTGTTGTGTACGGTATAGGAGCCAGTTCCTTAATTTTGGAAGACACATTTTACCATCCTGTGATGGCTTAGGAAACTTACTGGTAATGACTCCATGTAACTATATAATTATCTAGAGCTTTGGTAGAGTAGAAGTAGATACTTAGTTTTATTCGTTCCCACCCCACCCCCTAACAAATTTTGTTTTTAATTTGACTTAAACTTTGATTATATGATAGGAAAGTCTTTGGCATTGCAAGAACAGTTTGATCATTTAGGACAGGGATGGGCAATTTTTCTCTACAAAGGGTCAGATAGTAAATATTTGCCACTTTGTGGGCCATGTGGTTTGTATCACGGCTGCTCAACTCTGCTATTACATTGCAAGAGCAGCCTTAGAGAATATGTAAACAAATAGGCAAGACTGTATCCCTATCGAACTTCATATACAAAAAGAGATCAAATTTAATTTGCCAGCCTCTGTTTTCAAGAAGAATTCTGGGAACAGCTATTTGTATTTTCAGTCCTTAATAATCACAAATGTGTCACTTACTAGGATAGAAAATTGCAAAACTTCTTACTTCTGAATTACCTAAGCTTTTTAAAAAACAATAAAACTATAGAGTGAGTGGAATTATGTATTTCTAGGAATGTTTTCCATTTATAGTAAAATTCCATCTTTACAGAACAGATCAGAACCAGGGCTATTCCTTAATAGTCCAAAGTTCCAGAGAATTTTTTTTGGAAGGTTTTTCTACTTAAATGTTAGGATAGTAAACATGCCAATGTTTTTCCTTTTTTTGTTAATTACCTAAATTAAATTACAGACATTCTATAAAATCACATAACAAGCTTTCAAGTACCAGCTAGATTTTTTTAATCAACTATGTTGATTTAAAGAGAGTGTTATATTTAAAAGTGGGAATTTTTTTTTTTTTTTTTTAATTTTAGAGAGTGAGCACAAGTGGGGGAGAGGGGTTGAGGGGGAGAGAGAGGGAGGGAGGGAGGAAGAGAGGGAATCTTAAGCAAGGCTCCACATGCTCAGTGCAGAGTCTGACACAGGGCTCGGTCCCACAACTCTGGGATCGTGATCTGAGCTGAAATCAAGAGTTGGACGCTCAACCAACTGAGCCACCCAGGTGTTGTAACTTGGTAACTTTGTCATGTTTTATTATCAGTGGAGTAAAGATATTAGAACATTTGAGTGTTCGTTAAACCCTGGAATTGTCTGCAAATCCCCTCACTTGTTTATTTCTAATACTCTAAAACATGAATTTTTTTTTTACATAGGATAAACGATTTTATAAATACATATAAAATTATTTTTGAAGTTTCCCTCCAAAACACTACATATTTCTATGTGTTCATTTCCTTTCCCTTAGTCATGAACTGACATGTCATCACCCATCTACTTATGTTTAGTTGTAACTTTAATCATTGGATGATTTTGAAGTTGTGTCCTTTATGTAGAAGACCTCTGCTATTTATGTATGCTGACAGTTTTAGTAGAGTAGCTTTGGCTTTGTAGTGTTTTTTCCCTGCTTGAATCTAAAATTGGCGATGAATTCAGTTTTGCTAGATAGCAACGAACCACATTTTGAAGGTTTGGCTTAGGAGAGGCTAAATAGTTTTATATCTTCTTCCTGTCTGCTTTGCTATAGCCTGCATTTTGGACCTTGAGCGCTTTTTTGGAGGTTCTAGTAAGGGAATGCAGCTACTCACATACCCCTGACCAAAGAATGGCCCTCCTCTATCCAGTTCTGTCAGTTCAAGGAACATGTAGCTTTGGGAGGGATGAACAAGGAACACTGAGAGAGGAAAGGTACTGCACCTTGGCAGCCAGATCAGCCACACCCACCCTGGTGATCAGATGTCACAGCCAGGTAGCCCTCACATCCTATAGCCTATACTGTGAAGTTTAAGTTTAACATTTATTATGAAATAGTGTTAAAGAATGAATATAAGATTTGTTGGCTTTTAATTAAAGCCTATCTTTGCTATTTTGCTGTACTCATTCACACTGGGAGTATTTAAGAGTATGTTTCAGATGAGAGTGCAAAAGCAAACTCTTATGTTTGTTAAAAATAAACACAATAGTACTATTAAAAACTCATTTAAATTAGCCAACCTAATTGGCTATATCTTTAGAATTAGGTCTCTGTTGATACAGGTGGTTCACTGAGCTGAGGAATTATTACTCAAAAACTGATAAGATTGATTTATAAATGAGCCTTCTGCCTTTGGGTATGTGGTCCAAGTTGTTTTCTTGAATCTTTCTTCCTAGTTAGCAGAAAGAAGAATAGAAGTTTGGTTTATTTATGGAATGAGATATAGTGAGAGAGAAATTATTCAAATGGAGGAGTGAAATGATGAGGTTTTGAATCTATTTCAACTTATAAATTAATTACCAGGCCAGTTTATCAGAACATGAGTTAAAGCAAAATAAGCATGTTTGGTAATGGACAAAAGGAATGTAGGTATGTCTTGTAGACAAGGCAGTAACAGAGACCCACAATCTGAATTCATTGAAATAAATGTCGTAAATTGTTAACAGTGTCAAACAGGGCAAAATGTAATTTTCTATTTTTTTAATTACTGAAATTAACAGAATACGGCACTAATTTCTGCAGTTACCATTTTCCTCCCTGAACACTAGACTTGATTTGTGTTCTTATTAACTTTGTCCTATAAATGACCTTGCAAGGAGAATGATTCTAGAGGCTAAGTGAAACAATGTCTATATTTTCTGAGGCTTCAGGCTAGGTTTTATTAATGTAATGTCTAAGATCTTTGAAGTTGTGACTTTACCAGGAAAATCATAATCTCCAAACCTTTATTCATAATGGGTATGACTTCCAGGGGGAACAGAATACCTGCTGTGCTAATTATTTCAATTATCAGCCACTACTAAAACACGTAATGGATTTTCTCTGCTTCCACAGGTAAAAAGCATGACATTACAGAACTTAACTCTGATGCTGTGAACTTGATCTCCCATGCAACACAGGAGCGATTACGAGGCCTTCTAGAAAAACTGACTACAATTGCTCAGCATCGAATGACAACATACAAGGTAAAGGAAATCATTAAAGAAATACAGACTCTCCTCTTTCCTCTTTGTTGTGTTAAAGATAGTTTTTTGGTGTGGACTCATATTCTAAGTATATTTTTATAAAGGAAATGGTCAAGATGTAGTTCATACTGGTAGACAAAGTTTCATTCCTAATTTGCCTGATTTAGATGTGCTTACATGACAAATAGAGTTTAAAATTGTGTCCAAAGCTTTTGTGTCAGTGTAGATTGAGATATGCATCTGTTCTGCCTCAGACTTCTACAGCTTTTGATTAGGAGGGAGAATGTGTTAGAATGGAATATTGGATAGCTGTGTTCTCTTCAGTGATCTGTAATCTGCTAGCATTGTTGTTCCTTTTTAATAAGTTAAATAATTGCATTGAGTGCTAATGCTGGTGCCGCTCATTATCATTATTGGCTGCTTTTTAAACAAATTAAATGCAAGGATAGCCTGTCTTGTCCCTTGTGGTATGAACCAAATCGCTTGCCATCATGAAGATGAAAGCACTTGATTTATTTGCATTATGGTTTTGGTGGAGAGCAAATTTATTGGGTGGTGACGGATGAAAAAGAAAAAGATAACCTTTTCCTCCTATATCAAGAAATGTTGGCTAGATTTTGTGCAGCATGTGGGTTACCTTATGAGGTCTTGAGTTTGTGAGAATGGTCATTGTCACAATGTCTTTGCCATGGGTTAAAAGGAGCTCAGGGAAATATCAGTTACCACATCACTGGTAAGTTCCCTGGAGGAATCATTCTATTTTCTCTCCTTTCTGCTTTATTTAGAACTTTGGAAGAACTATTTATAGTTGTATAAATCTTTGTGAGAATTTGCTGGACTGGCTTAAAAATATGTGATCACGAGGAGAAAAAGCTGTGGGGAAAAAAAACACTTTCACTATTTTTGTGTGTTTTTAGAATTTGTCCATTTCTTCTTGGGCCTAATTTGTTAGCATATAGTTTTTTATAGTGTTCTCTTATAATCCTTTTTACTTCTGTAAGGTCAGCAGTAATGATCCCACTTTCATTTTTTAATTTTATTTCCTTAAAATATAAAATAGGTTATTGGTTTGAGATCTTCCTTTTTTTAATGTGGGCATTTACTGCTATAAATTTCCCTCTGAGCACTGCTTTCACTGCATTCTGTAAGTGTAATGTTCCAATGTTGGAACATTGTGTTTTTGTTTTCATTTATCTCTAAGTATTTTCTGATTTCCTTTGAGATTTCTTTGATCAGATGGTTGTTTGAGAGTATGCTGTTGAGTTGCCACATATTTGTGAAATTTTTAATTTCTGTTTTATTGTTGATTTCTAGCTTCATTCCGTATGGGCAGAGGAGATTGTGTGAGTCAATCATTTAAAATTTATTTAGGCTTATTGTGTGGCCTAACGTAGGATCTGTCTTAGAGAATATTCGACGCACACTTGAGCAGAATGCGTATTCTGTTTTTGGGGGGAGTATTCATAAATGTCTGGTAGATCTAGTTGGTTTATAATGTTAAGTCCTCTATTTCCTTATTGATCTTTGTCTAGGAATTCTACCCATTATTGAAAGGGAGGTATTGAAGACTTCAGTTGTTATTGTAGACCCCTATTTCTGTTTTTAGTTCTGTCATTTGCTTCATAAATTTAGGGACTCTGTTGTCTGGTATGTATATCTTCTTGATGAATTGACTCTTTTGTCAACATATCATGTCCTTGTTTATGTCTTTTAACAATTGTTGACTTAAAGTTTATCTTACCTGGTATCAGTATAGCCACACCTGCTTTCTTTGGTTATTATTTGCATGAAATCTTTTTTCCATCTTTTCGCTTTCAGTCTGTTCATATGCTTTCATCTAAAGTGAATCTCTTGTAAGGCAGCTTGTTGGTTTGGATAATGTTAGTCTCTACCTTTTGATTGGGGAGTTTAATCCGTTTACATTTAAAGTGATTACTCATAAGGAGGAACTTATGATATTTGACTATTTTTCTGTGTGCATTGTAGCTTTTTTTAAATCCCTTATCTGTTATTACTACCTCTTTGGTTTGATTTTTGTTGTTGTTGTGTACTATTTTGATACCCTTCTCGTTTCCTGTTGTGTATGTATTTTTAGATATTTTATTGACGGCTACCTTCGTTATTACAATTAACATCCTAAATTTGTAATAATCTAATTTGACCTATATCAGTTTACCTTTAATACTGGGATGTGGGGACAATAGTCTTTCTTTTTGGCTTTTTACTGTAACTTTTAAAAGTCTTCAAAATTTTTCCAGCCTGGATTATCCCCTATTCCCACCTCAGTCACTGAACTGTTTCAGAGATATATGAGTACACTTTTATTTATAGTGGGCAGTTTCTATATAAAACATAATGGTATAATTTAGTATGGAATAGAATATTTCCATGTAATGTTTATTATTCTGTCATCCAAGTCACTGTTGTGTGTTCCAGTCTTCAGATAGAATTCTTCTGTTGTATATTAATAGCATATGTTCTAAGGATTTTGTTGCCCAAGGCACAATGGATAATATCTACCCCACCTGGAACCTCAGTAACTTAGCTTAAAGCTAACACTTCCTTAACCATAACCTAATTGATTTTCCCCTGCTTGCCTTTCCCCACACTCATTACTTAGTGCAACTAATGCCACTGTCAGAATTTGTACTACATTATCATCCTTCTTTAAACAGAAGTAATAATCATTTAGTTACATTTGGATCTAGTTCAAAATTATATTTGTTTTGTAGACTTTGATCTTATAATAATCATTGTCACAGATTTAGCTCTGTCCTTACATTTTAGTTCATCCCTGATAGGATTTATTTTTATCTGTACAGTGTGGGAATTTTTACCCTATGAATTTCACAAAAACAAGCTTACTTTTATTAAAAGCAAAATCCCACCATCTCTTTTCATTTGACATCCATCTACTTTTGGTAATCTTTCACATGTTTAGATATAATTATCTAATTAATCATAGTCCATAAACTGAGATTTAAGTAAAGAAGTAGAAAGTGACACATGTGACACAGAGCTTTTGATCTTGCTGCCAGGTGTTTTCCAGCCGAAGATAGTCTTCTGCACGCCAGTGGTCATGGAGAAGCTTCAGTGTTTTCTAGTTGAAAGGGGCTTTGTGCTTCCTTTAGATGGGATAATAATAATGGTTTTATCATTTGGTCTGAGTCCTTATATTTTCATTGTTAAACCACCCTATTCAACGTAACATAAAGACTTGGGTTAGGCCTGTGTGGTAGACAGGAAGCAACGTGGTAAGATGGGGTTACTGTTGTTTAAATAAGTTTGGGGAATCACTAGGAATAGGGGAGACACTCATTTGCTTAGCATCTGTAAGAATAAAGGAAGGATGCATTAAACCAGAGGCAGTTGTATCTAAATTGGGAGAAGAAGAAGGGGTCTTAGCATGGGGATGAGATTGGGTTAAATTTTAGAAAGTCTGTGTTTCTTTTTAATTTAGTGTTTGTTGTCCTTTTAAAATTAAATTAAGTCAGTAAACTATCCCCAGAGTATCTGAGCACACAAATGGTAAAGATGAAGTATTTAAGAAACCACTGGTTATTATGTTTATGCCTCATGGTTGGCCTATAATGTATTCCATATTCTATCTTGTATTATTTAACTTTAAAAGCATTTGAGAATTCATTTTGTATTAAACATGAACTAAAATAAGTAGCACTAATACATCCTTGTTTGTTATACTACGGTAATACTCTTTTGATCTAGTTAAATACCAACAATAAAAATTTAATTTAGAAAGAATCTTGGGCATATGAAATCTCTTGGTCCCAGTTAATTGAATCAACCATAAGCATGGGATAAAACAAAGATGGGCTTGGTGCTATACCTATGATTTCCAAGCCAGGCACTGACTGTTACACTAAATGTTTAAAAACTTTAAGTTTTCCTGTTATACAGTCTCCCACAGGCTCTGTCCCATATTTTGGGTGTCTGATTTACTGAGATGACTAGATGGCAGGATATCTTAAATGCTGATTGGGAAGATTGCATCCGCCAATCCCCATCTTAGGTGTATTAGAAAGATAGATGAAGAAAATTTTAAAAATATTTAGATTGGAAAGCACTGTCTTACACTCTAGAATATCAAAATAAATAAAGCAGTGTAAATTTTATCATTTTATGGAGCAAATTAAGACAAATAATTATACTTCTCTGTTATGGCTCTCATTTATAAATTATCTACTTACTTTCTTTGACTTTAGTTTCTGTCCAAGTTCATAGCTTAAAAGAGTCCTCAAAACAAGGTTTAGGATATTAAATGTTTGCCATTTCATCTTATGTTCTATTTTGATTGAAGTTGTACTCACTTGTCAAGGTTAGACCAATCCAGCAATGGAAATGGGGGTGGTAACTTTCATCTTTGATGTATTTTTTAGTGAAGTGATTGTTTTTTTGTTTGGGATTTTTTTGTTTGGTTTTGATTTTGTCTTTGACAGGCCTGAGATTTCATTAAACATAGTAAGGTCTGCAGAGATGGGACAATAATTTAACTAAACAGATTTTAGATTATAGGTACATGCTTTCTACTTCTTGCTTTCTACTTCCTATTGTTAGGATTTGCTTGGCTTAATTCTCTTTTCTTCCCCCTTGTGGCTTTCTAGGAAAGCTCTGAAATTTGAATGCTTAATAACCTCTCAACTTTCAAGGATGATTAAGGTTTTTTTGTTGTTGTTTGTATTATCAGAAATACAAATATTACATCTTGAAAATTTAGCTCCCTATGTATGTTGGTATTATTGTCTTTAGCTGATTTATTAAACCTCATGTAGAATGTGTTGCCTAAGGATCATTAGGAATCTTTTTTTTTCTTTTTTTCCAGGCAAGTGAAAATTACATCCTGTCTAGTGATACCAGATCACAGCTCAAATTTCTTGAAAAGCTAGATCAATTGGAGAAGCAGAGAAAGGATTTAGAAGAAAGAGAAATGCTACTTAGGGTAGCCAAGGTAAGAGCCTCCATGATTTATGATTGAACGTGGCCTGGCAAGGAGGTCAGAATTGGCTTTATTGTTGGTTGACTGTCTTGTTTTTATTAAGCTTTGAGATTTCTCTGAAGGATTTCTTGAAATGAGATTACTAACAAAGTCTCTCACAGCCAGGATAGTGTCATACAGTGACTGTCAGCTAATTTAGCTTAATGAGATATAATCTTTTATCTCCTCATTCTCAATTCCTGTGTGCCTAGGATCATACCTACTACCCTTAAGTAAAAATGTTTTTTAAAAATGCTCAAGGTCTTTTTAGGGATATAATTTGATATGTGCCAAGTTGAATCTGAGAGAGGAAAATTTGGAAATTTATGGGTAAAATTAGGATTAATTAGGATTATATGGAGCAAAATATAGCATGGGCAGAAATGGGTTAGAGAATGAAAGAACAGGTAAGAAGAAAAGTATTTATCTTATAAATATATATAACTATATTTATTTCCTTTCTTCTTTATTGAAACATTTTCCTGAACTGTTAGTGCCTGATGGCCTGAAAGCTGGTTCTACCATGGTTTGCATTTTGTTGCTTCACATTTCCTTGTAGTCCTAGGGCCTTTGCATGTAGTCATAAAGGTTGGGCACTAGACTTATTTTTTGTTTTAAACACCTTAGTTTTAATTTTTAGTGTTATTGTCAGTCTCCCATATCAGAGTATTTGTTCCTAATCACATACGAATCACCTGTTTAAAAATTAATTTATTTTGAAGTATTTCATACTTACCAGGAAAGTTGCTGTACTGTACAAAGAATCCTCCTCTCCTTTTCTCAGATGCCCCCCATTTTTAACATTTTACCGCATTTTCTCCATCTCTATCCTTTCTGCACACACACACACACACACACACACACACACACACTATCATTATTCTCTTTCATTCCTTTGTTGTTCTTTCTTTGAATTCAGAGGTGTTTTTTTGTTTTGTTTTTTTTTTTAGTATTTACAAGTAGTGCAATTATCATCTCTAATTAGCCTTTCTCTGAACCTTTTGAAAGCAGGCTTCAGCCATGATGTCCCATCACTGCTAAACATTCTAGCATGTATTTGTGAAAACAGGACATTCTGCTGTATAACCCTCCAAATCAGGCTGTGAACAATATAACACTGCCATGTAATCCACAGACCCCATTCAGATTTCACCAGCTGTCTCGGCTCATTCTCCTTTTCCTCCATGGTTTATTCTTCCATTCAGCAATATGTGTTTTATTTGTTGCCCTCTCTTTTTCAGACTCCTTCAGTTAGATTTCTGACTTTCTCCCTCATGTCTTTGACAAGTTTCAGGAGTATAGGCCTTACCATCTATAGGGTGACTAATAATTCCTGGGTTCATCTGATATTTCCTCATGTCTTAGGTCATGAATTCTTGGCAGGAATATATACATTCTTCCCAGCTGATTATATCAAAAGGCAACCTTGATCACCCAGTTGTGTGGGTGCCTGTCAATTCTCTTCATTTTAAATTTGCCACTTTCCCTTTTCTAATCAGTTTTTCATAGGAAGACATTCCAGGATTATATCAGTATCCCCTTCCTCATCAAACCTCTGTGTATCCACTTTAGCACCCACAGATGGTGTCTACCTGAATCAGTCACTTCTATGATGGGCACCACTTATAAATACGCAAATAGTGATTTTTAAATTCTCATCCTCTTCTACGTTTATTAGCATTCTATGTGGAAGAGCTTTCCTTTCTCTTTTATTCATTTATTCATGCATGCATTCATTGATATCTGTATGGCCTCTTGGATTTCTGTGTGATTCAACAGGTTGTAATCCATTACTATTAATTATTATTTTGATGCTCAAATTCCTCCTGAGTGGGAGACCCTTCCAGCTGGCACTTTTCTCTGTTACTCATGTTTCCCATCATTCCCTGAGCTTGTCCTTACTTTCTGACACAAGATGTTCCAGGCCCAGCTTTTGCTTGTCCTTCCTCAGCCCTGGAATCAGCCATTTCCCCTAAAGAATCTTGTGTCTTTTTAGTTGAGGATGTTGTCCAGAAACCAAGAGTAGAGCTTACAGTGTGCTCATTGCTAATGGGGTGTCATCACATGTAGGCCCTGTCAAGTGGACACATCTAGGAAACATACGTATGGTGTATATGTATGTACCCATGTATCTATATATACACAAACATACATTTGTAACTATTTGTGTGTATATGTTCTAAAACCATAATTTATATGGATACCTCCGACTCCAATATCCTAGGACTTTTTCTAGCCTAAACCTTTCCATGTTTATAAATACTTTCTCCTTAGTCAGATACTTGACTCTTGTTATCCTCAATTTATTTTCTTATGTGCTCAATTTACTTACTTGCTCCGTGTAACTAATCTCCAAAACAGCCATGCTGGCTGCCTTCTCTGTCTGCTACCACTGTTTCCCCTGCCTTCATTTCATTGCCTGTGTAATTAGTAGCCATACTCACTGGCCATGCCTTGGTCGGTCTCCCCAGCCCTTCATCACCCCGCATTCTTGGCCACTGGTCTATAACTTCATGTCCCCAACCCTCACAAGGAAGTGGTGCACCACAACCTTATCACTGTGCTGTTTCTCACTGCCTCAGTCCCCATGCTGACCCCTCTTGAGCTGGGAAGGACAGCTGGGGCAGGAAGATGCTCTTCCTTGAGCTGTCAAGTATTATAAGCAAGCACACAGTCAATGTGATGAGGTGGTTTATGCATATTTTATTTCCAATTACTGTGCTGTAAACAAAGTCATAAACTATTGAATACTTGTTTAGTTATTATTGGATATAATATAGTCTCATTCTCTCTTGGTTTTTCTTCCTTTGCCAGACTTCTAAATATTAGAGTATCCCAGGTTTTATGATTTTCCTCCGCACTCAAAATACCTTTTACTCTTAATAGGTTTTCCTAACTTAGTAAACAACACAATTGTTTTCCTTGATGTTCAAACCAGAAAACTTAGGAATCACCTTTAACTCCTTTTCCTCTCCCTACATCCAGTTTACTTCCTGTTCTGTTTCCCAGATGTAGTCTTCATCGTCTCTTTATCACCAGTGTCACCTCTCTGGTCTAAGTCATCTTTCACTTGGACTTTTGTAATGTCTCCTAACTGATCTTGTTTTCCTTTTACAATCCGTTTTTCATACTCTTGTCAGAATAGTGTTTTCATAACAAATCATGTGTGCCTCTATTACTTGAAAACCTCAGTGACTTCCTCTTGCATTTAAAATAAAATCCAAACTTCTTACCAGATCTTAAAAGGTACCCACCTCCCTCTCTGAGCTCATTCTATCCCTCCCTTCTTCACTCGTTTTGCTCCAGTCTTGCTGACCTTCTTTGAGGGTGCAAGTGTGCATCTTAGCTAATTAGGCATCTAAACCTGAAAGTTGAGTTCCTGTGTCCTACATCTGCTCTGGTCTTCATCCTCTCAGAAAGTTGGAATTCTCACCCTTCCAGTTGCTTAGACTAGAATCCTAGGAAATCATCCTTAATTCTCTTTACTTCACACCCTATATCCAGTTCATCAATAAATCTGCCTCAAATATATTTCAACCTGATCATTTATCATCATCTTCTCTGTTATGACACTAGTCCAAGCTGCCCTTCTCTTTTTCTAAAACAATGGTTGTTTTAGGGGCACCTTGGTGGCTCATTTGGTTGAATGTCCAACTCTTGGTTTTGTCTCAGGTCATGATCTCACAGTTTTGTGAGTTCAAGCCCCACATCGGGCTCTGTGCTGATCAGCACAGAGCCTGCTTGGGATTCTCTCTCTCTCTCTCTCTCTCTCTCTCTCTCTCTCTCTCTCTGCCCCTCCCCGACTCCCTCAGTCTCTGTCTCTCTCAATAAATAAATAAACCTAAAAAAATAAAACAATGGTTGTTTTAGAGTAGTCTCCTCCATTGTTCTGTGTGCCTGTACCTCCAATCTTGGGTCCCTACAGTTCTGCATCCACTGCATAGCAGCCCGAGTGATCTAAGGTGTTGTATCAGTGGCATCTCACTCCTGTGCTCCAAGCCCTATAGTGGCTTTTTCTTATAACTAGAATTAAACCCCAACTCCTTATCATGGCCTATGTGGTCTCCAATCCATCTCTTTCAACTTTTCTCTATGTTCTAGCTACCTGGGCCTTCTTTCTTTACTTAATTTTTAAAGTTTGTTTATTTATTTTGAGAAAGAGAGCACACAATGCACGAGTTTGTGAGTAGGGGAGGGGCAGAGAGAGGGAGAGAGGGAATCTCAAGCAGGCTCCACATTGTCAGCTCTAAGCCTGACATAGAGCTCATGAGATCATGACCTGAGACAAAATCAAGAGTCGGATGCTCAACTGACTGAGCCACCCAGGCACTCCTCTTTCACCAAGCTTATTCCATTTTAAGTCTTTTGCAATGACTGTGCCTTTTGCTTGGCGTATTCTTCCCCCATATCTTTGCATGGCCGCCTCCTTCTTGTCATTCAGATCTCTACTCAAATATCACTTCTTTCAGATGTCTTTTCTCCCTTCCTAGCTAAAGAAGTACTACCCCCCCACACATACTCCTTCCTCTATTACATATTTTATTTTATTTTTATTTTTATTTGAGAGAGAGGGCAGGGTAGAGGAGGTGGGGGAGAGAGAGAATGTTAAGCAGGCTCCATGCTCATCACAGAGCCTGATGCAGAACTTGACCCCATGACCCTGGGATCATGACCTGAGCCAAAATCAAGAGTTGGATGCCCACCTGACTGAGCTGTGCAGGTGCCCCCAATTTTATTTTCTTTACTATAACTTATCACTATCAGTAATTGTTTTTTTATTTTCCCCATCATAAATGCTTTACAAATCATAACTGTATTTAATTTTTATAAAATTTATTGTTTTATTATTTTCTTAAAATATAAGTCTCTTGAAAGCAGGACTTCATCTTGTTATTTCATTTCTGTATCTCCAGGCTCAAAATAGGCACATAGAGTAGAATTTATACTATGAATAATCATTAAATACTGTTTGACTGACAAAGACTTGCTACTCAAATGTACCCATTTCATACTGGGGCAAAAATTATATACTCACAAATATATATACACATATATATGTACAGACACACATTTTTATATAAGTGCATATATACTCACTGCTTGTCTCTTAATATAAGTGGAATAATAAGGATTTTATCTTAGTTTGGGCTGAAGTGAAGTTGCTTTAACAGATAGGGGACGGGGTGCCTGGGTAGCTCAGTCGGTTGGGCGTCTGACTTCAGATCAGGTCATGATCTCATAGTGCATGGGTTCGGGCCCCTCAATGGGTTCTGTGCTGACAGCTCAGAGCCTGGAGCCTGCTTCAGATTCTGTGTCTCCCTCTCTCTCTCTGCCCTTCTGCTCATATACTGTCTCTGTCTCTCAAAAATATATAATCATTTTTTAAAAAGTTTAATAGAAAGGGGACAAAATGAAGAAGAAAATTATTAGCTTTGGTGGAGTCTTATGTAGGTATTTAATTAAAGTGTTTAAAATTACAAGGCACTTTTAAATCTAAACGGTTTCTTTCTTTCCTTAACAAAAATACCAATAAATCAGTAAAATGTATCCAGTAAATTTAGTAAATAAGAAAATACCTTTAGCTTTTATTTTGTTAGCTACCTTTAGGTAGCTGATGTTTCATTTCATAGAACACATATTTATAAGGAGTTAGATAACTTTGTTACAGAAAAAAGAATACTCTGCAGCATATTTTTCAGTGGACAAATGTTCATAGTTTCAGAAATGAAGTTCCCTACTGTTGGTTTCATCATAGTATTGCATACAGAAGATAGTTTTCTCCTTACAGCAATCCTGTAAGATTATTCATTTTTGGAATGTTGAACTGAATCAGTATGGAAAGCAATATTTAATAAACATTTATTGGGCATTTAATTGTGCACAGCATTCAAGTAAGTGCTTTGGAGGACCCAGAGATGACAAGATACTCTAATGAAAACACTGGGGTGTATTTCCTACTTAATTTTTTAAAATTCTACTTTGAAAGAGATAGTGATTTGGTTCAAAGTCCATCAGGTTCCTGATTTTATGTGATTTATTTTTAAGTTTTTATTTTAATTCCAATTAATTAGCATACAGTGTTAATATTAAGTTATATGCCAGTTAATCAGGCATCCGGTATACTGATTCAACAGTTTTATACATTGATTTTAATAGTCTTGGTTTTAATAGTCCTTGAAATACCATAGGTTTTTCCAAAATGGCTTCACCTGAAGATTAGCCAGTGTTGATTGCTTTCCTTCATTTGAGCCAACAATTATCCTTCTATTCTTTTCCTTCATCTGTACCATCCGTTTTTTAATTTTTAGTGTTCTAACAAGAACAGCGTCATGCCTCAACTGGACCTGACTGACATCGTTAGCATCATTTTCAGTATAAGCTTCCTTGGGGCTAGAGCCGCAGCAGCCGGCCCAGATGATGGGAGGGAGGGGGCGTAACGGAGGGAGTGCACCAGACTGGATTGAGGCATTTTCCCCCGGAGCTAAGGTTTTCAATCACAAGAGAAAATTGTCATTTATTAAATATTTAACGGCAACTATGGTGTTTAGATGCTAGTAATTTCTATTAAAATTTTCTTTTCCTTTGATAGAGTCGTTCCAATAAAGAAGATCCAGAACAGCTGAGATTAAAGCAGAAAGCCAAAGAGGTAGGACTTTCAAGTTACCATGCTTGTCTTTGTGTTGGAGGGAAGGTTGGCAGCTCTCTCCTGGCAATTAGGTCAGGGTTTATTTTGCTGTTGCATACCATTTGCAGAAGCCTTGGGGAAGGACAGGAACTGCTCAAGGCAAGGGCAGTACTTCAAATGAGGTCAATGAGTTATGTGCTCTCTTTTTAAAATTTATTTTCAAGGCTTAGGCCTGTCTAGAAATGGCTCTTTGTAAACTACAGTGGTGTACTTGGAGGAATATAATGTGGGATTAAAAAAAGAAAAAAAAAAAAGAAACTTCTGAGATTTAGCATCTGGGACTGTACAATAGGCTACATTTTTCCAGGGTAATTGTTCGTTTTGTAAATCTGATACTGCTTATAATTCTTTGGCTGGGAGGTGGTACTGGGATTTAGTTTTAAATGGAAAACGCCTCTGGCTTTTAATTTTCTGGGCCCAGCAGTTTTCTGTTCTGGAATGGAGCCCTTGTTTCACACAGTTCATGTTTAGCTGCAGGGGTTTTAGTTTATAGCTTAGACTGGTTAAGCTTTTACTCCCAGAGGCCTCTGCATAGCAACTGTAGAAATCAACAAATAAGTTCATTTATGTCTGCAGCCTCCTCTCAGTAGCTGACTTTTTACATTTCCCAATATCCATTTCCTGACTTTTCTAGCCCCAGAGAAAAAAGCTCCACTAATTGGAGCTTATTTTAATTGAGCCTTAATATTGGATCTCACTGGAGTTGCCCCCAGAGCTGCTGAGAACAGAAGGAAATGAAAGTACCTAAGGTTGAAGATGTGGTGTGTGTTTGGGTGTGTGTGAAATTTTTCACTTGACCTACAGATTCTTTTCCCTGCTGAATAAATCATCAAGCCTGTTCACATTTCTGATTAAGGATCTGACAGCAGACGATAATAAAGACAATTGAGGTGTGAGACGTGTGATATGGAGCTGAAGAAATTGGTTTCTATAGTTACTTGACTGATTTCATGCAATTTTTAAGGATCTTTGTGCTAAATAAGAGTGATTTCCTGAGCAACCTTTTTCCTTAACTGTGCCTCTTGAACTATGAAATTTGTTGTTGCTTAACATTGCAGCACTCGGCTCCTAGGTGCCAGCAGCAGCAGGTTATTTATGAATGTTTTCAAGGCCCTTATTGTTTGGATTAATGTAGGAGCTGAGGCAAAACAAATGGAAATCTAGTAAGATTCTTACAATCAGTGTGGTATGTTTTCACTAAAATAGAGAAGGAAAATGCATGAACTCTGGATGGAGAGGTTTCTTCTGGATTGAGATGAGGAGAACTGGAAAGGGAGAACATTAGAAAGGATTGAAGTCAGACACATTTCAACAACAGAACACTTCTAATACTCATTTCTGTTCAGCAGAAAATTTATCTAAAGATGCTATCTGAAAAAATTAGTATGAGAACTATACCCATTACCCTCTTTAAGCAAGCCTGGCTTCATAGGTATTTGGGAATGGACAACCTATTGTTCTGAAACACAAGCATTCCTCTTTGTTTCAATTAAGGACCGATTAGATGCTTATCTTACTTTCTTGTGATTCCACCCCCTTTTGGGAAAACACATATCAGAAAGCTTGCCCTTTTATCTTTAAAAATCTTATCCCATCTTTTCCTTTTTCAAAAACCTTCATTAACATCTGGATTGATTAATTTTTCCTTCAGGTTTGTATGGGATGGTTTTGTTTGGTTGGTTTTTCTTTTAATATTGTGTTTAATTGTTCCCTGAGGGATGAATAGGTGGACAGTCTTTTTCAAAGAAAATTGTAAAAGTAAATATGCAAAAAAAAAAAGAAAAAAAAAGTACCTCTTATGAGAGCAGGTGGTAGCAAACCTGTTTTTTCCCCTCTTTTTGCACCTCCATTTATTTTTTTTCCTACCAAGATTTAAAGGACTGTATAATTTCTTTCCAAAATATTTTGAAAGTTTTCTAGTTGCATACTATCCTAAATCTTTCAATTAAAAAAAAAAAAATCAAATACACTGGCCTCATTCCAAGAACAGAGCCACTTTGTATTAGTTGCAAACGTTTGATGAAACTGCAATATTGTCATTTTTGTGACATTTCCTTTGCCCCCTAGAGCTTTTAATAACTTTAGTATTCTAAGGGCCTCTAATTTAGAATCAAACTCACAGGGATACCATATTGTGTTTCGTTGCAAAAGTCATTGACTCTATCTTAATATAGTTGAACTGTTCTCTTGTGTGGTAATTTGTAAGGTTATCACTTGGGATGTGCTAATTGTTATCACACTAGTATAAACTATAAAGCTTTCATTTGTGATTTTTTGGTATTTGGTCTGTCTGGGAAGTTTTCTTTGTTCAACTGTGAAAATTAGTATGGATTCCTTTCAGTTGCTCAATTTAAAATTTGTTTGCTTTCTTTTTCCAGGTAACTAGCTACCTACCAATCTAGTCATAGGAAGTAGATTAAGGAGAATACCTTATGAATGCAGAACTCCAGATAACTATTTAGAGAAGTTGTAGGCTTTGTTGATCCTGAGAAATGTTTCAGCAATGTTTCTCACGTAAATATTAAATAACTTGAATCCCCTTCATACATAATTTTATAATCTATGGTGGTTTCAACCGTTAAGGATAGAGTTTTGATCTTGATCATTTCTCCTGGGTGTTTTCTTCTCTATTAATACCATTTTTGAGTCTGTTCATTCCTTTCTTGCATTCTGGGTATAAGGACAAACTGTGGTAAATCAGGCAGGTTTTTATAAACGTGTCTAATAATTTTTTTTTTCATCCTTCCCATCGACTTCCAATTTTGACATTCTTATTTGGAGCTTAAAAAAAATAGGCTGCCCTTGGGATTTGCCTCCATTCTAGTCTCAGTCCATTGAAGTGGCTCCTTCTGCATACTGTTCTTATTGACCTGACAGGTTATCTGTCTGTTTGAAAACCTTATTGTTGTCTGGCTAAAATGTCTATGGATATCCTTGTAATTCAGACATCTTAGTCTCAACTTTGGGGCTGTTTCCTGCCCCCCTCCTCCCTTTTTCTATTTTTGCCTGAGGAAAAAACCAACAATATTTTAGAGAGTAAGCACTCTATTGTAACTTTACATTTTAAATATCAATACTTTTAAATTCTGGTTTAAAAATTTTTTCCTACGTATGTTTCCTAAAATCGAAGTACTGACATTCTTATATTTTACCCTCTATTTGTGAAAAGTTTTAGATGGATTACTAATTGCCAAATTCTAACTTCAAGCAGGTAGGTACATCTTTGTTTAATGCAGCTGTAGGCTTGTTGAAATACGTGCTGTGTGTCCTAGATTATCATCTAGCCTTCGATGTTTTCCGTTCTTACCACATCATCCAGAATTCTGAGGAGCAAGCCACCCGACCTTGGAGTTCATACATCCTGATTCCTTAAACATTTGTTATATATACTGTGACCCTTCTTTCCTTTTGAATATATCCTTTTTCTCCTTTGGGAAATGTGAATTCAGCACATCTGTGCAGAATGAGACAAAGAATTCATTTACTTCCTTTTAACAACTCCTAGCATTCCCACTTTCATTTGTTACCAGACAATAGAGGAAAGAAAAAGGAATGCAAGACCTGTACCTGCTGGCACTTAGCTTCACAGTGCAACCAGTAGAAACTGTTATTTTGGTATGAAAAATACAAAAGATTTTTTTTTTTTTAATTTTTTCTATGTTTATTTATTGCAAGAAAGTGCTTGCACTTGAGCAGAAAAAGGACAGAGAGGGAGAGAATCCCAAGCAGGCTCTGTGCTGTCAGCACAGAGCCCGATACGGGGCTAGATCCCACAAACTGAGATCATGACCTGAGTCAAAACCAAGGGTCCGACACTTCATCAATTGAGCCACCCAGGAAGCCCCATTAGATGAAAAATTTAAAGATACGGCATCTGTGAAATGTGATAGTTAAGGCTGTTAAATTATAGCAATTTGTGTTTAAACTTATCCTAGGTCTGCATGAGTGAAAACTCATGGAACACTGGACAGGACAAAATGAAACTTGTCATTTTAAATATGTGTGTGTGTGTGTGTGTGTGTGTACATATACATTTTTTTTGGTCATTAAGAATCTATTTTAGCAATCCAGTTAATTTAGTATGGAGAAGACATTTGTAAAATGACAAGTTGTAAAAAGCTTGTGTACATAGAGAAACAGATGCAGACATTTCAAAGCATTGATAGTCTAGGACAGAGGTTCTCAAACTTTGGTGGACATGAGTATTATCTGGAGGGTTTGTTAAAATACAGATTGCTGCCCCCCCCCCCCCGCCCCCTTCCTAGTTTATGATGCAGTAGGTCTGGGCGAGGCTTGAGAGTTTACATTTCTAACAGATTTCCAGGTAATTCGCTATTGCTGCTGCTCCTCTGGAAATCACACTTAGAACCATTGGTCTAGGAGGAGAAGGAAGAGGACCTTTAAAATCCACCACTTTTATTTTCCCGTTGACTAAATGGTCATAGAAGGTCAAACAAAATACTGTGGTTTGGGAATCTAAGAGTTGGCATCTTGAACTGGCATTGTTCAGTTACCATTCAGTAAATTCTCTTCTGGGAGCTGAGAAATGGATATTTTCTCAAGAGATGTATATTGGTTGTATCTCTTGATTGGTGTACCTTACATAGGAAAGATAGTATTTTATTTAGAGCTTCATCAGAAGGTTACATAGATTAATTTGGAAGTATAGGATCTGTGTGGCCGGAGGGACATTCTACCCTTTTGGTAGAAGAGGTATGTATTATAAGAGAAATAGCATTGAACTAGAAGTCAAGAGTCTTCAATTCTAGATTCAACCTGCCATTGACTACATCTCACTTTGGGGAAGTTACTTTACTTCTTGAACTTAACCCAGTTTCCTTTTTTCTTTTTTTCAAACATCACAAGTAAGATTTTTTATTTGTCACCATTAAATGTCTGAATTTTTTTTTTGGGGGGGGGGACAGAGAGAGATAGAGCATGAACGGGGGAGGGGCAGAGAGAGAGGGAGACACAGAATCGGAAACAGGCTCCAGGCTCCGAGCCATCAGCCCAGAGCCTGACACAGGGCTTGAACTCACGGACCGCGAGATCGTGACCTGGCTGAAGTCGGACGCTTAACCGACTGCGCCACCCAGGTGCCCCGAAATGTCTGAATTTTAAACAGATTCTTGGACTGATGGCTCATATCCATCAGCTTGTTCAACTTTAGCACCAGTGTCATCCCCAGTAGCTTTTCCAGAACTACTGCCTTCACCATGAAGCTCCATGAGCTTTCCCAATTCAAACTTGGGCTTCTTGAGCATTTTTACTTTTCTAACAAAGACATCATGGAGTGGATAAATAGACTGACAAGCCTTCTCTGTGTCTTTTCCAATGCTGTCTGGAATCAGTTTATTGACCACTTCTTTCAAGTAATTTGTCTGCACCTCTCGAGTCATGGTTTCCATGATCTTTTTCCTAATTTGGCAGACCTATTGGTGCTGAGCATAAGAGGTCTTCCAAATCCAATTGTGGCGTTTTTTAGTAAAACCGACACAAAAGAAGCGAAGAAATTACCCACTGGTAGTCTTGACATCAACATGAGTTTCAATCATGGTCTGCCATTTTTTGACCATGGAGCACATTTTGTCCCGGGTAAGATCCATGCCATGGAAATTAGTCAGGTTTTGCCCTGAACATCTTCAGTAATTAGCTTCAATTTCCCACATGCAACTTCATCATTCTCCAGATCAGCAAGGCTTACTTCAAACACACGACCCTTGAGGCCATCAGATGCGATTTTGGTTCCTTGAGTTCTTGTGACTAGTGTTTTCCCAATATTTCTTGTATTAAACATTGCTGGTGCTTTTACATCATACCAATCTTTCTTTGAAAATGGATCAACCACTTTTTTCTTGGCTCCCTTTTTGCCGCCTTTCGTAAGATGCTTGTTCTTGCTGACCACCATGTGGCACTGCTCAGGGAGCCAAAAGGGCCCCAGTTTCCTCTTATAGTTGATCCTTGAATAACACAGGAGTTAAGGTCACTATCCCCCTGTGCAGTCAAAAATCTATGTATAACTTTTGACTCTCCCCAAATATATCTACTAATAACCTTCTGTTGATAGAAAACCTTACTGGTAAAATAAACAGTTGATTAAAACATTTTTGTCTGTTCTATATATTATATACTATATTCTTATTCTAAGGTAAGCTAGAGAAAAAATATTATTAAGAAAATCTTAAAGAAGAGAAAATACATTTCTAGTACTGCACTGTATCCCAAAAAATCATGTATAAGTAGACCCATGCATTAAAACCCTTGTTGTTCAGACCCTATTTAAAATGAACAGAGGGGTGCCTGGATGGCTCAGTCTGTTAAATGTCTGACTCTTGATTTCTGCTCAGGTCATGATCTCATGGGTCATGGGTTTGGGTCCTGCATTGGGCTCTGCTCTGACAGTGTGGAGCCTGCTTGGGATTCTCTGTCTCCCTGCCCCTCCCCAGCTTGCATGCTGCCCCCCCTCCTCAAAATAAATTTAAAAAAAATAATAATAAAATAAAGTGAATATAACAGCACATGTTCTGCTTATGTAACATAGCTGTCATAATTTAGGGAAAGGTGAGGTGTAAAAGGAAAAATAGTTACTTAAAAACATTAGCTATAGAAACATTTAAGATAGATGCCATCAAGCTCTTAAATAAGCTCGATACTGACCCATGGATATGTAATTTTTTTTCCTTTGTTTTTTTTTTTTCTTTCAAGAAGACTGGAAAGAAGGTTGAAAAAAAAGAATGTAAGGGGAAGACATGGAGGGGGAGGGTTCTGTAATCTAATACAAATTATATTTGTTTTAAACAATATAGAAATCAAGTATTGTGTTTAAGGAAGAAAGTGTCTAATTGAGATCAGAGAATGTGCTATTTACTGAAATGTAGAGATGGATTAGAAGGGCAGTCTAGCAAGGCATTGGACTCTACATCCCAGATCTCAGGTGTTCTGGACAGTATCTTGACATCATAAGAACTAGCATTAGTGGTTGGGAGAAAAAAAAAAATACTCAGACCATGTATTGTTAGGTTTGGTGGATTGCCTGCCTAATACTTGTCTTTTAGGGGTTGAAAGCGATGCTATGTTTCTATTGTTGTATCCCTGAATTTTAGGTGAGATGGGGGGGGGTAGTTATTGTTTTTTAACTTGCTTTGTTGGTTCTGTTGGTTTAGAATTCATTTGTTAATGGTGTTTAGTGTGGTATTGTTTGCTTCTTTTGTAGTATAATATTTTAGGATTTAACCTTGTTTTCCCCAGTAAGTTGCAGTAATTTAGAAGTGATTATTAACATTGTTGAGAATTTTAGAGTTTGGCCAATTAATTTTTACAAAGCATATCTAAAATTCTACCTAAATGTTTACTATTTAAAAAACATCTATTGGTGGTAGGGTTTTATTATTTCTATGTACACATAACGTTAACTGTGAAATCCAAGCAACACACTATTCGTAATTCTTTGCAGAATTCAAAACTAGATAGCGTACTTTATTTCTCTTATTTTTTCAGATTCTTTCAAATATTCTTATTTATTGGCAATAGCTATTTTCATTGCTACTAATGTATGTTTTTTGGACAGCATACATAAGCTCTGGGGGAGACATTAACTCATCTCTGAACTCTGTCCTTTATACCTTATTATCACTTTCTAAAAGTTCATAGCAAAATCAGACTGAAGATGATAGCACTTCATATTTCTGGATCATTTGTTTTGAAGGACAGCTCTGCTGTTGTCTCTTGTACTTTCAGCACCTGCCTTTTTTTTTTTTTTTCAAATATCTTGCCAGCCTTAAGCATGAAAAAGAAACACAGTTTTGAATTTCCCATAGTGTCAGTGTCATAATTATCTAAATAATTTAGTCCTTCCTGTTAATAATGTCCTTGTGTCCGTGGAGGGACTTGACTATATAATACTTGATTTATTCATTCTTTATGTGTCTCTAATTCTGCTTCAGTTTTGCTTTCCTTTTTCATTAATTTTTAAAAAAATCTTTTGTCTTTCAAAATTATGTGCTTAGCATCAGGAAGTACCTCTGTTGAACTTTACATCTGAGAGTTTGTGTGATCTTTAAGGTAATCTGTTAATGTGTTTTGGATTTGATTAAAGTGACTATTATCATAGTTGTACTTAAAAATGAACAGAGACAGATACTAAACATCAGGAATAAGATAATCTTCAACCACCATTGCTCTATTGCTCTCTAGGGCACTGACTTGGATTTTAGGGGACCTATGCTTATTATCAGAGAAGACTGTGATAAGGGAAATGAAGGCTTCTGCCTTTTTCATTAGCCATAGGAAGGAGTAAGGGTACTCTTAAAAGAGAACTTGCCAAGCCTGTTAGATCTTTTTGGACCAAAGTGTGTGTTGCTGGTGTAAGTAAGCAAGCAAGCTTTAAGTTTTATGAAACAAAGCTTAGTAGGAATATAATTTAACAGAAACCTGTTGTCAGAATTCTGGTTAAACCAGCTTTTAAAGGTTTCAGTTGGTGAAGTAAAAACACTTCCGACTGTCTCTCCCACTGAATACAGCTATAAAACCTGAACAGAATGCATGGAGAAGCTATGACGGTTTTGAAAACAGTAGGCAAATTGGGGAAAAAGATGAGACTTCAAAACACCACTAATCCAGCAGTGAGTTTGCCATCCCTCCTGCACCTCCCCACCCCCATTCTTCCTGCTGCTTGCTGTTGACATGGACAGTCACAGATATATATGGCAAAGCAGAGTAACTAAAGCCCCCAGCTTTCTGGCCAGAGGACAGAAAGAGGAGACTAGGGAGCCAGAAATTACTGGGAAGATTGTGAAATGGGAAGAGCTCAGGAAAGCAAGCCTGTATTATTATTTTAGACTCCTAGGCCCACTCTTGAGCGACACATTTTCATATGTGAATCTGATTCTAATCAGCATACATAAAGACTTTAAGAATGGAACTAACAGGGGAGATTTAGTAGCTTAGTCGGCTAAGCATCAGACTTTAGTTCATGGTCTAACAGTTCAGGTCATGATCTCACAGTTCATGGGTTCAAGCCCCACATCGGGTTCTGTGCTGACAACTCAGAGCCTGGAGCCTTCTTTGGATTCTGTGTGTGCGTCTCTCTCTGCCCCTCCCTTGCTAGTGCTCTGTGTCTCAAAAATGAATAAACTTTAAAAAAAAAAAAAAAAAAGAAGTGGAACTAACAGAGCAATGCTAGGTCCCAGACTGACCACCAAGTGGTACACATTTGGGACATATCCAGTGAGCACTACAAAGGCTTTGAAAACTGAACTCGTGTTGGAGCTTGAGCTAACAGAAGATACATTGGAACTTTTGGCCTAAATCTAACTGACCTGTTCTGCATACTAAAATTAAAATGTCATATTCCAAAGGATTTAAAGAAGACCCAGAGTCTTATAATATTTAAATTATTCAGGGTACTATTCAAAATTACTTGACTTAAAGAATCAGGAATAAATTTCTAAAATAGAAATTTTATTTTATTTTATTTTTTAAATGGAAATTTTAGAACTGAAGATAATAGTAATCAAAATAAAACACTTGGCTGGATAGTTGAAAAGAGACAAAAGAGGGAAGAGTCAGTGAACTTGAAGATGGACAAGTAGAATTTATCTAATCCAAAAACTAATGAGAAAACTGATCAAAAACAAAAAACAAAAAAACAGAGCCCCAGAGGCCTGTGGGACAATGACCAAAGGTCTGACATTAATGTTATTGAAGTCCCAGAAGAGAAAGAGTAAGATACTAAAAATATGTTTGGAAAAATAATGGCTAACAACCTCCCAAATTTAGAAAGACATAAACCTAAAGATTCCAGAAGGTCTGTGAACCCCCAAACAGGTTAATCACAGAGAAAGTCAGATTCAGTTCCATCTAAGAAAACTAAAGACAGAGAAAAAATTCTTGAAACTAGCTAGAGAGGTGTACACTTGTCTAATAAGGAACAGCAATTCAAGTGATTGTAGATTTCTTATCAGAAACCATGGAAACCAAAAGAAAGTAGCAAAATATTTTTAAAGTGCTGTAAGAAAAAAAACTGTCAACCAACCCAGAATGCTATATCCTGTGAAAATACCCTGCAGTAATAAAGGTGAAATAAAGACAGTGCAGGAACAAGAATAGAATCTTTTACCAGTAAACCTACTCTAAAAAAAAAAAAAAAAAATGCTTAAGGAAATTGAAGTTCTTCAGAATGAAGTGAAAATGATACCAAAGGAAAATTTTAAACATTAGGAATTAAGAAAAAGCAACAGAAATGGTATATAGTCTGCTTTTAAGCTTTTTAAAATATTAAAAATAAAAATTCTAACGTCAGAGATTTTCAGGGTATACATATGTAATATATAAGAAAATTATAACAAAGTGTGGGGAGTAAAAGGATATAAGGTATCTGTATTCCACTTGAATTGGTAAATTATGGATTCTAAGTAGACTGAAAGTTTAATTTTTTTTTTAAACGTTTATTTACTTTTGAGACAGAGACAGAGCATGAACGGGGGAGGGTCAGAGAGAGAGAGAGGGAGACACAGAATCTGAAACAGGCTCCAGGCTCTGAGCTGTCAGCACAGAGCCTGACGCGGGGCTCGAACTCACGAGCCGTGAGATCATGACCTGAGCCGAAGTTGGACGCTTAACTGACTGAGCCACCCAGGCGCCCCAGTAAGTAGACTGAAATTTTAAGTAAGTATACTGTAATTTCTAAAGCCGCCACTTAAAAAAAAAATCTATGGATATAGTAAAAAACAATAGGTACATTAAAGTGAAATACTTAAAGTTCAGATAACCCAAAAGAAGTAGGAAAAGGGAAACAGAAATGAAAAACAGAAGGAACAAACAGAAAAGAAATAATAAAATGGTAGACCTAAATCCAGAAACATCTAAGTTGTTCTATTAAGTGTAAATGGTCTAAATATACCAGTTAAAATATAGAGATTGTCAGAATGGATTTCAAAACCATGACTAAATTATATGTTTACAAAGAGACTCATTTCAAATGTAATGATGTAGGTAAAAGTAAAAGGATAGGAAGAATGCTTATGTTAGAGAAGAAGAAAGGTCTCAAATTAATAATCTAAGCTTTTATCTTAAGAAATTGGTAAAAGGAGAACAATATACATCCAAAGCAAGCAGAAGAAGGTAAATAATAAACATAAAAGCAGAAATCAATGACTTTGAGAACAAAAGGAAAAAATAGAGACAATAAAACCAAAAGCTAGTTCTTTTATGATAAAATTGACAAATCTCTAATTAGACTGAGAAAGAAAAACGATGTAAATCACCAATATCAGGAAAAAAGAGGTGGAAATCACTACAGACCCTGCAGGGTAAGGGAATACAAAAGAACAACTCCATGCAAGTAGTTCAACAACTTAGATGAAATGACCAGTTTTTTCAAAAGCACCATCTGTCAAAACTTAGCCAAGTAAGGTAGCTAACCTCAGTAGTTTTGTAATTATTAAAGTTAATTTATAGTTAAAACCTTTCAATGAAGAAATCGCCAGGCTTAGATCATTTTACTTATTAGTAAATTCTCCCAAAAATTTATAGAAGAATTAATACTGTGTCTCCACAATTTCTTTCAGGAAACAGAAGAGTTAGGAACTCTTCCAGTTCATTTTATGAGACCAGTATTATCCTGATAACTAACCAGAAAAACATTACAAAATAGGAAAACATTTCAGTATCCTTTGTGAACATAGAAGTAAACATCTTCAACAAAATATTAGCAAATCAAATATAGCATTATATAAAAATAATATATCATGACCAAGTGGAGTTTACCCCCCCAGGAATGCAAAGCTGTGTTAATATTAAAAAATCAGTGAATGTAATCTACCATATTAACAATCTAAGAAAGATCATATCAATTAATGCAGAAATACATTAGATGGATTTCAATATGTATTAATAAGAATAACTCTCAAAAATCTAGGAATGAAGAGGACTTCCTTAACCTGATAAAGTGCAACTATTGAAACCCTACTATTAACATTATTCTTAATGATGAAATGACTGAATGCTTTCTTCCAGAGATTAGGAAAAAGGCAAGGATGTCTGTTTTCATCACTATTACTCAGTGTTATATTGTCCAGACAATAAGGCAACAAAAAGAAAAATAGAGAAATTAAATATAAATAGTGTGGTTTTTTTGTTCTCTTAACCATGTCTTTTGTAGTGCAAGAATGTTTCTAATTTGTATGAAGTCTAATTTGTCAGGTTCTTTTTTTTTTTTTTTTTAAAGGACCTGTTTTGGGTGTTCTGTCTTAAGACATGTGAGATTTCAGAAAACCAAAGTATACTTTGTAGAGTGGGAGAAAATGTTTTACTACATAGGGAATTTTGATGACAGAGGTCAATTTAAAAACTTTTTATTTGTTGTGACTATCTTGCAGATGCTAATTTTCTCCAGGGAAAGACTTAAAAAATATAGCTGATTGTTTGATTTGTGCTGCAGGGTAGATTAATTAAAATCGCATTTTGTCACCTGAAGTTCCAGATTATGACAGCATCAGACTCTGAAACTATCTATACTTTTTAAAAGGCCAGCATCAACAAAGGACAGCTTACAACCCCTGAAAACAGTTTTTTACCAATATGTGTGTGTGTGTGTGTGTGTGTGTGTGTGTGTGTGTGTGTAAAACTACAGTTTAAAAGAGGGTTTTCTTCCCTGTAATTTGTGAAAAGCAAATGGAGAGTGGTTCTTAGTTAATTTTTTTTTTTTATTTTTAGTTATGTTTTCTGCTTTACTAAAGACTCAGTTACCTAGGGATTATTTTTGGTCTTTCCTCTAATACTATAAAATATCCTGAAGTGGTCTTTACTTTGTATCTCCTTGAGACTGCCTATTTCACCACAAACTTTACTATTTTCATCCTGCTCTTTTTTTTTTAATATGTTCAAAATTTGGTCAATTCTCTTTTAAAAAAAATTATTTTTGATGTTTATTTTTGAGAGAGACAGAGCACAAGCCAGGAAAGGGCAGAGAGAGAAGGAAACAGAATCTGAAGCAGGGTCCAGGCTCTGAGCTGTTAGCACAGAGCCCAGTGCTGAGCTCAAACTCACAAACTGTGAGATCATGAGCTGAAGTCTAAAGCTTAACCGACTGAGCCACCCAAGTACCCTGGTCAATGTTCTTTTTAAAGAATGTTCAATGTGTGTGTATAGGGTTCCTCAACAGGTTACTTTCAATTGGCTGTCTTAGAGCCTGATATTGTTTGAATAGTTGTTTAGAAACCAGTGGCAGGTTCTTTATTCATTTCTCTCCATAGTAATAAGATTTTGATGGTAACTGAACGTTCTTCTTCTTCTGGAGAAGCTTAAGGACCTCGTAGTGATGTTTTATTTTGACTTGGTTATCTTTTCTTTCTTTTCTTTTCTTTTCTTTTCTTTTCTTTTCTTTTCTTTTCTTTTCTTTTCTTTTCTTTTCTTTTCTTTTCTTTTCTTTTCTTCTCTTCTCTTCTCTTTTCTCTTTCCTTTCTCTTTTTCTTTCTTTTCTTTTCTTTTCTTTTCTTTTCTTTTCTTTTCTTTTCTTTTCTTTTCTTTTCTTTTCTTTTCTTTCTGAAATACCATTTGACACTCACCTGCCCTTGTGAAATGATACTATGGTTTCATGTATTTATTTTACAGTTCTAATGTCTTATTTATCTTTTAATGGAGCATCTTTCATGAGCACCTTTCATGAGTACCCACATAGTAAATAATTATATCTTGTAGATTTGGATATTCTGGGTTAATTATGATAAAAACTCTACAGCAAAATAGTACTTTCAGTTTTTAGCATGAAGATAAATATAGAGTAAATCCATGTGAAAGTGTGATCTATAGAAAGGGCTTGTAATAAGAACACTTGGCTCTGAGTTCTGTTTCTACCACTTATTTATTTATTTATGTAACCTTTATGAAGTTTTTCTAAGCTCTTAGGGCATGTCTTCCTTAGTAAAAAAAAAAAAGATGGTACATGGTACATATATGTATAACTTTCATATCCTATTATAATTAATATTATACTTTTTAATGTGGTTGTAAGAGTTAAATGAGTAAATTTTTAAGGAAGTAGTTTGTAAACCATACAACATAGAACTCTTTCCTATAATTTACAAAAACTGTCTTTATTTTCAAGTAACTTTTATTTTGAAAAAGTTGACTATAGTGTGGCCAGTTTCTCTCCAATTTACTGTTCAATTTATTCTTCAGGTATTTCTTACCTGTGATTAAACTAAGGATAAATTAAGCACTAGATGCCCTTTTTTTTTCTGGCTTTTCTTCTATTCTATACTTCTTCCTTACCTAAATTCTGCCTCTTATTGTTTAGAGATTCAGGACGAAAGAGTTTGTTGGAGTAAAGGCATTAGGAAATGATGTGCTCTTGACTGTTAGGGGAATTTATCATTTATTTTATACTGTAACTTATTTGGTAAAGAACACAGAAATAGGCTTAATGATCAGTTTCTTCCTCCTTCTGAGCATGACTCTGAAAACATTGACTTTTTTGTTGTTGTTGTTGTTCCATCTTCTAGTTACAACAGTTGGAGCTTGCGCAGATACAGCATAGAGATGCTAACCTCACAGCTCTTGCAGCCATTGGACCAAGAAAGAAGAGACCACTAGAATCTGGGTCTGGAAGTGAGGTATTGAAGTAATGTTTGTTATTTTATTTTTCATGTCAAGAAAGCAAGCCAAAAGGAAGCAAAGACATGTACATAGTTTATCCTACCTTGCATGCCGGTGCTGCCAAATGCTTGTTAAAACTCTCCTTTGCCTATTTTATAAAATATTAACTTTGCCTGTTTTTTTAGGATATATGTCACCTTGAACTTTACTCCTCTTGATTACTTATTTTATACTTCTTCCTTTTCCCTCCACCCACCCCCGTCTCTACTCATAATGAGTCACATTATCTCAGTTTTTTATTTCTGTGCATTCTTTCCACTGGTCTTAGATAATCCTCTTCCTACTGTATATCTAAATCGAGTTCATATCTTTTTTCTTAAGTTTTTTTAAAAAAATATTTATTTATTTTTGAGAGAGAGAGAGACCGACCCCGCATGAGTGGGGAAGGGGCAGAGAGAGAGGGAGACAGAGGATCTGCAGCAGGCTCTGCAGTGACAGCAGAGATCCAGATGTGGGGCTCCAACTCATGAACTATGAGATCATGACCTGAGCCGAAGTCAGATGTTCAACCAACTGAGCCACCCAGATGCCCCCAGTTCGTATCTTAAGATCAAACCTGCCATCTTTTTTCTTCCATGAACCCCAACTATGCATTCCTTCATTGACTTCTTGTCTCAGTACATAATATGTTTGCATGGCAGATTCTTCTCTGTTCCTTATATGATGGATATTTTTTCTTTGCAAGATTTTAAACTTTTTGAGCAGATATAATCCTATTCATTTGTATTCCTCCACAGAACTTACATACTCAATAAAAATTGTTAATTGTTTGATTAGCACCAAGAAAGGAGCTGACCTACATCACTAGAACAGTTATTTGATGTAATGTTAGATTTGTGGATCGATCATCAGGGTGAGATACAGGTACCACTGAGGTAGGGTCAGCAATAGGAGAGCTATGGCTCATCTGTTTTGCTCTGTAAAATTTAAATATGCTTTGAGACCAGCTCCTCCCTAACATATACCCTGAACATTGACAGCTCCTAAATAAATGACAATCATCTCAGTAGAGGAAGGATTTAAAAAATCTAGTTTTTCATTATAAATGTAATGAATGCAATATGTTCACAGGTCCCCCAAAAAATCACAGTATAAAAAATGTTTGAAAAATAAGTGTCCCTCCTCACAGATTTCTAGTTCCTCGTCTCCTGCCCAACCAGACGAAACCATTATTAAGATTTTTGACATAGCCTTCTAAAAATTTATTATGAATATGCACATGTATCTTATGGGTGTTCACAGATCCACGTGCTTGATTTTGTTTTTACTTAATTGTGATCAGACTATGCCTATTGTTCTGCCCTTGATGTTTTTTCCCCTTTTCTGTAATCTCCGTCACATAATTGACCTCCATACTTTTTAAAGGTATAGGACATTACTATGTGTAGATAAACATAATTTACTCAACCCATTCTGTAATGGAAATTTAGTTTTCTTCCAGAACATTCTTGTACTTACATTGTATAATGTAACTGTAGGCTAAATTCCTAACAATGGAATTCCTGGTTTAAAGGCTATGCATAACATGAAAAGCTTTTTGGAAAAATTCACACAAAAAATAAATGAATCCCCCCCATATACTCACCACTCTGGTACACCTACTATCAATGTATACCCAGTCTTATTTAAATCTGAACCAACTTTCTCTGGTTTTTTATACCTCAGGTTATTTTTTTTTTAAGTTTATTTATTTATTTAGAGAGTGAGCATGTGTGGGGAATGGGAGGGAAGGGCAGAGAGCGAGAGTGAGAGAGAGAATCCCAAGCAGGCTCCTCACTGTTAACATAGAGCCTGACATGGGGCTCAAACTCATGAACCATGAGATCATGACTTGAACTGAAATCAAGAGTCAGACATTTAACCTACGGAGCTACCCAGGTGCCCCTTCCTCAGGTTATTTTAGTTAGTTCTAGACTCAGTATCATTTTATCCATAAATATTGTTTGTTGCTTTTGATTTTTGTTACATATTTAAAAATGACCCTCTGAATAAGTTGTATCAGTTTTTAAATCCATTAGTTCCTATTTAACATTAACACAGATTATCTTTGCCCTTAGATGGTTGAAAATGTAATTTTTAATAGAATATTTAAATTGCAAGTAAAATTGAGCAGTTTTTTCCTATGTATATTGGTACTTTCAGTTTACTTTTTTCAACTGAGTTACGTTTTTCAATTGATTGAGAAAATGGAACACACCACACCCCTCCACCCCCCTTTCCAGTTGTCTAGGCTTTCTTCTTGTAAAGTTTTTTATTTTCCTAAAAAGAAGATCTTCTGAGTGTTTGTGCTCTGGTTTTCCATTCTATTTGGGAAGGCCTTTCTTAATTAGAATTATGTGTTAATACATTTATCATTTCACTTTTTAAGTACAAATCTTTGATTCATCCAGAATTTCTTTTGAGTAGGAGTTAAGATATGGCTTTATCTTTATTCCCTTCTTCTTTGTTCTCCCCCAGGCTCACAAATCGTCCCAATACTATTTACTCAATAATTCTTATCCCCACTGATTTGAAGTGCTACCTTTATCACACAGATTCAGTATTGAATACAAATTCCCATATGAATTTGGGTCTGTTTCTGCATACTGTGATCCAGTATGCATACTGTGATCCACAGAAATTTTTGTGAGAAAATGTTGTATCCATGTTGTCTTGAATGGCTACATACAGCTGTTGAGCGATTGAACTGTGGCTACTGATTGAGGAAATAAAATTTTAATTTTTAATTCTATTGATATGTATCTATTTATGTATTACTACAAAACCTTTATTTTTCCCCATCCTAACCATTTTAAAGTTACACAGTTCAATAGCGTTAAGTATATTCAATTTGTTGTGCAACACATCTACAGAACTCTTTCGTTTTGTAAAACTGAAACTCTATACCCATTAAGAACTCCCCATTTTCCCCACAGCCCCTAATAACTGCCATTCCACTTTGATTCTGTGAACTTGACTACTTAAATACCTCATGTAAGTGGGATCATATAGTATTTGTATTTTTGTTACTGGTTTATTTCACTTAGCGTAATGTTCGCAAGGTTGCACATCTTAATGTATTGAAAAAATATGGTAGGGATGCCTGGGTGGCTCAGTTGGTTAAGCATCAAACTTTAGGTCATGATCTCATGGTTTATGAGTTTGAGCCCCACATCGGTGTCTGTGCTGACAGCTCAGAGCCTGGACCCTGCTTCAGATTCTGTGTCTCTCTCTGTCTGTCTCTCTCTGTCTCTCTGTCTCTCTCTCTCTGTTCCTCCCTCACTTCTCTCTCTCAAAAATAAACAAACATTAAAAAAATTAAAAAATAAAAATATGGTAAAACTAGCCCAGTGGAGAGTTTTTATGTTTTTATTATTTCTCTACCACAGGATGACCCACTGCCCTTTATTTTTGGTCTCTTTGTATATGAATGTGTGTAAATATTTTATTAAAACTGGGGCATGCTATTTCATCATGAAGCATATTCCTATATATATGACTTAGCATACTTGTTTCTTTGTTGCAAGAACAGTTATTTATAATTTTTTTCCCATCCACAGAGTTATTATTTACACCTCCTTTGAGAAAGAGCTATAGAGATATCTAAATTCCTATCCTTCCTTTCTATTAGTATTATACAATAAATCCTATATTATAGCACATGGGGTGAGTACACTTGCTTTGAACACAGACAAATCTGGGTTTTGTTCTTTACTCTGTTAAGTTTTATAATTTTTGACACCTTCTTTAAACACAGTACCTCAGTTTTCCCCATTTGGAAAAAGGGTATAATACCTGCCTGTAATGTTTTAAAGATTGGATTCTGCAAAGTGTTCAGCTAGTTTCTGGCCTCACGAGTGGACTTAATAAATTATCATTATTGTCATCATAGTAATAGTACCATTATTTTAGCTTTTAATCATATTTTATTAATATAAGTAGTCTTCATGGTCCATAGTAAATTTGAAATGTTAACCATTAATCTCTTGAGACCTTTGCTTCTCTATCTCATTTGAGTTTGTCACAAATTTTAAAAAACAAAACATTCCCTGGTGTACAATAATCAGAGATTTTTAAGTGTTTTTTTCTTTTACTGTATGTTCAAATCTGAGAAAGGTCATAGGTTAGGGGTCAGAGAGAAATGTATTTTTGGTGTTCAGAGATAAAAACTAGTTTATATGATTTGTCTATTGGCATTAAAATGCAAGATTATTAATTTTTAAATTTCAAAACAGATGTGTCATAACTTGTGTTTAAATGTATTGAAGAGTATGTTTGCTTGGTGCTTCTTTAGTTTTGAGAATTTAGGCGTGTACATTTTCCCCTGTATTTCTTGGGTTTTAAGCTTAGGTAGTTGTCAGATTTTACTATATTATATAACAGTACTTTTAAGTAATGCTAACCTAAATTGAAAATACCATTTCTTTAATGAGCTGGTAACATTTTAGTACAATCCTTATTTTGAAATTAGCTTGAAGACTATTTTCTTATTTGTTGATTTTTATTTATGATATTTTAACTTTAAAGGCCATTTTCTTTTTAAAATGAGAAACTGGAGAAATGATGTTTTAGGTTTATTGCTGATTTATTTGCCCTCCCAGTAACTTAAATTTCATTAATTCAAATTATTAAAAACATTTTTTTAATGTTTATTTTTGAGAGGGAGAGGCAGAGCACGAGTAGGGGAGGAGCAGAGAGGGAGGGAGACACAGAATCTGAAGCAGGCTCCAGTATCTGAGCAATCAGCACTGAGCCCAGCATGGGGCTTGAACTCACGAACCACAAGACCATGACCTGAGCCTAGGTTGGATGCTTAACCTACTGAGTCACCCAGGCACCCCTAACTGGAATTATTTAAAACTCTTTATTCATTTGTCTTATTCCCTCACAAGGAATGCAGAAGTTATGTATAAAACCAGAAACTGAGGCTTTACTTTTTATCTTCTTTGTAGATGGGAACCTGAAATCTTACCTGTTTGATTTAAATTGGTTAGGATAAGCAGATAATCCCAGAGGGGAGTGAAGTAGAGTCTGGTTCTTTGAAGAATAACTCCTTAGTTTAAATGCATTTTTTTTTTTTTTGTCTACTAAAAATGCAGAAAATTAAGCTTACTAGTACCTTTCACATTCATAGATTATCATTTTTGTTGATAATAAATCAACAATAATACATTTGGAGAAATTAGTTTTGGACTTTTGTCCTTTAGTATTTTTTTTTCTGTTATGTAAAATAAAGCAAAATTATCTCTTATCCTTAAAAAGATTTGTATAACCCATATATTAGACTGGCCCCTTATACAAACCATAAGAGACTCTTAAATACTGAGAACAAACTGAGGGTTGATGGGGGTGGGGGAGAGGGGAAAGTGGGTAATGGGCATTGAGGAGGTCACCTGCTGGGATGAGCACTGGGTGTTGTATGGAAGCCAATTTGACAATAAATTATATTTAATATAAAAAAATAAACTGGCCCTTATAGATTTACATTTGATATTCTCTTCTATAAGTCCTTTTTTTTCTTTTTTTTTTTTCCTCTTCTAGAAGTCTTTTAAAAAGTTGAATAGCATCAGCTACTGTCTTCCTTGTGTTACCCTGGCAAAAAGCAGCAAGTACCAATTATCATTTTGAATCAACTATTTATACCATAAACCTGTCAGCTTTACAAAGGGAAGAAACAGGGGTGCCTGGGTGGCTCAGTTAGTTAAGCATCCAACTTGGGCTCAGGTCATGATCTCGCGGTTAGTGAGTTCAAGCCCCATGTCCAGCTCTGTGCTGACAGCTCAGAGCCTGGAGCCTGCTTCAGATTCTTCTCTCTCTCTCTGCCCCTCCCCTGCTTGTGTTCTCTCTTTCTCTAAGAATAAATAAACCTCCAAAAAAAATTTTAAGGGAGGGAAATAGTTAAACTTTACTGCTTGGTAATAATACTTGAATTTGTCCTTAGTATCCTGCTGTGGTTTGAAGTTTTATGTGTTGGTGTGGGTGTATTTTTATATAAATATGTATTTATATATACACATATACATAAATATGAAATTAGTTTTTAAACTAATATAGGCTATACAGGTACTTATAGCAGTAAATTAGAACCTACTTTAAGGTTTAGAGTGTTTGCATGTTTGTATTGCTTATGTATATTGCTTAGATCATGTGCGTGGGGTCCTTTGGAACGTTAAGACATTAATAACTGTACTTCCTGTATTAATTTTAGATCCTTGGATTAGAAAGGATCTTTATTAACAGTACTTTCAAATAGTTCACATAGCTTATTAATGATCCAACATTCATAAGGATATTTCTTCATTTTTGTTGAACATAAAGATAGGTTTTATTTTTACTTTATAACATATCTTAAAAATCCCATCATTACACATAAAAGCAATTTTGGAGCTATCAAAGTACAAATTTTGGAATTTCAACATGCAGTTTTACTCTCATTGCTTTTTTACAAACATAAATAAATGAGGCCTCTTGAGAACATTTAATTATTCAGTTGGCTTAAAATTGCTGATATTTCTTTTAAAATTAAGTGGTTTCAGTACCAAATCAGCTACATGGTACTTATAGTATTGATGTGTCTAGTATATGTTGCTTAAAATAGTGTTCATTTGCTAACCAGAATGAAGAAATTATCAAGTGGATAGTATATGTTTGCTCTGTCTTGAAGCAGGCTAGAATGCTACCCTGTAAGATTTTAACTCTTCGGTGGGGGAGGGGGTGTGTGTGCCTGCGTAGCCCAGTCAGTTAAGCCTCCTACTCTTGGTTTCAGCTCAGCTCATGATCCCAAGGTTCCTGGGATCAAGCCCCACGCTGACAGTGCAGAGCCTGCTGGGGATTCTCTCTCACATGCGCTCTCTCTCTCTCTCTCTCTCTCTCTCTCTCTCTCTCTCTCTGCCCCTCTGCCCTCCCCAACCCCCCATGCATTCTCTTTCAGAATGAATAAATAAACTTAAAAAAAAAATAAGAGGGATAAGAGAAGAAAGGGCTTTTACGAAACTTTGCTTAGCAATAAATTAAAAGTTTGAAATCAAAAATAGGTTTTTTGACATGAAAGGGCACAGCTTTAATCTTTATGTTCTTGAGGGGCACAGGTAGTGCCATTTTTTACCACCATTCTTTTGTGCTAGGCTACAGTGGAACCATAACTTCTGAAGTGTGCATTGTTATCTATTATAGCTGACTTGGAGATTTAAACATACTTATTGTCATCTAACACTGGCTATAAATATCACATAGATTGGCTGGAATTTAGAGCATGTTATTACTTTAAATAAAGAAGTAGCTCCTTATTTTTAAAATGTTATTTAATTCACACTTCCATAAACAGATCTGCCTCTTTTAAATTTTCCAGAGATACAGAGGTTGACGCTGTCAGCCATGTTCAGGGACTTCATGCGAAATATGTTAAAGTGCACGTTATGGATTTATCTTTCCTTCTTCCCAAATTTCCCTTAAATATTGGTAAAGGAGTGAAAACATAAATACACAAGAATAAGGAAGAGAAGAGAAAACACAATAAGAGTATTTAGTAGTATTTGAGTTCAAATTGACTAGAGACTGGAGGCATTGTTTCTAAAAAAATAATAATAACCAAGAGAAGAGGCCTTAAATATTAATATGAACATGTTGGCAAGGATAAGCAGATATGTAAGGGAAACCTCTTACATGAAAAGTTAAAAGGAGAATGTGGAAGAAAAGGTATGAAGCAGTAGGAAACTAGAAAAAAAATGTAAAAAGCAGAATGTGTCACAAACGTGAAACAAGAATAAAAGCTGTTTTTAACAATGACTAGAGAAAATGGAAGACCCTTGGGAACTGAAAGTGTGAGAGCAGAAATAAGCAATAATAGAAAGGGTTAGAAGTTAAAACATAGGGGGGTGCCTGGGTGGCTCATTCGGTTAAGCGACCGACTTTAGCTTGGGTCATGATCTTGCTGTTCGTGAGTTTGAGTCCTGCATCCGGCTCAGCTGACAGCTCAGAGCCTGGAGCTTGCTTCGGATTCTGTCTCCCTCCCTCTCTGCCCCTCCCCCCACTCATGCTCTTTCTCTCTCTCGAAAATAAATAAACATTAAAAAAATTTTTTTTTCAAAAGTTAAAACTTAGGTCAAATCCAAACAAGTATTTTTTTTTTTTTAAAAAGACAAAGATGGTATGGTGTATTTGTATCATGTCAAATTTGGTAAGGTAGAGCTGCATTTCCCAGAATACCTTTTCTTGCATAGTTCCTGGTTACTGTGGACAATGAGGTGTTTTGATTTTGCAAGGTGGAAGTGAGACTGCATCCATATTCTTACTCTCAGAAGATAAGCGTGGGCACCCTGGGAGCTACTGCAGCTCACAAACATTCTTGGTATGGGAGAGCCACAGGGCTCCTCAGCTTCCCCCATTTCCTCTCTATCGGCTTCTCCAAACACTGGGCCAGGCCCAGCCCCAGACAGAATCAACAGCTGAACATAAACTGACCAGGTTCACCATTACTTAAGGCCAAATCTCCATTAAAAATGCCATATTCTCTATCATTCCTAGTGTTCTCTGTTCAAATGCTGACTGATAAAGACACCTGTATCATAATTAGTTGTAGAAGAACAGTAACGTAGTAATGATGGGCTCCTAAATTAGTTCTAGGTTTTCCAGAATTGGTTCTCAGGTCTAATTACATTTAGAAGCATTAACGGCCCTGTTTCAAGTGGCAGAGGGGACACTGGTGATCCATGGCATGCTGTAGCAAAGCAGTTAGTTTATCACCTTTAGACACTAGTAATCAAGTGCCCATAAAAGGTACGACTATGGGAGACCAAGTATTTACTGCCACAGAACATTTTAACATGAAAATAATAATAATAATGGGATAGGTTGATCCCTTCAAACTATATTGGGGAACTTAGGAAAGGAAATGGCTTTAGCTTCTGAACTCAGAATCCACATAAAGAAGTGAAATCCTCTATGATTGCTATAAAAGAAACCCCTATCTCTTGTAGCCAAAGGCAGAGATTTCTGAAAACCAAATCCAAAATCTAATCCTGCAGGTGGCTGAGTTACAATATAAATTGAACTTCTAGTTTTGTAGTCTCTTGTGTTAAGGTTATGTAGAGAAAGAATGGAAAACTGAAAATTGGGGTGGGGAATATGGGCAGATTCCAGTGAAGCTAGGTACCTTGGACTCCTTAATTCTTTCTAGCCACCTTTACTTTACCATCCTACCTCTGTCTGAGGGAAGTTAGTCTCCTGAGGAATCTATAATGGCTTGCCTTAAGGTAGTTAAATTGCTTTTTAAGAGACCGCATCTTCTATCACCACCTCTCATTGCTTTTATACCTCTGTAACCCTCTTGCAACAGCCCCCAGGGCATGAGGTACTTACCTACTAAGCGTTACCCATGAGGAAGTGTGATACACACTGAAAGAAATAAATGATTTATCTGCAATTACCTGGGGGATGGTATAGGAATGGAATAGAGCAGAAGGTATATAAAATTGAATCAGGCTGAATTTATTGATAAAGGCTCACTAAGCAGAGATTCCAGATTGAAGGTATTAGGTCAGAGGGCTATGAGTGGTTCTAACAGTTTGCTTGGTTAGTTAACTAAAAACTACACTAAAAGGTGGCCTAAACTAAGTAAAGTTGAGATAGATGCTAGACTTTTATTTATATAGAGGAAGTTATCCAAAGGTTTAAGGAGATTAGAACGCTAGAGTGGGTTTTTCATTAAAAAAACAAAAACAAAAAACTTGACCACATGTGTTCCCCAGGTGAGTCTAGAGACCACTCCTTTACTCAGAGCTCTGAGAAATCCACTCAGGAGGAGAGCCCCAACATCCTTGAAGAGCTCTATTGGCTGTTTTTTAAAAGAATGACAGGATAACTGTTGCCATCAAATTAGGATCCTTGAATTATTCAGGAGTAATGGAATCCCAGGTGACAGCAACAAATACTGGCACTTAATTGCAAAAGACAAAGGGTGAGGGTGTGGTTACTGTAATGGTAAGGAAAGCCACAGCGGTAATCAGAGAATTCTGAGTTGGCGGAGATCTTTTTCATGGGTGAATTTGGTTATAGTATCTGTACAGCTGAGATAGATGGGAAATTTTATGAATTATTCATTGATTTTTATATACAGAAGAGCTCTAGACCTGGGGAACAGAAGTGTGACTTGAATGACCTCAACAGAGTTTATAACCCCTCAATCTGTCCCCAGATGTAAGCCAGGTCCAAGAACCTTTCAATGAAGGGAAAGCTGGGTCCTGCCATATAGCCAAAAATTTATACTGTTGATCTGCTTCTAGGCTTCCCCCAAAGACCTGCAGCCATTTACTAGAATAATGGACATTGGGGAATGAGAAATAGACTCTAGGGATTGCTGAATATTGACTCTGAGTGTAATGAATTCTAGAACATTCCAAACACCACTGTTTTCTATCAGTCAATGGAGTTTTGGCTTAGGCCCATCTAACAGTGGGCCCAATGTGGTTGGTTATTTCCATTTTCCTGGAATGCATAATTGGAGTAGACAAATTGAACAGTTAACAGAGATCCCACATTGGTTAACTGACCTGTGGAAGCCACTAGAATGTTATCTACTTACCAAGATAAATTATTACATGGAGGGATTGCAGAGCTACCATTAAGAATTTGAAAGATGCAGAAGTGGTGATTCCTATCACATCCCTATTCAACTTAACTGTTTGGCATTGAAGAGGACAGATGGATCTTACAGAACGATAGTGGGTTATCATAAGCTTAATCAAATGGTGGCTTCAGTTAAAGTTGTTCCAAGTGAGGTTTTGTTGCTGGAACAAATCAATGCAACCCCTGGCATTCGGTATGGAAATATTGATCTGATATATGCTTTTTTTTCCTATATACTTATTAGGCAAAAACATCAGAATTAATTTGCTTTCAACTGGTGGTGTCAGCAGTATACCTCCACTAACTTATCTCAGGGCTATATCAAACTTTATGTCATAAGCTAGCCTGCAAGGACTTGGATAGCCTCTCCCTTCCATAGGACATATGCTGATCCATTATATTGGTACCATGATGATTTGATCTGCTGAGTTGGATGTAACAACTCCTATAGACATTTTGGTAAAGTGCATGCATGCCAGAGAGAGGATAATTCTCACAAAAATTCAGGTGCCTGTTACCTTGATGAACTTTCTAGGAGTCCAGTGGTTTGGATTATGTTGAGATACCTTTTCTAAGGTAATAAATAAATTAATTAATTAATAAATAATAAATAAATAAATACATAAATAAATACATAAATAAATAAATAAATAAATAAATACCTGCTATACCTAGCTGATTTTTCCCATCACAAAGCGGCATATTTGGATTTTAGAGGCAACATGTACCTCATTTGGCCTGAAATGGGGACTATCCCCCTTTCCAGAAATCTTGCTCTGCTCTGTTGACCTGACCAGGAGCTCCAAAGCCTACCTCTTTCACTTACTGTCTGGAAATCTATTCTGTTTACTTTCTCTATTTTATTTCCAGTGTGTCCCTCTCTGTCAACTCTTCATAAGTCCTTTCTTGTCCCTGTCACTTATACCTTTCGATTCCTCAGATTGGTGATTTCTTTAATTTTTTTTTTTTTTTAATGTTTATTTTTGGGAGGCAGAGACAGAGCACAAACAGGGGAGGGGCAGAGGGAGGGAGACACAGAATCCAAAGCAGGCTCCAGGCCCTGAGCTGACATGACAGCAGAGAACCGGATGCAGGGCTTGAACCCACTAACCATGAGATCATGACCTGAGCCAAAATCAAGAGTCGGACACTTAACCGACTGAGCCACCCAGAAACCCTTGGTGATTTCTTTAAACAGCATTCTTGCCCAGCCTCTTTAAAGTGAAATTTTATATTTAAAATTTTTATTTTCATCAAGACATATGTTTAACTACTTTGTGGTTCTACCAGCAGTATATGAAAGTGTGTGTTTATTAGTATCTCAGTACTGGATATTGTTATTCTAAAAAGCCTGATGCCATTTGTTATCTCTTAGTTATTTGGTTAATCTCCTTTCTGTTCTCTATTCAGGAGAGATGGCATTTATATTCACTTATTCATTCAGTCGTCCCACTGTGCTAGGTACAGTGGTGAGAAGAATAGAACTAGGCCTCAGCTTGCTTGGAATTTATGGTCTAAAAAGTTAGTTTTCTTTATGGCAGCTGGTCTGGCCTATTCTGCCTTGTAACTGAGCAAGTACTTGGAGCTTGTGATACAGGACACCATTAATGAACCTTAGCATGGTGGTCTTTTTAGCAATTGGCCATGGATATCTGTGGTTAAACTGGAAATTAGTATAATGTATATAAAATACAAGTTATCTGTGAAGAGCTGTCTGTGAACCTTTAAGATTTCCATGTCTTTTCAAGTATTTTTATTGTTACATTCCTCTGCTCCATTAAGTATTTTGGTCACCATTCCTCCCAGGGCAAATAGTGTTTTAGTGCAGTTTTATATGGAATATTTGAGGCTTTATAAAATTTTTTTTTCTTCAAAGCACTTTAATTATAGTTAGCATAATAATGGGCTTATGCTAAGAGAGATTATTTTTTTAACTTGTCAGGCTTTAAGATGATTCCTATAAGTTGTCAGGCTCCCAAGAAGCAGTTTTTGAAAGTGTGTCTATAAGTATACTGCTTCTGTAATTTAGACTAGTATGACTGTCTTTAGATTTCTTAAATTGTACTGTTCTCACATGACCAGTTATACTGTTGTGCTTATTCCCTAATGTACTAGTAGCTGTTTGTCTCAGCCTTGTATGGAGCTATTTGGTTCCAACTTCAGTGTCTGTGAAGAGCACGAATTGCCTGTGTTATGTAGGACTGCTTTTGATAAATACCAGGCCTTAGAGGGTTTTCCAACGTGATGATAGATGAGTGTTAATTAACAACAAACTAATGTTTATGGGAAAAGTGGTTGGTAACTCCTTTGCTAAGCGTATCTTTCCATAGTTTAAATGACACTTAGTTTCTCTGTGAGATTTTCCCAAATTAGATGTTCAGATTGTCAATTAATGTTACCAGTGAAAACCCAAGTTTACTTGGAAAGCAATATATCTGTCTTAGATATTGCAATAGTACTTTACTTTCTAATAACATTTAGAGTATATTGTTGAATTTCTATTTATGCATTTTCCCCAAGAATTCCATAAAGTATTGAAAACAGTAACTACAAGTTGCTTTTGAAATGTTTATTCCAATTTGTTTGACTTACCAGATTGTGCCGATCTTTTGTGGGATTTTTTGTTCAGATAAAATTCATATACTATAAAATTCACCACTTTAGAGTGTACAGTTGAGTAGTTTTTAGTGTATTCACATGGCTGTGCAACTATCACCATTATTTAATCACAGAACATTTTCATCACTCCAAAAAAGAAATTCCATAGCCATTAACTCTTCCCTCTGAGCACCTTGCAACCACTAATCTGCTTTCTGTCTTTATGGATTTGCTATGCTGAGCATTCATATAAATGGAATTATATAATATGTGATCTTTTGTATCTAACTTCTTTGACTTCACATAATGTTTTCAAGGGCCATCCATATTGTAGCATTTATCAGTACTTCATTCCTAATTATGGCTGAATACTTAATTTCTTTTGGGTATATTCCTAGGAGTGGAATTACTGGGTCATATAATAATAACTCAGTGATTGACTTTTTGAGGAATGCCAAACTCTTTTCCATAGCAGCTTCACCATTTTACATTCCTACCCATAATGCATGAGAGTTCCAATTTCTCCACATGATGGTCGTTAGTTGTTGTTGTCTGTTTTTGTTTTTGTTTTAATAGCCATTCCAGTGGGCATAAAGGGGTATCTCATTGTGGCTTTTGTTTTGCATTTCTCTAGTGACTACTAACATTGGACAACTTTTCATGTCCCTTTTGGTCATTTGTGTATTTACTTTGTAGAAATGAAGTCCAATCAGTCTTTTTCTTTGCTTGCTTATAACCCAGTGTCATAGGATTTATATCTAAGAGTATTACAGTTTTTGCTTTTACATTTACATCTTTGATCCTTTTTGAGTTCATTTTTTTGTATATGGTATAAGATGGGTCCAAATTCATTCTTTTGCATGTAGATATCCAGTTGTCCCGGCACAATTTTTTGAAAAGACCGTTCTTTCCCATTGAACAGTCTTAACACCCTAGTTGAAAATAAATTAATCACGGGGCGCCTGGGTGGCTCAGTCGGTTGGGCGTCCGACTTCAGCTCAGGTCATGATCTTGCGGTCCGTGAGTTCGAGCCCTGCATCGGGCTCTGTGCTGACAGCTCGGAGCCTGGAGCCTGTTTCGGATTCTGTGTCTCCCTCTCTCTCTGACCTTCCCCCATTCATGCTCTGTCTCTCTCTGTCTCAAAAATGAATGAACGTTAAAAAAAAATTTTTTTTTTAAATAAAAAAAGAAAATAAATTAATCATAGATGTATGGGTCTATTTCTGGGCTCTCAGTTCTATTCTGCCAATCTATGTGTCTATCTGCAAGTACCACAATGTCTTGATTACTATAGCTTTGCAGTAAATTTTCCAATCAGAAAGTGATTTTTCTAGACTGGACTCTTTGCTTTCAAGATGTTTTGGCTATTCTGTGTCCCTTACATTTACATATATATTTTGGAATCATTTTGTCAATGTCTGCAAAAAAAGATAGTTGGGAGTTTGATACAGATTACACTGAATATATAGATAGTTTGAATAGTACTTCCATCCCAACAATATTAAGTATTCCAGTCCATGAACATTTGATACCTATCAGTCTTTTGAAATTTCTTTCAACAATGTTTTGTAGTTTTCAGTGTACAAATTTTGCACTTCCTTTTGTTAAGCTTATTCCTAAGTATTTTTATTCTCTTTGATGCTGTCACAAATGTCATTGATTTCTTAATTTCATTTTTCGATTGCTTATTGCTCGCATATAGAAATAGAACTGATTTTTTTATATATTGATGTTGTATCCAGCAACCTTTCTGAACTCATTTATTAGCTCTAATAGTTTTTGTGAATTCTTTAAGATTTTCTATATATACAAGATATATATTGGCAGATAGTGGTAGTTTTACTTTTTCCTTTCATTTCTGGATGCCTTGTTCTTTCATGTTTTTGCCTAATTGCCCTGGCTAGAACCTTCAGTACAAGAAGAATAGAAGCAGTAAAAGTAGACACCTTTTTTTGCTCTTAATTTTAGGTGGAAAGGTTTCTTTTTTCTTTTTCTTTTTTTTGCCATTAAGTATGATGTTAGCTATGGGTTTTTCATTGATGCTCTTAAAGTTGAAGAAATTCTGTTTTGTTTCTAGCCTGTTTTGTGTTTGTCGTTTTTTTTTTTTTTAACGATGAAAAGGTGTTCGATTTTGTCTGAAGCCTTTTCTGCCTCTGTTGACATTATCTTTTTTTCCTTTTACTAATAACATGTACTACATTGATTTTCACATGTTGAGCCAACTGTGCATTCCTAGGGTATATATCCCACTTGGTCATCAGTGTATAAATTCTTTTTACATGCTGCTAGATTTTCTTTACTAGTATTTTGTTGAGGATTTCTGCCTCTGTATTCAGAAATTGTTCTGTTGTGCTCTTGTGATGTCTTTATCTGGTTTCTGTAGCAGGGTAATAATACTGGTCTTATAAAATGGATTAGGAAGTGTTCCCTCCTTTTTTGTTTTTTGGAAGAATTTATCAAATATTCATGTTAATTCTTCTTTAAATGTTTGGTAGACTTTACTAGTGAAGCCATCTAGTTCTGGGCTTTTCTGTAGAAGAAGTTTTTTAATTACTAATTCAGTCTCTTATTATAGGACCATGTGCCAATTAATTTATCTTTCTCTTCTTAGTAACAGGCATGTAGGTGGCCTTATGTCCTTGTCCATTCTTTAGTCTTGTTCTCAGTGTCCATTCTTAAATTTGCATATATCAATAAAATGCTAGTAGCCTAACAAGCCTTTCTTGCCATTAAATGATTATGTTGTGTTTTGATTGATACATGAAAGGCACGTTTGAATATTGAAACCATAAAGCAAATTAGTTAATGTCTGCCTGACTTAGCTTAGAATGTTTGCTGATTTTCTGCCACAAAGAACACCTTGGAAGTATCCTGATTTTTTTTTTTTTCTAAGCCCACCATTGCACATTCATGGACTTGGAGGGTTCTGACCATGATCAGTCATCTTCTGGATTTATCACTCCAGTTAGTAGTTTGGTTTCTAATGTTATTTCTTGTAGTTTGTCTATGTATTGTATGTAATATATTGTCTTGTAGTTTGGTGTTGTTGATAGTGTTGTCATTGGTTGTGTTTGGTTTCCCTAATTAGAGTTTTCAACAAAATCAGTCGTTCTTTATCCTCCCAAGTCAGTCTTCAGTAGGGCACATAAAACTATGCACTTTTGTTTTCTTTTGAAGATTAAGTAAGTAAAGGTAGTCATTAGTGAAATTATCAGCATTGGAATTAAAATGGGATGGTAGATTACATGTATTAGTGGGATAATTTTTCATGCTGCTTATATATGCTCATTAGCTTATAGACAAGCAGTTCTCAACTGGGGGGCAGTACCTACTCCTATGAAGTAATTGGAAATGTGTGGGGTATTATTCTGACACAGTGACTCAAGATTTGGGACTATGCTACAAGCATATTGTGACAAGGGGCCAGTGTTACTAAATATTATGTAATATGAAAGACACATCCACCTAGTCAAGCTTACTCAGTATTGTAATAACACCCTCATAGAGAAATGCTAACACTTAAATTTTCAAGCACTTCAATAATACTTATAATCTCTGAGTTGAATGTATTCTGGGGTGTTAAAAGATCTTCTAGGTAACTTTATTTACAGACAACTTTCCACATAATATTGGAATAAACATTTCTTTGTCTACATTCTCTTTACCTGTCATAATATTTGTGAATATGGAATTCTGACATCACAGTGCCTGTCAAACTTTTATACCAGAGCACACCAGATAGTAGAGAAGAGTAACCATGTGCCTTTGGGGGAAGTTTTGAGGAACGAATGACTTTTAAAACTTCAGATGAATTTTGCACTTGGTTTTAAGATCGAGATATAATTTATTTACAATAAAACATGCTGGTTTTGATTATAACCATCATCCCAAATTAAGATAGAAAACATTTCTGTAGCCACAGAAAGTTCTGTCATGCCTATTCAGTCCACCTCCAGCCTTTTCCTTTTCAGTTACTGATCTAATTTCTGTTACCATAGCATAGTCTTGCCTGTTTTAGAACTTTGTGTAATTGGAAATCATACATAAATGTACTCTTTTGTCTTTAAATTTTCATTCCACATTTATGTTTTTGAGACTTACTCACATTGCACATATTAGTAGTAACATTCCTTTTTAGTGCTGAGTAGTATTCCATTGTATAAATGCTCCATAATTTCTTTATTCATTGAACACTTGCATTCTTTCTAATTTTTGGCAGGTACAAATAAAGCTGCTATGAACATCCTTGTAAAAGTCATTTTGTGGACATAAAATTTTCATTTCTCTTAGTTAACTAGGAATGCCACTGTTGAATCATAAGATAAATGTGTGTTTAACTTTATAAGGAACTCTAAACAGTTTTTTAAATGGTTGTGCCATTTCACATTCCCTTAGCAGTGTACTTTTATTTCCATGATGGTGTCTTTTGGAAGAACAGAAGGTCTTAACTTTGACAAAGTGTAATTTATCATTTTTATCATTTTTCTTTTAGACTTACTGCTTTCTATATCCTAAAAAAAAAATTGTGTACCAATAGCTTCGCAGATTTTTCCCTAGTAGCTTAACATTTTACATTTTAAGTGTTTGATCTTCTTACGTTTTTTAAGTGTTTGATCTTTGTAATTTAATTTCTATGTCTGATCTGAAGTTAGGGGTTGAGGCTAATTTTTTTATATATAGATATCTTGTTACTCCATCCCATTTATTGAAAAGACTTTCTCCATTTATCATGACTTATATTTAAAACCAATTAACTGTATGTATATGTAGAAATGCATATTCATACTTTATCCTGTTGATGTGTTTTGCTATACTTATGCCAATACCACAGTCTCTTACTTACTGTAATAATTTTGAAATCAGATAATCAAATCCTTCCAACTTTGTCCCTTTTCAAGGTTGTTTTTGGCTGTTCTGTCTGGGTCCTTGGCATTTTCATATGAATTTCAGAATCATCCTGTCATTCTTACAAAAATGTATAGATATTTATTAGGATGGCATTGAATCTGTAGATCAGTTTACAGAACTTACATCTTAATGATATTGAGGCCATGTGAGTGTCATATATCCTTCCATTTATTTCTGTAATCTTTAATTTCTCCCTGCAGTGTTTTAGCTTTCTGTTTAGAAGTCTTTCATGTCTTTCATTATGTTTATACATAGATATTTTCTCGATGCTATTGAAATGGTATTTTTTTTAGATATTTATTTAAGTAATCTCTGCACCCAGCCTGGGGCTCAAACTTACGACCCTAAGATCAAGAGTTGCACACTCCTCCAACTGTGTCAGCTAGGCACCCCAAAATGGTCTTTTTTCCCTTTTTTTTAAGTTTATTTATTTATTTTGAGAGAGACAGACAGACCCAAGCAGTCTCTGTGCTGTCAGTGCAGATCCCACACAGGCCTCAATCTCACAAACCATTAGCTCATGACCTGAGAAATTAAGAGTTAGACCTTATGTGACTGAGCCACCCAGGCACCCCCCAAAGTGGTATTTTTCTTTTATATTTATTTATTGGGGGGGGAGGGGCAGCAAGAGGGGAGGAAGAGAATCCCAGGCAGGCTCCCAGCCACTGGCGTAGAGCCCAGCACGGGGCTTGAACTCACAAACCATGAGATCATGACATGAGCCAAAATCAAGAGTCGGTCACGTAACCAACTGAGCCACCCAGGCACCCCCAGAATAGTATTTTTTTAATTATACTTTCCAGTTTGTTGCTAATATATCAAATCTTGTATCCTCTGATCTGCTAAATTTACTTAATTTTTCTGATAGTTTTTGGTATAAATTTCTTAAGATTTGCTAAACAATCAACGTTGTTTACAAGTCAAAGTAGAGTACTTCTTTCTTTTCTTTTTTTTCTTTAATTTTTTTAAATGTTTATTTATTTTTGCAAGAGGAGAGACAGAGTGCGAGAGGGGGAGGGGCAGAGAGAGAGAGAGGGAGACACAGAAACCGTTTGAAACAGGCTCCAGACTTTGAGTTGTCAACACCAGAGTCCAATGTGGGGCTTGAACTCACAAACCAGGAGAATCATGACCTAAGCTGAAGTCAGATGCTCAACCAACTGAGCCACCCATGCTCCCTTAGAGTACTTCTTTCTTTTCAGTCTTTATGCTTCTCCCTTATTTTTTCTTGCCTTAGAACACTAGCTAACATCCCCAGTACTGTGTTGAATAGAAATGGTAAGAATGGACATCCTTGCCTTGTTTCTGATCTTGGGCAAAAAACATTCAGTATTTAACCTTTAAGTATAATATTGGCTGTAGGTTTTTCATTGAGGAAATTCTTCTCTTCCTAGTTGACTAAAGAGTTTTTATGATGGTTCGTATTGAATTTTGCCAAGGCATGTGTGAATTTGTCTGATTATCATATGAGTTTTCTCCTTTATTCTTTTAATTTGGTAATTTATATTTGTTTTTAAATCCTGAGATAATCTGAGTTGGTCATAATATAAAATCAATTATATATGTTACTAGATTCTGTTTGCTGTTCATTCATTTTGTTTAGTTTTTTTGGATCTATGTTCATAAATGACATTGTTCTAGAATTTCATTTTGTTGTAATGTCCTTATTAGTTTTTGTTTGAGTTATGCCAATGCTCTTCCTCTTTTTTTTTTTTTTTTTTTTAAAGTGTTTGCCTAAGATAGGTCGTATTTCTTCCTTAAATGTTTGATAGCTTTTACCAATGAAGCCATCCGGGCCTCAAGTTTTCTATGTAAGGCCATCTCAATACTAGGTTTTTTTCTTTTTATGTGTATTAATATTTGAACATTGTGTTTCTCAAAGAATTTTTGTACTCATCTAGGTTGTTAAAGTCATTCACGTAAAATTATCTTATCTTGTCGTTATCTTTTAATATCTGTGGTGATATTTTTTCTTTCATTCCTGATATTGATAATTTATGTGTTGTCTTTCTTCCTGATCAGTCTAGATAAGGGTCCATACATTTGATCAATCTTTTCCGAAAATTAACTTATGGCTTTTTTTTCCTCCCCAAAAATGTTTGTCCATTTCCTATTTCACTGATTTCCACTCCTATTACTCCCTTTCTTCTACTTCCATGGTGTTTAATATTTTCTTTTTCCAGCTTCTTGAGGTGAAGGTTGGGTATAACTTCTTATTCTAATAAAAACACTAAATGTTATAAATTTCTGTTAGTTTGTGGGAGTAAAGCTAAAGCAGAAAATCTCTGATATGTTGAGTATGTTGTGTTTTTATTATTGTTAAGTTCAAATATATTTCCTAATTTCCCTTTTGTCATCTTCTTTGAAATACAGACTGTTTAGAAGTGTGTTGTTTAATTCCAAATATTTGGTGTTTTCATTACTGTTAGAAGACATATTCTGTGATTTCAATCCTGTTAAATTTATTGAGATCTGTCCTAATATATGGTTTATCTTAAGGAATATTCTCTGTGCACTTGAGAAGGATGTGTTTTCTTTAGTGGTGAGTGAAGTGTCTATTAAGTCTTCTATATCCTTACTAGTTTTTTTTTGGTTTTTTTTGACTGCTTGTTCCATTGGTTGCTGAAAGAAGTTTGTAAGTTTTCTCTTTTTTTTAAACTATGGTTGTGCATTTGTCTATTTCTACTTGTCAATTTTTGCTTCTTTTTTTTTGATGGTCTATTATTGGTTATAAACACAGTATGTCTGTCTGATGGGTTTCCCTCTGTTGTCATTGTGAAACCATTCTATTTCTGTTGATATTCATTGTCTTAAAGCCTAATTTTAATATTATTATAGCCATACCAAATACTATTATGCTTAATATTTGCATGGTTTATCTTTTTCTATCCTTCTGTTTCCAGCCTATCTGTGTCTTGATTTATTTTTATTTTTTATTTTTTTTTTAATGTTTATTCATTTTCGAGAGCAAGAGAGAGAGAATGAGAGTGCAAGCAACAAAGGGGCGAGAGAGAGGGAGAGACACAGAACACGAAGAGGGCTCCAGGCTCCATGCTGTCAGCACAGAGCCCAACGCAGGGCTCGAACCCACGAACCATGAGATCGTGACCCGAGCTGAAGTTGGATGCTTAACCGACTGAGCCACCCAGGTGCCCCTCTGTGTTGATTTAAGGCCGGTCTTTTATGAATAGCATATAATTGAGTTTCAGATTTGTGCCCAGCCAGTAAATGTATTTGGAGGGGCACCTGTGTGACTCAGTTGGTTAAGCGTCTGACTTAGGCTCAGGTCATGATCTCGCAGTTCATGAGTTCAAGCCCCACATTGGGCTCTGTGAGGACAAGCTCAGAGCCTGGAGCCTACTTCGGATTCTGTGTCTCCCTCTCTCTGCCCTCCCCTGCTTGTGCTCTGTCTCTCTTGCTCTTGAAAATAAAGTAAAAATCAAAGAAAAATTTTTAAGGACATTTATTTGGAGTGTTTAGTCCATTTACATTTAATATAATTTCACTGTGATTGGATATGGGTCTACCATCTTGTCATTTATTTTCTATTTGTTCCCTCTGTTGTTTTGTTTCTCCTTTCCAGTCATCTTTTGAGTTAATTATGTAGTATTTTAGTGTCATGTTCTGTATCCTCTGTTGGCTTTTTAACTATACTACTCTTTTATTTTTTTAATAGTACAGTATGTATCCTTAACTGTCTGCACTCAACCTTAGATTAATACCACTTCACATAAGATGTGAAAATCTTGGGGCACCTGGGTGGCTCAGTTGGTTAAGTGTCCAACTCTTGATCTCAGCCCAGGTCTTGATCTCAGGGTCATGAGTTCAAGCCCCATGTTGGACTCCATGCTGGGCATGAAGCCTACTTTAAAAAGGGGGGAGGGGGGTGCACCTGGGTGGCTTAGTGGGTTGAGCAATTGACTTTGGCTTAGGTCATGGTCTCTCAGTTCATTGGTTCAGACCCGAGTCGGGCATGCTGCTGTCAGCTCAGAGCCCATTTCAGATCCTCTGTAACCCCCTCTACATCTCTCCCTCACTTGTGCTCTCTCTCTCAAAGATAAACATTTTTTAAATAATTAAAAAAATTATAAAAAGGATGTGAAAACCTTTTAACTATGTGATTCCATTATACAAATTCCCCCGTCCTTTGTGCTTTTTATACTTCTACATATGTTTTAAACTCTAGTACATTGTTATTACTTGGTCATAGTCTTTTAAAGAGTTGATAAATAAAAATAGTTATTTTATATTTACCATCTGTAGTGCTCTTTTATTTTTCTCGTTTAAATTTCTATTTTGTAATACCATTTTCCATCAGTCCTGTGCAGCTCCCCAGCTCTAGAAGTACTAGAGTTTTAAGTAAAGCTACTGTTAAAACTTAAATATATTGGTAAATTTACTTTAGCTGTGAGGCACAACAGCCTTTTCTGATATTGTAGCTTTTCTTTTCTTCTTTTTTTTTAAATGTTTATTTTTAAGAGAGAGGCAGACAGACAGAGTGTGAGCAGGGGAGGGGCAGAGAGAGAGAGAGAGAGAGAGAGGAAGACACAGAATCTGAAGTAGGCTTCAGGCTCTGAGCAGTCAGCACAGAGCCGGATGTGGGGCTTGAACTCACAAATTGTGAGATCACAACCTGAGCCAGAGTGGGACGCTTAATGGACCAAGCCACTCAGGTACCCCATTAGCTTTTCTTAACATTTAAATCCTCCAAGAATAAAATCAAAGCTGGTTCTGAAAGAAAAAAAAAAAAAAAAAACAGTTAACTGGCAGTCGTTTGAAGTTTTCATCATAAAATAATAGGTAAAGCTTATCTTTGGACATAGTTTTTGAGAGGACTTTGTAAGTGTCTTAATTAAAGGTTAAAGAAAATTACTAGTATTAAGAGGAAAGTTACTGCTTTTCAGAGTTGACTGTTTATTTGGTTGTCTATACTGTTCCTGTGTATTGTGTTACTTGGTGGGCTGAAGCACTTTTTTGCTGTTTGAAAGAGTGACCAAAAATAACCTTTTAAGCAATTTGATCCAGGAGCAGCTTGGTGGGGATGAGTGAGTGAGATGAATTGTTAGAAGGCTGGGTAATGCTTAGGAACAAGCCATCAAGGGACTTTACATTTGTCTCTCAGATTATTTGGCTTAAAGTTAAGAATGACAGCAGCATCTTGATTTTAAAGCCATTGTTAACTCACATAAACAATGTTATTGAGTGACACTTAGACACATGATTGTACTGCAGATGCTGAATGGATATCAGCTAAGTGCCAAACACTGTGTTAAAATATTCACAGCTACAAAATCCTTCCCTTCTAGTGAGTGAGAAAGTTAAAGAGGTAATTGCATTGTGCTGAATGCATGTGATGATAGAATGAAATTCAGAGTACTTCTGAAGTAGGACTTGTACCTGGTCCAGACCTAGGGTAGTTTGGGTTTGGAGCACTTAGGGAAACATGTACCTGAACTGAGTTTTAAAGAACTTAGTGGGGTGATGTGATACAAGGATAGGACAGAGAAATTGGAAATGAGTTAAGGAGGAGAGAATTAACTGTCTGGAGCAAAGAGGAAAATAATATTGTGGCATGCACAGTAGTTTGGAACAGGAAGAAAGGAATGAGAGATGAGACTGGGGAGAGGCTTTGGTATGTTCCTGGATGACTGTATAGGTCATGGTTGGATACTTGGACTGGGTCCTATAGATTTTTAGCCATTGGAGCATTTTGAGCAGGAAAACAGCATTATCTGGTTATTATTTTAGAAAGATCATTCCCACTCCAATATAAGCAATATTAATACTGGAACTAGGAAAGTTAGGAAGGTTGTTGGAAGTAACCTAGGCAAAAGATAATGGGAGTGAAAATGTAAGAAGAAGTAGATGGTTTGGAAATTGTTAGGAGGTAGAACTGATAAGTGACAGATGGAATGTAGAGGGAGAAAGAGTTAAAGATGACACCCAGTTTTCTGGCTTGGCCTTTGGAGGTGAATGGTATTACCATTACTTTAAATAAGAAAGAGGATGGGGCGCCTGGGTGGCTCAGTCAGTTGGGCATCTGACTTCAGCTCGGGTCACGATCTCGCAGTTTGTGGGTTCAGCTGTGCTGACAGCTCAGAGCCTGGATCCTGCTTCTGATTCTGTGTGTCTCTCTCTGCCCGTCCTAGCTTGTGCTCTGTGTGTGTGTCTCTCTCTCTCTCAAAAATAAACATTTAAAAATAAATAAATAAGAAAGAGGAGGAGAAATAAGAGGACACTGATTTGAAACATGTTGAATAGGATACATTCAGTCTGAGAGTTCATTAGGAAATTAAACAGTGAAGTCTAGAATTTAGGAAAGCATTCTTTTGGAGATAAAGAAGGGGGATTGTCACTAGCACAGAAGAACCAGAATTGTCTTTGTAACTCTCATAATTACACAACTAGAATTAGAACTCAAAGCTCACAATTACATGTCACAGCAGTCTGTTTAAACACATATTATTTCTATTTTTTGCAGTGCTTTTGTATTTTTCACAATTTTTCCTTTGTTTAAATTAGCTGGGGTTCAACTAGAAAAAATTCACGAATTAGCCATTTCAATTAGTCTTCAAAATGTTATGTCTGTTAGAGAAGCTAAAATTCACTTACACCACTTGTTCCCAAACTTTACTGAGAAAAATCATCTATGGTATTTGTTAAAAATGCAGACTGTCGGATCCAAACCTCAGAGATGAAATCAGTATTGATATGAGAATTTGACTTGGAGATCTGCAGGTTTTGGTTTCAGGTAATTCTCATACACCTGGTGAAATACACTTTGTGAAATAATAACACCATAAAAAATAATGAAATTATCCTTTTCCCTAAACAGCTAAAAATCAAAGGCTGATAATATAAAAGTTTTCTTAATATTGTTGAATCTTGTTTGAAATTTCTGCTAATGAAACTTTAAGAAACATGAAGTCTGTAAAAGACTGTTGAAACACAGACACTTAGAAGTAACAATTCTAGGGCAGAAGATAACATGTATGTAGAGTTGCTAATATTCTAAAATACCTTGAATAAAGTGAAGGTGGTAAAAGCTAGAGATCTGTTGCGTCAAAAGTTCCTCTTGTTGACCAGCAGAGGGCGCTCAATCTCGAAGTTGAGCTTTTTTTTTTTTTTTTTTTTACCCTCTATGCTGCCTTTAAGGCCTAGAAGCTCAGGTCTTTTGAATATAGATTTTTCGTGTTCTTGTTACACAAGGCCAGGCATTCTTGTTACACAAGGCCAGGATACTTTTTTTTTATTCTTGTTCCTAAGACTTAGAAGATGTTCAATTTCTTTTTCTAGAGCCAGATCTTCATTGTACCCCCTGTGCGCATGTCTATTTCTTGTTTCCTCCCTGAAGTTTAAGACCTGAGTCATCACCTTAAGAGCTGCCATGGTACTTGGAATTAGCATAAAATCGGGGGCAGAGCCTGAGAAATGTAATGAATCTTTGCCTGTATTAAAAATGTCCAATTTTTGTTCCTAGTTAATTATTAAGATTCAGGGATACATTGTGTTTTGTCCATCTTCTGATCCAGGGAATAGAATGGAAGAAGTTGATGTTAGCTTCTGGAAACAATATTGATAAGCTTGGTTGGGTCTGTAGAGCATCAAGCTCCTCCACTATTTGATTGGAGGAGCTTATGGAAAACTTCCTGTCCTGGGATATATCCTTTGTCCATCCACCGCATGTCTGAAATGTCCATTAATCTACTTGTTAGCTTTAGGCACTGAGAGCTCCACTAAAACCCAAAGATTTCACTGAGAGGACTAAAGTAAATGTGGCAAGAGAAATTGTTTCTTTAAGTTAGGTAGGACTTGGCAGGATGTTTATCATAATTACACTTAACTACGGGATGTCAGGAAAGATCTGGAACTAGAATTATACTGTTTCCTGTTTATAAACCTTGAAACCTCTAAACTGACTAATGAATTAATTTATTATAAGAAGGTTCAGCATTTACAGAATGTATACTGCATGCCAGGCACTGTTCTCATTTAATCCCCAAGACAACCCTATGAGATAATTACCGTTACTCTTCCTGTGTTGCAGATTAGGAAACTGAGGCACAGAGAATTTAAGTAATTTGTCTGAGGTTGCTAATGGAGGAGACAACCAGGGCTCACCACTGTTCAATCCTCCTGTATATCTTTAAGTGTCCAGTAACCCAGGGAACTTGTCAGCTGCATCTGTGTGTGAGCTGGCAGGAAGCTCAGTTGCCTTGGATGGCAGCTTTTCGAAACAGAGGCCCACGTGAAGTCACTGAGAACTTCAGCAGGATTCAGGAAGCCCCTGAACTCAGAAAAATGTGATTTCTGCTTTTCAGTTAATATAGCAGGAATAGAATTGAGGAAAATATGGAAAAAGAAGTGAGACAAACTTTGAAAGGTTTCACTTCACAGCACCCACTCCAGTAAGTTGAGGGAATAAAAATTTGGATAACTGGTTATTTTTAAGTACTTAGTGTCATTTTTAAAAAATGTTTTGTAATGTTTGTTTTTGAGAGAGAGAGAAAGGCAAGAGTGTGAGTAGGGGAGGGGCAGAGAGAGAGAGAGAGAGAGAGAGAGAGAGAGAGAGAGACACAGAATCCGAAGCAGGCTCCAGGCTCAGGGCTGTCAGCACAGAGCCCGACCTGGGGCTCAAACTCACAAGCCATGAGATCATGACCTGAGCCGAAGTTGGACACTTAACCGACTAAGCCACCGAGGCACCCAAATACTTAGTGTCATTTTAAAAACAGTGTTATTTCTCTGAAATTGGTAACTTATAGTGTTCAGTTTTTTCTTATTAGAGGAGAAGAGTTCCTCAAAAATAAGAAACTTTGTTTAGTGATATAATTGAACAAATTAGTGAAGGCTAATAACTTAATTGACCTAGCAGTGGTAGAGTGTGTGAACATTTAGTTTTGATTATGATTTCAAGAACATCTGTTGTGCACTTGGTAATAAGTGTATTATTTCTTTCATTTTCTTTGATCTTTCTCTTTCATTTCACCTGATTTTCATCCATGTGAAGAATCCAAGTTACGGAATATCCTCATGTAGAAAGTTGGTTGGGAAAACACCCTATATCAGAAATAATTAATACATTATCACAAGGGTCTTCTTTTTCCTTCATACAAATTCTGATCTCGTAACCACGTTAGTGTTCTTTGGCATTAATAATGTAATGGGACCAGAAATCAGTCCTAGACTTGGTGAGGTGGGAGAAGAAACTTAGTGAGGTGAGAGAAAATTAAAGATGTTGGTGAAAAGGCAGGTTTGAGTTTTTTTATAGCTTTAAGTTAGCTGTGCACGATCCACTTTCTTGACCATGGATAATTGAGAGCTGATTATTCTGCCCAGGTCATTGTGAAAGTGACAAGTCAGACTGTAGACATCCCCAAAGCATAGGCATAGGAATAAAAATGCTATATTTTTGTATCCATGTTCAAGAAAGATTGACTTTCGAAGTGTGTCACTATTTGGGGGAAGAGGATGCTATCACCTTTGTAAAGTTGTGAATTATGAAAGACATTTCTGTTGGGTTACTGAATGTCCCTTGGGGTTTGTTTCATTTATAACATTGCCTCAGGCCTTCTGCTACATCCTGTTGGAATGACCTTCTTTTCAACCCTGTGCTGGCAGCTGTAATATGGCTCTTTCTCCTGAATCCTTTAGGGTTATCACATGACAAGCATGAACTGTGACCCCTTTGTTCTTTACCCAGATGATTCGGTTTTAAAAATTTTTTTCTGTTTAACATTTTTGCCTTATTTCTTTCCTGTTTTTCCCTCTTTGCTCTCTTTTTTATTTCCTACCTGGACAAGGGTTTGTGGGGTGTTTTTTTTGAGCATTTTAATTTTTTAATTAAAGTATAACATTGATGCAGAAAAGCACACAAATCAAAGCTCACTGAATTTTCACAGCACAAACACACCCATGTAGACAATACTCCAGTCAAGACAGAGAACGTCACCGGAACCCCAGATAACCCTGCCCTATCTCTTTCTGGCCACTACTCCTCTCCCCTAAGGGGAATCATTGTACTGACTTCTGTAGCTTTGAACTTTATAGAAATGGAATCAGACTATATTTTGTTGTGTTTGGATCCTTTCATTTTTGTGATATTCATCTATGTTACTCAGTTTGTTACTGCTGTGTAGTTTTCCATTTGTGTAAGTATTCCACAGTTTATTCTTAATGGGCATTTGGATGGTTTCTTGTTTAGGTCTATTACAAATAATAGTACTAAACATTCTCATACATGTCTTTCAGTGGACATGTGACATATTTCTGGGTATTTACATTTGCCAAGACATTGTGTATCCATCTAGCCATTTACATTTCAAAATCTATATAAAACATTAGATGATTGATTTTAGGCAAACTCTTAATAGGAAACGTTTGTAAACAACTATCGATTCAGCTTTAGCATATTATATCTAATTTTTGGCTAAGAAAATGCCTCTATTTAAATGTACTATAAACAGATAACTCCTGTATACAGCAAAATTGCCACTCACTGCCCATGACATGTTTTATTAACTCTCTTCCTAATGTGTGTTTTTTATCCAGTTTTCCAAAGCTCAGTTGGCAGGTCCATTCTGCAAAACCCTTAGGAAAATATTGTGATGGTGATAATTCACAGTAGTTAGGATTATATCTATATTATACCACCTCTAAGTGGTAACGGGAAGAGGAATGTGCTAGTGCTTGACTGCCATGGTTTAGTGAAAGTCACAGAGGCAGACACTTGTATGCGCATTCATTACTGAGAACCTTGCAGAAGTGGTGAAAGACTGGCTGTCCCATAGCTTGGCTCCAGGACAAATAGCCAGGCAATTGTGCAGCCAAGAGTAAAGTTTTCATCCTTTTTAAACATGTCGACTTTCCAAAATTTGTTCCATGGATCCTTTTGAACATGTTTAACCTTATGAGTATAGAAATGTGATTGTGCTATCATATTCCGTCAAAACTGCAAAGCATCTCCTAAGGAGATTTTGTTTGACCATCAGGTAAAGTGCCCCTCAGTCATTCTGTGAACATGCATAGAATTAAGTTGACTTGTTTTGACCAAAGTGTATTCCTTAAAGAGGATCTCTTTCTCCTCCATCAAAACAAAACAAAAATATAGAGGGAATAATCAAAATTCGATGGTTATAAAAGGATAGTTACAGAACCAGAAGATTTGCCTCCTATGTTACGGAAATATAAATGTAAGTCTTTTGGAGGGTGAAAGGAGGGTCGACAACCCTATCAAGATGTTTTTGGGAACAAAGTATGGTTAAAAAAAAAAGAATGAGAGAATAAAGGATTTCACCTTGACAAAATTATCCTTTAAGAATTCTGTTATTTTTCGTTTCTTCTTCCAGCCTTTGTTTTTGTAAAGGAACAGTGGAAAGTGAGCCTGCAGGGAAGCCATGTGATGAGTTTATACCTGATTTGGTAGATAATATAACACAGTAATAACTAAGAGCACTCACTTTATTTTTTTATTTATTTTATTTATTTTTAAGTTTTTTTTTTTTAATTTACATCCAAATTAATTCGCATATAGTGCAATAGTGATTTCAGGAGTAGATTCCTTAGTGCCCCTTACCCATTTATCCTATCCCCTCCTCCCATAACCCCTCCCATAACCCTCCGTTTGTTCTCCATATTTATGAGTCTCTTCTGTTTTGTCCCCCTCCCTGTTTTATATTATTTTTGTTTCCCTTCCCTTATGTTCATCTGTTTTGTCTCTTAAATCCTCATATGAGTCAAGTCCTATGATTTTTGTCTTTCTTTGACTAATTTCACTTAGCACTCCAGTTCCGTCCACGTAGTTGCAAATGGCAAGATTGCATTCTTTTTGATTGCCGAATAATACTCCATGGTATATATATATATATATCACATTTTCTTTATCCATTCATCCATCGATAGACATTTGGGCTCTTTCCATACTTTGGCTATTGTTGATAATGCTGCTAGAAACATGGGGGTGCATGTGTCCCTTCAAAACAGCACACCTGTATTCCGTGGATGAATGCCTAGTAGTACAATTGCTAGGTCCTACGGTAGTTCTGTTTTTAGTTTTTTGAGGAACCTCCATACTGTTTTCCAGAGTGCTGCACCAGCTTGCATTCCCATAAGAGCACTCACTTTAGATCAACTTAGAAATTGAGTCCCGGTTCAGTTTTGCTGTGTGACTCTGAACAGGTCGCTTAACCTATCTAAGCTCAGTATTCTCATTTGATAAATGGAGGCAGCACCCATGTAACTTGTTGCAATGTTACATGAAAGAAAAGAGATCATGTGTGGGAAGTGATTAACATAGCTGTCATAACTAGTGCTCAGGTAGCTAGTCTGGACAGGGTGGGGGGAGCCATTGAAGATTTTTGAACCACAGAATGGTAGGACCTGAATCATGTAAGGCTTTTTCTTTTATTTTTATAATCGACATACAAAAAGCAGCACACATTTCAAGTAGTCAGTCTGATAGATTTTTATATATACATATACCTATGAAATCATCGCTGCAATTGAAATAATGACCACATCCATCAATCCCGAAACTTTTGTCTAAGACCTTTAAAGAAGAAAGTCTGGCCTTCAATCACAGCAAAGAATGGAATGAAGTAGAGCCTGGAAGTGGAGAAATCAGTTAAGAGGCTGTGGCCCTGGTCCAGGTGAGAGAGAAAGATTGAATGAGGTGTGGGGGCAGTTGGCCTTCCCCAAGAGATGGGGCTTCTGGGGACAGGGTTGAGCCTGCTGCGTTATTGTATTCTCTCCAGCACCTAACTCAGTGGCCAGAGGCTAGTAGCTCTTCCATGCTGAAGACAGTTTTTCCCTTTATGAAAGATTGGTTACTTTAAACTTTTTTCTCTATTCTGTTTAGGGCTTAAAAGACAATCTTCTTGCTTCTGGGACATCCAGCCTGACAGCCACCAAACAGTTGCTTCGTCCAAGAATCACAAGAATCTGTCTCAGGGACTTGATATTCTGTATGGAACAGGAAAGAGAGATGAAGTATTCTCGAGCTCTGTACCTTGCCCTTCTGAAGTGACCACTCCAGTCTCCATCCAGATCCTTGCTGTTTACTGCCAAAGAAGACATAAAGAGCATTGTTGCACTCTCCTGAAATTTCAGTTTCTGGAAAATAATCACCAATAGGGAAGATCATTGTTTACAGTTATAAACTTTTATTAAATCTTACTTACACATCCCACGGGGTTCTTAATGACTAGAATTCAACTTTGTCTTCTGGAAATTGGTTATGAAATACAGTTCACACAGACATAGGCTTCTGCCTACCTGTGGATTTAATTACAGCAAGTTAAGGCCCTGTTTGTTACCACCTGCTTCATTTGCTGGACTGTAGGCGAGGTGTCTTTCCCTAACACAGCCTGCATTACGATGCAGGGGAAAGAAAGGAAGAGTCCCGACTTTCCAAGATTATATTTCATCCTCTGCTGAACTTGTCTCAAAGTGTTAGGTTTTCTAGGCTGGGATCAGAAGTTGCTTAGCTAATTGTGATAGTCACCTTCTGTAGTTGCAGGTGACAAGCCACAGCATCTGTAGTGACTTTGGTCAGCCGAGTCCCAGTGTTGTCAAAACGGAGACAGATGGGGATAGTTTGTGCCTGTCCCCACAAAGGTGGCTCCTCTCTGGGTCGTCACCATATGCTGCTTCTGATACCAAGTGAGGGTACATCCTTGTCAGGGAAACTTTAAAATGGAAGCTGCTGATATACCTCACTGAAAAGTGGAAAAGGTGGGAAGTATTGAAAAGAATGATGGGGCACTGCGTTCAAACTGAGGAGGGGAAAATGAGAGTGGAACCTCAGAATAGGAACCATGCTGCACATGCGTCCTCCGTTCCAGTGGTGGGATTGGAACTCCAGAGCAACCGGTACACGTTTTGTTGACAGGACAAAATCACAGCCCAACCAAAAAAGGAAAATGTATCAAACATTTTCAAATGTACAGTATCTCAAAAGGAAGTCGTTATTTTTTGTTTTGTGTATTGTTTTAAATCTCAAGAAGGATAGTTTTCTAAAATCCTTTTCATTACCGCAAGTTTTAAGCATCTTGTTGCATTTAAAAAATCCTAATCGATGATTAGAAATTTTTAACAATAGGACTCCATTTTGGATTCTATACTCAAAAGGTAATGTCAGCATTTCATTGTTGGAGATCTTGGCTCTAAATGTATTATGAGGAGCAATATATATATATATATTTTTTTTTTTTTTCCCCCACCTGAGGAGGAAGCTGATGTTTTGTAAAGCAAACCCTCTTTTCTTTCTTTTAATTCCGCCTTTGTGGCATGTAGTTGGTGAAAAATAATAGCTGTATTTAGAATCCCATACAGAAAGAACAAGTAAATCCTCCAAGAAGATTTTTTAAAAATGGGAAAGCTGTGCTTCTTAGAAAAAGAATTCAGGGGGAAAAGAACACACCTCTGGTATGTTACTCCTTATCCTGTTCTTCCCATGGGGACTGTTGTGGCCATGTTCTATACTGTAATAAATGTTAAATTGGCCATTTTTGTTTCAGCAAGTTATGTAAAATGCTATAAATTATGTATATGTTAAAAGAGAAACTTTCAGAAGAGATCTATACCTAAAGTTGTTTTTGTATATTTAAATGCTTAGCTTTATTTTTTTGTAAAGTGCAGCATATTCCCATATTTGTGTATAAATGTTTAAAATTATTTCAAATACTTCATTAAAATAATTATTTTATTATACGAATAATTTTGCTCAGTTACTGACTTTGAAAACCAGTATCTTTAGTAGTAAGCCTCCACACCTGGGGGCTGGGCAGTGGGTCTTACCTACTGGGCAATGGATCTTTCTTGGCTAGGATTGTTACTTTGGAGTATCAGCATTTGGGTTCCAGAACCTCACTTCAAGTCCCAAGTTACTATTACCACTGTCTTTGGAATAGTTGTAAATTTGCATGCTATTTGACTCACAAAGAAAGCTAAACATATTCATTACAAAAGCTTTTCTTGGCCCATCAGTTTTCTTACTAAAAGTATTCTTTTTCAAACCTTATTTTTAATATACATTTTTAAAATTTGTGTCGTGAAGTATATCTTACAAAAGAACAAGTACAGTGTATCCAAAGTATTCTTCTGCTCAGTTTGCAAAATGGTGGCCTTGGGGTAGATTTGATCTATAAAGGCATTCTCTGTGACTCATACAGTGTTTCCCGTGTTTTAATTTACAAAAATCTATATTTCCACTTCCTTTGAAAAATCAGAAGATCTGGAATCATTAGGTACCTCCTTGTGTATGGTAATCCACTGGAGCCATCCAGTGCCTGTTCACTTTAGATGTGGGGGCATAAATTTACCTTCCCTTGTCTGAACCCTTCAAGTATTGACGTTTGTGACCCTCTGCCTTCAAGTAAATATTTATCTTGGGTGATGAACAGTAAAAGAGTAAAGTACTGGACATTCTCTTACCTGTTGTTTTTTTTTTTAAGCAACTTTATTGAGGCATATTTTATATATAAAATTCACCCATATTTCACCGATTTACTTTTAATATGACTGATCTTTTAAATTTTTTTTTTTAATGTTTATTTTTGAGAGAGGGAGAGACAAAGTGCGAGTGGGGGAGGAACAGAGAGAGAGGGAGACACAGACTCTGAAGCAGTCTCCAGGCTCTGAGCTAGCCGCACAGAGCCTGGCACGGGGCTCGAACTCATGAGCCGTGAGATCACAACCTGAGCCAAAGTTGGATGCTTAACTGACAGAGCCACCCAGGCTCGCCAACTGATTGATCTAAATTGTTTCCTCCATGAGTATCTTTAAGACCTTCTCGTAAAAATAAGATCAACATTTAACATTCTTTTAAAGCCTATATTTCTTAAATCCTGCATTTGAGTTAAATTTTGTTTCATTAGAATTTTGGCAACACTTTATTTAGAATTAAGGCCATTTATACCAAGTATGTCATATGTCATAGTTGCAGCAAAGAATGCATGTAATATTAGGGCATATTCTTCAGAAAAATATGGAACCAAGATCTCAGATTAAGTTGGACTTTCTCTCTATCCCTAGTTGTATAATGAACTAACTTAAGTATTTATAAAAGTCTGAGCTTAGTAAGACTCCATGATTCTGCATGAAATAAAATATAGTATGTCATATGTTAATACATGACATGGTAGCTAGTTTTTGTTTGATTGTTGTTTGTGTTGTTATCTTTTCAGGCACTCTTTGGGCTCCCTGAACTGAAATGGCTTTTTTTTTTTCATGTAGGCATGATTTACATCTGATATCAGTACCTTTTTCTCTGACTTTTTAACCACTTCTGAGTATTTTCATGTGCATTTCAGTTGTGTTGCATTGGTACATTTGCTTTTTTACTGAAGTTGGTTCACAAGTTGAAAATTGGTCCTCAGTAGAATGGTTTTGCCATATTTTTCTTTTGGAAAACGTTGAGAGACCGCTGTGCTGGCAGGCAACCTAGAGTGTCCGCCACCATATTCTTGAACGCTGGCTAGTGGGTGAGCAGAACAGGCACAAGAGTGATAGGGTTAGCATTTATGTCTACTTGGCACATTGAATATTTGTGGGAAGGAAATACTCCCTAGGAACTCATTTTAAGACTTTTGACTTTGTTGGTAAACCGTGAGAGCAATTTTAATGGCAACTCTTCTTTAATAATGCCAGTCCGAGGGGCGCCTGGGTGACTCAGTCGGTTGAGCGTTCTGACCTCGGCTCAGGTCATGATCTCACAGTTCGTGGGTTCGAGCACCGCATCAGGCTCTGTGCTGACCTCTTGCTCAGAGCCTGGAGCCTGCTTCAGATTCTGTGTCTTCTCTCTCTGCCCCTCACCTACTCACACTTTGTCTCACTCTGTTTCTCAAAAATAAATAAATGTAAATAAAAAATTTAATAATGCCAGGTTGACACCTTACTAAGTTTTCTTATTGTAGGTGGTATTGACACAATATTGCCCTGGCTGCGTCTCTAATCTTGCCTCTTACCAGTTGTGTGGCCTTGGGCAAATTATTTAACTTCTCTGTGCCTTCGTCTCCTCATCTGGAAAATAAAAGGCTATGAGGAAAATGAAAACATTTACTTCTGTGCTATATCTGTAGATGTTATAGGTCATACTGTCGATCTAGCTTTGTGTCCTTTCCTACCATTGGAGATGCTGAAAGAAGAGAAACAACTTAGAATAAAATGTCACTTTTGAGGTTCATCCTTCAAAGTGACATTGAGGCTGTGTTTCTCATTTCCTCCTACTGCATTTGGATTTGTTTAAAACAATTTCAGTTTGTCATCTTTAGGGGTGAAATGAAATACCCTTTTAATATCATTCCTTGCACCGGCCCTGTACACGATAAGGCAGGATGGAAGAAGAATTGCCATAATTCTACATAAGCTGCTTAGCACTTTCAAAGCTAGTATTGAAATGTTACCTGTGAGGTTTAGGCTGTGGGACTGATAACTTTTCCTGTTTGTAATTGTAACTAACAGGCTTTGCCTGAAGATGAGTGGAAGGTTGGCTTCTTGATGAATCTATCTTAGGCCTCCACTTCCCTAAACAGAAGTATAAAGTCATTGTACTGAGTTGGCTTCAAAGAACCTTTAAACTTGCAGATGGAGGGGCACCAGGGTGGCTCCGTCGGTTAAGCATCCGACTTCAGCTCAGGTCATGAGTTTGAGCCCCGCGTCGGGCTCTGTGCTGACAGCTCAGAGCCTGGAGCCTGGTTCGGATTCTGTATCTCCCTCTCACTCTGCCCCTCCCCAACTTGCACTCTGTCTCTCTCAAAAATAAACATTAAATTTTTTTTTAAATAATAAACTTGCAAATGTCAATATAAATATCTCACTGGGTACTTCCCAGTAATGTTAATTCCCATAGAAATAGACAGTGGTTGCCTCTAACACAGAGAAGAGCAAGACATTTGAATAAATGGTACATTGTGTCATTTCCATGCCTTCTGCCATTATCAAAAAGCCTGTGGTGCTGGGCTAGACCCCAGTCAAGGAACAATTCAAGTGTTGTTATTGATGTGTATTAGTTTCCTAGGGCTACCATAACAAATTGCCACAAACTAGGTGGCTTCAAACAACAGAAACGTATTTTCTCACAGTTCTGGAGGCCAGAAGTCTGAAATCAAGGTGTTGGCAGGGCCACCCTCCCTCCATAGGCCCTAGGAGAGAACTTTCCTTGCCTTTCCAGCTTCTCGTGGCTTTTGATGTTCCTTGGTTGTGGCAGCAAAACACCAGTGTCTGCTTCTGTCCTCACATGGCCTCTGTGTCCTCCACATCCTTTTCTTATAAAGACACCTGGTCATTGACTTCAGGGCTCACTCCAATTCAGTATGATCTCATCTTGGCCTTTAACTAACATCCGCAAAGACCCTATTTCCAAACAGGGTGACATTGTGAGGTTCCAGGTGGACATGGACTTGGGAATGGGGGGGGGGGGGGAGGATGACACTATTCAGCCCACTGCAGGAGCATCCTTTATATAGTCCTGATACTTTTATTTTCTGCCTCTGATTCCAAGAGCAGTGAAAAATTAATGGTTGCTAACATGGAAGGGGTTGACCTTATATCTCTTTACACTGGAAACTTATGATCTTGAGTTCTGTCAAGATGCCGATCCTGACCTTTCCTCCTTTTCTCTTCCCCTTTAGACAAAGCTTTTGGTGCTGTCCTAGTTTTACCATAGTGTGTTCAGGTGAATCTGTCTTGTATATTATTGGGGAAGGAAAGTAAGGAGCAAAGTCCAGAATTCCTGCGGGAGAGATGCGTCATCAAGGAGAGACTTGGAACTTGGAGAAATGCCAAGAATAGCTTTTTTTTTTTTTTTTTTAATTTTTAACATTCATTTATTTTTGAGAGAGAGAGAGAGAGCATGGGCAGGGAGAAGCAGAGAGAGGGACAGAATCTGACGCAGGCTCCAGGCTCTGAGCTGTCAGCACAGAGCCTGACGTGGGGCTCCAACTCAGGAACCGTGAGATCATGACCTGAGTGGAAGACGCTCAACCACCTGAGCCACCCAGGCTCCCTGAGAAACGTCAGGAATAGCTGTATTGACTAATCACAGATTAAGCACTAGCCTCTGGAACTGGGAGTTGGTACCAACTTCTTACACCTAGGGTCACTACAGGCGGCTCAAGTTTTTATCAGATTTCTTCTGTGATAGAATACTTAAAAGGTTCTAACTAATTTTAAAAGAATGTGTATTTTGCCTACCGTAGCTTTAAAAAGTCATCCTTTGTCTTTTTCATAAGGATATACTAAATAAGCAAACAGTTGGCAGTGGTTTGGGGAAAAGACCCTTGGAAGTCTGCATATATTCTAGAAAGAACAACACAGAAAAGTCTACTGAATGCAGTCTGTAAAGGTCAGAAAACAGCAGGCTTTGCCTGAAATATTAGCATAGGAACAATCATTTAGCAGATTCTCAAACTTGTCTTCATGACAGTGTCTTCAGTTATCTCAAAGGCGGACTGAAATCTCAGGTTTCCAAGATTAAGTTTTAATCCATCATTTTGCAAGATGCAGAGGCAGGCATGGGGATTAGGAGAGAAAGATATCAAATCAAGCAAGATGATAAGATGTTGCATCCTCTGTGCCATTAAATCTGTTTCAAGGTTACTGAGTGACATCAATTGCTAAGGCACAGACTAGGTTACAAAGATGAGTGTTTGTTGAACAAGATGTTTATGTGGTCTAGTCTACCACATTTAAGTGTAAATTCACTTAGAATCAAGCCACTTATTTGCAGCCTAAGGTTCTAGATACTTCTGAGGCTATCTGAAGGTTATCCAATCCCATCTAATAAAAGAATTCCCTTCAGCATCCCTGAAACACAGGTCCTCTAATAATGCCAGTGATGGTGACCTTACTATGTTATACAATCCATACTTAAATTGTCCTGTTATTTCTATGTTGTCTTGGCTTGATTTGAAAGCTGCCTTCCTATAATTTAGCATTTGGAGGGGGCCTGCTTTTGTTCTGTAAAGTCACATAATAACAGTAATAATTTTTTAAAAATATGTGTATTCACTTTTGAGAAAGAGAGTGCAAGTGGGGGAAGGGCAGAAGGAGAGGGGGACAGAGGATCTGAAGCGGGCTCTGCGCTGACATCTTTGGAGCGGACAACAGTGAGCCCATTGCGGGGCTTAAACTCAAGAACCATGAGATCATGACCTGACCCAAAGTCCGACACTCAACCGAGTCACCCAGTCTCCCCTAACAGTAGTAATTTTTTGAACACTGACTATGTATAAGGTACAGGACCAAGATAAGCATTCTACCTGCACTATCTAAACCCACCCTCACAGTTTCACGAGAGTCTGGCAGGGATCCATTTCCTCCTGCATACACAGCTAGACCACATCTCGAGTCTCCTTTTAGTTAAATGTGGCCATGTGTCTGTGGTCTGACCAAAGACATGTAGGCAGAAGTAGTGTGTGATATGTTTCTGATCTGGCTCAGGACAACCTGCCATGTATTATCTTGCATGTTCTTTCCCTTTCCACTGCGACCTCGGGAGGCTCATAATGAAGATGGCACAGCCACCAGATGTGAAGAGCCTTGGGTCACTGAATTGCGGCTCAGAGCAAAACTGCCTGTTGGTCAAGAACACCATTTTGGGCTATACATGAATGAGAAATAAACATCTAATATGTAAACCACTCCCAATGCATCTGTTCTCGCAGTTTGTAGAGCTGAATTAACACTACAGATAGCTACTGCTATTGGTATTTCTATTTTACTGGTGAGGACACAGGTGTGTCAAGAGACAACAATTTAGTGGAAGTCACAGAGAAAGTTGTTGAGATGGGATTTGGACCTCAGTCTGTCCAACCCCAAAGCCTGCACTCTTGATTCCTACACTGAATGGGAGTTTTGGTTTTGTTGTTTTGTTTGTTAGTGCTTCAGAGCTAATCTTTGTCCCATGATGATAGTACTTTCACTATGTGAGGATAACTCCATTTCCTTTCCTACACATCACGTCCCTTTTGTAACCAAGGGGGCCAGTTCATCAATTCTCACAATGGTCATTCTAGATTTCTCAGGACTTTATTTTGATTGTTCACTTGGTGTATTCCACCATACTAAAGGCCACAGTACAATGTGGTTTGCTTGGGGGCACCTGGGTGGCTCAGTGAGTTGAGTGTCTCACTCTTGATTTCAGCTCAGGTCATGGTCACGATCCCAGGGTTGTGGGATCCAGCCCCTCGTCAGGCTCCATGAGTCTGCTTAGTATTCTCTTGCTCTCTCTCCCTCTACTCCTCTCCCCTGCTCATGCTCTCTCTCTCTCTCTCTCTCTCTCTCTCTCCAAAATAAAAATTTAGTAAATAAACAAAAATAGAATGTGCTTCCCATTCTAAATGCAATACCACCTATCGGGCTTGAAGAGTAGGAAGGGTGGTGACCCCCACTATTTAGATCAGAAGTCTGTGGTGCCGTTGGTGCAAAGTCGGACTGTGGAAACGTGAGGCTTTTTATGCTCACGATTCAGAGACTAGCCAGTGGGCCAGTTCCTAAGGCCAGCTCTTACCTAGGAACTCATTAGAAACATGGGACCTCAAACCCCACTCCTGACTTGCTGAATCAGAACCTGCATTCTAGTAAGATCCCCAGGTGATTCCTGTGCTCTCGGAAGCTGGAGAAGCACTGCTCTGATTGATTGCCTTTATCAACCTCAAGAAAAAAACCTCACATATATTCTGCAGTGCTTGATTTTGCTCTGGCCTGTTCAGTTTAGCCAGTTACAGTCATTTTGGATTTTGATTCTGTGATGTATTGAGGACATTTGAATTCAAGTTAATAAATCGACGATATCATTATCCCTCTCAGCCTGTGTCACCCACATGTTTCCTAAACATGCCTTCTAGGTTCATTCAAGTTGCCCATAAATGTGTTGACCAGGACAGGGCCAGCTGTGAAACTGGGAAGCGTGTTGCTGCCCTCCAACATCAGCTTATTAACTGGCACTGATTGCTCTCCATGGCCAACAGTGACTATGTCTAACTCATAGTGCCATTGTAGACTTCATAGTTTCCACGAGCAACTCTGGAGAACTTGCTCAACTATATGCACTGCCTCGCCTGTGGTTAGCCAATCTAGCAGCATCTCAAAGAAGAGCATTATGGTTTAGAAGAACCCCATCTGTTATGGGCTAGATTGTGTCCCCCAGCCCTGAATTCATTATGTTGACATTCTAACCCCTAGTCTTTCAGAATGTGGCTGTATTTGCATATAGGATCTTTAAAGAGGTGGTTAAAATGAGGTCTATAGAGTGGCCCTGATCCAATATAACTGGTGTCCTTATAAGAAGAGATTAGGACACAGACAAGTACAGAAGGAAAGCCGCTTGAGGACACAGCAAGGAGGCGGCCATCTACAAGCTAAGGAGACGGGCCTCAAAAGAACCCAGCCCGCTGACATCTTGATCTCGGACTTCTGGTCTCCAGGATTGTGAAAACATAGATTTCTGTTGTTTTAGCCTCCCATTTTGTGGCACTTTGTTATGGCGGTCAGGCAAACTAACACACCATTCCCTCCCTCCCCTCTTCTGCCTTTACTTTCTGGCTCTGGCAGGATGAGCTGAGGCGGTACTTTCAATTGCCTGTCTGAGAAACTTAGGCATAAATGATATATTTAAAATGCCTTGGTGGTGAGGGGGCACCTGGGTGGCTCAGTCAGTTCAGTGTCTGACTTCAGCTCAGGTCATGATCTTGCAGTCTGTGAGTTCGAGCCCCGCCTCAGGCTCTGTGCTAACAGCTCAGAGCCTGGAGCCTGCTTTGGATTCTGTGTCTCCCTCTCGCCACCTCTCTCAAAAACAAACATTAAAAAGATTTTCTTAATAAATAAATACATACATACATATATTTAAAAAAAAATGCTTCAGGGGTGTTGGCTACAGTAAAGTCCTGGGTGAAATAGAGGATTGCCTCAAATGGAAGAATCACCACTAGGGTCACAAGGTACAGAGGAATGTTCAAGGTGTCTGCATTCATGATATTTAATCAAAGCTTACAGGAAAAGTCAGTATACATCACCCTGGAGCCAAACTGCCCGGAGAACAAAAACGTCATTCACCATACAGCACAAACTCTAGCGGCCCCATCAGCCTGTCCACTCGATACCAGAATCCCTTTCTTGCAACTCCACTGCTTCCGATGTGGCAGTGCCTCAGCCTCTCTGCCCCTGTTTTTCCTGCTACTGTTTCTGCTACTGCTTTCATTCTCTATTTATAAAGTGTCTTCTTCTTGCACATTTTTGCATCTGGGCACACGATTCTCTGTGTGTCACGTTCAAACCTAAGAGAGAAGAAGTGGCTGGGTCTGTTAAATGCTCCTCCTCTTGGACACTCGTACTTGTTGGTTGTGATTTTGTGCTAAACTATCTCATAGGTGCTGGCCAGACTGAAGGTGGCTGCTCCAGTGTCAGGTGCTAGTCCCCGGTGCAGACTGCTGTGACCAGCGTGGCAGTGTCACTGATAGAAAGCAAGACAGATTTCATGCAGGGAAGTGCCCTTGACAGCGTTGTTTGGGGGAAGCGTGGGCCCTGCGAGCATGCTACACCAGCAGCAGCATAGGCCTCCCCAGGAACGTGTTTGGTGTAGAACCTTGGCCCCTCCCCCAGAGCTGCTCAACCAGAATCTGCATCATAATAAGATGCCCAGGAGATTACCAACCTTCTCATTGATTTTTAGTAAATCTGGACTTTTCTGTATATCAAGTTTGCTTAAAACTGCATGCCCCTGTAGGTCAGATTGGATCCAGACTTAGGAGTTTTAAACCTGTACTGAACCTTGGCCATATAGTCAGCTTTCAGAATGAGATGTTGAAACCCAGAGAGATGAGGTGATTTGCCTGACACCCCATCACGCTTGGATGCATTTAACGATGCACAATTTTCTATGAATGCTGGTAATATAAAAGTGTATTTTCTTAGGCAACTTGGCAATGCTGTGTCAGTTTCTGAGCCAGATACATTTGAGAACCGGGTCCAAACTTAAAGTGATGGGCAACTTTGCTACTAGCTACATACCTTAACTGCATTCAAAGGGATCAGTGCATTGGAGGGTTGGAGAAAAGTTACAAGGACTGTTTGCCAAAGAGAAGCATCATCATTCTTCCAGTTAGAGGGGCCAACACTTGGCAGTGCATTCTATCTGGTCTTCCTCTCTTAGGAAAGATTATTAGAGCATGTCTCATTTCTTTTTTTTTTTTTTTTTTAACTTTTATTTATTTTTGAGAGACAGAGAGAGAGAGCGCGTGCTCGCGTGCATGAGTGGGGGACGGGCAGAGAGAGAGGGAGACAGAATCTGAAGCAGGTTCCAGGCTCTGAGCTGTCAGCATAGAGCCTGACAGGGCTCGAACCCATGAACTGTGAGATCATGACCTGAGCCGAAATCAAGAGTGGGAAGCTTAGCCGACTGAGCTACCCAGGCACCCCAAGCCCGTCCCATTTCTAAGAAAATTCTCCCACATCTTTTACATTTCAAATTTTCATTTTGACTCACTTCACAATGCCTTTGGCCCATACGAGTTTTTAATCTAAAAAGACACTATAATAATAAAAGTAACTAGTAGCAGCACTGATAACAATAATAGTAACTACAGCACTTTAGGCCTAACTACCTAAAAGAGCTGTGTTTGTTACGTTGATACTACGATTCTGAAAAAATGTACCATTACAATCCTGGGGGTTTCCCTCAGTGAATTTCCCATTTGATGAATGAATTGATCTTATGTCTTATTTTATTAATTTTTAAAATACTTTTAAAGTTTATTTACCTTGGGGGCACCTGGGTAGCTCAGTCAGTTAAGCATCTAACTCTTGATTTCAGTTCAGGTCATGATCTCATGGTCCTGGGATCGAGCCCTGTGTCGGGCTCTGCACTGGGTGTGGAGACTGCTTCAGATTTTCTCTCTCTCTCTCTCTCTCTCTCCCCCTCTGTCTCTCCCCCGCTCACACACTCTCTCTCTTTCCCTCTAAAAAAATAAAGCTTATTTATTTTTGAGAGAGAGAGAGAGAGCACATGCAGGGGAGGGGCGTAGAGAGGAAGAGACAGAATCCCAAGCAGGGTCTGCACCATCATCACAGAGCCCAAGTCAGGGTTCGATCTCACAAACCATGAGATCGTGACCCGAGCTGAAATCAAGAGTCGGACTTTGACTGAGCCACCCAGGTGCCCCTCGATCTTCTATTTTGAAATATTTTTCTTAGGCTTTGTAATGGTCATTGTTCATTCAGCACTTACCTGTAGAGTATCCACTTCAGAGAGCTTTTGAGGTGGTGGAACTATACACATGAATACTCAAGAGAATTTTAGAGAGCTTGTAACAAGCACATTATGATGAGGAAAATAACGTCCACAAAACGTGGATGGCAAAGCAGAAACCGGAACCCAGGGAGATAGTCAAAAGGCCAACCAAGCGCCCCTACTGCTGTGAGCCTGGGCTTGGGAGTTGCCTGACAGCCTGGCATTTGCTTGGGGGACCTGGCAAAATATTTACACCAGTTCACCAGTGACAGGTCTTACTTAGCTTTGGCTCTTGCTTCCTGGTGTATAGGTTTCTGCTTTGTAAGTTGGATCCACTTCAATTCTATCATTTTCCCTCAACGTGCAATAGTGCTGTTCTTGTCTCTAGATTTCTTGTGTTCACTGGTTTTTCTATGCATCCAACATATGTTTGGTGCCTACTGTACACCAAGCTGCACATTTCATAGGGCGGGAGACAGGGGGTTCCAGAACGAAGAGCGCATATGCCCTGCCTCTACAAGCTCCCTGTGTCATAAGTGAGACATACAGGAGGCTGGTGATTAGAACACAATGCAGCAAAGAAGGAGGATGAGCTAAGTACTATGGGAGATTTTGAGCCATTGTTTGCATCAACCTCTGCCTTTTACTTTCTGCCTTTTCTTTCAGTTTCTTTTTCTTTTTGAAAAAGAATAGATATCAGGTAGCTTAAGGATAGGGGCACTTTGTTTTATTTTATTACCACATGCCCATTGTGCCCCAAACACCATGATGGGCACACAGAAATGAACCACCAGGGGGAGACAAACCTGCAAGCAAGTAACTGTGTGGTGTGTTAAGTGCTGGGAGGGAGGATGTGCAAGGATGCACAAGCAAGGATGTGCAAGATGGGGACTTGGGACCCTTTATGCTGCGACTTGAGTCTGAGGAAGAAGGTTGTCCAAGCAAAAGGCAGAGGCGTCGTGATGTGTCTTATTCCGGGAATCCTTGGTTTAGTAAGGTGGGAACAGATGGGGTGCAAAGGACAGAATGACAGCTTTTTAAGCCAAGTTAAAGGGCTCGGGGAGTTTACCAGACTATCTTGTCGGATTCCACTGGTGGCTGCATAGGGCCTTGTCCCAAGCTCCCTTGACCCATAAAGCCCTTTAAATTATAATATGCTCATGGCATCTGAGAGGTGAGGCCCCCTTGAATTAGGTGCTAGAGATCCTCAGCTTTCACATAGTCTCCACTTTTGCCCACATTTTCCCCTCCTCCATTCGTTGGCTTTGGTTTTTAATATGTGGCGGGACTAATGATAAGAGACCTCACAGTGGCCCGACCTGCCTACCGGGCACCATCTCTGGGAGGATGGCCAGTGGGTGGGTCACTGCCCTGCTGCCTGAGCCAGCAGCTGAAGGGAGCCCCTACTGAGCCCCTGCTTTGTAGGAGACTCTTTCTGGGACTCCTCCTCCCTGGCAGGATTGGTGGGGATGGGTTAAGGCTAAGGACACAGCCCCGGGTTGGGGTTGGTCCACTGAGGCCCTATTTGACTTGCGTTATGGTAACAAGCGAAAGAAGTACCCCATTCACTGCAACCTTGCTTGAGGTAAAGTCCACATTGGGTTAGAGGTCTGAAGGTTGAACGAATGTCTGGGCCCTGGGGGAACTGGGGGAGCTCAGAGCCAGTAGGAGCACCCTCCCTGGGCACTTGGCACCTAGGAAGCTTCTTAGCTGTCTGCCAGGTAGCTTGAGCCTGGGGCAGGAAAGGCCAACAGAAGCTGTAATTATCATCTTTTTTAAGCTCCTCTGGAATGGAAATTCTGGAAGTCAGGAAGAGCCAAACTGGCTGGGCAGGGCCTGGTGGTGGTTCTGACTGTTGGTGGCAGCACAGGCCACCTTTGAGTCACCGGCATGGTCCCTGGCCCTTCCCAGCAGGCTTTCTTAGGTGGATCCTCCGACTGCACAACCCTTTTCAGGAGCCAGAGCCCCCAGGTTTGCTTGTGCCATTTAAACCATGACCTGGCTAAGCCTCTTCAAATGTGTTCTGTAATAAATAGACCCCCCCCCCCCCCGGCTTCCTAGGCACCCATCCATGTGTTCAGGAGCCTCATCAAAGCCATTCTTTCCAGGGTGTGGCTCCAACCTGGAAAGCCAGCTGCATCTCCTGCCATGGCCCCCTCTTCTTCCAAGGGGCGTGCTCACAAACCACACGTCAGAGACGTGTCAGAGGCCTCACCACTGCACAGCTCAGAAATGTGGGTCTGGAGGCCAGGACGATCAAGACATTTGTTCTGCACCTCAGTACATACCCGCTGGGACGCACCCCCAAGAAGGTCTTCAAGGAGAGGGTCACCGTGACCCTATAGTCAGCGCCAAAACTTCCAAACCAAAGTCTGGCTCGGTGCTTTGACATCAGGGACCCGCAGCTGCCATCTTCATATCTCCATAGGGTCTACCTCCAGGTCAGGTTCGTGCGGCATCCCATGGGTGCCCGTGTTTCTCATGACTCACCCACGTGGATAGAGGAGGGAAGCTGAGGGAGGAGAGCAGCAAGGATGATAGGGGATAGAGTGAGGAGGGCACAGAGGCAGCTCTGCCTCCCAAGCGCTCAGAGATGAGCTGCCTGTGCCCAAGTGCAGCTTATTGTCCTCTCCCGTCTCTGCGAGTTGTCAGTGCCAGCAGAGGGATGCCTGCCCAATGGGATCACTGGATGACTCAATATGCAAGTGTCCAGGGCCCAGGATAGGGTGGTGAGTTACTCAGCAAACTAAAAGGTAAGTGAACAAACACCTCATAGATACTTCCTTCCAACCCAGGACAACCTTTGCTTCAAGAATTGCAGCTTTCATTTGACCAAGTACAACATCCATTCATGATTAAAAAAAAAAAAAATCCCTCAACAAGTTAGGTTGAGAGGGAACATACCTCAGCATAATAAAGGTCATATAGGAAAACCCACAACTAGTATCATTCTCGGGAAAAACTGAGAGCTTTTCCTCTAAAGAAGAAGACAGGAGGTCCACTCTCACCATTTTTATTCAACAGAGGACTGGAAGTTCTAGCCACAGCAATCAGAGAGCAAAAAGAAATAAAAAGCATCCAAATCAGCAAGGAGGAAGTAAAACTGTCACTATTTGCAGATGACATGATATAACATAGAAAACCTAAAAGACTCCAGCAAATAACTGCTACAACGGATAAATGAATTCAGTAAAGTCACAGGATACAAAAATCAATGTGCAGAAATCTGTCGCATCTCTATACACCAATAATGAAGTGGCAGAAAGAGAAATTCTGGAATCAATCCCACTTACAACTGCACCAAAACCAGTAAGAAAGATACCTAGGAATAAACCTACCCAAAGAGGTGAAACACCTGTAGTTTGAAAACTATAAAACACTGAAGAAAGAAATTGAAGACAACACAAAGAAAGGGAAAGACATTCCATGCTCACAGATTGGAAGAACAAACATTTTTCGATGTCTATACTGCCTAAAGCAATCTACACATTTAATGCAATCCCTATCAAAACACCACCAGCATTTTTCACAGAGCTGGAACACACAATCCTAAAATTTGTATGAAACCACATAAGACCCCAAATAGCCAAAGCAGCCTTGAAAAAGAAAAGCAAAGCTGGAGTCATCACAATTCCGGACTTCAAGAATTATTACAAAGCTGTAGTGATGAAGACAGTATGGTACTGGCACAAAAACAGACACATAGATCAATGGAACAGAATAGAAAACCCAGAAATGGACTCATAACTCTATAGTCAATTACTCTTTGACAAAGCAAGAAAGAATATCCAATGGGAAAAAGATTGTCTCTTCAACAAATGGTGTTGGGAGAAATGGACAGCAACATGCAAAAGAATAAAACTTTCTTATGCCACACACAAAAATAAATTCAAAATGGATTAAAGACCTAAGTGTGAGGCCTGAAACCATCAAAATCCTAGAGGAGAACACAAGCAGTAACTTCTTTGACATTGGCTGTAACAACTTCTTTCTAGATATGTCTCCTGAGGCGAGGAAAACAAAAGCAAAAATAAACTATTGGGGGCAACCTGGCTGGCTCAGTGGGTAGAGCATGCGACTCTTGATCTCAGGGTTGTGAGTTCAAGCCCCACATTGGGTGTGGAGCCTACTTAAAAAAAAATAAGAAGAAAATAAACTATTGGAACTATGTAAAAAATAAAAAGCTTCTGCACAATGAGGGAAGCAATCAACAAAACTAAAAAGCAATCTAAAAAAAAAAACAAACTAAAAGGCAGCCTATGGAATACGAGAAGATATTTGCAGGTATCGTCTAACCCAAATAGAGGGTTAGTATCCAAAATATATAAAGAACCTCTCAAACTCAACACCCAAAAAATGAATAATCCAATTAAATCATGGGCAGAAGACATGAATAGACATTTTTCCAAAGAAGATATACAGATGACCAACAGACACATGAAAAAATGCTCATCATTACTTATCATCAGGGAAATGCAGAACAAAACTGCAGTGAGATATCACCTTACACCTGTCAGAATGGCTAAAATCAACAACCCAAGAAACAACAGCTGTTGGCAAGTGTGTGGTGAAACGGGAGCCCTCTTGCACTGTTGGTGGGAATGCAAACTGGTACAGCCACTGTGGAAGACAGTATGGAGGCTCCCCAAAAAATTAAAAATAGAACTACCCTACAATCCAGCAATTGAACTACTAGGTATTTACCCAAAGAATACAGAAATACTAATTCAAAGGGATACATGCACCCCAATGTCTATAGCACATTATCTATAATAGTCAAATTATGGAAACAGCCCATGGGTCCATCAATTGATGAACAGATAAAGAAGAGTGCTGTGTATATATATATTGGAATATTACTGAATCATTAAAAAGATGAAATCTTGCCATTTGCAACAGCATGGATGGAGCTAGAGAGTATTATGCTAAGTGAAATAAGTCAGAGAAAGACAAATACCAATATAATTTCACTTATATGTGGCATTTAAGAAACAAAACAAGCAAAGGGGGAAAAAAGAGACAAACCAAGAAACAGACTCTTAACTGATGGTTACCACAGGGGAGGTGGGTGGGGGGATGAGTTACATAGGTGACGGGGATTAAAGAATGCACTTGTCATGATACAGGCCGAGTGAAGTAGAGAAGTGTTGAATGAATCACTGTATTTTGCACCTGAAACTAATATTATGCTGTATGTTAACTAACTGGAATTTAAATAAAAACTTAAAAAAAAAAAAAAAAAGACTTGCAGCTTTAGGGAAGTTTGATGGAAAAGAATTGTGAAATCTTCCCTGGCAGGAAGTATGGAGTTTGGAAATCTGTCTTATGAGGCCAATCAGTGAGTCTGCGCAGGAAAGAACAGAACGTGGGGGTTTGCTGCCCCTGCACTGCCCCTCTGCAAGCTCACTCATGTCCACTGCCAAACCTCTTCAGGGTCTAAATAAACAAGATCGAATGCAATATATGAAACAGAACCACGGGAGTGTCTTTTCTTCCTGGATTGAACAATTTCAAACTTTCATCTGATGTTTTTTTCAGGGAAGTAGAAGGGGAAAGTCTTAACTCTTAATAAGAAAACAGATCTCGGCGTCTTTTGTAGAGCCCAGGGCTCCCGGTACTGGACCTCGAGCCTTTGAGCTCTGAGAGTTTATTGTAAACATCAGTATCGCCAAAACCCACAACTGAGTGCTGTAACTGGGAAGTGGGTGGATGGGTGAGTTGTTTTTTTGTTTTTTGTTTTTAATTCAGCAAATAATGTGGCTTCCCTCTGTATCTTTACTTCTCATGGGTTCTGAATTTGCCAAGCTGGTCAGTCTCTTTTATGGGTAAATATGTGCCCATTTTATTAAAACAAAAGCCTCTTAAAATGCAGATGGTATGCTTCCTGCTTGCTAGCCCTCACAGATTCCTTGTTGCAACCGAAGCGGGCGTGTTACTTTGATAGTGGTATGAAATAACCTTAACTTTGCCTGGGGATATTTATAACAAAACATGCAGAATTATTGCACCATAAAGCCTGCTTCACTGATTCTTGTTGATTAAAAACTTTTTTTTTAAGGCTAATGTAATAAAAACCAAAAAGACCCAACAGCTGGAGATCTGAAGACAGCCCAACTGGAGCCACACAGGCTCCCCCTCTGCCCTTGGATTCAAGCCCTGCGCCTGGAGAAGCCAGACCAGCTCCACAGGCCCCTTCCCGGTGCTTCATGCATCACCTACCTTCCCGCCCCAAGCTGAGGCAAGAATGAATGGCCTGGGAGGGATGGGCTTGTCTTTCTGCCATGCTGGAGGTCAGTGCCAAGTTTTGCTTCAGAAAAAACTGAGGCAGAGCCATCCTGGTATTAGGTAAGGCCAACGTATTCCACCCTGTCCCCTGGAAGACAGGCCAAACAGGACGGAGGCATTTTTAATTGATGCTAGGACCATGTAAGGATAAGAAGTTGACAGGAACTGACATAACTCTTTATTCTTCCTTCCAAGGTGCCCATTTACCAGGCACATCCTCAAGGGCACTGTGAAATCGGGCCCAGTGGGTTTTTACCTCTTGGCTGTTGGCCAAAATCAAACTGGTTTCATCAGGCCCTGAGAGTAGACACAATAAGTATTAATTGGTGTTTTTGGTGTTAATCCTCATTTTCTTTGGGTGCTATGATGAGCTTTGCCATGAGCCTCTCCCACTCAGTGCCTTCTTTGTCTTGGGGGCCCTGAGCAGTACCGCCACACCCTGTTCTCTTTTCTCACTTCACCCTGTCCTTCTCTAACCCCTCCCCTGGCACACACACACATTCACACATACATAATCCTCAATCCAACACGGTCAGATGTCCCTGCATCTAGCTCAGGTGGAAAACCTGTTTTACAACGAAGAAAACACATTTTATTGAGAAGTGGCGAAGAATATTGCTACACATTCTTCCCAAGGCCTGCCTGACTCAAGACTTGGGCTGAGTAGGGACTGATATCCTATAGAGGCACATCTAGCTACATCACTCACCCATCCAGAGTGATTCTTACCAGCTGTTGTTCATTAGATTGAAGAGAATAAAAAGTCTAATGATTCAGGAAACACTCATGTACCCAACACCTACTTAAAATGAAAGATCACAGGACACCTGGGTGGCTCAGTCGGTTAAACATCTGACTCAGCTTTGGCTCAGGTCATGATCTCACGGTTCTGTGAGTTCAAGCCCCGCATCAGGCTTCGCACTGACGGTATGGAGCCTGTGTGGGATTCTCTCTCTGCCTCTCTCTCTCAAAATAAATAAATAGACTTAAAATAAAATAAAATAAATACAATAAAAGGTCATTGCTCTTACCTTTGAGCTCTCTTGTGTGCCCTTCTTGTTCCATCTCCTCTCTCCTCTTAGACGTAATTAATCATCCTGAGTTGTGTGTTCACCATTTCCTTGGTTTTCTATATATTTTCACATATACTGATATTTCTTTTTTTTTTTTTTAATTTTTTTTTTTCAACGTTTATTTATTTTTGGGACAGAGAGAGACAGAGCATGAACGGGGGAGGGGCAGAGAGAGAGGGAGACACAGAATCGGAAACAGGCTCCAGGCTCTGAGCCATCAGCCCAGAGCCTGACACGGGGCTTGAACTCACGGATCACGAGATCGTGACCTGGCTGAAGTCGGACGCTTAACCGACTGCGCCACCCAGGCGCCCCAACATATACTGATATTTCTAACTAGAAGAGTCAGTTTGTATGTTTCTGGACTTTACATGATGGAATAATAGTCTTCTACATTTTGGCTCAGGAGCCAACATCAGGCTCCTGAGAAGGATCATTGTGGCTGCTGCTGTGATTCATTCAGTTTCTCTCCTGCATGGAGTCCCATTGTGTGGAGATACTGATTCTGATGGCCATTTACCTGGTTTTCAGATTTTTACTCTTACAGACTTCTCTGCTATGCTATGTACATCCTAGAAATGTCTCCTTACCAAGCAAGACTTTCTCTGGAAGTGAAATTACTGACTTCCAGGCTATGTACATTTTCAGTTTTCCAAAGTGGTTAGGTCAGTTTCCAGTCTACCCCAGAGTGTAAATGAGTACCATTCATTTGTTTCCTTCCAACACTTGATTCTGTTTTAAATGTTTGCCAGTCTGGTGGGCAGGAAGTGATCGCTGGCTGTGGTTTTGAGTTGAATTCTGTTGTTTAATGAAGATGGGTATCTTTTAATATGCAAATTAGCCATTGTGCCACATGTCTTCAAATATTTTGCCTCTTTTTCTTAAAGGATTTATAGGTGTTCTTTATATATTTTGGACATCAATCTTTAAGCAATTATGTATGTTGCAAATATATACTCCCATTTTTGACTTATTATTTCCACTCTATGGTGTCTTTTGATGAACGGAAGTTGTTAATTTTAACTGTTCAATTCTTAAATATTTCCCTTTAGAAATTGTATAATTGTGGGGCGCCTGGGTGGCTCAGTCAGTTAAGTGTCTGACTTCGGCTCAGGTAATGATCTCCCAGCTTGTGAGTTCGAGCCCCACGTCAGCCTCTGTGCTGACAGCTCGGAGCCTGGAGCCTGCTCTGGATTCTGTGTCTCCTTCTCTCTCTTCCCCTCCCCTGCTTGCACTCTGTCTCTCTCAAAAATAAATGAAAACGTTAGAAAAAAATGTTTTAAAAAACATATAATTGTGTCTGGCTTTAGAATCCTTCTCTACTACATACAAGTTCATAAAGAGAGTCTTCTATCTTGTCTTCTGAAAGTTTTAGTTTTATCTTCATACTTAGCTCTAAAGCCCACCTGAAATTGATTTTTATTTGAAATTGGTTTTTTTAAATGGTGTGAGTTGAATAGTTCAATTTTCATTTTTCCCTTATATGGATAAACTGTTGTTCTACAAATCTATTGAATAATTCATCCATTCCCATTGATCTGTAATGCTGCCAATTTCATATATATGTATTGGTTTCTATGAGGCTCTTAATTCTGTTGGTCAATTTGCCTGCTCCATTCCTGCACTGTTTTATTTACTATGGCTCAAGTAAATATTGATACTTTTTGATGCAAATTCTGCACCCCTCCCTGCTGGTCTTCTTCAAGACTGTCTTGGCTACCAAGCTGTTCTGGTCCCTTTGCACTTCCTTATAAATTTTAGAACCAGCTTGTCAAGTTCCACGAAAACTCTGTTGGTATGTTGACTAGGATTAAATGGAATCTGTAGATAAATTTGGGAAAAGTTGGTATCTTTACTGATTACAAATTTTTGACACTACTTTAAAGTGTGTTTTTAAATATTTATTTATTTATTTTGAGAGAGAGTACACATGAGCATGAGTTGGGGAGGAGCAGAGAGAGAGAATCCCAGGCACATTCCGGGAATCATGACCTCACCCAAAACCTAGACGCCCCTTAAGTTGTATTTTTAAAAGAGTTTCCAGCGTTTGTTTTTGTCAGATGAAAATGCAACTGAACTTAGTTTATTAACTTTATATCCAGCACGTTACTAAAATCCCATCAATACTAATACTACTTTCTATAGATTTTTTAGGATTGTTTTTTTTAATAATTTTTTAAATATTTATTTTTGAGAGAAAGAGAGAGAGAGAGAGACAGAGCATGAGCAGGGGAGGGGCAGAGAGCGAGGGAGACACAGAATCCAGAGCAGGCTCCAGGCTCCAAGCCGTCAGCGCAGAGCCTGACGTGGGGCTCGAACTCACAAGCTGGGAGATCATGACCTGAGCGAAAGTCAAGACACTTAACTGACTGAGCCACCCAGGCGCTCCTTTAGGGTTGTTTTTGAAGATAATTGTATCATTTGCAAATAATAACAGCTTTATTTTTTCTTTTGCAATCTTTGCACTTCCTTCCTTCCTTCCTTCCTTCCTTCCTTCCTTCCTTCCTTCCTTCCTTCCTTCCTTCCTTCCTTCCTTCCTTCCTTCCTTCTCTCTTTCTCTGTCTCTCTGTCTCTTTCTTTCCTTTCCTGCACTGTTGGCTTAAATCTCAAGTCCAAAATGGATTAGAACTGGAGCACCTGTGTGGCTCAGTCAGTTAAACAACCGACTTCAGTTTGGCTCAGGACATGATCTCACGGCTCATGAGATGGAGCCCCACGTCGGGCTGTATGCTGACAGCATGGAGCCTGCTTGGGATTCTGTCCTCTCTCTTCTTTGCCCCTCCCCCTGCTTGCTCGCGCGCGCTCTCTCTCTCTCAAAACAAAACAAAACAAAAAACAAAGCAACAAAACACTTTAATAAAAAAATGAATTAGAATAGTGAGAGTGGACACATTCACCTTATACCTGATATTAAAGGGAATACATTATGTTTCACCATTAATGATGAGGTCTATAGAATGATATATAGGCTGAGGAAGTTCCTTTATATCCTGAGATTGTTATGAGTTTTTTGTTTTGTTTTGAAATCATGCATGCATGTAATATTTTAACAGCTAATTTTTTTCTGCTTTAATTGAGAGGATAACATGACTTTTCTCCTTTAATCTGTTAATCGAGTAAATTACATGAATTGATTTTCTAATGTTTACGACCAACTAGGTCATGATGATTTTAAACAACACTCAAGTTTGTTAGTGTTCTGGTTATCTCTTGTCGTATAACAAACTAGCCTCACAACTTAGTTTTTGAAAACAACATCTCTTTTATCTCAATTTTGCAAACCAGGAATTTGGACAGAACTCAGCTCAGGGCTTTTTCTGCTCCACAGGGACTCCTGGAGGTCATTTGGTGGAATTACACTGGCAAATGAGCTGGTCTTGTAGGTTCGAGACAGCCTCATGCATGTGTCTGGCACCTTGATAGACATGGCTGAAAACTGGGTTCTCCTGAGATTGTCTATAGCGGTGCCTTCTTGTTTTCTCTCCAGCTGGCATTCTCAGGGCAGTCTTCTTATTTGCAGCTCCGGGCTCCTAGAGTGTTCTGAGAGTCTATGGACGAACCTATACACTTCTTCTTATTACCCTAGGAAGTCATGCAGTCATACTTCTACCACATTCTATTTTATTCCAAGAAACACTTTTCTATAACCGCCTAGATTCAAGGGGGAAGGAATTGGACTCTACCTCTCAGTGGGAGAAGTAGCAAAGAATGTGCAGTCAACTTTCATCTGCCATGTGTTAGCTAGTAGTTTATGATTTCTATATCTATATTTCCTAAGTGAGATCGAAACTTTCCTTTCTGTGCTTCTCTGGTTTTGATACCAAAGATAAGCGAGCTTCATTTAAAATGGGTTGCTGTGTCTTACCTACTTTTCTCTATTTTAAAATAATTTAAGACTTAGTTTCATTTCTTGAATGTTGGTAGAACTTGCTGGTAAAACCATTGAGCCTGGTATTTTCATTGTAGAAAGATTTTAAACTATTGTTTCTATTTGTTTAATGATAGGGACTATTTGAATGTTCTATTTTTTTCTTGAGTCAGTAATAGAAAGTTATATTTGTCTGGTAATTTGCCCATTTCATCTACATTTTCAAACTTATTGGCAAAAGGTTGTTTATAGTAAGCTCTTAAATCTTTGTAATGTCAGTAGCATCTGTGATTATGTCTCATTTTTCATTTCTGATATTGTTATTTTTATCTTCTCCTTTACTTAATTGACCTTACCAGAAATTTATCAATTTTATTAATTTTGCCAAAGAAACAACTTCTGGCTGTGTTGATTCTATTTTACTTTTGTCCTCTATATCAGTAATTTCTTCTCTTTCTTTTATCTTTCTTTGGGTTAATTCTATTTTTTTTTTCTATCTTAAGTTGTATCCTAAGCTCATTATTTCTATTATAAGTTATATACGTTAGCTTCTTTGAGCCTTATGGTTATAAGAACATTTTAAAATTTCTAATCATTAGGAAATTATCCTTTTGTTATTGATTTCTGATTTAACTGTAGTGTAGTCAGAGAATGTAGTCTGTCTGATGCTGGTACTGTAATATCTGTTGAATTGAGGCTTCTTTTGGCTCAGTGTTTTGTTGCTGAGAACAATTTATATTTTATAGTTGTTGGGTACAGTTTTCCCAAAATATATCTTAGACCAATCTTATGCTGTTGAATCTATATTCTTTTTTGTATTTTGGTCTTCTTGATATTTCATTTACTAGGACAAATAAAATTCTCCCACCATAAGAATGTATTTATTTATTTACCTTTGTAATTGTGTATATTTTTGCTCTATATGTGTAGAGGCTATATTATTGCTAACTATGTTAAAACTGCTGTATTTTCTCAGTGAATTCAAACTTTATTTATCATATGGTAGTTTTATTTATTTCTAGTAGTGCTTCTTGCCTTACAGTCTATTTTCTGCTATAAATTTAGGGACATCAGCTTCTTTCATTAGGATTTTCCTGGAGTATCATTTTCAGTTCCTTTTACTTTCAACCTTTTATGTTCCTAAGTTTTAAATCTGTTACCTGTACATAGCATATAGATGGATTTTTTTTAACTGAAACTTTCTCAATTTATATTGATTATAATTACTGATATATTTGTCATTTTATTAAACGCTTTCTATTTATCTTAACTTCTCTGTTTCTTTTTCTCTCCTTTCTTGCATTCTTTTATTTTTTTAACATTTGTTTTCTTATTTTACCTTACCACCACAGAAAATTTTAAACACATATAAAAATGAAGAGATCACCTCTCAGCTTCACCAAAGATCAAAACATTTTATCTGCTCCCTGTACCCTCCCACAACCCAACACTGGATTGTTTTTGTTTGTTTTGTTTTGTTTTTTTAAATGTTTATTTATTTATTTATTTATTTTTTGAGAGGAGACAAGAGCACGAGCAGGGGAGGGGCAGAGAGAGAGAGGGAGACACAGAATCCAAAGCAGGCTCCAGGCTCCGAGGTGTCAGCACAGAGCCCAACACGGGGCTCGAACCTATGAACCATGAGATATGACCTGAGCCAAAGTCGGACGCTCAACTGACTGAGCCACCAGGCGCCCCTGGATTGTTTTTAAGCAAAACCAAGCCATCATATAATTTCATTCACAAAATCTTCAGTGTGTGTCTATAATATTTAAGAGGTCTTTTATAAAACAAAAGCACATTACCATGATTACATCTTTTAAAAATAGTAATTGTTTCATATCATTAAATATCTGACTCTTGATTTCAGCTCAGGTCGTGGAATCAAGCCCTGCATTGGGCTCCACAGTGAGTGTAGAGCCGCTTAAGGTTCTCTCTCTCTCCCTCTCTCCCTCCCCCTACTCGTGCTCACTCGTGCACTCTCTCTCTCTCTCTAAAATAAACATTGAAAAAAATTTAATAAACAAACTATAATAAAATTAAATAAACAATGCCTTATATGTAAATAAATATACATATTTATATATAAAATTTCCATAGGAGGACAGGCCAGGATACTTTTTTCATCATGCTTCCAGGTACAAAATTCCTCCTAACAGTTACTTTTCTGATCCCCATTTCCAGAGTGCTAATTTTTGTTAGACAAAATTTTGCAAGTTTCTAACATCAACATAGCAAGCCCATCTGGCTTCTTTGCAGTTTCTGTCTCTATCTCTTTCAGATTCACATTTCCCTCTTGACCTTGAACCCTGATTTTCAGGGTTCTTTCAGAGGCTCTTCTGCTTGTCCACATTACATAGTACAGTGAGCCCATCAGGTATGAGGTCTTGTACTCTGTTGTCTCTACTTCACAGTACCTCTTTATCCTACTTCTTCTTCCTGTGCATTCTTCCCTGAAGTACCACTTGCAGAACTGTCCCTCCTTTTCAAGGTCAACTCCTCTGTCCTTGCCGCTGAATTCTTCCTTTTCCACATTCTTCCACTGCATCTTTTGCCAGTCATATTGTTGCTAATCTTCCAAGGCTGAGGATAGTACTGCCTCTTCTGTGATGTCTTTGTAGATGTCCCTTCCCACTTAGTCCCACATTTCCTCTCTGACCCCGATAGCACTTTATTGTCAACATGAACACAGGGCTTACACTGCCATGCAATATTACAATTTGCATAACTCATTTCTCCCACTAAGTTGTGAGCTACTTAGAGAAGACACTGGTTTTTGTTTTATCCTTCTATTTCTTACTGTGCTGAGCACAATATTTTGCATATAGTGGCTCACTGCAAATACTGTTGGATTAACAATTGAATCCCTTCTTGCCTTCCCTAGAAATCAGCTTTTTCGGTGATCCCTTTCCCATACTCAATGTCTATCTCCATCTTTCCCTACTATGGTCAGACACACTCGAGTATTTGACAGTGAAGGGAAAGGAAAATATCTTTACTTGGTCCTGCTGTTCCCTTTTTTATCTTTTCCCTTCTAAATATCTTAAACATATGGTCTATGACTTCTGTCTTCTCTCTTTGCCCTGAGTCTTTCTCTAGCCATCTGTAGTCTGACCTCCACCCTCACCACTCTATTGAGATTACACTCTTAAAAATGAAAGCTTCCCTTCTATTGCCACGACCTCTCCTCCGCTTTTTGTACATGCATCTGAGCGCTCCTGCTGGGAAAGCGTTCTCTGCCCCAGGTTACCCAGCATTGCCTGTTCCTTCTGCCCCCTGACTGCTCTTCTTTCCTGCCCACCCCTTCATCCAGACCTGTTCTCAGCTCACAGCATTTCCTCTCTGTTCGGGGGAATCCCACTGCCTTTATGACTAGCTTTTGTTAATGTGGCTGCTTTTCACATCTTGATTCTCTGTCCTTGATATCTTTAAAATCTAAAATCTCACATCCCTGAATTCCTCCCAGACGTTTTCATTTAGCATCCTTATGCTCCAAATGGCTGTCTTTCCTAATTTTTTTTTTCTTGCATTCACCTCTCCCATCACTTTTTGGGTCATTTAGGCTCAAAAATCTTTTTAGTTTGGTCCCTTCCACTTTCTTATTCCTCTTTCCCTCCCCTCCCATCAACTTGGTTCAACCTTCCCAATACCTCTTTCCTTTCCAGTTGCCTCTCCTCTGGTTTAGGACCTCATCCTCTGGACTGGTATGTCAGGCTCCCTGCTGATGCCTCTGCTGTCAGTCTCTTTCCTTTCTCAGCCATTGTGTACATCATCACCTAGTATTCCAAAAATTCCCCCAGGTTACGATGGAGGTCTATAAAAGAAGAGTACTATGAGTTTGTTTGTGGTTTTTTTTTTTTTTTTTAAGATTTTATTTTTAAGTAATCTCTACACTCAGTGTGCGGCTCGAATTCACAACCCCAAGATCAAGAGTCTCATGCTCCACCCACTGGGCCAGCCAGGTGCCCCCAAAAGAGTAGTATGGGTTTTGGGCACCTGGGTGGCTCAGTTGGTTAAGTGCCCCACTCTTGATTTTGGCTCAAGTCATGATCTCATGGTTCCTGAAATTAAGCTCCACGCCAGGCTCTGCTCTAACAGTGCAGAGCCTGCTTGGGATTCTCTCTCCCCTCTCCAGCCCTTCCTCCTTCTCTCTCTCTCTCTCTCCCCCCGCCCCCCCAAATAAATACATTAAAAAAAAAAAAAAAAGGCCCAGCACTGAGAGGGCGTTTTCCTTAAAGAAAAAAAAAAAGTACTATGGGTTTTAGAATCAGACAAACCCAGGATTAGAATCCTAAGTCCACTATTTACTGGCTGGAATGTCAGTTCCTCAATTTCTGTGAGAGTAATATCACTCATCACTTTGGGTTTTAGTGATTATTGAGTGAGATGATATAATAAAGTTACATTTCCATATTTAAAAAATTCAACAGAGAAATAAGCAGTTTCAGAACAGTTAAGTACTTTTCCCAAGATCGTGGTCTATAAAGCAGAGCACAGTCTATAAAGAGATTTTTCACACATCTCAAGGTCAAGGTGAATATAAGCCATTGATTGGTCTATATTAAGCAATGAGTCCACATCCGTAGTAACTGGAAACAAATTCTAGATTAACCTGGTTTTTCAGGATCCAAGAGAAGACATTGGCTTTGACAGGGCTGGAGCAAGTCCAGGTTGATATCAGAGTTGAGACCAGAAATGGAAGACAAGGCTGAGTGGGATTAGTGTGGAGGCCGATGCATGTGGATGCTGGGATGGAGACATGGTGAGGTGAGAGAAGGTCATGTCCGAAGAACCCCTGCCCAGCATGACCTTTGCTGGAAAATGAGAAAGGTCATTGTGTATTTTTATGGTGTTGAGTAAATTTAATCCTTTTCTGCCAAGGGCAAGTCACTCTTCATAGGGGTCTTGGGGATTTGGCCAATTGTGAGAATGTCTGTGGTAATATTAAAGCTTATTTTATGAGGCCTGTGGCCATTTTATGAGGTTGGTGGCCATTCCTTTCAAACCATAAATTTTATCCTTTAAAACAATGAGAATGACTGCTTTGAAAATGCCATTTGATGATGGAAAGTGCAGTCCTAGAAAACACCAAAACAAAGCGCAGATCCTCACTTCTGCCTCAGTCCTGGTTGTGGGCTGGGGTCAGGCTTCTGGCACCATGTGAGGGCCTGGAGCCTCCCACGTGGGAGCTTCTCTGGGAAGTAGTGCTGTGGTGGAGGAACAGAAGGAGGGAGAGGAAGAGGAAGGGGACCGCACCTCCGCCCACAAACGCCCCCTTCGCCTGGCTGCTCTGGGTGGTGCATCTTGCTCCTTCCTCACGGCAAGAGGGCGGCCTTGACTTGCTTGCCCTCTCCCTGAGCCAAGGAGCTGTGTCTTCCCCCTCTGCCTCATGCCCCTAGATCCATGGCTTGAAGGATAGAACTCCTGAAATTAAAGCATTTTGCGGTGAATTCTGTTTGGGAAGTGCTGCATGTTATTTTCCCCTTCTGGAGATTCACAGTGAACGTCGACAGTAGTAATTAAGACGATTTTTTTAGCTAATGGCCCTCAGAGCCAGGTTTACGGGGCTTGAGTTGATCCCAGGGCCTAAGTCATGCCCTGCAACAGTGGGGCTTAGGATGTTACAGAAACTCTCACACCTCCAGAGACTTCCACCGTTTCCATTATTTTTTTGGCAGCAGCTTGCTAGCCACTGGTCAGAGCACACGGGGAAGGGGGAACGGAGTCTCACCTTTCAGCCTGCGCAGGACCAACAGGTCCTTACATAACAATTTAAATAATTTCTTCTCCGTTCGTTCTTCTCTCCAGGAGAAGGGGGGGAAATGCGCTTGTATGTGCTAATAGATATTCCGTTGCTAGTTTAAACATGTAAAGTATGGATTAGGGATGTGAAAACTTGAAGCGGTGTTTTTGAGAGCAGCTTGTATCGTTATGGCAACTAAAGACATTTGCCGGTTTACAGCAGGCATGGAGTAGTGGGGGGAGGGGGGTGTAGATAAACTCAGAAGAATTCCTGTCCATGACTAGAGGCCAAAGCGCACGGATAAAATCTAGGGCAGTGGGTTCACAAGGAAAATGGGCTATTGGGCAGGCATTCCATAGCAGTTATAGGGGGGACAGGTGAAGACAGTAATTTTATGAAAAATCAGCCTACCGCCCAGACCGCTTCTAACCATTTGACTGCTATGAACCCTCTAGGTTGAGGATGTTTGCTTTAGGGAACCAGGCAGAAATCATGACACTTAGACCACATTTATGAGACTCTCACTCTGTGCTTCATGTCCATCTTCCCATTTCATACTTACAGCCCTGCTGTGACTCCTGGCAACGGACTACTCTTCTACCCACTTTATAGATGAGAGAAGTCAGGTGTCATGGGGCTAAGTTACACCCTCCGTGAGGCTAAGGAGGAAGCACAAGGCTCCCACTCTCTGCGTGTCTTTGCTTCCGGATACAGTGTGGAGTCTGCAGGGACACTTCCTCACATTCCAGGAAGGAATTGAAACACTAGAGAAATAAGAGCTTCCGAAATCACCTCAATGCAAGGCTGCCGCCTTCTGTGCTGCCCACCTGGAGGGGGCCTGGCTCGCTTATCAGCTTATCAGTGGGGTTGCAACAGGCAGAGCCGCTCCCTGCAGGGCTCCCAGGGGGAGAAGGGGACTCCATCAAGGTCTTGGCCCTCCTGTGGCTGTGGAGTCTGACCCTGAATCCTGATGGAACGCTGCAGACCCCCTGGGGCCACGCGGAGCTGGACAAGCCCAGAGCAAAGAGCAAAGGGGAGGTGGGAGTGCTCCCAAAAGGAGGGTCCTCACCTACTCTTTTAAGATGCGCTTTCTTTCTTGGCAACCCTGCCTTCTCCTAGAGATGTAGTGAGAGAAATTCTTAGAGAGTTTCAGAATTTGCCTGGCTTATCTGTAAACTATGTGGAGGGAGAGTTTCAAAATCCCGCTGTTTTCACAACTTAAACCTCTGTTGTCACTGTGGTTATCAAGGCAGTGCTGGCTCCTGACCCTAGCAGGGACTTAGCTGCATGCCAGCCATAGTGGGGAATGCTCAGTAATTTCCTCGGGCCTCCACAGTAGGCCTTACTGTTGGAGAAGAGAAGTTCTGGAAAAGTTGTCTCTGAAGTAAGTTTCTATTAATAGAATAATTTGCATATTTAATGGTATATAACATTTAAAAAAACCACTGTCAATATCCCATGAAAGATTAAAACATACATTTTTATTTTATTTATTTATTTTTTAATGTTTATTTATTTTTGAGAAAGAGGGAGAGAGGGACAGAGTGCAAGCAGGGGAGGGGCAGATAGAGAGGGAGACAGAATCTGAAGCAGGCTCCAGGCTCCAAGCTGTCAGCACAGAGCCCGATGTGGGGCTCGAACTTGTGAACTGCGAGATCATGACCTGAGCCGAAGTCAGATGCTTAAGTGACTGAGCCACCCAGGCGCCCCTAAAATATACATTTTTAAATCCTGTATTTGAAGAAAAAGGAATATAGCAATAATACAAAGACAATACAAATATAAAGACTTTCCTGGCCAAGACTAGAAATCTCTTGGGGTTGGATTCCTCCCCCCAAACCACACCCATGGCCTAATTCCCAGGTATGTGGCCCATCTGGGTTGCACAGGACCCCTGCTCAAGACCTGCACTTGGCTTAATGCTGTGTTCCTACAGTCTTCAAATTCTGAACCCTCTCTCAACAGGGGCCCCGTGTTTTCATTTCACACTGGGCACCGTGAACTATGCAGCCAGTCTGCCTCACTGGTTCCCTATCCCTGCAGAATGAAGGTCGGGCTTGGTAAAGCCCTCGGGCCAAGCCCCAGCACCCCTTCCCACCTCTCCTCACTGGTCTCCGAGGCCTCTCAGGGTGCCTCCTCCCCTGCACAAATCCTCAGCACTCCCCAGGCAGGTTCTGGCCTCTGGCTTTGCTCCTGCAGTCCCTACCTTGGCCAGGGAGCCCCTCCTCTACCTGCACCCTCCTGGAGCCTCCCCTCCCTACCTCTGGCCTGGCTCACAGCACATGCGCCATGCTGCACCAACATTCTACATACATGTCTGTCCCCCAGCACTCAGGAAACCCTTCCAGGCGAGCACTAGGGCTGGCAGGCCATCCCCACCGCAGTGTCAGGCAGCAGGAGTCAGCTGGCATTGAAATGACTAAGGAAGCTCCGGTCTATGGGGAGCAGTCTTAGGAGACGCCACAGAGGACTTGTTCTCCAGATAAGATGGAAGCTCTTTCTGTCCTCCCCCAAATATCCCTTTTTCAAACCAAACTCATTTCCTATCTGGAAACAAATGTCAAACACTGGGGGCTCACCAATTAGTTCTGTGTGTGTGTGCGTGTGTGTGTGTGTGTGTGTGTGTATACGAGTGTGCATAACGAGGCTACCAATAGACTTAAAACACTTTGTTTAATGTTTATTTATTTATTTTTGAGACAGAGAGAGATAGAGAGCGAGCAGGGGAAGGGCAGAGAGAGAGGGAGAAAGAATCCCAAGCAAGTTCCATGCTGTCAGCACAGAGCCTGATGTAGGGCTTGAACCCATAAACCCTGAGATCATGACCTGAGCAGAAACGGAGCTGGACATTTAAACGACTGAGCCACCCAGGTGCCCCTATAACACTTTGTTTAAACCTGCTTTCTTCTTTCATTTCTTCTGGCATTATTCATGTAGTGTGGCTTCTGTTTCTGTTAAAAGAAGCTGGTCTCTAGTTTCTTAGTTTAGCACATGCAGACTTTTACATGGAAGGTTCTTTCATTCAACTAACTTAACAGCTGGGTGGCAAGGGCTTGTTGGCTCAGTGTAAGGAGAATGGGCACTGGGCCATGGGCATTACCAGGCTCTTCAGTTGTCCTGGTTTCAGGGTCAATTTCTCCACTAGGTAACGCACAGACAGGACCTGGGGCCCACAAAAATGTCTTAATTTCTTTTAAAATCTGAAGAAATAATAATAATAAATATATAACATGTAACCTATAAATCCAGTGTGGATTATATTTGTCTTCAATGCAGTCATAAAATTTCATTTTTTAAACTTTATGGGGTACCTGGGTGGCTCAGTCGGTTAAGCGTCTGACTTTGGCTCAGGTCGTGATCTCACAGTTTGTGGGTTTGAGCCCCGCGTCGGGCTCCGTGCTGGCCGCTCAGAGCCTGGAGCCTGCTTCAGATTCTGTGTCTCCCTCTCACTCTCTGCCCCTCTTACACTCACACTCTGTCTCTGTGTCTCTGTCTCTCTCTCTCTCTCTCTCTCTCAAAAATAAACATTAAAAATATTTTTTTTATGAGGAAGGGGTCCCCAGAAGGCACGGTACAGCCCTGCATGTTTGGCATTACCTGTGTCATTGGACACCTCACAACTTCCACCCTCGCCCTCTGGTTCTATTGGCAGCAAGAAGGTAAGCCAGGCCATTTTGAAGGTTTGGTAAGAGTAGGAGGGACAAGCACTCCACGGTGCTTGTTTCCCAGGGCGGTCAGCCCTAAGGGAACACAGCCCGTGATCATGGGCCGCTGTGACTCTCTTTCCTGTCAAGGGCACCGAGCTGACTCGTCGCCGAGGCCATGACTGGGCACCACTTCTCTGGTAAACACCCTCCTGGTGAGGTGTGGAGCACACACTGCCAGCTGTCTTCCCATGGATGAATGCCCTCTGGTATCCTGGGGACCGAGGCAGCACCCAGGAATCTTTACTGGAGTAGACGCCTATCAGGAAAGCCTAATTTGTACATTTATCTTTTAAGGAAAATTTCTTTGAACTCCTGGATCTGGGGAGGAGCGAGAAACGTGTGAGGAAACAGTAAAGGTTCTCCATGCCTCTCTGATAAATTCATTGCCCCCACTGTCCTAGGGCAGCAGGAGCCTTGGGATACACACAGGTAAGTCACAGAGCTCCCATGCGGTCAGCTACGTGGAGCTGACAGTGCAGCGGGCTTAGGGGGGCGGCCTTGTGTGACTTCAGGGGGTCTGAATGAGCATGTAGTCAACCTAGACCAAGGTGCCAGCTTCAGTGCTCCTAGCTGACAGTATGCCAGATTCTGGGCAAAAGACTACAGCACTTCCCATTTTAACCTCACAACAGTCCTCTCAGGGAGATGCTGTTGCACCCATTTTACAGATGAGGAAACTGAAGGGTAGAGAGGATACCGAGAGACAAGATGAACTGTTCAATGGATAACCCTCAAGTGGCCTGGCAACAGGGTCTCTGGGACTGAGGTGGGAGGGGCTGTGCATGGTCTTTTCTCGCTCGCTGTCTCCAGATCCTGGGCACTGGCGTTCCCAGCACCTCCTTGAATAGCCTGTGTTTACGCTAAGACTTCCTAGTACCCCAGCATGATTTGTCCCTCACCCTCCAAAACTCCTTTCATGCCCAGTAGAAAGAGAGAGCTTTCCTCCACGGGAGCACAAGCATGGCCCACCATGCTGAGAGGACGCAGCCAGCTCTGCAGGCACCAGCTGACCCTTCTCCCTGTGAGATTCATCCTGTCCTAGCAACACCCTGCAGTTGCCTATGTTCATGAGCATAACCAAGGTCAAGCAGTGTTCCCAAGGTCACATAGCTAGCAAGACAAGGGGCAGAGCCAGGACTAAACCCAGGCTGAATAATTGTAGAGCCTGTGTTCTAAACCACTGCATTCTATCTAAGTGCTCCTTTTTCATCAAAAACAGCTTTAAAACCAAAAACAAAAACAAAAACAAACAAAAAAGCCTAAATAGTTCCTGCCCTGGCTTTCTCACAGGGTTCCTGGGAAGGCCAAATGAGACAATGTATACAAAAGTTCTGTGCTTCCTAGTTTAATACTCACCCCTCTTCATCTTCAAATTGCTTAGTCTTCAGTTGGTGTTGTTCTTGATTTGGGGCTCTGATGATTCTGAAAAGCAAAATTATTGATATGCACAAGGTCAAAGCCCTTTAGGAGACTACATTTCAGTAGGGTGTAGTGATAGGAAGATAGCAGGCTGATATCAGGATATCTGACTTCTAGTCTTGATAATGTCATTGTCCTTATTTTGCACCTGAACATGTGGGCACCATCCTTTCATTATTGAGTACTCTACTGTAACCAGATTCTGTGCTGGGCAATGCGGGTGCAGGAAAAAAAGTCTCAATTTTTGCCTTCAAGAAGCACAGCCTAGTCTTTCTGGCAATGGTTGGAAAAGTGTGGTAGACCACACTTTGTCATTATTTGCTGCTTTTTCTGTGAGGGGATTGTTTTTCATTGCCTTATTGACATTGGCTTAGGCATATGACTTACACTGGCCAATGAATGCAAGTCAAAGTGGCATACACCACATCTGAGCCAATGCATGTCTCCACCAGTTCTCTTACCTTTTCTTCTCTGCTACAAGACCAGTGTGGCCCAGAGATGGGCTACACTTTGTCCTTGGTTCTGGAATAAAAGAAAAGCTATACTTAACCCACAGAAGATGTGAATCATGAGCAAGAAATAAACCTTTTACTGTTGTGGTTGTAAGACTGAGATTTGGGGGATATTTGTTATGCAGCTTAACTTAGCAAAAGCTGAGCGATACAAAAGGAAAGAAGTAGGCTCTATGTTTCTGTCCCCTTGTTTGCATCAGTTTGGAGATAAGAATGGTAATCCTTGTGTCTAAATTAATAGATTTTATGTGGCTCAAAAACCTATTTTATTCATTTCTTGTCTTCAGAGCCATTGAGTCTAGGCAGCCAGGGGTCTGGGCAACCGGGACAGGCCAAATCCACAGAACAACTTTGCTGCTCCTTTGCCTCTGGCCTTGGTGTTGGGTCCTATGCTTGAATATTTCTTTATCACTGTTTCTGGCAAGTGGTTGGTTCTTTGTGTTGAAATAGCCCCAAGCTGCTTTTCTGCCCACATTTGTAGGGTAGGATCCGGGGGATATTTGTCACTCATGTTGGGTGAGGACTTTATATTGGAAATAAATTATTCCTATTATACAATCCAGAATTGGGTTCTGAAGATGCTTCTGCTTGTCTACCTTTCCCCCAAGTCACCCATCAGAGTCCTTCTCTGTGGGACACCCCTGACTCCCTCTGTCTCATCTTCCTATTTCTTTTCTTTACCCGTGATTACTTTTTCTTTCTTTCCTATTTGATGAAACTGAAAGGACAGAGTCAGTTCCTTCATAGTGTAAAATCTGGAAGACAAACCAACCTTTCTAACACTAACAGTGAGAGCTTCTTACAGCCTAACCTCCACGTGTGAGGTTGTACTAAACAAGGCCCACCGTGCCTCTCTCCTTGCTTTCCTCCCTCCCGCCTCCTTTCTTTCTTCTCTCCTCCCATCCCTTCTCTTCTTCTTTCATCCTTTCTTTCATTTCTTTCTTCCAGCAAATATTTATTGAGCCCCTATGATATTCCCTGTTGCTTGCACTAGGCACTGAAGAGGGTTCAGTGAATAAAACAGATCAAGATGCTTCTCCCCAAAGCTATGGGAATGATAGAAGTGGGTAGGGTGGACATCCCAACCTATTATTCTTCTATATGGAAAGCTGAAATATTGGTGTCATCTTATTATTTTTTCAGTTGTTCTGAATGTAAACCTATGGTAGAGATGAAGGAGAAAAATGATAACAGAAGGTCACTTACAGTTTCTCCTGGAAAAGCCATCTCTCTGTAGGTTTATCACAGTGAGCCTTGGCATCTTCAAAGGTTGGAGCTGCCACAGGGATAAGAGATCATTCAGCACAGTGCTTCCCAGAATTTTCACAAAGTGGCCCTGGGGCAGAGCAACATGAATCACTGTCCCTGAAAGATGCCTGGACTCTTTAGCATGAAGCCGCCAGACACATGGAAAATTTCTTTGAAATATCTTTTGTGATTTAAAAATTAATGTATTTTTTGCATGCTTTTCATAACATAGCTGTTTGTTTTAATATAAAAATTATCCTCTCAAGATCACATATTGGATGATTCCATTTATATGAAATGCCCAGAATCGGCAAATCCAGAGGCAGACAGTAGATTAGCTGTTGCCCAGGGCTGTGAGGGTTGGGGGCTGTGAGAGTGATGGCTAAGGCATACAGAGTTGGTTTTGGGGGTGATGGAAAGATCTCAAATTAATTGTGTGATTGTTGTACAATCTGTGAATATATTAAAAGCCATTGAATTGTATGCTTTAAATGCGTGGATTGTATGGGATGTGAATTTTATCTCATGAATCTGTTAAAAAAAAAAAAAAAGCTGTCCCTCCCAATCTTCAAGGAAAACTGGCATTCTGGGAAGATGCAGTTGTAGCTTTTCCCCACTGTGTGAGCAGCGGCTAAATGCACCCATTTGAGAATGGCGACTCTAGTCCAACCCCATTAATATACAGACTTATAGAAACTTGAGCTGTGAGGTGACTTGCCCAAGGCCACCCACAGCAGACAGCAGAGCCAGATTTCCTGTGTCCCAGTTCAGGACAACAGGATTAGCCTCCAAACGTACTTTGCATTGAGCTTGAATTCACCTTGTTTCACTTCCTAAATCATTTACTTACCAAGTTGTTTTAGCCACACATGTTCCCTGGTCCTTGGCTTTCTTTGGCTTTCCACGTCCTGGACGTTTCCAAAACAAGAGGCTGAGTCTCTGGATACCTCATCCCATTTTCTGCAGGGGCTGAGTGGGAGTGGCAGGAGGAGGAGGAGGGGCTCCACCCGTTCTTGCCTTGAGCCCCACTGAGCCAAAGGCCAGCTCTGACTTCAAGAGGCTGTGGGAGTAAGATCCACTATCTGTTTAATCACCAGTGGTATCTGGATGGAAGCTCAGCCAGGACACTCTCATCCTAACCTGTGCAGCATTGGGCAAGCTGTGAAAGTGAAATGCTGAGGTCAGATATGAGGACAGATCATGTAGTAACCTGCAGCCCCGTGACCTTGCTTTCTCCAGATGACCTCATGCCGAGAAATGCACAAGTGCATCAAACGTGGCCCCTCCCGGCCAGGCTGGACCATTTCAGCGAGGGGTAGGCTCAGATGATCTCTGGTACCTTGGAGCCTCCCTTTTGTCTGGTTCTTTTTTTTCCCTTTTTTAAAATGTTTGTTTAGAGAGCATGTGCACAAGTAGGGGAGGGACAGAGAGAGAGAAGGAGAGAGAGAATCCCTGGTGGGCTCCGTGGTGTCAGTGCAGAGCCTGACATGGGGCTTGACCTCACAAACCATGAGATCATGACCTGAGCTGATATCAAAAGGCAGATGCTTAAACCAGTTGAGCCAAATATGTGCCCCATATCTGTCTGGTTCTACATAGTTCTTGCCTCCATTCTTTAAATTTTTTTTTTTAACATTTATTTATTTTTTAAGGGGGGAGGGGCAGAGAGAGAGAGAGGAGATGCAGAATCTGAAGCAGGCTCTGGGCTCTGAGCTGTCAGCACAGAGCCGGAAGTGGGGCTCGAACTCATGAACCATGAGATCATGACCTGAGCCAAAATCAGACACTCAATCGACTGAGCCATCCAGGCACCCCTTCTTGCCTCCATTCTTTCATGAGATCTTTACAAAGGTCCTGTGAGGTGGTCGAGGAGAGCATTAGTTACCTTTATTTTTCAGATGTGGAAACCAAGGCTTAAGAATCCAAGTTACCCAAGGTTTTTAAGCCAACAAATGGAGAGCTAGACCAGGCTGTTTCCACTAGGTTCTGAGCTGAGATTAGCAGACTGCTCATGGAGGACAGTGCAAAGTTCACCCATGGCCTTAAAGAACAGTATGAGCATTAATCATCATCTGTTGCTTTTGAAGATCACCTCCAGCATAGCTTTGTTTTAAATCTATGCCCAAGGCCGAAATGGAATTAAAAAGATGTGAGAGACAGCAGTCCTAAGTGTACTCAGAAGTATTTCTTAATAAGTAGCTCTGTCTCCCCTCCTCCCTTCCTTGAATGTGAGAAGTTAGGAAATGAGCAGTCATAAGCAGAGATGGCAGTGTGAGATATTTCACAGAGGGGGTGTTTAACCACCTGTCTAGGAGATGAGCAGCTCGTCCTCGAGGTGGCTTTAACAGAGAACCAGTCCTTCCACAGCCGAGTGAAGGAAATTTGGGAAGTTTGGGGTCTGGAATTCTGGGCCAAGCCATCTCACCGTCTCTGTCAGGAGAGATCCCCGCCCCTTTGATTAGGGTTCAGTTGTCTTACTATAATTCAGTTAGAGTCAAAAGATTAAAAATTATCTGCTGCTCTAGCTGCAGTATTAAAAAAATATATATTTATTTATTTTTGAGAGAAAGAGCATGAGCGGGGGAGGGACAATGAGAGAGGGAGACAGAAGATCTAAAGCGGCTCTGCACTGACAGTAGCGAGCCCAACGCGGGGCTCAAACTCACGAATCCTGAGATCGCGGCCTGTGCCGAAGTCGGACGCTCAACCAACTGAGCCACCCAGGCGCCCCTCTAGTGCCCGTATTTCTAAAGCACTTTTTAAAATCTGCAAGATCCTTTCTTCAAATGAAATCAAATACGTAAATCTGAGAAAAGCAGAGTTAGGAAAAAGAGGCATCTTGGAGGATGAGCTACCTGGAGCTCCTTGCCTTGCCGGCAGTTCTGGCAGCTGGCTGTTACAAAATCTGGAATTCTGACGTAATCTCTTACTTCATCTATGGGGAAACGGGACATAATAGCAGTGATCATGGTTATATTTCATTGTGCTCTCACTTTACACTCATCTTTTTATTCTCCCAACAGCCCCACAAGATACGTGTGTTATTTTCTCGGATCATCAGAACAGGAACTTGAGACTCAGGATGATTAAGCAACTTGCCTGAAGTCACTTAAAGAAATGCATGGAGGGACAAGGGACTAATGTCCAGGACTGTCTGGCTGCAAAGCCAGCCCTGGGCTAAGCCTTCAAAAACACACATTTCCCACTAGACCCATACTCTGCAGGGACAAGACCTTGATGGAAACTTGAGGTAGATTTGTTTTTCTGTCCCTCAAAGGGCACCTTTCATGATGCCTGCTTTGAACAGTGGAAGGGCCCTGACTGGTCTGTGGCTCTTGGTGTCCTAAAGGAGGGGTTGGCAGTTTGTCTGTGACTGAGAAGTAAGTCAGGCCACATCCCCAAAGTCCCTGAAGCTGGAGCAGCAGGGATGCCAGGCCTCGGTCCCTGACACATAAACTGCATTGTCGCTTAGAGTGACTTCCGCCTGGAAGCTGGCACTTGGGGGGGACTTGGCAGTAGAGCAGGCTAAGCCCTTTGGGAGCATCTGATCCAAAGTCCTTACTGTACTTACATGGAGTGACAACAGAGGAAGAGGAGAAAGTCACGTGCCAGTGTTGACCATGCGACCTGGGAGTACAAAGTTTTCAATAATGTTCCTTGAGTATAAGTCTGTTCATTTATAAGTTACATACCTGGCTGTCAGTACTGTTCTATATTATGCATATTTAAATCTATCCCCAAATTTAAAAAATTAAAGAATGAAATAAAAGATACAACTAGAAATTCTACTGTTTTTCTCCTCTCCCCAGTTGGGTTGTGTTAAGGATAAATTTGGAGCACTCACTTTGGAGAACTCTGGACCAGCCTCCTATGAGCTGGGTAATTTAGGAACCTGAGGTCGGATGTTCAGTTTTAGGTGGTTTTTTATTCTAAGCACCACCCCCCCACCCCACTGCCATAATAATATCATTACTTCATTCAGTTTTTTATTGTGGTAAAATATGCAGCACATAAAATTTACCATCTTAGCCATCTTTAATTGTACAGGTCAGTGGTATTAAGAACATTCACCTTGTTATACAGTCATCACTAGTCATCTAGAAATGGAGGCATTTCTAGAACTTTTTCATCTCCCCAAAGTGAAACTCTGCCCCCATTAAACAATGACTCCCCATTCTCCAGGCCCTGATAATCACCATTCTATGTTTTGCTTTTATGAATTTGACTACTCCAAGTCAATAATTATTTTTAAGCTCCTATGATGACTCAGGTGGTGGTTTGGCACATGAGATTCAGAGGTGAGCAAAGCAAATGAAATTCCTACCCTCCGACCTCCAATAAAGTCTGCTTTAATGAACTAAACTTACCTAACCTAGCTCTACTTTAGATTAGCATCTTTGGAGAGCCCAGGAGATGGGCTATATCCAAGCTGGTGGCCAAGTGCGGAATACAGGGCAGGTGAGATGAGAAGGGTTGGGGGAGGTGAGGCTGGAATTGAGAGAGGTGTGACAGGTGACTACTGGATAAAAGGGAAATACCTTCCCACAGAATTCCTAAAGAATTGGAGGAGAGATTGGACTTCCTGCATCACATAGGTTGAAGCCATATTTGGGATGCTATAAGAGTCATCCCAAAAGGCTAGCAGGCATGTGAACATTGGGGTGTCCTCATTATCAGTAACCCGCGCGTGACTCAGGCTTTGGAGTTTGGGAGGAACAGGTGTCAGGTGTGGAGAGAAGAGAGTGGGTAGGGGCTACACCCCCTGGGGTGCAGCTTGGCTGTGTGGCTAGAAGCCTGCCCACATCTGACTGGATCCCACGCTCTGCCCCTCTGCCTGCCTTTGCCTCAGGATAAAATTATACATTTCCAATTACAGGGCTGGTCAAAAATCAATACAAAGGTGGGAGAGAACAGATCATTTTTCTTACGGAAGTAACCATTTTCATTAATTTTTCATTAGTGCTGCCTTTGTTTTGCTATCCATCACCCGCAGAGCTGCAGCCTGCGTCAGTGAGTGTGCGTGCCTCTTGGCTTCAGGAGTTACTGCTTGATAAAGCCAGCAGGTCACTGCCCAGGACTACTGCCTGCGCAGCTGGTGTAGGTGACTGTTTTGTGACCATCCTGTTGGTTGGAATGTGCTTAAAAACACCAAAACTCAATCGTAACTCTATTATGGAAATTCTCTTTGTAGCACATGTTGGGGTTCGTTGCATTTCTTTTCAGGGGTGTACATAAGTCAAGCCCTTCGTGGACTCTTGGTGCTGATTGACATGAGGGGTCTGTTTGGCTGGTGTACTTGGCTGAGGGCCAGCTGTATACCTTTGGGACCTTGGGCCTCTGCCTGAGTGCGGGCGGTTTCTTGTGTCTTGACATGTGCTTCTCTGTGCTTTTAATGCAATTATTTTATCCTTAAACTCAGTTCCCTAAGTTCAGCCTGCCCCATCTCTCTATGAAGCCTTCTCCACTCCTCATTATGGCAGAATTGCTTGGCCAGTAAACCTTATCCCCCGCCCCTCCCATTATGCTCTTCATACAAGTGCGTTGACTACTCACGTGGGTCTCCCCCTAACGTTATCTGAGAACAGGGGCAGTGGCTTTTTAGTTTTCAATTGTCAACACCTAACAGCACCTGGCCAATGGTAGGTGATTAATGAATGTCATTAAAAAACATAAAAACAAAAGACAAAGGCAACTGGAAGTCATTCCTCACTTTGTGTAAGCAAGGGTAAGACCCCTCATTAGTAGTGGGAGGTGAAGCAGGCCTGACATTACCCCCAAATGACTTATCCTATTGTAAAAGAACTAGGTGCTAATCCCAGTTCTGTGGCTAATTAGCTGTGTAACAGTGAATAAGTCATTAGCACTGAGTACTTATCAATAAAGGGGGGATTCTCTTCCAGCCCTAATGTCCTTAACCCCAAGAACCTCTGCCCTTGGAAAAGAATCCTCCCTCCCATACGCTCATTCGTCAAGCTGAATGACACATGAGCTTTCTGGTGCTAATTCCCTCCGCTGGCCCCTATCTAGGCCGCTAGGCTGCCTCTCCCTCCTTCTCACACCGAGGCTTGTCCGGAGCACTGCTTGCCACACTGGTTGTTACCAGCCTCCTCCTCAGCTTTGTGCCATCAATTCTCTCTGGACCTTTTACTGTTTTCTACAATGTGTTTATATATGACTACATTTGGGACAATCACCCTCATAGAAAACATTTTCACACCCCCGCCAAAATTCCCTCAAGTCCCTTTCTAGCCACTGGCCCCCACTCCCCAACCTCTACCCTGGAGGTAACCACTGCTTTAGTCTTGCCTGTTCTGGAACATCATATAAATGGAACTGCGTAGCAAGTATTCCTGTGGTTGCTTGACACTTGATTCCACATAACTTTCTTGAGATCCGTTCATGTTGTTGCATATGTCAGTAGTTCATTCTTTTAAATCACTGAGTAGTATTCTGTTGGTTGAATAAACCACAATTTGTTTACCGATTCTCTATTGTTGGAGGACATTTGGATCGTTTCTGGCTTTGGTCTTTTTTGTGTTTTTTGTTTGTTTCGTTTCAGTTTTGGTTTTTTTGGTCTTTTTGTGTTTTTAACTCCTTTTATATTTGCTTCACTTTAATTTCTAAATGTAATAAAATCATTTAAAAAATGTCACCTCTCACTTACTAGCTACGTGACCATGAGTGGGTTACTTAGACGCTCTGAGCTAATTTCCTTATTTGCAAAATGGGATAATGATAGTAGTTTTGCCATAAGATTGTTTTGGTTATTTTTTTCCCTTTCTAAGGTAAAATTTTTATATTTGAAGAACATCATGCTGCACATTTTCTATTTTTTTTTTTTTTATGTTTATTTGAGAGAGAGAGCATAAGCAGGGGAGGGGCAGAGAGAGAGGAGGACAGAAAATTCAAAGCAGGCTCTGCACTGACAGCAGTGAGCCCAATGCAGGACTTGAACTCATGAACCACAAGGTCATGACCTGAGTAATGCTCAACCGACTGAGCCACGCAGGCGCCCCATATTGCACATTTCACACAGTCATGTAAGAAAGCAAAAATGTATCCTTCCCTCATCCTAGAAATAAAGAAGGGCGTAAAAAATTTTTTAAAAAAATCATGAAACTTGGAAGTCTAGCACCAGCATCCAAAATAAATTTTTAAAAAAGGGAAAAAAAGCATTTGCTACATATTTTAGATTTCTTTGGTTGGGGTTCTCCATATGTGGTATTAATAATTCTTCTTTCAATTCCTATTACCAAAACAGTAAAAACCAAGAAAAAAATATTTTACATATTCATATAAATATGTAGCCACATTATAATGATTAGGTTCATATATTCAATCACTTAGGATATTGCCTAGAATATAGTAAGCACTGTATAAATATTTGCTGTTATTTGTGTTATTATTGAGCTGTCTTGAGGATATGGGTGACATTCTATTCTTGGAAACACATCTGTGGTTCAGGCATTATATGAGGAGTGTAGATTTTGAACCTCATTCTCATCACTCACATCCCTTCTTATAAACATCATGTAAGCTCACTTGTAACCCTGGTGTTAATTTTATTTTTACTGAAAGAATATTAGATGATATGAAATAGATACGGTTCTCAAATATTCAAACTGAAAAAGTATTATCAACCTAACTTGCTGAGCCTCTACCCTTGGCAAATACACTATTAGGAATTTTTGAAGTAGAAAATATTCCGAATAATTCTTGGTTTATAGAGTGTAGAAAATAATAGCTATATCCAATCATTCATGTTAAGATGTGCCATTTTAATAAAGTAAAAAGTTTTTGGTGGGGGAGGGAATTGTGTATTTTCCTCTGCCATTTCCTTCTAGCTACTGGCCTGCCTCTCTTTTCCTCTGGAAGATCTTAAAGGAATCATGTGCAATCACTGTCTTTAACTCCTCGCCTCTGATTCCCTTCTGAGCTTGCTGTGGTCTGCCTCTGAATCCGAGCTCATCACAATCGCTTCCTCTCGGGGCAGCAATGGCCTTGTTATTGCCACACCTGATAAATGGGTTTCAGTCCTGTCCCTGTTTAACCTCTTTTGGGCACTGGACACTTTCATACTCCCTTTGAAACATCCCCTCCACCCCAATTTCCCGCCCCATTTGATTCCTACCCCCTGGGCCACTCATTCTGGGTCTCTACCCACATCTGAGCTGGTGGGTCTCCAGGTGCATGCCCCACCCCCCCAACCCGCCCACCCCTATACACTCCCTGGGCTTCAGGCAATTTCTTGTCAGTCATCACTCCAAAACCACATGTGTAAGCTCAGCTCCTCCTCTGGTGTCCATTCTAACTGTCCCCATCTCTGCTCACCTAGTTGCCCGCAGCCACCTCCCTGCCGTATGCTCAGCACCAAACTGTTGAGAGTCCTCTTTACATGCCCTACAAATGCAAGCTCCTTCCTGCCTCCCTTCCCTCTTTCTCTCAAGGGCTCCCCAACCATCTGGAAGCCTGAGGTAGACACTTTGGAATCATTCTTGATTCTTTTCTCTCCTTCACCACCCACATCCAACAGCTCATCAAGTTCTGCTGTTCCTACCTTGGAGATGTCTCATGAGTTCACCCCTTCTACCTCCCAATTGCTTTTATTTATCATAATAGCTCTGTAAGACAGCTGGAACAATCTCCCAATTTACCTCTTCAGTCTCTGTCTGCTCTGCTTCCTACTCCATTCTGCCACAAAAATTCGTAAAAGCAAATCTAATTACATCACTCTTCTGCTTAGAAATATAATGATTCCTTGTTGGCCATGGCTGGCTCCCCCACTGGGCCTGCCTGGCCTCGGGGTCGCTGGAGGTAGGGCTCCCACCTCAGGGATGCTGAGTTAGTTTTGGGGCCTAGATTTCTGCAAAGAGTTCCCTTCCCTGCCCCTGTTCCACTCTACAGGGACCTTGCTATTCTCAGCATCCTGGCATCGCGCTTCTTCAAGTCTCAGTGCTCTGTCTCAGCCCAGGCTATTGTCTCTACATGAGACCCTCTTTGCTCCACATTTCCTTCTTTGTGTTCCTGGTGGGGTCATCCTGCAAGATTCTCCTCCTCCCCAGCTGTGTCAGGGCTTCTCTGGCTTCCCTAGGATGGGTTCCCTAGAAGTGTTTGTTCCTTCGCCTGTGTTCCCTGGCTCATCTGCACATACCTGTCAGGGCATTGATTGACTCTGCTGATCTATTACAAGGCTACCTGCCTGCCTTTGCTGGGATCTCCCTCAGCAATCTTCTCCCACCTGCATCCTTGGTGGCTAGCACAGCGCCTGGCACGCAGGCCCCACTTAGCGCTTGGCCCATGAGTGAATGGATGAACCTCCCTTCTTCCTTCCTTATTTCCAGCACTGCTTGTCAGATGGTGCCATTGGCAGTGTAAATAGCTGACAAGAATTGAGTGTGGTTTTGTAAATGCTGCCTTAGTTAGGACCTCCAGTTTCTCTGAGTCAGTTTTGGAACGTTTTATTTCACTGATGCCTTTTATTTCAAAAGAAGAAAATTATAGAGGGATGGAGGAGGGGACGACAGGAAAGAGCCTTCTCAACTCTGAAACCTGTTTGATTTGAGTGTAATAAGAGACTCGCTTATTTCATCGTAAAGAACTTCCAGGCTGTAGAGCCCCGCTGAGGTGGGTTTCCTGGTTCCTGGGGAGTAATGTGCATTTCTTCAAGCAGCAGGGCACTGCCTTCTTGCCCAGCTTTTGCAGCGTGGAGAGGCCTCACAGCACAGGGCAGGGGCGGGGGGGTGGGGGGGTGGGATCTGAGGCCTGGCGAGGGTGACATCTGGGAAACAGAGCTGCCTACAGAGACAAATGTAGGGCAAAGCACTCATCTGGAGGGTGCTCTGGGACATTCCAGGAGTGAATTTTTCCTATTGGTGGGCTAGACTCGTTGAGTTAGCAGTCAGCCTTGGTTTTATTTTCTCATTCACAAGAAAACCCTAAGGAAAGATAAGATACATGAAACATGGCAAGGCTAAAAGTGAAGCTTATAGGGACTTTGTACACCCAAAAGGAGGCTCTTTGCTTTAGTCAGAATAAGAAGAGAAAAAAATAATGGTGAACATGCACTGAGCCCTGTCCTCTGTATGTGTTAATGCGTTTATTCAAAGTTTCACAAAACTCCTATGCATTAGACACTGCCATTACCCCTAGGTTTTAGATGAGGACTCTGAGACACAGAGAGGTTGCCTAATTTTTCCCAAGGTCACACAGCCAGTGAGCAGGATCTGTACCTACACTGGTATCCATCGTGCCACAGAGCTTCTGAAGGCAAGAAGGAGGGAGAGGCTGGTGCCGACTGGGGTCAAGAGAAAACAGATCTACTTCACTGCTGTTTTATTTCTGCCTTCCTGATCTGAGAGAATGGACTTTGAATTGGAAGGAGTAAATCAAACACAACAAGGAAGGGACTAGACTTTGAGACTGAGGCAGACTGAGCTGGCATGAATTTAAGTCTCCTGGTCTAGATGAAACACAATCCTGGATAAGGAAAGGACTTGTAGATTTCCTAGAGGAAGCGGCATGGGGGTAAAAACTGAAAGTCAGTATGTGTTCCCGTTATCAAAAAGGATCTAAAAATGGGCTGTGTTAATGGCATCTTTTTCACATTATGTATTAGGATTTTAAAATTGCAAGTAACAGGACGCCTGGCTGGCTCTATCAGTAGAGCATGTGACTGTTGATCTCAGGGTTGTGAATTTGAGCTCCACATTGGGTGTAGAGATGACTTAAAAATAAAATCTTAAAAAAATTTTTTTTCAATAAAATGTTGAATAGCATAAGCCAATTTAAACAGCTTAAATAAAGTAGAGCTTTTTGTAAAGGACACAGAGCTGTGTTACAGAAGCAAGGGTAGGGATGGATTAGGCCTCAGGACTGAACCAGAACCAGAGAATCACTATTGCTTCTGCTGTACATTTGCCTCTGAATTTTCCTGTGGCTGTGAACTTGGGGGCCCACAGAGTCCAGGTTGATGGTTCCTCTTTTGAAGAGCTAGTCAGCCTGAGACCAGAGTCTCTAGGACCCAGTGATGTATTCCTGGGTAAAGGACTCTGGGCTGATCAGTGGTGGGGGAGAGTCCTGGGTAAACAGAGCTGCTCTATGTACAATGGCTAATGGAGGTGGACAGGGGGAGGTGCGGGTGTCAGTTCACAGGGAATTGTGCAGAGGGGCAGGGAACTGTACTTAGGTGGGAGGAGGGTGTCTACACTGATACCCAAATTTCTCACCAAATTCTGGAATATGTTCATAAATAGTTTTCCAAGAAAGCAGACTCCTCTGAACCCCTCAGAAGATCTAATTCTACCCTCCCCCCCACTTTTTCTTGAGAGAAAGAGAGCACAAGTCGGGGAGGGGCAGAGAGAAGGAGAGACAAAAATCCCAAGCAGGCTCCATGCCATCAGCACAGAGCCTGATGCAGTGCTCGAACTCACGAACTGTGAGATCATGACCTGAGCCGAGATCAAGAGTCAGACGCTTAACCAACTGAGGCATCCAGGTGCCCTGTCATTTCCCTTTTGATAGACTTACTGAAAGGGTCAGTAAGAATGGCATAGACAAAATAATCAGGATAATCTTATGAAAAGCTGTAAGGGCATCACCTTTGTCTTCTCCATCTTTGAGTGGCTGGTGCATAGAGCAGGGCTGGTACACAGCAAGTGCTCAATAACTGAAGAATGAATGAATGAATGAATGAATGAATGAATGAATGAACTATGCTGAATGACAGCATAGTCCTGTGAGGTCATGGCTGTTGAGGGCACCTGTACCCACAGAATACTGATCAATGGACTGGGGTCATCCTGGAGAGAAAACTTTGACAGTGAGCTTTGGTAGGACAATTACGTCAGTGATTTGGGGGCAGACAGGCCATGCTTACAGAACTCTCACATGACTGGAAGCTAGAAAGAGGGTGAGATAGCCTCCTGGGGACAGATGGAGGTTCCCAAAGCACCCAAGAGCCCGGAATGAAGGAAAAACACCCAATTCTCTGGAATTTCACCAGGACTAACAGCAAGTTCTTCATGTGGCTAAAAGGGACCAATTATATAAGGAGTATGGGATACCTGCCTTGATCGAAGTCAAGCTCAGAGTGGTGTTTGCTTCTTAGGCTGTACTAAATTGGGTATAATGCCAAGATTAGGGGCATTTTAGTTGAAGAAATGGGGGCTGCTTAATCTGGTGAAGGAAGTTTTAAGGGCTGATGCAATGTCTTTCTTCAAACAGTGGGGGCCAGTGGCCCATGGGAGGTCAAAGGGTAACCAAGGCCTGTTGCATCTGATGGCAGTGAGCTCCCCATAATGGTAGTAAAAGCCTACATTTGTGCAGGGGTTTGCCATTCTCCATTCTCTCTTACTTGCTCCCCACACAGCCTTTAGGCAGAGTTGAGGCAGACGATGTGCCCTCATTATAGCTAGAGAAACTGTACGTCTAAAGACAGAACGTTTAAGTGACCTGTTCAAGGTCATACATTCACAAGTGGCAAGGCTAAGGCAGGAATCCAGATGTTCTGGTTCCCAGTGTGAAGGACACTTCAAGCTTCCCATGATCAAGGTGTTGAAAGAGAAGCCAGAAGACCATGGCAGGGATGTCGTGGAGGTGAGTCCTTCCATGGGAGAGAGAAGGGCTGCCTTGAAGACCCCCAGCTCTTGGGGCACCTGGGTAGCTCTGTCAGTTAAACTCAGCTCTTAATCTCAGGATAGTGAGTTCGAGCCCCCCACTGGGCTTCACGCTAGGTGTGAAAACTATTTAAAAAATAATTAAAAGAAAGAAAAGCCCCCAGATCTGTGTGTCTGTGATGGTGAGGATGCCCTATGAAGGATGTTAGGCTTTGCTGCAAATTGCCTATGTTTGTCACTGTGCAGATGTCCCCCACCAGCCACCTGGTGAACACCAGGCTTGTGAGAGGAATGTTCAACATGAAAGCTGAGATGGTGCTTTCCCTGACTTTGTGCCCTCTTCCATTTAAAAATGAGTTACATCATTTATTCTAAAGGATGATTTAAGGAAATTGCTGCTTCTGCCTTTTGGAACCATGTGTCTAATACTTGGGGCTTTACTTCAAGGTTTATGAGTTCTGAATTTTTTAAAAAAAATATCTATTTTTGATGGGGGGGGTGGGGATAGAAAACGAGCTAGCTCATGCAAGTGGGGTAGGGGTAGAGAGAGAGGAGACAGGATCCAAAGTGGGCTCTGTGCTGAGTGGAGAGCCCCACGCAGAGCTCCAAGTCACGAACCATGAGACCATGACCTGAGCCAAAGTCAGACGCTTAACCGATTGAGCCATCCAGGTGCCCCAAATTCTGAATTAATTGCAGAATCAAGCTTTCATTTGTCTGAGACTTCCTAATTGGTGGGAGTGGCAATCAGACACATTTAGTGTGGGTTAAAAAGCACTGGGCAATATGACAACTAAATGCAACGTGTGATTCTTGACTCATTCCAGGATGAGCAAACAAAACAAAACAGTTCTAAAAAAAATTCTTGGGAGTGGTGTGTGTGTGTGTGTGTGTGTGTGTGTGTGTGTGTGTGTGTATAAGAGAGAGACAGAGAGACAGAGAGACAGAGAGAAAGGGGTGAGGGAGGGAGAGTATCAAATCAGTGTTAAATTTCCTGAGAGTTACGTAGGAGTATGTTCTTTCTCTCAGGAGATTTCATGCAGAAGTACTTAGGGGTGAACTGTCAGGATAGGTGCAGTTTATTTTCACATGGTTCAGCCAGAACAACACAGAGAGAAGTGGGAGAGCAAATATGGCAAAATGTTAACAATCGATGAATCTAAGTAAAGGGTATGTGGTGGAATTTGTACTTGTGTTTCTGCTTTTCTGAAGGTTTGAATGTTTTCAAATGAAATATAGGGCAAAAGTAGTTAACACTGAAATAAAGGCAGATTTCAAGAAACGTTTCTACTGTATTGTGAGCCTAAAAATGAAAAGCTCCAGTGAGTGGTAAGTAGGCAAGTTGAGGCAAACCGTGTTACCTTTTGTCTTTTCTTAGCAGTGGAAAGCCAGGAAGCCACAGAATAAAACAAAGACTGTTTTGTGTGGGAGATGAACTCATTTATCAGCCACATTCAGACTGGAGAGGCAGAGGGAAAGATCAGACTGTTTAAGTTTCTTTTCTCCACCCCTATTCTATCGCTCTGATTAACCCTATAGTTACTTCCTGATGCTTATAAGAAGAGAAGGCAGCCCCACCTAAAATGCTAATATAGCCAGGATTCCAGTATGTTGCCACGCATACAGCATCTTTGAACTAGAAGCCATCGTTACTTTTGCTTTTCTGGCAAATACTCTTAGTTTAAATAAGTACAGAATTTAAGAATCTATCTTTAAAATTAATATTGAAAGTCAGATAATTTGCCAAGTAAAAGAAGTGACGTTTAAAAAAATTCCTTACAAATTCATCTAGAGAGTAACAAAATACATCTTTTACATAAAAGTGTTGCTGGGAAGTGTTTGGGTTGCGAATGTGTAATTTGGAAAGTTATTACACTTGTTACAGACACTTTTATGGACCCAGGAAAATTTTACACAAGGCAGGTTCAACCTGTTTGTCAATCTGCTGTTCCTCCTGGAACCCAAAGGAGTCCGTAGGGCCTGGATGCAATAGTTGGCCAGAGCTGACTTAGAATCTGGGCTCCTTCGTTGATTTACTCTTTGGCTCATCCCTAATATTAAACTATTTGTGTCTTCTTGTTTTATTTCCCTGATGAGTCTTGGCTAGTTTTATCAATGTTGTTGATTTTCTCAAAGAACCAATGCTGATTTCATTGCTTTCCTCTATTGTATATTCTGTTTCTGTTTTATTGATTTCCATCCTGATCTTTATCATTTTTGTTCTTCTGCTTCCTTTGGATTTCATTTGCTCTTCAATTTCTAGTTTCTTAAGGTGGGAGTGAGGGGTCATTGACTGGAAGACTTCGTTCTTTTCTCATATAGATATTTAGTGCTATAATTACCTTCTGAGTACTGCTTTAGCAAAATCCCATACATTTTGATATGTTATATTTTCATTTTAATTACGTTGAAAATACTTTCTAAATGCCTTTTGATTTCTTCTTTGATTCATGTGTTATTTAGAAATGTGTGTTTAGTTTTCAAATATTTGGGGATTTTCTAGGGATCCTTCGGTTGTTGATTTCTTTTTTTTTATGCCTATTTATTTTGAGAGAGAGAGAGAGAGAGAGCGAGCTCACATCAGGGAGAGGCAGAGAGAGAGAAAGAGAGAGAGAATCCTAGGCATGCTCTGTGCTGTCAGTGTGGAGTCTGACATGGGACTCAAACCCACGAACCATGAGATTATGGCCTGAGCCAAAATCAAGGGTCAGATGCTTACCTGACTGAGGCATCCAGGTGCCCTAACAGTTAATTATCCTTTAAATATATTTAAGTTATAAGAAATAAAGCTTTTTGTGCTTACCTGTGTAGTTATCATTTCCAGTGCTCTTAATTCTTTGTATAGATGCAGGTTTCCATATGGTATCATTTTCCTTCTGTCTGAAGGACTTCCTTCAACATTTTGTAGAGAGATCTACTGGTGATGAAATCTTTTAGCCTTTGTATGTCGGGAAAAGTCTTTGTTTTTTGAAAGATACTTTTACTGGGTATAGAAATGTAAGCTGACAGTTTTTGTCTGTCAGTACTTTAAAGTTGTTGCTCCATGGGTGCCTGGGTGGCTCAATCATTTAAGCCTCCAACTCTTGATTTTGGCTCAGGTCATGATCTCGCAGTTTGTGAGTTTGAGCCCCACATTGGGCTCCACACTGACAGTACGAAGCCTGCTTGGGATTCTCTTTCTGTCCCTCCCCTGCTTACACACGTGCTCTGTCTCCCTCCCTCTCTCTCTTGAAATAAATAAACTTAAAAAAATTAAAAATAAACAATAAAAAATAAAGTTGTTGCTCCAATGTCCTCTGGCTTGTATTGTTTCTGACAAGAAATTTTTTATCATTTTTATCTTTTCTATCGTTTTTATCTTTTTTTCTGTTTAAAACTTTTCCCTCCCCCCATGGCTGCTTTTAAGATTTTTTTTCTTTATCACTGTTTTTAAGCAATTTGATTATGATGTGCATTGGTATGTTTTTCTTCAAGTCTCTTTTGCTCAGAGTTCATTGAGCCCCTAGGATCTGTGGGTTGATCATCATCTTCAAGTTTGGAAAATATTCAACCATTATTTATTCAAATATTTTTCTGTCCCCCACCTTCTACACACATTGCTTGAGAGAAACTTCAATTACGTGAAGTTGTCCCACAGCTCAGTGATGCTCTGTTCATTTTGTTTCAGCCTTTTAAAAAAATCTGTGTTTAATTTTAGTTTCTATTACTATATCTTCAAGTTCACTAATTTTTTCTTCTCTAATATGTAATTTGCTGTCAATCATGTCAGGAATATTTTTCAGACGTAATTTTCATTTCTAGAAATTTTATTTTGTTCTTTTTCATATTTTCCATGGTGCAACAAATGTGTTCAGTCTTTAGCTCCTTGGACATAGGAATATAGATTAATAACTTTTTCAGGGGCTCCTGGGGGGCTCTTTTGGTTAAGCATCTGACTCTTGGTCTTGGCTCAGGTCATGATCCCAGGGACATGGGATCGAGCCCCTGCTTAGGGCTCTGTTCTGATAGTAAGGATCCTGTTTGGGATTCTCTCTTCCTCTCTCTCAAAATAAGTAAACATTTTTTTTTAAATAACTTTTTTAAAAAAAGATTAGTAACTGTTTTAATGTTTTTGTCAACAAATTCTATAATCTCTATAATTACTAGGTTGGTTTAGATTGATTTGTTTTTCTTCTTACTAGAGGTTGTATTTTCCTGCTTCTTTGCATGCCTGGTAATTTTTTATTAGATGCCACATATGGTGGATTTTACCTTGTTGGGTGCTGGATATATTTGTATTTCTATAAATATTCTTGAACTTTGTTTTAGCATGAGGTTGAGTTACTTGGAAATAGTTTGATCCCTTTGGGATTTGCTTTTAAGCTTTGCTAGGTGAGCTCAGAGCTATGTTTAGTCTAGGGCTAATATTTCCCTACCACCGAGGCATTCTCAGTATTCTAGCCAATGCTCCCTTAATTATAAAGTTTTCCACTCTGGCTGGTGGGAATTGGAACTATTACTGGCTCTGTCTGAGCAATAGTTTTTATATCTTTCTACATAGTTCTTTGCCTAGCCTTGGGTAGTTTCCTCAGACACATGCACTGATCAGCACTCAGCAGAAGACTCTAAGAAGACCCTCCTCAGTTCATTGCTCTTCTTCCTGTGTGTGTAGCTCTCTCCTCTCAATTACCCTACCGTAGTTGCCTTGGCTTCTGTAGATTGCCAGCTCTGTCTCTCCAACTAAGGGAAACCGCTGGCTTCTGCCTGGGTTACCCTTCCCTGCACCATGTCTGGAAATTTCCTCAAGGTAGTTAGCCAGGGCAACCTTAGGGTTCACTGTTCTCTGTTGCCTAGTATCCAATCTCTTGAAAGCCATTGTTTCATATATTTTGTCTAGTTTTTTTAGTTGTTTCAGGTGGGAAAGTACATCTATTATTCCATATTGGTCAAATGTGGAAGTCCACCATGACTTTTTAAAAAATGTTTATTTATTTATTTTTGAGACAGGGAGAGCAAGCAGGGGAGGGACAGAGAGACAGAAGGAAAAAGAGAATCCCAAGCAGGCTCTGCAATATCAGTGCAGAGCCAAATGCGGGGCTCAATCTCACAAACTGTGAGATCATGACCTGAGCCAAAATCAAGAGTCAGATGCTCAACTGACTGAGCCACATAGGTGCCCCGGTCCAACACAACTTTTAATTGGGCAAAATCCAAAGTAAACATTTAATAACCCATAGTGCTTAAGGGCTTTAATATTATTAATAATTAATGCCCTAATGTATACCAGTTGCTTTACACATATTTTCATTTAATCTAGTGTTTATGAGTATTAACAAGCTCTCCAACTGGTGGAGTTGGTAACATGGAACCCATACTCTGCATGTTTTAGGAATAGTAGACTTCATTTGTTTATTTTATCTGTCACCAATAGGCATTTCTTTAGCACCTACCAGGTGTGACATAAATATAAATAAGTCAGATCTTAAGTTTGGCCCTTAGATGTAGACATGTAAATATATTTTTCAATATCATATGGTAAGTGCAATAATAAAATAGGGTGCTTTAGAACCATAGAGAGGGGTCACCCAGCTGAGGGGCACATGGGAAGGTGGTGATAGGTAAAAGGTGTCTTAAAAGATGAGTGGCAGGTCATTAAGGAAGTAAGAGGGTAAATATATTCCAAAGCAGGGAGTCTTAATATGACACATCGGAGCTGAAAACAGTATGCAGGAGGCCGAGGATGGCCACAAATGAGGTTGAGAGGTAGGCAGAGTTAGAGCAAGGAGGGCCTTGGATGCCACCCTAAGGATCTGAGATGATTCTGAAAGCAATGAGGAACCACCTGGGGCTTTTAACAGCTGAGTCAGCAGGCTACTGGGGCGGGGGGTGTAAATTTCGGACGCCCCTTCCAATTCTCAGCAGAAAAACGAATTAAGATCTCATGGAAAGAGTCCACAGAGGAAGAGTTGATAATATGACATTGAGAAGGGGTAGTAGGGATGGAGAGGAAGAGACTGGGTTGAGAAATGCTTAGGAGATACTTTATGTCAAATTTGGTGACCCGCCAAAGTAGGGAGGGTGGGAAACGGATTCCTGTTTGGGTGGGAGGTGGTGTCTTGAACTGAGATAGGATATTTAGAAAGAGAAGGGATAGAGCTAGGGGTCAAAGTAAGTTCAGTTCTGGATAGTCCAATGGAAATATTTTGCAGACTCTGCATCTGTCATTGCTGATGACAGAATATATTGAAATAAATCATTTTGATAAGTAAGATTATTTTAAATAAGATTGCATCTTACCCACTTGCATAACTCAAAGTCAAATGGCAGAACTATGTCTTATTTGTTACTGTATTCTCAGAGCTGGCTACCCTGCCTGGGGATCTGGGAGAGATTGGCCCTGAAGCACAGGTGATTGGGAAGCCATCGATGGATGAGATCGCACAGGGAGACTGAGAAGAGCAATGACACACAAGAAAGAGATGTTCATGCCTTGGGGTGAGAATTTGAGAAATGTGAGATGTGGTGGCCTTGGGTCATCGGTGGGCCCTGTGAAATACCATCCAGATACAGCTGAGCTGCTTTGTCAGTGGTTTTGGTTTTTGGTTTTGCCCTCATGTATTTTTCAGATTAACACAAAGGCTTTTACTGATTATGCAGAAATCCTTTTGATCCATCGCTTGACTAGCTTTGCTTGGAAGAAAAGTTGTAAGAAATAATGGGTGGGTGTGAGGGTAGGAGTTGGAGGGTGGTTAACACAGAGGCAGAAAGCTATTGGAAGGATTTGGGGGTGTGGCTGTAGTTGCACCCTCTGGGGCTATGGGAAGTCAGATTTGAAATTACAATGGCAGTAGGGAAACGATTACATAGGTCAGTGTTCTATTGTACAAATTACTCTGCTTAAATTAAGAGCTATAACTGAATTATGTTTAGAAATATGCAGTCTACCTTACAGAATTTCAAATTTTCTGGTATTCATATGTGTTAAGAGACCACATATTTGATAATATGACTCAGAACAATGATATTTTAAAGAATACAGTATCATTTCAAATAAAGAGCAATAATGGATGATATATTTCAGTTTTAGGGCCACAAGCAATCCACCTGCCACCACTTTCTCTTGCCAATCCTGTTGCCCATTACCACCAACACACAAACCAGCTGCATCAAATAGGTCACTCAAGTTGCAGACCTTTAAGTGATCCTTTAAAGCCTCCTCAAGCTGGATTTAATCAACTGTCCCTACTGGTCTTTCTTCTTCTCCAACTGAGGTGATGCATCCTTGACTAGGATTTGGTCTTAACCTTCCAGAACAGGCTTTCTGAGTCAAGTTCTAGAGTTTGAATGGAATGCACAGCAAGTGTTTCTCTGGTTTTTTCCAGTCCTGTTAGTCAAGAGGATAATTTAATACCTGTACTATCTGTTCCTTATTCTGCAAGCACAATCTGATAGATGGATTGGGAGGAGTGCTGAAATACTGGGTTTCACATTGAGTGCAGGAGAAAGAGAAACTGGGGGCCGGGAAGGAGAAGGAGAGAGAGGGTGAACTTGGAGTCATGTGAAATACAGTGGGATTGAGCTCTCTGAATCTAACATAGATCAAAGCACGCACAAAGGAGTTTCATGGTAAATGGTTAGGAGTATAGATTTACATACCTTTTCAAATTAAGGTCTAAGATCAGTATTTAAGTTTCGAAGAAACCCGCACACATTAAAGCATATGGGAAAAAGCAGATTCCCGCACACCTGGAGTCAGCTATTGTTACAAGTGGTAGGTGCTACTGTAATTATTTCCTGTGTTGTAACTTCTGTTCATTCAAGCCTCCGATAGCTTTTTAAGATGAGGTGGGAGAATTCTGTAGCTGGTGGACTATTTCCACGGACTGGGCAATTCTCTAATTAAGAAAGGATGAGGGCCCTTGGGTTAAATTTCAGTTAAGAATTTCCCCGCCCCACTAACTCCATTTGAAGTATCCATTCTGTCTTTCAAAAGAATAGAAAGCAACTATTGTTTAATAAACATCAGTGAAGCAATAAAAAAGGCACATAACAAAAGCATCCCAGGGAGAGGGGGGTTATCACCCTCTATTCCTACCTAGATCGAGGGAGCACAGTGATATCACCAAGTATTTTCCAAACTTGCCTGATCAAAGCATCACAAATGGTGGACATTGATTCACAAACTCTTTACTTAGAGATTGAGATTCAGGACATCTGTGGGGACATGGGGTGAAGGGGATGGTAGAAGACTGAAACCTATAACTTTACCAAGTGCTTTTTGTGTGTCTTAAGAATGGGCAAATTTGCAGAACGCTGATATGATCAATGAAGAACTCATTGGTGGCTCTTCTCAGAGACACCACGCCTTATCAGGGTTTAGTAATTCCTAATCTAACCGGTTAATCACTGCAGTGACATTTTTGTCTAGTGGCTTTCTAATGAAGCATACTGAACTTGCCAAGGACAGAGTAAAATATTTTTTCGCATGAGTTAGAAAACCAGAAAGAGTTGAGTACAAGATATTAACCAAACATGGGGTGTGTGTGTGTGTGTGTGTGTGTGTGTGTGTGTGTCGTTCCAAGTTTCTAGTGGACTTTGGTAAACATTTTTTTGACATACCAATGTCCTCATCTGCAAAATTGGGCTAATAATGCCAACTTCAGAGGGTTTCCATGAGGACTGAAGGGAAGAGCATCTGTAAACCACTTAGCACAGTGCTTGGCACGTAGTAAGCATTTCATGAAAACTTATTATCGCTATTGTCAGTTATACACTAGGATTTAAATCTTTATGATCAAATGATATTACGACTGAAAGTTTGCCTTAAGTTTTCATACTTTTTATAAGTTGTATCTTCAGACAACTTAGTTCTGTGCCATCACATGCGATTTTACCCAAATGGAATTTTTCTAGAATGCCTAAAACTGCTTTATTATTTCATAATTCTCAGAGCTACAAATCCTGCAGATGTCTTGTTTGATCTGTACATTTGAAAAAAACGAATCAGTTCTAACATTCGCGCATCTAGAGATTACACAAAAATCTAGATTTCCAGGTTTTCTGAGGAAAACGAGACATTTAAGCACATGGGCCCTTTGTTCTCCTGTTGGAGAACCTGCTGGCGTTGAGTAGGGCTGCCCCTTTGAATGGGGCACACATGCTCTTGCCTGTCCCCTAATTTATACGACTCACCTGGCCCTTGTAGGCATCTGAGTTTGTCATTTCTGCACCCAGGATGGTGTCTTATTTTCTCATACATCTGCGGATCGTCAGCTCTCAGACTGGTTAGTAGGTCATGAGTGGACAAATGGGAAAAACAGCAACTTAACTGTCCTTCACACCAACAGACTGTTTCAGCCTGTCAAGCCTGCAAACTCCCAGCTGAATATGCATGGGTCCCGGTTTCCATGATGCCCCCAAAGCTCCTGAACACAGTCTGTCCCCAGCCGGGCACCCAAGGTCAACTTCCACTCCTGTCCAATTCCACTTCCTTTGCCAGCCCTGTTTGACTCTTCTCCAGCTGACCCAGCTGCATCCCACACCACTCTGCAAACCTGCCTTACGTTGCCCCACTCGGGGCCTCTGCCCTCCTTCTGCACCCCTTCCGCAAAAGGCTACCCGTCTTTCGAATCCACCTTGATAGTCCTTGCTTTGTAAGTAAGAATGACACTATCCTGTAAGGCCTAAGCACGTGCCCTAATTCTGCCCCTGGGCGTGCAGGTCTCTGCCCCCTCCCCCCCCAGCACTCCCCAGCAGAAACCATGTCACCGTCATCATAGTCTCACCGAGACAGAGTTCCTGACATATTGCAAGGTGTGCTCTCAATATTTAAATACAGGAACACATTTCCATTTTAAGGAGGAAATGCTTCTAATTAATAGTCTGCTTCCTCATCCTACTACAACATGAAACCTTATTTTTCATCAAATAGTGCGTTTCAGCCCTCCTGATAAAGCTCAACCGAACATTAGCCTTTATCGTATCATTTACCTAGTGTCTGAGAGTATTAATTCTTTAACTGAGAAATGGGGATAATACAACCTCTAGTGTGGTCAGAAGGATTCAGTGAGTTAGCTGCAGAGAAAGTGCTTAGCGCAGCAAACATGAAGGGCGTGGCTATTATCATTACTATGTAGAAACCCACCTAGTTTTTAGAAGCCAGTTTAGAAGTGTCTTCCTTCATTCTATTTTTCTAAAATACTTCTTAGGAGAAAGCAGGTGGAAGATTATAGTTTGTGTGCCTGGCTAAAGAAATGCATTTTGCTCAATAAAATAAAGCAAAGTAAAAGGTTATTTAAAATATCAGTGGTTCAGGCAATAGTAGCTTTCTTAAAAGTATGCTTCTATAGCCACCACGGTGATGCTTGATTCAGGAAAAAGATCACCAATCAGTGTGCAAACTGGTGGGCAAAAGTGTGTTGAACAGGATATTGATAGTCTCACAATTTCAACCCAGAGAGTATTTATTAATCCCAAAGAGAGAAAGCTCCTTTTCCATTGGAGAAATTTGGTGGATGTCACTTAAACTAAGTGGTCAAAATTACCATCGCAAAAGCAAAACCATAACTCACATGCAATATGATTTACAAAAGCCAAAAATAAAAACAAAAACAAAAAATAGAAATAAAAAAATTACCATCACCATTGTGGGTCAGATAGACCCTTCTGAAGTGATGTAATAAGGAGATAACATCACCTACATAATATACTTGCAAAAAAAAAAAAAATTAACCTGACTCTACCAATGAGAGACCAACCAGAGAAATCCAGAGACATTAATAAATATAGCACATAGGCCTTGATCAGATCCTTTTTAGGAAAAATGAGCACAGCCACAAAGATCCTTTTCGGGATGACCAGTGACATCTGGATACACACTGCAGATTAGATAATAAAAACAGGGCAGAAGGCAACTGTGACTCAATTATATTTTCAGTGACCAGCTCTTTCCTGAAGATTCCGGGAATCTGTTATAAAGCCTTGCAGTGTGAAAATTACATGTGATATAGGTTTGCTGCATTGGACTGGATTAGAGGATTAGAGTTTTTGTAGAAAGAATGTGCTTCTGGGTTGCAGTTGTATAAATGGGTATAAGAACTCAGCGAAGAAGAATGTAGATGCTAATCACGCCCACCATGCAGTGCAGTGTTTGTGGGTTGTCTACGAGCTGCATAGAGTGTGCTGGGGAAAAGTTCCCAGATGACAACCAGTGGGACAAAGTCCCAAAGCAGGGCGCTTGCTTTATTTCGAGCTTGCAGGACATGTTGCCTAATGAGAATGGATTGCTGGGAAAATCAGAGTGCGATTTCATTGTCCTTTTGGTACGGCAGCGGGGATGAGCAGGCAGCCGGCGGGAGCGTCCCTGGCTGTCTGGCATGAGCCAGTGCCGTATTAGCCTCAAATATGGGGAAATCAACCAACCATGTGCAAGACTGGCTGGCAGTCATTAGAGACATCCAGTGTTTGGGCCTCTGTGTTTCAGGGGGGATAGGAGCATTAACAGCTTACTTTTAGTTTCAGAAGCCAGAGATGTTTTCATTACTGGTATCCTCAGGCATAGACTTTTTAATTTAAAAAAAAGAAAGTAAGTTCAGGATGGAAATCGCCTATCACTACAGGAATGTCTTTGCAGCAGAAACACATGATGGTTTACCTGTCAATCTCACCATCGTGCCGGCTTTATTGTGTCTGGAATGAGGAAGCAGCAGCAGGGAAGACAGGTGAGGCGGGGTACACAGAGGGGCCTCTGGAATCGCTAATACCTCAGAAAAGCTGAAGGCTTAATTCCAAAGTGGTTTTGAGACTTCAGGTTTCTTACCTCTTGGGGCTAATAAGAAAGCGACCATTCGGCTTAGAACTTCCCTACTTCCTCCAAAGTCATAATGTCCCACTTTTTGGATTTTTTTGGACAGGTGTTATGGTAGATTCAAGTTGGCTACAAATTCTTTTGTCACTCTCCCCAGCAGGGGGTAGATTTTATCCCCACCCCCCCCCACCCCCACCCCCCTTGAATCTGGGCTCTCTGTTGAGCCAAGAGACTGTGCAGAGGTGCACTGAGCAATTCCAGGCCTGGCCTTTCAGAGCACTGAGGCTTCCGCTTCCTCCCTCTTAGAACACTTTTGCCAGCAGCAGGGGACCCTCCCTCTTAGACCCCAGCTCCCATGCTGGGATGGGGTCAAGCACATGGCACGGAGGTCCTGAGCCAGTATGGACTGGCAACTCATGGGAAAGCCACGTAGGACAGACATTTCAGCCCAATCTTGCCCCTTGACACCCTCGTCACCCCCTGCCGCAGAAGCAGGCCAGCAAAGGGTAGGCTGCTCAAGTGACAGAGAATAAGATGTTGCCTTAAGCTGCAAACTTTCGGCGTGGTTTGCCCTGCAGCAACAGATACCTCAAATTTATAAACGAAAAGTTTCATGAGAAGGAAGATCATCTTGCTAACAAAGCACAGGTCAGAACACTTGCCGGGTGGGAACAGAACTGTTTTGAACACACGATAACATCCTTTATCTTTTAGTGGCTTTGACCTCAAAACCAGCCTCAGCTGATGTCTTCTGGTGTCCAACACAGAAAATTCAGAAAAAGAAAAATCTCATTCAAATACAGCTTCATCCTGACATGCGCGTTTCACACAGACCTTATTTTTTAAACAGAGTTTATTGTATTTAATACATTATAAAATTTGAAAAATTGTAGGAAAGCAGCAGACTCAAACTGGAGCAAGTCTAACAAGTAATAATTCTGGCCCCTTTGCAAAACTGATCAGTTTAAAAACAAAGTCATGTTCACATCTGTGAGGCGGGCAAAGAAGTGTGACTTCTGTACAAACTACATTTAAAATTTCATGTCTAATGTCTTTCGAATGTAGTGTGCTCATGAAGAGTTTTTCTGAAGTCCTGCCCGTCCCGCCTAAACAGAGGACAGGAAACCTCCATCCTGCAAATAAACTCTATTCAAGGTGTTTTTTTTTTTGTTTTGTTTTTTTAAAAAAAAAAAAAAAGGAAAAAGAAAGACAAAGGAAAAGGAAACAATGGATGGCTGTTGGCAATGAAAACCGTAAGGAGATGCGTCCTCACTGCTCATGGCTTGTTTATCGGTCAGAGGCCTTGGGAGGCCCAGGACACTTCACGGCCATCACAGCACCAACTGTAGCTACCACCTTTTTGAAACTTTTTTTTTTCCTTTTTTTTTGCATTTCCTACCTTTTGACATATATATATATATATATATTTATATATTTTTTTACACCTTGAGGATATCACTATTCCAATTGTTCCCATATGAATACAGGTGTGGTCTCTATTGGATATCAATGTGTCTGTTTATTCAATTTTAGGTCCAGGACTTGGTTTTGTTGTCCCAGCTGCACATAAATGTCCCTTTTTTGTTTGCGTTATTTGTTGTGTACGTTTTTTGTTTTTGTTTTTTCCTTTTTGCATAAGAAATCTGTCCGTTTAGTCCAGAGGCTCTTGCTTTATCCGGATGACAGAGGGCCCGCGGGGCGTCCGCCTCAGTTCCCGCCGCAGGACGTACTCGCTGAACTGGGACGAGTCCACTCCTCCTCCACAGGAGGCCACGATTTCAAATCCTCTCTGCTGCAACCTCTCGAGGACCTGCACAGGGCCAAGACAAGCATCTGGTTAGGGGGACACAGGTCCTCTGGCCACACGAACAGCCCAAAGAGGTGTCCTGAAGTTTGAGATCTTGTGCAGCCCTGGTCATTCTTACCCACCCCCCGAGTCTCTCTGAGTTTCTGCTTTCAGAGGAAGGCCCTGCACTAAAGGGCAGGAGGGGTGGAACGGTTGTGTCCAACACCCAAAATACGCCTTCACATGCTTGCCGCTCACGTGCCGGTTCATTGAATAGTTGCAACCACCTTGCTTATTAATGGGTGGTCAGCCCATTTCATACCCGGGAAAACTGAGGCTCACAGCCTATAAGTGATGGAAGTGGGTTTCCAGCTCAGCTCCGTTTGGCCTCAGATGCCACGTTTCTTGTAACATGCAACACTCCCTTCTCTGCAAAAAGAGAGGGTTTACCTTTCCAATCTCATCACTAAAATATCTTCTATGAGATGATAAATGATATGGCCAAATGATCTGAATCTACTCAGCCAGTGAGTCATTCTCAACCCATTCACTCTCAGCGCCACCACTGCTGAAGTCTGCCTGTACTAACTTCATATATTTCAGTTTGGAAGACAGATGTAATTTCAATGGCAGAACCAAAGGACTGCTGAAGACAGTTGAGGTTTATCTACAAGTTTTTGAGTTTGTGGCATTTGAAATAGATTTATTGCCTTGGGTGCATTCAGGGAGGCAAGAGTAATTGCAATGGTTAGATGTTAGAAAACATATCCAAAATAAAGATATTCTAAACTTCTCATATAATAGTAACTTCTCATAAGCTCTTCAGTTTTGAAATCAAATACCTAGTGCCAGAAAGATCCCTGGGTTGGTCACCGACATGTCCGATGGTCTTAAATGTAGGAGACAATTCCTATGCTCTTAGGCAAAAATACAGAAAGTTGATCTACAGCATTGCTTCCTTAGGAATCCAACAAACACTGGACTTGCAAATGTTCCCTGGGATTCTGGCTATAATTAAATTACTTCTACACCACTCTAAAGGCAAGATGACTCAATCATAACTTTAAAAAAATTCTGGTTTAAATTTTGGGGGGAAATGAAGTGGGATGTTATTAACTTTTAAAATGTACTCAACATAAAGCAAACCCTTACTGTTTCTTCTTAAATTATTATTTTTTGGTTGCCTACTTTTATGTGGAATATAATTTGCTATTTTGCAAAAGAGCTCACTAGAGATTAGAAAACAATAGAGTAAACTTTCAGAAAACTACAACTTCTAATGCTGGCCAATTAAAAAAAAAAAAACCAAGGGGCGCCTGGTTGGCTCAGTTGGTTGAACATCTGACTCCAGCTCAGGTCACGATCTCACAGTTCGTGACTTCAAGCCCCATGTCAGGCTCTGTGCTGACAGGGCAGAGCCTGGAGCCTGCTTTGAGTTCTGTGTCTCCCTTTCTCTCTACCCCTGCCCTGCTCACACACACACACACTCACTCTCTGTCTCAAAAACAAACATTAAAAAAAAAATTTTTTTTTAATAAAAAAAAAACCCAAGGCTTTATGAGAACAAAATGAACATTCTAACCTACAGTGCTCTTATTTCTGTAGATATATCCACAATGCATATGCACACCAGTCAGCAAGGGACAGAACGAAGAAAACAATCCCTATGTTCAAAGTCAAGATGTGCTTTGGTGGTAGTTAAATAAAAAGGTGAGGACCCAAGAGCTAAGACTTCTCCAGCAGAGGCAGGAATGTAGCCTTTCAGCAAGAAAAACCCCAGTCTGCCTGGCCAAACCACTGCACCAGAAAGGATTCTTTGCCTTCACTGGGAGAGGAATTGAAAAGGTAGAAGCTGTGAACAATAAAGAACGTAACTCTGATATTGTTTGTCTTGCAGTGATGGAAGGTTGCTAAACTGTTAAATGTGGAAATCCCCAAGCTTCCTCCCTAGGGGGTCTGATACATCTAATATGATAATTATTCCATATGACCCAGCAGTACCTTGAATGTGCTCAAAGCTTATTTCAAAGTAATGCAAACAGCTATGCTCCTTGGCCATTTTTTTTTAAACATCAATTTGTCAATAACAAAATTCCTTAAAGTTAGTGATCACTTGGGAATATTAAATCACTCCAGGGCTGGGCTGGAGGTATCAGGTCTTGTGTGTCTTATCCCAAAACCTGTGAATGCCTAGAGGACGGTGCCTATTTCTTGGTTGGTGGAGCAGGAAGCTGGAGTCATCGATTACGTTGTGGTCGTGTCATGGCTGTGTCACTGATGATGTTAATCCAGATGAAAATGTCCACATCTGATCAGACTTGAATGACTGGGAAACTTGTCAGGCATATGAATTTGTCCCACAGCCTGAGTGGTGGGCTGGGGTTTTGTGTGAGACATGGGGCCCTAGAGAAGCAATGCTGTCCTGGCTCTGATGGGCACTGCCTCCTCCCTCCATCTGGAGGGGGGCTGGGACAGGGAGCGTTTGTAGGAGGCAAACGGCTTTCAGAGTTTCAATTAACACCGGGCCTTGCGGGTGCACCTCTGGCCCCATCCAACCCAGCGGCCACCACACTGCCTGCCAGCGTGTGCCTTTCTCTTGCCCTCCCAAGACACAGCTCCTGCCAGCATCTCCTGCTGTTTTGTTCTTGGACGCCTGTTTGTAAATTTTAAAAATTGTAAGTAGTGGGGTGCCTGAGTGGCTCGGTCAGTTGAGTGTCTGACTTTGGTCATCATCTCATGGTTCATGATTTCTAACGCAGAGCCTGCTTCGGATCTTCTGTCTCCTCCCCCCCCTCCCCCCGCCCTTCCCTCACTTGCTCTCTCTCTCTCAAAAATAAAATAAACATTTACAAAAATTATAAATAGTGGTGGAACAATCTTCAAGGGGCAGAATGGTAGAGTGGGTGCTTCTAGTCTTTGAGCTGTGGGAGGGGTTTTATTGGGTCAATAAAGGCATAGGCCCACTCCAATTAAAAAGAGGTCAGGAGGGGGTGCCTGGGTGGCTCAGATGGTTGGGCGTCCAACTTCGGCTCAGGTCATGATCTCGCTGGTTTGTGAGTTCGAGCTCCGCGTCGGGCTGTGTGCTGACAGCTCAGAGCCTGGAACCTGCTTCAGATTCTGTGTCTCCCTTTCTCTCTACCCCTCCCCTGCTCACACTCTGTCTCTCTCTCACAAATAAATGAATTTAAAAAAAGGGGGTGGGTGGGAGAAACCCCAAGCCCTTACTCCATTGACTTCAAATCGTTTTGAGTGACCTAGACCTGGAGTTAAGACCCAGATGTGCCTCTGCTTTCTCATCAGCAAGACAGGGGGGCTAACGGCGCTGACCCATAAAGACTGTTACAAGTAGACAAGGCACATACAACCCTTGGCGTGGGGCTGCCACACGTTAGTTACGATAATGAGCAGACCAACCAGCGTCTAAGGGACTCAGCACCTCACGTGTAAACCCACCTTCTGAATTCCACCCGTCTCCTCCCATAGACTTCTCCATCTCAGAAAACAGGAATCCCATCCATCCAGTTTCTGGGTCAAAAATCGTAGTCATCCTTGGCTTCTGTCTTAGAACCCACAGCCACTGTCAGAAACCTTGTTAGCTCTACTACGTTCCTGACATTCAGAATCGTACGCTTCTCAACTGTTGCTAACTGGTCCCTTTGCTTCCGCTGTTCTCCCTTTGCTGCCGGAGGATTCATGTTCGGAGCTGAATTACATCATGCCACGCTTTTGCTCAAAATCCTCAAATGGCTTTTACTCACACAAGCAAATGAATGAAAACCAAAAGAAACAAAACAAACAAACAAAAAAATCTCAGGGTGCTTCCCGCCGCCCAGGAGGCAATCCGTGATCTGTTCCCAGCCACCTGCTGGCCTCGGGTCTCAGGACTCCCTGTCTCTCACTTTCTTCAAGCTGCGTGGGCTCTCCTTGATACCCCTCCTCACACCATGCCGACTCCTACCTCGGGATCTTCACAACTTGCTGGGCCCTCTGCCTGGGACGCCCCATCCCAGCTACTCTCTCTTCTCACTACCTGACCACCATTTCTGTTGGTTACTGTTTGGCTCCCTTGTCTTTCCCAGAATGGAAGTTCCCTGAAAATACAGCTATTGTCTATTTCTTCGTCTCCTAGCGTTCCGGTGCTCACACGGGCACTGGCTTGTAGTGTATGTTCAACAAATACCTGTGCAATGATTGAGTGCCCAGAGGGTGAACAGGCCTACCTACCCAGAAGTGATGCCACATGAGAGTTTCCCAGCTCTCTGGACGGAAGGCACTGTGTGAAGGCAAGGTTAAGTAACAGCATTAAGAGCGACATTCGATTCCACACGGTATACGACAAGGCTGTACCTGGACCGAGTTGAGGTGACAGTAGCCATTCAGTGGAAACCTAATGACGTGTGTCGAGTCATGATTCCAGCCTGCATTGACAGAGTTACACATCACATCGCCGATCTCTGGAAACACTTCTTCTATCAAGGATTTGTCACCGCTGAGTGTGATCCTTTCTCCGAGGTCTGGGGCGACACGCACCACTAGGCACTCGCAGGGCCTTGAAAAGCGACCAGTTTCTCTGTCCTGCTTCCATCTTTCCATCTCCAACAACATGGGCTGAAGCTGAAAATATTTTGCCTCTTCATATAACAAAGTGTAGTCCTGGCAAAACAAACAAAAAAGGCGTTTCATAGCGCAAAATACAAACACGAAGCGCTGAAGATGTCCACAGGTAAGAGGTGATTTTTTTCCACCTCTGTTACTTTGATAATCAAATCTGCGTGTGAATTTTTCACTCACAACACAACTCCACGTGCATTCATTCATTCCTTCATTAATGCATTCAGCGATGATAAAAAGAGATAAGAGTATTAAGGGCCAGGCAGGCCCTCTTCTAAATGCTCCCCATAAATTAAACCCTGTAGCCCCCCCCCCCCCCAACAGCCCTGTGGATTTGGAACCATTATTATTCCCACTGTGCAGATGAGAAAACAGAGGTGAGAAAGGCTGAAGCCACGACTTTTCTCTTTCAGTAAGGAGTGCCTCTGGGCATTTAAAATTCGTGCGGTGAGAATACACTTTACCTCCCCCAGAAGGAGCCACATGTAGGTCGCAGTGAGGGAGGCGCAGGCGCACTATTCACGGGAAGCCCACGCTCCCCGTCACCTTCACTGGCAGCTCAGAATTTGTGGGAGGCAGGGGGCAGCACGAGGCGGGAGGGCGGCCAGAGACAGTGGCGGGAGGGCGCCTGCAGGGCACACGCCGGGCGCGGCTTTGACCTAAGCGTGGGTGCTGATCTGGGATGGTCTGGGGGAGGCGGAGGCACCGCCCTCGACGCTGCCATGCTCAAGGGACAGAGGCAGACATCAGTCCACGATCCCTGCCGGACAGATGTGCACGAAAGGAAACCCGTCCCTTTCTGAAACCACAGCCACCCACTCTTTGACTCTTGCCTTAAAACAAAATCTACTGAATTAGAACAGAAATCTGGCAAGCAAGTATTAACACACACACACACACACACACACGCGCGCGCGCGCGCGTCACTGAATGGGAGGCCTTGGGAGGCAGCGACGCAGGAAAAGGGAGGGAAAGGAGGAAAAGGGAGGCAGCAACGCAGGAATGATGTTATCAAGCAGGTCAATACGGTCTACGCGTAGCTATGACCACAATCATCTCCGGGTGTGAGGCAAGTGGGACACTTGTCCGGACATGTTGACTGAGAACGTTTTAATGAGCTGACACAGGCGTGTCTGCCGTCCCTCCTCGGGCTGGAGCTGGCAGGCGGTGCCTGGTGCCCGCAGCAGAGCCGCCCTGAGAGCCCGGGGCCCGAGCGCGGCCCGAGGCCTCCGCCATCTGGATGGGATGGCGCACGGAGAGGATGACCACGGGAAAACGGGTTCTATTTGGCACTCTGCTCTTTTTCTTGCAAATTAAGCGGCAAAGGCAGCAGCGGCAGTAGCATCATGCAGGGCTTCCAGAGAAAAAAGCATGGAGAGGTGAGAAAGTCCCAGCGGGCCTCCAGCCGGGTCTTCCGCTTTCTGTGGCAGGACACCTGGGCCAGGTGAAGACGCTGCCCCAGATGCCCCTCAGCAGAACAGACCGCTTCGGTGCTCTGTCTTCTCCCGGCAATGCCATTATTGCAGGAGTCCCGGTTCCCTGCTGGAGAGGAGCCCACTGCCCTCATCATCTTCCTTGCACATCCTGGCACCTGACCCACAGGAGGTTCTGTTTGGTTTGAGGGGAGGAGAATAAAGCTGAGGTGTGGCCACGCTTAGGAAAGGACAGAAGTGAGGCCCCCTCACACAGCCTGAGGGCGGGAGTGGGGAGATGGCCGGTTCCTCCTGGATACCTGGGATCCCCACTGAAGTACATCAACCATGAGATGCTGACCTCAATCTTTTACTTACTTATCCAGATGACAGCTCTCAAGGAGATTTAAAAACAGCATTGACAGTTGACAAGCAGTAGAAATGAGAACTTCTGCTACTAACTTTTTATTTTCCTATGAGAATTAAAAATTTTAGCACAAGGCGTGCCTGGGTGGCTCAGTTGGCTAAGTGTCTGACTTCGGCTCAGGTCATGATCTCACGGTTTGTGAGTTCGAGCTCCGCAACGGGCTCTGTGCTGACGGCTCAGAGCCTGGATCCTGCTTCGGATTCTGTGTCTCCGTCTCTCTCTGCCCCTCCCTGCTCACACTCTGTCTCTCTCTCTCTCAAAAATAAATAAACATTAAAAAAAATGATAACACAAGAAAGAATCTGGACTCCAGTGAAAATGTGTCATCAAGTCTTCAAATCTGAGACTGCTTAAAGCAGTCTTAATGACCAACTTTGACCCTCTGGAGGAATCCTTTCAAACACTGCTGAATAGTGACCATTAGCCTTTGATTAAATGCTTCCAGTGATGGGAAGCTTACTATCTAACAAGGCACAGCACTGGCTTTGTTGGCTGCTCTGATGGTTGTAAGTTTTTCAGTTAGAAGGACCTTAATTTCCCTGTAGTTCCAACTTACTTGTTCAGACTCTGCCATCTGGGGTTATATGATCCTAAACTTTCTTTGACCTGTTAAACCTTCAAACATCTGAACACAACTGTTACATCTTAGTATTATTCAGGCTGAAAACACCCCATCTTTTCAGCTCTTTTTCATTCGTTATGACTTAGAGGTCCTTCAATATCTGATGTGTGCTTGACTTTGTCAACATACTTCTGAAAACCCAAACCCAAACTGGACCTAACATTTCAGATGTGATCTGATGAGCACACTGTGAAACCTTCGCTTTAACCACTATTAAAGCAGCCTGCATTCATTTCCTATGGCTGCTGTAACAATCACCACACATTTAGTGGCTTAAAACCACAGAAATTTATTCTCTTACAGTTCTGGAAGTCAGAGGTCTAAAATGGGTCATTAAGGTAAGAGGTCTAAAGGGGTCTGGACACTCTAGAGGAGAATTCGTATCCTTGCCTTTTTCAGCTTGCAGAGGCAGCCCACATTCCTTGGCCTGTGGTCTCACATCACTCTGACCTCTGCTATTGTCACATCTTCTCTGACTGTGACCCTCCTGCCTCCTTCTTTCACTTGGACCCTTGTGAGTGCACTGGGCCCACCTGGATTATCCACAATAATCTCCCAATCTCAAGACCCTTAACTTAATTAATCACATCTGCAAAGTCCCTTCTGCCATGTAAAGTGATACATTCCTGGATTCCAGGAATTATGACGTGCACATCTTCGGGGAGGGGCATCATTCTGCCTACCACACGGCATCAGCCTGTATTAACTTTCTTGGCTGTCCTGTTACCCTATTAGTTTATAGTTTGCTGACTGTGGCGTCCCCATACCTTTTCCTAAGAGCTGCTACTGAGCTAGGCATTTGTGAAAAATTTTAAACCCTCCATTATGTATCCCTCTTTAAATTGTTGGAATTTGTCCCAACATACTGAGAAAATGTGGATTCTTTCATCCAATGTTCTGCTCTCTCTCTCTCTCTTATCATTTTGAGCCAGGTGTTGTGTTTCTAGATGGAGTAATGACACGGCTACATGCAGACCTTGGTTCAGGTTGATGCTCAGGTAGCAAATGAAGACTCTGGATTCTGGCTGTTCAAATAGTTATAAAACCTAGAATTTGGAGATCAGTCAGCCCATAACTGTGGCATTTGCTGGGTGTCTTGTTGAAATGCCATGTGTTTGGGTGGGACTCCAAGGGGAAGGCTGGACATGTGGGAGGGCCCAAGTCTCTGTACTGCCCAGAGATTCTCCTTAACTATTTTGGGCTCCAGTCTCCTTATCTATAAAATGAGAGGAATCAACTCCTTCGAAGTTGCTTCCAGCCCTGATATCCGAGTCTATATCCATGACAATGTCCTGACCCACCAGTTTGTCTACCATAACCTGAAGGTAATGGGGCTAACAGGACTTGGGGTTACAGCTCCTCCAATGCTGACTCTGAATCTTCACCCTCTTTCCTCCCTGAGTTCACGAGCCACATGGGTAATCCACTCTGAGGTCTGGCCATGGCCTGACAGAGTGCCTCCCTATACGATGCTGCTCGTGTTCCTTGTTCTCTGCTCCTGAACAATGAGGGAAACACTGGCCATTATTAGACTTTTGGCCCTGCTCAGTGATTTCTCAAGGATTCTGCCAGTGGTTACTGAAGCGAAGTTTAAAGGGGTCCCCTGAAGACCATCTTATACCCTGGGATGTATCTCACAGGGCCCGGTCTTGAACTCCTTCAGGCCACCAGGTGTTCTTTTACTCTCTCTTGACCATCTGGCTTCATCTCTTCCTTTACTGTGCTGTTCCTTCCGGTCTCTGGGGTGGAGCGCCATCTGCACCGGGGCAGCGGACTCTGGAGAACAGCCGAGCGCCGGGCTCCCCTTGGCCATCGGCCCCCCACGCTGACTTGCCTCCAAGCGTCTGCCAGCTCAAGAACTAAAAAGGCCCTTCTTGTTTTTGTTATCATTTTCTACACGGTTAAGCTCACACTGGCCATTCGCTTTCTTGGCGGGCTCCTTTATAGTCGTCTTTCTCTACTTCCTAACACACGTTTCCAGTCTCAGCTCGTCGGAGATCGCCCCGTGGAGCCGACTCATACCCACAGCTGCTTTTCTTAGGAACCTCATCCTCCTTTCCTTCCTCAATTGGGATCATTTAATTCTACTGTCTAAATCCCGTATTTTTTAGAGTCTACCAAGTTTCTCTTTAGACCCCCTGACCTTGTGTTCATTTCCTTCTGCTCTCTGAATCTTTTGAAATCTTCTTTCCTTATACCTTGGTTCCTATCTGGCAACACCCACTGTTCCTTTCTTTGGTTGTTCCTCTAGACAACGCTGTCTCTTATCCCTAAGGTATGAGGTGGAAACAGGCAGGAGTTTATGGGGCAGCAGCAGGTGTGGCCCCAGATTTCCTTTTGAAGAAAATGAAACCCAAAACTACATTTGCTTTTCAGCAAAGCAACTGCAGAATGTACTAGATGCTGTCACTCGTCTGCCCTGCTTCTATGCCAATTTTATCTTCCCTAATTAGGAAAGTATCATCCATATTTCTTGTGTAGCCTCACATTCAGGTAGAGGGAACTAGATTATTCATAGACCTATTACCACATTTAAAGAATTTTAAAATCCTAGAATACATATTTTTAAAATAAAAAATTTTTTGAGATTTACGATAGTTTTTCGAGGCACAGAAATATCAAGATCCCATTTTACAACGAATAAATTGAGCTTTTCTAGGACCTTGGAGATAGGTACATGGTACATAGGTATGGGTGGACTTCAAAATGCAAATGGACCCGTGTCTCAAAAGCTTATTTCTTGATTAAATATTTGGAATTCAGAAAACATTCTCCGTAGGGGGAGGAAAGTCATTTACACCGTGTATTAGTTTCCAATTGCTGCTGTAAGAACTTACCACAGATTTGGTGGTTGAAAACAATACAGATTCACTCTCATACAGTTGTGGAGGTCAGAAGTCTGGAATGGGTCTTAGGCAGGGCTAGCTAGCCGGTGGGGCTGCCTTCCTTCAAAAGGCTCCAGGGGACAATGCGTTCCCTTGCCCTTTCCAGCTCCTAGGGCTGCCTGCATTCCTTGGCTCCTGGCCAACAATCACATTCCTTCCTTCATCACATCTTCTCTGACTTTGACCCTCCCCACTCCCTCTTTCAGTTATAAGGACCTTTGTGATTCCACTCTGCCCACCTGGATTATCCAAGATATTCTCCCCATTTCAAGACCCTTAACTTAATCACAGCTGCAAAGTCTCTTTTGCCGTGTAAGGTAATATATTCTGGGGATTAGGATGTGGACCCCCTTGGGGACCATTATTCAGCTTGCCACACACACTTACTGATTCCACCAAACAGTTCAGAAATTCATTTAACTCCTAATGGCCTTGAAATTTTACACAGCAGTTGGCACATCCTTAAACTCCAAAGGCAAATCAGTCACTTATTCATTTTAAAATCTGTTAAACATGCCAGATGCCATGCTAGGCACTGTGGGTTCTGGGGAATGCGTCCAGTTCGTCCCGGGAGCTCCTCTTCACTGCCCTGGGGCCTCCCAGGATGCACTTGGCTCCCTAGAAGGCAGGGCATGTAAATATCAGGGGACCCACAAAGCAGGGACACCAAGAAGATGAGAGGAAATGAAGGATTTTATAGTTTACATTTCAAAAATAGCATCCAGGTAGTAGTCATAAGGAAAATAAAAAAAATCTTTGCGGGACTTAATTTCCTTTAGTTTCAAAGATTTTTTTCTTTCCTTCCTTCTTCTTTCTTTCTTTCTCTTCTCTCTCTCACTCTCTCCCTCCCTCCCTCCCTTCATTCCTTCCCTCCCTCCTCTTTTTTTCTCTCTCTCCCTCCCTTTTCGTTCTCTTTCTTTTCTTTCTTTCTTTCTCTCTTTCTCTTTCTTTCTCTTTCTCCCTCCCTCCCTCCTTCCTTCCTTCTTTCTTTCCCTCATTCCTTTCTTTCTCTTCTCTTTCTCTCCCTCCCTCCCTTCATTCCTTCCCTCCCTCCTCTTTCTTTCTCTCTCCCTCCCACCCTTTTCTTTCTTCCTTCCTTCCTTCCTTCCTTCCTTCCTTCCTTCCTCCTTCCTTCCTTCCTTCCTTCCTTCCTTCCTTCTTTTCTTTTTAGGTGGGAGGTGGGCCACCATAATTTTTTCAGTATTTCAGGTTTGGGGTGTCTAAAAGTCTTAATTTCCCTAGTTCTGCAATACTTTTTTCCTTTTTTTCTTTAAAAGGACTTACTATTTTTACAGCAGTTTTAGGTTCACAGTTAAAATTGAGGGGAAAGTACAGAGGTTTCCCCTATACCCCTGTCCCCACACATGCACAGCCTCCGCCATTTTCAACATCTCCCTCCTGAGTGGTGCATCTGTTACAACTGATGGACCTACATCACCCAAAGTCCACAGTTTATACTAGGGTTCATGTTTGCCTTTGTACATTCCATGGGTTTGGACAAATGTGCAATGACATGTGTCCACCTGTTCACTCCTCCCACCCCTCAATCCCCTTTCTTTTCTTCAAAACCTAGAAAGACTGGCTCCCTTTTCCCCTGCTACCAACTGATACTTCTGGCCAGCAGCACCAGCTTCCAGTTTCTCCTGACTACTCTCATTTTTCTCGCAAGCCGGGGTGGGGGCAAGGTGGTGGAGGACACCCAGCCTGAGATTTATCCTGATGGCCATTAAAGGACACAGAAGTGGCGGCAAGAGTCCCTTCTGTACCCGGCCACTGTCTCATCCCCCACCACCTCCGGGTCTCCCGGAGAAAGGCCACGTATACGCAGCTGATCAAGACGGGGTGCTTGAGGCAGAGCAGAGGCAGACCCATCTGCATTCTGCAGCCACACCCTGGCTTGGCGAGCCAGCTGCATGCTAACTGCAGGAGTTAGGGCTCATGTGTAGGGCGGGGTGAGGGCAGGGGCTAGAGATTCGATCCAAGATGGTGCCAGGGCTGCGGGCTGGTGGTTCTGCCTGCCTCCCACTCCTCCTCCTCCTCGGTCGCTGCAGCTGGCCCTGCTTCTGAGGGAGTGTCCTCGGGAGAGGGACAGAAGTGGCCCTGGGCAGGGGTGCCAGGAGTAACAGTTTCTGCACCAGGGACATAAATACTGGGAGGCAACAGCTGAGACTAGGGGCCGGGGCAGCCATCCTAAGTGGGCACTCTCTTAAGTACTGAAGAAGAGACTTCTTGGGGGTCTACCCAGCTCACCACTCTTGGAGAGTGCCTTCTTCGAGAATGTCCGACTCTCAGGAGCGGGTGACTAGAACGCGTGTCTGGGTTACCACAGCTGATTGGCTAAAGCGTAAGCATCGGAGCCACCTGAGCCAGTGAGATGGTCTCTGTAGAACCAAGGAAGGGGAAAGAAACCCCGGGCAGTATTGCAGTGGAGCCATGGGCATCACTCTAGAAGCCCACAAACTCTCATGACTGAGGTCCTCAGAGCTGCCCTGCAAGTTCCAGCCCTGAGAGAATGCTCCTGCTAATTCTATGAGGTAAGCCAGTATCCATCCCATAAAAACTTCCTTCCTCTCATTCTTTCTGGTTCTCACCTGGGGCTGATTTTGACCCTAGAGGACATTTGCCAATGTCTGGAGACATTCTGGGTTGTCATAACTGGGAAGGAGGTGGGTATTACTGGCATATACTGGGTGGAAGCCAGGGATACTGCTCAAAAGACAGCCCTACCATACAGGTGTGCTGTTTCGAAAGGACACATGCACCCCCATGTTTATAGCAGCACTATCCACAATAGCCAAAGTATGGAAAGAGCCCAAATGTCCATCAACAGATGAATGGATAAAGAAGACATGGTGTAAAGACACACACACACACACACACACACACACACACACACACATGCTGGAGTATTACTCGGCAATCAAAAAGACGAAGTCTTGCCATTTGCAACTACGTGGATGGAACTAGAGGGTATTATGCTAAGCAAAATTAGTCAGAGAAAGACAAATATCATATGACTTCACTCATATGAGGACTTTAAGACACAGAACAGATGAACACAAGGGAAGGGAGGCAAAAATAATATAAAAACAGGGAGGGGGACAAAACAGAAGAGACTCTTAAATATGGAGAACAAACAGAGGGTTACTGGAGGGGTTGTGGGAGGGAGGATGGGCTAAGTGGGTAAGGGGCATTAAGGAATCTACTCTTGAAATCATTGTTGCACTATATGCTAATTCAGATGTATATTAAAGAAATAAAATTAAAAAAAAAAGACAGCCCTACCACAGAAAATTAGCTGGCTCAAAATGCTAATAGGGCAAGGTGAGAAACTCAGCTTGACCGAGATCATTTTTGTTGCAACCTAAGGAAGACATAACTCCCTCTGATCGATGGTCAGTCCTGGCATCATTAACGAGTGGGCCAGCATTCAGACACCTACGTTTGCTAACATAATGTAATGTGAAGTGCACAGCATCACCAGAGATGTATCCTCACTGAAATGTTTAGCTTAGACTATTAGGCCTTCAGATGAAACTTGCAGTTTACAGGAAATTAGAGGCTAGAGTAAAGAACTAAAGTACGCATGACGAGGCAGCCAGACAAATCCAGACGGGGGGGCATTCTGTGGGGCACCTGGCCCTGTTTCTTCAGTGAGTTAGCATCATATAAAAAGCGATGGACTAGGCTAGGTAATAAAGGGAAGGGACATAGTGGATCCAACATGTGATCTTAGATCAGATACCGTCTGGGAAAAACACTTGTAAAGGACATTTTGGGGTCAACCTGGGAAATCTGAATATGGTTCCAGTATTAGAGGAAATGAGATTTTATTGAAATAGGAAGGTAGAGATTGTTGTCTGAAATAAGGATAGAAAAAGATCCAGAAGGCCATGCACTAAGGTTTTGACGCTGGTAGTCTCCGAGAGTTGGGAATACGGGGTTTAAAGTTTTTTTGCCTGTCTACAATTTCAAATCTTCTACAATGTACATATACTTTTTCTATAATCTTAAAAGGTCATTACAAGTAACTAATACATTTTTAAACTTAAGCCAGGAATAGGTAAGTTGTGGGCTGTCTGATAGCAAGTTTTTCTTTATCTAGGAAGGGTGGGCATTCATCAGCGACCACAAAAGATGTCAGCAACATGAGGGACCCTTACCAAAGATGTTCAGAATAAAAGGCTAGAGAGAGGCAATTTTGCGGTTCCCAATCAAAAAGGGAACCAAAGATCTGGACTCATGGTGTTCCAGGAAATACAACTGTGTGTGCACGCCCTGTACAACACATGTACATAAGCAGAAGATGAAGCAACGATGAATCAGTCAGTATGATGGGGGGGGGGGGTAGTGAAGGGAAGAAGGACAGTCATCTCTGTAATAAAACAGGGCAGAGAAGCTCTATAGTCACTTATTTAAGAGAACAGATTCCAGTGGCTTTCAGTGGAAGCAGGGCACAAGCAGCTGCCACTTAAGTGATGTTCTGAAATATGAAATTATCTAAATTGTTAAGCGGGTATCTAGCTCATACAGCGTATTTGCAGAATGGGGTCTTAAGGGGTGCAGGATGCCGTGATGTCAACGTTTCATGCATTCACTCAACCCAGCATCAAACAGATGGAGAGGGAAGCAGGAAGTCAAGGAACACTTCTCCCGGCAAACCCAGTCCGGACCGTCTCTCCTCACGCTGTGCTCCTTCTCCAAGATCAGGAAATAGACTCCGATGAGGAGGAAAGCACCTACTGTGTGATTCAGGGACGGACAGACTGAGAGCTCATCTGCGTGCGCGTCTGCGTCTGTGACTCCCGTGAACTGCTGCGGTTTTTTCGTCTGCCACAGGAGCAAATGGCCACCTGAGCTTCCCCTCTCCTCCTGCTGTTCCTCCAGGTTCCAGAACACCCTGTAATTTACAGCCTGTCGCCCAGAGGCTCTGTGGAAAACATTTCAGGGCCCTGCGAGACGTGCGCTTCATCTGCCAAACTTTTTGTCTTTTCCCCCAAGTGTGGGCCACAGCTAAAGCCTTAGCCAATTAAAGGGTGTGTTTTGCACTTAGAATTGATGAACAGCGCGCCTTTCAGGGCCCCGGAATCCTGAGGGAGCTTGCAAGGTGCGGAGAAGCAGCCGTCCCAACCTAGCCCCCCTCAGGACTGACCTCAGGGACCGGCCACAGCTTAACTCCCATGAGGAAGTCTGTCTCTCAGCGTCTAACGTGAATGCTCTTGAAAAAGAAAATAACACCTGCCACGTTTAAATGTGTTCAATACCGAGCTCCATTTCTGGAACATCGTCCAACTAAAAACAAGTGGCTGTTATCATGTTCTAAACGTAATTCCCCATCAGTTGTTTTGTACTCCTGGAGTCTGCATCTCTTTTCAACGTGGGATTACAAATTAATATTTTACCCTCATAAGTTGCTCAGGATGATGACATTATACACGTTTTATACCTCCCATTTAGTCCTATAAATTAAATAGTATATTGCCTACTTAGCTTCTGGTCTCCTGTGACTGTTTAGACCCTTTTCTGTTGTATTTAAGTTAATTAATACTGAGTAATTCTATGCGCCCAGCACACAATGTCCTTTAGAAAAACACAAAAATGTCCCTGCCTGTGAGAGTCTTTTACAAAGTAGAGAGTCCTGATACATACATAAAACACCCAGAGTTCGAATATAATCAAGTATATGATGAGGTATGAACCAGAATCTGGTTTGAACGTGGGACTCACTTCATTCATTTATTGATCCATCCACGCACTCACTCACTCACGCCACAAATATTTACATGCTTAGTATGTGCCAAAGCTGCACCAGAGCGACAGCCACTGCTGGCCAACTTCGCCAACAACTATTCCCGGCCCCTATCCCTTGCTCACTTCTCTCTCACTGTAGAGGCTAGAAGAGAAAAAAATTACTTTCTTAGCCTCCTTTACATCTCGGGGAGGCTCAGTTCTAGCCAATGACCTATAAAGGGAAAGTCTACTGAGGAATCTCTGACAAGGACACAATCTTCTGAGGTAAAGAGTCTCTTGCCCCATTTTCCTGCTGTGAATGAGGAGGTGATGCCTGGAGCTGGGGCAGGCAACTTACGACCTTGAGGTGACAAGCGTGAGGCCGAAACATCAACACTGAGGACGGCAAAACAAAAAGACAGTTCTGGTCCTCGATGACACCACAGAGCAGATACCACCGTCCGTAACCATGGACCTCTGACTTCTTATGTGAGAACAAAACTAATCTCCATGAGTTTTTAAGGCACTGCTGATTGGGTATTCCCACATCTGCAGCCAAAAGCATGTGTGACTTACAGTTGGGTACACAGCGCTCAACAATGGAGATGAATGATTGCAAATGTACTGTATGTGACCACAGAGAATCACAGGGCGTAGGCAAACCTAGGCTGGATTAGGCACGGATGGCTCACTGATGAAAACAATGAGCCCTAAGTGACAAAGGCCAGGAGAAGAGCATTAGGCAGGCAGAACGGTCTCTTTGAAGGGAACAAGAAGATGGTATGTTTGCAGAACTAAGAGAAGTCCTGTAGGGCGTATGTGTAGGGTAAGAGTCGAGGGGAGCAGGGGCCAGAGCCTTCTGGGCCTCGTGGCTCTGACAAGGATATGCTGTTTTGCTGCGTGAACAACGAACGGGAAACCTCTGCACAGCTGTAAGCGGGAGCTTATATGATACACCATTTTCCCCCAAAAGTATCCCTCGGTGAGGGATGGGGCTGGAGACGGTGGAGGATGGGGAGAGGGAGAGGGTATGGCTATAAAAGGGCAACAAGAGGGATGGTTGCCACGATGTAAATATCACGTGCCTTGACTGTATCAATGTCAACATCCCAGTTGTGTTGCTATGCTACCATTTTCCAAGATGTCACTCTCGGGGGGACCTGGGTAACCCAGGACCTCTCTATTATTTCTTATAACTGCATGAGAGTCTACAGTGATCTCAAAATAAAAGGTCCTGACACTGCATAGGATTTTCCCTCTCCCTCTCTCTCTGCCCCTTCCCAGCTGGCACGCATGCACACTCTCTCTCAAAAATAAATAAACATAAAAAAAAAAAGTCTAATGAGAAAAAGCGTCTCTGGGTTTCAACATGGAGAGTGGAGAAGAGGGGGAAATGGTGGGAGAGGGAAACCAATTATGAAGGCACTCCCAGTCATCCAGAAAGCTGAGCCTTGGACAGGGAGGTGGGATGAGAGGGGTGAACTGATTGGAGAACTATCTGGAAGGTACTACGGACAGGCTCACTGATGGACTGTGTATGGGCAGTGAAGAAGAGGAAAAGGTGCAGAATGACTCCCAGGTTCCTGCCTAGAGCAGGCAGATAGATTCTGACGTGCTGTTTTAGTGTTTTACTTTTTTTTTGAGAGAGAGAGAGACAGAGTGTGAATGGGGAAGGGGCAGAAAGAGAGGGAAACACAGCATCTGAAGCAGGCTCCAGGCTGTCAGCACAGAGCCCAATGTTGGGCTCAAACTCACGAGCTGTGAGATCATGATCCGAGCCAAAGTCAGATGCTTAACCAACCTGGTGCTAAGCCATCAGGTGCCCCGGATTCTGATTTTTTTTTTTTTTTTTTTTTTTTGGAGATGGGACACAAAACAAGGGTGGAGGCACGCATGGCCACCTTGTGACTGGGCAGCATAAGGACCCAAAGAACTATCCAGGTAGAGATTTCTGAGGGGGCATCTGGAAACGCAACCCTCTGAAAACAGAACTAAAAGGGGTATTTCCCTTCCCGGAGTCCACTGCACTCCTTCTAGGAAAACATGAGTGAGTAAGAAACTGCTGCCCACTACTGCCATATCACACTTTCAGTCCTTCTCCCTCTACTCACTTACTTGCTCTCCAAGATGCTTGTTGGTGAACACCTGACGTCCGGGGTGCCATGTCTGGTTACCAGCTGTGGCCACTGCTGAAGTCTGTGCCCATGTTCAGCGGGGCCCCCTCCTTCTCCTGACTCCCCTCACTTCCTGCGTCTGGCACAGAACTCAACTCTACCTCCTGTCTCTGCACGGGGCCAGTGCCTGCTTTCTAGAAGCAGACCTCACACTCGTCCTAGCTCTCTGTTCCGCCTGCAGCTGGTGTGGGGCCGGCTGCCTAAAGCCGGCCAGCTCTCTCTGCTCTCCGAACAGAGGCGTCCCTGGGTTTACACTGAGGGCTGCGGGCAGGAGACTTCACTTTGGCCTCCGTGTAAGATGCTTGCCAGCAAATGAGGTGGTGTGCGGGGAAGACAGGAAAGAGGTTCGAAAGCTGGCACAGGAAGAAAAACTGACACATTGAAAATTACCCTTGAAAACCCTCTAGGAAGGTGCCATATGAGAAACAGACTCTCAATATGTTTTCCTTCCTGAGTTGGAAGAGATCATCACTGACAAAGTAGCTTACTTTCATAAGGAGCCATGTTGCAGAAACCAACTTCCTATGTCTTTAAATCCTGAATCACGTTCAGTGTGGTCAGAGGCACAGTCTATCGGAGGCCCCTGGACACTGCTGTTGCCACAGGGACACGCTCGTCCTCGGCTTATTCCAGGGCTGCTGGGAACTGCACACGCTGGTTGCCATTCTTACTCTTTCTCTCTCATTTTCTCACTCAATGTATACTTGGCAGGTGTCCCACCGTTCAAAACCCTGAAGGAGAGGATGGACGAAAGGCCCCCTGAACCCCTCTCAATTTAGGATCTAATCTTCTAAATCTTTTTTCTGTGTATTTATACACATATACACATAATGTTTTGCATAAATAACGAGTAAGGCTATTCATATTATGCAACTTAGTATTTTCACTGAATGATAAAATCCTGATGATTTTCTCCCCCCCATATCAGATAATAGAGCTATTTGTGTAAGCATCTGCCATTGCCGAACATTTTTTTAGCTGTGTTGAGTTTCTGCTATTACAAACATGACTACAAATAAACATTCTATGTACATGTAATTTTGCATATTTATGTGACTATTTCTAGAAAATAAACAAATAGATTTGGAATTGCTAGATCAAGAGTATGTATGATTGAAAATTTAAAAACTGCTGAATTGCCCTCCAAAAGTGTTTATTCCCAACCACAGTGTATATCCCCAACACTGTATATTACCATTTTGCCATTCTGACGGATAAAAAGGGGTATGTGAATTTTTGTTCCTTTGATACGACAGAGATTAAATACCTTTTCTTTGCAACTGTTTATTGGCAATTTCTATTTTTTTTCCCCCTTTGGGATATTTTGTTTATATGTAAAAATGTTTTTCCATTGGGTTGTTTGTATGTTTCTTATAGGTTTTAGGAACTCTTATTAATGATATTAATCTTTTATGGCAAATATTTCCTGTAGTCTAACGCTTGTCTTTTATTTGTATATGGTGTTTTTAATTCAAAACAAAATTTTTTTAAGGCTACATTGTGGGTACTCAGTCTTCTTAGGTAGGCCCTCTCTGCCTCAAAAGTATATTTTCAGAAATCATTTTATGTTTTTTTTCTGATATTATAATTTTTATTTCTGGAACTTTTGTGAACTTATGAGATAGGGCTTTGACTTTACCTTTTTATCACATGTCTCTGTGACAACTACCTCAGGGCCAGTTACTGATTATTCCTTTGTTTTCCCACTGATCGAAATACCACCTTTGGAATATCCAACTCCTTTATACACACATCTGTTTCCAGACCTGTTCTTCTCCATTGATCTTTTTGTCAATTTCAGCCCACTTTTTAATTACTTTTTAATTTCAGGATCACACTTTGTAATTACTCTAGTAGGTTCTGATGTCTGGAAGGACCCACCCACCACAGCCCACCATTACTACCATTATTATCACCTGCAATAATTTACTTGGCTATTCTTTTTTTTCAAACGCTTATTTATTTTTGAGAGAGACAGAGACAGATATATAGAGAGAGGTAGGGTGGACGCTCGCGTGAGCTAAGGAGGGGCAGAGAGAAAGGGAGAGACAGAATCCCAAGCTGTCAGCACAGAGTCAAATTCGGAACTCGAACTCATGAACTGTGAGACCTGAGCTGAAATCAAGAGTCTGATGCTTAACGGACTGAACCACCCAGGTGCCCCTATTTAGCTATTCTTAAGCTTTGTTTCTTCTACATAAACTTTATAAAAATGGATCAAATCTCATTGAAAAAAAAACCTGTGACTTAAGTGGGTTTGTGTTGAATTTATAATTTGGGGACAGGTGACATCTTAACAGTATCGAGGCTTCCCATCCAGGAACACACCCTTCATTTACTCAACTCTTCTTTGATACTTGTATGTAGAGATTTACAGTTTTCTTAATTAGACTTTGCCCATTTCTTGTTAGGTTTATTTCTAGGTATTATAAATTTTGTTGCTTTGTGAGTGGTACATTTGTCTATTATATCTTATGATCGGCTCCTGCTCTTCTGTAGGAAAGCTATTGGTTTTGATTAGGAAATACTGACCCTGAATGTAGATGCCTTAATGAGTTCTTCATTAATCCCAACAGTATTTAGTTGAGATATTTTTAGAGATATATTTAGAGAATATTAATGGCTGTAAAGATTACATTTTTGTATATTTCCTTTTAATATTAATACTTTCTATTTGTTCTTCTTGTCTGATTCCATTGTCTACAGTTGCCAGCACTATGTGAGGCTAACAATAACACTTGTTACTAACTTCAGAGAGAACAATTTGAAAATTTTACTGTTAAGTATGACGCTTTAAACATCTGAGACAAAAAGTCTATTAAGATAAGGAGGTTTCCTTTTATTTTCTACCTCACTAAGTCTTATCAGAAGTAAGCTTGGAATTTAATCAACTTATTTTCAATGTGTTAAAATAAATTATAATTCAATCTTTAAATAAAATCAGTCCTCCTTTGGTCACAGAAAACTTTAATGACCATATACTCTATTTCACGAAGACAGTATAACCATGTCAGAGACCTGTGATGCCATTAGAGTTGGTATATGTTTAAGATGTAAAAGCTGAAATATTTTTTGGGGAGCGCATCAAAACAAATCACATATTTATGCTATTGGTAATTTAATGTGAATCCCTCACCTTGAAATCATCAGGAATGAGGAGTTTTGATGTTCGTAGAAAATTCAAGATATATCTGAACATCTGTCCATCTCTGTCAATGAAATAATGCTGTTTGAGACTGTCCAAAACAATGGGCTCTGTGCCATCAAAAAGTCTTCCGATTCTGTGGTAGAAAAGAGGGAACAGTGAAAACAATTAGAATCAATTGTTTGGCCACTAAAACTAAGAGCTCCCGTTTTGTGTCACTGTCAAAGGTAGCAGTTTCAAAGATGGCAGTCAGGAAAAATCACCCGTTATGTAGTTATGGTTCTCTGAGAGGTGCTGGTCCTTGCTTGATAAATATTTCAGGACCAGACAATTCAAAACAGTTTCAGGCTTTCTCAAGTAAATCCTTTTATTCACTGTCTGTTACCTGTAAAGAAAATGTCCCTGACATGGTGATTATGGCTAAGTGCTGTCACTGTGATGGAACAGCATGTCTTTCCCCTAGGTTACTTAAAACCACCTTCTCGGCTACTTTTAAAAAATGTCATTGCTCCAAAGTGTCTTTTAAACAGATTCTATGAGGAAAGCAATTTTGTTTTTAAGAAACCTGTTTTCTGAGCTTTCCCCACCCACAAATCACAAACTCTCCAAAAAGAAAGCAACGCCTATATGTGAACACCTACATTATAGAAAGGAATCATAGAAAATATCACTCATCCAGGAGAATATGTTTTCCATTAACAATATACAGTCTAGTTTCTTAAGTCTCAGCAAAAATCATTTGTAACAGCCAGGCATCATTACAAAAAATAAATAGTTGACCATCCCCCAAATATGACCTAGTTCTGGAACATGAGTGGCTATGGGTAATTTTTAAACACAGGAATCCATGATATATTTCCCCCATTTACAGAGTTAACATATGAACAGTGTGCTACAGTTAAAACAGTCTGCATCCATTCATTATCATTTATCCCTTTAAGGATGGCTGAATCTACATACTTTGGTATATATTCAGTTAGTAGAAAGTGGCCACATCTGGACCATGAACAAGTAGATGGCTGGCTAATGATAAACAAATATCCTGTATCAGAAAATAGAACTTACACACTAGAAATCACTTCCTTGACCAATAGGTGCATTGTACTTTTCATTAACAGTGTAGGCAGGCAAATGGCTCCAGTTTTTAATGAAAAGCTTTTTTGGAACTCATAAACTCTACCTCTGATTTGGAATATCATCTTACTGCTTTGAAGACAATTTTGAAATCATAAATTTTCTAATCTTACGCTGAAATGTGACAGAGGTAAGGGTGAATCAATAATTTCACCCCTCCTACAGCACAACAAACCAATCAACAAATGGAAAAGCTGTTCCCCCTCCCTCCCAAAAAAGAAAGCTCGGGAATTCGTTTCAATACAAATCTTTTAAAGATAATTAGAAAACTCATGTCCTACCTGGCGGTAGTAAGTGCAAAGAAGAAAGCAACTAATCACACTCAGGTCGTATTTCTAAAACTCACTATATTTTTCTCAGCTAATGTTTTTGTCCAACTTTCCATGAATAGAGGGTGATTCACAATTTCTTCCTTCCACAATTTTATCCAGGGCGTGGATCGCAAGCATCCCAGGGCTCTGACTGCATGCAACCTTGTCATTCATTTCCCATTAACACATCAATCAAACAGGCTACATAAAGAGGCACTGAAACTCAAATATACTTAGTCGATTTTTTTATAGTGTTTCTGGGACAGTTTGGTGTAGGATGGGAATGAACGAAACTTGTTTGCTTATTATCAGAAGATTTATTCTTTATTGTTAACGTGATAAATTTACAGTTGACAAGGGGAAGAAAAGGCAGTTATATTTATTAACTGCTGTCGAGGTAGCTTGCACTATCCTTAGCACTTTATGTAATGAATCCATTATCCTCCTTTTACAGATGAAGAAATCGACTCAAAATGATGAGTAACTGGCCCAACTAGTTAAGTAGCATTGGGGGATTTGTACACTGTCTGTTTGATCTTAAAGGGGCCTCCCTACAATGACTGGAATGAAAAGAATTACCACTATCGAAGGAAAGCTTTTAGTCTAGAGTTTTTATTTTCTATCTTGTTTGTTCAGCAAGAACTTTGCAATGAAATCTAAGTGTGTATATTATTTTTGTGGCCTGAAATATATTAGTATCAATGGCTGCAAGCCACTTTAGTAAGAAATGAAAAGTTAATATTTTATTCTTAAGTAAATCCTATGCTTTTTTTTTTTCTTAAGTGTTCATTTTCAAAATCTAGACCTGGATGTACCCTGGCACAGAATGTGTAATCTGTAAGTCTCCACCAAGTGAATGAGTAAAAGGAAGAACAGAGTGGTGAGGGGAATTTGGCTCGGTCCTTTAATAACTGTAATCTGCCTGTATCGACTTCTCTGTGTCTCCATTTCTCTTATAAAATGTCTGTTTCTTTTATAAAATTGCCCCTTTTCTCGGGGTTGATGAGAAAATCAAGTGGAGTTATGGCCCACTCAAAAAGAACTCACCAAGAGAAGGTATCCTAAACTAGCAAACAAAAATTTCTACGAATGCAGATCGCGGAAGACAGCAGGTGCTACAAGGCACAGGATTCGCGGAGCCAAAGAACCAATCTGGGCTGAAAGGTCTCGTTATAAACCTTAGCCAGGTGGGAGAGACGCGCCATCCAAAAAAAAGGCTTTTAGGTTGTAAAAACCCGCCACCTCTGGTAGATACAGAAAACTGGACACAGGTGCGATCAGAAGCACCTTCGCATTGGACGTGGCCGAAACAGGAGACGCAAAGGAAAGAGCTGGAGGGAAATCTGAACAGTGGCCCAGTGTAGTCTAGGGAGGTGGCCGCGGCTCCTGGCCCACGCAGTGGGAAAAGCAGGGTCTCCAGGCCTAATTACTCAAGACGGAAAAAGGGTGAAAGCGGAGGAGGGAGGGCTGGCCTCCACCAGGAGGGTGAGAGCGCCCCCAGCAGGCCGGTGGAACCTATGGCGGCCCAGTGGCCCAGAAACTTGGCCGCCAGCTGGCGCTGGACCCGGGAGGGTGCGCATGGCAGACCCGGAAGAGGGAAGGGAGAAGCCCGAAGACGGTAGTAAAGCCCGCCCGGCCCCGCTTATGGCACAAGCCGTGTGGTCTGGGAGCGAGCTGAGAGGGAAGGGGTTTGTGGAGAGCAGGGGCAGGTTTGTGGCCTGGAAGAGGCCCTGAGCCACGCCAAGGCACATTCCTGTCTGGGGAGCAAGTCCTCTCCGATAAGAGAGTCCCGTAGGTGATGCACCAAAAGTTAGGAGTAGTAAAGGGCAACGTTATACTGTTGACTTTTGCTAACTTTGAAAGGAAGCACGTTCTGAGTTGTGAAAACAATGTGGAAGGGCAGGGCGGTGCCAGGGATCATAAAATGGCGTCCCCGGGTCGGGTTTGAATGTGCGGTGGAAAAGCATTGTTTGGCTAAGCAAATGAGGGGGAAATCGGCACAGGCTGTATTTCTTGTGGACGTATGAATGGAGTTACAAATCAAACTGCAGTGATTTGTAAACTCTGGTGCCTGAAAACTATGTGGAACTGATTACAGTTTACTAACCTTGGAGAACATTCCTGTTTTCCAACTGACCAAGACCAAGTTGGCTCCAGGTGATATATGGCCGCTGTGTGTGTGTGTGTGTGTGTGTGTGTGTGTGTGTGTAAAACACCCATTGAACCAAATAGCAATGCAGAGAAAAACTTCCTTCCACAATTGTATTTTTTTACATTTCTGTTTTAACATTTTGTTTTGGACAATTTCAAATGTAGGGCAAAGCAGAGAAAATTATATAATGAACCCCCATATATCCATCCAGCTTCAAAAAGCTATCAATTCTTGATCAAGCTTGTTTCACCTATACTTCTATTGCTCCCTCTCCCCCACCAGAAATTTTATAGTAAATTTCAAACATCCTATCAATTTATCTGTATCTCATTAACTAGTAAGATGATAAAGTTTCACTAAAAATATGCACTAAAATGAAATCTATTTCTCTTGCTTTTTAATATTAACATTCTGTTGATTATTATTTATGGAACCAATAATGTAGGATCCAATCTCCAAGGAAATTAAGCTCCTTTTGGTCAAAAGTCAGTCTGGTTCCCCCGTATGGCTCCCCCTCTCTCTGGAATTAACGAATGGTCGAGCTTATAGGTATAGAGATAAGGCCTAATATACCTGACTTAGTGTGAATCAGTCACTAAGAATTTATTTTTTGTGCATTCATTCATAGGACCTGGTTTCTTTAATTTACTGTAACTTGGCTCCTTAAGAATTTCCTTTTATTGTTCAGTCATTCAGTTACTCATTTATTCTACCCGTGTTCACTGAGCTTGACCATGTGAAATATAGGGAAAGCAGTGGTAAATAAACCACACATTCTTTCCTTTTGTGGAATGTTAACAGTCTGTGGGGCTGGGAATGCAGATCAAGTGCAGCGTGTCACTGGGGGTGCAGAGTGGGCTATGGGGAGGACACAGGAGGTGTACCCAACTCAAACTTGGGGGAGGCATGGAGGAGAAAGAAAGTTTACTGGAGACCTGAAGGACAAGCAGAAGTGGGCCAAGTACTGGGATGGCAGGTAAGGTCAGATAAGAAAGGAGAGAGGGTCAGGGAAGATACAAAGGCTTGAAACTAGAAGAAACCTGGCATGTGATTGCTTTCCACTGGGGCAGAGTCCGACCGACTGAAAAATGAGGCTGGAATGGCAGAGTTAGATCATGAAAAGCTATATAAGCCAGGTCAAGGAGTTTCAATTCGGTTCTGAGGTTGATGGGGACGGATGTCAAGCTATGCTCTCCAGCAACGTTAAGGAAAAGAGCAAATTTATAAGTAAGACTGAATGAAAGAAACACTACCTGAAGTCACATCTCCTCAAAGATGCAGCTTGGGGCTTATCCAAATCCTTTCTGCTCTGCCTTGCTTTTGACTCTGTTATTTGCATATAGCAGTGGTTCTTAACCCTGGCTGCACACTGCGATCACCCAAGGAGCTTTTAAAAAATATTGCCAGCTATTCTGATGTAATTTCTGCTTAGAGTTGGGGCCCAGGCATCTCCCCAAGTCGGTCTGATGAACAGCAAAGTTGAGAACCAGTACGAAGGAGGATGAGCAGAGGCTAACGAGCAACAAGTCAATGTTGTCGACTCAAGAGGCTTCCAGTGAGTCATTCTGTCAATTTGAACTGTTACAGCACCTCTTCTTAAACAGCCAACCACCCTTTTAGAAGGGAAAGATCTCTTGGGGCGCCTGGGTGGCTCAGTCGGTTAAGCGTCCAACTTCAGCTCAGGTCATGATCTCGGGGTTTGTGACTCTGAGCCCCGGGTCGGGCTCTATACTGACAGCTCAGAGCCTGGAGCCTGCTTTGGATTCTGTGTCTCCTTCTCTCTCTGCCCCTCCCCCACTTATGCTCTGTCTCTATCAAAAATAAATAAATGTAAAAAAAAAAAAAGTGAAAGATCTCCAGGGTGACCTAGATCAACATCACATTTTACAAATGGAGAAACAGAGTCTCAAATACATTAATGCTCAAGGATGCACAGCTGGCTAGACACAGAGCCGAACCCACCATACTGTCCCTGGGGTAACAGGCAGAGGTCACATTCAAGCCTGTGGAGGACAGCTGCTCTAGTGGTAGTTACTATTTATTGAATTGTACTATGTGCCAAAGAGTGAGCTTGCTGTTTTACGGGCTTTATCTCATTTGATTTTACAATGATCCTATGAGATAGCCATATTATTCTCATTTCACAGATGAGGAATCTGAAGCTCAGAATGGTTGTCACTTGGCTTAAGTTACAACCTAGGTCTGATTCTAAAGTCTGTGTTCTCGACCACTAAATTATAATGCCTTTCCATGTGTAATTTCAAATAAACAAACAAAATGACAATAACTCAACCACTTTCCTTGAGAAATGCATAATTTTTTATAGTTCAATGGTTTGCTCATGCTGCATGTTATTCCAAGAAAATTTGGTGATTATCAACTTTGCAGAGACGCTAATTTATTTAGTAGCCATGCTGCAAAAAGTTGAGGCTCAGGGGCTTGGTGTAGACCTACGGAGTGGGTACCTTAAACTCAATCGAACCAAATCATAACACTGCAAGGCTTCAGAGATGACGTCCAAACTCGTGTACGACACGAGGGGGCATTCAAAGGGATGGGAAAGTGAGGATTCTTAGGACAATAGAAACTTGTAGGAAGAAGAATTACGCCTGAGGTTCCAACTCCATTCAGCTTGCAACTCTTGTGTTCCCTTATGTGCTGTGTCCCTGCATCTAATTCCGACACACCCCTGCGGGATTTGTCACTTTACAGCTAAGGAGGGGGTTCCGGCCCTTCCAAGGCTCCACATAGCCAATCCTCCTCGTGCCGCCTGGTGAACATCATGTCACATCAAGCACCAGGGCGTGTAATGCGACACCGGGCCCTGCTTTACCAGAGGCGAGCGGACTAATCCCTTCTACTCTCTGGACCCAGAACACACATGGTAATTACACAGACAGGGAGGCGGTAAAAGCATTCCTCTGCAGTGGCGGTGGGTCAGCTTGCCCAGGGAGGGTGGAGGAGACCCCACCCGGGGCTGAGAACAAAGCGCCGAAGACAGACCAAGGGGTAAAGCTGGTGCGAAAAGGGCAGGACAGAGGTTGTTGGGCGATTTCACCCACTAAGCTCCCCCCTCCGCCAAGAAATGCCTTTTTTCCCTCCACTCCTGGGCTTCCAAGCCATGGAAAATATGGTTTGGGCTTGAGGAAAAGATTTCATTTGGTTTCTGGTCCAGATTTATTTTGCTGGGTAAGAGATTCAGAGGCAACTTGCAAATTATCCCTTTTAGCATGGGGGGGGGTGGTATTTTTAAATGATAACAGTGAGGCCTACTCATTGTTGAAAACCGGAAAAGAGTAGAGGACGAAGAAGCAGCAAAACAGAAAAACAATCTGCCACTAGTCTACCAATTCGTAGGCCGTTACTTTTTAAAAACTTGATTTAAAGACTATTTTTCTTTGAGTGATTTTGTTTCCAGAAGCACTTGTACCTGCATACTTTTTTATGTCTACTATTCCAAGTTAGTCTGTTATGTTAGTAGGTAGTGTCTAACTACTCCAAGTTACATTCCCAACCGAGTTTCTGTCCCAATACTTGAAAACAAAGGAAGACCGCAAATGTGGTGGAGGGCTGGGTGAGGGTGTGTGTGTTTGTGCACACGCGATCCTGAGTGTATGGGTGCGTCACTGCAGGTGAAACCGAGACTCAGGACAGCAGAGGGGGAAGGGCACATGGAGAGAGGGGCCGGCACTGCAACCCGTGAGGCCTCTTCCTCTCTTTTGCTGAGATGGGAAAGCAGGGAAACAATGGTGCAAGGGAAGAGACATGCTAGGTTGATATCTGACATCTGGACCCTTGGGAGTTCAATACCGTATTCTCTATATAGGTAGATATAGAGATAGAGATAGAGATAGAGATAGAGATAGAGATAGAGATAGAGATACAGATAATTATATACATATAGATATTTAAAAATTTTTTTAAGTTTATTTATTTTAAAGACAGAGAAAGAGAGAGAGACAGGGGAAGGGGCAGACACAGAGGGACGGGGAGGGGGGACAGGCTCCCCACTGTCAGCACATAGCCTGATGTGGGGCTTGATCTCACAAAGGGTAGAGATCGTGGCCTGACTCAAAGTCTGACGCTTAACTGACTGAGCCACCCAGGTGCTCTTTTTTGTATACATTTTTAAATGTCCATTAAAAAAAAAAAAGTTTCTCTTTAAGAAAAAGGCATGGGGGGGGGACGATGCTGGGTATTATTACGTTTAAAAAGAAGAAAAGAAACACCAGTCCACTTACTGTTTTAGAAGCCTGAATTATCATAAACAGTGTTTAATTTGCTTAAAGTATTATAACTGTTAAAAAAAAATTCTAGAAAGAGTTGTTTATAGTTCCCACACGTGGGAAATTTCGTCTATATTTCATGAACACAGATACAAATTAATTCAGAGCTTGTTATAGAAATGGACAGAAGTAATTTAAGAGAAGGGAGAAAATACCTTCTTGGTAAGAACAAACAAAACAAATTGTATCTACTTATGGGGAAGTAATGTTTCCAGTACGGTTCCCTGAGGCAGCATCATTTTCTTAAATGATACACAGAACTGAAGAAAGCAGGAGAGAAAGGAAAGGCCAGTTTAAAATATAAGAAAAAGCTTAGGAGCAAAACAACTGACGAGCCGGCGTTTTAGAGAACTGATCATTGATGGTAATGCTGAGGGTCGAGGGGGAGCTCGGGGCCACTCAAGGGGCTGCTAATCCTATAAAACTCTCATGAGTGCCCTCCAGGACTCTAACTAGAGATTTCTTTAAATTCTGAGTTACACTGACTGCTAATTATGAAAAATGTATTATTACAAATTTAAAACCCAATTTAAAAACCCACCAGAATTTACATAAGTAGGCTTTTTATTTCTGCATTTATTGACTGCCTACCATATTCCTGGTGCTCTGCCAGTCCTCTTAAAATGAGCAGGATGCAGTCCCACTGGGAGTCAAGGAAGGGCAGAGAGGGATCTAGCCAACCTGGGGCAAGCAGGGAAGGCTTCCTGTAGGAGGCAATGGCGGTGTAGAGTTCTAGGGATTACTAGGTATGAGGAGAAGGGCACGAGTGCTTAGAAAAGGGATTTCAGGCAAGAAGGAACATGAGGGGTGAGGTGGGAACCCAGCAAATGAGGAGCACCTCTCTCCAAGTGTGGAGCTGAGTAGAGCACGTAAGGGCGCCGTTCTTCACAAGTTTCGGCATGGGTGCTTTCAGTAATGTTTCAGGAGTCCCCGGCACGTTCAGCTTTAAACTCACAGACCTGGGTTTGAATCATGACTTTGCCCTCTTTCAGACTAAATCAATGAGGTTTTGATTTCTTCATCTGAGAAATGGGATAGTACCTAGCCCAAAGAACTCTCATGAGCCTAAGAACTCTGGTGTCTGATAAGAACTACACTTCCTGAGTGCTCACTAGGTGCAGGACACGGTATTGAGGGCTCACGGCAAGCCCTCAAGCAAGCAAGCAAGGTGGATATTATCACCGGCCTTAATGGACAAGGACACTGCAGCCGGCTTCTCGGCGCTGAGGCTAGAATTCACACTCAGGCAGCCGGACTGCAGACCCCAGCTCGGAGCTGCTCCGACCGCCTGGTGGTTGCTCCACTCCTTGGCAGAGCGCTGGGCCCACCTGGCATGTGCTCAGGAGACGCGGACAGATTTTTGTCCTTCGGCGGTAGTGTGCTACGTGGGCCAAAGCAGGATTCTGACTGTACGTGAAATCCTGTTGTGCATCTGGAACTGGAAGAAAACCTTTGCGGTCACCTGGTCCCGTTCGCTGGTTTGAGCAAATGCCTGCTCACAAATCATTTCCAGACCAATCTGCTATTTTTCTAAGATCGGCCCAGGATCAGATCATCATAGCCTCCCCTCCCTCGGGAGCCCGCTTGGGTATTTTCGGCTCACACGGTTTCTGTTTAGGTTTCCTCCTGCTTGTTATTTGGGCAGGCAAGCATGCACATGTGCACACGAGCCTGCCCCCACAGCCCACCCCGCCCTCCTGCCAACAGTCTGTTCTATATTGGGAGGTATTTTTGACACTCCTTTCTTCTAGAATATGTTTTCCATTTTATAATAATAATTACGATCCAGAGAAAAGAATGCCATAATAGCCGATGTTCTTTGAGTTTGTTAGACACGCTGCTAAAAACTTTATGCATTATCTGATTTAAACCTCACGACAACTCCATAAAGTACTCACAGGTAGTATTTTTATTTTACTGATGGAGAAATGGGAGGCCAGAGCCATCAGATAACTCGCCGAGGGTCACTGCGCTCTGCAGGCTCTTTTCCCTGCGGCCCGAGGGCCAGCCCACGCTAGGTGCTGTCCCTGACCCTCAGGGGCTGTCTGTCCCAGAAAATTCATCCCCCTTCCCGCTCTGGCACCTCCTGCCAGCCTTTGCTCACCTTGTAGTTCCATTCTGATTTTGTTTCTAGTTTCTTGTTATACAAGCAAACTCTCCTGCATGTGTTCCCACTGACTTTAATGTTTTTGAATGACCATTCTTTTTCCCGGGCTTCCGGATATTAGCACACTTAACGACTGAACTAGTGCTTTCCTGTATGACGACACATTCCAGATTCGTCCCTCTGTGCATCGATCTCCTAATAAACAGACCGGACTTGGCCCCTCCCATGTGACTGTAGCCCCTCTCTCTGCCACACTTTGAGATTATCAGTGACAACAGAATACGGAGGGGAACCTGTCCCACACTATTGGAGCTGGCTTACAATACGTCATAGTGGTCACTTCAAATAAAAGCATCGTATTAATTATATGCCACTATCACAGCACTATGACAAAGCCAGCTGTTTCCATTTTCAATTTAACAATTTTTTCCTACTTGTAATGGGGCCAGCAAAACAGCAGTTTACAATGAAGTAGTACAATATTCTGTTTAGTACCCGTAAGTGGAAAGCCAGAGGCTTAACGCAGTGCTTAATAAAAAAGAGCAAGGGGTGTCTGGGTGGTTCAGTCGGTCAAGCATCTGACTCTTGATTTTGGATCAGGTCACGATCTCATGGTTCATGAGTTCGAGCCCCATGTTGGGCTCCGTGCGGACCGCACAGAGCCTACTTGGGATTCCTTCCCTCCCTCCCTCTCTGCCCCTACCCCATTTTCTCTCTGTTTCTCAAAACTAAATAAACAAACAAAAAGAGTATGGTGAAGTGGGTAGATGAATGAAAATGACCAAATTATTCCATCCCTGCATGACTTCACAGTGAATGAGGAAGCTTGAAACCCCTGTCAGAAACTAGGCTTTAAGATGACACGGCCAAAGGGAGGAGATTTAGCCTCAGGACTGTGAGTTACGCCTCTACAGAAGGAAAGAAAGCTGCAAATTGGACAAGAGTACTATTTACACAGCTTCAAAAGTACACAAACATTGTAAAGAAAATATAAAATGTCCACACTACCTTTTGTTAAAAAAAAAAAAAAAAGTCCAATGCCTCCTTTACATCACAGTGGCCAACGTGCCCGGTGGGGTTTTTACCCCGAGACGGTTAAGATGTTGAATTTATGTCGCAAGATTATTGAAATGGTCACCAAGTTGGAATGACGTATGAAAAATACTAAGTTTCTATCAGCCCTGATTCAAAGACAACACTCTGGGGTGTGCGTAGTTGGGAAACAAGGAACACGCGCTGACAGCATCCTGCCTTCGGCTACACCACGGTCAACAAAGCGCTGTTGTGGGTGTGCGTGCGTCTTGTGTAACCATCTCCACCCTTCTGGGGCTCAGGTCGGGTTGATCACGGTTCAAGAATTTACCCAGAGGCACCAAGCCGGTCCATACGCACCTGAGCTGGGGGTGTTTTCTCCATAGTTCTCCCTTTCCCTTCCAACAAAACAGAACCAAGCCCTAACCTGCAAAACACTCAAAGAAATGGAAGTTCCCGGCTAAGAATCTCTCCATTTTTCTCTTCCTTTCCAGATGCTCATCAAACAGAAGCTGACATGTGTTTAGCAGTCATTTGACGCTTCTGCTTCTCATCCTCGCTGTTCCATTTGAAAGTCCTGAGTGAGGAGGGCACTGAAGCCAGGGCTTATGTTTCAAGTAAATACTCTGGCTCAGTTTTAAAATCTGCATAAAGGGTTACAAATGGGCTCTTGAGGAGCCCGGCAGAACGGGCACTTGGAAATACGAACCGTACTGTCACTGCTCGGTGTTTCTGTCACGGAAATCTAGCCAAGGTGGAGAACAGCGCTTTATCCGTATTTCACACGGTTCCCTAGGTTTGCTTGGTTGTTACAGTCTTTATTCCAGGCCACATTCGCGTGTGCCACAATTTTCTCTGAAGTCCACCCTTCGTGCCGTCTTGTTCCTTCTGCAATGTATCATCGAGATGGTGATGTAGTGATGAAGTACCTTCCTCGGGGCCCCTAAGATTATGGATTGGTGGGACACACTTAAAAGATCCTTCTTTTCTGCTTTGATATTGACTGTTTGCACTGCTTGCAGACTAGGAGAGTTTTCATTTTTTTAGGTAAGCTCTCAAGCCCCGAGGGCCTTCTAAACGGTTTCTTAAAAAAATCAATTTCTGGAGGGATGGCAGGGGCTTTGACAAGCTGGGCAGGAGCTCTGGAGCACAGTCAGCTCAGCTCGCGGAAGCAAGTTTGGGCGTGCTCAAATCCACCTTCCAGGGACGAAGCCCTTGGCCTGGCAAGGTCCGCCGCTGTTCGAAAGTGGCGGTTAGCTGTTAACGCACAGCTGTGATTTATTGTCTGAATATGGGGACACAATAAGAAAAACTGCACAGAAGTAAAAATAATCATTACCACCAAAAAAGATAAGCAGCAATGTCATTACTAAGCAAACTGACACATGGCATTTATGTAGCGGCAGGAAGCCATTATCCAGTGACAGTGTCATTTCTACTGACACTGTATCTTGATTAGATTCAGATGGTCCAGCAAATAGCTGATATAATTGAGGGACTGAGACACGGATTTCTTTTTTTTTTAACAGGTTCTTTTGCAAATGGGATTGCCACCAGATTGGAGCTTCTGGGTGTCTGCCTTTGGAATATGAATACACGACATGCATACAGTTGTAAGAGTACAACTGATTTCTCGACCCCCTGCCTCTCACATTCCCCTCCTTCTTGCACCGGGGCCACCCTGGGCACACACAGAGGCCTGCCATGCAAGGCATTATGCACCCACTTCAGCTTGCTCCTTTAGGGACCAATTATTGCCAACAATTATTCAAACAAGTACATAGAACACAGAGTTTATTATAAAGGTACTTTCTACCTCCAAGCATCCTGAGAGTAATCTTTCAGGGGCAGAATATTGATAATCCATCTAGCTGAAGCTATAAATCCTGCATTTTTTACTGAAAAGAAATGACATTTTAATGGGTTATTTATATAATGATAATAGAACAAACTGGCAGATACAGTGGAGCAGACTTTTCTATTAACATACCTCAGGTTTCAGTAGAGAGCATTTGTATGCTCAGTGGACCCATAAAGGAGCCTTCAGCGTGACTTTCTGAGGCTTACTATTATTATTTTTTTAATGTTTATTTATTTTTGAGAGAGAGAGAGAGACACACAGAGTATGAGCCAGGGAGGGGCAGAGAGACAGAAAGAGACACAGAATCCGAAGCAGGCTCCAGCCTCTGAGCTGTCACCACAGAGCCCAACGTGGGGCTCGAACTCACGAACCGTGAGATCATGACCTGAGCTGAAGTCGGATGCTTAACTGATTGAGCCACACGGGTCCCCCTTCTATTATTTTAAAGTTCTCAAAGTTCAAATGCGAATTACAACATCAAGTACTTTGGTTTTGAATCACAGATGCTTCTGCTTGGAAGTTATGCGGGGGGGGGGGGGGGGTATTTTCTGCACTGGCTTAAGAAAGAAGACTCCTCCCAACTTGAGAATAACTTTCATTGTTTTATTTCAGTCACGAATACACACACCTTACTGTGTGAGGTGTTCTGACACAGGGGTGCTTCCTTTCTGATACAAAGAGATTCCACATCTCTGTGAAGGTCAAGGGCTATAGGGTGGACACACGAATAATGCTATGGGGGTGTAATTCTCCTGCCCACAGAGCTCTCTATGGGACCAAAATGCAGTTTGTCTTTTAGAAATTAACCTAAAATGTTTCAATGCTGGTCCTCATTTGCCACAAAGAAGGTCTCAAAGGAAGCACTCCATCATGCATGGTTATATGACTGACAGAAACCACATATTTTTTTTGTTTGTTTAGAAAGTACATCGTTTGAGGAGTCAAAGTCATAGGAGATTCACAAGATGGGTTGTGTGACCTAACAGTGTTAATTCTAAGCCCTTTAATGGAATTGTTCTCAAGACACAGTAGAGTGGAGTGTAACCTTGTGAAAGATTACCAGAATCTTCTATGAGTTTTCTACTAATGAACTTTTCAAACAAGGACATAGAACACAGAGTTTATTATCATAAAGTACTTTCTTGTATGATGAGGGGAGAAGGAAAATACAATAAAAAACACAGAGCAAAAATGACCTTGGCATTTCTCAATGACATTATTCATGACGCTGTACCAAAAGGAGTAGTCAGTATTATTGTCCCAAGAATCAAGCCAGAATCAATAAACAAAGTCTCTCTTTAACGACCCCGTCTCCTGCCATATCACCACCAGCCCCACGCTGCTTCACTGTAGACCTGGTACCTGAACTCTGAGCTATGGGTGGACTGCCTGATGTTGACAAAAACTGCAGATTCCCCTCACACCCTGACATACAGGTCGCTTGAGTGGTGACCAGGGCCCAGATATCTGCATGTTTGACTCTGGCATGGGGGTTATCAGGGAGGAGGTATCAGCTGGAGGAACACATTCGGAAGGCAGGTGTGTTCACCCAGATGCCTCTGGTTCACTGGCATCTGGGTTGTTGACTGGTTGATTTATTCCCCTCTCTTTACTCTTTCCCTTCAGGTAACTAGACTAGAAAATCCCTTTCTAGGCTCTGCCTTGAAGAAAAAGACATGTACGTTTTTGCTGCTCCGACTGGACTAGACCTACCATTAAGTCCTAACGTTACCCTAGTGAAGGCCACCTTAAGAATAAGTGGCTTGAGGTTACTCCAGAATGACCTGCCCTCTTGGCTCACGACCACCTTTATAACATAGTTCTGGCAGGTGGTGAGAAGGATTACATATCTGGCCGTGGGAAACATCAGGATGTCCCCTGCCCTGCTCCAGACCAATGAAACCAGAATCTCTGTGGGCAGGGACAGGTTTGTTTGTTCAAGCTCCTGCTGATTCTAACATGCCCCTAGGGTTGAAAGCAAGGCTATAAAAGAGGAAGCCACAAAGGGCCTGGAGTCAGAGTGGGAGCGAGAATCTTGGTCAGTCACTTGACCTCTCAGACTTGCAGCGTTTTTATCTATAAACTGGAGTAAATAACAGTCTCAACTCTGAGATTACTGCGGCCCGTTAGATGAGAAATATAGATAATGAGCCCTTTACACTTGACTGTTTCGAACAGCTTTACTCAGTTATGTGCCCTTCATTGTTTTGAGGGCCTGGCTTCCGTACACAGCATTTCACCCCAAAATTCGTACATCAGGCAAACTTCTGAACCCCCACTCTGTGGCAGGTGCCGTAAAGCACAAGAATACGAGGATGGAGACTGAGAGACAGCTTTCCAGGGACAGCGTTTCTCTCCAATAGGGTTGAGTTCCTGGCAAGCAGAAGTTCAGAAGAAATCAAGAATGTGACCCACAGTCTGGCCCTGAGATGCTTCAAGCTAGACACCCAGCAAGCGTCCCCACCTCACTGCTCTGCTATCTGACGCATGGCGGCCGCGACAGGTCTGAGGCGGGAGGGCGGCCCTCGCCTTCTCCACGGTCCACACTAGGAGCAGACTAATTATTTGCCACAAGGGGCTTCTGCCCACATTTTTTTTTTTTAATTCTATTTTGGTCAAAATCAAGTATAACTTCAGTGTCCAACAAATGGAAAATGAAATAGAATGTATCAGGAACGGTGCCAGGCTCAGTCCACCTGCGTGGCGATCAGAACATGACCTGGCCTGGAGCTGTGCCACGGCCACAGCCCAGAGAGTAGACTTCACTCTGCATCTCCCTCCCCTGGAGATGAGGGGTGAACACACATATTCACCGCACACCACGTAGCAGGAGACGCATCACAGAACTCAGAATAGGCAAACCGAACCTCCATCAGGGCGACCCGGAACACCGAAGTGACAAAAATCTACTTCTAAATCTACACTCACACGTAAGCCAGATTTTGTCTTGAAAATTTAGATGAGCAAATAGGTAGGAATAAAGTTATCTTTTGGCTCAACACAGGGGGCAAACTATATCCCAAAGTGGGCGTATTTGTCCCGGGTGGTGTTCTTACTTACGACGTCACTTGGTACCAACCCAAATACCATTTAGTGACTGTTCACTTATCATCTGTCCTCCCAGCTCCCCTACGTAAACCTCAAGAGAGGAAGGACTTCTGTTGGCCAGTACATGCCCCGCACACTGGGGAGCAAAGAAGAAATCTTCTAGTGGACACAAGGACAGGGAAAAATACAGGTACTATAGCATGGCTACGTTTGTCTGTGAGTTATCCTCTAAGACAAGACTTTATGAGTTAGGATACTAGGAAAGCCAGGTCAGTTCTGTTCCCAAGTGGCGAAGGAAGTTTGCTGAATTCGCCAGTAGTAGAAGTTACTGGCTTTTCAGCACTAAAGAGAAAATCCAGTTTCACTGTTTAAAAAAAAAAAAAAAATGTCTTTTGGGGCACCTGAGTGGCTTGGTCGCTTAAGTGTCTGACCTCAGCTCAGGTCATGATCTTGCATTTCATGAGTTTGAGCCCCAAGTCAGGCTCTGTGCTGACAGCTCAGAGCCTGGAACCTGCTTCGGATGCTGGGTCTCCCTCTCTCTCTGCCTTCCCTGCTCACACTCTGTCTCTCTCTCTCTCTCTCAAAAATAAATAAACATTAAAAGAAATTTTTAAAAAAAGTCTTTTGAAGCTGATTTCATTTAGTCTTTGCCTATATAACTGAAGAGCAATTCTGAAAAAGCAATATTATAACATGGCAAGAGACAGAGAAGAGGAAAACTGCCCCTATCACCCTGGAGAAACTTTCCATTTCTCCTTTGCCAGATGCTTTCCCTCCTTTTCAATCACCCCTCTCCCCATAAACTAATTTCCTTTTTTAAAAGATCATCCAATCCTAACACTGAACACTGTTCACCACTGGTTAGAGACTGTCCTCATTTCATGCATTTCCATAGGGGTTTTCAAGGCAGGGATGTGCCCCCTCTTTCCACCTGTGCTGGGGCTACATTATCTCAGGATGACTTCCACTCCCCCCAAAAAACTTGTTCTGTGAGTTAAAAAAAAATTTTTTTTTTTGGGGGGCGCCTGGGTGGCGCAGTCGGTTAAGCGTCCGACTTCAGCCAGGTCACGATCTCGCGGTCCGTGAGTTCGAGCCCCGCGTCGGGCTCTGGGTTGATGGCTCGGAGCCTGGAGCCTGTTTCCGATTCTGTGTCTCCCTCTCTCTCTGCCCCTCCCCCGTTCATGCTCTGTCTCTCTCTGTCCCAAAAATAAATAAACGTTGAAAAAAAAAATTAAAAAAAATTTTTTTTAATTTTTATTTATTTTTGAGAGAGAGAGAGAGAGAGGGAGGGAGGGAGAGACAGAGAGAAACAGAGTATGAGCAGGGGAGGGGCAGAGAGAGGAAGACACAGAATCCAAAGCAGGCTCCAGGCTCTGAACTATCAGCACAGAGCCCGACGTGGGGCTCGAACTTGGGAACTGTGAGCTCATGACCTGAGCCAAAGCCCGATGCTTAACTGAGTCACCCAAGCGCCCCACTGTGAGTTTTTTTAAACTTGAGATAGACATTGCATTATAAATCATGCTGATCTGTGGTGCCTGGGTATATCAGTGGGTTAAGTGTCTGACTCTTGGTTTCAGCTCAGGTCATGATCTCATGGCTTTATGGGTTTGAGCTCCAATTCGGGCTCTGCACTAATGGTGTGCATTCTCTCTTTCCCTCTCTCTGCCCTCCCCACTCGTGCTGTCTGTCAAAATAAATTAACCTAAAAAATATTTAAATCACTCTGGTCTAAAGGGTAGGTTATAATAAAAAGCCTTCTACTCAGTGCCCTGCAAGAATTCTGAAAGAAAGCTCAGTGAACTGTGTGGCAAGGAAGATGCATTGATTTCTTGGCATTTCTGCTGGAATCCTGAATCGCGGGCCTGCATGATAACAGGACTGGACTCGTGTCTAGGGCCTGTCATGTGAAATTGGAATCGTGAAGTCACAGACTCACGGCACAGAATGCCCAGCCCTAATGCAGGATTGCAGAAAACTCCCTAGGTTGGCATACAGCAATGACACGGAAATCCAAACATTAGAATTCAGCCGTCCTGAGAGTGGATGCACCAATCCCTTAATGTCGAGCTCATCTGACGTTGTTTCAGGGCATCTCCACATGAACCATGCCTTAATGGCTAACACGTCGAGAGTGAAGCATGCCAGAAGCTAGAGCAGTACTGGCAAGGCACACGTGTTTGGCATCTCCATTCTAAAGCTCCAAATACACACACCCCTTGGGTGGCCATGGGTGTTGACTGTGAGGCTGAAAGCCCGGTCTCTTGAGTTTTGCAATTACCTACATATGCCAGTGCGCTTAGTAACTCTGCTGCTATTTAGGAGAGACCAATTTAGCATAATCTACTTATGTGGGAGTCAACTCATGTACTGGGTTTAAAATACACAAAAGCTCCGTCAAGCGGTCAGATCGGATGGCTCAGGACTGTAACATGAGATCTTGTCTTGCACCTCTGGGTCAGTGGCTGAAGGGCTCTCTTTAATCAAGACCCCTCCCTGCCTTATTACCGCCAGGTAGGTTTCACTCATTAGCAATAACAGCCCACTTCCCAGTTTTAAAAAGTCCACATGTGAACAACCATCAATATAGCTGCTATTAATAGTGAGCTTCCATTTTGTGCAAGGTGATAATAAAGGATGAAATGGACCTAACTTTGAACTCAGACTTGTGTCTTCTTTTTTTTGAAAAAAACTTTTCAATGTTTTATTTATTGTTGAGAGAAACAGACAGAGTGCGAGTAGGGGAGGGGCAGAGAGAGAGGGAGACACAGAATCCGAAGCAGGCTCCAGGCTCTAAACTGTCAGCACAGAGCCTGATGCGGGGCTCGAATCCACAAACTGTGAGATCATGACCTGAGCCGAAGTCGGATGCCCAACCAAGCCACACAGACTATCTTCTAAAGCAAAGAAAGTTTATTTAATATCACACACACACACACACAGCCATGAAGATATTTCAGTGGCAATACAGGAGATTTTAAAGATGTCATGTAATTTGGTACCAATCTTAATTGTTTATAACAAATTATTTAGATACCTAGATTTTGTTGTTATCAATGATGTTGATAATGGGTGCCTTAGATTTTTAAATCAGACATTATCAGGTCTGTCCTTAAAATCTGCAGGGCCCAGGGCAAGAGTACAGGTGAGGCCCACCTCCCATGTCTAGATGCTTATAATTTATCAATCAAGCTAGCAAACTGTCAGGTAAGATATGTTCTATCTTCTTTATAAAATCCATTAAAATCTTTTCATGACAGTGATATATTTTTTGACTTCTTTTGTTGTTTTACTTATTTGATGTACTGTTCTTGCAGATCTGAACTAGGTGTTTTTCTCGGTGATTACAATTCAGAACAGCAACTGGAACTGGAGACTTGTCAGCAACGCTGCAAGGGATCTATCTCCTTGATCCCTGAGGGGGTGTGGATTAGCCTCGGTCTCATAAACCCCTCCAAAGAGCTGTTCTGCATCTTACACAAAACATCGGTAAAACACAGCACATCACTGATGTATGCACCTGCTCCAGTTAATTTGAAACCTTCAGTCCCTTTAGCTAGAAACCACCTGACAATGAATGTGAATAATGATGTGTGTGAGGAGCTCTGTTGTAAAATGTAAAAAGTCAACTTGCTTATTGAATCCCAACTCAGGGCTTAGAAGCCTCCCCCCACCCAAAACACCAAAGCATAGGGGTACCCACACACAGTGGAACAGGTAACCTTGGTAATTAAAGAAATAAAGATCAAAACGTATTTTAATAGCCATTATGATATAGCATGAAATATTCATTGAGGAAGAAGCCTATGTTCACTTGGAGGGACCATCCACATTGGTGTTGTTCAAAGCCAGATGGTGAAAGTCAGAATATCTTAGGAAACTTGTGGAGATTCTGATTTTATTGGTCTGGGGCAGGACCATGTATGGCTTTTTAATGCTTCCCAGGTGCTTCTAATGTTTGGCTGTGCGGTCCATTGTACCACTTTCTGGGGACCATGTTCTAAGGGTGGTCTTTAGCCAAGAAGGTGATAAATAGAGACAGGATGAAAAGTCATATAAAACATTTCAAAATGGAATAAAGGCTCTGTGTAGAACCTTTGAAATTGTAGAAAGACATTACATTTTTTATGATCACTTGTTATAAACAAATTAAGGCTTTATACTACAAGTCTCTTCTTGAAATCCTAGAAAATAAAACCAAGGAAAAAGCCGTCCACTCCTCTGGGCTACACCAAGGAAAAGGCAAATGAGAGAGGAACCAGGGTGTGCTGACGGGCGAGGGGGCAGGGAATGGTTCCACAGTGGGAGAAGGGCTCGGACTACCCTAGAATCTAGAGAACTCGAGTTGGAGCTATTTGTAACTCTATGGTCATAGGCAACCTAATCTCCTAGGATTTATCCCCCAAGGGGTGAAGACATGCAAGAGATTTTCCCAGAAGGTGGGAGGAGTAACTGACATGTATAAGAAAAGCATGAAACCCTTCCTTCCCTGTATCTTTCACTACAAAAATTTATGTATGGGTCCCCTTAGACTGACTGCTGCCTTGAAATGAACACTGGATTATTTACCAAATGCGTGCGCGCGCACACACACACACACACACACACATACACACACACACACACTACAAGAGGGAGCAGAATGGTCGGTTCAACATCTAAACCAATATCATCTGCTTTAGGTATAAGCAACAGAGAAGTCACTTTATAAGGCTTGTTTCCGAGTCCTAACATATGCTTAAGAATATCTCCTAACGATCAAGATGATGTTAGAACAGCTCAGCAGTTCTGGGACAGGTAGGCGTGTCAAGATAAAGGACCAGAAGGTGCAGGCGAGGGCTCCCCTGAGCCTGCAGTCATTCAGGCAAGAACCCAAAAGTGAGCCTGTTTCCATGGTCTAGGAAATGAAGGAAGGGGATATATTTGGAATTTGGAAGGCAGTTTGAAAAGAAACAATTGCTGGGTTTGGCAGAAGATTAAGCATAAAGGCAATACTATGTGTTGGGCACAGGGCCATGGCGTGCTTTTAGTAATCACATTTAATCCTCTCAATAACCTTGCAAGAAGACCTATCCGTGTCTATTTTACAAGTGAGAAGACAGACGCTTAGAAATTGGACCTATCCATGGCCAAACAAGTACTAAATGGCAGCATCAGCATTTAAATGTGGGGACTAATGAACCATGAAGTATTTCTGATGTTTCTCCCATGACACTGTGGCCCAGTGGTGGCGAGGATGTGTGGGGAAAGATCGGGAAAGGAAGACGAACAATTTCACCTTTTCTAATGAAGTTGGTGAAAGAGAAATTCAAGTTATCATGTATGTACGTATCAGGTTGGGGAAGAAGTGGGTTTGCTTAGAGTTTTAAAAAATCTGTGTATAGGTCAGCACTGTCCAACAGCCATAAAACACAAGACATGTATGTAATTTTGGGTTTGTTAGTAGCCACATTGAAAGAGTAAAAGGAAACGGGTGAAATTAATTTTAATGACATATTTAATTCAGTATATTCTCATTCCAACATGAAATCAATAATAAAAAACTACTGAGTTGCTTTTTTTTTTTTAAAGAGACAGAAGTTTGTTGAATACACAGAAAGGGAACAGTGGGCAGGACAGCAAAGGAGAGACTGCCTGCCTGCGATATTTTACTTTTTTTGGTAGGCACTAATTCTTTACAGTCCAGTGCAATTTTACACTTAGAGGACATTCTGATTTGGACCAGCCACATTTCAAGTGCTCAAAGGCTGCATGTGGCTAGTGGCTGCCATATGAGATGGTGTATCCGGAGTACTGAGATCGTGGAATGCGATGCCTGTCTCAGGGTGTGGACAACGAGGGACTGAAAGTAGACTGTTAGAAATGCCCACGCAGAGGGGCCAGAGGAAGACTCTCCAAGTAAGACACCTATTCGAGGTCTCTAAAGTGGCAAATCACTGGAGAGAGGAACTGAATAAACAGCGCCTCCAACACATTTCTACCTTCTACCCTTGCAACAGGCTAAGTGATACAGGGGAGCTTCACGGATGCCAAACCCCCGTGCGGCTTTAGTCAGTAGGAAGAGACCCCCCAGCTGCAATGAGCCTTCGAAGAAAACCTGCTACTTATGTCGTGTGCACATGACATAACTTCCCTCCTGGATCAGAGTTTAAAAATTGGACTGAATGAAACAAAAAGCCACCAGATCAGATCAGTGAATTTTGCTACAGCTAAGGATTTGCTTTTTGGCTCGTGTACGTTTTGTGGCTTGCCCCCTAGAATTAAGTGTTCATCTGAAGAGGCGTGGTGATTTTCTTTCTTTGATGTTGGTATTAGATTAGAAGGAATGGAAGTAAGTATTTTTTTAAAAAAGAAACCTTACTTCCTTGTATGATATTCTTTAAAAATATAGCCATAATGTAGCATGATCTTGTAGCACCTGTCACAATGAACTTAGGGAAAGTGGGGACTCAATAATACTAATAACTGAATGATATAATCATTTCATTTAAAAATATAAAGCTTTTTGGTCATTGAATTAATGGTCATCTGTTTTTTTTAATTTTTTTTTAATGTTTTTTATTTATTTTTGAGACAGAGAGAGACAGAGCATGAGCAGAGTAGGGGCAGAGAGAGAGGGAGACACAGAATCTGAAGCAGGCTCCAGGCTCTGAGCTGTCAGCACAGAGCCCGACGCAGGGCTCGAACTCACAGACTGTGAGACTGAGCTGAAGTTGGACGCTTAACCGACTGAGCCACCCAGGTGCCCCTATGGTCATCTGTTTTTTAAAAAAAATCATTTCACTTTGGCTGCAGAAATTCAATCTGGAAACTGAGAGAGAAAATTTTATCTTTCCTCTCAACCTTTCATAAAATATCAGGTAACAGAGAAAGACTAAAAAAAGCAGAACTGTATAGTGCCTGTTTGTAAACCATGCTCCCTCTTCAGACACTTTCCATATTTATTTATCTGCCTTGATCCCTCGGAAGTCCCACTGGCCTTTTTTTTTTTTTTTAAACAAGACTATCTTGGCTTCCTGGACTTTTGCATTGTGTTGTAAATATACTGCCCCATTGATAAGAGCCTCTCATTTTTTTTTCTCTAGCTCACAAGTTGGCGCACCAAATGACCTCCTAGAAAATTCTTAAGAACTGATCAGAAAGTGTTTTAGAAAAGGACAGAAGAAAAGCCAGTAGCAATAGAAATCATCCTTCCTTTTGTACTACATTGAGAAACCTGAAGATCTCTGCAGGGCAAAATATCCTAGAACTCCATTCCTATGTGACATGTCTATGTGGACCTGATTAAGCTGTGGGTCGAGCCCTGACTCGGACAAGACTGACAGCCACGTCCAAGAGCAGCGTGGGTAGCCGGGGGGCCCACACGGCACCCTCGTGCTCTAGCCCCGGCCCCAGTAAGTCCACGCTGCTGTGCTGGTCAAAGGAAAAACAGTTAGATCATCAAATACATGCACTTCCGAGTGTGACTTTTCCATTTTTCGGATTACCTTGATTCGGGGTATTTGGTGAGGGTGGCCAGGCTGCTGGTGTACATGTGGCCGCCCACATCAATGTGGACGGGCGCATTGGATTTTGTGAGCTGTGCTGGAGTAGGAATGCCTTGGTTGTTCAGTGGAGATGCAGGAGATCTAGTGATCAGAGGTCTTGACATATTGGGCCGACTGTCCTACAGAGAGATAAGCAAGTTTAGACACGTTTTCGGTAGAGAGAAAGGAAACACACGCATCATAAAGAATAAGCCAGAGACTAGTGTTGATATTCTTTCGGTAATAAAATCTTGAAAAATCAGCAGGCTCTCACTCTTGTTGTAATGAATATTAGAAACACAAAATCTGCAACAAAGGAAAGGAAAACTTCCCAAGCTCCGAATCAAGGAGCCGAACTAATGTTCACTTCCAATCATCCTGAGCTCTATGACGGCCTATTTTACTAATGAATTCTCACATTTAACAACTGCTAAATGGCACATGGAGAGTTACCCTCATTCCAAATGAAAAGACAATCAACACTTAAAACAACCCATATCTAAATAAAATACATAGGCTTTATCCTTCTCTTTGGAAACTTCCCTATTGCTATGCAGTTGGGATAAATACAGATCTTTCAGCACTTGTGTTCTGCAACTATGCTCGATTTCTATTTTTTTAAATCAGGAAAATGAGGGTATGACTAACCTGGCCTTCAGCACACATTCTCCAAGCAACTTTGTAAACAGGCACCCCAAGTTCATCAGTCAAGAGATTAAAAAAAAAAATCAACACACACTCTACCCATTTGTTCCCTGCTTCACTCTGTACAAGACTAAAGGTCTGGGGACACTTGGAAAAGACTGTACCCTTCAGTGGTAAGTATGTGCTTGTGAGCATGAGCAAGTTGCTCTTCTCTATGCCAGACTTCTTGAAGTGATCAAGCTCCCAAGGTAGAAATGGGGCAGGTGTCAATGGAGAAGCCCCACAGGCAAAGGTACAATGTGAGCAGGGGCGCCCGGGTGGCTCGGTCGGTTAAGCCTCTGACTTCGGCTCAGGTCATGATCTTACAGTTCACGAGTTCCAGCTCCGCCAACGGGCTCTGTGCTGGCAGCTCAGAGCCTGGAGCCTCTTGGGATTCTGTGTCTCCCTCTCTCTCTGCCCCTCCCCCACTCAACTCTGTCTCTCCCTTTCTCTCAAAAATAAATAAACATTAAAAAAAACTTTTTTTTTAAAGGTACAATGTGAGCAAACAGAGCAGATGGAGGACATCACACGGGGGCAGCGAGAACATGTTGAAGGAACTGTACTCTTGAGGAAATAAAATATTACATCCTTTCCATTGATACAATATAAATATTTCAGGCACTATCCAAACATGGTCTATCACTCTCTTAGTGATAGGGCCCAAACCACAGACAAGTCAAGTCACGTCTCTGGCACTCAATGAAGGGGTCAAATATTTAGAGTCTACAACTGAGGAATAAGTTAAAATAGCATTTATCCCTCAGTTCTGCAAGGCTAACGCCACAACAATACTCTCAGATTTATAATTTAGCCAGAGATTGTTTTCAAACATGCAAACAATGCGTGGCAAAGCCAGTGACAAGGCATAATAAAGGGATTTTGAAAAATGCCTTTGATGGAGATTATAAAGGGGAAGTCATCTAGTTTTTGCGCATAAAACCCAGCATGATAAAATATAAATTTGCAAAACATCATAGATTTTATGATCTGAAACAGCTTTAGGAGCTACCTGGGGCACAACTGTTAGACTACTTAGCATTAACCACATGTCTAGGCAAGACAGCGAATGCACATACTTTCTGAAACTCTGCAGCTACCATGAATGCGTGGCGATTGAGCCTTTACACAAAACGCTGACCATCTGTGTTGTGCTTTTCTCCATGCTGAATTAAACAGGGCCCAGAAACAGTCCTAGGAAAAGAGCTAGTGTTTTATTTCTTAAATGGGGTGGTCGGTTCACGGGTGTTCACTCTATTATTCTTTAGATGTTCCTCTATATTTTTAATAATGCAAAAGGTATTAAAAAAACACAAAAGGATGTTTGTAGCACACAGAGAAGAGAAATTGAAGAGGTATCGGATGGGGGGAAATACAAAGACAGACACGGTTGGTAGAAAATATAAAACAGTTAAGATCTGAGAATATTAAAAGTTGCGTTTTAAAATTTGAGTGAGAGAGAACAAGATTTTTCCTTTCAAAATGCAATCACATAACCTCTGCTTTTGAGAGATACTTCCTACCTGGCTAAAGACACCCCCTCCCCCCCCCCCAGTACCTTCCACCCTGTTACAATTCATCCCATCATGGACTGCAGCGCCTGTAATAGTCTTTCAATTGGACACATTCTGTATCCTGCCTGAGGGTGCTCAGGCGAAAATGAACAGATTTGCAGGGTTAATACTGTAGTTAGACTGTGACCTCATTCAGCACAGCTCCAACACTGCGAGGTCTATAGAAGAAGGAGAAAAAAAATTAAAGCATAACCGATCGGTTGAAGGATTCCAGATTTCCCAGAATATATACCATTTACATTGTAAATCATAAATGTATGGATATTGCTGAATTTAAAATTAAGCCAGTGTTTCTTCAAGCGGCGGGTGGGCGGGCGATTAACCCTTAAGGGCCAGGAGGGGGTTTCTGACTGCCACGCTCAGGCTCACTCTGGCAGGGCTCCCAAGTTTCAGAACTGGTCTTCCCTGAGCCCCCTGACTTACCTCCTCTGCTCTCTTTCTCCATTCTGGGAATCTTCCCTGGTCTGGGTGTGTCCCCATTAGATGACTTCTAAGGCATTAAGTGGTATTTGCTAACAGAGTAAAGGGTTTTCATTCACTACTTTCTGTACTGGTGCAGACTGAAAGAACTTCTAAAATGCATAGGCTGGGATGGGGGAAGAGGATGTTTGGGGCTGCAACGTCTTGGCGTTTCCAGTGGATACTCTGTAGCTACTGCAGTTACTCCAGATGCTTCCTCTGACACATTCTGGCAACCCCTTCCCTTGCCAATGGCTTTCTCTTCTTTCTCTAGTCTCTGAGGCCCAGATGGGAGGCCTGTACCTGCAGCCCCCATTTCCCTTCCAGCCTCAGGACAAAGCCCATGCCCAGGGTGGCCACGCCGAGCTGGAAAGAACTGGGTTCTCACGGACATTGCTGGCACACCGAAACGACCAACTCTGAGCCCATCTCAAGACTTCCTGCTACTTGGAGAAATAAATCTCTTTCTTTTTAAAGCAAGTTTGAGTTGGGGTTTCTGATACCTATCCTGACAGGATACCCTTCCTTGACGCGGCTCCCTGTGAGGTCATCTGGCTTGGTGAGACGTCGCCTGTGATGCCGTGAACAGCTGCCTGCTGACAGATGCAGAATTTTCTACCGTATTATGACCACTTTTCAACTCCACTTCCCCATCTGCCTTTCCCTTTGATTGTTCACCCATCATCATCTCAGTTTGGATATCTCTTAGAATTATTTCCGGTGAAAGGCAAACCAAAAACTTTAACCAGAAAGGGCGCAAATGCCTTGGCTGTGTCATCATCACTCCCCTGACGAAACAGCCCAGCGTTCTGTAAGGTGCCCAGACAGAAAGCTGTCTCTGATAAACTCCCACCTGGAACTGACTCTACCTAGGAGAGAAGAACCCTAACATTAAGCTATTTGGTTATTGGCCCTTTCTTGTGCAGCCCATTGTTCCCTCCTTCCACGATATTTACTAACCTCTCCTGAGTGCCAGGCACTCGACCAAGAAATGGATATACAACAGGGAACGTGACACACTGGTCCCTGACCTTACCGGGCTCGCTGTGTGGTGGGAGACAGAAGTCAGGAAACAAGCAACTGCTACCAGGCAGGGAAAGGCCATGTTACTGTGGCAGCTGAATCAAGGGGGCCATAACCTAGGCTTGGGGGCTGGGAGGAGGGATGCGGAAGGTCCCCTGGAGACAGTCTAAGCTGAAATCTGATAGATGAGAAATCAACACACAGCGAGCGGGTTGCTGGGAAGGGTTCCAAGCAGTATCGCCAAGGCCCTGAAGTAGGAGAGCACACGGTAGTTTGTAGAAATTAAAAGTATAGCACGTTGTGAGAATTCTCCCACTTACCTTTTCCCCAAGGTCTAGAGGGACAATGTAGGAAACAGAAGCTTGTAAGATGATGGCCTGAGAACCACAGAAGTAAATGACAACTTACAATGAAAAAAATAAATAAAACCCACTACAACATCCTATGTCTGGAAAAGAGGAAAGGAAAGAGGAAGTCAGCCAACAGCCAGCTTTCTAAACAGCACTGTCCAACAGAACTTTCTACAAGAATGGAAATGTTCTAGATCTGCTCCATTTGGTAGGGTGGCTACCAGCTACATGTGGCTATTTGAGCATTTGAAGTGTGGCTAGTGGAACTAAAAAACAAAATTTAAATGTTACTGTAATTAATTTAAACTGTAATGTACATAGCCACACATTGGTAGCGGCTGTACCACTGGACAGCACAGTAAAGGCTTACCTTGAATTTTTCTTAATATATGGAAGCCCAAATCATGACAGACCTGAACCTATCAGCCACGTTTATTTATTTTTTACAAGGTTTTTTTTTTTTTTTTTTAAGATTTTACTTTTAAGTAATCTCGACACCCAACGTGGGACTTGAACTTACAAACCCCGAGATCAAGAGTTGCACGCCCTACCAACTGAGCCAGCCAGGCGCCCCGCAGCCATGTTTAAATGGAGAAGCAGAGTTACTTCAGAAGTGAATACAGACAGTTCATGACTTCACAGCACTATTTCTCCCTATTTACTGATTTTATGAAAATAAATTAATAGCCACACAGTGAGGAAAACACATCTATGGCTCTCACAGAGCACTGAGAAAAGGCACCAGACACAAGGGCATGTCCTGTATGCCCACTCACACGAAGTTATGAACCATAAAATGAATGCATGAAGACAGAGCTCAGAACACTGGCCACCTGTGGGGGTTACTGACTGGGAGGGGTAAAGAACGAGCCTTCTGGACAGTTAGACAAGTTCTAAATCTTGATCTGGGTGGTTTCACAGTTGTATGCACGTGGACACTTAAGATTTATTCATTCACTTTACTCTAAGTTCTACTTAAAAAGAAAATAAACCGAAAATAATCTTGGGAAAAACTCCAATCAAAACACCATGCTGTTCAAATACTCATCTAAATTTCTGTGAAATACTACCTTTTTTAAAAACTAAAAAGATGTTTATTATTTCCTCTCCTAGGATAAACCAAATCTGACTATGGTACTTTGACATAAAACAGCCATCTGAAATTGTATTTCAAATTCCTCTTTCCCCCATTTCTATCCCATATGCCTGGATTTTCCAGGCATGTTGATCAGCTTACCTTTAAAGTTTCCATTTCTTGGCTGCTTTCAGTCTGAGGCTTCCCTAGCTTAATCATCCACCTCACCTACCCAACAAAGCAGCAATAATTTTTTTGGTAGGAGACTCCTTCAAGGGATTTGACTTCAGGCATCTTTCAAAAGAAGCTAATGAAAAATTTGCCTTCTAAATCTAACCTAGTTGTGTGCTGTTCAAACAGGAGCCCCAGGGGCACTGCCTGGAACAAATGAGCTGAAGTTTAAACTGAAAGTTTGAATGACTGACTTTGTTAAAAATGTATGCCCCTGTCTTATGTCACGTTTCACTATCAAGTTGGACTACACTACCTCTTTCACTGGGAAAAGAAACAGGTGTCTTAGGGATATTTCCAGAAAAGCATGTCAATAGTAAAATACTTATCTATATTATTTGATATTGTAATTCCTAACATTCTATAGAGGACCGAAGGAATTTAACACAAATCATAACTTTTCCACAAATTTCAACCTTAGTATCTCTCTCTCTCTCTCTCTCTCTCTCTCTCTCTCTCTCTCTCACACACACACACACACACAGAGAGAGAGAGAGAGAGAGAGAGAGAGAGAGAGAGAGAGAGACTCAAGTAGCATCTATATTACATGAAATGGAATGCCTAGAGACTGGAGTGTTCTCATCAATTCTATTTTTTGATAGCTGGCCAACCATTTAGGGTACCCAAACTGTACTCAATGTATCTTAAGCATGGATGTTGCCAGTTCCTGGGATGGAAATCTGTGGTTGCCTTCAGAGTGTTATTTTAGAACTGACACAATCCTATTGGACTCATAATGACGGTTCTTGTAGAAAAACATCAGCTTACTGATCATAGTTACTTAATGGCATAACAAGATTCTCAACCATAATGTCAACGTATTTTGTGAGAGATCTCATTTGTTTCTTCATTTATTCAAGAAATATTTATTGGGTTCCTACCACGTTCAATCTCTATGGCCTCTATTGACTTTAACTAAATAGGAGAATGACCTGAGAAAAGAGAGAAATAACTCCTATAATTTCACATGAGTTTAAAAAACAGAAAAACAAAAATAAAAACAAAAGCCCACCAGCACTTTAAAGTCTGTGAGTATTGTATATGTAACTTATTTAGAGGACAGTTTCTGTCAATCTCTGAAGACACCTGAGAATTAGGCCCCAAAGCCTTCTAAGCCTCCAAATCTGACATCAAATCTTCCATTCACATTATCATAGGAGCCCCCTTCAACTTCACAGAACCTATTTACTCTTAATTCATGCATTTATAACAGATGTAGTCATTGGTTTTCTAGCCCATAGGACAATAGCTACTTACAAAAATCATTCAAGATGACATCATCCCCCCAAAAACCCCCTAGCTTAGACTGGAAAGTACACAATATACTGAAGAAAGATTCCTGCCCAAAAATAGTAAAGAAAAACATGTTTTTAAGGTAAGACAACTTTCAAAGCTTTATACAGCTGGAAAAGTAACCTATACAGAACACCCTACAGGCACAGGAGAAAGCCTTGGTGTTGGAAACTGGAGACCTGCTTTCAGCTGGCCTTACTCTTTGTGTGATCTCGGAGAAGTTTCCAAACTTATCAGACTGGTTTCCTCATCTCTAAGACAGGGCTAAATCTTCCCACCCTACAGAGAGATAAAGTCAGCAGCGGGTGAGACATGTTTGTGAGGGCGTATAGTACAAGGCTTGGCATAGAGAAGGACAAAGGAAGTTTCTTTCCTTCTGCACATGAAAAATGAAATCTCACAGAGCAGTAAACCAGATGTACAGAGAAGACTTCTATGGAGCAATGGAGAAATACAGAGAACTTTAGAGATAGTTGAGGAGGGAAGATCCACAGGTGAAAAAAACAGCATTTTACAGTGATGAAAGGATTATATCGTGGGGTACAGATAAGTGAAAAGAAAACAGGACAGAGCATAACAAGATGCTAGTTATGTGCCGTGGACAAGTGTACGAAAGAAAGTGGAGAATGAAATCGGCACAGTTATGTTCATAAAATGAAATGGCAATTGAATTGTACCGATTTTCCTTTTCGGATCAAAAATCTTAATTTCACAGATTTAAAAAAATCCCAGAAATCAAAAATAGGAGGCTTCAAAGTTGTTTCAAAATGACTAGCAACTGTGTTAAATTAATCTGCAATTGCTTCCTAATCTGAAACAGCAAAATGTTACTCTTGCTGCTGGCCAAGAGGAGGGGCTCCTAATGTTTATCTATTTCAATACACAATCTCTGCCAGATATGCGGTACGTGCCCTCAACATGCCTTTTTGTTTTTTTCTTTTTCAAATGAAACACGTACCTGAGAAGCTCCCTTATTAGATTACTGAGCTGGGACCATGAAAAGAACAACTATTTGCCAAAATTTCGCTGCTTTTTGTTCCCCCCAGAAGGAAAGTGAACTTGAAAAAACAGAATATTTTGATAGAACTTTGCTGTGCTTATTATAGCTGGATTATTTTTTAAATTAGATTTCTTAGATATTTTTAAATGCATGTAAAACATCAGAGTATTTTAAAATACACATTACAGCTCAACTATGGATGTCACTAATTATTTTATTTTTTTTAATATTTATGTATTTTGAGAGAGAGAGAGAGTGTGCACGTGGGCAGAGAGAAGGAGAGAGAGAATCCCAAGCAGGCTCCGTGCTGTCAGCACAGAGCCCAACATGGGGCTCAATCCCAGGAACCATGAGATCATGACCTGAGCTGAAATCAAGAGTCAAGCTCTCAACTGAGCCACCAAGCACCCATGAACGTTACTAATTTAAAAAAATAAATAAATAAATAAAATAAAAACATAGCATTCAAGTGGAAAAGTAGGTTCTGTAACAAAACCTAGTGTCCCTTTTTCATAGGGAAAGACTTTTCCGTAGGGAAAAGTAGGTTCTGTAACAGAACCTACTGTCCCTTTTCCATAGGGAAAGACTATTTTTCAAAGATATGTGTATGTGCAATAAAAATTCTGGAATTAACATCAAAATATTAGTAGGGGTTAGGACTACGTAATGATGTTCCAGACAAATTTTATTTTTGTTTTAATTCTCTTGTGCTTTATGACACAGAGCATTTATTACTCTTGAAATTTTAAAAAAACAATTTTTAAGAAGAAAAAAATGTACAATTAATCAATTAGTACATACTCTTGGCATGCTGCTATATTTTACTTTCATAATCAGGATTTTTTCTTTTTTTCTGACATTTTAAAACAAAGGACTGAATGAAGAAATACAGAAATTTTCGGATAATGCTTCCTTTCCCTTTATTTTCTTGCCAGGGAGGAAATGTGTGGAACCAAAAATTAAATGGGCCTCAGGTCATGGTAAGCTCGTATTTAGCTGACACAGAAGTCTATTTAGTTTGATCCTGAAAGAATGGTGCAGGAATATATGGTTTCCACACTCCTGGGAACTATCTGGTCATCTGCGCCTTCCTCAAGTTCGTCCATTCCCAGATCCAAAGGACAGCAAAAGCAAGACAAGGAAAGATGTACCTGCATGCCTCCCACGTTTCCAGAAGTTGGTGCTCTGCATGCGTTCTCTTGGAAGGAGAATGCATAATGGCAGCAGAAGCTGGCAATGAAACAGTATCTAACGCTCACAGAGGGCCTCCTAGTCTGAAATCAGAAACCCCTGCACAATGTTAAGTATTATCACCATTTCACGAAGAAGGAAATTGACTGTGGGGTCAAGCGGCTTAGCCTATAATTATCTAGTAATGAATTTACAGCGATATTTGACACACTAGTCACTGTGTACCAGGATAAGGTTACCACGCTCCATTACTAGGCTATCCATGCTCCGGCTTTCACAAGAGAAGGGACAGATTTACCTTACTCCATCCATGGTCTTCCACGCAGCCTGTTTTGAAAATGAACATAACTGGCTGGAGGGTTAGGAGGATGGTCAGTGGTCATGCAGAAGGCAGGAGCCAGCTGGCCCAGCACTGGACTCCTCCTCCCCCACCACACACTGTGTATTTCCCCCACCACAGAGAACTGGCATTTTATTTACTCCTCTAACTGCTAGTCCTAGATCTTAACTACAGGACACATCTGCCTCGAAATAGACAATAAACTTGACGTATTGACTTCTTGGATGTGGTCATAAAAATTCCTTGTCTAGCAGTGTCAAAAGCTAAATGTGTTCCTTCTAACCTTAACTGCATCCCTGGGAACCTCCTCTTAAAATTCTTAGATGGTTATTTGCTTGATCTTTGTGCATTAAAAAATAAAAAATTAGAACACACAGCGTTCAAAATATACTAGCTTACTCTAACTTATAGAACAGATGTTTCAAAAAGTTCATTTGCTCACTTGTTCATTCATTTAGAAAATGTTGGCTGGCTCTTCCATTTGGAGCTAGGCTAGGGCAATGTGGAATTGAATTTTTCAGGGAGTTGACAGTCTTCTCTGGGAATTAGCCATATGCACAGGCAGTTCCTGAAGAGAAGAGATCCCCATGTAAATAAGAAAAAATTTAAATCAAATCATCCTTTAAATGCTCTGAAAAGGAGTTATTGACCCTCTTCAACAAATCCTTTTGAGGGCAAGCAATACTTTGCTACAGCAAGGCATGCACCTGGCTTTATGAATCCAGAGTATATTACTGCTAAATAACACTTATACTTAGTAATTCCATGTTACGAGGATCATACTAAGTTCTGGCACAATTATTTTTAATTTTTATTTAATTTAATTAATTTTTTTTTTTTTTTTTTTTTTAATTTTAGACACAGAGCACAAGCAGGAGGGAGAGGCAGGGGGAGAGAGAATCTTAAGCAGGCTCCACACCCATCATGGATCATGACCTGAGCTGTAATCAAGAGACAGATACTCAACTGACTGAGCCACCCAGGGGCCCCAACCCAATCAGTTTTTAAAAGAGGGAACCATTGCAGTACTTCTACTGACGCTGACAAATGTTTCTTAACTCAGCATATTTCAGAGGATGGGACAAAGGACAGCCCAAGCCACGTCACTGGAGAGGGACAGGGACCGTGGCAAGCCACCTACCTGGCTTCGGTTTTCCCATTGATAATATACACTGTTGGACCAGACGGCCTAGAATGCTTTTTTAACTCCTGATTTCTTACTACGCTGTAATTTTAAAAACTATCCGCCATAGAGATTCAAGTATCTTAAGGAGGCTAGCATTTTAGGAGGTCAGAATTGGAATTCAAATCTTCTTTGAAATCAAGGAGAACCGGTCATGAAATGAAAGGCATTCCTAAAGCATGAATGCAAAAGAAAAAAGAAAAAAAAAAAAAAAAAGAAGCTAACACAGAGAGATTCCTTAACAGTCACAGCATTTGCTCTGGCTGATTAGGAAGATTAAATTTTAATCACTACAGCTTTTTATTTGCCTTCACCAACAGGAGGAAATAGCCAATAAAATATGGTGCTTAATGAACAGAATGCCTACTTCAGAGATTCTTTACTTGGTGCCATCTAATGGGGCTATTGTTTATTTATTTACATCTCGTGTTGTTCTAAAATACTACAGCTGTCTGAAAGCAGCTTGAGATCCCCTTCCGGAAGAGAAAACAACTGTATAAGTGATAGAAAATGGATGTTTTTTAATAAAGTAACACTCTCTTATAGGCAGAATCAGCGTCAACTTTTCAAAAAGATGTACTGGGTGATAAACAAAAAAATGGGGGGCGATGGAAGGAAGCAGTCCCGTTGTGTGCACACCAAGACGAAAGGGTGGTGCGTCACGTGGATAGGCACTCCAAAGGTCTAGTGGTTTGCCAGAAATGCTTCTCCTGGTTGAAATCTGCAGGTGGGATCTTTACCACGAGAAGATGTAGACTGACCCCCTTCCAGATGTTTGAGTCACCCTGGTTGTTAGTCATGTCATTCTGTTCGAGTTGCTAGTGGGAACTGGTATTGAATACAAGTAGGGATGACTCAACGGGCTACCTTGGTTGGCTCTGCTCCTTGCGAGGTGGCCAACGATGGGTCGGCCAGCAGCGAACTAAGGGGCCAAGAGGCCCAAACGTGCCCACAGCTGAGCCACTAAGCCTGGTATGAGCACAACACCCTCGTGTCTCAGGATATTTTTGAGGGGACATCAGCTGATGAAACTTCCTGCTTAGCAGCAGATGGGAGAGAAGATAGCATTGAAAACACAGATTAGGAAGAAGGCGAATGAGCAGTAAAGACAGCAGCCAAACAGTCATCCTCCTCGCTACTTTACTGCGATGAGCTATTCTTTACAATTTTCACACTGTAAAAGGAGACATCTGTGTTCTTGGAGAAGTATCTTAAAATAAACACCAACAAGAGTAAAAAAAAAAAACAAAAAAAAAAAAAACAAGAAACCAACTTTTTTAAAGATCAACCTGATTGGCAAGAAAAGTTTGGTACAAAAATGGAAATGTGTTAGGAAAAAACAAAAATCATACCTGGAATTTACATTAGTGCCCCATGCATACGAAGCAGTTATCTGTGAGATCCTAGAACTCCAAAGGCCTTATGAACAATCATAACCCACAGCCTTCCAAAAGGTCCAGAGGGGGAGGAGAGTAAGGGCCATACTGTTTTCTGTAAAGGAAGCTGAGGTAGGAATATTTACATTAACAGCCCAAGGTAAAAAAAAAAAAAAAAAAAAAAAAAAAAAAGTAGTTGATTCAAAGTCAGAAGCAAAATATTCGGGGCTCTAAGCCTGCATTCTCCTGTCTCAAATGTGCTGTCTCCTTCTGGGGCAATCTGGGAGTGTCTGACCCACTAGGACCTGGATCCAACTTTGAAAACAGGCCTTTCATTTGCCTGTGGCAGCAGACGCACTGGAGCATTTCCGCTAGAGGGAAGAGAAACGGGCAGCAGAATGCCTTTGGTATTCTTAAAAGCCCCAGCTTGATTTTATTAGATGGTTCTTTAACCACAAGACACAGCCTGCAATGCTATGACAACCACAGAGGTGGCAGAGCGAGATGGGTAAATGCAGTTTGTGCATAAAGAAAAGCGGTCCATGTTAGGGAAGCAGGACAGGGACAGAGGTCAGGCCGAGAAGAAATGAGAAGATTCGAAGGAACAGAAAGGGGCAGGAGGTGAGAAAGGGACAGTGATGCAGCAGGCAGATGGAAAGAGAAATTGATGGAAAGGAAAATACAGGAGATACAAGAAAAGCGAGGAGGAAGAAAAGCCTGCGTGTTGTGGGGAGTGGAGTGGACCAGACTGGTTTTATCTCATTTCCCAACCAGGAATCTACTTATCTATAGACAGGAGGTCAGTTTCTAACACCTGCCCATCTTGTTTATCCTCTTATTGATTCCATATTAGGACCTTACTTGGTCCCTCTACGTGGGTAGCTGTGCAGGAAATTTGGGGAGGGTTTAAAGGCTTTTCTCCAGGTCTGGCAATCTGCTGCGGTCCTCTCTATAACAAACTGGAAGGATCCCTCTATGTGTTGTTTCCTTCTGAAGACTGTGGGGCTGAAGCCTAATTTTTAGAGAACCATGTAGATCCTTCACCCACGTGGAAAGTTCACTGATACACATGCCCATGGATAAATGGGTTAGCCCATGGAATGGAAGATCCCAGGCACCAATTAAAGCCCTGCAAACACCATCAGAATGAAATTGGGGGTGAATGCTACCCAGTTATTTTTCCTATCAACTCCCCCACAGTACTTAATGAAATGCTTTTTTTTTTTTAATTTTTGCACACAGTAGAAAATGAATTAACAGTATTGACGATGATAAAGCAAGTCTATAAGGTGCTACAACTGAGCGCTGAGCTTCCAGTAAATGACCTCACTGATTTTTTTTTCCTTTGGGGCAGGTGGCCCTCAAACGCTTTTCTGATTTGTTACCTACTCATCCCATCCATCAAATAAAAAATAAACAAAACCCACAATCTTGTGGCATTAATAGGCACAAATTTTAATTAAGGAAACATTAAATGCTGATGAGGTGACAGGGATTTTGTGGAAATAAACGCATAATTCTTCCCAATACAGAAGCCTGATGCGGTCATACTGCACAGTAAAAATACCTGCGCCACGAGGAACTGAGCAGCTCAGGGCTTGCCAAGGAACTGCCAGGGCTGGCGGTGTTGGTGTTGCCAAGGTTTAAAAAAAAATGATGAAAAGGCGGCCGACCGGGACAAGAGCGTCAAACCGCAGCAAACCAGGTGAAGTGCTTTTCACAAATGAAATGCGTTCAGAACTACCCCTGGAAATCAACCAGATTGCAGGCTGGTGAGGACCAGAACGGTGTTCTGTTCACTGCATCCTAGTCTCCAGCAGCTAGAGCGTGGCATTCGGTAGGCACTCAGTAAACATTTGCTGAAGAACGGGACAGTGAACTCCAGAAGAGAATGCAAAAGGTGGGTATACGAAAGCCCCCTCCATCCTCCACCTTCCTCCACACGATTTCTCTCTCTTCTCTCCAATAACCATCTAAAGTGTTAGAAACACCTTCTTAGAGAGAATAGGGAGCAGAAGGGAAGACAACAGAAAGCTAACCCGGGGCTGGAACAGGCAGAACCCTTCAAGTAACACAATGCACCAATACAGCCACATGTCACTTCAGCACAGAGAGCAGGAGAGACGTTAAGAATAACTTAGGTGGACATTTATTCTGTAATACAAGTAATACTGTTTTTAAGTGAAGTAAAATATTTTATGGTATAATCTTAACAATTTGACAGCCGCTCTTTATAAATTCTATTTGGAAGAATATTACTAGCACTTTAGCAATGGTATATGGAGGCAGAATGGAATCGTGAGCTCCAGGGCCAGTGTGCTGGGTTTCAGTCCACCACATGCCTGCTGTGTGATTTAACCCTCTGTGCCTCAGTCCCTCCATTTTTAAAATATTTATTTATTTTGGGAGAGAGAGAGAGAGAGAGAGTACACATGGGTGAATGCAAGCAAGAGACGGGCAGAGAAAGAGGGAGAGAGAATCCCAAGCCGGCTCCGCACTGTCAGCACAGAGCCCGACACAAGACTCAAACTCACGAACAATGAGATCATGACCTGAGCCGAAATGACGAGTCAGATGCTTGAGCCCCCGAGGGACCCCTCGGTTTCTCCATCTTTAAGATAGTATTAACAACACCTTTCGTGATTACTGTGAAAAAATCCGTAATTCACATAAAGAGTAGAAAGTTATAAAAAGCATTTACCTTGTTCCTGAAATAAATAAATAAATAAATTAAATAAATAAATAAATAAATAGCAAGTACTATTCCTAATAATGGTTTTAAAGATTTTATAAAAGATGATTGTTAGTTTCAAAGGATTTCATGAATGGGGCGCCTGGGTGGCTCGGTCGGTTGAGCGTCTGACTTCAGCTCAGGTCATGATCTCGCAGTCCATGAGTTCGGGCCCCGCGTCGGGCTCTGTGCTGACAGCTCGGAGCCTGGATCCTGCTTCGAATTCTGGGTCTCCCTCTCTCTCTGCCCCTCCCCCCACTCATGCTCTATCTCTCTCTGTCAAAAATGAATACACATTAAAAACAGTCTTTAAAGGATTTCATGATTATTTCTAAGATATACTTACAAAATACAGGTCTACACATAAGCTGCTTATATAACCATTCTTATTTGTTCTCTATTGTCCAGTGGTTGTCACCTTGCGGTGAAATCCCAGCCTACTTTATACTATGTGTTATGCAGGGCTGCACAAACATCCGGAAACTGGAACTTAGCAAAGATAATACACATTATCTGAAACGCATAATGTGTATCAAAGAACTTTTGGTATTGCTGACCACCAAGAATAAATAAGTAGTAATTCCCTTCTGTCCTGCTTTTACGTTCTTCTCAAATTTCTTGAAGTACAACGTCTATCTTGATAAAGACACTGGGTGAACGAAAATGTGCCTGGCCATTACATTAAATCTCACGGTCACTGCTTTTCACACATCTTCAGAAGGTCCTGAGCCTGATGATGGCCTTGGAGGGCCACTGCTTAAAGAATCCCCACGTGAGCAGAAGTGCCCTCGAGATCCAAAACATGCCTCCTTTCTGTAGTTCTGAAATATGACAAATAAGCCAGAAAAGACTCTGGTGTGTGACTGACACAAAAATGTTAGCTCCCTGTTTCTAGGTCAGTCTAGCATTCCTTGGAAAAGTGTTTTTTATTGAAACAAACTAAATGAGTTCTAAATCTTTACATTTGAAAACGCACTGGCCTTCTAAGGGAAATCCTAAAAGGTAATCAACTGAAATCAAGAATAAAGGCACTTACCTTCCTGGCCTATTATCACTTGGAGAAGATGATTTCAGTATTAATAATATTCAATCAACCATTTATACAAACTAAGACTCAAAATAAATCCCATCCCTGGAATTATTTTATCTACTAATAATGTACTTGATATCCTGTTTCATATAGTTGGTATATGGAAATTAAAATGTTAAAGAAATTAAGCAGTGATTACCACTTCTCTAAATCTATATTAAGCAATATTCAGCTGCACTAATGCAATTTAGTTGGATGATAATAAAGACAAAGATAGGAGATGGCAAGGAATTAGCATATTTGAAATGTAAAAAATAATTGCGGAAAGGGACTATAGCAATTCTAGGTAAAAAGCCTATACTTTCGGAACCAATTGTGGTCGTTTGTTACTCTTAATTTAAAAATCTGTAAGAAAGCATCAAAATCAATTCAATTCAGTCTTAATGAGACAGCTCTAACAGGAGCTTATTCACTGTACCTGTCCTGATTAGCATGAATATGTCCTCCGTGTCAAATCTGACAATACGCTTAGCTAAATTAATGTTAGTCCCACAACACAGGATCGTATTTGAGTTAGCAGCTCTAAAACAGAATTTGCACATTAATATTTTGATAATGAATAACAGATGAACTCAGGGCTGGAAAAGAACTGGTTGGTGATTATTTCCCCAAAAAGGGAAACCGAGGCTCAAGGGAGACTCAGAGGCTTGCTCAGGGCCCCGCTGAGGAGTAGCTGGAAAGCACGGGTTCAATACATGTATGTGCCCAGCTATTTTCTTTTTGTCACCTCCCCAGAGAGACCTGGAGTCCTGTGTCACCTTGTAAAACTAAATGGAAGTCAGATGATATCCCACCTCAATTATTGATGACGAATAGCATTTGTTAAGATTCCCAAACAGAAGACCTCAGGTACCCCCCCCCCATGAGGTTATTAACTATAATTCTTGCTTTTTAATTGCCACTTAGGCTAAAATGACTACCTCTTCAAGATCTATATGAAGATAATTTGGAGATTTAGTTTGGGGTGGATGTCAACACAGACACTAACTGACCTTAACTCAACACGTATTTCAAAAGTGTTATGAAGGATACGGGATGAGAAAAATAATGACAAATTAGAATGAAAACAAGAGAAAACTAATGACTGGAAAGGTGGTGCCTGCCCATTCCATATTTTAGCTCTAAAATGTTTTCAGTGTGTCCCAAACACGAAACTGCAAGGTGGTTACCTTTCAATTTATGCCTGTAAACCGTTAGTCCTGCCTGGCTGCCACTGGAAATAGTGAGATGGTGAAAACAGTCCCCACTTCGAACTGGCACGACATGAAAACATCTCGGCGTCGGGCTGGCATCTCCCTTGTTTTAATTTCCCAAAGGCTGGGAGTTTGGAAAGCTGGATTTGAGTGTTCCCGCATACGCCTGCTGCCCCAGGTTGTCAAACCTTCTCCCACCATAAGGTGAGGAGGCTGAACTCCTTCAGAAGAGTGCCCACATTAGTTCCCGTGGGACCTTCTTCTTTTCAGAGGAGAGCTTATACGTTAGTGGCAGTGTGCTGGGGAGGCGGTGGAGGAAGGGGCCGGGGCCACTCTCCCTAGAGGAGGCTAGGCCACCCAGGACCTGGAAGGGGGATGAGCTTGGGCCTGGATTATCACCCAGGGGCTCCAGCTGCGACAGTCTCTGAGTCTGCTAATGATAGCAATGATGGGTAACGTCTTGGGGGCCCTTCTGCTGTGCCGGGCCCCGGTCACATTCAACTCTTGAAATGCACTATCTCATCTAATCTTTATAATGACCTTGCAACATTTCACCAACAATGTCATTTTTATAGCATACTCCAGTCTTCTAAAGCTCTCATCTTGGCAAAAGTTCACCTTCCCTCAGCGAAACCCATTTTCCAGGTAGCACTAATCAACGACTTAAATACCCAAAGAAACTTGCCTCTTTTATTAAGTGGTGAAAAGAATACTTACCTCACAAACCTGATCCCAGGATTTCATGAGGATATGAGGTATCTAAAATAGGGCTATAGGCATAGTAAGGAAATAACTGTTTTTTTTTTTTTTAAAAGATCTATCGGGGCGCCTGGGTGGCTTAGTCGGTTGAGCATCCGACTTCAGCACAGGTTATAGAATCTCACGGTTTGTGAATCTGAGCTCCACGTGGGGCTCTCTGCTGTCAGCACAGAGCCTGTTCTGTCCCCCTCACTCCTCCCTCTCTCTCTTGCTCTCTTTCTCTCACGATAAATAAATAAACTTTAAAAAATAGTATGAAAAGATATATCAAAATTGTACTCCGTCTAGCTATAGGATTTTAAGAGCTGGATTTATAATACTAAAAACTTCTATACTAGATTCCTGTGGATTAATGGTTCACTTTAAAAGCAGACACACACAGGGGCTCCTGGATGGCTCAGTCGGTTAGGCGTCCGACTCTTGGTTTCAGCTCAGGTCATGATCTCACGGTTTCGTGAGTTCCAGCCCCGCTCTAGGCTCTGTGCTGGCAGTGCGGAGCCTGCTTGGGATTCTCTCTCTCTCCCTCTCTCTGCCCCTCCCTCACTTGTGCTGTCTCTGTCTCTCTCAAATATGTCTCAAAACAAACTTTTTAAAAAAGTGAAATAAATTTAAAAAAATAATAAAAGCAGACATAAGAATACATATGCTATATAATTAGCATATGTATTCACTTGTTTGAAACGCTAGCGAAGATACATTACAACTCATCTATAGTGGGAGGGTGCAGACCAGTACCTGCCTATGGGCTGAAGCTGGGGGTGAAGGTGGTGACGGGGAAGGGGGTGACTGGGGAGTGGCAGGAGGAAACTTTCTAAGATGATGGGAATTATCTAGATCTTGATTGGGGTGGTGGATACATACGTATACACGCTTGTCAAAACTCACTGTACTCTACACCTAAAATTGATTCATTTTGTTGTATGTAAATTATCTCCATAAAAGTGATTGGGGGAAAAAAAGTAGTTTCAAAAAAAAAAAAACAAGCACAAAATTTTACAACTGGATGTTTAACCAAGTCTCTCTTCTCTTGCATGTTTTCATTTGGATTGATTTACTTTATCACTATTGTGGGTTGAGTTGTGTCCCCCAAATACTCATTGGTTGAAGTCCTAACCTCCAGTACCCCTTATTTGGAGACAATCGTTGGCTGCACGTATAACTGGTTAAGATGAGGTCGGAAGGGAGTAGAGAGGGACGTAACCCAATACAAATGGCGTCCTTATCAACAGGAGAGACTTGCACACAGGGAGGATGCTATGTGGGCATGGTGGCAGAGATCAGGGTGATGGATCTACAAGCCAAGGAATGCCAAAGATGGCGGAAGAGCGTTCAGGAGCAAGGACAGGCACGGAACAGATACTCCCTCACAGCCCCCAGAACGAACCGAACCGCGGACACCTTGATCTTGGACTTCTGGCCCCTGGGGCTGTGAGACAATACATTTCCATTGCTTAAACCACTTGGTTTTTGGTACTTTGCTATTGGCCGCCCCAGGAAACTAATACAATAGGGCCCATCTTTTTTTCTCCAGTTACATTAGTATTGGACACTTCAGCCAAGTTTCAAGTTTCTCATTAATCAAATCTCGAGGACGTCTATCCCCAAGACAGAATCCACCAAAGTCTGCTGAAAAGCAAATCTGCGTGGCGTTCGTGAACTAATAATAAACGTATTTTCTGAGCGCTTACTGTGTGCCAGACTCTGTGCCAAGTGCTTGACGTGAGTCATCTCATTTAATCTCTGCCATGACCACAAAGAATTAATATAACCTCGTTTTCAGAGAGAGAAACGGGTTCATAGAGGTTAACTAATTTGGCCAAGTCACAATGCCAGTGAATGGCCAAGACCTAAAGCAGATTTTAAGCATCTCCCGCAGGGCCGTGTATACGGCTCCATGAATCTGCAAATAGCATTAGTGGCTAACAGCCATGTCGGTAACTTTTGCAGTTTCTGTATTAGAGCGAAAATTCTTTTCAAGAGTACAAGTAACCTTACAGAGGTGTATCTTTTTTTAAAGCCCCTCAAAAATCACATTTCTTCCTGATACTGCCGTAGACTTGTGTTCCTAAAATATTGTGAGAAGTATTACCGAGTGGGGGAAGGTGGCAAGTTAATGATCAAATAAATTCGAGAAACACCAAGTTAAACAGGTTTCTTCATCTGGGCTTCCAACCAATGGCATTGAGCCCTAAACTTACTTGAGTGGGAACTCAAGTTTTTGGACACCTATTACTGCAGAACTGCTGCTTCCTTCCCCTCACTTACTTTGGGGAAAGTCAGCTGTGCACAATGTTTATTTTTATTTTTGAGAGAGGGAGAGAGGGAGCATGAGCGGGTGGGGGGAGGGGGGGAGGTGGGAGGGGCAGAGAGACAGGGAGACACAGAATCCGAAGCAGGCTCCAGGCTCTGAGCTGTCAGCACAGAGCCCGACACGGGACTCGAACCCATGAACTGTGAGATCATGCCCTGAGCCGAAGTCAGGCGCTTACCTGACTGAGCCACCCAGGTGCCCCTTGACAATGACTGACTTTCTGCTTGAACTTGCCATGGATCTGTGTATTACAAGACTCAACTGCTTCATCCATAAAATATGGATAATAATCAAAGTTACTATCTCAACGGTTGTTGCAAGGGTTAAACATCTGTGAAAGGACGTTGAAATCAGAAAAATCATAACCTTAAGGCAAGCTTTGCATGGTTTTGTGAAAAATCTTATTGTTTAACACAATTTTTGAGTTTAGAAAAATAGTGGTGGAGAGTCTCCTTTAATCTACTGTGAATTCTTCTCTGCTCGCTTAAGGAAAGCTTCTAGCAGCTTCTTGCAAATTGGAAAATGCAATTTGTGTTGCAAGGATTAAGGTTTAGGTGGTCGAATGCTGGCTGGCGCCATTCAGAACCACTCCTGGGTCCCACGGTCTGGACACACTCACCAGAAAACCCAGCCAGTACCAGTGGCTCCAAGAAGAGAACAGACTGCAGTCTGCAGTCCAGGAACACTGAACCAACGGGATTTGGGGGCTGCAGCAGTGGCTCAGGGGTGGGGTAGGGAGGTGCTAACTCAGGGGCTCCTCAGCTGTGACCTAGGGCTTCTAATGCAAATGTCCCGAGACCACCTTGTTAGGTACCCTGCCCCTGTCCATTCAGGAGGTGCACTCAGGAACCTACCTGGAGGTGAGGAGCCCACTCTAACAACTCGAGCAGGATGCTGGACCTCGCTGGCAGCAACTGCCAGCTTTCCATCAGGGGACCCTGCTTGCTGATGGGGGACAGCTCCCAGGACCGCGAGTGCCCACTCTCACTCATGGCCACAGCTGCCTACCAGGCACGCCAAGAAGAAGGTGCCCACAAATAACCCAATCACTTTCAGGCTTCACAGAGAGAAGAAAAGACTTCAAAAGAATCCCCTCAAGTACACAAAACGAGAATATTCAAGGTCCCATTTGATTTCCAAAACATTCTGTCCCTACAGACAGAATTAGCTACGCTTAATAGCATATATGATTTTTATTTTTTTCTCTTAGCAGTGATTTGTGCTGTGAGCCCCCAAATTCACTCACATCCAGGGATCAATATCCCCATGATATCCCACCTTATCTCTATACTCTCCTAGTCTTACCAAACCTTGGAGCACATACCATATACCCAAACATTTAAGAAAACTTTGCCTTCCAAAAATCATATGGGATGCATGAAATTCATTTGAATATGCATATTAAATGTCTGAATCCAAAAGAATTCATCAGAAAATGTAATAGCGGTTGTCTCTAGGGAGGAAAATGGAACTGGGAGTCAGAAATAGGAGGGAAAGTCCCTTTTAATGGTCTATTTAAAAATTTTAACATGCATATGTGTTAATTATAAAACATTTTTAAATTAGAAAAAAATCTAGGGGTGTCTGGGTGGCTCAGTCAGTTGAGCATCCAACTTCAGCTCAGGTCATGATCTAACAGTTCGTGATTTTGAGCCCTGCATCAGGCTCACTGCTGTCAGCCCAGAGCCCGCTTCCGATCCGCTGCGCCCGCCCCCTCTCTGCCCCTCCCCTGCTTGTGCACTCTCTCTCTCTCTCTGTCTCCAAAAATAAGTATTTTAAAAAAAGAAAAAGAAAAAATCTGAAGGCACAAAACCACAAATGCCCTTCCAGGGGTATTTGTTCGAGCTGCAACTTTTACTTCTCTTGTGACATGATGCCTTGATCTCACTACCTGGATAAACTGCACCCAAAAAGGTCCTCTGGAAAGAATGCTAAATATCAAGGGTTCATTTCCCTAAAATCTTTCTCCTAGAAAACCCAGCCAATACCAGTAACCAGTTTCCAGCACCTTCCTTTGATGAGTCCAGCAAAGGGCAGAATTATCCAAACACCAACTTAAAAAATTTTGGCTCATTGGGGCGCCAGGGTGGCTCAGTGGGTTGAGTGTCCGACTTTGGCTCAGGTCATGATCTCGCTGCTTGTGGGTTTGAGCCCCACATCGGGCTCTGTGCTGACAGCTCAGAGCCTGGAGCCTGCCTCAGATTCTGTTTGTCTGTCTCTCTCTCTGCCCCTCCTCTGCTCATGCTCTCTCTCTCAAAAATAAACATTAAAAAAAATTTTTTTTTTTAAATTTGGCTTATTCCTGATAATGGAACTCTCTTTACTGATAAGACCTTCAAGGAAGGCCTTAGGGGTTAGGAGGAAGATACCTGCGGATGCTTCAGCACCCCAGGACTGTGCTAGGTGTGGTACACATTCCCCTTGCTAGTATTATCGCTGCCTCACAGGTGAAATGTAGTTAAGAGATTAAAAGTAACCTGTTTCAGGCCTCAGACAAACTGTAACAATGCACTGGGTCCGGTATGCCGGGGCTAAATTCTGGGATAGGATTGCCAAGTGTGATGTGTCCTAACTCCCCATCGCCCTCGGTGTGGTCCAACCAACCACTTCATTCCTTTCTTTGCACCCCAGGGTTAAACCGAACTGACTTGGGATTTCCAAAGATGTTCTAAAACTTTTGTATGAGCTGATCCCTCTGCCTGGACTATTCTTCCCAGGCTGGGCCCCTTCATGCCCTAAGGTTTCTTTTCCTAAAGGCCACACCTAAGCAGCCCCACTCTCCCAAAATAACCTGTCAGGTCCCTGTGTTTCCATTTTCTGCAGAATACTTACTACTATATGACATTTCCTTGTTGTTACCTATTTCCCTGTTTTGTTCCTCTCATTCATTTCCCCCCCTCCTGCCCCCCAGTGTAAACTCCAGAAGGGCCTGGACCTTGCCAGGCTGGGGGACAGCACACTTCCAGGGCATACGCAGGACTTGCTGTGAGAGTTTAAAGAAGAGTGATGGAGAGATATGCAAATTATTTAGATCTCTCTAAGCCCCCATCCCCAGGGTGCAGCCCTCAGGTTACACAATCCTGCAGGCAGGGGACCCATCTTTACCAGCATTTACTTCTGGGTGGGGAAAAAGAAAATACAAAAATGCATAAAAAACTTGTAAGAGACCAGCAAGGGAACAATCCTGCCTTGACATTTCTGGGTACCCAGGAAGGAAGGAAATGGGGTCTCGAATGTACAACAAACCTCCCTGGGCCTCAATTCACGAGCTTCAGGAGATCTAGGGGCTTCCTTCCAGCTCTGTGAGGCTGTGGTCTACATTGGTGTTCCACACAGCAAACAGCAGGACACGCATCACAATGGAGATGCAGGATTATTTCAGGTGGTACCGGGATGACTATTTTGTTTCTAAATACTTACAAGTGTGTTTTAGGAAGTACAGTATTAGAAAATATAGATAGCACATCAAACCTGTGATTTCCTGGGCGACTATCACTCGGGATGAGTGTAAAATAGTCAACAGAAAAATACTAGGTAAATATGAGTACTGGCGAAATGAGAAAAAGGTCAGGACAATGGTGCAGAGTAAAGTCTGAAAAGGGATGCCTGCTTTCCTACTGTCTCCCTCAAGACATCCAGAAACATGTTGGAAAGGAGACACGGGATAAAGGCTTGGTAAATGGGGAAGAGTATGCGTGAGGAAAGCTGATGGGCAGGGGGCTGAAGAATTGGTATATTCAATCCAAACCACCATGCACGCATGGGGATCTTTCCCAACAACTTTCAAACAGCAGAATTTACAACTGCCAGTTTTCCTAGGCTTTAAAGCAACGTATTTTCTGTACAAAGCAGCAATGAGTAAACAGCAGAGCCCAGAATGCTAATGTTTTAACCCCTTAATCTCCAAAGTACCTTTCTCCCTCTTTCTTTTAAAGTCCCTGCTGAGAACACTGTTGTCAGCACCTCTAAGAGCCACAGTTTCTCCTTCTAGGCTCTTTAGGTTCTCTGCAACGCCCAGGAGGGGCCAAATAGGAATACAAAGAACACGTGCTCAGCTGACTGCCCTGCACAGTGAGCTGCAAGGCAAGGGTCAAGGGCAGGTCTGCCCTCTCCTCCATCCCTCCCTCAAAGTAGAAAAGAAAAAAAACCAGCTTCTGTTGAAATGTTAACTACAGAAGTGTTGGGGGGAGGGGGGGGCGGTGCGGAGGAGGGAATACTTACAGAGAGAAGAAAAAAGCTGCAATTAGATGCCTTATTGCTTTAAAGTTCAAATTCCAGGTCAGTGGTTGAATTTTTCTGTTGTGTACAAAAGTATTCAAACCAAAACAAAGCTATTATTAGGGTTCTATCAAGATCTTCAAAAAGGAGAGACTGAAAAACAAATTTTTTACGTGTACGTGGAAGAGGATTACTGCAAGCCAACAAATAAATACATAAATGGAGGGGAGGGAGAGATGAACAGGTGCAGCACAGGATTTTTAGGGCCATGAGGCTACTCTGTGTGATACCACAAGAGTGGATACATGTCCTTGGACATTTGCCAAAACCCATAGAATGTGCACAAGTGTAAACCGTGGGGTTTGGGTGCTAAGAAGGTACCGCTGCAGGGTCATCAATTGTCACAATGCATCACTGTGATACAGGAGACTGACAGTCGGGGAGGCTACGCTTCTTGGGGACAGGGTGTATCTATGGGCACTTTCTGGATTTTCTGCTTAATTTTGCTGGGAACCTAAAACGGCTCTAGTAAATAAAGCTCAATAATTAAGAAAAATAAGTTTAAAAATTACACTGCTGGCAAATAATAGTAATTCTCCCCCCGCCCCTCAGAAAAAGCCAGCAAATAAAGTCTTTTCCTTTGGCCACCTACTTTATTCAGGCCCAACTCAGACCGGAGTCTAAAACTTGTCTGTCTCTGCATACGTGCACAGTACTTAAAATCAGTTAAAGTGATGCTAAGGAGAGCCTATGTGAATTCCGAGAAACTCGAGACCCAGCACACTGGCCGTACAGAATGCAACTCCTACAGTGCCTCCCTGGTCTGCGAAACATTTTCATACAGCGTTCCTATTTTGTGAAGCTTTCCTTTCAATAAAATGGGGCTCTATCTTGAACTTGATCCTCCACTTTATCAATTACTCCATTCAAATACAAAGGATAAAGGATGTCCAAGTTCTCCTCCTAAAGGGGAAGTGAGTGAGGACTGCCCTTTAGGTGGAAAGCTGGAACCCTTAACTCACCAGGAATCCACACCCCCCAGGGAGCACACTGCAGGAGGAGGGGGCTCTAAGGGCTGGGGGCGGGGGAGCGGAGGGAGGCTACAGTTCCCCAGCAGTCTTCCCTAGGTCAGTCACTTCTGTCAGGGATTTTAGAAAAGCACATGGAAGTATTAGCAAAACAACTGAAAGGCAGCCAGCCCCTCCACCCATCCTGCGGATCCTGGATCCTGCCACCCCGTCATTCGTCTTGCCCTCTGTGGACTCCTTCCCATCAGCATGTAAACATGTTTGGGTCTCTCCCATCTTAAAAACATGCAAAATCTGAAGTCCACCAGCAGATCTCCAGCCCTGACTCTCCCGCTCCCCCCCCTCTCCTGGACAGTCAGACCTGAAAGCAGGGGCTGTTTCCCTCCCCTGGCCTCTCACCCGCCCTCCCATCACTCCAGCAGGGCTTCTGCTCACCACCCATAAAACTGCTCTGCAGAGACAGCCTCCCTGTAGAGAAGCCAGAGCCCCATCGTACTTGAAATCACAGCTACACTAACAAAGTCACCGGCTCCCTTGGCTCCTGATACAGCCTTGTGGCTCTATGCCAGCAACCCATTCCTTCTCTGCTCTGCCGGTGAATATTTGACTGTCTTGAGGCTCTTGTCTCTTGTCCCACTAGATTTCTTTTTAAGCAAAACAACCCACCCCAATGGCTTCAATTATCATCTATAAACTGACGAACTTCGAAGTTTTGCCCCCCGGCCTAGACTTTTGCCAGATCTGGTACCTACCCACTTATCCAACATTTCCATGAACCTCTCAAACTCAACATCTCCAAAGCAGAACTCACCCTATTCCCCAGGGCTCCCCCTGCTGTGGGCCCTCTTCCGATATAGCACCACTGGTAGCCTGGTCCATTACCGGAACTCCTTCTGTCCCCTGGCCCTCCTTCAGTCTCCATGCCCTGTGGATTCTACCTCTCAAATATCATCTACTGCTTCTCTCCACCCCCCACTACTACTATTTTAGCTCTTAGGCACCATCTCCTCTGTCCACCCTTGTTCTATTTCCTCTGCAATCCATGCTCCACATCTCGATTGAAGAGAACTTGTTAAAAAAAAAAAAAAAAAAAAAAAGTTGGACCCTGTCCTCCTTTGCGTAAAACCCTTCCATAATTGCCCAGGCCATAAGATGAGGTCTGAAACCTTTAACACGGCCCAGACACATAAGGTCCTTGCCAAGAACACTTCAGCTTTCTCTCTCACCCCTCCCCATCTCAAAGCCGTCTATGGTCAAAGCCCATAGATTTCCTTTCAGTCCTAGAATATTCTGGAATGTTCCATGCTCTTTCCTACCTCAAGGCCTTTGCGAAGCACTTTCCTCTCTACCATGTCTCTCCTTCCCTTCTCTGTTCTCTCTGTGCCCCCCTTGAAGTGAAAACAAAGAGTAAAGCCCAAAGAAGAACCAAAAGTAACAGACCAGTGGAAAAACAGTACTAAGAAGAAGTTAAAACAGACAGGTAGGTTTGTATCTTTTTATTAACTGTACTTGATCCTCTAAGATCATTCTTTAAATTTGAAAGAAAATAAAACCCAAGGAGGTTGTACCTAAAACCGGAATAGATAAAAATTCCCAAATGATATTAAATAACCTTGAGAGGGCTGATTTTATATTCTGTAGCTGAGAACACTCAAAAAAAGCATCTGGAGCCCATGAGCAAATCTTATAAAAGTAAAATCGGGCTAACAACAATGATCGTTGGTATTTCCTAATACAGTATATGACACATTCTAATATTAATAGAATTACCACTAGGAAAGCAAAAAGAGAGTAAATAACCAAAAAACCCAAGGTAGCTGGCCAGACAGACATAGAAGCAGGTGCACGCAACTCTTCTCCCTAAACCCGAACCATAACACTGACTCCCTGAAGTTGCAGTTCCATTGAGAAATTCTCAGCTCGCTACTGTCATCTTTATAATGTGAGCAAATCCCACAGTAGATGACATGATTCTGTGAAATCAACTATGTGCCTTCATAAAAGAGTTTCTCTTATCTGTTATGGGGTTGGAGGTTGAGCCAGGGAGAGGCAGAGGGGACAAGAGAGAGATGGGGAAAGGAAAAAAGGAGAGAAAAGACAAACTGAGTAGGCCAGAAGTACAGAGGTGAAAGATGCGGGTCCAGACCGGAAGCACGGAAGAAGAGGCCAACGTCCAGGTTTGGTGACCTTGGCAAAGTCCATCTCAAAGCTGTCCCTCCCTCGTCCCCACAGAGCACAACGGTGCCAGCTAGACCCACACATCGGTGAGGCCAGCACTGCCTGGCTCATGATTTGGGTGTATGTGATTCCCGTAATGTGCTAAGAAGTCAATACAAGAGGGCAAATCAAATTTGGAACGTAGCAAAAGAACGTGACTTAACCTTCAGGGGCACTGTCTTAGCTATCTGATCCTCAGAGCACAGTGGGAGGCACACAGTAGGTGTGCAACAAATGTTTAAGGAAAGGTGGTTTTTTAATGTGCTATTGGAGGAACTTTCTGTTTCTAACCTTCACAGCTAAAGAATTTGTCTTCATTTTTTCAAATGAAGGTGAAACATTTAAATCCTTTCTGCTCAAAGCTAAGAGGGCAAAGATTATCAATTAACCTTAAAATGTTAGCATAAAATATTTTTATTCATTTCTATGAATATTTTTGAGTACATAGAACATGCCAACCACTGTACCAGGCATTGGGAATAAAGCAGGGAGCAAATGAGACAATGTTCCAGGAAAGGACCTTATTTAAAGAGTACAACAAACAAAAAAATCATGAAAATATTAACTCTCACTCTTAAAAATATTCAGCCATTATTTTTTGCAGCTACTCTGCATACGGCAAATAAAAGATAAAATAACCCAAAACTAATTAGAAAATTTCAAACGCAGGTTGAAATACATTAAGTCAGATATAGGACTTTATACATCACATTAGGTTGGATACCGTAAAAAGATATATCCACACATCCTTAAAATATAAATCCCCAAAGCAGAAATGGCAACAGGCACTATCCCTACACCAAGGTATGTCTAAACAGCCCAACCCGATGTTGGATTTCACATCAAGGAGAAATGAAGGCTCTAAAACAAAATTTCCCTCGATGCATTTAAACTGCAATCTAATTTGCAAACATCTGATTTGTAAAAATTTGATTTGCAGGTATTTTTGCAAGGGTGCAATCACAGGAAGGAGAGAGAAGGGATTCCAAGGGTCACCTGACCAGGGGTTCCTGCAATAGCTGTCTTATTAGGAAGGGCTTCTCGTAAATTGGTTTAGGTGAGTTAGCTGATTAACGGCCAGTGAGGTTAGGATACGGTTTAGTTTAACCAGCAGCTGGGCCAGCTCATCTCTCGTTCTCAGGTGCTAATCCCAGGATTCTTCAGCACCACAAGTATGGACTAAGGGTTTCACAGGCAAGTGCCCACTTGTGTTAATATTTTCTTTTGAAATATTAGTGATACCTTAGGTGCTTTCCTTTGCAGGATGGGGAGAAAAGCAGATTTTCCGACAGACCTATTCTGAGAGGCAGTCTGGGGGAGTGTGTAGCCCGGGGAAGAGAGACCTCAGTCCCTCAGCAGCTGATGCCGCACTGGGTGACATGGGAGAGCCATGTCCAGCGTCAGTATGAACCGAGTAAAGTCTGAAGCAATCATGTCATAAAGGTTACAGCAAGTGAGGAGAAGGGGCTTTGTCCACCAGGAAAGAGATTCTGAGCCTATAAATCAGGACTGGGGCACCTGGGTAGCTAGGGACTTCAGCTCAGGTCATGATCTCGCGGTTTGTGGGTTTGAGCCTGCGTTCAGCTCTGCGCTGACAGCTCAGAGCCTGGACCCTGCTTTGGATTCTGTATTTCCTTCTCTACCTGCCTCCCATGCTCATGCACTCTCTCTCTATCTCTGTCTCTCTGTCTCAAAATAAATAAAAAACATTTTTAAAAATAAATAAATCAGGACTAATGCCTGACTCGAGACCAGAGTCTGCCGTTCAATCTCCCTGGGCCTCCATTTCCTCATCCTACCTAATAGGCTAAGGTGGTCAGAGGCGTTATCCACTCTGAGTTCTTAGGAAATGGACCATGCTAACACCTGTGCTATAGTTCATTGTCCTTCCCCTGACAGTTCACTAGGGAAACTTGAAGTCTGATGTGGCTCATCCAACAGTGAGTTTGTTTTTTTTTTTTTAGTTTTAACGTTTATTTATTTTTGAGACAGAGAGAGACAGAGCATGAACAGGGGAGGGGCAGAGAGAGAGGGAGACACAGAATCCGAAACAGGTTCCAGGCTCTGAGGGGTCAGCACAGAGCCCGACGCGGGGCTCGAACTCATGGACCGTGAGATCATGACCTGAGCCGAAGTCGGATGCTTAACGGACCGAGCCACCCAGGCGCCCCAACAGTGAGCATCTTTATCTGGAAGTGTGGGCGCGGCCAGTCACAGCTCCATCTGCCCTGGGTTCACGCAGAGCCGCACCTGCAATTAGGTTCGCACAAGTGCCCAGTATGTGTGGCCTGCTTCTGTATGGGAGCAACCCAGCTGATGGGGGGCAGGGGACCCATCAGAGGGAGACAGTAGCTGCCCAGTCACTTCAGTTTATATTCATGATAGTTTCGTTAGTTTTGATGTCACTCCCACTTGAAGGTCAAGTCCATGAAAAATGAGACCAACCTTCTGTCTTGCTCTTTACTGGGTTGTCCGTGATCAGCACATACTAGGTGCTCCGTAAATATGTGCTGAATAAATGGACGAGTGAGACGCTTGGAATGCAGTCCTGGGTTTGCCATTTACTGCCTGTCTTTCCTGGGGCAGGCCATGAATCTCTCTAGCTATACCACCGTCATGAGGATTAGATGGGATAATGTGCACTGAGTAACTGTGTATTTACAGTAACATGCTTTTCATATACATTAGCTGTTCAAACGTGGCGACAAATTCTTCAGGAATGAGAGGTCTGGCCTGATAGTAAGCAATGCTCTGAAGGCTAATTATCTAACACATACTTCATGATGTGGACAGTATTTACTGACTTCATTCCTAAACTAAATTCAGAGTAAAATGTGAATTATTTCATGATTTATGTCAGTTGAGCAAGGATTTTATTTGTCAAGCAGGAAAAGAGAGTTAAGAGAATGACATAATCTCTCTCAAATTAGCACTTTAACACAAAGAGTGCCACTGTTCTATGTAATACGTTGCCAGAAAGTTTCATATTCTTTATTGCATCTGGAGGAGATATTTTCTGGTTGTCAAGCGGCCATGAGAACGTTTTTTAAGCTATTAAAAAAAAAAAACAACCCTGCAATTTATCATCTGGTCATATGTATTATTTTCAATGATACAAGTTTAAAAGATCCTAGTTATATACTCTTTTTTAAAAAAACATTTAATGCAGCATTTAAAAATTTTATTTATTTACTTATTTTGAAAGAGAGAGAGAGCAGGAGCAGGGGAGGCAGAGAGTGGGAGAGAGTCCCAAGCAGGCTCCCTATTGTCAGCTCACAGTCCCATGTGGGTCTCGAACTCACATACTGTGAGATCATGACCTGAGCTGAAATCAAGAGTCAGATGCTCAACTGAATGAGCCACTCAGGCGCCGCCTAGTTATATATTCTAGAGAATTACGATACTCGTTTATCCAAACAAACTTAGAATATGCTTTACTGGTGTGAAAATTATAAATAAAAAGAGATCAGTTTCAGGGCATCTGGGTGGCTCAGTCAGTTGAGCGTCGGACCCTTGATTTCAGTTCAGGTTATGATCTCATAGTCGCGGGACTGAGCCCCAAGTCAGATTCCATGCTGGGCACGGAGCCTACTTAAGATTCTCTCTGTCTCTCCCTGTCTTTCTCTCTTTCTGTGCCCCTCTGCCCTGCTCATGCGTGCTCTCTCTCTAAAAATAAAATAAACCTCTCAAAGAGATCAGTTTCTGGGACTCCTGGGTGGCTCAGTTGGTTAAGCATCCAACTTCGGTTCAGGTCATGATCACAGAGTTTGTGGGGTCGAGCCCCACGTCAGGCTCTGTGCTGATAGCCCAGAGCCTGGAGCCTGCTTCAGATTCTGTGTCTCCCTCTCTCTCTGCACCTCCCCCACTGCTGTTGTCTTTCTCTCTCTCTCTCTCTCTTTCAAAAATAAACATTTAAAAAAACTTAAAAAAAAAAGATCAGTTTCTATAAATTCAATGCTTATAATTAGGAAAAATCAAATGGTGCAAATGGTGTATTTTTTAATGAGATGGATAACTGTATTCAATACAGAAGACATATTGCCAATACTTACAACTCATTTCAACTTTTCTGTTTAAAACCTACTTGAAAGTTAGTCCAAAATTAATCCTTTAGACATATTATACAAAGTATATTTAAATTATCTTCTTCATGATATAAATGAAAAGAGAATAAAAGATTGAAAGTTTAATTTTATGTTTACATTTTAGTGAGTTACACACTGGCTCAAACAGGGATATCTAGAATTTAGTATCTATCTCTCCTTGAACTTTATAGTTTTCATGATTCATTTTTATGATTTTGATGATCATTATTTTATTCCTAGCACAGATGTGGGTTCTCCAACTGGGTTTTTTGCGTGTTTGCATCCTTTCACCTGTGTTTATAAATACTTTGTGATTTTTTTTTTGGATCCTCTGTCTTAGCTTTAAAAGAGAATATTGAGGGGGCACCTAGCGGACTCAGTTGGTAGGGCATGTGACTCCTGACCCTCAGGTTGTAAGTTCAAGCCCCACAATGGGCATAGAGATTACTTAAAAAATGAAATCTTCAAAAAATTAAAAATTAAGAGAATATCGAGGATCAGCTGTAAATTATTGCCATCCTTCTACTTTTCCAATAATCTCTAACCAACAGAATTTTTTTAAACAAAGTTATCAGTTATTGAGTACATACCATGGGCTTTTACTACTCACAACAGTATTACCCCTCTAACAGTTGAGAAACTAAGTAACTTTCCCAAGGCCATTCAGGATAGTTATTCTCCTAACTCTAACTTGGTCTATTCTTTGGTAAGTCTAATTGGAACTGATAGAGAATGTCAGTTCTGCCCCAAACTTCCTGTAAGACTGCAGGTTCCTTAGCCCTTCCCTTCCCTTCCCTTTTTTTTTCCTTTTTCTGTGTCCCATTCTTGTTTTCCTTTTTGCTCCTGGGTCACCTAAGTGTCCTTTATCCCTCATGTTATCTGTTGTCACCAACAAAAGGGCCACATGTCAGCGGGCTGTCACTTCCCTGCGATCTTCTTGCAGTAAGAAGTCAGGTGACCCCAGGCTGACAGAACCCGTCTCCCTCGCCTGTTCCAGCCCGGCAAGAACTGCCTGCCAAGAGCAGCAGCGAGGGAAAAGCCTCTGCAGGAACGCCTGTCATCCTGTGCCAAGAGGTAAACCCTTGCTCCATAAAGCGCCTTAGTATTATTAAACATTTTCTATTTGTCAGGCCCTTTATAGTCATTTTTATTGGTTCTTTTTACTAGTCATAACTCTGCATCAGAACTGGGCTCACTTTTTCTTTTAATTAAGTGCTCCGAGTGAAGTGGGAAAGACTGAAGGCCTTGGGGGGCAAGTCAACCTCCACAGAGAACAGTGAAGGAGGTCACAGAGCCCGCGCCCTGGCCCCAGTGAGCGTCAGACCTGATGAGCAGCCGCCGGCCCTCCACCGCTGCACAAAGGGCTCCTCGGAAGACCCCCAAGTCAATCATTCAACTACAGCTTTCGGCCACTGTCATCTAGAGAGTGTGCTGACATTTGGAAGACGGAGCCATTCTATTTCACCCTAATCCAGAATGTTCCTTTTTATTTTCCTGCAACTCCAAAAGCACAAAATCACATTAAGATTCTTTTAGTTTTCAGGGGCGCCCAGGTGGCTCAGTCAGTTAAGCGTCCGACTTCGGCTCAGGTCATGATCTCACTGCTGGTGAGTTCGAGCCCCGCGTTGGGCTCTTTGCTGACAGCTCAGAGCCTGGAGCCTACTGGGGATTCTCTGTGTCACTCTCTCTCTGCCCTTCCCCTGCTCATACTCTCTCTCTGTCTCTCAAAAATATAAACAAACATTAAAAAAATTAAGGCTAAAAAAGTACCATTGTAGAAGAGGCCTATACCTAGAGTTGGAAACAGAACTTTAACTTTGCTCCTCTGTTGGGAGGTGAACTTGAGAAACTGCCTAAGTTCTCTGAGGGTTTCTCTTATTTCCAGAATGGGCACAATGACCACTCCTATCCTCTCCTGTCAGCTTGCACGTGTACACAGAGAATCACAGGACATAACCCACAACTGGGGTTTATTCTTCATGTTCCTTGTCTACCTCCTCCACAAGACTACGAGTCCTCCAAATACAAGGACTTTATCTGTGTCCCCACCATCTATCTAACCCTGTACCCACTCGACACTGTACCCACTCGAAGCCGTATACAGCTTCCTTAGAACGAAGTGCCCTTCGCAAACAGTAAAGCACAATTCACGTGCACCTTAGTATAACGCTATTCACAGTGTGGTCCCACAGTCCCCGAGATGTGAAAGAAATAATGCCGGGCACCAAAGGAGCCAGGCTTCTAGTGACAGCAAAAGTTGTCATTAAAAGCAAACTGTGGCAAAGTATCAGTTCTGAATTTCTTTGGGTTACTGCTGGAATACTCAACCTTAAAATACATGCTTGAACAACTGGGTGAACACTTGGAGGGGCTGATGCGTGGCAAAACGTGGCACCTTTCCTTCGTGCTGGGACATCTAAAATTTAGCCATGTACGAAGGCTTTCACAAGAGGTCTCAATGTGATAGCAAAGAAAAGGCTTACATTTTGACAAGATTTTATTTTCTCCAAGTTTTCATATTCTCCTTATACATTTTTAAGATTTAAATGTTCACGCTTTCAGTTTGGTTAGGCCACCTTCAGTCCCACTTCTTAGACAGTAAGACACACGATTTACTCTCCAGGGTTTACTTGTGAATAGTCATTAAGGCAAGACCCTCTTCCTCATCAACTAGTCCTCCTTTTGACTTTACCTAGGTATTGCCTTTCTAGTTCTCCAGTATCTTCTCTTAACTATTTCTGAGTTATTCCTTACCTCCAAATTCCCACCTTGCAAACAATAAGTGCTCAATAAATGCTTTTATAAATAAATTTGATTTTGAGAGTTTTTTCTGTATAGCATGCTCCCTCACCTTGACTTTTCTCTTCTTAGATCATTCATATCCCCACAGGTGGTTCCAAACCTTATCACTTGAGATGACAGTTAAACAGAGGGAAAGGATCTATGATCTCATGATCCTCTTTGTAAGTGTAAAAAAAAAAAAAAGAAAAAAAGAAAAAAAGCAAGTGGAAAAAGCCTTGAACAGTTGGTAAGAATTTTGGAATCAGCAGACTATGAATTTAAAGCAGAGATTCTGGGGGCGCCTGGGTGGCTCAGTTGGTTAAAGCTTAAAGAAAAGCAGAGGAGAGATCATTTGATCATTTCTCCTTCCCCTAATAAAATGATCCAGAAAACAGTGAAATCACCAGTTTTATGAAGATCCTACCACTAATTATAAAAAACTAACACGTGAATGAACACCGAGTAAGGAAAGGAAAATGAAGCTACCTTACTCAGTTCTGTCATAGTCTTATTATATTTTTATTTGGTTCTGTGTGTTTCTACAGCAATAGGATTTTAAACTGCTACCTCAATCCACTGAAAAATAAACATCCTACAAGTCTTTTTTTTTTTTTCTGGAGTAAAAAACAATGAGATGCTTGTTCACAATAGAAGAAACTATCTAAAATCTATTTAGTTTTGTCAGAGAGAATGTCATAAAACAGAAGCCAACATTTCATACGAGCTGGCTTAATAAAATTAATAGATTAATTGTATGTATTAATTAACAGAATTAATATAATTCTAAAAGCCCACAAACTTATCCCTGTAAGGACTATGGTGGCTGAATACTGTGAGTAATTGAAGGGCAAACTAAATTAGGGGTAATGAATCCCTGCATCATCATATCAATCATTTCTATTTTATAAGAGCACTTTGTCAAACTTAAAACAAATCACAAGAGGTCATTATTTGGTCAGCAACACCGCATCAAACCACCAATTACTCTGATTTTGCAGTCTGCTCAAAACATGTATTTGTACACCTCAACTTTAAGTGGAATGTCTACTGATATATAGAATCTCCAAGACAGAAGTCAAGTTTTAGAAAATTATAGTCCAATTATGCATTAAGGAAATGCAAATGCCATAACATAGGAACTAGCCAAATTATAGGCCCTGTTTCTGGAACGCTGAAAGTCATTGCTATAATGACCCTCCTAACACCGTTAAGAACTCCAGTATGATGACCACTCCCAGAATCCCAAACCGTTTTGATAAAATTTAATCTCTTGTAAAAAAGCCCCAGTGAGCACCCCTAGGCCAACTTTTGCAAATCTGATGGAGTCTGGGCATCAATTATGCCCCGCAGAGTGCTCTCTGCTACCCTCTTTAGCGCTTGAAAATTTCCAAGTCTTTTGTAAAGAGAAATGGGAGCAGTCTGCGGAATATACCGACAAGGTGTAGAGATCAATCCCGCCTGGAGCCACAGCAAACGCAAATCTTAAAAGAAAAGCAGAGGAGAGAAAAACAGGCTTTAGGGGTAAAGCATCCACATGGATGTGATGGGTTTTTTGTTTTTAAGTTTTATTTATTTAAGTAATCTCTACACTCCACGTGGGGCTTGAACTCACAACCTCAAGTTCAAGAGTCGCACAGGCTCCTCTGACTGAGCCAGTCAGGCATGCAAGAGGCCACCTGGAGACTTCCTATCTACTAGGAGACCAGAGGAACTGCTACTGGCCGGAGTCCAGGCACGCCCCTGAAGAAGAAACAGCAGAGACCCCACACACAGCACCCCGACAAGCTATTTACAAGAGAAAACTGAAGCCTGAGACTTTAACATCCAGATCAGCAGTTCTTCAAATGTAAGAGATTCTGTGCTAAGGTAATAAAACGATAGTAAATGTTCCTTGAGTGCTCAGGCTTTAGGCACTTTTCGTACAGTAATTCACCTAATACTGGTGACCCTGCAAGGTAGGTGTGACCACCATCCCCACTGACCAAGGAGGAAACTGGAACATAGGGAGACTGGGAGCGGAGTGGACATCTGGTCCGGGGGATCTGGCACTGGCATCTGTTCTTACCTGCTAAGTGACAGGGCTTCTCAAAAGAGGCTGTTACAGTCCCAGAATCTACCAATGGTCGGGGGACCCCATACAGCAAAGCAGAAGCATGAACTCACTGGAAATAGTATTTTGTGCTCTCTGCCTTTTATTTATTTCTGTTTGACTATAACAAGTTCCCTCTTCGTAAATTGGCCTGGGAAAGCACCTAAGGTAGTGATAAGAATCCAATGTTACATCACCTTCCCTTCATTGGCTGGATTTTTCTATTTGAACAGTTGGTAAGAATTTTGGAAATCAATAGACTGGATGTAAACAGAGACTCTGGGGATGCCTGGGTGGCTCACTTGGGTAAGAGCCCAACTCTTGGTTTTGGCTCAGGTCATGATCTCATGGTTTGTGAGTTCAAGCCCTGCATCAGGCTCTGCGCTGACAACTCAGAGCCTGCTTGGGATTCTCTCTCTCTCTCTCTCTCTCTCTCTTTCTCTGCCCCTCCTCTGCTCACACACTCTCTCTCAAAATAAATAAACTTAAAAAAAAATGTTTTAAAAGCAGAGACTCTTGAATCAAACAGGCCTGGATCCAAATCCAGGCATATTACCTATCAGTTGTTAAACCTTAACCAAGTTAGCCAACTAAGGTTAGTTAGACCTTAGTCTCCTCCTTCATAAAATGGAAATAACTCCCTGGGTTGGTCTACTGCCAGTCGGAAGAGCACTGTAAAGCCCTTGGTGCATGTTAGTCATTATTAATTACATTCCACTTCATAACTACAAAATCAGTCAGAGGATGTGGCCTCCTTGGTCTCCGCAGACTGCAGCCCAACAGAATGAGACCTCCATGGCCAGAGCCCGCCCCTCATTCACTCCTGCCTGGATCATACCCAATCGCTGACCTAGAACATCTAGGAGGCTGGGAACAGCTAGAAGGCTGGGAACACTTCTCACTTCTAAGTTATAGTCCTTCAAACTACATGGGAAAAAACATAGCAAGTTCAAGTATCGTAACTAATCCACAAGCTCAAGAAACGTGCCTTAAACGCTTTTTTCTTTGACTACAATAGCAAAATGGACAATTTTCTCATGGATCAAGTTTATATACAGATTATGTGTATATTTATATCTATATAAATGTATTTATCCATGACCATGCTGTCTATATGGGGGGATGTATTACAAATACCAAATGAATATACATATATATCTATAGTGTATCTACTAGCTTGGTCCCTGACACGTGGTGGAAAGCACCCAAAAGAGATGGGTGCTATAAATAATAGTTCCCTTTTCCTTGGATTGAGAGGAAAGATTGGTGCCGAATGGTGAGGCACCTGACTGAGCTGGAGACACAGAGTAAAACTAGAAAATAATGATTAAAAGCTTCCAAACTAATCCTGACATTCCAATTTGTGACATTACTCACAAAGGAAGCGCCATTTATCTCTGCCATCCTTGAGCACTCCTTTCTGAATTCCTCTCCTCTTTTCCTAGAAGCCTACAACCTAACACTCTCTTAAATCTGTCAGCCCTTTCAGGTAGCAGGTACCTCCTTCCTCCCAGATGGGATCAAAACGCCCATCTTCCAGGGTTCACTGCCAGGAGATCAGGGGAAAGCAGGAATTCAAGGTGTGAATGAGGCTGGATCCTCCCAGGAAAGGTTTGCAAGATAAAGGGGATTTTCAAATGTCTACCTTGGGGCAGGCCGGGGCAGAAGGGTGGGAGGCACAGAACCCATCTGGTGATGTGGGAATCCTCTCCTTCAAGGTCTCCCCAAGTCCCTCAGCTTTCCAGGGTTATACACATGAACTCAAACAACTTGGGAGCCCTCTGCCATCCTCACACTTCTCCCCCAGTATGAGGAGTATGCTTTAGGACTTCCCTGCCACCCCCCCCCCCGGCCCCCCGCCCCATATGAAACACAACCAAACTCACTGCCTGGACAGCCAGTAGGAGCCCAATTGTTTGTAGTCACTAAACAGGAATCACAGATCTCAGAATACAGTGGGTTTCCAGAAGAAGGAAGTTCCCACTGCGGTTCCCAAAGCAGAGCAAACTGCTGTGACAAAAACTCCCGATGAGAGTTCAGGTGCTCTGGACTGTTTACAGTCCTGTAAGAGATCTCCCACTTTGTTGTTCTTGAAAATTCGGTTATCCCAGGCTTGGACCGAGTTTAGGATAGGATATAAGTAAAAAACAAATAAGTAAAATTAAATTAAATTAAACTAAACTAAATTAAATTAAAAACATGGCTCCGTCAGGTTGTTAAACTCCAAGCTGACAGGAAGTCTGACTGTAAAGGAAGTTGACCAGAAGGACGGGAGAATTGCTGAAAACCTAAAACGTGTCTAATTAGGTTTGGTCTTCTGTAGTACAGTGGATACACTGTGGTCTGCTGTCTAGTTTAAAGCCATGGGTGGTAGGAAATACAGCCCTTGCTGTGATGAGGGATCTCAACTGGCTTAAACACTCTGTTTCTAGATTATGCTCATTCCCTGTTCTAAAAACTCAACACCATTCACAGCCCATCGTCTCTTGAGGAATAGCAGGCAAAGAGAAAATTTTACAAATCTGAAAAATTTAGAGTCTAAAATTTTACGGAACCTAAAATTTAAAAGTTCATCTGCTTCCACCGTGGTGTCCATGTCTCAAGCAATCACTCCAGTTTGAAGCCCACTAGCTTGCCCACCCGCCACGGAGGACTGAGGGCAAAGGCCAAATCCTGCTCCTGGAGGTAGCACTTAGCAGGTAAAAGGAGGTTCTTGAACTGAATTCAGGGTCTTTGGAACACCACTAGTGGTGCCTAAAAAAGTTTGCGCATGCAATGTTTCAAATCTGAAATCTACGTTTTCTCTCAGTTTAGTTTATCAAGGTCAGTTGATACACCCTTCTGGACCAACTAATTTCCTCCACCTTCACCCTATCTAAATTCTCCAGAGAAGTCTTTAGAAAGGCATCCTGATTAACTAGTATAATACAGTGAAGGATCAATCAAGAGAGGTAAAAATAGGCTCAACAAATAAAGTTCTAGCATGTGACAAACCCACAGATTGCCAGCCTATAGGTTTGTTCCCAAGATTTGCAACACAGGGGAACCACGTCTCAATTCCTGCATTAATTCTGCTTTTGAAATGGCAGCTAAGATGCCACAAGGTAACCTGAAACTTAACTTTCTATTAAATAATTGGAGTTTTGACTGGCCTGGGCCAAGGCAGAGCCAGCTTTAAACAGTCTCACATACAACAAGCAGTCCTATTAGAAAAAGGGACTCTTACCTGCAGTGACAAGAGGGTGGCCTGTTAGGTAACATTTGTTTGGGGAGCCAGATTCTAAAATCAAGATGATTCAAGGATTTAAATTTTTTTTGTTGTTTTTTTTCTAATTTTTTTTTAAATGTGTATTTATTTTTGACAGAGACAGAGACAGAATGCGAGGGGGTTAGGGGCAGAGAGAGAGGGAGACACAGAAGCAGAAGCAGGCTCCAGGCTCTGAGCTGTCAGCACAGAGCCCGACGCGGGGCTCGAACTCACGAGCTGTGAGATCATGACCTGAGCCAAAGTCGGACGCTCAACCGACTGAGCCACGCAGGCGCCCCAAAGGATTTAAGTTTTAAATGAATGGTAACCACTTTCTCATTTGGCAGCAAATACTTCTCTTCCTGTTTCCTGGGTCAGATTTAATAGATAGTGAGCTGACATACATGTGGGTTTACAGCAATTTAGAACACTTCATTTGCATAATGATTGCAATAATAACACGCAAGAGTTAAGAATACAGATTTCTTTCCCAAAATGACTGCTGCAAACCATTAAGTATATCACCTTTTAACTTTCCTTATTTTGATCTGGTTTTAATACTTCATGAGGCCAAAATCTTGCCAATGCAACTACTTGCCAAGCGGAAAATGGATTAATTTATAAAGATTCCTGGTACCAAAGCCAAAATAGTAGGTGCTCAATAACTGCTTCCTGAATGAATGAAAAAAGTTACACACTTAATGTTACTGACATTTACTTTTTCCACCAATCTGAATGGGAGAGCAACTACTCCTATAGTAGAAAAAAGGAAGGCAGCCACAGCTAACATTAAAAATCAGGGAAATATCCTGATTTAAACAAGGCAGTTAATCCTAATAGCTCCAGATAACCATTACAAAAAAGACTTGTTACAGTTGCTCTGGCTGTTAAACCCATGACTCCCTTCACGTTTATTGAAGTTTGATGGATTCTCTCTTTAAAAGAGTAGCCCTCCTAAATTAAAAATAAGACTGGCGATTTTTTCAATAATGCATAAAATGCTTGTGTTTGTTTGTTTTTTCTATTAATCAGACAGATTGAATATCCCTTCTCCCTTCCCACACTAAGCACCTGAATGAAAGCTGGTTTCCCAGTGCTAACAACATCTGACTTCTCAAAGGCAAGGTCAGGAACAACTGCATGTGCCCCACAGACAGGCTGCTCTCCTTTTCCGCTGGGACACTATAAGGTGTGACTGGCTCCTAGTGAAGTCAATGAAACAGACACGGAGGATGTGCACCACCAGCTCCAGACTCTTTCCACTACTCTATTTCCTACTTGCAGAATTCCTGAAAAGTATTTCTAGAAGTAATATGGGTTAAAGTCAAACACGTGCAACTGAAGACACCTTTGTCACAAGCTCACAAAGGTGCCTGAGTATGTCTTTTAGGGAGCTAATGCTCACATCTTTGGTACTGGAGAGAGACACAGTCTATAAAAGCTTTAGCAACAAAACTATGACATTTAGAATATAAACCTTACTATGTTGTGTGCAAATAAAAAAGACTAAAGTTACAAATCTCTATCATCTATCTAAGCAGAGGAACTGTTCTCTGAGGCAGGAAGAATGCTGTATTTTCATGTAAAGAGAACAGCTATGAAAATGTAGGAGGGGCTGTGCTAAACTAAGCCTTTTAAAATGTACCATGTGATCTCCATGAGCACTAAGAAGCCGCACCAGTAAGTGGATCATCTTAGATCACAACAGCTATGCAGGAGGAGGGGAGATGGAAACTACCCTTTGCTTTTACCACAGCCATTCCAGGGAATTAGAGTGAACTTCTTAAAGCAACCATCACAACCGCTACCATAACCCCTCCCCACCCCACAAAACCAACAAAAATCAGGAACTTCACGTGAGTAAAAATCACAAATTCCATGATTGTTAATCCTTGGATGCATTCATTTTTCAATGACCCACTTATGAACACTCTCAAGAAGTAAAAAGAGTAAATGCATTTAAAGTTCTAGGGTCTTGGTTTGTTGAGAAACTTGCAACGTTAGAAGAGAATCAAAGCATCGGGGTGTGAGTATTCTCAAGAAGTCTAGAATAAGATGGTCAACGGTGGAGTTCTTGCAATACCACTTGAGGAGTCTGGCCAATATTAAGGTTAGATAGCCTGTGTTCATAATTAAGTAATAGTGACTGAAGCTGAAGGCATACATTTCCTGAAGATTAATGACCTAACAGCATTTCCTGAAGATTAATGACCAGCCAAGAGGAGGTGACTGCCTAAAGCAGTGCCTTGGGCCACTAACCCCAGCCGGTCATTAATCCCCAGGAAATGCCCTGGACCTCAAGGTTACAGTGATTTTAATAAATACAAGAGGAAAAAGTTTAATATCAGCTTTCTACAGAAACTCAACATTTGTATCATTCTTAGAATGCTCAGACCGCATAAGGTGACTTCTATAGGAATCACTAGAGTTCCCTTAAACTTCTTAATCCTGGTTAAAAACTTACTTTAACCTAAGTGAAAAGCAGGCATGTTAATACGTGAACAACTTTTTGTAGTGTTTTAACTACAAGGAACTCAGCTATAATAATGTTTTGCATAATAACAATCAGCCAACATATGGACACTCAAATCTATTTTTAATTGTAATCTATATTTACGTGACAGTAACTCAAGAAAAATAAATGAATCAGTATTCAGGTTTATAGAACTGATTTATCTCACTCAGTTAAAACAAGACTGTGACAGAGCAACTGCATTCCTTAGACCAAAACAAAACCGACCGGAACAACTCCCTCCTCCCATCTTTTGAATCTTAACTCGATTCTATAGGACACTGATGTCAAGAAACTAGCAGACTGACTCCAGGAGGCAAACTGTTTCATTATTATTCCAAGCAGATATATACTTTAATATTAAACTTTCTCAGGCTTTTCACTCCTCAATTAATCAGGTGCCACTCTAAACCAGGACATTTTAAGGGTCTTACTTTATCAGAAGAATGTGAACATTTATTTTTGCTCTCAAAGAAAAAGCAAACCCAGATTCTCCAAAGAAGAATTCTCCTCTCCGCCCTTACAACTCCATAAAACCACCTCCTGGTCTGTCGGAAATGTACCACGCACATAGAAGTACAGAAAGACACATAGCCGGCAGGTCTTGTGTATTTTAGAGAACTTTGCTGTTTATATTAAATTCATTCGCAGCCCCTTTCTCTGTTGGCCTTGATGATTAGCTGGTAAACCTCTGAAAGGGTCAGACTGTCCAGAACTGGAATTTCCACTTTGGAAAAAGCACAGAGGTACCTGACATCTGTTTCTTGAAGGGCCTGCACTACACCTCCAGACTTACAGTCGAAATTCCTACTTCTGCATGATGGCAGGGAGGTCAGAGTTGTAAAACCTCCAGTGGCTACTCCTGCCTGCAGAATAGAGCACAGTCCCCAAAGACCTCTTGTTTCTGGCTCCCAGAGAAGAGTATTCCAAAGATGAGTACAATTTTAGTAATATGAATATATTCCTCTAGGAAAAATAATAATAAGCATCCGTTCAAGTCCTCAATCTCAACCTGGAATTTGGTACTGCTGAGAATTAACTAATATTAATATTGAAACAGTTCCCTAATCCTTGATGAGGACTCTGAAGTCCAGAGAGGTAAACTGATTTGCCCCAAGGCTCAGCTTCTGGGCTACAACTTCTTAACTTTGGATGTCCTTGCCACACTACTGCGCAGTTTGTCTTAAATAAATATCTATATTCTTAAGTGTTACCTGCCCCCTAGATAGTGAGCCCCATGGAGCTAGGGAGAGGCAGTGAAGTTTGTTGCCTAGGTGCTACCCACTACCGGGCAGAGAGCCTGGCTGGTAGTGCTGATCCCCCTTCCTTCTATTAACAAGTGACTTTATTTTATGGAAAGTGCACCCCAAACATCACTTTACATTCAGCTACCTATTACAGTATAAACTGGCACTGGATTACCAATCTCTCCACTCCCCGCCCACTTACAGGAAGTGGGCTTGGCACGTTTTCTTTTTTCTTTTTTATAACCGTTTTTGTTTTAATCTTTGTAAGCTATGGCGAATATGCAAGAGTATTTTAATGGTTACTTTACTCAAATATATTTTAAGTAATTGCTTCCTTTATATGCGCGGTATTCCTACACCGTGCCATATTAAACTCATGCATTCAATGGAGAGTCAGGCTGCCTCCAACCCTTTTGTTCTGAGAACTTTGAAGTTTTAGCCTTACAGCTCAGCATTGAATGTTAGGGACCTTGGCTTCTCAACATCTTTTAAGGTTAGGCATAAACTTTCCTGAAAAGCACAAGAGTTAAGCTCCTAAGGGTGAAATCAAACCAAATCAAATCTGATTCAGTATATTTAGTACTTTTTAAAACTCCTCCCCGCCCGGACCCAGACCTGCGTTAGCAGGAGTTAGTCCAGAAATGGTACCAAAGAAACATTTCATGCATAGAGTTTGGTTTGGTTACCTGGGTGGGGGAAACAATAGCAGGTGAAACTACTGTGGGAGAATTGGTGCTTCTGTGCCCATTGGCTTCTGGAAGAAGAGGCAGGGGGTCGTGTTTCACGGAAACCACCACCACCGCATCCACAGGCTCCGAGGGGCGAATACAAAGTCTTTTGGGGGAAGAGGGGCCGCAGATATCCCCAGACCCGAACACCGACTCGTACAGAGCGCGCTTGGGCGCAGCCTCAGATTTCACGTCGGGCCCGACCTGGCTGTCTTTGGGGAGGATATAGGTGTTCCCCAGCGAGGGCGGCTGGGGGCGGTGGTGGTGGGAGGGATGGGTGGGGGGGTGGTGGGAGTGGTGGCGAGCCGCCCCGTTTAGAGCCTCCGCGTAGCAGCCCTGCGGGGCGGGCGAGCCCAGTTTGGTGCCGATGCCCGCGATGCTGTTGAGCGTGGCGATGGAGACGGCGCCGATGCAGTGGTTGGTGTAGGTCTTGGAGAGCTTGGCCGCCTTCGAGAGCATCTGCATCCTGGTGCCCAGCAAGTTCTTGCCGATGGCTTTGTTCTCGTACCAGGTCACATCGCCCTCGCTGCAGTGGTCCCGGGGCCGCTGGAAGAACGCCTTGCAGAGGGGGTTGCGCTTCGACAGGTACTTGACGAAGCTGGCGTAGGGGCAGAACTCGGTGCCCGTCTCGTACATGCGGGGCAAGTTCTCCTCGTCGCTGCTCTCGGCACGCTTCTTGCTCCACGACGACGAGCGCGACTTATGGTAAGGCCCGAGGGACTTAAAGTAGACGAACTTGCGGCCGTCCTCATCCATAGCCAGCCCAAAGGAGTCCTCCTCCAGCTCGCGCTGGTTCTCGCGGCCGCGCGTGCAGAAGTACATGCAAGTCTCGAACCAGACCTTGTTGAGCAGCCCGAAGGGCGTGTTGGTGCTGAAGACGCTGGAGGTGTAGAGCTTGCGCAGGTCGGCACGCGTGATGGCTTGCTTCTGCACCACGGGCCCGGCGCCCTGCTCCTCGAGCTTGCGGATGACCGCAGCCAGCGTCAGGTTGGCGCTGCGCAGCTCGGGGTCCTTGGTGAGGTCGAGCGTGCGGCAGTACGGGGGCTCGTTGAGGTAGCGGTTGAGGGAGCTGCGGATGCTGATGAGCGACGACTTGCTGTAGAGCTGGCCGCTCTTGGAGCGGGCCTCGGCGTAGAAGGAGCGCAGCACGCGGCACAGCGCCCCCTTGTCCATGGTCTCGAAGTCCGGGCTCTGCGCCTTCTCGCTCAGGTACTCCCGGAAGATGCGCACGGCGTAGCGGGTGGCCAGCCGGGTGTTCTCGCTCAGCCGGGCCCGCTCGGGGCGCTGCAGCACGTCGGGGTCCAGCTCGGCGCTGTCCCCGGGCGGCCCGCCGCGGGCCCGGGGCGCCAGCAGTCGCGGCGGCGCCTCGGGCTCCAGCGCGGCGCTCTGGTCCATATTGATCATATGGACCGGCTCGGGCTCTAACTCCTCCCCGGCCGAGTCCTCGGGCTCCAGGGGCTCGTCCCAGTCCAGCCCCATCTCTTCCTCCTCCTCTTCCTCCTCCTCGTCCTCCTCCAGCCCCCCACCTCCGTCCTCCTCCTCCTCGTCCCCCGTTATCTGCACCTCTTGGATCTCGTCGTCCTCCTCCTCTTCCTCCTCCTCTTCGCCCGCGCTGCAGTAGTGCGGGCGGCCGTGGCGGCGGCCGCGGCCCCCAGCACCGCGCTCGCCCTCGCCCCGCTCCCCATTGTTCTCGGCGGCGGCGGCGGCGGCGCTGGCGCTGCCGCCCGCGCTGGTGTTACAGTCCCCGCTGCCAGGCATTCTCGCCATATTGCCGTCTCTCTGCCAGTCCTCGGGCAGGGCGCATGCGCTATATTGGACCGCAGCGCTGAGAGCTTTTGTGTTTAATGACCTTCAGCTACCGGGAGGCAAAGCCGGGCTCTTAAAGGAGCCGCGCTCCAATTGTCAGTTCGGAGCGCTACTCCGGAGGGGCAGCGGCGCGCAGGGGATGGAGGGGAGGCGGGGGTAAGTTAGGCAGGGAGAGGGTAAGGACGGAGGCTGACTGGACCCTCTTCCTCCCCCACCCCTCTCCCCACTCCTAAGAAAACTTTAACGGGGGGGGGGGGTGAAGAAAGGGGAGGGAGAGCTGTCGGTGGGGGTGAAACACTCCCAACTTACCCTCTGGCGGAGTGGCGCGCGGGCCCGGGCGGGAGAGAGGGAGGGCCGGCGGGAGGGCGGGGCGGTCTCGCTTCTCTAAGTAATGCCCGAGGAGCAGTGCCCCTTCCACTGCCCCCTCATTGCCCCCCGGAGCCGGGGGTTCGGGGAGGCGGCAGAGCCGGGCTGGCCGCGGGTGCTGCTCGGAGAAGCCGGGTCTGGGGCCGCCCGGAGCGGAGCAGGCAGGTTAATGAGCAGGGTGGAGGAGGCACGGCGAGGCCCCGCACCCTCTCTGCGCCCGCGGCCAGGGCGCAGCGGGCGAGGCTTGGGAGCGGGATGGGGCTGGCGGCGGCGGCTCCCCCACCTACTTGCTGGCGGCGAGGCGCGGGGGCCTGGGGCCAGCCGCACGGCTCCCAGCTCCCTTTCCGACTCTTGCAAAGGAGCGAAACACGCCCCACGTCAGCCTCATCCCTTTCGACTTTTCCAACGGCCTCTTTTAAGCTGTCATTAAAGACCCGGGGCGCTCCCCGTAGGTCTAGGGCAAGTCTGCGCCGGTCCCGCCAGCCTGGGGAAGGAGCAAGAAAGAAAGACTGGGAGGGGCGGGTGGGAGGGGAGACTCGGGGAGAGGCGCTCCGGACCCCAGGGACCCCTCCCCGCACGCTTAGGCCGCCGCCCTCCGGGCCTCGGAGCACACTGACACAACTCCCTCTGGCGAGGCGCTCCACCTGGTTGGAGCTAGAGCAATGCCGATCCCTAAGGCCCGTCGGCGGGCGGGCGGAAAAAGTGAACTTGGGTCTCGGCCGCCCCCGCCGCCGCCACAATTCCGGCAATTTGGATCCCGAGCGCGCTCTTGTTCCAAGTTTGCCAACCGCCATTCTTTCGCCCTCGGGGCTGCGCTGCCTCCGGCGCACGGGGGCGGATACCTCCGAAACTGGAAAGGCGGCCAAAGAGCTCGCCGGGTCCCGCTTTCCCATAGGAGACACTGTCCCACTTCCAGCCGAACGCCCGCCCCCGGCGCGCCCAGACTCCGGGCGCGTCCTAGCGTCCCCGCCTCCCTCTCTCCCGGCCCAGGGGCAGCGCCCCCAGAGCTGCGGGAGACCTCGGTTGTTTTCTTTGGCGGCACAACCCCTTCCATGTCGAGCTCGCACGGCATCCTAATTTTCTCCTCCTCGGGCAGCCCAAGTGTCCCCTGGCGCTCCGCCAGCTCCAAGTCCCGGGGGCTAAGGGGAACCAACGGAGACGAGTCCCAGCAGCGCGACCCCAGGGCGCGCAGACCCTGCTGTGAGGCAGCCTCTCTGTCCCCTCCAGGGCGTCCTCGAATTTGCCCTCGAGACCGAATTCTAGGCACTAGGGTTGTAGACTTGTCAATTGCCGGTTCCCCCCTCCCGGACTCCCCCGTCTTGCTTTCTGGGCAGCTTATAACTTTACGCATCAATAGAAACCCATCCGTCAACTTGTAATTTAAAAAAAAAAAGAAGGGAGGGGCACTAGGTCTCTGGGCCGCGTGGGCGTCTAAGTGGGAATTGACTCTCTTCTCCAGCAATCTGTGTTCGCCCTCCGCGTGTTTCCTCGACCCTGTACGCGGCAGAGCTTTGGGGAAATTGCGTCAGGTGTGAACAAGCTGGGGCTAGTCCGTGCCTCCCGGGCCCCCTCCCGTTCCTCGGGCAAACAGACACACGACACACGCTCTCATGCGTCCTGTTGTCCGCAGAGAACCGTCCGGGGAGGTGAGGAGTTCGGTGGTTGCACTCTTCGGGAATCATCCCCGAGGTGCTGCCGGCTTTGTCAAAAATGCTCAACGTCCCCGGAAATGTGTAGGAAGGCGTTTGTTTGTTTCCCAGAGCTCAGGGCACTAGGCAGCTAAGTTAGTTGCACGCGCGACCCGCGCACACACCAGTCGCACTGCGCTACTTCCGGACGGCTGGCCCTTTGTCCCGGGATGCTCCCAGTTTTCCGGCCTCCCGAACAATCGGTTAGGGAATTTCAGCAGTGTTGAAACCTCAGGTGGGCGTCCAGCAAGTTACCTACCAGGGGCTGCTCTCCCGTGGCCCTCACGGCGAACGCAGTGCGCCGAGGGGCTGAGCTGGGGACACTGGCCCACGTTCCAGCCCCGGTGCAGAGCACTTTTGCAGTCGAGCTCCCCTTCACCCCCCCACCCCCCACCTCCCACCTCCGCCAGCTCCCCTCCCTGTTGGGCGAGCTGCTTTGAATTGCTCGCAGTTTGCCGGAGGCGGTGTGCTGGGTTGGACGCTCCGGGAAACAAAGCAACCAAAAACAGCTCCCAGTTGACGTCAACTTATTTCCAGAAAAGAAAATAGTTTTGTGCTCCCAGGACAAAATACCCCCCAGGGCAGGTCTCTACCAGCAAAAGCCAGAGGGGAGAGGGCGATGGTGGGCAGTAGCAGAACCAAAGAACCCCAAGTGCAAATAAATTTTTAACGGACTTAGCAAAGCAACAGTTTCAGATGCTGCTTGAAGGGTTTGCAAACAACGGGCAGGACCCTCGCAGACCTTAGGTGTGAAAAACACACCTTGGAAAGTATGCCTTGGCTTGATTTTCTGGCAACTGTGAATCTGCTTCGTGGCACCAGCTCCTGAAAACCTACCAAAATCCTTTGCCCATTAATGATTCTTCATCAAATATTGGGAAAGACCTCTTTAGGTTAGAATCTACAGTATTTTTTAGGAAGAACATCCAGAAAAACCCTTCTCAACCGCCACCAAAAACAAACAAACAAACAAACAAACAAACAAGTTGCTTAATTTTTAAAACCCAGTAACACAAAACTACAGTTGAGTTTATAAAGGAGTTCAACTCCAGGTTTAGTAAATGATTCCTTAAAAACATCCTGTGGCACCATCCATTCATTCAGTACCAAACTGAGAGAATCAAAAAGGCTTTGTTATTATTCTGGTAAAGAGGCAACAGGGTCTGTCTTCTGCCTATCAGCTCAGTTGGGATTCCTCTACTTAGATTCTGCCTTATCATAAAATCCATTGAAGTCACCCACCAATTTTAACTGGATAGCTCCTTTATAAGGATGATTTCTTTATTTCTTGTGCAGAATGCATAGCTTCTTTATATCAAATTATCCCAGTATTGTATGAAACATTTATTGCAATTATTTCACTGTCAGAATTCATTACTCTAAAAGCTATGGTAAGATGTTTCTATCTTCGCCAAGATACTCCACATTTTCTATCTCTTTCATAATCATTAAAAAGTACCATCTATGTATTTGTGCTGCTCCATTTCTTAGATTACTTGCAAGTGGTGACATTATTTTGGAAGGAAAAACTCCAAATGTCTCCCCCTCATTTTACAACCCACTACTCCCATTTCATGGTCACACTTGATGAAAGGTTATATACCATACAGACACACATTCTGCTCTTCCTCCTTTTTGCTTCCGACCTACTGAGCTGCATCTATTATATCACTGGTGTAGTTGCTTTTTATCTGCCTGTTTCCTCTGCTACACTGATATACCTTTGTAGTTTAGGCTGGAGCCTGGGCCATGGTGAGCACCCCAGTCAATGAATGAAGATCTCCATTTAGTTAAGTCTATATTTATTTATTTTTATTTATTTCTTAAAATATTTCTCTTTTTTAAAAAATGTTTATTTATTTCTGAGAGAGAGAGAGAGAGAGCAAGGCAGACAGAGGATCCAAAGCAGGCTCCACATTGACAGCAGAGAGCCTGACGCGGGACTTGAACCCACAAGCCATGAAGATCACAACCTGAGCTGAAACCAAGAGTGTGATGCTTAAATGACTGAGCCACCCAGATGCCCCTAGTTAAATCCATATTTAGCAAGAAACTTCTTGGTAAAAAATCTTAAAATATCATGGATCTGAATTTCTACATTAAAAATCAGGACGAGGGGCGCCTGGGTGGCTCAGTCAGTTGAGTGTCTGAACGGCTCAGGTCATAATCTCACGGTTCGTGGCTTCAAACCCCGTGTCGGGCTCTGTGCTGACAGCTCAGAGCCTGGAGCCTGCTTCCGATTCTGTGTCTCCCTCTCTCTCTGCCCCTCCCACGCTCATGGTCTGTCTCTGTCTGCCTCTCAAAAATAAAGAAACATAATAAATTTTTTTTTTCAAAAAAATCAGGACGAAACAGCAACTGCAAGGAAACATTATTATTTGCAACTTAAAATATATGTGAAGACTGCTCTGGTTTAATGTTTTCCTGCCATAATTTACCCTCTGGTACAAACATACTGTAGGAAGTTATTGCAGAAGTAGAGTGAGGAATGGAGGTATCCATGTATTAAAAGAGGTGGATTGGGAGGATTTAAATTGATAAATTCAAGAAGTTTTGTGGGCTCTTGGGGGCAGAGACCAGAAAAAGCATTTAGTTCATTACTCTCAAGCCATGCTTTCTTGATTTGATTACTTAACAATTCATACAATACTATGGAGTTTAAATAGTTATTCAAATTGAAGCCATTCTGATATATCCTTGTTTCAAAATTTCACCGTTAATTTCTGTTGAATTCACTTGAAAATCATCTTGAGCAATATGTTTTGAACTCAAATGAAACAAGGACCCGTGTACTCTAACTCTACAAAGTGGAAGAAAAGAAAAATAACTCCACAAGAGCACAGAAACTATGTCTTATTTCTTCCTGCATCTCTGGTTCATTTTCAATACAGTTCCTTAGCATATTTTAGCAGAGTGGTTGGCGCATAGTAGACATTCAGTAAACACACAAATATTTATACGTGGGGAGAAAGCTAACCTCAACAAAAGGTTGTGGTGCGGAGTGGTTAAAACTTCATCTTTGAAACAGGACTGCATGGGTTTGAATCCTAGTTTGGCCTTCCCAGTTGCCTTTACATTTTTTTTTTTACTATTTTTGAAGATTCTACTTCTTTTACATAATCTCTGCACCCAACGTGGAGCTCGGACCTACAACCAACCCTGAGATCAGGAGTCGCATGTTCTACCCACTGAGCCAGCCAGGTGCCCCATCTAGTTGCCTTTTTAAAAAATATGTTGGTTCTTTCATTATTTTATGATCTGGATTGTAGTTAATAGCCCCTACTGCATAGGATTATTGCCAAGAATTAAATGAGTTAAAATGAGTGAAGTACATAATACAGTGTCTGGAACACTAGTAAGTGTTCAACTGTTAGCTCATATTTGTTAAGGCTGTATCTTCCAGGTTTGAGTGTAAAAAAGGAAAGCAAGGCCAGAAGGGCTCACAAAGGTTAAGCCACTTGCCCAATGTCTCCCAGACCTCTATAGGGCACGAAAGCTTGGCTTTGTAGCTCACACCTTAGTCACTTGACCACATACAGCCTCTAGGAACCAAAGAATGAAAGAAAAAAAAGTCTTCAGAGGAACAGTTTCGTACCATTAAAATACTCCTGTGTGTCATTTGATTTGGGAATCAAATTTTGCAAAGCCAGAAGAGTACTGAAGCGGAGTCCTAAGCTTGGATTGTGAGCAGAGCAGACATGCCCTAGGAAACATCTTTGTCACTTGGTACCTAAAACACTAGCACTATTTTCCTGGGCTTTTAGAGGTAGCAACCCATCTGGGTCTTAGAAGAAATGACAGTCAAGAATTTTAGAGGCAGAAGGAATGCCCACAAACCCAACCAGACTAGAATGAGGTGTTTTCTCTTGAAACCCTGGGCTGTTCTGCATAAATCTCCTGGGGACAAGGAGGGTACTACCTATTTTTATCTTTGATGCTTTGTCAAAAAACAGGTCAGAGTGAACTTAACACAGTGATTGACAGGAGTAGAATTTTTAGTTTCTAAGTGCTGCCTGGTAACTGTAATTCTTGATCTTTCTACCTAATAATCACCTCCAGTCCCTAGGCTGTTTTTAAAACAAGTAATGTATGTGGAGAATGTAGTTTTCCATAAGTAAATTGTGGTTTTTGTGGAGCTTAAAAGTTTGCTCTTTGTTATAACAATGTGATGATGAAACTTCACCTGATTAATAGAGAAATCAAATGTAAAGCCTGTCAAAGTTAAACATAAAATTAATGATAGTTGTTTTTTGTTTTCTAGTCATATCTCCTTAAAGGATATGTGGGAGGGGCGCCTGGGAGGCTCAGTCAGTTGACTTCGAATCAGGTCATGATCTCATGGTCCGTGAGTTCAAGCCCCAAGTCAGGCTCTGTGCTGACAGCTCAGAGCCTAGAGCCTGCTTCAGATTCTGTGTCTCCCTCTCTCTCTCCCCCTCCCCTGCTCATGCTCTGTCTCTGTCTCTCAAAAATAAATAAACATTAAAAACAATTTTTTAAAGAAAAAATAAAGGATATTTGTGATTAAAGTGGAAGTTAAAGTCCTCTTATTAATAAAATATATTTCTGTGCCATTGCAATACTAATTAAGGTGGAAAGGGAGATAAAGGTGCATGTTATTATCATGTCACAAATACATATATTTTAAATAATGGAGGAGCTATTTAAAGTTGTCTTAGAACATAAAATTTTCCTAAAACTACTTGCTACATTTCAAAAAAGTAGCCTATTCACAAAACCCAAAGCAAAACAAACAACAAAAATGTAAAATACCACTTTACGCCCAAATGTTGGTATGAAAATGTTATTCTCATATTTTTTAATTGTCAACCTCAATTAAGATAGCCTTTTAAGAAAGCAGGTAGGCAGTTTCTCGAAAGCCATGGAAATATTCATGTCCTATGACCCAGAAATGGCTTCTGAAGAAGATGAATTTTCTTCGGAAATATATAATTTTACTTATATTTTGGTAAGGTTTGGTTTGCAGCATCCGGACCACTTGGATAAATGAATTTTTCAGTACCTGTCGCAAAGTTTGCTCTAGAACAACATTGCATAATGTCTTGGAGACTACTTTTGTTTATAAACTTTAGAGAGTAATTATTTGTTGAAGGAAGGAAGAAGTCCAGTTAGGATAAAATTGTGTCGTCTCAATATTCTGTGGTAATGTCAAGCACCCTTGGATGAATATGGGTAATGACAGTGAAGATAAAGCTTATAAAATAAAAGAGAAAAGCAAAATAAAATTTAAAGCTTATATTTTAATATCTTCACAACTTTGAGAAAGTTTAAGAACTGGATTTTAAAGTTCTAGATATCAGAAATTCGTATCTAGATATATCATGGCAATTCACAGGATGTGCTGAGGAGTGGGTATATACCTGCCCTGTGGCTATGTTTCCAAATGAACTAAAAAAGAAAAAAAAATCCCCTTTTAAATACCCAGAAGCACTAACCCACATTTTGAACTAATTGACTTACTTTTTCTTAGGAAAGCTTAATTTAAGGCATAGGGGCACATGGGTTTGTCTGAATATTTAAAGAAGCCCTGGGATGGGTTTGTTCTATTTCTTTAATTTGATGCTGGAGATCCAGGCTTTGCACCTGATGGAAGAGAACAGCCTCGGAGAGGGGCGGGAAAGCAGGAAACCTTGTGACCTAACAGCTCTATTTTGGGATCTAAGTTTGCCGAGCCAGGGCATGGTAGATACCAGTATAGAACTCATAATGCTTCAAATTTTACTCTTCCTGCAGTCTGTACTCTGATTAGGATACCCCCAGGGTCATATATTGTCATTACTCCAAATAAAAGCAGACTCCTCTGGGGGCGCCTGGGTGGCTCAGCCGGTTAAGCGTCCGACATCAGCCCAGGTCATGATCTCACGGTTGGTGAGTTCAAGCCCCGCATCCGGCTCTGTGCTGACAGCTTGGAGCCTGGAGCCTGCTTCAGATTCTGTGTCTCCCTCTCTCTCTCTGCACCTCCCCAGTTCATGCTTGCACTCTGTCTCTGTCAAAAATAAATAAACTTTAAAAAAAAAAAAAAAAAGCAGACTCCTCTGACCATGATTGCATCTGTTTTACTGTTTTTTTCTCTCTTTATGGCTCATTCCCTTAAAAAAAAAAAAAGCTGTGGTTTATCATACTTTTTAGATTATAAAGGCAGTAGGTCTTCATTGGAGAAGATTCAGAAAGTACAGAACTCTGGAAGAATACATATGCACCCTATTTCTTTCTTAACATTTGGTGAATCCTGGCTGCAGGTCTGGTCTTTTGTGTTAACACTCTCAAGTTGTTCTCATGAATACATGTGAAGACTGTTCTTATTTTCCAGATGAGTAGAAACCCGGAGGGCTTAAATAACTTGCCCAACATCACATAGCTAATGACGGTCAGGCTCTGGAGCACCTACACTTTCTTAACAATCCACCAAGCCCTTCAGTTCTATTTCCAGGGCCCAGGAAAACAAACATTCTTTCCATTAGAGGGTATTTCCGTGAAGTCAATCTCATTGGTTTACTGTTACAGTACTACATATTTCAAAATCTGTAATTCAAAATATGTAACCAGTAGATTTTTGCAAACTCTGCCAAGCACATGCTAAGGGGCAGGAAGGGCAGAAGATTCTAGAACCACACCTGGTCTGACTCCAGGGAGGAGTGAACCTTCAGTAGGTCCATGAAGTCAGTAGTTTTCCTTCTGCCTTTCTTGTAGTTATCTTGTTTCTATCGGCCATAAAAAAGGACATTAATTCAGTCTTCATTCAACTCTGGGAAGTTGAGTTGAATTGTCAAGAGTTTGAGGAGGAAACTCACTTCAGGTCTTCTGTCCCCTCCATATGGTAACATAACAGTACAACTTTAAATGAACAATCACTGAAATGCCCAGGAAAATCTTTGCTCTGGCTACTGTTCCCAATTCTGTGGCCTTTGGAGTATTGTAAGTTTTTGGGTGTGTGTGCCTTAGCACCATGCTTTAGGAGCTTTGGTACTTTCTAACTTCACTGTTAACTTTGTTTTCCTAAAATTATTGGCTTTTAGATTTAAAGCCTGGGGCAGTGCATGTACCTCTGAGAGTGCATCAGAATCAACCAGCATCACCTATGGAGCTTCTTTTAAAATGCAGATTCTTGGGTGCCAACTCCAGAGATTCTGATTTAGTAGGCCTAGCTAGGGTACAGCTCAAGAGTACATTTCTAGGGGCGCCTGGGTGACTCAGTTGGTTAAGCGTCTGACTCTTGATTTCGGCTCAGGTCATGATCGCATAATCATGAGATCAAGACCCAGTTGGGGCTCCACACTGGGTGTGGAGCTTGCTTAAGATTCTCTCTCTCTCTCTCTCTCTCTCTCTCTCTCTCTCTCTCTCCCTCCCCTGAGTACACATTCTCTCTATTAAAAAAAAAAGTACATTTTTTAACACACAGTTCAGACAATTCTAATATGAATCTGACCACATTTTGAGAAATGCTACCTCAAAAGGTAATATAACTGAGCAATCAAAAAATAATTTTCTCTCTAGCAATGGCTACTAAATCATTTTGGGGCTGTAAATTCATTTGAAACTTGCATGAAAGTTATGAAACCTCTTCCTCAGAAGATGACCCTCACAACCAATTTTTGCCTACCATTTCCGGAGGTATTGGGGTCCACTGGCATTCTTAAAATACTATTATGTGGTCCCCTACTTCATGTTATACTTTTTCTTCCCTGATCTAAAAGTTACCATGGCTTGGGGCACCTGAGTGGCTCAGTTGGTTGAGCGTCCGACTTCAGCTCAGGTTATGATCTCGCTGTCTGTGAGTCTGAACCCCACGTCGGGCTCTGTGCTGACAGTTCAGAGCCTGGAGCCTGCTTCAGATTCTGTGTCTCCCTCTCTCTCTGCCCCTGCCCTGCTTGCGCTCTTTCTCTCTCTCAAAAATAAATAAACATTGAAAAAAAAATTAAAAGTTATCATGGCTCCTTTCTTACTTTAGCTGCGAGTCCCAAACTCCCCAAACCTTAATCCAGTGTGATTTCCCAGTGTTCTCCCTTATGTCTCCCTGAGGTGAGTCCAGCCCTCTGTGGGAAAGACTCAGAGAGAACAGTGATGGAGAAGGAGATACGGCTGTCAGTCCTCAAGACCTGGATCCTTGAACCTGAGTGTGCACCTGAATCCCCCAGAGGGCCTGTCTAAAACAGAGTGCGAAGCCTACCCATGTGTCTGATGCAGCACGTCCTGGGTGAGGCCTGAAAATGAGCAGCCTCCCAAGTGATGTTGCTGCTGCTGATTCCTGGAGCCCGCTTTGTGAACCACTGGCGTGGGACGAGGTAGATAGATATGCCCTATGGTTGATGGTGTGGAGCCTGGTAAGCCTTCCTGAGCCAATTCAGCAGGATGAGAAGAGGAATCTTTAATGTGACTTCCATGGCTGAGCCTATCATGGGAGTGCTGTTAGGAGCATTGAACAGCCCTAACTAACAGCCTCCTTTCCAACTGGGAAATTGCTCCTTTTCCCCCTTCTGCTAATCTCAATTGTCTCAATCCTTTAAGACCCAGCTTCCAATGCTACTTCTCCAGAAGCTTCCCACTGGCTTGAAGCACACACGGTCACTGCTTTCAACCCTTGCAGCCAGGCCCTTTGGTCAGAGCCATTTCCCAGGGAGAATGAGCTGCCCTTTGGCTGAGCTGCAAGTTCTTGGAGTTGCATTTGGTTTTCTTCCTTCCACTTTCACTCCTTGGGGCTTCCTCTCATTGGGAGGCTCCTCATTGCAAGTGACTTGCAACATTGTCTACATCTTAAAATTATGTGGGGGGGGCGGGGGGGGGGTGGGTAGAGAGCTGGAGGGCTTTTAAAAAATATGAACACTGCTGCATAACTTAAGGCACCCCTCACCCCCTCTGGAGAAACAGATACAGCAAAAATTGCAATGTCTAAAAAGTGTTTAACTTAGGTCCCTGGATGTTCATTTTCTCTCCTTGAGAGTATGCTGAGCATTTTCCCAAAGAAACACATGTATCAATCACACACCCCCACCTACATCAAAAACAAAAAAAGCTCCTATAGCTACGTCTGAGGCTCCTAAGAGCCCCTGTAACACTCCCTGGTTTTGTCTTCAAATTACTTCTATCCTTGGATAGCTTTCTCCTGGACTGCAGTGGTTCTTGCCACAGAGTGCATGTTAGAATTACCTGGAAAACTTGAAAAAAAAAAAAAGTAGTGATGCCTAAAGAATCTGATTGGGTTGGTTTGGGAAGTGGCCCAGGCATGAGGATTTTTCAAAGTTCTCCAGGAGATTTGAATGTGCAGCTAAGATTGAGACTGTCTGTCCTAGACTGGGAGACCCCTTCATAAATGTCTATTCAGGGCTCCTGAGTATAAAGTCTTGGAGTTTGCGGGCGGTCTTCAGATGGTCTGTAAACCCACAGAAATTGTATGTAAAATGTTCTGCATATGTTCATGCATCCAAATATATATATATGCATGCACTCGTATACATATGTGTACATGTGCCTACTCTCCTCATAATTCCTAGGGAGAGAGACTGTTTGGCTGAGGGATTTATATACACATACATATATGTTCTGTACACACATTTGTATATTTCTCTAGCACAAGGATTCACAGCTTTCAGTAGGATCTAAAGGGGTCTATGACTCAAAATAGTTTAAGAAACATTCGTATAAATCAGCACATACATCTTCTGCTAGAGGCACAAATTGGTACAATGTTTTTAGAGGACAGTTTAGCAGTACCCTTCAGCCTGCAAAATGCACATCCCTTTCAAATCGGCAATTCATTTCTAGGGGTCTAGGCTGGACACAAAGGAAAATGGACAAGACTATTCTGGAAGGGTTGTTTGTACTAAAGCATCATTGGATATAACCTAACTCTAGAGGCCGATGGTGAAGAAATCAACTGTGTCTCATCTATTCAACAGAATACTAGCTGTAGATAGAAAGAATAATGGAATGGAATGGAATGGAATGGAATGGAATGGAATGGAATGGAATGATCTCCAAGGTATTTTATTAAACAAGTAAAGAATCTCAATGTGAAGTATGAGTTCGTTTGTTGAAAAAAACTGAACTAAAATGATATGTGCCTATTTTCCAAATATGCCTAGCAAGCCTAAAACCACAATAATGATCTTCCTACCACCCTGACCCTAGATGTTTCCATTACCCTGTCTGGCACATCTCAGACCCTTCTATGGGATGCTGTTTTGCTCACAGCCACCGATGAAGGGACAGATTTGTTGGGCCAAGTATTCATTCCATCATATGACCACCAGCCCTGACTGATCAAGGATAGGTCCTTGGACAACCAATCCCTAGGCTAACTAGAAGCCTGGATTGAAACTCTTGAACCCAACAGTATCTCTTTCTAGGAACTATGACAAGAGTAAGTCAACCAACAATGAGAGGAAAGGGCAGCAGAATCATTGAATCAGCCCAGTCCTGCTCCTGGGTCTTGTTCCTGCTGAGAGGCCTGGGGGTGGGGACCAGGGCACTGCTCTGTATCCAGACTCACCTTTCCCCAGGAGGCCCAATCCTGCTAGAATCCCGACCTTGATTTTCAAGGAGGTTCCACTTTCATTATAGTCCCCCTCCATCCCTACAGTTAACAACCCTTGCTTCTAACCAGGAAATCCTAAATACGCCTTCCCTCCCAGCCCCGGGGCAACTCCCAAATCTCAGACTCAATGAAAGTCACCACAGTTCACCCTCTATCCACGACTCAAACCTGGACAACATCCCTTCCTCCTCGGTCATGCTCTCCCTCACCCTGCACTTACACTGAAGCACCAAGCCCTGTGGACTCCAACTCATGACTTGCTTTAAATCCACCTATTGTCTTCATCCAAGTGTGGATTAATTATCTTTCCCTCTGTAGGAGTCACCTTGGGCTGCCATAACCAAATACCACAAACTGGGTGGGTTGAACAACAGAAATTTGGTTTCTCACAGTTCTGGGAGCTGGAAGTCCAAGATCAAGGTGCTCTCAGGGTCCTGGTGAGACCTTTCTTCCTGGCTTGTGGATAGCTGCCTTTTCTCTGTGTCCTCACATGGTTTCTTCTCTGTGCTTGTGTGTAGAGAGAAAGAGAGAGAGAGAGAAAGAGAGAGAGAGAGAAAGAAAGAAAGAAAGATATCTCTGGTGTCTCTCTCTCTTCTCATAAGGACACCGGCCCTATTGGATTAGGGCCCTACCCTTATGAGCTCATTTAATGGAATTACCTCCTTAAAGACCCCATCTCCAAATATGGCTACACTGGGAGTTAGGGCTTCAACATATGCATTTGGGGGCTCACAGTTCAGTCCATAACACCCTCCAGACCTGCTCCTCCTTCCTTGGTTCCTGTCTCTGCAGTGCACGCAAGCTAGGAACCTAGTAGTCACCTTCACTGCTCCCTCATGTTCATGTCACAGCTGTCCCTTTTGGCTCATGCTCTCCAGTCCCAATGCCGTTATCCTAATCCAGGCCACCTCCGCTGTTGTGTGACTCAGGGAACAGAGTTGAAGCTGAGACTGAAGCAATGCCACCCACGGAAGAGGGAACAACCTCCACATGTGTCCCGGCTGTAATTAGTTTCTTGTCCTTGGCTGTCCATGGGATGCCTTCATATCTTTGAACTTGACCTATTTGTATAAGCTCCTCTTTCTTGGAAACCAACAAATGCAGACCAAAATATACTCTCTGCCAACCCCTTTATTGGTTCCCACCAACCCTCAACCCCCGCCTCACCATCTAGCTAACAAAAGTAAATGCTTTTCCTCAAAAACGCTTGTCTCTCATCCTGCATACCTTGGCTCATACACCCTCGGCCTCACCCTGTCATCACCCCCTTGCTCAATGAACTCTCAGAGAACTTTTTGGAATGACTCCACATGTTACCTCTTCTTGGAAGCCTTCCCTGACTTCAGCAGACTCCTGGGCCCCTGTCTGTATAGTAAGAGTATATTGCAGTCATGACGTGCTTAGGCTCTGGTGCCCAGAAACTTGGATTCAAATTGTGGTTCTGCCACTTACATGTTGTGTAATTTGGGGCAACATCCTTCACCTCTTTATGTTTGTGTCTTTGTTTATAGCATGGGGGAACTGTTGTGAGGATTAAATGAGTTAATATAGGAAAAAAGTTTAGAATAGTGCCTGGCATACTGTAAGTGCTTAATAAATTCTAGCACTTAATAAATTCTAAATGACCATGATCCTGTGCAATGCCAATGGCACCCACCAATGGAATGTGAGCCCTTTGATCTCCACTCAAGTCCTCCGAGGTGCCCACTCTGACTATCTATGGCCAGTCTTCCCTATGCTTCCTGCCACTCTAGAAAGACCTGTGTTTTAGCAGTTGGATGTATTATAACTGCTGTTCTCCCCTTAACCAGACTCCTTGGGCTTCATTAAAAGACAGGAGCTTAATTTTTTTTTATTTGCTATGCCCAGTATAGTTACTGGCACATAGAAGGTACTCAGTAGAAGATATCTGTTGCATGTGTTATAATTGCAAATTTACTTGTCTGTATCATCCATTAGTCAGCAAGGTCCTTGATCGATCTTATTCTTTGTATAAGGAGGAGCCGTGGTGGTAAGTTAGACAGTATGGGCTCAGAGCCAGACAGCCTACTGTGCCACTTCCTAGCTGTGCAACCTTGAGGCAGCCACTTTTCCAGTCTCATTCCGATTAACTTGACCTGAACCCTGAGTCTGGGCTCTAGCTCACTGCATTATGCCTTACGTCTTGACCATCGATGACCATTCATGTCCCGGGCCTTTGTCCATGCAGCTCCCTTCTGCATCAGATGCCTCTCCCTCTTCTGCGTGTGACACATTCGTGTATATCTGTTAGGACCCAGTTCACGTGTCTTAGAAGCTTTCATGAAGCCATCTCGTACTCTTCGTCCAATGCTAATCCTTCTATATTCTGTTATTATAATAATATCTCCACAGAGATGCTCTGATGTACCTGTATGTGTGTATATGTTCCTAAAGAACAGTTTTCTAGGGTTACAGAATATACAGTATCTGTTTAAAACCAGCCAAAGGGAACATCACGAAACATTAAAAGGAAAGAGATACTGATCGCTATATCCTAGAATGATACGATAATGGGAATAAAGTCTTCAGAAAAGTCAGACCAACTTTTCTTTAAAGAGTCGCTATTTTGGGAGTTGATGAGAGGAAGAGAGGCGAAGAGCTCATCAATGTCGGTAAGGTCCTTTGAAGATGAAGACTGCCAGGCAAGAGTGCGAAGTATCAGATTTCTGTATAATTAGGCATCGGGTCTGCTCCAGATCATCTCCATCTCTGGCAGAGCCTCGCTTTATTTTTGCAAACAATTGAATGCTTTCATTCATAACCTTTCCTTTCATTTGAATATGGCTCTTCAGGGCGCATCGAAGGGCTTGGAAATCATCATTTGAATCAGGTTGTTGTCTTTATATATTATGTGGTGGATATGAAATCTTTATCTTCCTTTCTGTTTTTCAAACAGGAGGAAGCCAGCCTCTCTTTGAAAATAAAGCAAGCCTTCCCAGAATGTACTCTGCACCTTAGGTCTCTGAGACATAAAGAAAACCCAGAAAGAATACTCCAAGGTGCATTAAAGAGTTTTTCACGCCCACCTACAAGAAACAAACTTGCATTTCTTTATTTAGGGACTTTCATTTTGTGGGCATTGGTTTGATTCTGGTGAGTCCCAACTTACTTTTTTGAATAAATTAAACTGCCTTTAATTTGCTGCTTGATGCTTATGTGGGGGTGAGCATACTTTGTTTCCAGAACTTCTTCCCCGTGGGATGTGGAAGTGTTAGTGCCAATTTTTTTTGTTTTGTTTTGTTTTTTTCCAAAAGGAGATCGAAGAGTCGGGCTTAAACGACGAACTCAGCAGTGGTTGCAAATCTCTTTGAAATCATTAGATGAAAGGCAAAAATAAATCTGCACTAAGCGTATATCTCATCACTGCTTTTGTTATTATTGTGGGAATTGGCCATTCAAAGAGCATTTCATTACTGAATAATTTTCTCTCTGAATTTATGACACCTTCAGTTTTACTTAGGAAAAGTATGTTTCTTTCATCGGCGTCCCTTAGATTTTTTACTGAAGGTAGCTTATTATCTCAGTGGAGTTCGAGCCCTGTGGGATACGGGCTGCTTCTTCCTCATACATCCCATGCCTAACACAAACCCAAGCATACGGTAGGGACCAACAACCCCTGGTTGCACTATATTGAATCCAGTGGCTCTCCATTTTGAAATGGGATCAAATAGCTGTAATTAAAAATAGTTTCACCTCCAATAAAGTCAATGCAGCTTTTGGCAGTTTTAACCGTTTTTCTTCCTGGATATCCAGTTTTCAAGGTTTCGTGGTCTGTCCGGGGATCCTAGCACGGGATCTGTGGCCTGAGTAGGGAAGCAGGAAGCCAGATTCCATAAGGACAGCTGAGTCTGCCCAGGCTCCTGCCCTGTGTTTTCCCTGGCTGCACTTCCTACCACACCAGCTCCACACCTGCACTGCAGAGGCATCAGACCTGTTCCACCGAGCTCCTTCTGGCTGTCCTAAAACAAACCAACAAAAGCTTGCTGCTCCCGGTGCACTGTGGGGCTCTGAGCTGGTTAACGACTCACTGAGAAGACAGCTCTGAAATTGCTCCTGCCTACAGAGGGTGAGGGTGGGTATATGTGGAGATTTCCAACTTGACGAATCTGTTTGGGAAGTCTGATTTGCAGTTTGGGGAGAGAGCTTGTTCGAGGAGCGTCTGCGTGAACATTCTGCTGGAGCAGCCTGTGTGCTGAAATTCACGAGGCTGGCACTTGACGGTTCAGCTTGACTCTGCAGGCTCTGTGGTCTCATCCCAAAGTCACAGCCCACACAACTGGCATTTATTTCCCCTGGTGGCTTGGAGAACTTAGACAATAATACCCAAGCTCTGTTTGGGAGCCCAGATCGAGAAGGGGAGAGAAAGAGGGGTTGTGACGAAGCCATCTGTTTCTTTCCATCCAGGAATCTATGCCCCTATGTCCTCTGGCTGAATAGGGCCCCGGTGTTGAGGCTGGTGCCACAAAAGGAAGCTTCCTGAGACAAGAGAGCAAGGGAAAGATTTCCTTCCCTGTTGCAGGAAGCTCTCTGGGAGCTAAGGAAGAACGGAAATGACTCTGAGGGTCCCCTGCATCCTCTCTCTCCCAGTGGGGTTCAAATAACTCATCTGGCTTCCTGTGACACTAGTTGCCTGTTTTTCCACAAATTATTTTTTAAGAAGATATATCCACACCACATCAAAGTCTCTATCTTTTAGGACATCCCCCAGGACAGGGCATTGGATGGCTTCTGCAAATCTCTATGTTAGGAAAAGAAATCCCCAGGCATTTGTCAGTGTTTCAAGAAACATGTTACTAATTCTAAACTGTTGATATTGGAAAGTTATTTACATAAAAATTATGTGAAAACCATCATGGAATCTCTTTGCAACCCCAATGTGCTTTCTCGAGAGAGGGTAGAGTAATTGTTACAGCTCCAAAGGACGACCCATCTTAGGGCTGATACGAGAATGAGAAGGAGCTGCTTTTGTTCTAGAAACACAGGCCTAGTACTTCTCCTTTTGAAACACCCACCCTAGCAAATTGGAAGTGAATACACACTTTAAAGATTGTGACTGTGATTCCTCTTATCCATGTTAAAAAAAGCAGTTATCTCTGTATACGATCCCATCAGAAGAAAACCAACAACGAAATGATATATTTTCAGAAAAATATCATTTATGAAATCAAAGTCAAGATAATCAAAGCCTTCCTTGCTTAAACATTTGTAGGATTTTAAGTTAGGACTTTGTAGATCACGTTCTTCCTTGGCCACTTGAAAATTCATTCTCTGTTTCCTCTCTATTTAGTAAGACATGATTAACAGATTCCATAAGGTGATGGCAAATGAAACCCCAAATACAGCAAAAGTAATGTGAGCGAAATTATCAAGGGGGAATGAGCGAGTTAAATATAAACGGACCGGCTCATGCATTTTTAATGATTTTTTTTTTTCTTCAACACAAAACAAAAACAAGGAGGTAGGTAAGGTATAAAGGCAGTCATTTATGTAATCATTGCATCTAAAACCGTTACACCATAGAATAATAGAAGTAAAAAATAGAGTAATTGGCATGATCCATTGAGAGCTTAATCAAGGACAACACTGTTTGCTGCCTGTTAATTTGTAACTCATTTGCCTCCACTGATAACACTTTGCCACTGAACTCTGTAGAATGGAAGTAGAACCCCCGGAAACTCAGCACACAGCTGGTACCTGCTTGCCCTAAACTGACCTTCAGGGCGGTGCTGCTGAAAAACCTAAAGTTGCATTCCAAATGTATCTTCTTTGTGAAAATAAAGTCTATGTTCTTCTCCCTCTCCCCGTCCTCTTCCCTCCCCCCTTCTCCTCCTCCTCCTTTCTCTTTTGACATAACAATTTGGTTTGGGCTGAGGGAAACGGTTTAAAAAAGCAGTGAGCGCGTTACAGAAACGGCATTTTAGCAAAGACGTAGCTGAGGCACCTTTAATAGTATGTGCTTGACCTCTGGATGGTGAGTTCAAGTTTACAAAGCAGGTTGGTCTGTATACGCTCATCTAAGCTTCATAACAAAGAAGTGCTATTATTATTCCCCACTTCACAGATAGGAAAATTGAGACAGAAAGCATTTAAACAATTTGCCCCCAAATTATTTCACCCAGCTATTCAGACGCAGGGTCAGGAACTGAACCCATCACGGAAACCCCCAAATCCTGTATTCCTTCACTACACTTAGCTACCACCTAAAAGCTGTACAACCCCAAAGGGGCTCTGAGAAATAAGCTTAGCACTTTGAGCAGAACTTCACTCTGTAACTGATAAAAACCCACTCAGATCTCTCCTTTCCTGACAACTCACAGCTCAAATGTCATGGAAAAGAAACACTTCCTACCTCTCTCGCCTTGCTCCCACCCCCGACTACACTCTTCTCTTCTATTCGGGCTGTCAGATTTTTCTTGCAAGGCATTTGGGATTCCAGTCAGGCGGGGGGGGGGGGGGGGGGGGGGGGGGCACCTTGCCCTGATTCTCATGGCAATGACAACCAAACTGTTACATTAATTGTTGAGGGGGAAGTAGGGTTGCAGATTATTCACAAAGAACATATAATTCCCAACTCACCTCCAGTTATGAAATACCTCTTCTAACTTGATCTTAACCCTCTCCTGGCTCACACTTCAAATCGCCGATTGGAACTTAGATTTAGGCAGAGAGACACATAGCTCATAAAATTATTCACTCCCAGATAATTAAGAGTAATACATTGTCTGAGAAACGGAATTAATTAGATATCAGCAGTGAATTAACTAAAAGATCAGGCCAACCAAAGTCACGTGCAAGCCAAAGTCATGGGGTAGCCAAGGGCCCATGAGTAAGAACAGGCAATCCGTGGAGAGCAAGAGCTTAACTTCTCTGCAACCAAAGAACCTTGACTACAATATTGAGAAAAGAGTTATATTGGTAAAACCATTGTCCAACAATACCAACCAGGCTGTACTCACATGCTAGGTAGTAAAGCAACCAAGTTCCAAGTGTAGCAAGCTAAATATACCTCGGAACAACACCAGAGGGCTTCACGGAGGAGGGGGCCTTTGAGTTACCCTTTGAGAAATGTTTGTTTAGAGTGTGATAGATCTCACACTGGAGAGTGGTGTTGAAAAAGCTGTGTTCACAGAATATTAGTTTTGCAAAAATGTGTAAAGAACTTTGGAGGAAAAAGATTGCTTAGAAGAACCAGAGGCAAGGAAGGGTAAAATCTGAGAAACATTGCAAGGAATGGTTTCTAGAACAGACAATTAATTAGAAGGAATCCAATAAGGACATCCTCTTCAGGGAACCAGACTCTAGCTTGAGTGCTTCTCCTAATTTATTATGAGACCTCAGGACTTAGGCAAATCATCAAGCCTTTCTGGACTCTCGTTCCTTCTTCTGAAAATGACAGTCGCCTTCTTTCTCTAACATGAAAGAATTCTATGATTCCAGTGATTCCTATCTCGGAGACAGGGGGAAATACTGCCTCAGTTGACTGAAATGAGGAAAGGCTTCTGGGGGACTATATGACTCAGTTCTGTCTGAGGACGCCCCAGTGTAGTCTGAGTACAGCTCTATGACCCTGAGAGAATATGTCAAGCACGTAGTGACTAGAACCCCATCACTCTGTGAAAGTGGCCGGTCACGGGTGTTATTCCGTGACTCTCTGTGTTCCAGGCACTTCTGTGGCTCTAAGGATGTTTTTGCCAGATGAAATCTCTAAATCCTTTACTCCCATTGCTACTAATGATAAAATGTTTTTACTGGTAAATATCCATTGCATCTAAAATTCCTCAGGTTTCTTTTACAGAATGTAGGGGCTCAACAGTAAGTTTCTAGGTAATCACTGAATATGGAAAAAAAAAATCACAACTCTTTCACTAGTTGGATCACAGGGACTAAGTCTCATCCCCTTCTGTGTTAAGAGGAACCAATGCTTTCCCTTGAGCATATTAGACCAGTGAATATAATACAGGTTGAATGAATGAATGAATGAATGAATGAATGAATGAATTAGAAAGTACATGAATGACAGAGTTCTAATTCTTCAAATTTTGGGAAAACCGCCATGGCCTTAGTGATAAGAAGAGAAATAATCAAGAATATTCTGTATTGCAGTTTTTAAAAGCACCCACATCTGTACGATTACTTTAAGGATGAACATTTAGTGTTATACATAGGTATTCTGGAATCATGTGTGGTGACTGTGCACATTAGCTGGCAGTAGTGGTATGACCCATTTCAAGTGTAATTCCTTAAAAATAATCACAGGGTGGCAAATGTGAACTCTGCTAAAATGTACCTACGTGCGTAATGTTCCCCAATGCCTCTTTAAACAAGGGCATGGACAAATGAACTTGCTGAGCGAGTTTCCTCTGAATGTGAGATAGGAGATGGTACTTAATTCTGTATCCATTTAAAAATACTGGGACCTCATGCCAGTGGTAGGGGCTTTGTTCTTAGATGGCACCATTAAAGAATGACAAATGAGATTTCTCTTGGTGTGATAAAATTACCTCAGGTGGTTCAAGGAAAGTGAAGTCACAGGCATGGGACAAACCAGTACATGAGTCAGATTATGGCAAGTTCTTTTTATTGGTTTGGGGTGGTATTTGATTAGGGTCAGAGTTATGAGAAGGGCTAGTAGATGTCAACTCGGGATAATTGTGACAGTACAGCGCTATTAACACTGATCAGTGTGTGCGGTCATGATACCCCCCCCTTTCCCTCTCAAAATAAATAAGTAAACTTAAAAAATAAATAAATAAAATGTCTTCCAATCAACCAGCCAGCAATTATTTATTCAGGAATTGTCGAGCACAATTTATGGTGCTCAGGTGGAGAACCCTGAGATCATAAATAGGGTATACCCAGGTCTAGGCGAGGAGCTCCCATTTTTGTTGACTAGAGCAAATTCAACTTGAAGATGGTTGTCGTGTTTCTCAGATCAGGTCAAACTCGGGTGGGAATCAAAATAATACTGGAGAATTTCAAGTCAACAAAGGCTTTCCTCAAATCAGCTTAGGTTTGGAGGAAATGAGTTTATTTTATCTTAAATAGGTTACTAAATTAAAGGCTGATTTTCTCAGATACAGACCATGCAAATGTACTGTTATCTGATTCATAGATACTGGTAATTCTAACCCTGTTAGATCCAATCCTCCTTTTCATAACCAAGACGAACTTCCTCCTTGCTGTCTGGCAATACAATTTATAGATAATATAGCCTATCTGCACATAGACTCTCAAGACATCATTATATTATGAGTACTAAAATAGTTTAATTCAGAGAGACAGAAAGGTGAATGATGGTTGCCACAGGCTGGGGGAATGGGGACTTATTGTTTAATGAGTATAGAGTTTCAGTTGTGCAAGATGAAAAGATTTCTGCGGATGGATGGTGGGTGATTGCACAACAACGTAAGCATACTTAATGCTGAACTGTATACTTAAAAAATGGTTAAGTTGGTAAATATTATGTGTTTTTTTTTACCACAATTAAAAAAAATCATTATATTGGCTTACTTGTAATGAGAAAATACAGGGAAAGTCATGTATTTTCGAATAATATGAATGACAAATTATTAATGCCTAGGTTCAGCTACGCTAGAAGACATAAGGGATTGGTGAGAAGCTGGCTGTTTATGGAATCACCATGCATGTGAGGGATACATATGTGGTCTGACATGTGTGTTTCCAGAGCAGTGCTGCTGAAGAGGATGTTTACCAAATGGGGAATGACTCTTGGAAGGTTCTGCACAAAACAAGGCACAGTGTTCTCTCAATGTATATGGTAGTTGCATTTTGGGAAAATTCGGTGTATCTAAAATTGTGAAAAAGATACATTGTGTTTATATGTAAAGCAAGTTGGATTCTTAGATAAACATAAGGAAAATTCCCACCTACATATTGGGTTTGTATTTGAACTTCGCAAAGAACACAAGACCTGTCATTCCTGTTCGAAACTGTTTCTAGCACTGCAGGGCACCCTTCATCCCTGACCCCTGCCCACCAAATACCCGTAGTACCCCCTATAGTCACTGTGTCACCCGAAAGTCCCCTTCTTGAGATCCAGTGATGAATACTGCCCACACTTGTTGCACCAGACCCGACCCCTCTCTCAGTGATGCTGTGGCAGGTTTCTCACTTCACGATGATTTCCTTCTTTTCGGAGCTCACAGCTTGATGGCCTTTTATTGATCCTAATTACTAAATAATAAAATGGCTCTTAACCTGTGTTGCCCAATTAGCTGAAAACCAAATACCAGAGACTGAAAGAAACATACTTTTCCTCTCTACTTTTAGAAAAGCTGACAAATAAATTAGTTGATATCAGATACTGGTTCTAAAAATTAATGCTTGGGGGGCACCTGGGTGGCGCAGTCAGTTAAGCATCCGACTGTTGAGTTTGAGCCCCACGTGGGGATCCGTGCTGATGGTGTGGAACCTGCTTGGGATTCTGTCTTTCCTTCTCTGTCTTCTCCTTTTGTCTTTCCCTCGCCGGCATGTACTCTCTCTCAAAATAAATAAACTCAAGAAAATGAAAAATAAATAAAAATTAATGCTTGGTCAGTATTGCCATGGGACTCCTCACCACTGCCCTTTGGGCAAGTACAGTGTCCTGAAATGCTCCCAATCATTTAAGGAAGATCAACCCCCATTCAAAATGGGTCCAAGTTAACATGTGCTTTTACTGTGGTCTTTTTTTTTTTTTTTAAGTTTATTCATTCATTTTGAGAGAGAAAAAACAGAGCGTGTGAGTGAGGGAGGGGCACAGAGAGAGGAAGACAGAGAATCTCAAGCAGGCTCCACACTGTCATCCCAGGGCCCAACGTGGGGCTCGATCTCACTAACCATGAGATCGTGACCTGAGCCAAAACCAAGAGTCTGACGCTTAACCGACTGAGCCACCCAGGCACCCCTACTGTGGTCTTTTCACTGAAAAATTCATACTTCTACAGAAAGCAAGTGCTCTGAGGGCAGGCCTTCCTCATTCACATTTCCCACGGCACCTCTCATGTGGTGTCGAGCACGGAACGCACTCAAATATCTGTTGAGATGAACTGAATTTGTCCGTGTCAGATATTTATAGTAACTACCAATATCAAATTAATCAGAACACCCTAGCTTTCATCCCTCCAGATAGATGAATTTTAATGGACTGTATTTCACCTTTTCCTATGTCGTCAGCTCACAATTCATGGAGACAGCTCACAATTCATGTGAGTCGGTCATAGTGAAGAGCGAAACTCTTCACGCAGGTTATTCTTCCAGTGATTTCATTGTAGATAAAATGAAGTAACCTGAAATCTGCAGAGTAATTATGTCAGATAGCCTCACGTCATCATTTATTCATTCCCAGGATAAAACTGTTTCTCCTGGGCCCTGCAAGAAACAAGTTTGGCTAAGGCAAGCAACCCCCAATTATAATGATATCTTTGCTGTGGAAAAAAAAAAAATAAACGTGTAATTAAATTTTGCAGGTGCAACAATCCTGCCACCGTGAACCACGGAGGAAATCTGTGAAATTATCCTAAGCAATTTTCTCTAGTGTAATTTGGAAATTAGCCCACCTGGAGACATAAACCCACAATTTCCTCTGCCATTGTCTTATCACCTTGATCTTGTCTTCAGTGCGGGGCCTCCTGCTGCAAAAAAGAAGCAGGACTGAACATCGCGATCTCAGCAACAGGGTTGAATTATTTCTGAAATTTGAATGCCGGGCCCATTGACTTTCACGGTGGCTTTGAACACCATAAAAACCAACCGAAAGTACCGCAGGGCACGACTAACCTGCCAGCGAAGCATTGCCGAGTCTCGGCAACTTGGGGACACGTGCAGACTTGAAATGCCGAGCCCGGTGCCAAAGCCTGCCTTCCTCGGAAACCACATGCAGCGTCTCCTGAAGCAGCACACAGTGAGCGGGCGAGCACCAGCCCGGAAACAACGCATGTGAACACCAAATCCCGGGACCCCCTGAACAGAACCATTTTTAACTTTCCTCTCCGCGTCCTTGGCGGTGGAGGGAGGGCCCTGAGCCCATCAGCACAAAGGGGCAAGGCCAGAAATGGTGTGTCTGCTTTGTTTCTGCAAGTCCCTGTCTGTGTGACTTGGGGAAATGGCTTTCTTAGCCTCAGGCTCACCATCTGCAAAAGGAGAGTCTTTATTTGCAGAAAGGCTTTAGGATCTTCAAAGGGAAGACGCTCAACCATTATTTACATATTTGGACATCTTTTAGGCTGTGCCGGTCACACCTCGTTGTGCTTCCCAGATTTCTCAGGGAGTCTGAGAATGTTGTCCTCCTTTACTCTCCATACCCTCCCCAAAGCCTCACTGAGCACACCTATCTTTCGATTACTGGAGCCCCTGAAACAGAGTCAAGGATTGAGGTTCTAGGGTCCGCTATGGCAATATTTGGTGTCGCTTTTAGTGTGGCTTACTTGCTTTTACTTCCTACAAATACTTAGACGTACAAATACATGCAGAAGCATACACTCCAGGGCGCCCGGGTGGCTCAGTCGGGTAAGTGTCAGCTTCAGCTCAGGTCATGATCTCATGGCTTGCAGGTTCGAGCCCCACATCAGGCTCTCTCCTGTTGGTGCAGAGCCTGTTTTGGATCCTCTGTCCTCCTCTATCTCTGCCCCTCCCCTGCTTGCATCTCTGTCTCTCTCTCTCTCTCAAAAATAAATAGATATTTTTTTTTAAAAAGAATCACACTCCATTTGTGCCTTGATAACTCACATAGCCATTCTTCACTTGGACATGATTGCTTCCTGTAAGCCTTACCAACACTGCCCCCACAAGCCTCATTAGGGGTAGTTGTCTCTTACACAGTTCTCCAGCATTCTGCGCCTACATCCATCAGAGCACTTATCACCATGTATTATAATTGTGTGTTTGTTGACCCCCGAACCATTTGTCTATGAATTCCTTGAAGGCAGAGATTATTGTTTATTGCCCTTTCACTTATGATTCATATAATGCATAGCCCACAGTAGGAATTCGGTATATGTGTGTTAAAGCGATGAATGGATACATATGTGTGCAAAACTGTATCAGGATTTTAATGTATTTTTCCCATTCTTCTGATTTTTTTAAGCTTATTTATTTATTTTGAGAGAGAGAGAGAGAGCACGCAAATATGAGCGGGCGAGGGGCAGAGAGAGAGAATCCCAAGGAGGCTCAGCACTGTCAGTGCAGAGCCTGATGCGGGGCTCGAACCCATGAGCCGTAAGATCATGACCTGAGCTGAAACCAAGAGTCAGATACTTAACTGACTGAGCCACCCAGGTATCCCTTGATTTCTTTATCGGTTTTCATAAATTGTTTCTAAGTTTGCAAGAATTAGAGAAGCTGCTGGTGACCATTTCAAATAATTTAGAGTACGGAAAGAGGAAAAAATGAGACTTCTTTTATTCTTCCTCATTAGTCCCACTCTACTCCTCCAGAGGGAACCACTGTGAAAGCCTTTTCTTTGCGTTTATAAACATATACTTAATACATCGACAAAAATATTTTGAAAAACACGACAGGGTTATATTTTAGGTATTGTTCTGCTCTTGCTTATTTTTTTCCTACCTAAAGCATAAAGTATCTCATTCTTGTTTATAAGTCCAAAATGTTTATTTGTTCCGGCATTCACTTTCCTATTAATTGATTATGAAAATGTTCCACACGCTTGTTTAAAAAAAATCAAACAGTGCAGAAGGTATAGGGTGAAAAGTAAAAGCGTCTTTTTTCATTGCTCCTCTTGGGCATTCTGTATCTCAGCGGTGAACAGTTGTAATCACACCTCGTTTTATTGCTTTGGGTCGTTATCCCAACAGTTCCAAATTACTTCTTAATTTCCTAACATTAGATAGTATCTATCAACTTGATAAGAAAGGTGAAGAATTTAGTGCCTTTTTAAAAAGTTTATTTATTCATTTTGAGAAAGAGAGAGAGCATGTGCATGCATGGGGGTGGGGTGCAGAGAGAGAAAGGGACAGAGAATCCCAAGCAGGTTTCAGGCTGTTAGCGAAGAGCTCCACGCAGGGCTTGAACTCATGAGATCATGACTTGAGCTGAAGTTGGACACTTAACCTACTAAGCCACTCAAGCTCCCCAAGAATTTAGTGCTTTTATTCTACTTCCACTTCAGCTCTTGACTTTCTTTCTATGTTTAGTTGCTTCAGGGGTTACACAGATAACCTTATATAAAGCCCTTACAATTCTATCTTGCCCCCAGCACCTCGGCCGGCTGTGTACTTGGCAGATGTTAAAGCATCTGCACTTCCCTCTCCCTGCCCTGTCTCAGCTATGACATCACTGTCCGGGTTTATGGTATTTACCTCTAGAACTTAGCAGTTTCCCCGCTTCTCCGGTGCCATGCTTCTGCTTTTGGTATCCAGACATTAGATAAGATTTCTTGTTTGTTAATAACACCTATCTTGTTATTATGGTTGTTATAAACCGATTCTTTTGAGGCTATCTTTTTTGTTATCTCAGTGGGGCTTGGGGGGGGGGCGGGTAGAGATACACACTTAGCCTGCCATCTTGAACTGGGCTCTCCCCTGCTTCTTTTGAAGGTGATTATTTCTTTCAGATGAATGTGTTAGCATTTCTTAATTCTGAAAGCCCATAAGTACAATTGTGATGGTGATCTGAATTGTGTTAGAAAGAATTTAAGGATTTGGGACCGTGTCAGTCAAGATTGCTATTTCCATGCCTTCGCTGTAACTCACTACAGTTTTTCTTATCCACCACCTCTACTTTGCTTCCTAATAAGCAATAATAGCAAAGTTCTTCTACAGATAATGATCTATTTTTTCTGTACCATAAGTGTCAAGGAATTCAAATTACTTGTATCATAAACTATTGCCTCCATTTGTTCTTGTGTCCTATCTTCCCAAGTAAACAGTAAACTCAAGAATCACAAGGAGCTTCTGAGGCTGCATTTTGTCTTCTTTTAAAAATTCCTTCCTAGCGAAGTGCGTGGCAGGTAGCGGGCGTATGACTTGCTGAATTTAAGTGAACTGACCTCGGCAGTTGATTCTTCATTGCAGACTTCTAGGCTCCACACCATGGGAATAGCATGACTTTACCCAGTTTGTCCCTAGGTCATTGTATGAAGGAGCCCTTGAAATGCTGAGAAACTCCCTTTTAATGCTAATTATACATGACTTCTCTTCCCCTTCTTTGGATGCCGATATTAAATGCAACAGGGAAACTGATTTCAATTACAGTGGATGCCTTAGCTTTCTAGTTCATCAAATTACACACACACACACACACACACACACACACACACACACACACACAACTTCCGTGCAGGTTATCCAGTGTAATTCTTAGTACTGGGGAGCACGAACAGGGTGCCAATTACTTAAGAAGTGCTCATTAGGAATTAGAAAGCAAATATAATTACCACATGCCAATTGCATAGGAAATAAGAATGCTTTTCAACAAAGCCGGGCTTATTTTATATGTCCCATATAGCTCCCACAGGATCTGTTCTTACATGTTTTGCTTTCTTTTTTTTTTTTTTTTAACTCCACCAGAGACTGAATACATATGGAAGACAAAGACATAAGAAGTGATAAACGTACTAGACTGCAAATTCCTTATTTGTCTTACTCCATTGTATCTCAGCACCTTGCTGTGTGCACTGTAGGCACACTACACATATTTAATGGATCTTTTTAATACCTATGGTAGAAAGGAAGTTCCTTTTTTGCAATGTGGGGCTTTTTTTTTTTCCCTGCCATCACAAAACAGGCATCAAAAGGCCTGCATGTGCTAGGGTGATATTTAAATTTAGAAAAAGCTTGAGAGCTAGAAATTACTTGAGTGATTAATAATCCACCCCACCCCCCACCAACTTCACAATGGGTATAAATGACGCTTAGTGTGACAATTGTGACAACAAGACCAAAAAGCCCCTTGTCTTAGATTCCTACAATTTCCACTTCGTTGGAATCACTGTTAGGCAAGGTCTTTTTCAAACATTCCTCTTGTATCTGCCCTGAACTTCACCCATATTTACTCCCCAGCTAGTGTCCAAAAATGCTGTCTTACACACTTGGCATAAGTGATTGGTATTTTTTGTTTTGTTTTGTGCCTGGCCTTAGGTACTAATTAAATTAGACAACTATTTTGCAGATACCTATGGAGAAAACAAAACTGTAACAGTTTTCAATAACCACCATCAGGAGTGTTCAACCTGATAAGAAGTTTACTTAGGGGTTTCTAAGTAAACTAGGAGGCTTAATTTTCTTCATAAAAATTAGTTGTGCTCTATTTAAAATATAAATATTATGTACAGGTGCCTGAGTGGCTCAGGTGGTTGAACATCTGACTCTTGGTTGATTGACTCTTGATTTTGCCTCAGGTCGTGATCTAGGGTCATGGGACTGAGCCCCGCATCAGGTTCCACACTGAGCATGAGCCTGCTTAAGATTCTCTCTCTCTCTCTTACCCCACGCTCTCTCTTTCTCTCTAAAATAAAATAAAATAATAAAATAAAATAAAATAAAATAAAATAAAATAAAATAAAATAAAAATTGTAAACATTATATAGAAATAGTTTTGGAAAAAAGTCAGTTTTCCATAAATTATATGCAAAAATCAGAAGTTATTTCACACCATGAAAATTTCATGTTCTCATTCCTCATTAGCATGCAGAAACATTCAGTAGTGATAAAGTAGTCCATAAATGCCCAAACTACAGCTTGAGCACAACAGGTAGGCACCTAAGTGCTTTATTTTTGACTTTGGGTCAAAGTAAAAACTTTGCTTTGGGCACCCAAGCAGAGAAACTGCTTCATCCAGCTTAAGAGTCAAAAGCGAAGCACTTAGGTGCCTACCTTTGTTCTCATGCTCTGGTTTGGCCATTTCTGGACCAGTTCATCATTGGTGGTTACGTGTTTGGTCATCGAAAGGGCCTTATTTATCCTTTGAGTCATGGAAGAAGTGTAAGACAATGAAGAAAATGTGAGCTGCTCCCAACTCCCACCCCCTTTTGCCTTTTCTCTTCTATCTATCTAGCTGCACGGAGACATTAGCCAACAGTAACCTGGTCCTCACTGATGCTCTCTGAAGCAGTAAGTTCTATTTGCAGTAAGACTTTCCATATTTATGAGGCTCTACCTGCCCGATGCCTTGTGGGGGATTTATGAAGACAGGTGACTCATCCAGTCAGCAACTGTGTATTGAACACTCACCATATGCCAAGCCCGGTTCTAGGCTCTGGGAATAAACAATGAGTAGGACAGACAAAGTTCCTGCCCTCGCACTGATGGGGAGATAGACAAGAAACACGTGAATCTATAACGCAATGGCAGGTGTCCTGAGTGCAATGAAAGAAAACAAAACAGGATTAGCAGAGACATTGATGACTGAAAGGCACTCAGGATATGCCCAGTGACTCTAGGGCTCAGTGAATGTGTTGTGTGATTCTGGCGTGAACTTGGCACCTTAATCATTCAACTAGAGCTATATTGTGGTAAGGACAGGACACACTGTAGTGACCAATGCTTCAGGACAAGCAGAGACTGGGGCCAGGCCTTTCTTTACTGCAATGGAGGATGCGATTTATTATTATTGTTATTACTGTAACTATTGGTATTACCACTGTTGGCCTTGGCAATGAAGTTCTCCCTTGTTTCATAATCTGATTTTAAAAGAGGCCATTGAAATTCATAGCTCAGAGGACATTTGGGAGGCCATGAAACAATGGTTTAGAGCAGAGGTCAGTGAACTATGGCCCACATGCCAAATCTAGCCCACTTTTATGCTTTTATGTCTGTCTTGTAAGGTCGAGGCTTTGTTTTGCTTTTTTTTTTTTTTTAATATTTTTAAGTGGCTGGGAAAAAAAATAAAAATAAATACAGTTTTTGTGTGACATGTGCAGATTATGTGAAATTCACATTCTGGATGTCCGTAAATAAAGTCTTGCTGGAACACAGGCGCGCTCATTTTTTAAGGTATCGTTGATGGCTGCTTTTGTGTCACAACAGCTCAACAGAGTTGAACAGCCGTGATGAACCATACTTCATGACGCCTTAAATACTTATGATTTGGCCCTAAAGACTTGGCTGACCCTTGATTATGAGTATGGGCTCAGCAAGGAACTGGCTACAGCATTTATGATGTGTGCTGAAAATAGAATACTATAGCCACAAAAAAGAATTAGATAAATCTCTATAATTGCTACAGGAAGATGTTTGTGATATGTTAAGTAAAACAAACAAAAGCAATTTAAGTGCAGTAGATTTGGCTTCTCCAAATATTCCACAATGATATAAGCTTCATTAGGGCAGCCCTTGGTCTGTGTCATTCACTGTTGTACCTAGAACTTCATGACCCATAGAACACTCAATAAATATTGGTTGAGTAAATAAATGAATGACTATCACAAACATCTAGGGAGTTAAAGAAAAAGAAAAGATTTATAATTTTGGCTACATGAAAACTTAAAAAATTAAAAAATATATATTTCTTTTGCATGATCAAAACCATCATGATCGGGGCGCCTGGGTGGCCCAGTCGGTTAAGTGTCCATCTTCGGCTCAGGTCATGATCTTGCAGTTTGTGGTTTCGAGCCCTGCGATGGGCTCTGTGCTGACAGCCAGAGCCTGGAGCCTGCTTTGGTTTCTGTGTCTCTCTCTCCCTCTGCCCCTCCCCTACTCACACTCTGCCTCTCTCTCTCTCTCTCTCTCTCTCTCTCAAAAATAAACATTAAAAACATTTTTTTTAAAAAAACATCATAAGCCAAATCAACAGACTAATGATGAACCTCAAAAGAAAAAACCCAAAAACAAAACAAAAAAACAACGCACCAAGGACCTATTCCTTAATGAGCTTACAGAACTCAAGAACAACAACAGCAATGGAATGGAAAAGGGTGCAAAGGATATCAACAGTCAATTCCCAGAAAAGGAACTGCAAATGGCTCTTCCCTCTGGTTGCTTATAAGAGAAAAGAAAATTAAACTAAATTTAAAGGAGATTCTCTTTTTTCAATTCCCAGCTGATGAAAACATACTGTGCTAGTGGAATTGCAAATTGGCAAGTTTCTAGGGAGTACTACTTGGCAACATCTAACCAGAATTTATTTATATTTTTTCTTTTTCTTTTTTTTTTAATGTTTATTTATTTATTTGTTGAGAGAGAGAGAGAGAGCAAACAACCAGGGAGGGGCAGAGAGAAAGGGAGAAAGAGAATCCCAAGCATGCCCAGGCGCTGTCAGCTCAGAGCCCAACATGGGGCTCGAACTCACGAACTATGAGATCATGACCTGAACCAAAACCAAGAGTTGGACACTTAACTGACTGAGCCACTCAGGCTCCCCTAACCAGAATTTTGACCTAGTTACTTTAATTCTAAAAAGTCATCCTGTAGAAATATTCACATTTGAAATGATACAAGTGCACAGCTATTTATTACATCATTGTTTACAGTCTCCAAATATTGAAAATAACCTAAATGTCCATCAGTAGGAGAAATGCATTAATGGGCAATCTAAAAAATACCATGCAGACCTAGAAAAGAATGAAGCAGCTTTTCATGTACAGATATGGAAGGATCTCCAAATTACAGTAAGTGAAAAAGGGATAAACATTGTGTATAGAATAATATAATTTCTTGCAAAAAGAAGAAAAAAGTATTCATATGGAGTTCTTTGCACAGAACACCTTTAGAAAAATACAGAAGAGATTGCTAACAGTGGTTGCCTTTGGAAAGGGGACCTATTTGGCTAGGGAACAGGGAGGAAGGGAATCTCGCTTTACTTCCTATCTTTGAATCCTTTTGATATCATTTTTTTTTTCAGTTTACTTTTTTTAGTCATCTCTATACCCAATGTGGGCCTCAAACTCATGCCTCTGAGATCAAGAGTTGTATGCTCTTCCAACAGAGCCAGCCAGGTCCCCTGATATCATATTTAATAAAGTATAATTAATGTTGAAATACGAATTGTATGAGCATCATTTTTTTTTCATTTTAGAGAGAGAGAGCGAGCTGGGGAGAGGGGCACAAGGAGAGAGAAAGAATCAGAGAGATTCTCCAGTGGCTCCAGTGGAGCCCAACGCAGTGTTGGATCCCATGACCCTGGGATCGTGACCTGAGCGGAAATCAAGAGTCGGATGTTCAACCAACTGAGCCACTCAGGCGTCCTGTGTATCAGCTTCATTTTGAAAAAATAAAAAATAAAAAACCAAATATGTATACATAGGAAAATATGAAAGAATATATACAATTACCATTAAGGAAACTTTCACCTTTAAAATATGTATTTCTATAATGTTTAATAGTGGATAGGTAGTAATTTTTAAAAAATTATGGTAAAGATACAAGAGAGCAAAAATGAGCATGGACTTCCGTATATTTATTCAGAGCACAGTAATTACCACAACAGACACTACAAACACCAAATCATCTAAAATATGCAATTTGGCTCCATGACTTTGTTCTATACAAATAGATACTATCTGATGTACTCTGCTTTATAGAAATTCAAAAGCACTTGGCCATTGATAAGATGAATTAAGTTGGATAAAAGGTTCTTTCATCTGATCCTGTTATTGGCTAAGTCTTTTGCACCAAAGATACAGCGAGGTCACTATCATTTTGATCACATGACATTTTCTTAACAGTCATTTTAGGAAATTAAAAAATATCCTTTCTGGTTAAGCCAGCTGTTTCGACAAGAAATAAATATTGGTGAGGATGTGGAGAAAAAGGAACCTTTGTGCACTGTTGGCAGGAATGTAAACTGTTGCAGTTGCTGTGGAAAACAGTATGGAGGTTCCTCAAAAAGTTAAAAATAGAAATACCATATCATCCAGTACTGGGTATTTACCCCCCCAAAACCCAAAATACATATACATGCTATATTCATTATAGCATTATTTACAAAAGCCAAGTTATGGAAACAACCTTAGTTGTTAGATAAATGAATAGAGAAGATGTCACACACACACACACACACACACACACACACACACAGGAATATTACTCAGCTGTAAAAAAGAATGAGATTTTGCCATTTATGACAACAAGATGGACCCAGGTGGTATTATGCTAAGTGAAATAAGTCAGAAAAAGACAAATACTATATGATTTCACTTACGTGTAGAATCTAAAAACCAAACTACAAAACCAAAACAAACTCATAAATATAGAACTAACCAGTGATTGCCAGAAAGGGGGGGGGCGGTGAAATAGGTGAAGGGGATTAAGAGGTACAAACATGCTCTTTATTTATAAAAGAAGTAAGTCATGGGAATGAAAAGTGCAGCATCAGGAATAAAGTCAATAATATTGTAATAGTTTTGTATGGGACAGATGACCCTTATTATGGTGAGCATGGCGTAATCTATAAAATTGTTGAATCACTGTTACACACCTGAAACTAATACAGCATTGTATGTCACCTACACTTCAATTTTTTAAAACAGGTTATTTAAGAAAAGACTTCTCGGTCTATCAGAATGCATGATCAACTCCTCAGGACTCTGGGGGAGAAGAGTAGGATAGCCTTAGTAATGGAACTACTTTTGCTGCATAGGGACAGTGCCCAGTCTGTCTTCCAAATGAATGCTGGGCTTACCTCAATTTTGAGTTTGGCTTGTTGTTTTAAATCCTCAAGTTAACATCAGTCCAAAGGTCAAGGGACAAGTCCTGCACAGGGACCTCTCTGTATTTGGCGATGGCATTTGGGTTTGGTGCCGATCCAGAATATTTCATCTAACTTGGGTCGTTCCTGGCCTGGACAACTAGGATCCCAGGGCAATAGTGGTTTGGTGTGAGAGTCTGAAGGTGCACCATGAGTGTCTTGGCAATATCCCGGACAGAGATTTCTTAGACTGGATCTATGTGCATTGTCCAGTATAATAGCATTAGCTATGAAATGCAGCTAGCACAGATTGAAATGTGCTCTGTGTGAAAAACACATACTGAATTTTGAGGACTTGACACACACATACACACACACACACACACACACACACACCGAAACATCTCATTAATAATGTTTTATATTGGGGGCACCTGGGTGGCTTAGTCGGTTGCATGTCAGACTCTTGATTTCGGCTCAGGTCATGATCTCACAGTTTGTGAGTTCCAGCCCTGTGTCAGGCTTTATGCTGACAGCGTGGGGACTGCTTGGGAATCTCTCTCTCTCCCTCTCTCTCTCTGCCCCTCCCGCACTTACTCTCCCCCTCTCTCAAAATAAATAAACATTACAAAAAAGTTTTTAAAAAGCCATTAAAAAGTAATGTTTTGGGTACATATTGAAAAATAATACTTTGGATATATTGGGTTAAATAAAATGTATTAATAACATTCATTTCATCTCTTTAAAAAATTTTTTTTCATGTGTCCACTAGAAAATAAACAATTGCATACGTGGCTTAGTTTCTATTTCTATTGCATAGCACTGTGTTGGAGGGGTAGGACTTGCTGACTCACTCATTTGGCCACTCATTCAACAATTATTCATAAGGAGATGACCGTGTGTTGGGTGTGGTGCTGGGCCCAGTACAGCCTCTGCCTTCAAGGAGTTTTTGTGTTAAGAACAGAGAAGATAAGAAGGCAGTTGAGAAGAGCATGGCCATTATGCACAGAGTGTTTGGCCGTGCCGTGGGTGGGGCATGCTGGGGAAGGCTGGGGCAGGGGAGGTTCCACGGTAGACGAAATATGAATCGAATGCTGAAGACCTGGCAGGAATTAACCAGACTGGGCAAAGGAGGAATATGGGTGAAGGTGTTGAGGGCATGGGAGGCTGCAGGTACAAGCGTGGAGGCAGAGAGGAGGGAGCTTCCTTCAAGGCACAGCAGTGGTCCCACCCGCTGGGGTTTGGGGATGGACAAAGTGGCTGTGGAAGGGACAGGCAGGTTCAGATGACCAGATGACCAGGAGGAACTCTGCCTTCGACTGTTTCCTGCTTCTGAGTCTTGGGTGACCGTTCCTTACCCTGGTCTGATTTTCCATACCAGCCTGGAGGATTGCGTTGGGGAACCAGGTAGCAGGGCAAACTTAGCAAGAGCTCTGTGTAGCTGGGATTTACCATCGGCTGGAAGATTCATTCCGTGTTCATCTTGGTTACTGGCATGCTTGTGGTAACCAGTACTTTTTAGGAAATACATTTTCATTTAGGGTAAGACCACTATTCATACTGACAACTTTTCAAAGGCCAAGTGTACTGTCCAAATGGTATTGGTTTTTTTTTAACATCATATATATATATATATATATATATATATATATAGTTAATATAATTTATTGTCAAATTGGTTTCCATACAACACTGGATGCTCATCCCAACAAGTGCCCTCTTCAATGCCCATTACCCACTTTCCCTTCTCCCCACCCTCCATCAACCCTCAGTTTGTCCTCAGTATCCAAGAGTCTCTTATGGTTTGCCTCCCTCCCTCTCTGTAACTTTTTCTTTTTCCCTCCTCCTCCCCCATGGTCTTCTGTTAAGTTTCTCAGGATCCACATATGAGTGGAAACATACGGTATCTGTCTTTCTCTGCCTGACTTATTTCACTTAGCATAATACCCTCTCTGGAGGTTCCTCAAAAAAATTTTAAATAGAAATACCCTATGACCCAGCAATAGCATTACTAGGAATTTACCCAAGGGATACAGGAGTACTGATGCATAGGGGCACTTGTACCCCAATGTTTATAGCAGCACTTTCAACAATAGCTATGGAAATTATGGAAAGAGCCTAAATGTCCATCAACTGACGAATGGATAAAGAAGAGGTGGTTTATATATACAATGGAATACTACTTGGCAATGAGAAAGAATGAAATCTGGCCATTTGTAGCAATGTGGATGGAACTGGAGAGTGTTATGCTAAGTGAAATGGTATTCTTTTTTTTTTTTTTAATTTTTTTTACATTGATTATTTTTGAGAAATAGAGTGAGACAAAGCATGAGCAGGGGAGGGGCACAGAGAGAAGGAGCCACAGAATCTGAAGCAGGCTCCAGGCTCTGAGCAAGAGGTCAGGACAGAGCCTGATGCGGGGCTCAAACCCACGAACTGTGAGATCATGACCTGGGCTGAAGTTGGATGCTCAACCGACTGAGCCACCCAGGCGCCCCTAGTGAAATGGTATTCTTTACCTGTACAAAGAATGAAATGTTTGACCAGGGCGCTGCAATGCACACTGGGGCCAGAAGTTGTGCTCTGCTATTTATTGAGTGACCGTCAGCAAGTTAGTCAGCGAGTGAGGGCCACTGCTCATTGCCCAATGAGGGGTTTCAACTTGATAATCTCTATTTTCTTTTCAGTTTTAACTTTCACGGAGCCTGGTAAATGGTGTGCACGCTAATAAAGAATCATCTAACTAGGAAAACTCCAGGTACAATGGCAAGAAGACAAAAGTGGGATTTCATTCAGTTTAATGATCCAAGTTGGAGAACTAATTACATATTTTACAACGATTATTCAAAATGTCACATTTAATTGAATTATGCTGTATGATGCATCTGATTATTGTGGGTTTTTTGTAGCAAAATGTCAAAATGAGAGCAATAAGAATCTGTCGGACAGATGATTCCTGATAATTTTTAAATCTACCACATTTGTTTAAATGTGGCTATAACTTAAAAAAAAGTTTTATTTGATTAAATATTTTATGAAATATTAAATAAACTAAGAAAAATAGCACAGTGTTGACCCAAAAGATTTTACAGTAAGGGCGCCTGGGTGGCTCAGTCGGTTAAGTGGCCAACTTCGGCTCAGGTCATGATCTCCTGGTTCGTGGGTTCGAGCCCCACATCTGGCTCTGTGCTGACAGCTCAGAGCCTGGAGCCTGCTTTGGATTCTGTGTCTGCCTCTTTCTCTGCCCCTCCCCTGCTCATGCTCTGTCTCTGTCTCTCAAAAACAAATAAATGTTTAAAAAAAAAAAAAAGATTTTACAGTAACTGTGGAAGCTCGTGCAGCCTAACTCAATGGTCAGATGCCATCATGGAGCTCCTTTTGTGTGGAACATTCTAGAGTCCACTGTGGAATATAGTGCACGGCGCTGGGAAATACTAAAACAATATAGTGTAGAATAGTAGTATCAGGATGCCTTTATATTCCCAAAACTTATCAAAGACCCTCAAAAAAAAACTTTTGTCTACATAGGTTATATCTTCAATATTTATCATCTAAGAAATTTAAATGGAGAGAACACAATATATTTTTATGGGTAATAAGCCATATTTTTCAAAACAAAAATTGAGTGAGAAATGTGGTATTATTTTACATTTTTGCAAGTCTCTTTAATGTCTGCCTTCATAGAATACAGCTAGATTCTCACATCTAGTTCTGCATTCAATCTGTTGCTATGTCCCACGTCTTGTGGCCTCTGGAAAACCCTGCTCTCACAAGTGTGAGATTAAGAGACAAATGATGCCTAGTATTAGCGTGAACATAGTTTGACTCACAGGCCCCCTGGATGTTTTTTTCGAGGAACCCCAGGGGTCCCTGGACCACACTTTGAGAATTTCTGGCATAAAGACGAGCTCAAAAGAATTTGTATTCTGTGGAAAACAGTTTGAACATAGATGAAGTTTATCAATAAGTACGGGATTAATAATAAAGAGTGGCTGAGATGTTGGTCCTGGGGGACAACTGCACATAAGCCAGGTACAGCACTGAGAAATGAAATGGCCCGGGTGGCAGTTGATATTAGAAACAAGGTAGTAGATATTTACAAAACCCATCATCATCGAAGAGCTAAAAACAGGAGTCTGGGGTTCATTCCACTTTCTTTTCTCTCTCTCTTTTTAGGTTTATTTATTTATTTTGAGAAAGAAGGGTGGTGGGGGGAGATGGGCAGAGAGAGAGAGAGAGAGAGAGAGAGAGAGAGAATCCCAAGCAGGCTCCAATGCTGTCAGCACAGAGCCCAACATGAGGCTCAATCTCAGAACTGTGAGATCCTGACCTGAGCTGAAATCAAGAATTGGATGCTTAACTGAAGGAACCACCCAGGTGCCCCAAATGTCAATCTCGACTGGTTTAAGCTCAACAGAAATTATTCCATCCCCTAGCTAGGTCAGAAATGGGCACACAAGGCAATTCTGTCCAGTGAGAGACGCGTTTACTGGAGAATTGTTATGTGCTCCTGCTGATAAAGATTTGTACGGGAAAAAAATAGCCCTTTTTCCTACTCCATGTAGTCATATTACAAGCGATACCTGGATCTGTGGCAGCCATCTTGCGAGCATGAGGGAAACCAAAATGAGAAGGCAGAACTGAAAGGAACCAAAGCTTCTGTTGTTGAGCCACTGAATCAGCAAGCCCTGGAACAACCCAACCTCAGGACTTCTTAAGTGACAGTGTATTTTTCTTATTTATTGGAAATATATTAGACTATTTTTCAGTCTTATTATTTCAGCCCAAAGCATCCTAAATGACACTGTTACTTATATTGCTCTAGTTAGAAATGTAGCTGATCAAGCAATACCTTAAAATGTACTAGTTGTTTTGTTTTGGCAAGGCTTCTCTTACAAACAATAAACTCAATCAGTCTTTCTTTTTAGCATCATCGTACCTGCTGAAGAATGAATAGCTATTTGCAGAGCAATGTTAAAAGTTTACATGATGTAACTGGAGATATTCACTTACTTAGTAGGTTAGAGTTTATAGTCCCTAGTGGGTAGCAATTGCCTATATGCATTTTTGGTCTTTCTAATTCCAGAAATCTAGATCTGTAATATACAAGTATAGCATTTTATCATGTGTTCAGTAGATTTGGGCTAGGTACCATATTGTCCCTCTTACAGGGACTAATTTTAAAAGAAAACTATGTAAATAATGATTTCAAAAAATTTCCATGCCCAACAGTCCTGATGGCAAACTCCAACTCAGGGCTGCTTCTTTGACAGACCAAGAGAACTAATTATGGATTATCCACACTGAAGGTAGGTTAACGCTTTAGATTAGATGATGTATATGCAAATACTTGGAAAAACTAAATGCTTTTCAACTTCCTTTACCCATCTTTTAAGGATTATTTTATCCTCCTTCAGAAAAGGTAACCAAAGATGAAGTCTCCCAGCTGATAAAAAGAAGCCCTGAACTAAGATTGAACCCCAGATCCACCTGACTGCAGAACCCAAAAGCACCCCAAACTCTATCCAAGATACTGGAATTACCCCTTTGCTTTACCATGGCCACCTGCCTGCAAAAACTGTAATACACAGCAAACTGACCAAAAGGTGCACAGAAGGAGAGAAGCAAAAGACCTCCATAATCTCCATACCTAGGAATCAGGTGTGCAAATTCTCTAGTAACTCTTAAATCCTATCAAATCCTGGGATATTGAATTATTTTAACATTACAGCCTAAAATTATACACTTACAAAGGAACCGTAACTATTTGTTACTCTAGTAACAAAGGATTAAACTTTCAGTTTCCATCTATTAGGAGTAGAATTGTCTCCATTCTTAAAACCCATATTTAAAAAAATTCCTTATATTATGAAAACTGAGAAACAGGTGTTGTTTTTTTTTCTCCCTCTGTTGGAAAAATAGTTTAAATAACCCTTAGAAACTGTGTAGTTCTTCTGCAGTGAAGTATGTGAAGATGCCTGTGGTCCTGAGAAAAGGCAACATATCCTTTGCAGAGAAAAACACAGTAACATGTTTTCAGTAACCTGAGCAAATCCGCCCAGCCAGCAAGCTGGAGTCCGGATGCTTCCCTAGGTTCTCCAAATCTGGCCCCCACAGGGCCAAGATTGATGGGTGGCTGCCCCCACACCACCATGAGCTCTTAAAGAACAGCAATTTTGGGGGTGCCTGGGTGGCTCCATCAGTTGAGCATGTGACTCTTGATTTCAGCTCAGGTCACCATCTCACGGTTTGTGGGTTTGAGCCCTGCGTCAGGCTCTGCACTGACAGTGCTGAGCCTACTTGGGATCCTCTCTCTGCCCCTTCCCTGCATATGCTCTCTCTCTCAAAATAAATAAATAAACTTAAAAAAATATAAACAATTACTCTCCCTCTTTGATTATTACTCTCCCTCTTTTTTTGCCTTCTCAGGAGCTTTTCGAAGAACCACTTCTTCACACATTGCCTGTCTACAGTTGCCTCAGACACTGCTCAGTGCATGGTGGCAGTTCAGATAGGTTCCTCTCTTTAGACACTGAAGCAAGAACTTTACCCCTGTGGGAAGCCCACCCCCTGCCACACACAAGAAAAGAAAAGAAAAACATGAAAAGGATAAAAACTCGGAATTCTGCAGTTACCTTAGGATTGTGCATTTGCAATATTTCCATGGCCAGCATGTCACTGAGCTATAAAGGTTTTGTCCCCAACATGTGCTCAGCGGTTCTACCTACCATGCTTCCTCTGCCTCCATCCAGACAAGCCTCCTGGATGAACTCACCGTCTATGCCTATGGACCATTCAACGTGAGACCATAGTCTACCTTCTCTCCTCCAAAGATCTTGACCTCTACACCATTTCGGCACCCACGCCCATGGCCACACCCTTGAAACTCTTCCAGCTTTGTATGCTCAACCATTACAATCCCCTTTGCTCTGCAAATCCCCATTTTCTAGTTTTCTCCTCTCCTTGGTGGTAGCGGATGGAATATGGGCAAATAAAACACAGGTTGGGGAACCTGAGAGATCTGGGTTTATAGTGGCTTTGCCACTTGTTAGTTGAATGATCTCAGGCAAATGACCATATTTCTGAGCCTCATATTCCTTACTTGTGAAAGAGGGATAATACCATCTATGTTTGGCATTGTAACGTGGGTTACGCTCCCGGGGCTGAGGGCACCAAACACCCCACTTAGCTGATACTCAGTAAAGCTAGTTTTTCCCCTTCCATTCCTTCTTCCTGGTTCTCCCACTAACTTCATGCTTAGGTCACAAAGCAAATTCTGCTCTTGGGACTCTCCTGGTGTCTCATCTCTTCTGGGCTTCAAGGTCATTTATTCACCCTCTACAGTGGTCCTCTGATGTCCCACCCCAGTTCTGGTTAATACTCAACACTGGACCAACACAACATTTCCGTGGTCACTCTTGCTGCCAGGCTGCTGAGGGCATTTCTGCTTGGCCAGGAGGTTCTGGGCATTTTTGTTTTTGAAGCTTCTCATATATTTATTAAAGGCAAGGGAGGGAGGGGGGGAAAGAGGTGGGGGGAGAAGATGGGGAAGAAGAGGAACAGGAGACAAAATGTCAAAAAACTGTGGACTATTTAAATAGTTATGTTTGGGGGAAATCCACTCCATCTCTGGCCCTGAAAACCCATTAGCATAACAAGTGGCCATTTATCAGCTTGGTGCTTTGGGAGCAGAAACTGTGTCCTGCTTCTGTGCTTTGGGCATTACCGCCCTGTGCCACACCAGTTTCAAAGGGGTAACTTCCTCCTGCTCCAGGTGGGAAGGCCTAGGTCAAAGTACTGCCAGTGATAGGGTGGTTAAGTTTGCCTAAATCAACACAGGAAACTCACTTATCTGCTGTTGTATGTTGGATTTCCCAACATTTACTAGTAAAGGGAAGAATAAAATAGTAGCTTATTTACTAGTAAAGGGAAAATATTAGCATCCATACACTGACTCCTCTTTCTTTTGTTTTAAAGTTTATTTATTTTTGAGAGAGCATGTGCACACTTGTGAGTGAGCGGGGGCGGGGAGGAGGGGCAGAGAGCGAAGGAAAGAGAAACCCAAGCAGGCTCTGAGCTGTCAGCATAGCCCCCCATGCAGGGCTCGATCTCACTAACCATAAAGATCATGACTTGAGCCGAAATCAAGAGTTGGGTGCCCAATCAAATGAGCCACCCCCCAGGCGCCCCCTGACTCTTATTTCTTAATCAATGTTTAAACATTAGGAGAAGAGAAGGGATTTTTATTAAGTTCCCTTAAAAATCCTGAAGTTTATATTTAACAAACTTAGCTTCTAATGTTAAAAACACAGTGCTATTTGTATGATAGAGAAATTGAAACAAAAGCCCAGTGCCCTGTGGATGGACAATGGCACAGGAGCTGTGGGCAGAGTATCTCAATGTCCTCCCGTTCCTGGGATGGTTCATTGTGCCAATTAAACACCTCATGCTTTGAATTCAGACCTAAATTTGGATTCCACTTTGCCCGTCAGAGTTGAATGACCTTGACAAGAGTTGTTTTATCGGCTTAAACATCAGGGGCTTCTTCTGCAAAAGGGAGATAATAATTAATAGCTAACTCACAAGGTTGTCGTAAGGATTAAATTGAATCAAAGTGCCTGATACATAGTAATGGCTTAATGAGTGACAGGTGGCCATTGCTAATATTTTTACCATTCTCATCTCCCCCCCCCCCCCCATAATGATTATTTTAAACATTCTTCTTGCTTCCAGCCTTAAGTCCCATCCTTGTCATCCTCACTCCTGGGAGCCAGCTCACAACCTAGTTCATGGACAACAGAGATGTTTGGTGGGATTGCTGGTGAAACACCATCTGAAATCACAAATGGCTCTTTGTTTTCTTTTTTTTTTTTCATCTACTTCCCTTCTTGAAAAAAACTAGGGCAGAACGCAGTAGGCATGGGGACCTACCTGGGGACAGCTATGGCAGCCCGGAGCACGGCAGTGGAGTCCCAGAGGGAAGGGGAAAGGCAGCCTGGGAGGGCTGCCTGTTGAGGAAACAGAGCGCTCGCTGGCTGGGTGAGGTGGGCAGACTGGTGCAGGCTGTTGGAGCCAAAGCAAGGTTGAGGGCACTCCCGGAGAGGGGAAGCCTGAGGTGGAAGTCAGAGCCTGGGGCGAGGGCAGGAGGGCAGCCCTGCAAAGCAGTGACCAGCTTAGTTGTCAGAACCCAAGCAAGGTGAAAAAAATGTCCATGTGGGAAGGGTGGCCTTCCTTGAGGTGCTAGAAACTGAGAGGAGGGCATCCATGCAGGCATGGACAGTAGTGGCCATAGGATATTGATTACATACAGGGGATTGATCACATAAGTAAATATATTAAGGACAATGGGAACTGATTCTCAACTGTCAGAAAAGGGAGTTAACTGGGGCAGGTGGGTGGCTGAGTCAGTTAAGAGTCTGACTCTTGACCTCAGCTCAGGTCATGATCTCATGGTTTGTGGGTTCAAGCCCCGCATGGGGCTCTGCACTGACAGCACGGAGCCTGCTTGGGGTTCTGTCTCTCCTTCTGTTTCTGCCCCTCCCCCGCTCACCCTGCCTCTCTCAAAATAAATAAACTTTAAAAATTAAAAAAAAAAAAAAAAAAAAAAGAAGAGAGTTAACAAATGTGGGAGGGGAAAAAACTACCCTCTAATGAGGGATTGGAATTGGAGGTATTGGTATGACCTCAAATTTTTCAATATAGGTAGATACTGAAATAAATATAGGTGCAAACATATGTGTATAATGTATAAGTTCCCTATCTCTTTCTACTGAGACAGTCTGGGAGCAATACTATCCCAGTTAGCAATGAGCACACCTAGCACTGAAATCTCCACTTCTAAACACTCCTCAAGTGCAAGAAACCAGAAGTCACTGGAGAAATGGCTGATTCCAAGACATCAAACCCATTAGCAGTCACTCCCCATTCTCTGCTCCCTCTAGCTCCCGGAACCCAAGAATCTGCTTTCTGTCTCAGGGGATTTGCCTATTCTGAACATTCATATAAATGAAATCACACAATACATGGCCTTTGTCTCTGGCTTCTTTCACGTAACATAATGTTTACAAGGTCCATCCATATTATACGTGTATCAGAATTTCATGTGTTTTCATGGTGGAATATTCCGTTGTATGGCTATATTACATTTTGTTTATCCGTTCATTAGCTGATGGACATTTGCATTGTTTAGCTATTATAAATAATGTTGGTATGAACATTTGTGTACAAGTTTTTGTGCGAATATTTGTTTTTAGTTTTTTGGGGTATAAACCTAGGAGTGGAATTGCAAGGTCATAGGTTAATGCTATGTTTAACTTTTTGAGGAACTGACACACTGCTTCTAAAGCAGCTGGATTATTTAACATTCTCACCAGCAGTGTCTGAGGCTTCCAATTTCTGCACATCTTCCTCAACACTTGCTATTGTCCGTGTTTTTTATTCAAGCCATTTTATTAGGTATGAAGTGGTATCTCGTATTTTTCATTTGCATTTCCCTAATGACTAATGGTGTTGAATATCTTTCCATATGCTTATTGGCCATTTTTATATCTTCTTTGAAGAAATGTCTATTAAGATTCTTTGCCCATTTTCTGGATCAGTTTGTCTTTTTAAAAAAATTTCTAATGTTTATTTATTGATTTTGAGAGAAAGAGAGAGAGAGAGAGAGAGAGAGAGAGAGAGAGAGAGTCGGGGAGGGGCAGAGAGAAAGGGAGAGAGAAAATCCCAAGCAGGCTCTGCACGGGGTTTGATCCCATAAACCATGAGATCATGACCTGAGTTGAAGTCCAGAGTCAGACACTTAACCCACTGAGCCACCCAGGAGCCTCTCGATTAGTTAGTCTTTTTATTCTTGAGTTGCAAGAGTTCTTTATATATTTTAAATACAAGTCTCTTATCAGCTTATTGTTTATAAATATGTTTTCTTATTTTGTGTTGTCTTTTTCCTTCTCGATGATGTCTTTTGAAGCAAAAAACTTTTCCATTTTGATCAAGCCCAACTTATCTATCCTTTCTTTTGTTCCTTGCGCTTTCGGTGTCATATCAAGAAACCATTGCCAAATTTAAGAACACAAAGATTTACTTTTATGTTTTCTTCTAAGAGTTGAACTGTTTGGTTTTCACATTTTGGGGTCTGAGTTAACTTGTATACATGGTAATTTTGTATATGGTATGTATATAATTTTATAGATGGTATGAGGTAGGATACCTTTTGTTTAATTTTCTTGTCACATTCTTTTGCATGTGGATATCCAGTTGTCCCAGCATCATTTGTGGAAAAGACTGCTCCTTCCCTGTTGGAATGTCTTGACAAACTTACTGAAATTCAGTTGACCATAAACATAAATACTTATTTATGAACTCTCAGTTCTCTTCCATTGATCTTTATCTTATCCTTATGCCAGTAACATACTGTCTTGATTACTGGAGCCTTGTATTAAGTTTTGAAATAGAGAAGCATGTCTTCCAACTTTCTTCTTCTTCTTTCTTCCCCCTCAAGATTGTTTTGGCTATTCTGGGTTCTTTGAAGTTTCACATGAGTTTCAGGATGCACTTGTCAATTTCTGCAACTCCCGCAGCTGTGATTTTGATAAAGAATGCATTGAATCTGCAGATCAACTAGGGTAAAATCTCAATCTTAACAAAGTTAAGTTTTCTAATATATAAGCATGGGGTGTTTTTCCATTGGGAGAAAAATTTCCAATTTTCTTGTGCAGAATTGTTTCAGTGTAAGTCTTACACTTCCTTTGTTAAATTTATTCCTAAGTACTTTATTCTTTATTTATAAGTAAATTCTACCCTCAGTGTGGGGCTGAAACTCACAACCCCAAGATCAAGAGTTGCATGCTCTATTGACTGAGTCAGTATGAGCCCTCTAAATATTTTATTTTTGGGGCGCCTGGGTGGCTCAGTCGGTTAAGCGTCCGGCTTCAGCTCAGGTCATGATCTCACTGTTCGTGGGTTCAAGCCCTGCATTGGGCTCTGTGCTGACAGCTCAGAGCCTGGAGCCTGCTTGGGATTCTGTGTCTCTGGCTCTGTCTGCCCTTGCCCCATTCGTGCTCTGTCTCTCTCTCCCTCTCTCTCTCAGAAATAAACATTAAAAAAAATTACTTTATTCTTTTTGAGGCTACTATAAGTGGAATTTTTTCTTAATTTCATTTTCAGATCATTCATTGTTAGTGCATACAATTGATTTTTGTAATTGATTTTGTGTCTTACAACCTTGCAGAACTTATTTATTTTTATAGTTTTTGGTGGGTCCCTTAGTATTTTCTATATATAAAAAAAAATCACATCCTCTGAGAATAGAGATTTCCTTCTTCATTTTCAGTTTGGATGCTTTTATTTAATTTTCTTATCTAATTACCCTTGCTAGAAACTCCTGTGTAATATTAAATCAAAGTAGTATGGACACACATTCTTATTTTGTTAGTGACTTTCATGAGAAAGCATCCAGTGTTTTACCCTAAAATATGATGTTAACTGTGGGTATTTTGTGGATGCCTTTTATCAGGTTGGAGGGGTTTTTTAGTGTTTTAATCATGGAATGGTGTCAAATGATTTTCTATGTTGACTGAAGTGATCATGTAAATTTTGTCTTTTATTCTATTGATAGGATGTATCACACAATTGATTTTCTTATGTTAAACCAAGCTTCTTTCATGGGAATAAATCCCACTTAATCATAGCTTTATACGTTGCTGAATTTGGTTTGCTAGCATTTTGTTGAGGGTTTTTTTGCATTTATAGTTACTAGAAATATTCCTGTAGGGGGACCTGGGTGGCTCAGTCGGTTAAGCGTCTGGCTCTTGATTTAGGCTCAGGTCGTGATCCCAGGGTCATGGGATTGAACCCTGAATTGGCCTCCTTGCAGGGCATGGAGCCTGCTTGGGATTCTCTCTCTCCTTCTCCCTCACCCTCTGCCTGTCTTCCACTCATACTTGCTATCTCTCAAGAAAGAAAGAAAGAAAGAAAGAAAGAAAGAAAGAAAGAAAAAGATTGGTGTATTTTTGGTATCAGTTTTGTCTTGCTTTGGTATCAGAGTAATACTGGCCTCATAGAATGAGAGTATTCTCTTTCATTTTTTGGAAGTGTTTGTGAAGTATTGGGATCTATTTATGCTTAGGTAAAACAAGCAAATGGTACAAAATACATATCAAAGACCAACAAATGTTCTAGTAGAAGTCTTTTAGTATTTCCCCCTAGGCTCTCTTCACACAATTCCTCCCCTGGAGGTAAAAATCTTCATCTGTTTTTTTCTCCAGGCGTTAAAAATGTCTCAGCTCTTGAACTTCCCTTGGAGACTTGCTCTTCCTCCTGGCCTAATAACATCACCATCCAAACAGACCTTCAATTCTCCTTTCCACGTTTGTATCAGTTCAGATTAGGTTCAGCCGTGAATAACAGAGACCCTAAATAACAGAGACCTAAACATGATAGTGGCCTATTTCTGGTTCATTAAAAAAAATCAAGAAGTTGGCAGGCTGCCTGGGCTGCTGTGGTAGCTTCATTCTATTAATTCTTTAGTGACCCAAGTTCCTTTCGGCTCACCACTCTGCCATCCCCAGGATATAGTCCTTGTCCTCTTGCCCCAGAATGGATGTTTGCATCCCAGGCAATAGGACAGAGGGAGGAAAAAGAGGTAGGCAAAGGCATGCCTCAACTGTCTTTTAGTGAAGGTTCCAGGAGACTGCTTTAGAATGCACCTGTTTACAATTTATGACCAGAAAGTACTCACATGGTCTCCTTTAGCTGCAAGGGAAGCTGGGTAGTGGTCTTTCTTCTTCTTCCTCTTTTTAATGTTTATTTATTTATTTATCTGTGTGTGTGTGTGTGTGTGTGTGTGTGTGAGAGAGAGAGAGAGAGAGAGAGAATCCATCCGAGCAGAGGCAGAGAAGGGGCAGAGAGAGGGAGACAGGGAACCAAAGCAGCATCCCTGCTGTCAGTGTGGAGCCTGACACAGGGTTGAACTCATGAACCGTGAAATCATGAGCCAAGCTAAAATGGGACACCTAACTGACTTAGCCACCAAAGCACCATGTGAATAGACATATGTTTACAAAAATTAGGGGGTTTATTATCATAGGAAAAGAGGAGAGATAAAAAGTAGTTGCTTCCACATATTCAATCTGTCAATTCTGTTCCCATATTTTTCCAAATGTGACACGCCTTTTTCTTCTCCGTTCTTCCTTCCCTTGTATAAACTCTAATCAGTTTTCAAATAAATTACCATAGTAGCTTCTTAATTGTTTTTTTCTAATTCCTTTCTTTCCTCCAGGATATTGTGCATTATATATGTTTTTCTAAAATACAGACGTAATCACATCAATAGCATAAAAACTTTCCAATTGACTTGAAAAAATTCCGAACTTCTAAATGTTGGTTAGTTCTAAATGAAGTCCCTTCGTGATCCACTTCCAGTTTCCAGCTGTAACTTGTGTTCATCTCATGCTCTATTTGAACTTTATTCTCAAACCATACCCATACCTAAATTCTGGCTTTTTCCTGAATATATCACATTCTTGTATATCTTAGTATAATGATTATTACAATTTTTTACCCCTCGGTAAAAGTTTACGATGTGACTTTGTAGTTCTTCTCATCAAGAGATGGAGTCTATTTCTCCACTCCTTGGATGTGGGATGGCCTTGTGACTTGTGTCAGTCAGTGGGATACATCTGAAATGACTGTGTGCCAGTTCTGGGCGTAGGCCTATAGAGCTACTTTGTGTATTTCTGCTGCCTTGTGGATCTCTGTCTCTGCCATTAGAACAAGTCTGGGCTAGCTCGGTGTATAATGAGAAACCAACTGGAGTGGTGCTGAGTCACCCCGGCCAAGGCCAACTCTGCCATCCAGCCCTCAGCTGACCCCAGAACTATGAGCCAGCCCAGCCAAGATCACCAAGCCACACTCAGATCAGCAGAATGGCTTCACTGATTTGTAGACTCATGGAAACATAATAAATGGTTCTGTTGTTAATCACTATGTTTGAGGGAGGCTTGTTTGCAGTCTTCATTGTGGCAACAGCTCAAAGATACAGTGCGTTTACGTGTGCTAGTCCTTTGCCTGTTGTTTTTGTCAGTCTCGTAACTTTCTAAATTTATCTATCGAGACCCAGATCAAATGTAATATTAACTGGGAAAGCTTCTTGTCCCTATCTGGGCAGACGTAGCCACTTTCTTTAATGAGCTTCACACCTCTATTATGGCATGCAACGTAGAGTTATTTTTTTTCCCACATCCATTTCTCCGTTGGGCTAAGCTAGTTGAAGGCCGGGATGACTTATTATAGGAAGTACGCCAAAAGTATTCGTTGCAGGAATAAATAAATAAAGGCTAGCATATTAAAATATATAATCCTTCCTCTTTCCTATTTCTTCCAAACTGTAAATACACTTTCTCTTATGCCTAGGTCCTTCCTTCTGCAATGCTCCCCCCAAATTTCAGTCATTCGTCACATATTGGCTGATGTGTTTATGCCTCTTTTAAGTCAGGAAGTGCCATATTTTCCCTGAATGGTAATTTCCAATACTGGACAGTCATGTTACTTGCAAATACTCTTTGAAATTTCTTAAAGTTTCTCAATTGTTCAATTTAATTTTCAATCCTATTCATCACCACCCTTGTAAGTAGACTAAAACTTTACCCATTTGTTTTTAATGTCTTACCATCAGCTTCCTTAAAAGTGATTAAAAGTCACCCTGTCTATTTGATTTCTCCTCCTATTCACCTCACTGATTTTCTATTTCTAAGTGACAACAGAGAGTGCTGAGTAAACTGTTCTAGCCACAGGTTTACTGGTAGGATTTTGTACCTATGTTTTTTAGTTCTTTGGATTATTGCCCCATTCAGTCAGAGCTGCATTTGTTATAAGCCAGTTGGACATGATAAAGTTGTGACAGAATGGACCTGAAGAGAGGCACGAAAATGACCTTTCTGATCATTGTAGCATTCCTGTAAAGAGCCCGGGAGATGACACCAGTCTACAAGCAGGAAAAGCTTTTGTGAGCTGTCCCCAATCTTATGCGCTGCCCCCCAGCTCCCCTGCCCCTTCGTTACCCTTTATTGTATTTTAGGTGTCAGTCCCCAAGCATGGGAATGTATAAGTAGTCATGTCCTATGTCTTATTGTGCACGGTAATGCCTCACTGACTTTATATTGAACACAATATATTTAATTATTTTGGAGAAGGAAATCTACTGGCAAGGAGTGTGTTGTGTGCCTCTTGCAAGATCAGATTGCATCAGAAAGCTTTGCTGTCACAAACCAATTGCTTCTGATGTCAAAGCGAACAATCATTTACATAGTAATACAACAACAATAACATTGAATGCCTTTCATCAAACCAGACTGTAAATACTAATTAGTTATACTTCATTGTATTCTGTATTCTGGGGCTCAGTAAATTATGATGCTTGTTTTATAGATATTGAAGCACAGACAAGAGATCAGTGACTTGCCCAAGGCTGTAGAGGATGATGTCAAAATTGGGGTTATAACTCTTGTGCCCTGTCTACGAGACCTCCCCGGATTCACAGGATAAATTTTTAAAGTAGTACCAAGACCTCGTATAATGCGATGAAGAAGTCCTCCTGCAACAACCGCTGCATTTTTGTATGATACATTTAAATAAAAATCCCTAAGCATTAAATATTTAAGAAGAAAAAATTTAATGAAAAGAGTAAACATCTCAAGTGCCTCTCACTAGCGCATCATGGCCTAATTCTCTCTAATGGGCTGAGATTTTAAAATGAATTCAGTTCCTGCCTCTACGGCACAGTACACTGCCCTGCTGGGAAAATTCAACCAGCTGCGTCGAGGCAAAAGGCTTCTTGCTTAAGTTCAGCTGTCAGGAGGTTAATGGAGCCATATTATGAGGTGAGGAACCATCATCCCTAAAAGTGGTGTCTTACCAACATTTGAAGGAACAGGGATGCCTTGCTGTAAAGTACTTTCCTCTTTAAAATTCTGGGTACTGGGGTGCCTGGGTGGCTCGGTCAATTAAGTGGCTGACTCTTGATTTCAGCTCAGGTCATGAACTCACAGTTTGTGAGTTCAAGCCCTGCATTAGGCTCTGGGCTGACAGCACTTGTGTGCTCTCTCTCTCTCTCTCTCAAAAAAAAGTAAACGCTAAAAAAATTTTTTTAAAGCATAAAATAAAATTCGGGTACATTTGACTTTTAAAACTATTAATTGACTTTCCCCCATTAAGACTGTGTCTCAGGTATGGAAGCCTTGCCTTTGGGCTCTAAATGGGGTTCTCTGGATCAATTCCAATGCTCGGCGTTAACATGCTTGCCAATCTAACCGCCAATGGGATCTTTCTTGTTTTCTAAGTGGCTGAAACTACAGCCTTCAGATTCTAGAAATGTGCCTTCTGTAAGCATGAAACCAACTGTATTTCATTAGGGATAGTTCTTTTGATTCCAAAGGCTCCAATGATAAACTTCTAAAATGGAATTGCCAAAAGTGAGCCAAATTTCCTCCCTAAAATACCTAAAGTGTGTCAACTTACTGAGTTTGGTCAGTGATCTGCAAAATGGGGATATTTCTTTTCTTTTTTTAAGTTTACTTATTTATTTTGAGAGAGAGACAGAGAGAGAGAGAGCAAGCAGGGGAGGAGCAGAGGGAGAGGGAGAGAGAGAATCCCAAGCAGGCTCCATACTGTCAGGACATAGCCGGACACAGAGCTCAAATGCAAGAACCGTGAGACCGTGACCTGAGCCGAAGTCAAGAGTCTGACAGTGAGCTGAGTCACCTTGGCACCCCAAAATGGGGATATTTCTACCTGGCTTTCTTGTCTCTCTTGTTCTTGAGCTACTCCCTCTCAGAACTCAGCTGCCATGCTGCGGGAAGCTTAAGTCACGTGAAGGTTCTGCAGTAGCCAGCCCTCGTTGAACTCCCTGCCACCTTGGATGTTCCAGCCCAAAGGACACCCCAGCCTTCCCAGCACCTCGGCCCACACCACACAGGGCAGAAGAATCACCCACTCAACCCACAGAGTCACGAGCAATAACAAAGGGATGTTTTAAGGCATTAAGTTTTGGGGTGGTTTGTCACACAGCAATCGATAACCAAAAACAGAAGAAAGAACAATCATATTTAGATTGGGTATAAATCACCACGAAATGGAGATTCAGACTTCATCTTCTATGTGGGCACGTATATTATATCCTCACTGGGGTCGCTTAAAGAGACAATAAAATGTATTCATTGATTTCTTCCCCTAGGTTTGCTTGTGCTGTGCTCCCTGTCTGGAGCTCCTTCACTCCTTCAGCCCACACAAATCTCACCTATGCTTTCAGCTTCCCTCTCCAAGGAAGACCTTCCCATTCACTCTGGTCCTCAGCATTTTCTCCCTTTGTGACCCCTTCTAAAGTTCATCATCTGGATCGTTCACTTGAGTTTTTCTCCAAAACATCTTTATTAAGGCATGATTGTACATATTTACAGCATACAATTTGGTAAGTTTTTCCACATGTATATGCCACCACCATTAAGATGATGAACATTTATCCATCACCTCAGAGGGTTTCTTCCTGTCCTGTGTAATCTCATCTCCCAACCCCCAGATCTGTTTTCTGTCACTGTAAGTTGATTTGCATTTTCTAGAAATTTGTATAAATGGAATCATACTGTGTACTCTTTTTGGGTCTGGATTCTTTCAGTCAGCTTAATTATTGTGAAATTCATCTTTTCGTTGTATCATTTGTTCTTTTTTTTTTTCTGAGTAGCATTCCATTGTATAGAAATACCAAAATCTGCTCATCTATTCACCTGTTGATGGCCATTTGGGTTATTTTCAGTTGGAGAATTTTTTTAAAAAGTTTATTTATTTATTTTGAAAGAGGGTGGGGAAGGGGCAGAGAAAGAGAAAGCAAGAGAGAATCCCAAGTGGGCTCCGTGCTGCCAGTGCAGAGCCTGATGTGGGGCTCAAACTCACGAACCATGAGATCATGACCTGAGCCAAAACCAAGAGTCAGGTGTTTCACCAGCTGAGCCACCCAGGCATCCCACAGTTTGAGGTTTTAGTCAATAAAGCTGCTATGAACATTCATGTGCAAGTCTTTGTATGGATGCATGCTTTGCTTTTTCTTTGGTGGTTACCTAGGGATGAGATGGCTGGATCATACAGTAGGCGTATGCTTAACTTTGTAAGAAATTGCCAAACCGTTTTCCAAAGTGGCTGCACCACCAGCATTGTAGGAGTACCGGTTCCTCCACCTGCTTCCCAATACTCAGTGTGGTCAATCTTTTTTATTTTCATCAATCATTATAATAGGTATATGGTGGTATCTGATTGTGGTTGTAATTTGCATTTTCCCTAATGATGCATGACATGGAGTATATTTCCTGTGCTTATTTGTCATGTGACTATCTTGTTTGGTGAAGTATTTGTTGAGCTCTTTCGCCCACTTGAGGGGGTGTGTTTGTGTCCCTAATATTGAGTTTTGAGAGCTCTATATACATTGTGAATACCAGTCCTTTATCAGACATATGCTTCACAAATATGATCTTACAGTCTATGGGTAGTTTTAAAAATCTCAACTATTATTTTGAAGACTGGAATTAAAATTTTTTTTCAAGTTCAATTTATCAATTTGTTCTTTTATGGATTGTAGTTTTGGTGTTGTATTGAAGAAATCTTTGTTCCAAGGTCACAATGATTTTCTCCTGTTGTTTTCGAGCCGTTTTACACTTTTGGGTTTCCAGTTCAGGTGGATAGTCCATTTTCAGTAACTTTTTGTATACAGTGTGAGGTATGGCTCAAAGTTCATTTTTTGCAGATGAATGTAGAGTTTTGTAGCCCTAATGTTGAGAAGACTTTTTTCCACTGAATTACCTTTGTATTTTTGTCAACTATTATTTATACATACATATTTGGGTTGACCTCTGGACCCTCTGACAAGAAATCTATGTCATCTTTCTGTCTGTTTTTCTGTAATTAACATTCTTTTTCTCTGCTTTTTAGATTTTAGAACTGATTTTGAGCAGTTTGATTGGGACGTGTTTTGATGTAGTTTTGTTCATGTTTCTTGTGTTTGGGGTTCATTGATCTAGTTGGATCTGTAGGTTCTTAGAGTTCATTGGGTTTGGAAAGTTTTGGGCCATTATTTCTCCAAATATTTTTGAATCCTCTGGCTCTCTCTCTTCTTTGGGTACCTTCATTACAGGTAGGTTAGGCTGCTGGAAGTTGCCGCGCATCTTACCGAAGCCCTTGGCATATTTTTTTAAAAGTTTATTTATTTATTTTGAGAGAGAATGTGAGCACATGAGCAGGGGAGGAAGACAGAGAATCCCAAGTAGGCTCCAGGCTGTCAGTGCAGAGCCCAACGTGGGGTTCTGTCCCATGAACCCTGAGATCATGACCTGAGCTAAAATCAAGAGTCAGATGCTTAACCAACTGAGCTACCCAGGTGGCCCTGATCTTTGCATTTTAAAGTCAATTTTTCTGTGTGTTTCATTTAGGGTAGGTTCTGTTGCTGTCTTCAAAGTCACTCTAAGGGTGCTATCGTCTAGAAATTCTCTCACGGCAGTAGGTTGGAACAATCCTAGGGCTCACCGAGTCACTTTCTCATCCTTTAGGGATCACAGTCTTTTGCTGTCTGAGAGCCAGTGTCTTAAAAAACAGTGTCTTTGATTTCTGCTGTTGTTTCAGGTGTAAGGGGAAATCTGGTCCCTGTTACTCCTTCTTGGCTGGAAGCAGAAGTCCTCATTCATTTGATTCTTAATTGCGTGGGGTCCACTATCACTGTTCAATATTCTTGCAGTCGGTCATGTGTTGGCCCGCCAATGGGATTGTCAACCTTGAGATCAGAGGCCATGTCTAATACCCCTTTGCACTAAACCACAAGGCCTGGGCTAGTGACCTGCACGCAGTCGGAGTGCAATGCATATCTGAGCTAACCAGCATATTTTTGGTTCCTCGGACTCAGCATACTGAGGCTTGACTCATGATGAAAAATCAATGGATGTGAAATTTCTTATCCAACTTGATATTTTTAGTGTGTGAAAAATAGCCCGAAACTAAACTATTTTTGTTCCTATCTTGTTTTCAAAGAAGTGCCATTCTACTACTTCCTTTTAAAATTCACAACCACAGGCATTACGGCACAGAGCTGTGGAAGAAACTCTGGGGCCCAAAACCACCCAGACTGTGAAGTAAAATGAACAGCCTGTCACTGCTCATCTGGATTTCCTCCCTCTCATTTGTGTTGGTCTCTTAGCTTTCCTCAGAGAGAGATTTAACGCTATTTGGTACCCGGGCTTCTCCCCCTGAGAGGGGCATGAAAGGAATAACAGAGAATCACAAGTTTTGGTTTCATTCTGGAGATGGAAATTGACTCAGTTTTTTATTGTACTCCTAAAGCGAGGTGCCCACTGAGCCCTAAAGGATATACAAGAAGCCCTGGTCTAAGATTTTCCGAGTACAAGCTGTCTGAGTTGTATAACCATAGATTCATGGCTTTAATATATCATTTACAAGGCAAGCAGGAATTTTTGTCCTGCTTTGAACAAAGAGAGAAAAAGCACTTTCATAGGACCAAACTGCTGGCAGAATGTACCAACAGCATAATTTAATACTTTTATCCAACAATGACTTAGCATGTCCCCTACCTCAGGGCCTTTGCACACATGGTTCCTTCTGGTGTGTTATTCTCTCAGATGCCTACAAGTCTCACTCTCTCACTTCATTCAAGCCATGCTTAAAGGTCACCTTCTGAGAGAGGCTTCCCTTGATACCCTATCTAAAAGAGCACTGCGGCCGCTCCTCCCACTTCATGTGACATTCTTTTTACTCCGCCCTGCTTTAGTTTCTTCATGTCATTTATTACTCACCAGCTGACAGTCAAAAAATATCTTCCTATACATCCACAGATAGAGGTTTATTTAACACATATGCATTTATTTACTGAATATCCCTGGAGTAGAATATATATGTCAAGAGAATAGAAACCCTTTCGGCTGTATTCTCAGCATCTCAAATGGTGCCCGGCACATAGTGTGTTCATTGTTGGATGACTGAACAAGTATTTGCTGATTTCCTACTCTGTGCAAAGGGCCTGGAGGGACTGCGAGGTAAATCACCCTAATCCCTCCTTGTTCAAGGACTTCATCTTTCTTCCTTCATACAGGAAGACATGTACAAGAATCCAGGGCTGTACTACAAAGCAGAAGAATGGATTAAATCCTGTCTTAAAAAAATTTTTTTTTACTGTTTATTTATTTTTGAGAGACAGACAGAGCACAAATGGGGGAGGGACAGAGAGGGAGACGCAGAACCCGAAGCAGGCTCCAGGCTCTGAGCTGTCAGCACAGAGCCCAATGCGGGGCTCGAACTCACAGACCTCGAGATCATGACCCGAGCCAAAATCGGATGCTTAACTGACTGAGCCACCCAGGCACCCCTAAATCATGTATTTTGAGTGCACGGAAGAAGGAGGGGTGCAGAGAGGCAGCATGAATTTTGAGATGACCCTTACCCCAGAAGTTTGATGGGCACAGAGGGGAGGGCTGGGGAGCCCAGCCTGAAGGCTCAGAGCCCGTTTTGGACCTGAGAGGAAACCTGTGTGGCTGGGTTTGTAAAGAGGTAGCAGGAGACGAGGGGAGAATGGCGGTTTTTGGGTCTGATCCTGGAAAGCCAGCAAGTTTTAAGAATTTATTTTAAAGGAGTTATGTAAGATAGTATTTCACAACCTAGTCCAGCTCCTACCCAGAGAAACCGGGATGTCTATTAGCATACCACTGAATTCATTAATGTGGTGACTACACTTATTCTATTGCCCTAAATATAGGTACTTTCACCTTTTCTCTTAGCAGTTATACACCATTAAAGTATGGCACCAGTGTAACGTAATTTAGAGCTTTCACTGACAATTTGCTCGCTGATTCATTTACTTTACTTATTTATTTGTTTTTAAAGATTTGTTTATTTAGGGGCGCCTGGGTGGCTCAGTCGGTTAAGCGCCCGACTTCAGCTCAGGTCACGATCTCGCGGTCCGCGAGTTCGAGCCCCGCGTCGGGCTCTGGGCTGATGGCTCAGAACCTGGAGCTTGCTTCCGATTCTGTGTCTCCCTCTCTCTCTGCCCCTCCCCCGTTCATGCTGTGTCTCTCTCTGTCTCAAAAATAAATGAACGTTAAAAAAAATTAAAAAAAAAAAGATTTGTTTATTTATTTAAGTAATCTCGACACCCAACATGGGGCTCCAACTCATGACCCCAAGATCAAGCATCGTCCGCTCCTCCAACTAAGCCAGCCAGGCTCCCCTACTTTTTTTTTTTTTTTTTTAAATAATAAACTTACCTTACATGGGATCTTCATTTATAGTCCTGTATAAAAATGAACCCAGCAGTTTCTCAAGGAAGCCTCTGGATGTGATCACATGTGCCAAGTGAATTGCACGTGACCAATACAAGAAGGATAGAACAGTAAAGTGGGACATAAATCGTTAGATTCTCCCCACCTGAGCAGGAAATCTTACGGACTGCTGGAAATCTTATAGACTATTGAAGCTTTGTAAACAACTTCCTAACCCAACCCCGTCCAGCTCAAACCAATCCCGCCACTTTATAGGTGGGAAACTGAGCCTCCCTCAGAAGGAAGCGCTGTGTCAGTGGCTCAAACCTGGTTTGCTCAGATCTCTTCCTCCCCCTCTCACCTCTGTGGCAAAAGTGGGTAATGTCAGGGCTACTAGGAACCATGCCATCGATGTGGACACTCTGCCGGTTGACTCGGGAGTTTGGGGGAGGGGACTCTTGGTGGAAGAGGAGAGAGAAGAGTAAAAGAATTTAAGAAATAAGTCTTGGGCATTTTACTGTTCGAATGAGGATCTATTGTAAGTAGAATGGAAGGTCACCGCGGCCTTTAAAGCTGGAACAGGAGCTGTCCAGGGATGATCTGCTTTGGGTGGCCTCTTCTGGTTGCAGTACCCTGTCCCCACCAACGCTGAAAAAGTGCGATCCAGTCTCCCATCCCGCTGTGATTGGATCATGGACACTTATGTACTTATTTCAAAATGGAAGTGTTCTTGTTGGATGGAAACAAAAGGAAATTCCAAGGATACCACCTGGACGCTAAGGAAAACATTGCAGCACTTGCCCGTTGAAGGAGGAATTGAGATCATTACTGCTTTTAATTGTCTTGGGAGCCGGTATTTTCTTAAAAGTTTTTTTTTTCTTCCCCCTCTTTTCCTAGCTGGACCTCTGGTGCTATGGTCCTCAGTTCATGGCTCATCATCCTGGGTCTGTGCCTGGTTCTCCCTCTCGATGGAGAGATTAATACATTGACTGAGTGCCTTTTACCCCCTTCTCACCCCTCATGCCCCATCACTCACAGGCCCCTTTCTTGTTTGCTGTACATGTTCTTGTCACATGTGGACTGTTGTTTCATATGCTTATTATTTATTTTTATTTTTTACTTTGTACTATTTCTTCAATTGCATCCGTTATATTATGTTGCATGGAATCTATTACTTCTAGTGCAACCTAGAACTCCACACGTTCTGTTATCCATTCTCCCGATGATGGCACAGAGATTGCCTGGTCGGAAGGCTGTTTCACAGGGAATAGGGTCCTCAATCCAGTCCAGTCCAGTTTACATATAAATTCAGTTCTTTGTGTTCCACCAACGTGGGGAACAAGGAAAATTTGTCCCTGTCATTATTAGACAGCTAAGCGGCCTCTGCCTGCCCTTGATTTGGTGGAGTAAAGGAAGGGGAAGAGAATAGGAACTGCTGAATTCATCTTTCTCTGCTCACTTAACACCTTCGAGAGGGGCGCCATGCGTTTTAAACAAATGGGCCATTCCAAGAGAATCTTTCAAGGTCATTTCTCCAGGCTGAGCCCATTCGAAAACACAGCTGGAAATATAGGTTATGTCTTGAGTACTGTGATATTCAGGGTCAAGGACCAGGCATTGCAATAATCCACATAGCTGGTGATGTCAACCAAGAGGAATTTATGCTGTCAACTGCCCAGACAAAGATGCATATCATCGCTGAAGCTTCTCAACACACTTCTCTCTCTTGCTTTGTTTGGGGAGGAAGGTCTCTCAATGAGCAGGGACACTGACAATTTCGATTTTGAAATTGGATATGGGAAAATCAGGATAAGCAAGTAAGTCTTCTCTTCCATTGGATACTTACTGAGCTAAAACTATGAGAGACCAAAGGGGATAATGTTTTATAAATGATGAGAGAGGTATTTTAAGTGGCCAACAATATAATTTTAATGCATTTAATTTTTCAAACTATGCCACAGTCTCCTATGTGGTAGAAAGTGGTTTTGGCATTTTGAATGTGGTGTCCATGTCTCCCATATGTTGGTTATAATTGAACCAAAAATGGATAAGGCAATAGAGGGTGTGGGTGGAAGACAGAACTTAGTTTAATGTATTTGTTTTTATTCCAAACACTGCAGCTGTGCACTTTTTAAGCAATGAGAGACAGATAGATAGGAAGGGAGGGAGAAAGGGGAAAAGAGAAAGAAAGAAAGAAAGAAAGAAAGAAAGAAAGAAAGAAAGAAAAAAAAAAAGACCGAAAGTCCAGAGAACTTCTGAAATCTAACCCTTCTCAACACAGTATAAATACCTAGTGCTTCTTTGTTGACTGTTGACTGGTACTTCCTATGCCTGAGTATCAAGACTGTGTTGATGAGTAACTTGCATGAATAAGAAGACTGAGGTTAAGAAAAATGGACTCTGCCACTCAAAGCCATGGGACCTTCAACAGGTAGTTTCATCTTTCTAAATCTTATTTTTTTCTCATTTGTACAAAAAGTGGGACAACTGCCTTACAAGTGGTTGTGCAGAGGAGGTGGGAATGCCCTTGGAAATTACCAGGTGTTACACAAGTGTAAAAGATTTTCATGGGGTTCGAAGAAGATATACAGGTTCCCCCACTATCTGAAAGCAGAGCGTTCCTACGAAAGCACTGGCAGGCCGAAATGGTCTAAAGCAGATGCGTTTACCATTTCACAAAAGCAAAAATCCTATTCGTATGTCTTTCTGGTGGCAAACTCAGGTACTAGTGTGGGTCTTTCTACAGTAGCGAGAGTGAAAGGGCTTAAAGCAAACGTCCAGATACCGTGGGAAATCTGTTCCTCCAAAGAGGCCAAATGAATGGATCGGGGAGATGAAACAACTCACCTTGGCAGTGTTTTCCTAGGATAGAATCTGGTGCCCGTATGGTTTCAAGGAAGCATGCCAAGTGGACTGGAGCTCACGTTCCAGAGACTGGGTGCACTCCACCTACCACCTCTAACTCCACCTTTAGAGAACCATAGGTCAAGAGCTCAAGGAAACAGGTTATCGGAATAAACAATGCGTTGGTCTTCCTCTTTCTCAGACACTCAGATTCTCTGATGAAGATAAATGTGAATGCGGAAGGACCTTAAGGCAAGAAAGCGTTCCAAGCCCGACCTGTTGGCCCATTTTATTTCTAGTCCTATACAGGACTTGATGTGGGGCAAATCCAGTCGGTGCTCCCTTTCAACTGTTTCAACTGTTTTCCAAGTCAGGGTTGTTATGATTTAGAACCGAAGGAGCTGCATTCTATTGACATTTGGAAAGTTACACATAGAAGAACCGGATTTTTGTTCGGATGCTGCCCTTTTCAGTGTTTCTTTAAGAATAGGAAGACTAGCATTTGACAGTCCTTGAAAAGTCAGGGTCTATTTCTTCTTGGCTATAGATGGGAGCTCTATTCATCCTTTGCTCTCCTTGAATTCTCACAAAATTACTGTCTATTTGGCAGACTCAGCATAATTGATACTGTTCTGGTATCTAATTTGCAGTACCAGGAAAAAAAATGTAGTCCAGATATGTTGTGAATATATGGTTTCTTTGTTGTGTTGGCGTGACTTACAATATACGTTTGGTCTTTGTCCCCATTTCTGGCATAGAGCTCCTAAAAGTCTTGGAATTTCATATGAGCCCAATAAAGGTGTCTTTTGTTATGTTGACGAGATGACTTTGGGACCTCACCTAAGGATGACCAACCACGCCATGTGATTAGAGGGTTGGAACTTTCAGTCTTCACCCCCCCCCCCCCACCTTCTAAGGGAGGGAAAAGAGGCTGGATGCTGAATCTATTGTCAGCGGTGAATGATTTAGTCATTTAGGCCCACATAATGAAGCCTTCATAAAAATCAAAAAGCACACGACATGGTTTGGAAAGCTTCCAAGTTGGTGAAGGTGTAGAGGTGCTGAGACAGTGGTGCACCCCAAGGGTGTAGGAACTCCGCACTCCTTTCCACATACCTTGCCCTCTGCACCTTCCATCTGGCAGTTCCTGAGTTATACCCTTTTATAATACATCAGTGATCTAGTAAGTAAAATGTCCTTCTGAGTTCTGTGAGATGCTCTAGCAAATTGATTGAACCTGAAGAGGAGGTCATGGGAACCTGCAACCTATAGTCAATGGGCCACCTAGGCTTGCGACCGGTATCTGAAGGAAGGGGCACCCTTGTAGGACCGATCCCTTAACCTGTGGGATCTGACACCATCTCCAGGGAGACAGTGTGAGAAGTAGGTTGAATTGTTGGACGTCCAGCTGGTGTCTTAGAGCTGCTTGTTGGTGTGAGAAACTCTTCTAAACCCACACATTGGAACTGGATGCAGAACCTTATACTTGTTTACAAATGGCTTAGTGTGTCCTGAGGAGATGCTAAGCTCATTTTGGGCAGGAATTACATCAGATGCTACTTGTGTTCCTACTCCATTCTTCCCAGTAGGGTGTTTCCCTAACAAATGCCCCAAAGTACTGCTTGTTTCTTTACTTCTGATTATAAAAAGACTACATACTCACTTTTGGAAATTTGGAAAAACAAAAAGAAGAAATTGACCAATTTCCATAATATTCCTTCCTGCTGCTAACATTTTGGTGGGGGTGACACAGATATTCTGTGGTTGAGCCTACAGGTTGTCTAAGAACAGCCATACCTCTCAATTTCCACTGCTCTCAGAACCTGGTTGTGTTCACGCTTCTCAAACCCATGTACTTGAGGGAGTCTGGCTGGAACCAACTGTCTAGGTCTTGTGTTGCTGGGCAGTAATTGCCCTAGGGCCTGGGCATGGGACCCAGTCCTGGACAATGGAACCAAAGAAGATGTCTGAGGGTGGGTGGGGATTCGTAAAATAGAAGCTTGAGAGGAAATGCCCCTTCCTCACCGGCCATGGCACTCTCTATCATAAGGGAAGACACTGCCAGACTGCAAATGGTAGCACGGAGCACAGAAACACGCATCCATCTGGATGAGCCGCCAAATCCACTGGCCCCAGAATGCACCTCTGGACTTCCTGTTCTGTGAGGTAACAGTGGCCTTTGCATTTAAGTCATTTTTAGCTGCATTTCTGTTATCTGTAGCCAAAATCGTCTTACGTATCATGCCTCCTTCTCTCAGTGGTATATTGTATATGCTGCCCTTGTCATAAAGTGGTCCTCAAAAGCAAACCCCACAAGATTGTGATTACCTGTTTGTTTCTATCCCTTTCTCACAGAGCTCTGAGCTCTCTGAGGGGAGACTGGGTTTTTTGTTGGTTCTTATTTGGTTTTTCGTTCTGTTTTCCCCTCATGCTCAGACCCTAGCACAATGTCTGGCACGGTGTAGGCACTAAGATTTTGTGCAATGACGAAGCTGATGGCTGAATTAATTATTGTGGCTAAAAGCCACCCAATGGCAGGTGGCAAGTATTTATTGAGCATGCTCTTTTCATCCTCAGCTGTTCTCCAGTGAGCTGGGCTCACCAAAGTCACCCTGGAGCCTGCATTTGCTGAAGGTAAGTTTCAGGGGAAAAACTATAACATGTTAATCTGACACGACAGGTACTAAAACTAAACATTTGATAGCACTATTAAGAGATGAAGGTAGGGATGTCTGGGTGGCTCAGTTGGCTGAGTGTCTGACCTTGGCTCAGATCATGATCTCGTGGTTTGAGGGTTCAAGTCCCACGTCGGGCTCTGTGCTGACAGTTCAGAGCCTGGAGCCTGCTTTGGTTTCTGTGTCTCCCTCTGTCTTTGCCCTTCCCCCACTCACGCTCTGTCTCTCTCTCTCTCTCTCTCCAAAGTAAAATAAACATTAAAAAATTTTAAAAAGTGATGTTTAAAAAAAGAGAGAGACTTCATTTACTGGATAGCACTAATCCTCAAACACCTGAAATGATGCCCATCACCTAACTGAAAAGAGAATTCTTCACAAAGCGGTGTTTATGAACTCATTAATATGGGGGTGCTCTTTACTAGTTTGGTAATTGCTGATAATTGCTCTTTCAGGCCAGTGATTACTCATCACTGTGTGCTTTCCCTGTTAGATTGGAAGCTCTGTGAAGTCAGGGGCTACCTATGCCCTTAACCCTGGATTCAGTGCTTTCTACTTGCTCCGCAAACCACTTGTTGACTGAATGGCTCAACACTGGGGGGAGGGGAGGGGAGGTGGATTTCACGGTCACACAAAATTCCAAGCTCGCCCTGAGCTGATTCTGTCATTTGGGCTGCGAGTGGAGGAAGGGGAGAAGGAGGAATGATGTTGGGGGAGAGGAACGAAGGTGAACGTGAAGAAGAGTCTGACCTTCACCCCTGCCCGGAGTTGCCCTGAAAAAAATGCACTAATATGAATTGTGCACAAGGGGGCGGGCCAGAGCTGCTGTGAACGCCAACCTGCTGGCTATTTTGATCTTTGGTAATGTTTTTTAAAAAAATAATAACTGTTAATGCAGAGTAGTTTGTGAGCACACTTTCTCTTATTAAAAGGCACTGAAAAAGCCAAATCTTTCTGTAATGGTGCCGTCATGTATTCCCCACAGCACATTTTAGTCCCTGTTAAAAAGGAACAAAATATGCATTTGAGGGTCCTTGTGTACTTTCTGTGGCCTCTTTGTAGAAGAATTGGTTCCAGAAAGGAATTAAGAAATTCAGGATTTCAGGCAACCCATTCCCAGAGCTTGACCTACACTTCTGTACTGAATATGAGCTAAGGAACAGCAGTTTTTTAAAACAAAAACATGGATTCTAGTTCAGGTTTTCTCTCTTCCTAGATGTGTGACTTTGAGTAAGTCACTTAGATCTCTGGAATATACTATATATATATATATATATATATATATATATATATATAAAATATATAGAATATATAGTCCATATATATTATATTATATTATATTATATTATATTATATTATATATATTTAATTTGTAAAATAAAGGGACTTATTAGGGCCAACATTTCTCATTCTAATAAAACTATGGATTGCAAGCTATTTAAAATCCCTATTGAGATTTCTAAGAAGAAAGAGGGTGAGGCAGGCAGAGGAACCAAGTCTTGACAAGTGAAAGGAGGAGAAGAGGCAGAGGTAAGAGGTTCCAGGCCAGGGAAAATGGGCTTCACTTTGGGAAAACACTGGACTGAGATCTCTAAAGCTCTAAATTCTTTATATTTTCACTTGGATGTCTTCCAGAGACCCAACTTGCCCCACATCAAAGGCGCTATCTTCTCCCCATAAACCATCTCTCTTTCCCAGCATCTTTGCCTACTAATGGCTCACTCACTACATTTCCTTTGAATCCAGACCTGGACCCAGGGCCTTGCCGGCCATTGATCTCAGAGCCAAGTTCTTGTGGGGAAGGCAATGAGGAGGTAACAAATGCATAGGCCATTATAATTGGTGGTGAGTTCTGCAGTGAAAGAGAGGGTGAGAGGTGCAGAGAGGGGCGGGGGGGGGGGAAGATGCCGGGATAGGTGGGGCCCCTGGGTGTGCCTGAGGAGCATAGGGAGTTGAAAGAAGGGACATGGCAGACCATCTTTCATTCATTCCTTTTTCATCATCTATATCCAGTCAGCCACTACCTCTGGCTCATCTTTGCTTTGCACACCTTTTCTATCTCTGACATTCTTTCATATCTAATGTCTGACCTGGGCCTTTCCCCAGTGCCTAGACAAACTCTTCATTGGCCTCCCCACTCCCCACATTTTTCTCACTGTGTCTGCGAACTGCAGCCGACCCATCTTCGTCAACACTACTTCATGCTGTTATGCCACTACTCAAAATCTTCAGTGGCTTCTTGCTGCCTATCGAATGATGATTGCCTCCTCTTCCTTTAAGATCTCCAACATCAGCCCCATTTTAGCCACTCTGCCTACTGCCCAATGACACTGCTCCTCCACCCTATGAGAAGCCCCCTCTCGGTTCCAGGCGTCTTCATGCCTGCACATTTCGGTGGTGAAGTATGGGTGCTTTCGTCTCCCCATTTCCCCTTCCTGACGGGATCCAGCATTTCCTGATGGTCTCCACTTCTTCACATAGTCCCTCTGGCCTAGCACATCCCCATTCCTGCTACCATCATTGTTTTGAGGAGAGCATGCAGAGTGACCCAAACCAGGCCAATCAGACTTTTGGATTCTTGAATCCTAGGACAGAAATGTTGCCTCTCCTGGATGATGTATGCATGCATGTGAAGCCTGGAACTAAAGAAGACACTAGATCTTTCCTTGATGACATGGGACACTGGACTTTACAGGTACGTGAGCCAGTAAAACCCCTTTATTGCTTAAGCTAGTTGAATTAGGGCTTTCTGTTGCTTGCAGTCAAGAGCATCCTAACAGCCTAATAAGCCTATTATACACCAGGCACTGTTCCAGAAAAGCCTTGCTCTCAAGAGGTTAACCTAGGATGGGGCTTGGAGGGCCCCTCCAAAAAAATACCAAAAAAAAAAAAACCCCAAAAATACCAAAAAAAAATCACAAGAAATAAAAAAATAATTTTACATATTGGTAAGTTCTACGAAGAAAAGAAAATGATAGAGAAAGGTTAACCAGAGGGAAGGCTGTTTTAGATTGAGCAGTCAGGAAAGGCTTCTCTGAAGAAATGACATTTAATATTTACTGAGAAACAGGAACTAGCCCTGGGTAGATGAGGGGGAAGAACACTCCAAAGGGAACAGCCAGTTGGAAAGCCCTGTAGCAGGGGAAAAAAAAAGTTGCAGGGTTCCAGAAACAGTCAGGAAGCCCTGTGGCCAAGCAAAGGTACAGAGTGGGACATAGTGATGCTTCTTCCTCTTTCCTTAATCACCTCTCCTTCTTTCTATAAATCTTTTGAAGATTTCAAGGCCTGTCTTATGCTCCACTCACTTCTAGAACTTTCCTTGATTGAGCTAAGGATGCTCTGTCATCCTTTGTGCTTGGAAACTGGAACTTGGAAAGTAGCTGCAGTGTACTGTGTTTTATGGCTCTCTGATTTTTTCCTTAGGATTTTCCTGACTTTCCTTAATTTGATTCTAGTCTTTGATTCTAGCGTCGTAGGTTTTGAGGTGTCTGTCACAAAAACTTAATGCTAGTCGGGTTAATCATTGTGAAAATACACACCATGCTTCTAGATTCACTGCCTCCCTACCAAGGTGCATTTGAAATATGAGATGGAACTACATGGAGCTGTAATGTTGGGGGTGGGGGGGTCAGGAATGTCAAACTTCGGCAATTGTGTGTGGTGTGACTCATATTATAATATCCTCTTTAATTGCACTATAGGCCAACCCTACCACTAACTATCCAAATGCATTGGTCATGGTTCCAAACCGTTCCCTTTGTGGAACCTGGGCCTTCCAAGGAAATGCTCCTTTGTGGTGAAATGTACCTTTGCCACCTGATCATCCCTTACGTTAGTTGAGCGCAGTAAATTATTTAAAAAAAACCCCAATGCAGTTTGACATTTATTTGAATTCAGGCTTGAATGCCGTGTTTGAATTTTATGCATGTGACTGCTTTTTAGTGATGCGATTTGAAAAGAATGATGGACTGTTAGTACATATGTAATTTAGGCCCCCAAATTCTTGGCTGCTTTTGATGAAGCCACGACTGTACCCAGGTACCCATAAAGGAGACAGCCCCTCGGTCCTCTCTCTGGGCCCGGGAACTTGTTGGCAGAACTCTTTTCCTGTACTGGATTGAAAGAAGACAGAGAAGCGCTCCCCATGGATCAACTTGCTGCCACGATGATGCTCTTGGCCCCCACCCCCACCCTTAGCATGTGATCTGCCAAGATGGTGAGAATTAACCCTCCCAGGCTGGGGGCCCTCCTTTCCCTCTAGAATGGCCCAGTGGCTGTCGATTTTACTTTTGCTAATTATTGGTGTGAAACATGTTTTAACTAAACATGTTTAGTTAAACATGTGCAAAAGGGCACGTGTTTCAGGATTATTCATTTGTCTTTCATCGCGACAACATTTTTGTACCTCCTTGGGCCCCAGTTTTCTCCCCTGTAAAACAAGACTCAGGCCAAATGATTTCTAAGGTCATTTTCAGCAAATACCATGTGATTAACCAATGACTTTTCATTGGTAAGATGTTATCCGCCTATTATAGGTACACCCCCCCCCACACACACACTTTTATTCATAGATTTGATTTTGATCATCATTCCACAGGTAGCATTTCCATGCAAGTTTCTTTTAAAGAGAGGGGAAAAAAATCTTCATCTGAGCAATACACACTTTGTCAACGAGTTCATTACAGCTCTACCAAATTTCTTCAAACATGTCAAAGGCATTAAAAAGGACAACTTGAAAGTTCTACAGGAAGCAGTTTGCATTTGGGGAAAAAATAGTAAAAAAGTATCTGAATGATTTCTGAAGTGGTGAAATCCCCCCTTTTGCCCTTTCTCTTGAGTTTTAAAAATAGCCTGAATGGAATCTTACTCAACTTTCTACAAGAAAACATACCTTCAGGCTGAGAGACAGCATTAGAAATTTCATCCTAAAGAATTATTTTTGGGGGGAGGGGGTATGGGGTGGAGTTAGCCTCAAGATAGAGGCTTCTAATTAAATTGCCCTCTCAACCAGAACTGCAGAGTATACGCTATAATCACCACAATTCAGTTTAAATCTGGGACGGAATGATAATTTTGTTAGTTCAGAGGTTTTTAAACTATGGCTCATAACTGCTGGATAGTTTCCGATGACTTTTCAAGGTTCTGCAAGGCGTGTGTATTTGCTGGGGGACCAGGGGATTTTCAGTAAATGAACAAATAAGAAAGATTTCACAGTCTCAGGAAGTTTAAGTAGGTCTCCGATGACGGGAAAGTGCTGTAGTTGTCTTTCTGGCTTTGCAGAGGACAACAAATCCGCAAGAAATTATTCGGGGGGAAGCTCTGAATGCCTTTCCTATGAACAGGATTGGATTTGCCTTTATTCATCCACGCCCTTCATCCCAGTTCACCTGCAGTACTGCTTTGGGAAGGAAAATCTGATGGTTTGAGTAGACAACAGGCAAGGAGTGCGGTAGGTCCAACCCGCGACCTTGGCTTCAGCCCTTCGAGCTTACCACGTGAGCCGACCAGTCATAGGCAAACCAGATCATTCCCCCATGCATTTATTCAATAATAGTGATTGAGTGCACTGCGCTGGGTGAGAGGGACACTGAAACAGAAAAGGTGCTCAGGATCGAGAAGCTTACACTCCTGGGAGAGCAGACCTTGATGGACAAACACCTGAGTAACACGTAAATTAAAATTGTAATAAGAGGTATGCTCGAAATACCAAGGTTTACTGAAAGCACCGCACCTGGGGACTGAGCTTAACTGAGCAGTAGGCCAGGATTAGCTTCCTTGTGAAAGAGTCATTTGAACTGGAAACTGAAGGTTGAGGAAGAAAGTTGACCAGGTCAAGCGTGGGATCAGCATTCCAGTCAGAGGGACCAGTACGTGCAAAGTCCCTGAGGTGGGAAAGAGTTTGGCTCTCTCAAAAAACAGAAATGAAGGGACGCCTGGGTGGCTCAGTCGGTTAAGCGTCCGACTTCGGCTCAGGTCATGATCTCACGGTCCGTGAGTTCGAGCCCCGCGTTGGGCTCCGTGCTGACAGCTCAGAGCCTGGAGCCTGTTTCGGATTGTGTCTCCCTCTTTCTCTGACCCTCCCCTGTTCATGCTCTCTCTCTGTCTCAAAAATAAATAAATGTTAAAAAAAATTAAAAACAAAAAAACCCAAAAAAACAAAAAACAGAAATGGAGCTCAATCTGGCCAGAGCAGTGGTTTCTAAAGCATGTTCCACAGGACCCTGAGGGTCTCTGAGACCCTTTCAGGAGTTCTGTGAGGCCAAACCTGTATTCAAAATGATACTGAGCTGTTACCTGCTTTTTTCACTGTGTTGACATTTGCATGAATGGTGTAAACGCAATGGTGGGTAAAACTGTTGGTGCCTTACTGATAACAAAGCCACTGACACCAAGGAGTCCCCGCGGTCACAGTGTTTCAGTGCCATACACTCAGTTTTCAAAAGTGTCTGTTCACTTAAGACTGCCCTTCGTGAAGCAGGAAAAATCATTAGTTTTATGAAACCTCGGCCCTTGAGTGCATGTCTCTTTAGTATTCTGCGGGGCTAGCTGCAAAGTGTGCAGAAAGCACTTCGGCTGCATACCGAAGTATGAAGGTTGTCTCAAGGAAAAGCGTCTGTGGGACTGAGTTTCCGAGATGCACTTCTCCTGTTTTCATGGAACGCTATTTTTACTTGAAAGAACAATCGGCAGACAAATTCTGGTTATTGATACTTAGGTAACTAGCCTATATCTTCCAGGCAAGCAACTGGCAGTATTTGTTGCCAATGATACAGTTAAAGCTTTCACAGGAAAATGTTACAACTTTGGAAAACTTGTATCTGCTACTTTGATCTTGATATCATCCCAATACGTATAAATACTTTCTAATAAGATTGACTGTCGGGGGCTCCTGGGTGGCTCAGTCACTTAAGCGTCTGACTTCCACGGAGGGCATGATCTCACGGTTCATGAGTTCGAGCCCGGGTTGGGCTCTGTGCTCAGAGCCCGGAGCCTGCTTTGAATTCCATGTCTCTGTCTCTCTCTGCCACTCCCCTGCTCATGCTCTTTTTTTTTTTCTCTCTCTCTCTCAAAAACAAATAAACATTAAAAAAAAAAAAAGATTGATTGTGGTAATATTCCAGGTAGGTGTCAGACGATATAATTCTTCTGCAGAAATTTATGAAAATCTCTTTTGTGAAAAGCTGCATTTTATTTATAAATATAGATACAAAAATTCTATTTACAATTCAGTCAAACACCATATCAATAAACCAATTAGAGTTTATTCAGGAATGTAAAAGTACTTTTACATTAAAAAAAAATTTTTTTAACGTTTATTTATTTATTTTTGAGACAGAGAGAGACAGAGCATGAACAGGGGAGGGGCAGAGAGAGAGGGAGACACAGAATCGGAAGCAGGCTCCAGGCTCTGAGCTGTCAGCTCAGAGCCCGACGCGGGGCTCGAACTCAGGGACCGCGAGATCGTGACCTGAGCTGAAGTCGGACGCTTAACCGACTGAGCCACCCAGGCGCCCTGGGAATGTAAAAGTATTTTTATATCAGGAAATTGTTTAACATATCAGGACTTAAGCAAATTAAGGGGTGAAAATTGATAGGATTTCATCAATAGATGCTTAAAAGACATGCAATACAGTAGACATTCCTAAGTAAACTCTAACTAAAAGATGACTATAAGGAAAGCACTTAAATATAATAAAAATATTTCCCCAAACCCTCCACTAATTGTCCTCATAACAACAATTAAACCATTCTATTTAGGGGTACCTGGCTCCACCGCTGATCCAGCTTTGCCCTCAGTGTGGAACCAGCTTGGGAGTCTCTCTCTCTCCCTCTGCCCCTCTCCCCCACTTGCTCTCTCTCTCTCTCTCAAATTAAACAAAATAAAATAAAATAAATACAACCATTTCATTAAAAATCAAGATCTAGACGGAAAAGCCTATTATGACCAATACAGTTTGACTTTGTCTTGGGAGATCTAGTAAATGTAATAAAAAAAGAAAATGAGTAACTAAAATAAACACTTGAAAAGAGAAATAAATACTGTGCATTTTTGCCCATGATATAAAGTTCAAGCGATCCTAGTGGTTTTTTTAAGCATTATAATTAATAAGAAAATTTAAGAATCAGGATATAATACATAAATTGTTAGCTTTTATTTACTCTAAAAATAATCATATAGAAATGGAAAAGAAAAATATTCTATGCATAAAATAGTGAGCAAATATATCAGAGAATACAGCTAATAATAAAAATGCATCTCGGGGGGTGGGAGGGAGGGGAGGGTGGGCGGTGGGTATTGAGGAGGGCACCTTTTGGGATGAGCACTGGGTGTTGTATGGAAACCAATTTGACAATAAATTTCATATATTGAAAACTAAATAAATAAAAACTTGTAAAATTAAAAAAAAATGCATCTCTATGAATAAAACTGATCTTACTAAGGGCCACAAAACAAAGTCAGACCAACGGAAAGACATGTCGCATCCTTGGTGAGAAAGCAGAATATCACGACACTATTAATTCTCCCCCTAAATATATAAGGATAATGTTATTGCAGTTACAATTGCAGGCTTTTTTTGTTGGGGGATATGGAGGCTAGATAAAATTATCTTAAAGTTCACAAGGAAAAATAAATACTCAAGAATAACCAAGAAAAGCATAAAAAAAGAACAGGAACAGGTTGTCTTACCATTGCATCAGAATATACTATAAGACCATTATGAAATAAATATCTTACTAGTGTGAGAATGAGAAATGGATCAGTGGAAAAGAAAAGAGAATCCAGAAGCAGTCTTATATATGATCATTTAATATACATTATATATCAAATGTGGTAGTGCAATTTAGTGGGGAAATAATAAATTGTTTTAAAAATGAGACCAGTATAACAGGGTATCCATCTGAAATAAAATAAAACAAAACTCCTCTTTTACACCATATACAAAAATACATTCCCCCAGAGAGTACACTTGTAATGGTAAACAATAAAACAGGACAAAATATTGCAGCAATATCTAGGAGACTTTGTGTACAATCTATGGACAAGGAAATCTTAAGAAGATTGGAAAACACAAAGACTCTAAAAGAAAAGATATATCTGACCACATTAAAAATATATATGGTAAAAGATATATAAACAAAATCAAAATACAAACGACAGATTTGGGATAAAATATTTGGAGTGGCAAGTATTTAAGTATTTATACAATATGGGAATTAATTATATAAGAATAAAGGAACTTATATAAATAGAAAGAAATTTTATAAATTGGCAGCTCAACAGAAATGATCAAAGAATATGAAAAGGCAATTTATAGAAACACAAATCCAGGGAGCCAACAAGTGTAAAAAAAGATGCTTGAATTTACCATAGGTGGGGAAATGCAAATTAAGTAATAACGAGATGTCATGTCACGATCAGCAGGTCAGTCAAAATTAAAAACAACTACCACATATGCCATTGGTGGATATGTGAATTTTATAGCATTTGAAGAAAGAAATCTAGCATCATCCATTAAAATTTAAAATATACATACTCAGAAGAATAGATAGCCAAACTGTGGTATGTGCAGACAATGGAATACTACTCAGATGTAAAAAGGAACATATTTCACATGCAACAACATGGTTTAACTTCAAAAACATTGTGCTGACAGAATCATCCAGACACAAAAGAGTCCAAACTGGATGTTTCCATTTATGCCAACTTTAGCAGAGGGAAAACTAAGCTCCAGTATTAGAATGTATGCCTCAGGATGTCTACTTATAGCAATATCCAGAAAGGCAAAGATTAGAAAATAAATGAATCCTCATTAATACAGGATGGGTGATTGTAGGCCACATCAAGGACTAGGGTACTGTCAGTGAAAAAAGAGAAAAAGAGAGGTACACCAAGTAGCTTGGAGGGATTTCTTCAAGACTGTTTATACATGAGTGCAGAAAAGCATTAATATAATCCTGTGTTTGTGAAGCAATGTCCCCAGCCCCAAGCCCAAATGTGCGTAAATGCATATGTGTGTGTATGTTGTGTCTGCAACTCATTATAAGGACATGGAGGAAAATTTGGAGACATAATATTAGGTATGTTAATACGGATCACAAGGGTAGGGAATGGAAGGAAAGAAAAGAGTGACCTAAAACAACAGTGTAAATGATATGATTACATGTGTGCACTTAAAACTTCTATTAGGGGCTCCTGGGTGGCTCAGTCAGTTAAGTGTCCGACTGTTGATTTTGGCTTAGGTCATGATCTCCCGGTTTGTGAATTTGAGGCCCCAGTTGGGCTCTGTGCTGACATCATGGAACCTGTTTGGGATTCTCTTTCTCCCTCTCTCTCTGCCCCTCCCCTGCTCATGCTGTCTCTCTCTCTCTCTCAAAAAAAAAAAACAATTTTAAAAATTTAATAAAAACATTTATATTTATAGGGGCGCCTGGATGGCTCAGTTGGTTGAGTGTCCAACTCTTGTTTTTGGCTCAGGTCATGATCCCAGGGTCATGGGATTGAGCTCCAGTTGGCTCCTCACGGAGAGTGCAGGCTGCTCAAGATTCTCTCTCTCCCCCTCTCTGTCCCTCTCCTACTTGCACGTGTGCACTCTCTCGTGCGCTAAAACATAAACATAAAAATAAATAAATAAATAAATAAATAAATAAATAAATAAATTTACATTTATAGAGGATTACTCCAGGAAAACGCTGCCCATCTTGTTGATAATTTGAATTTGATCCTTGGGTTAAACCAGACCTCCCAGCTATGCATTTGGACTGCATATCGGTCTTCCTTTACTTGCACAGAATGGAACTTTAAAAGCCACCTCTATCGTACAAAGAAGAAACTAAAGCTGGAAAGCTTAACCAACTTGCCCCAACGAACACAGCGAGGAAGTGGCAGACCACGGATCTGAACCAGGCAATCTAACTCCACAAGCCACACCCACATGTTTGCTAAAGGCCTTCTGAGAGTTTAGCAGCCTGATGAGTGAGAAACTTGCCCTGGGTCAAAAATTTAAGGAAGTGCTGAAAAACTCAGAGAGCCAGGTAAATAATATTTGGAAACAAAAACGATACGAATGCAAACCCCCACCCCCTGACATTTGAACAAAAATATCAAAAAAAATTTTTTTTTTAGATTTTTTTAAACGTTTATTTATTTTGAGAAAGAGAGACAGAGAGAGAGACAGAGCATGAGCAGGGGAGGGGCAGAAAGAGAGGCAGACACAGAATCTGAAACAGGCTCTAGGCTCTGAGCTGTCAGCACAGAACCCGACGCAGGACTCGAACTCATGAACTGTGAGATCATGACCTGAGCTGAAGTCAGACGCTTAACCGACTGAGCCACCCAGGAGTCCCCCCCTCTTTTTTATGTTTATTTATTTTGAGAAAGAGAGAGAGTGTGTGTGAGCAGGGGAGGCACAGAGAGAGAGAGGGAGAGAGAGAATCCCAAGCATGCTCCACGCTCAGCATGGACCCCTGTGTGGGCTCGATCTCACAACCGTGAGATCATGACCTAAGAGGAAATGCAGAGTATGTCACTTAACCAACTGAGCCACCTAGGCGCCCCAAGAGTCTGCATTTCAAACAAGCCCATGGTCGTGCCCATGTTACTGGTCCATAGACCTCACTTGCTTTCGAGTAGTAGGGAGCAGGACAGAAAGACTGAGAAGCACCAAAATAATGATAGGGCTCTGGACTCCAGCGTCTGTGTAAGCTTCTACAATAGCCCTGTCAGATGGGTTGCTGCCCATCAAAGACCACCAGGAACACCCTCTAGTCACACAGAGTTAGATTTATTTACCTTGCTGCAAGAGAACACATAGCAAGGGACCACATGAGGGAGTTGGAAGAGTTTATTATAGGATTTGGGCTTGTGCTGGGGGAAACTCAGGAGGGGTAGGGGCTGGGAGCCGTCTAGGCACAAGGGCAATGTGATGACTGGACATCTTGGTACTTTTTTTCTTTCCTTTCCTCTCCTCTCTTTTCTTTCTTTCTTTCTTTCTTTCTTTCTTTCTTTCTTTCTTTCTCCTTTCTTTCTTCTTTCTTTCTCCCTTCCTTCCTTCCTTCCTTCCTTCCTTCCTTTCTTTCTTTCTTTCTTTCTTTCTTTCTTTCTTTCTTTCTTTCTTTCTTTCTTTTTCTTCTTTCATTTTTCGGTCCAGGAGGATGACGGGTTAAAGTAGATAAAGCTCCATCATAGAGAAGCAGTGGTCACACAAATTAGCCAGAAGAGGGGCACGTTAATTATGTCTGTGGTTGCTGAGTGTGGGTCATCCTAGTCACAAGTGGCCTTGTGGCTGGTTTGTTCCAACACAAGTATGGAGTGACCTTTTCTCATTATTGGTTTAATCCTATGAGTGATGTTTATGTTCCCTTAGGAGCACTGCAGCCAGTGCTGTCTAGACCTGGGCGACCCGGGCCCCAGATCCAGGCTCTGTGCCTCTGAGGGCCTCTCACATTGGAGCAGCATGACTGGAATTTTCTAAGCGCTTCCCCAGTGTCCGAGACTGGCCAGGGCTGTCTGTGCCACCGTGCAGGGGCACCCTGAGCCTGGGCTGGAACTCATGTGGGCTCCAGGTCCTGTTTCCCCTGCCTCAGAGCACTCTGAATCTCTACCCTGACCGCGGGGTTGCTCTGATGCCCCGAGGAGCTCGAGACGACTCCCGGGCCCATGTGGTCATCTGCCGGCCTGTGTCCGGGCACCTGTTCCCGGAGGGCCGCCTGGCAAGCGGCTTGTTCCCACCAGCCAATACAGGGTTTCTTTTGTACAACTGTGTGGGACCAAGCTTCCAGAAGGGTGCTGGCACGCCGATCTAGATCAACTGAAACTGATTTTTGCTTTTGTTTTTTTACATTTAGTGTTTTATTTATTTTCTAATGCACATTTTTATTTAAAAGTTCTTTTTAGCTCCATTGAGGTATAACTGACACAACTGTGAGACATTTAAAGTGTACGTTGTGATGCTTTGAGATACGTCTACATTGTAAAAGGATCTCCGCCTCCCCCCACCCCCACCTAGCTAGTTAACACATCCATCACCTGACATATGCACCTTTTTTTTTATTTAGTGAGAACATTTAAGTTCTACTGTCTTAGCAAATGTCAGTTACACACTGTATTGTATCGACTATAGTCACCATATTATACCTTATATCTTCAGACCCTATTCATCTTAGAGCTAAAAGTTTTCCCCTTTTACCAACCTCCCTATTTCCCCCACCCCCCAACCCCCTTCAACCCTTCGTTTCTGAGGCTGTTTTTTAGATTCCACTCAAATTGTTCATCTAGGGGGGCCCCCATGAAAAATATTTGCAGGGGGCCCCTCACATCCAAGGATTGGACCCATCACAGCCTAGCGGGCAGCTGCTGGGGCCATTATTGACTTTTTTGAAAGATTATCACCCTCCTTAGAAAGAACAGGAAACAGAGGCTCACGGAGGTTAAGCAAGTCGCCCGTGACTCTGCAGCAGGTGAATGGGGACGCAGAGCCCCAGACTCCCATGAACACGCTCTAACCCATGCACTCCCTTGGCCACTCTGCCAACCCCAAGGGCACCTTGGATGACTCCAGCCCCATCATCCGTGTTCCATGCACTGCTGACATTTTGAACACTGCTCCTGCTTTTCAAATTGCTTAAATGGTCTTTTAATTTTTTTTTTTTTTCTGCATGGTACTTGTAAATCTCACGCATCTTCCATATTTTGCTCTTTCCCTGCTGCCTCCTCCTGACGCTATGTCCTTTGGACCGATACTGATACCCAGTCCAGATTTGTCACAGGATGATGGAAACACTCCAGAGCATTAACTTTGGCTTTATGTGAACACCAGAGGCTGCGAACAACTAAGAATGTTCTCTCAAATGGCACGGGGACTATCCAGATTGCTGGGGGTGGTGCTGAGGTTAGCTGTGAGGAGGAGGCGGCATGTGGGCAGGGAAGCAAAATGTGTTAAGTCTTCTATTATGGGGTCAGCCCACCCAGTGTGGCCACCCTCCCCACTGCAGATTTCAAGAACTAGAACCAGAGGGAAGTTGGGCCGTGACTAAGAGGCTCCGTGCCCTCTCAGCAGAGAGAGGGGGTCTTGCGGCTTCCATGACACGAGGCCTCTTTTATGCCTTTGGAGAAGATTCCAGAGCACAAAAGTATTAGGAAGTCTCCTTTGTGTGAGTTCAGTGGTCTTTGGAAGCACTTGGGAAGCAGTGTCTATCATGGAAAGCGTGTTGACTTCGGAGTCTACTGATGTGGGCTGGAATCCCAGCATTGCTAGTATAGTAGCTGTGACCCTGTGGAAGGAACCTCAGCCCTCTGTGCCTCAGTTTCCTCCTCTGAAGGGTGGAGGTAATAATTCCTTCCTCAAATGACTGCCGTGAGAACTGACTGAGATGATGCTAGGACGGTGCCTGGTACCGGGTACACTGTGGTCATTGGCATCTTTTTGTATCTTAAACTGTCTATTGACGACAGCTTCAGAGCGTGGGCCTGCGCTCCCTGGTGTCACTTCAGAAAGTTGGGGGAGGGGCACCTGGTTAAGTGTCCAACTCTTGATTTCAGCTCAGGTCATGATCTCTTGGTTTGTGGGTCAAGCCCCACGTCGGGCTCAGCACTGATGATGCAGAGCCTGCTTGGGTTCTCTCTCCCTCTCTGTCCTTCCCCTGCTTGTGCACTCTCTCTCTCTCTCTCTCTTAAAATAAGTAAATAAAAATATTTTTTTTAAAGTTAGGGAACCTCTCCCACTTATATGTAGTTTGTTTTGAAAAATCGGTTACAAGTGAGCCATCCAGGAATACGTCCAAACCCTTTCCACCCATTTTCCATGTTCAGCCTATATCACCCCTGCAAGTCATGAAGTCCCAAAACCCTGCAGCCTGCTGTGTAAAATAGAAGCTGCTTTCACTCATCCGGAAGCTTCCCTTTCGGAGCTCACTCTATTCCTAACCTTCATAATTTCCTTGACACTTGAACACCTTTCTTTTTCCTCTTTATCCATTTTGTGTCTCGCTCACCACAATGTTTCTGGTAACTTGAAGACTTTCAAGAATATTCCAGGGCTCACCACACCCTCCTGTTTTCTTCCTCCTGCTCAGTGTTTCTATGCTGAAGGCCCGGTGTTTTGTGAGCTGCTTAGGGAAGGTCAGTTGGTGGCCTTTGCTTTGGGGTGAGATGTATCTAGCCTTGACCCCTGTCTCTACTACTCAGCAGTCAGCCACGTGACTCAGTCCCATGTGTAAAGGTAACTGCCATAAGTCTGGAGGGGGTCAGTGGGACCACACAAGGAAATGCTCGGCAGGGCGGGAGACCAGGCCCAAGAGCTGTGACAGCCCTGGTGGCCAGTCCACCTTGGAGCAAACCTCATCTTTTCTTGCCTAACTCCTGCCAACCTCCTCTTGACCAACTTTCTGGCCTCCCACACTATCCATTTTGCATACTGTTGCCAACTTCTATTCCTAAAATGTGACTTTTATCATGCTGTCCTTCTACTCAAAAAAAAAAAAAAAAACCCAAAATCTTCAAAAATTCCCCCTTGATGAGTCTTGCATTTAGAGCCCTGCACAGAATAGCCTCACAATTTCCTCCCTCTCTTTTCTCAGCCTCCTCTGCCTCCACATCCCTGCACCTGTCTTCCAACATCTGAGGATTCTACAAATATCTGGAGACGCCAACAGGCCTGCCACCCGGCCCACAGACTCTGGAGCAATGAACACCCCCGGGGAAGTGGAGATCTGAACTCTGCCTCCAACTGTGAACGGGGGTTTAGTTGGGGGTAGTTCAAGTCAGAGGAGACGAGAGTGCCTGGCAAGAAAAGACACAATGAAAAGAGAAGATGATGGCAGGGACATAGGGTATGGGGGCAAAGAAGTCTGGAGAGGCGGCAGTCTGGGGCCTAAGTGGGGCAGTGGGAGGTGAGGGTGGGGGGTGCATGGCCCCCTAGGCCAGCACAGGCGTTTGGGTTGTGGCCTGTGCCCGGTGGAGGCTCCTGACCATTCTTAAGCAAGGATGTAGCATTCTGTAATTTCCAACGAAAAGGGCAGTTTTAATGGTCATAGAAGGATGTTATGGTTATTATAGAGAATTGGAAAGATACAGAAAATATCGAAAAAACATAAAGAAGCAAAAATGAGAAAACGCAAATCTTGTGGCCTAGAGGTAAACATTGATAATGTTATTGCATTCCCTTCTTATTCTTTCCCTCCCTCTCGCACCCTACCTCCCTGTAACGAGTGCTCACTATGTACAAGGTATTGTTGTAAGACCTCTGCTCAGTTGATCCTCACGACAGCCCTGTGTCGAAGACAAAGTAATTTTCTGCACTTACAGATGGGGGAGCGTTAAGAAGCTTCTCTGGGCTTCGGACCAGAGGGCAGGCTCTGAACCCCCGGGGCCACATTGCTGCTTGACGGTCACGTGGTCAACACAAACACACGTGTACGTAGAGAAAGGTAAAATTTTTGTTTAAAATGGAGTCTGGCATTCTAATCTTCTGAATTGGGGTTTTAAAAAGAATTTTGATGGGCACATGAAGGGGCTGTGTAGGTAGGGAGTCGTTCAGAAAGTGTGTTGGGAAAGACAAGCCCACAGGAAAGAGAAGGACGAGGTGAGCATGGGGGGTGGGGAGGAGGTGATGAGTACAGAGACCTTTAGGAGGTGGAAATAACAGATGACTCAGTGTGTGTGCACCTGAGTGCATGTGTGTGCATGTGTCCATGTGTGTGCACGTGTGTGTGTGTGTCAAGGAGGTAGTTGAGGGAAAGGACATGATGAGGGAAATCCCAAGGATTTTTTTATTGAGCACCTAGGTGGATGGGAAAGCCCTCACAGGAGGGAGGAAAGTTAGGGGCACCAGGAGGGAAGAGTTCCTCTGGGGCCTCATGAGAGGGTATTTTCTGCCACCTGGACCTGTTCACTAGGCAGTTAGACACACACAGGTGGAAAAGAGTGGAATCAGCTGCATCATTCATACTCAAGTCTTAGGACGTGAGGTTCCCTGGAGAGGATATTTAAAAGAGGAAATAGCAGGGAAAGCTTAGGGACAGGACGTCAGACAGGATGGCAGAGTCTGATGGTTGGATTCAAGAGTGGCCAACACACAGAGATCACAGACCAAGTGGGATGGGATCAGGAGGAGGAGGCCACTGGACTCAATGCTCTCCTCCCCCAAACCCCGCTTCTGTGGGTTAATCTCTCGGCCACCTTTCACATTCATTTTTGCATGTTCACCCCCGCTTTATCGGTCCCCTTCATTGTCCCAGCCTGGTGTGCCTCTAAACCCGATTTATACCTTCACCTCCTCCAGCAAACCTTCCCAACTGCTCACCACTGGGCCTCCAGCCCCCTGTTTCCTGCCCCCCCCAACCCTGTCATTTATCTTGTTTCCTCCCAAGATTCCAAGCATCTAGGGCAGAGGCTGCCTTCCTTGGAACCCCACAGTGCCTGATCACACGGTCCTGATTAATTGGTTGTTTATAACCCATAGCATAGAGTCTATTATTCTACTTGTATAGTTTGGATTTTTTTTTAATCTTTATTTTTGAGAGAGAGAGACAGAGAGACAGAGACAGAGTGCGAGTGGGGGAGGGGAAGAGACAGAGGGAAACACAGAATCCGAAACGGGCTTCAGGCTCTGAGCTGTTAGCACAAAGCCGGACACGGGGCTGGAACTCACGAACCGCGAGATCATGACCTGAGCCGAAGTTGGACACTTAACCGACTGAGCCACCCAGGTGCCCCTGTATAGTTTGGATTTTTAAAATACACTTTCTTTACACCAGGAGCTCCTCTACCCTTTTTCGCTTACTCTCGGCTTTGTGAGTTCTTCCCAGGGCATGTTCTTCCCTGTTGGCTTGGCCTTTTGCTCCTCAAATGCTCCACAGGCAGCCTGGGAGCTGAGACGCATCTTCTGTTCCCTTGCATTTTCTCACTTCCCCACTGGTCTCTGTCGCCGACGTCCCTCACTCCCAATTTATGACAACCCCTCATCCTAGAACCCCTGGTGCATTCCTTCTGGCAAGCCATGCTTGCCTAAACACTTAGCTGTTTGTAAGTACCTACTCACTTAATCTGATGGGATTAAGACACGCAGCTGTCAGCTCCATGCCTTCTTGCGGCATCAGCTCAGTGACTCCCTACCAGCCCTCTAGGCAACTACAATGGCAGGTGTCAGATCTCCACCGAGAGCTGCACAACTTCATCTTGAGTTCCTCCGATCCTCGTAGGTTCCACGTAGAGCCGGAAAGAATCCTCACCCATATACAACAACTGTGTTTGCTTGTGTGTGTGCGCGCGTGCGCACAATGAGCAACAGCAATGATTATGATGATGATGGAGTCGATAAAAATCACTATCATTTTCTGAGCACTTATGCACGGCAGGCCCTATGCAAAGTGCTTTATCGACATCCTTCAGTCAGTCCTCCCTTCTCTGCCTGCCACTCTTCCATGCCCTGTGGAATCTTGGGGTTGCTCTGAAATCACTGCAATGCTGGATAGGAATTTTTGGTTTCCTTTGTGGAGGTGAGATGGGGGTAGACCCAGGAATTCCATGATCAGCACAGAGGCTTTGGAGGACACCCATGGCGGCAGTGAAGTGAAATGACCTGATTCTACTTCATCTCTAGCTCTTATCGCCCCTCCCTCACAGAGAGGAACTGGGGTCCTGATGCTACAGTCGATCCGGGGAAACAATGAGCTTCCCCTGGAGATCCAGCGCCTATGGAGCATGTTTGTGACAATATGCCACCAAATAAGCAATGCTTGATGGGATTCTAATTAAATTAAACAGAGAAGATAGAATCTAGGAGGGTAAGTTTCCTTAAAAAGAATCAACTGTCTTCCCAGTCTTGCTTGTTACACTTCCACGCCTGCTTAGGGCTATTACCTTTCTAATTGGAAAGAGGTAACAAACCAATGGTGTGGAGGTAGAGAAATACAAAATAGAACATTTCTGTATTTCTCTAAATTGTTTCAAAAAAACATCCGGTTGAGGAACTGACCAAAAAGAAGGCGGGGGTGGGGGGAACTTCGCTGGGCTACAGGATTGGATATAAGGGACAAGCAGAGATTGAATGTGGTGTTTAAGGTCAGTCAGGTGCCGTGAAACTATGGAAGACTGCAGAGGTTCTGATCCCAAGAAAAGTTAAAAATAAAGCCTTTTAGAACATCCTAGGTCTGGAAGTGCTGTTCCATTTTGAAAAGGCACAAGAACACACTCTAAAATAAAAGGTGATTTGAGAAGGATGACCTACGAGGGAGGGAAGGGGGAGGAAGGTGTGAGGCACCAGACTGCCGTGGGCAGGGCACTGGCGTGAGGGGAGGAAGGCCCGTGCAGGAGTCAGAGGGGTATTCTGGTTCGTGTCTTAGTCAGCTTGGGCTGCTATAACAAAATACCATAGAATGGGGTGCTTTAAAAAAAAACACCTAAACTTATTTCTTAAAGTTCCGGAGGCTGACGGATTTGGCTTCTGGGGAGAGCTCTCTTCCTGGCATGTGGATGGCTGTGAGACAGCAAGCTCTCTGGTGTCTCTTCTTCTGAGGAAACTAATCTTGCGGAATCTACTGGATCAGGGCCTCATCCTTATAACCTCATTTACCCTTCGTTACCTCCATAAAGGCCCTACTCCAAATTCGGTCACACTGGGGACTAGTTAGGACTTAAGCACATGAGTTGGGCAGGGGGGCACAAATAGATGGATTGTTTGGCAAATGGCTGTTGGTTAAAGGGAAGGGGCCAGTGACAGGAGAAAGACAAGGCACAGCAGGAAAGGCAGAGAGGACTAGTGGAGCCACGGATGGGATTTCTGGCGTCAGGGAGTGGCGAGAGGAGACAGCTTCTCAATAATCATGAGGCCAGCTTTTCTGATAAGTGGGAATGGGTTTGGAATTTGAGAGGAGTAAGAAGATCCAGAAAAGCCTCCATGGGGAATGGGATAAGACTAAAGTGGGGGCTGCCATGCAATACCAAGGGGCCAGGCAAGGTGAGCTACCGTGATGGCCATCCAGACATCAGCGTCAACGTCATCTCCTTGTGGAGGTCTCGCCTAACCACACTGTTTTCATTTTCTGCATAGTACTTAGTGGTATCTGATGAAGTTATCATTCCTCCCTGTGCGATGTAAGCTCCATGGGACTCTGGATTCTTTTTTTTTTTTTTTTTTTGGCTTGCTTTGCAATGGCGCCAATGAAAGAATTAGGTGACCTTCCACCCGTTGTCACTCAGGCTCCCAGGATCAAAAGTGTGGAAAGAGAAAGGTTATCCAGGACTTGCACTGGCAAGGTAGGAATGACAGAGGGGGCCACATGAGGAAGGAGTTGAGGGTGCCAGTGAGTCTGCTGTGGAAATGGCTGAAAAGGAGAGAGATGACAAGGAAGAAAGGCAGACAGGGAGGGAGGGAGGATCGCAGACGTAAGAAGAGAGGAAGCAGGGAAGGCTGGAAAAGCGGGTTTAGTAGGAACGAGTCGGAGAAGGAGATACTCTGGTCAACAAGAGGAGGCTGGAGCCAGAGTTTGCTGGACACCAGCGTGTGTCCACAGGTGGCTGCCAGTGTGACAAGAAATGGAGGGAGGGGGACTGAAGTTTAGCCCCCCAATGCACCGTGAAGTGGGGCAGCCCTTCCTAAGGCGTTCCATAAGCGGTAATTCTGACAGTTGACGCTACTATCACAATAAAGGGCTCCGTGGTCAACTAAGTTTAGAAAGCATGAGTTAGAAAACTGATTCACATATTGCAGGATTTCTACAAATTTTTGAAATACTTAACAAGACTTCAAAGAAAGGTACAGTGTTCTCCAAATCTACTTGACTGATGAATCCTTTTTATTTCTCTCTAGGAATAGCCCTAAGGGCCTTCTGTTCCCCCCGAGAAGAGAGGTCCTCAAAGTATGGTCCCTGGGACAGCACTATTGGCATCCCCTGGGGACCTGTTAGAAATGCAAATTCTCAGCTCCCATCCCAGACCTCTCTGATCAGAAAGTCAGGGTGGAGGCAGGATTCTGAACAAGCTCTCCAGGCAATTCTGATGCATACTAAAAGTCCAGAACCATTGAGCTAGAAAATACTTTTATTATTTTTTTTTCAACGTTTATTTATTTTTGGGACAGAGAGAGACAGGGCATGAACGGGGGAGGGGCAGAGAGAGAGGGAGACACAGAATCGGAAACAGGCTCCAGGCTCTGAGCCATCAGCCCAGAGCCTGACGCAGGGCTCGAACTCACGGACCGCGAGATCGTGACCTGGCTGAAGTCAGATGCTTAACCGACTGCGCCACCCAGGCGCCCCTAGAAAATACTTTTGAGAAGTCTGATTCGGGTTCAAATCTGGGTAAGACTATTCCTTAAGGGGTGAGATGAGTCTTTCGTGTTAATGCTAAGGTCATATAATATGACCACAGAAGTTGAAATGGAGAAGAAAAATGTGTGTCCAATTGTAATGTGCAAATTAAGATTGCAAAATTTAATATTAGCCTAATTCATAAATCACATCAAGATTTGAATACGAATGACTTTGGATTGCCTATTCCTTTGGATTATTCATCTTGTTATGTCCCTCTGTTAGCACGATTCAAGAGCTGACTTTTTTCCAATGTACTTTATCAAGTTGTGGAGAGGGGGGGTGAGGGAAAGGAAGAGAAATGGATTTGAAAACTATTTCCTTTCTTTCCCCTTGTCCATGCTTTGACAGAGTTACCGAAAAGTAATTGAGGCCAAAAGGTAGACAGCAATGGAAAGGAGAAAATAGATCACATGGAAGCTGTATCAGCACCCCTTAAGTAAAAAAAAACTGACCCTAAGTTTCTGTATTATATGTCTGGCTATCTAAACTCATATTTAAAACCTGATTTTAAAAGCAATTATTTGGGGGGGCACCTGGGTGGCTCAGTTGGTTAAGCATCCGACTTCAGCTCAGGTCATGATCTCACAGTTCGTGAGTTCGAGCCCCGCATCTGGCTCTGTGCTGACAGCCCAGGGCCTGGAGCCTGCTTCAGATTCTGTGATCCCTCTCTCTCTGCTCCTACCCCGCTCAATGTCTGTCTCTCTCTCCTTCAAAAATAAATAAAAGCATTAAAAAAATTTTTAAAGCAATTATTTGCAAAGAGCTTTATAAATCAATCAACTCAGGAGCACTTTATCTACTTTTGTAATAAATGGTTGTTGGGTCAGCACAGATTTATCAGAAGGTATAATTTTCAAGTGTTAAAAAGCGTATCTGTCCCATTCCCTAGCAGAATAATGGTGTTTACCACGCATTTGTAGTTTGCAAAAAAGTTGTCAGAAATAATTCGGGATATATGAATGCTTCAATGGTACAATGAAAACAAAAATGTGACTCAAAGGAATCTGGGTGCATGTTTCCAAAGTAAAATTAGAATCTAGGCCTACATCTTAAAACGCATTTCGACTCGGAATTTTCCTAAAAAGGGGGAAAAAAAAAAGAAACAAAGAAGACCCCTTAAACAATTATACAGAGCTAAATGATTAAGCTTTTTAAAGTGCTTTAGCCAGAAATAGTCTTAAGTTTCTAATGCATTTAGACATAAAGGCATATCAGAAATGAAAGAATAACATTGTTCAAAGATTTGCATGAGCACAAAGGCTTAATTGGAAGAAAAAAAAATGATAAGAAATGTCTCTGATTTCTTAAGGTAGAAGTTTACAGAACTTCCATTCTTTCACTTGGTCAGCTCTGGTTCATTGCCCAGCAATATACATGACTGGCGGGGTCCCCGTGAATCCACTGGTCATGAATTTCCATGGGTCCTTCTACTAAGTGGGGATGAGCTACACTAGAGGTAGGTCTAAATTAAGATCTGTGTTTCCTATAGAAAACCACCTGCAGCTCTTAGCTAGTTTAATTTGTGCAACCTTAGAGTGATCCATCTCTCAATACTATGGACCACTGAACTATAGTATTGCCAGCATGAAGGAAGGCTTCATTCTGAAATTGTGGCCCTCATTTAGAGAGTTGTCTGTTCTCCCCAACTTCATTCAAGCATACTTAAGAAAGGTCAGGTCCAAAGTCATTAGACTGCAGATTCTAAAACCTGCTTCCTGTTCCCAGAGTTGGAACGGCATTTCTGATCAGAGAGAGGTTGAGTTAGTTCATATAGCAGGTGAATTTCTTTCCCCATGTGAATTCCTGGAACTCATATGCAACAGCGCTGTGCTAAGAGTTGGCCCTCATGTATACAGGAAGGTGATGGCCATCTGGCAAAGCACCTGGACCTTCTTACCTCCTCAAAAAATGATGAGCAGTGATTCTGGAGAGGAAACCAGTGCTAAACAGAAATAAGACCAACTGACATCTTTGCGGGCCACTCACAATTTCTGAAAATGGTTCTGAGGTTATAAATACCTAAAGGCCCTGATAGAAATTTTAAAGGGTAAGACATTTAACATTTTTTTCATGTGCCTTATCTTATACAATTGAACAAAACCCCCGTATACTCACGCTGTTGATTTCTCTTATCTCTAAATCACTCTAGTAGTTACAGAGGGACCCACCATTTAGCACCGTAATATAGTACAATCTCCCCCATTAAATCGTTTTCCTGGGGGGCACAGAGTAGTAAATATTTTTTTTTCTTCACTTGCTAAGGTGGGAGATTAATGACACCCACCTTATAGGTGGCTGAGAGGAATAGGGGAGCTAACATACGTGAAATTCCGAGCACAAGAAAAGTGCTTAATACTTATTAACTACTGGTAGCAACCATTATTAAGAAGAGGCAGTAGTACCTGGGAGTTAAGAGCACAAACATGGAAGCCTGAGTGCAGCATCCAAATCCTGGCTCTGTCACTCACCAGTATGCGGCCCTGGACAAGTTACTTAATCTCTCTGGGCCCTGATTTCCTCATCTCAAAGATACTAACAGTACCATCCTCTTGGGTGACAAATGGAAATTGGATTAGATACTATATTACAAAGTCTTTGGAAAACATCCTGGCACATAGGAGGTGCTATACTGGTGTTACTATTTAATTCTTACCACAACCCTCAGGGGTGGGTGAAGCCAAGGTTTCGGGTCATGCAGCTAATGGTGAGTCCACGGTTCTAAGCAAGTAGAAGAGGCAGCTGATGTCAGTACGCTGACATCAGAGGGTTACATGCGAGTCTCTAGTTGCACATGACTGCTCCATTCCCTGGTGGCACATGCCTGCCTCAGATGGCTTATCACCTTCACTAGTATTCCTGATTACTAACTGGCAACCCAGATGCTCTTAACGCACAGCATGTGCCAGCATCCTGCATGCCAGAGGTTGACAGCACTTCCTTGTATTGATTTGCTTAAATGCATAGGAAAACAGATCTCTTAACTTGTCTCTGGGAAACTGACAGCGAGTGGATCTGAATAGACCACCGTGCCTGCTTTCTCTCCCCTCCCTGGTCCACAGCACAGGGGGAAATGGGTAACTCCGAGGGGTGGATTCTTCCAGCCACCCCTGTTGAGCCTCAGTTGTTTCTGTGAAGGAGCCAAAGGAGGTTTTTAAGGTTGGCTCAGGCTTCCCTTTGCACTGAGGGTGGGGCAATGGTGAGAAAGTAAGAGAAAGACCAGAGGCTAGGCCAAGAATTTTGCTTGTGAATGTATACCACTGCCATCTGCTGGATGGAATGGGTATCAGATCTGTTCCGATGTTTCTTTGCTGTATAATAAGCAAATTCACTGATTTCCCAATATGGGTTCAGAACCTAGTGGTTTCATCATTTCACAGAATCAGTTCTAAACGTCTGCAGATCTTGGAAATCTCATGACAACCGTGCACAGAAGGACTATCCTGTGAGTAACTGAAAGGTAAGCTGATGATGTCTTTGAAGCAATGCCCTATTTGGCATTACTAGTTCCCCAGATCAGAGTTAGTCTGTTCCCAAATGGTTGATCGAATTGGTTAGAATAAGCCCATAACTATCCAGCAAGGGCATCTGGCAGGACTTGGACCCTCCTGTCAATGGCAAAAAGTACTTACAGGGAAGTGAATTCACCATCTGGCCTTATTCTTGTGTTCTCTGAAATTCTGTGTTCATGTATCCAGTAATTACTTATTGGGCACTTATCCTGTGTGCCAGGCACATATCAGGAACTAAGGAAGCAAAGAGGAATAAACGTAGTCCCATTTAATGATATTAAATGGATATTTTCTGAGTGCTTACTACGTGCCAGGCACATGCATCCAGTCCTCAGAACCACCCTAGGATTTATTATTATCTCCTTGTCAATGATCTTATATTATTTCATTTACAAAGACCTTATACTATTATCTCATTTAGAGTGACTCTTCCTGTCTCATTTACAGTTCAGAAAACTGAAGCTTAGGGAGATTAAGTAACTTACACTAGATAATACAGTTAGAGCTGGAGTGAGATTTGAATGTGGGTAGTGGGAGTGGACGGGTGGAGGAGAGAAGGGTTGGCAACATGGGGTTATGTAGATGTTTTTTCTCATGTAGAGAGTCTGGGTCGTTCATTTTACACACATTTTCTGTCCCATTAGCACAGAATCCCGGTAAAGTAAAAGTGCCACACAACACTACGTAATGTAGCAGCAGATGCTTTGGAAAGATTGATCAGGAAGAATATCCCTTCCTCTAGCAAGCATCTGAAATCTATCTAGTTAACATTCTCTTCAGTTCTTAACTCTTCCTAACAGCAGCCTCAGTGTCGACAGCAAGACCTGAATTATCGTCGGTTCTCATTGAATGGAAAACAAATCCGCATTTTGGCCTGCATGACAGATATGGGAGAGTGAATGATTTGCTCAGCAGGAGCGAGGGAGCGATTCAGATGTATGATCACAACAACTGCAAATCGCTTTTCATTTGTTCTCTCTCTGCTCTTGTGTATGAGCAGGGAAGGTGCAGGTGCTAGTGAAGGGATGCCAGGGTGGATGGGAGCAGGAAGAAGAGAAGAGATGACGAATGGAAGCTGGTGGCAGAGAAGAAAAACACTCTGTGCCAAGTGCCTCTGAAAAGTGTTCAAATAGTTTCTACTGGACAGAAAGAAGTAGAAGTGTAGGCGGGACAGGAGAGTGGCTAATGGTGGGTAGGGGTTTGTAGTCAGCTCGCTGGACTAGATTCTCTGCTATGCCAGTAGCCTAGTCTTTGACCTCAGACAAGTCACAGAATCTTTTTATTCCTTACTTCATACACCTGTAAGATGGGGGCTGGCTTACAGTGCTGTTTTGGGCGTTTACTGAAGTAGTCTAGACTGCCCTCCGTTATTTGCAGCAAGGGGCCAGAATTTGGATGGATCCTTTAGAAAAACTGCCCGTAGGCTGGCTCGATGCTATTTATTTACACATCAGTTTGCTATACATACTCATATTTTGCCCCTCCACATCCTATAAGGCAGGTTGGAGAGTTATTATCATTCCCATATTTATAGAAGAAACGGATCTCCATGTGTTTGGTTGAAATGAAGATGTTTGTCCAAGCACAGCCTGCCCTCAGGGCCACCCACATGAGAATCACCAAAAAAAAAAAAAAAAAAAAAAAAAAAAGCATCTTATGGAATCACATTTGTGTATCAAACTCCTACGCAGAGAGTGGTTTTCAAATTGTTTCCTGGAAATAACTGAAACCCGAATTTCTTGGAAGGAGCTCCAACCTGGAATTTCCTAGAAGTACAAACAGAAAGGGGAAAGGCTATTATAAGCATTCATGGCAGATTTCTTTCACTGAAATTCTCTTTCAAATCAGTTTTGAAGTTGAAGGAAAAACTGAATACCTAATTTTAAGATTATTTTTAAAATTAATCTACTGTTCATCAGCCAATGTTATTTTGGTGGTGAATAACATATTGGGCAAAACACTATTTCCTGATTGTTGCACGTGCTTGTGAGGCGCAATGTGAGGGAACGCGTTTTAGAGAAATAAGAATGAATGGAAAGAATGGACAAAATATTAGAAATACCGAAAACAGTTCCACATAAGTATTAAAGTGTAGTACTGAGACATACACTAGCCTAGGATCAGTACAAAAAGTGAGGGGACACAGGCACTAAAATCTAACTAAGAGGGAGAAAGCAGAGCTAACTCAAATCAGACCAAACAAATGCTACTGTGCTGAGGTTCTGAAAAGTTCTGTTACTGATCTCTAAGAATTGTGCCAGTTATTTGTATGTCGGTGGGCTTTTAAAAAGCGTGGTTGAAGAAGTTTTCTAATAATTTAATATATGCTCATGAAACTTTTAACACAATTACCTGCACTGTAGGCACAGACTTGACTGTCTTTCAGAAGGTTAAACACGGGCCTATTCAAATGAGGGGGTGCCTGGTGGCCCCGTTGGTTAAGCATCCAACTTCAGCTCAGGTCATGATCTCGCAGTTCGTGAGATCGAGCCCCGCGTCGGGCTCTGTGCTGACAGCTCAGAGCCTGGGGCCTGCTTCGGATTGTGTCTCCCCCCTCTCTGCTCCTCCCCCACTCACACTCTGTCTCTCTCAAAAAATGAATGAACATTAAGAAACTTTTTAAAAAAATGATGAATTCCAACTTAGCTGGAATTGGATACACAGACCATCACGGTTTAGTTCATAAATGAAAAGGCACCCTGGATAACAGGGTGAGAGCAGGGAGATCAGCGCCTGACACGGTACATGCTCCATACACAATTGTCAAGCAAGTGGAGAGATTGGAGGAACTCCGGTTCCCCTTGTGAGCTCAGTTACACAGGATGTAAATGAGACTCATCAGTGCTCCTCATTCTGGCTACTAGAAATGAAGCGAAAGCTACAAAATCTGCCCCGTCTTCAGAATCCCAATGTCTGTTCAGTTAACACATCAGAAACCTAGGCATCGACATCTCTCTTCTTGTTCACTGATAAACCAATCCTTTTACTACATTCTGTCAATTTCACCCTCTAAATACAGCCTACAATTTTACCTTCCATCCCTCTGTTTCCCCTGCTACTACCTGAACCTCAGCTATATCTTCTCTTGCCTGAATGATTGTTATAGTCTTCCAAGGGCTATGCCTCATCCATTCTTGGTGCCACTATTCATCGCCCACAGTAACACTGGAATTATCCTTTCAAAACACAAATCTGATTAAGTCCTTTATACTTCAAAGCTCTAATCGTTGTTCAACTGTTTGATTAACGTCTGTCTCTCTCCATGTGAATCTTAAGCTCCAGGAGACTGGGGACTCTGAATGCTTTTTCTCACCATTGGGTCTCTGGCATCTAACACAGTGTTTTGTATACAGCAGGCACAAATAAGTATTTGTTGAATCAATAAATGAACCGAATGAATACTGGCTTGTTATTCTTAAAGGATAATCTCTCTGTTTTGCCTTCCACACTGTTATCTCAAATCAAACTCATCAACACGTTTAACGTGATTTACATCTAGTACATTTTTATGAATGAAAAGCCAGAGTGCCTAAGAAAATTGAATTGTTTCTCGCTTCTGCATGAGTAAGCTATTAAAATAAGCAAACGTGCTTGCATCCGAAATTTTCATTTTTATTCCCAAGATGGTTCATCCTAAAGATGGAGAAAATAAGAGCTCCCCTTGCTTGGGAAACTGTAAATTGCAGTCCCAAAGAAGGTCCGGAAATACAGTTTAAGATCCAACTAAATATAAGCCTTAATGAACTGATGGCTCACAAACAAATATCCTTTGAATGATTCAAAATGGAAAAGATCTTAGCAGAAAACACCACATTTCAGAATTAGGGAACAATCATTCTGATTTTAAGATGTTGAGAAAAGAAAGCATTTGTGCAAACAACTTATTGCTAAACCTAGAACTACATGGAAGTTTAATTTTCAGAAAGTTCTTGGATACAATACATCTTTCGCTAATTACTTTTACATTTAACAACAAACTGCTTTGGATAAATAATCGTATGCCAAAAGGTCCATAATGCTATTTAACAAATGGGATAATACATTTTCATCATCATCTAGTAGAAGTCTTAATACATTTACTTTCCCAGTACTTAGGTAGTATAATTTGTACCATAATTACTGAATATTCTCTGAAATAAATACCTCACATCAGAGTAATGTGGATGGTCAGTAAATCACTATTACTTAAATAAGGATGAACCAAGCTATCATTGCGCACCCCTACTATGCAAGCCCTGGCAAAGAATTACAAATATGAAAATCTTACAGCTAGAAGAGAGACCTCTAGTGTGTGTTAGAGAACTTTATATTGTGCTTCGGGCATAATTAATACAGCAAAATCACTGCAGTCATTTTGAATACTGTGGTGGGAGATTTTTTGCCAGCTATCATTCACGCTCGATCCGCTTCAAAATTTCTTCCCAGCAAATGTATGATATTTTTGCCTACTTTCTTTTTTGTAATCATATTGCCTAAAACCAATGAAGTTTTCTCCGTGATGCAAAGTTTTAAAATTCAACGGTCACCTTTGCAACCTAATTAGTAAACATTAAACCTACTGTCATCATAACAATCGCTAACAATTCTTTGCATTCAAGCAGCAGCAGGACTCCTGAGCCAAATTGTTGCAGCCAGTGTGCGGTCTCCTGAACACCAGCCCCTCACGGTAAGCCAAATGCCACACAAATATAAACACGAGGAATAGATCGGCACGTCGCCCATTATCCAGGAGACAAATGGACCCACTACTATTTCAAATTCACCAAGTAGGTTAGCTATTAGATTCCACGGTTTCCTACATATGCAGGTAAATTCCTTGATGTAAAATCAGATTTAATGAATCATGCAAGGCATCAGCCTCAGCCTTTAAAAATCCTTTATTTTCTCCTTTTCCACATTAAAAACACATTTGAGATAAACACAGAAGATGTTTCTCCAAAGAACACACATACACACAAAACAGGAGGTCTCTTAAGGAGTCTACTGCTGAGAAGGTAAAAGCATTTTGCTCATTTTTAATTTGCTAAAACAATCCAAGCATGCTTGGTACCCAGAGGGTATTCTCAAATAAACTTGTATCTCTAGCTGCCAGCTTAGTTGATTGAAAACAGAAGGCAAACGTTTCTTAAAGAATGAGTATGTTAAACTGTTATGTCTCTCCCAGTTCCACCAAGGACACACACACACACACACACACACACACACACACACACACACACGTCAAAGATTTGCTTGAAAGCAGCCGCCAGTTCTCTATGATCTAAAAGGTAATGCAGCATTTGTACCAAATTACTGCTGCCTACTGCGGTGCACCTCTTAGCGAGGAAGCCGGTGCCACGGGGACACTGGGCAGTTCCTGCGTGCTGTTCTCCACGCACAAAGCCGACAGCCCCATTTGCAACTTTGCTAACTTAGTTGGTTTCCGCCCAGCCGGCCCCCGAAGCACAGTCACGGTGAAAACGTTTTGATACCAGAAAATCATTTCCACGACAGTTGCAAGTGTTCGAAAGCACAAAGGCAGACACTGCCGACCCGATCTAGCTAGGAAGTTTCGGTACTGGGGCGGCCGTGCGGAGCACGCGTCCAGGTAAGGGATTTCTGCACCTCAAGTCTGGTGCTCTCTCCCTGGATGTTTTGGGGGTCGACCTCACTTTTAACGCGAACTCGCCAGAACGCGCCCCCCACCCCACCCCGTTCTTTTTTGAGGAGGCTCGGACTCTATTTTCCAGCCGGGTCCCTCTGGGGGGCGGGAGAGGAAGCACACTTCACATTTCAATAAAGAGGGGCGGCGGGGTGGAAGGGAGGAAAGAGGTCAGAAAGGAGCCAAACTGCATCCCTCCCGCCCACCTCCGTGCCCCAAGCGCTGGTTCAGGCGCGGAGACGGGAGGCGGCCGGGACACTCTGTCCCTTTAAGGGAACCTTGGCCGCCAGAAGGGGAGGGAAGGATGCGGGCTCCGGACTCGGACTCGGCGCTGCAGGCATCGCGGAGTAGAGGCGAGCGCAGCAAAGCCACAGCCATTACCTGCAGCGCTCACATCCTTCCCCCACCCCGGCACCCCCTCCCCCGTCCCCGCCTCCCAAGGAGACTTCTAATCCGGAGCATGTGCCGTGCCCTTTATCCGGGGAGGAGGTGGGGAGGAAGAGGAATGAGAGCTTTTTAAAAATAAATGAAACGTTTGCACCGGGGGGGGGGGGGGGGGGGCTGGAAAAGGGAGGGAGTGGTGGGAGGGGGCTTTAAAGGCGCCCGGGTGGGCGGAGGCGGCGAATCCGGATCAGCCCGGCCGGAGACGGACGGCGGACAGCGCTGGGCACCGGCCGCGGCTCACAAAGAGGGAGCGGCGCGGTCCGGCCCGGGCAAAAGGGGAAGGAAAAACCGCCTCGGGGCCCGATCCGCTCGGCAGCCACAATGGCGTCTTTCACTGGGCGTCCGGGGGCGCCACCGAGGCTGCGGGCGAGGAGGGGGCGGCGGGCCCCCACCCCCCGGCAGGCGGCAGGAGCGGAGCCCGGGGCGCCGCCGCCCCCGCGCGCCCCGCTGGGCGCTGCGCTCGGCTGGGGGCGCTCGGGCCGGCGGCGGCGGGCCGGGCCCGCGGCGCCGGGAGGCTCTCGGCGGGGCTGCTGTGCGGGCGCGGAGCTCTGCGCCGGGAAGAAAGGGACGCGCGCGGCTCGGCGAGGAGGGAGGGGTGAGGGGAGGGCGGGGGAGAGCCGCGGCGAAGCGGCCGCCGGGGAGGCTGGCGCGCGAGCGGCGGGCGGGCGAGCGGCGCTGGCACAGGCTCCGAGAGCCGCGGCTGCTCAGCTTCCAGATCCGGAACCGGGCCCCAGCGCGCGGGCTCCGGCCGCCCCGGCCCCGGCCCCGCCGGCCGCGCCCGCTCCGCCCCGCTCGCGCCCGCTCCCGCTCGAGGAAGAAAGCCGAGAACCCGCAGAAGCAGCCCCGGAGCAGGCGACGGCCGCTGCCCCGCCGCCGGCCCGAGCGGATCCCGAGCCGCCGCGGCGGGCTGTGTGTGTGCGAGTGTGCCGCGCTCTCGCCCCATGCCTGGCACATGCGTAAAAGCGAGTTGCGCCCAAAGTCCCAGCCATACCCTCCTTAGCAAATAATAACAAACCCAAACCGTCAGATCTTACCTGAAACATTGAAGCACAAAGTCTCTCTCCAAGTCCCCTTTTCCTTTTCCTCTCCCCCCTTTTCCGATTTCTCTCCCAGCGATCTGCTCGGCTCGCCACACCAGAGAGAAATGCAATAGCTTGGCTAAGGTAGACAGAACAAAATACAGAGAAGAGTTGCTCCAGGGCTTTGAAACCCCTCAAGGCAAGGATCAGGATACAATTAGCTCATGCCTCTACCTCCAGTCTAAATCAATCTCCAAAATAAAACTTAAATCAAATTAACTGATCACTGGGCAGACAATTGATCTCCTTCAAAAATAAAGCTCTACGTATACGTATAGATAAATACACATATAGGAATTTTTTTTCCAGGTTTTTGTTTTTTTTTTTTTGGTGGAAAAACAGTCTTATTCCAGCCTCCAACTTGCTTTTTACCCTCCTCTTGCACAGAAAAGCTGATTTTAATCGTTGTGATTAGTTTTGATGTAACGTTTCCGCGGGCGATTTCTGCAAATGGATGGAGTGTTTCTTTGCCAAAAGAGGGAAAAGCAGCAGATGATGATAATTATAAGGATTGTTGGTTGTTTCTTTTTATTTGTGTTTAGGGCTCTCTCTTCACTTTCTCAAGTTGACCTGACATTGCTGTTACACTAAGGTCGCACAACTTGTTGATGAGGATCACCGCCCTGTCTGATCAAAGGATAGGTGATAATTTGGCAACAGAGCAGCACATTTTTGGTTCCTTTGGCGACATAACGTCCCAAATGACGTGGATAAAAATAAGCACATGCAGTCTGCTTTGCCCCAATCAAGTCTGAATCAGCGCCTGGGGGTGATACACAAACTCATTTCAAATGTTCAACCATGCAGAATTGCAAAAAGATTGAAGGAGTTACACCACATTTTTTAAAAAAATAGCAAAATTAAAACAAAACCTACATTAGGTGTAGCCAAAGACCTGCCATTTAGGTTTTATTTGATCAACCTTCTGAACATATCTTGCCAGCTCCCTTCTGTTTGCTTCTCTCCACCTGGTACCTTTTATGGGGGGGGGGGGTTGAATAATTCCATTATTTGACGGAAGTGCTCAACAGAGCTAAAAGAGAGTCTAACATAAACACATTTCCCCAGATTGCAACTCTAGTTCTGATCTCCCCCGCTCCTCATCACTACTCCTTCTTTTCTAGGTCTTTGTTCAAAGAGATTGTGCCTGAGCCAGTCGTTATCTTAATTCTTTCTAGTTACAGTGGGATATTTGGTTGTAACTCTGAGGTCACCTTTCATTAGTGTTATATCCTTGCAGGATACTTTTTGAAAAGGTATATTTTTTTGAGCACTTCACAGTTCATTAATTCAAAGACTTTGCTGACATTTCTTATGAAAAAGACCAGGCTGTAAGGCCAAGGAAACTGAAAAGAAAAAAAAAAAAAGAAAGAAAGAAAGAAAAAAAAAGAAAGAAGGAAAGAAAGAGAAAACCCTAAATAGAACCAGACATGTCCTGTGAATACCTGCAATTGGCAGCCTTGCACAGGAAGTCTTTTTTAAACTATCATCTTTCTTTTAAGGTAAGAAACTGCTGCAATCCCAGCAGCAAAGGGAAGGCTCAAGGTTCTAAAAAAGATCGCCAATCACATCAGTGTAATAGCAACATGAGTGATTAATGTCATTATGAGAATCAGGGGCGTTGGTAGATTTTTTTTTAACACAAGTTCACATGACACGGGTATCTGCTTTGAGGAAATCAGTGACCTGTAGGAAGAAAAAAACGAAGGGCCCCCAAAACAACATGAAACAAAGTCACATTTTTCTTTGCTCATTATCTTTCTTTTCCCCTGCTCCCACCCAACACAAGGTAGATACATCCTCTAATCTGCAATGAAAAATTTTAAATGGTCACGAAACCCCAAATTCAGTTGAATAAGAACTTTGTTCTTGCCCCCCAAATGGCACTAAATGTTAATAGAGGAGGATGTGAGAAGACAAGAGACTGATATGACTGAATACATAGAAGGTGTGGCTCGAAACCACTTTTATTAAAGTCTGGAGGGCCTTGTGTCACTATCCTGGAATGTTAGAGCTGGGCAGATCATTTGTGGACTTCTAGTTCTTTACATCATTTTACAGATGAGGAAGCGGAAGCAGCTTGCCCAAGGTCACACGCCCGTCAGTGACAAGACCAAGATCAGGCCAGGAGGGGTAGGGGTAGGACAAAGGTGACTGGTACCCCCCTGAAGGCACTCAGCTTGAGAAACTGCACAGCATTCTAAATTATACTGACATGGCCTAAAAACCATACTTCCAGAATTTCCTTTCTGGAGTTGTCCTAACAACCTGTTAGCACAATCTTTTAAATATCTCTGATGGCAGCAAATCCCTGTCCTTTGAGGTTTAACTTTTGGAAACAAGCACTCTCCTCCCACCCCTCCCCAAAAAATGAGTATCAGGTCTGGGAATAAGTGAATAATGAAGATGCTTACACTATTTAGAGTCAAAAAAGAAAATATGACTAAAACCAATGAGGCCAATTTTCTTATTAATTCCTAAATGAACCGAAGACTACTGGCAAAATATTTTAAGCAATGGAATTACTGGGATTTTGGTTTCCTAGATAACTGCTTTGAAGAGAATAATATTCACTCGAACAAATTAAGTTCTGAAATGTTCGCGTTAAAGGTGTTTAAATACTTCAGAATGATATCACTTACAAAAAGACACTCTTTTTAAGCTCAAGGTAATTGACGTTTTAAAGTGATGCACCTTTCAGTTGATTGCTGACTTTGTGGTAATCCCAGTGGCAAATGGACTGCAGAGTCAAGTCTCATTTTATCATGGTGAGGATCCTAATTTTCTTGTAGTTTGAAGGAGACTCAAAGTTGAGACTATGAGGATTCAGAAGGAAAACTTACTTTGTACTAGGCAATACAAAGAGAAGAATAAACTTCACAACCTTCAAATCAAGGATGACGACAACTTATTTTACATTTTAAGAAGGAGTTTTAATGAAATGGCATGTGAAAAGCAAGGTCCATGTCTTGCCAAGTATAAGATACGAATTTACCAACTTCACCTCCATCAGCCTGTGCAATTGTGAAATTACCCCAAAGTATTTTTTATCTGACTAATATCTGTGCAAGTGAATGCATGCAGTTTGTGATCTCTGCACTGCTTTTTTTTTTCACCAATCATGAAGAAGTTGGGGGGGGGAAGTATATTAAAAATCCTTCTAAGCTCCTTTTTCAATAAATAGTTGAAGTGAGAGCAGCAGCCTAAAAACCGTTAGCAACACGGAAGACAATGGCAATAAAATTGTCAGCAAGAAAACAATCAGAAAGAAAACACAGACCTTTGTTTCCATCTCCCAGGGTCTCACTATCAAAATGAGTTCCACCAGTTTTTAAGGCATAAAAGCTATGATAGAATATTTTGAATTGGAACCAGGAGCTTGGCGGAAAAAAGTTTAGCGCCATGACCGTTGAGGAAGAGAAAACAGGATGTCCTTTAAAGAGAGAGGCAGTCCCTTTTACTGTTAACGTGGGGACAGCTCATTGGGTAGCATTGTGGTCGCTGAACCCTCAAATCACAAGTTGGTGCAGAACATCACGGCTTGATCCAGGGATAGCCCTGCAGTACATTCTCGGTGGCGATTTGACAAGATGTGGACGTTACTTGCTGAGATGAAATGTGAAATTGCAGAACCCTTAACTGAAGCAGCCAGACACCCCAATCAAAGTTAAAAATCCCACTGTACTTTCCGTTCGGAAGAAGAGAGAAGCCTTAGTGCCTGGGTTCAACCTGCACATGCATAGACATCACTGGGCACAGCAAGGCTGCCACATTTTCTCCCTATATGTCACTAAATAAGATGATTTCCATCATTGCTTCAGCAGGATTCACCTATAACTACCAGGAAAGGCCCTGCCACACAGGAAGGCAAATTATGTTATTTTATCTTTGAGTCCGTGTTTTGGAGGAAATCACCTGTTTTTTATCAGTCAACCTGAAACTCCCTATAATACTGTGGAATGTGCACGTTTTCCTGGAGTTGAATAGAGGCATTAACAAGCTCAAACAGAATGGGTTTGTGATTCCTGGAGATTTGGCCCCAACTGCCACCTGTTTATAATTAGCCTCTGGAAAACGTAACAGTTTTCTAAGTCGCCATCAATATTAAGAGTCTGTGATATCTCATGTTCCGAAGAGGTAGGTCTTCTGATGGTGGCAGATTGGCTGACGGGCATCAATTTCTGCTCACCCATAATTCTGAATAGAAACAGATACCAAGTCCTTGTACCGAGGCCATCCAATCACTTCGGTCTTTCATCAAAGCTTCTTCTGTAGCTATGCAATGTGAATCCTGCTCATAACCTCACATTATGAAGTGACACAGGCGAATTGAGAAATAAAAACGTAATCGTGGTCAGATACCCTGACTACTGTTTTAAACAGAGAAAAACAGAAGAAACATTTATGCAATGGGAGATACTGAATTAATTGATGTTTCCCATGGATGACCTTTTCAAAAGATAATAGTTCCATCTCCTTTCGTTATTTTGTCTAGAAATCACATGGACCCCTCACCTTTTCATGTAAAATAATGAGGGAAATGAGATTTTCTCCAAGGTAAATGCTAGCCATGAATAATCCTAGATCTATGATGCTGTTTACTAGGGAAAACTTAGTTCCTTTAAGATCCTTGATTTTGACAAGACTGCGTCACACGTGTAAGACAATGAATTAAGCATTTTGTACAATTGCTTGTATAAAATGCAATCTTATATGCATTTTATAGCTTATATGAAGTTATTTATATTTTATCTTTCAGGAATTGTAGAAGCAGTACAAGGAAGTATTTTAAGAGCAAAATTATGGGGGCACGTAGGTGGCTTAGTCAGTTAAGCGACCGACTTTGGCTCAGGTCATGATCTCACGGTTCGTGAGTTCAAGCCCCTGTCGGGCTCTGTGCTGACAGCTCAAAGCCCGGAGACTGCTTCGGATTCTGTGTCTCCCTCTCTCTCTCTGCCCCTTCCCCACTTGTGCACACACACTCTCTCTCTCTCTCTCTCAAAAATAAATAAACCTCAAAAAAATACATAAAAGCAAAATAAAAAAAAGAAAATGCAGTTTTGAGTATTAGAGGAAATGAATTTCAGGGCAGATTCAAAGCTCTAAGAAGTAGTCCAATCAATCAATCAACGATATATTGTATTATCCAGTTTCTACATTCTCCAACTTATGTGTATTCTTCTTTCCCAAATGTTAGACCTTATCACTTTCAGACTGTTCTGTGTCATCTGTTAGGCTATCCGTTTTAAAGCAATGCAGTGCTTATTTTAAGGAAACATTTTTAATAAGACAAACATTTCATTAGCTATTTTGTTCTGTTTCTTATTTCAGCACCTCATAGTAAACCAGCTGGCATTGAAAGGTACTTCTATTTGCAGGGTAACGCGTCTCATGCACAGCCCATTCGGTAGAGAACCACTTAGCTTTGCTTCACTGTTCCGTCTGAACCAAAGCCGTTCATGAGAAACCCCATAATACAATCAAGGCCCCTCCAGGGCACCATATACATTTATGTAAGTTATCTCTTCGTACATCCTTTGGGTGTCAGAACCTCTCAGCTTTGCTAACCATAAAAAGTCTGCCTTAAGCATATTACCAACTTTAAAACTCTAATGATACGGATGTCATATTTCAATTTTTAAAAAACCTTTTCCTGCTCCACCCTGAAAAAAACCTATAAAACTTATTCAATGGGATCATCCTATGGTTAAAAACATAAAATTTATTTAATAGAAAAAGAATCATGAATATGTTCTAGTTAAAAACAAACTTAGTAATAAAAATAATCTGGTCAAAAATATAATTGAACACAAAACAAACATATTAGTCTTCAAGTTTTAGTACGAGCCACTATAAACAAATTGCTATGGGAAGCAAGAATCTGTATACTTTCTTTAAAGTTATCAAGAGAGAAAGCAGTTTCTAGAGTCTTAATGAGTACCAGCCCGATCGGTTAAAATGGGCACTGGGAGGTGGGGAGCAAGACTATTCCACATGGGCGTTTAAATGATTTCAACATTATTCTTAATAATAACATTAATGATAGTAGTGATAAGAAACAATTATGAATGATGGTAGGGAACTTCCACTGTGTAAAGACCATCTGGCTATGAGAGTCAGACATGAAATTCTAAAATTAAATCCTCAATCTGTCCCTTTAAGGTTGCTTTGTAGATAATGGATATCTTAATTTTTTAAAAAGAATAAAGAAAAACCATATCCATTGTACCAAACATAGAGCAGCTCCTGCTGAGAAAACAAAGCCTGTGTGTCTATTTCTTTTCTAAATTGTTCACGTCCCTAAACAAAACAAAGGCTCTGTGAAAGAGCTTATAAGATGATGATAGTAACTCATCAGTCTTTTTTTTTTTTCCTCTGAAATATTTTGATAGGTAAAGCACTATTATGGTTCTGTTACTCCTCATTTCCCCAAAGTGGTGGACAAAAATTTCCCTAAATTCCCTAAACAAGAATTGCTTGTTTTCTTGCTATGGTAAGCCATAGTGAAAGAAATATTTTTGGGTGGAAGGGGGTAAATCTTTGGTCTGCAACAAATGTATCATTTAAAAACTTATCTTGATGTAGTAATGTAAAATATAAAAGAGAAATCATCTAACTCAGAATGATCAGTATTAGTAGATATGTTGTTTTTGTTTTGGTCATTACACCTTGGGTTTAGTTGTTGCTAAGTTTTAGATTCTTTGGCCATGTCAACATGTAGTGGGGACAAAAGGACAAACATCTGATTCTACTTGAATGGGGGACCCTGAGTAGTTGAAGTCATAGAGACAGGTAGCGGATCAGTAATTAGTGGGGCTGGAGGAGAGGAGGGAATGGGGCGTTATCATTTAATGGGTACAACGTTTTGATTTGGGAGGATGGGAAAATCTGGAGATGGATGGTGGTGATAATTACAGAACATGAATATACTTTATGCCACTGAACTGTACATTTCAAAAGGATTAAAATAGTAAATTTTACCTTACCTACCTTTTACCACCACCACACCACAGAACAGAAAAAATGATGCAAATATTATAACTAGTCATTTTGTTCTGAATTTTGTCTATTCTGTACTCATCTTTGGCTTCTTCGATCAAAAACAGGCTCTTGTAGGAAGCAAACATAAACTGAAATAGTGAATGAGCTTTACAAACAATTCATTCTGTGCCACAATTTCAGTAAGTAAAGCAACAGAAGTCAAGTCAACCAATTTTCTTATTCGTAGGATATCAAGCTCCCAGTGGGAATGATAAACTCCCCCAGGAAAGTGTCTTCTTCCTCCTCTCTCACCTCTTTCTTGTTCTCTTTCCTTTTTCTAGGAAGACTTTGACTCTTGGAGTTGCTCTGATATCATCCCCTTCATAAGGTCTCCTGAGATTCTATGATGGTGTCTCTGTAGACAGAGTCTGGTTCCTGGAAGCTGTTGACATACTCTGATGTGTTGGTCCATTAGTCAAACCCATAACCCAGCTACATCAAACAAGGTCCAGCGGTCTTTGGAAACCTGAGTAAGACTTTTCTGTCCTACAAGTGAACGGGAAAGGGGGGACTTTGCCCTGAAGGAAGAGGAACCATTAGTGGTGTGGTTGAACCTTTGTATTGTCCTTGTCCACCCTCATTTTTTGAAACAAGAAAGGAGGCAGGTAGGCAGGCAAGTAGAAGAAAATATCTTCCCCATGTTCCTGTGCTGGTGAATATCGCTGCAACACTGTGCTCGTTCATAATCCCTGTACCTTGGCTCAACTCACAGGGTCCAACGCAGGAGTGCCTGGAGGCTGAATGGACATAATAGCCCTTGATAAGGTCTCCGTTCTTTGGTTACCATATTGATGTTCTATGCCCATTTGTTTTTACCTTGCATCACATCTTTCTTCTCTTTCTCAGGGCCTCCCTCATCCTCTGTTGGTGACAAATAAAGGGAAAGGTGTTTCCCAAGCAATGCAAGTTCTAGGGGAACATCTTCACGGCCTAATTAGCTGGCTCTTAATTCCAGAGAAACTTGACTGTGTATGTTTCCTAATTAGACCAGGAAAACCTAATGGGGGTGCTGGCACTGCCTCCCCCAGGCAAGCTGTGTACACAAAACAGCTATCATCCAAAGGAAACCATGGCCCTTTCTCTTTGTAATTACTTTACCCAACTTAAGCTTCAGTGAAACTTGAACCTTTCACAAGATGAAAGCCTTGCAGTCCCTGCCCAGTTATACAACATGTGTCACATCACAGAAAATTCTCGCGGAGGGTCTGTGTTTAATACTTTAAAGTTGTTAAGATGCTTCCAGTTTTCTTTTCTCTGCCTGTGTGTGTTTCTATATGCAGTATCCAATGAATTATTGGTACAGATACACACATTTCCTTTCGAAGGAAGAAAAGGAAATTGTTCCTGCAAATGCAAACAAATTCCATTCTTTTTAATGACTCTATGATTTCCCAAACCGAATTGGACCCTGATCCGGGTAGTCAGGTACTTCGCCTCTGGCAGAGGCTACTGTGTGATACATTAGGGCAAGGGAGACGACAGCACCCCCACCCAAAGACAATGGTACCATTTTATATAAAGAGGAAATATCTCTCCCAAGCCCCATGGGTGTTCTAATAGCCTAAAGCATCAGAATTGATTACACTTGCCTTGCTTAATTCCAAATGTCCTTGGTGGTCAACAACAGTCCTGGCTGGTTTGGAATTCTAAACTCCACATCCATAGCTATAGTAGTCGTTGTCTGGATGATAGCAGGAGAAGTTCCAAAAGAGTATGACTCCTAATATTGAATACAAGCCAGTTCGCCACTATCCCTTGATAGTCTTCGTGTTATGCGGGGGGTTGTCTCACCCCTTCACACTCAGGAAAGATGCATGCTGCAGTGTAGAGACAGAGACCTCCTCCTGTGCTTTCTGAGGAATAGACTTCTCTTGTTGATGGAAGGGCTCTGACCCTAGGAGACTCTCAAAGTAAACAAATCTCTTCGATGGTTTCTCCCACTCTTGGAATAAAGACCAGAATTTCTTGAGGCCCTGCTTGATCTGGCCCATCACTTCTGCACCCACAACAAGTGTCTCTCTTTCTAGTCTGGGTTGCCCTGATACTCTGAGTCTCCACTCTTACCTCTCAGCTCACTGCCTCAGGGTCTTTGCATGGGAGCCGCCTCCTCTAGCCTAGTAACTCCTGCTCATCCTTCAGCTCAAATATTACTTCCTCAGGGAAGCCTCCCTTCCCAGCTCAGTGGAACCAGCTCAGTGCTCTTCATTATAAGCACTCATAGTTTACTGGACTTTTCCTTTAGACTACCAATTGATTCACAGTTATGCTTTCGTTTATTATTTGATTACCGTCTGCTTCCACAAGGTAGGAACACTATCTGTCTTTTCTGTGTCTCCAGGGCCTAACATAATGCTTGGTACACAGCTGGTGCCCAATAAATACTTGTTAATGAATGAATAAATGAAAGAGTGAATGAATACAAAGAAAGGACACTGTAGAAAACAACCAAAAGGGAAAAGAAAAGACTGAGATTGTTAATAGGTAGGTAAGAGGAAGAATAAGTGCCCTTGGGATCTGGTGTTTTTGTAAGTTTGGCATTAGTGTTTTTTGTCACAGGTTTTCAAGGGCCTGCAGAACTTATCCTAAATGCAATGATCCTACCCAGAAGAATTGAGAGCAGGGGCTCCATCAGGTATTTGTACACCGAGGTTCATGGCAGCATTCTTCACAAGAGCCAAAAGGTGGAAACACCCAAATGTCCACTGATGGACAAACAGATACACAAAATGTGGCATATGCATAAAATGGAATATTATTCAGCCTTAAAAAGGAATGGCTTCCTGACACAAGCTACACCATGGATGAGTCTTGAAGATGTGCTAAGTGAGATAAACCAGAAACAAAAGGACAACTATTGGATGATTCCACTTACATCAAATTCAAAGTAACAGAAAATTAAATGGTGGCTGCCAGGGGCAGAGGGGAGGAATACATGGGAGTTGTAGTGTTTAATAGATACAGAGTTGCAGTTTGGGAAGATGAAAAAGTTCTGGAGATGGATGGTGGTGATGGTTGCATAAGGGTATGAATATATTTAATGCCACTGAATGCTTAGAAATGGCTAAAATGGTAAGTTTTGTGTATATTTTACCACAGTTAAGACAAAAGCAAGAAAATGCTAAACACACACACACACACACACACCCCTAAGATTCCTTCAAGTTCAGGGTTCGTTTGCTTATAATGAAGGCCCATTGTATCTATATGATTCTGTTTAATCTCACCTGTTTATTACCTTTTATTTTATTGTTTCCATTTTTCAGATATCCAGCTCTTCCTCTTTGCCCTAATGTTGAGAGGTGGCATGAAGGCAAGTGGACATGAAGTGTGTGTGTCTGTGCCTTTTTCTGCAGAGGTAGCTTCTCCTCTGACGCCAAAGTGATGTGGAATATTCTTCTTCACAACAAAATATCAGCACTCAAGTTCGATCCCCTTTAAACTTCGTGTTTAGGCTGTTTTCAGTTTAGAAACATCCTCTAGGAAAAACCAATACAGCCTTTATTGTTATACTTCTAAAATTTTAAGCTGAACTGGCTCTCTGATCCAATCTATCATTTATCTGTAGACATAAATTATAGTACATGACCTGATTATCGTGTTTAAAGCCAAATCTAGACTTTCCTTAGGGTTATGCACAAAGGAGTATGGCTAGTATTTGAATCTCTAACATTGGTCCTCACATGCCGAATGATCATCTTGAATGTGGGTAAAAATCCCCTGTGGGCTTCTAGGACCTCAGCCCTGGAAAGGCTCACCTGGCAAGTTTGGTATGGGATGGTGAAAATCTGGGTCTGAAACGGTCACCTCAGGGCATTTTAATGCAGGTGAACCTCATCACACACTGGAAAAAAAAAAGAAAACTGGAATGCTTCGCTCGCTACCTTACAGGACGAACCTTTAGAAGCTTTAGAGAGCTTTTTAAATAGTCTATCCTTTTGTCTCAGTATTTTGTACTGTACTGTGTGTAAGAGGCAAAGGGAGGACCTTGAGATTGCCCTCAATGTGAACACAGTCCTCTATGGGGAGCGATTCCTCACAACTGCTTTTCAGATCTGTAGTCAGCACTTGGCAATTTGGGGAGGTTGCCGATTCTATTGAGAATCCAAGGAAACCATGGGTCTTCTCCCTTCCAATATGAACTCACAAAATTATCTGCATTCCCTTCAGAGGGTTCTCGTCCTCTTGAAGCACATCCGTAGACTCCAGGTAAATTATCCTGTTCTTGATCCTCTTTCTCCCAGAGAGGCCCCTTCCTCATTATTAAAGAATCATATAATTTTGTATGAAAGGGGTCTTTAGGGATCATGTCATTCAATCAAATAGTTTTTTTTTTTCAATAGTAGAAGAAACAGAGGTCCAGGGAGATTAAGTGACTAATGTCACACTGGATTAAAACTAAGATACCTAGATGTAGCTGAAGGTTCTTCCAACAATGCTCATTCACATTTATTTAGTAGATGTAACTGATGAGAATGTGGTCAAACTGGCCCCATTTAAATTTGTGGAATTTATTATTCCTGCCCCCCCAACAGGGTTTATGGAGTAACACTTTGGGATCCATTGAGGCTGAGCATGTTTTTAAGAGTTTCTCTGAATACAATCCAGTCCTAGAGCATCATTTCAGAACCTGAAGCCCCAGGCCCACGAATCCAAAATGTACCTGCTTTTTATTCCATAATGCTTTCATGTAACTCTCCAGGGTTTGATCAGGATGTTTGGGCATAGAGAGTGCACAGGTAGAAATGGAGGACTAGATTACCCCAAGCCGTACGATGTGGGCAGGTTGAGGTGGCCATGGGCTAGGAACTGAAAGAAGGTAAGAGGACAAACTAATGGACCCCACAGCCAAGCCACCTGGCTCCTTCTTAGACACCTGAGAAAAGTAGTTCAGTATAGGGAACAGAATATCAGCTTAAAGGCCCGAATTGGTTCTGTCACTTCCTAGGTCATTTTGGTAATCTTGGTCAAATAAACTTGTGAGCCTCAGTTTGCTAATGTATAAAATGGTAGTAATTAATAACTACTGTGAGTGGCGTTAGGTAAGAGATGATATATATAAGTCCCCTGATATATAACACACAAGCAAAATGCTCATGTGTATGTATGTATGTATGTATGTATGTATGTGTATGTATGTATGGGGTGTGTGTGTGTGTGTGTGTGTGTGTGTGTGTTGGGTTCCAAAAGAAAAAGCCAAGACTTTGTATTACAAATTCTTACAAAAAAGATAAAACACTAACAACTCTTAGAAACACAAATTTCTACAGTTTTTAAGGGTTATGTGAGTTTGAGTATAAGCATTGCTGCAGTCTTTCCTTCTTGCTTTACTCAAACATCTTGGAAACAACGTGAGAGGGAAATCATGTATCTTCAGCTCATCCCCCACCTCTCAGAAAAAGAAAATCAGAATAGTCAAAGTAAAAAAAATTTTTTTTGTCAAATCATTCAACGTTCATTAAATGTTTGATTTCTCCAGTACAAAATGGAGAAAGAATAGTTCCAGCCAACCAAGTGTCTGGTTGGGAAAATAATGTTTTATATAGGAGACAACCAAAGAACAGTACTCAGTGGTATGCAAATCGTCACTAGCTCTCATTTCAGAAGAAATGATCTGAGGGCCTGGGATTGGCTTAGAAAGGCACGTTGGGAGGCTACCTACGGTTGTGTTTGAAGGTGGGCTTTGGAGGCAGGCAGATGGGGATATGTCTCTGCTCTACTGCCTGTATTTTTGTCTAATCACTGTATTTTAATCCTTAATTGTCTCATTTTGAAAAGGGGAAAACAACATTTGCTTCTTAGGATGTTGTAAAGATTAAACAAGATAATAGCTACAGAGCACTAAGGATAGGTGCTGGCACATAGTAAAAAATCACTAAACTGGCTGTATGTGTATGTTTCTCATTAAAAGCGAATCCTCAGTAAGTGTTGTGGATGCAGAGAAATGGCTTGCGGAAATGTAAACTGGTACAGCCACTTTGGAAAACAGTGTGGCAGTTCTTCAAAATATTAAAGTTACCATATGACCCAGCTATTCCACTTCAAGAGAAATGAAAACATACATACACACAAAAACTTGTCCACAAATATTCAGAACAACATTACTCATAATAGCCAAAAAGTGGACACAACCCCCATGTCCATCAACTGATGAGTGGATAAACACAATGTGGTGTATCTACACAGTGGAGTATTATTCAGCAACACAAAAGAATGAAGTACGGGGGCGCTTGGGTGGCTCAGTCAGTCAAGCCTCTGACTTCGGCTCAGGTCATGATCTTGCAGTTCATGAGTTCAAGTCTGCGTTGGTCTTGTTGCTGTCAGCACAGAGCCCGTTTCGGACTCTCTCTCTCTGGCCCTCCCCTATTTGCACTCTCTTTGTCAAAAATAAATAAAATATTTCAAAAAAAGGATGAAGTACTGATTCATGCTAAAACATACGTGAATTCTGAAAGCTTAGTAAAAGAAGCCAGTCACAAAAGACCATACTTTATAGGATTCCATTATTGTGAAATGTCCAGAATAGGCAAATCATCCACAGAGACCAAAAGTGGACTCATGGCTGCCAGGGGATGAGGTGGGTGGTTGGGGAGAAGGGGGCAGGGGAAAGAGAGCAACTGCTGATAGATTTGAGGTTTCTTTTTGGGGTGATGAAATGTTCTGAAATTAGTGATGGTGGCACAACATTGCAAATGTACGAAATGCCACTTTAAATGAATTGTACACTTTATATGAGTGAACTATACAGTATGCGAAATATATCTCAATAAACCTGCAAAAAAAAGAGGTGAAGCTTAAAAGAATGCGGTACTTGAACGGGTAGAAGGAGCAAGAGGACAAAGCAGACAAGAAGTGGACAGTGTCATCTAAGCATGTGAGCCTTGGTTTGAGAGAATATTTTCAACTGAAGGAGTGTGGGAGGGGGTGTGCCAAGGTGGGCCATTTAAGACCAGGTTGAAAGTTAACTTTAGAGGCAGTCCGAGGGCCCTTGGGGCGGTAGGAAGGTCAGTGAAGAAAGCATTTTTCAGATTTATCAGAATGTAGTATGGATTGGATGGAGCGGGGAAGAAAAATCAGAGGCAGGGGAGCTCTGGAAGCTTCTGACAGAAAAGGAGACACTTTCGTGGGTGTTTGTGTTTGGGCTTAGGTTGGGTCTGCAGTGAATGGTCTTGTTGAGAGCAAAGGGACCATGAGGATCACGACTGCAGTGTGGGGGCTGGCATCCGGTCAGCTGTCAACACTGGGCGATGGGCGGGACAGCCCCATTTGGGCTGCTTGGTGAACGTGAGCCCACCCCCCCCACCCCCCACATCCTCCCGCACAGAGCATTCTGCTTTCTGTGAAAATTGTCCTAGGGGTAGGAAGATCCTCATTCTCGGTACAGAACAAACACAAATATGATATTTCATATCTTCTCTGCCATTTTCACCCTTCCCTGTAATTGGAAACTCTTGCCCCCAGTCTCACCTGTAGGAGTCTGTCTTCAAATGCAGAATTCTCTTCCCCTCCTCACCAAACCCTCCCTGTCTGTCTTCTTTTCCCCCCTTCAAATTTTCGCAATGTTTTATTTTATGTGTCAGTTCTTTTGATTAACGATGGTAAAATAAAAAAAAAAAGTAGGGGAGAAGAGGGAGAGGATTCTTCTGTTTCATTAGTTTCTGATAAAATGTGCAGTTTTTAAAGGCTTCTTTCATAAATCTACACACTTTTCTGTTTAACAGCCTGCAATTTACCTCCCTCTTCCAGGCTTTGGTTTTGTGCTCAGAGGCACGGAGACCTTGAGCACCTCTACATGGTGTCTTAACTAGCCTCCAGCGGATTCCGAGGGTTGAGCCTCTCTTTGCCCTTCAGCTCACTATTAACCATTCTCTCCTTATTCCTGGATTTTGCCCTTTTCCCTCAAGTTCACGGTTGCAGATTTTCTCTCGGGAGTCACCCTCAATTATAATATCAAACCTGATTCTTGTGGTGATCTAGCTGCCCACCACCGCGGCTCCCACGCCCAGACTGTCACCTGGTATATGAGACTGGATGAACTCTCTCCTCTTCCCTGGTAGACACCCACACAAGTTGTACCAAGGAGGAGTCATTTGTAAAGCATCGCTTTATATCACCTCCCCTGTGGCACAGCAGTGTTTCCTAGGAAGAACCCCAGAGAGTCTTTGTTGTTCTAATTACTATTGTTGTCTTAACAACTTACGTTATTGCTCAGTGACTAGGTGTAAGCATATTTCTTTAAGATTTAAACTAAAGGTGTTTAGATGACTGGGCTTTGAAACCTGAAGGCTTTTTTATTTTTGTAAGTTATTTCCCCCTAAGAAACATACAACATGGGCTGTTGAGATTTGAGGAAGAGGTAAAGGGGCTTTCAGCTGCTAGCTCTTGGGCAGGGAAGTCGTAATAGAGGCTACCTTGGGCTTCTTGGATAGTTCTCTTTATTCTATGGGGGGACTTTTCCACTCTTCTTCCTTCCTTCCTTCCTTCCTTCCTTCCTTCCTTCCTTCCTTCCTTCCTTCCTTCCCTTTCATCCTCTTCTTAGTAGTGTGACGTTGCTTCTAATTTCCTTTCAACTTGGGAGTAAAAGTGTCGTTATCATCCTTAGGCTTTCGTTCTTATCTTCCTAACTGCCCATCCCCAGTCCCCATCCGCTGTGTCCAGACTTTACTCACTCTTCAAGTCCTTAAAGTGAGTTGGAAAACCAGCCTCTGCATTTGACTGTGAGCCTTTACAAATACCATACTTCTTTCCAGAAATATCCATTACTGCTTCATAGCCCAGCAGAGCAGCTCACCCCTAAACCACCCTGAAGGTTTCTTTCCATCCGTCTGTTATTCCAGATATATACAAAATATTCAGGACTTCCCTGGAGTTCTTTAGGGCCTGAGAACATTCTGGAGATCTTGAACTTGCCAGTTGGGGCCAGTACATCATCTATCGCAGTCATGAGCATGACGTGGCTCCTATAGTCAATTAGATGTCTGGGCTCCGGGGACTGACAGTGTTCTCAGAGCCCCTGACCCAGGACAGCTTCCTCCAAACCAGCTCACCCTGGCCCCTGGGCTCTGAGGGTATTGCTGGCCCCTCATCTCTCATTCATTCATCATTTAGTCTTCTATTGATTCATTCCTCTAGCAGGTCCACAATTAGCTGGAGGCCCCGAGAAGCTGTGAGGTGTATAAACATAAAACCTGAGTTGCAGTCTTAGGATGTTGCCTATTCCAAGCATGTCTCTCAGGATCCCCGGAAAAGAAAAGATCATGGATTTAGGCTGAATATCATTTCCCTATCATACATTAACAATGGTTCTGTTTATCTGTCTCTTGTTAAGCCTAATCCTGTGCCAGTTGGTTAGAGACCTTAGTAGAAGGAAGCCTGCATACAACCTGGCCATTTTGTGGGAAATGGTCTCTAATTGAGGAGAGTTTTCCCTGCAGGGATATACATGGACTCTGACTCTTAATTCACTTCGGGGGCCTTTGTTGCTGTCAATTTTGACCAGTCTTTGAACGTCATCTGTGAGAACGCACTCCTGAACGCACTTCAGGAACACCTACACTTTCTGGGTGACAAGGGAGATAGCTGCCTGGGGGCCGCCTTCCTCTGGCCCTGCCTTTCCAGGCTCTCGCTCCGCTACTCAGCCGTGAAGGGGGATGTCCCCATCCCCTGGCCTCTTCCTGACAACAGAAGAGTTTCAGATCCTGACAACAGAAGAGTTTCAGATCCTTGCAAAGCCTTGTACTCTGGTCACTGTCGTTGGCATTGCTCTTCTGGATTGTGAAAGGGCCTCTTGTTTGATAACTTCAGGGAGAACCTGGGCTTCTTCACACTGACTCTGTAATGAAGCAATACAGAAATCCAAGATGCCATCAACTATAAAACATACCATTACTTTATGTGTCACAAGAAAAAAGAAGGCAGCCAAACTATGACTGTTGTTGATGTTAAGACCATCCTTAAACATTTTTTTTCAAATGTTTATTTATTTTTGAGAGAGAAAGAAACAGAGCAGGAGTGGGGGAGGGGCAGAGAGAGAAGGAGACACAGAATCTGAAGCAGGCTCCAGGCTCTGAGCTGTCAGCACAGAGCCTGATGCGGGGCTCAAACCCATGAACTGTGAGATCACGACCTGAGCTGAAGTCGGACACTTAACTGACTGAGCCACCCAGGTGCCTCAGAACCATCCTATTTAAAAATGCATATTTTAAGAATCAACGAAATATGCAGCACAGTGGTTACGTGTACATTCCTTGGAGTCAGACAGCTTGGATTTGAATCTCAACTCTGTTATTTAATGTTTGACCTTGGGCAAACTGTTTAACTTCTCCGTGCCTCAGTTTCCTCATCTGTTGGGATGAAAATAATAGCATATACTTGGCAAACATCGAGGATTAAATAAGTGACTGCATGTAAAACACTTAACATGATAGCTAGAGTATAATAAAGGCTCAATAAATGTCAACAACTTTTAGATGAATGCTAATAAAGAAGAGTAGTGAATAGCTACCATTACTGAGCAATTATTATGCACCAGGTGTGGTGCCAACTACTTTATATGGATTATCTTGATTTGTGATCACCACAGTAACCCGAGAAGGAAGATGCTGTGTTTACTCCTACTTGCCAGAGGAAAAGCAGAGGCAAAAGGAGGTTATAGGGTACCTGTATCTTAAATAAACTCTGGGAACTCCCCTCCCCCGCTTTCTTTGTTTAACATTTTACATTTAACATACAATTTTGTTTCTCATTTCCTTTTAATCCAAAACAAATTTACCATAAAGGTAATGATGCTTGGGCATCAAGATCCCTCATTTATATAGGCTCTTCCTCAAGACCTATGAGCCCTAGCAGAGTATTTGCAGAGCACTCCGAGGGGCAGACAGGAGGCAGAGATAGTCGGCCAGGGCCCACAGAGAGATGGGAGTCCCTCAGAATGGAAAGGGTGGCAAAATGCCAGGTATCTAGAATGCAACTATTGCTGACTTGTCCCGATATTCTCTATGTGAATGTCCCTCTCTCTCTGCATGGCCGGCCAGCCTTCTAAAAGAGCAGAGCTGCTCATTGGCTATCTTGTTCTCTTCTGTATTGTGACTCCTCCAATGGTGACCCCACCAAACAGAAGAAAATATCCACAGTATCGTGGCGAGAATGTATGCAGGAAAATACTAACAAGAAAAGAAATAAAACAGCATGGGAAGCCAATAAATTTTATGCTTATCCACTGACAAAGAAACAGCCATTTGCAAATGGATTATCTAAAAGTAAATAAAAGCTGGTTTTAGAAATTTTAGGTTGAAGATTGCTCATTCTTTTTATTAAGAGAGACTTTTAGAATAACTGTTGCTTAGACTTTTAACTTAAAAACATTTTAGCATGAGGCACCTGGGTGGCTCAGTCAGTTGAACATCCGACTCTTGATTTTGGCTTAGGTCAGGATCCCAGAGTCATGGGATTGAGCCCCATGTTGGGCTCTTGGAGCCTGCTTGGGATTCTCTGTCTCTCTTTTCCCCCTGCTTGCAATCTCTCCTTCTCAAAGAAAGAAAGAAAGAAAGAAAGAAAGAAAGAAAGAAAGAAGAAAAATATTAGCCTTTTTAGTTGACTGATTCTGATTGTCAATTTTTTTAGGTAAAAAAAATTTTTTTTAAATAATTCCCTCTACTGACTTTGAGATGGATGTATTCTTTTCCATTCTCCTGGAGTGGCACTGAAAAAAAAAAAAAAGATTTGATCTCGCTATCATTCTATCATTCGACCATTGGATCCAAATAACCATTTCATCTGTTTCACAAATAATCACCAAAAACTACACAGTCACTAAGACCTTATCAGTGTTCGGGTTTTTTTGTCCACCTGGTGCAGAGTTGGCAAGTTCAACGAACAAAGAAAAGCACCTTGGGAGAAGTAAACAGGGCTATTTACTTTGTACTGTGGCCCGGTTAAAGTAGCCAAGTGAGTAGAGACGGGTATTTACTGCCATTGACTTGGAACAGACGATGTGCCACATTGAGCTCTGTGGACTCTACTGGGGCTAGCTTGACCACCCCATCTCCCTAGAAGGTGAGGGTTATTATTCTCCTTTTTCAGAAGAAAAATCTGAAGCTCAGAGCTGTTAAGTAAACTCTTTGGTATTTCATTGTGTTTCAGGCATCATCCGTGCTAAGGTCCACGGTGATTTTATGTCCCACTAAGAAAGCAAGAAATATTCTCACAACTGTAGCACAGTGGCTTTTTATGTCTCGGTGCCTTTACTGCATTCTTATTGGTAAGGCTCTCGAACTTATTTTGGCATTGATTTCTCTCCTATGTGTCTCTTGTGCATGTGTGAAATGAAATAAACTGGTGAAGGTATTTATAAGACTTCACATTCAAAATGTGGCTCTTATGAATGACTTTCCAACTTGGAGTCAGGGATGTTCACATTTTGCTGCACAGGCTCATCTTCTATGCCATCAGAAATGTTGGTGACATAGCATTTCCTGAAAGACCGCTCACTATTGTCTCTGGGGTCCTCTTCTGAGCCATCCCATAAGTTCTGAGCCATCCCATAAGCAGTGACAACTAGGGGCAACCACTGCTGGCCGACAGTGATTGTGAGATGTGTTCTGATTTCAGAAATATTAAAATGTGAGTAAATGTATGTCTTCAGGTTCCAACTGAGGTCTGCGTCTCTTTGAGGCCAGACACAAAAGAGGCTTTTGTCCTCTGGTTCCAGAAGTCGAAGCTTCACAGCAAAAGACAGGAGCAGGTGTTGGATTTGAGTTGTACTGCAACTTCTTCAGCTCTGTGCCTTTCATCCACTGCTAATGTCTCCTGAGTGTCTTCCAAACCTCTAATGAAGGCAGGCTGGTGGACCTTTGGGGCAAAGGGAGAATTCAAACCACCTCGTAAAGGCCTTATTCTGGTCTAGTTCTGGTGTCACAATGCCTGATGATATCTGCAGAAGTTCCCTGGAAGGGTACAATTCCGTAAACGTTGGAATTGCCAGAGTCTGAAGATACTGCTGTTTGATTCTGTTCAGGGAGGTTGGTTAAGGACATCGTGAAGCATTCCAGGTGAGGATGACAGTCGTGCAGAGGAGCTAACCCGTACCGAACCTCCCTGGGATGTTTTCCTTGTTGTATCCATAGCACCACCTGTAGAGAGGTGGGGCTGAAAACTAGCAGAGTCTGCTGTGGAAAAAAAGCCTCATGTCTTCAGGTTTTAGGGGGAGAATCTGCATCACCACAACTCCATCTTAACACGGAATTCAGTCGGCCTGGAGAGATGACGCCTTTGTCTAAACCTGGAAAGACAAATCACGCCAAGGAAGGTCACCCAAGACGCTAGTGTTTTGTGCATGAAAGTACATCAGTACATAGTTTCCACGTGGCCCCTTTCCATTTTCTTTGAGCACTGGAGTTTGTTTACTTGATTGTTTCGTATTTTGGCAGCTAGGGACCATGCTATTTCTTTTCTGTTTGTTTCTCCAACTCTTCTTACAGTTTAACAAGTCAAATACAAAACTCGGGGGAGTTAATAAGGCTCATGATGGTGCTGTGCATAGCATCACGTTATTGATTGGAAATACTGCATTGGAATGCCATAGAAGAGCCCCAAACCAAAAATTTCAGATGCCTGAAGCTTCGAGCTTTCCAATTAGGCTGAAAGTTTCCCTTGATAACCAGTAGTGCTGAAGCTTTTAATATTGTTTAGCTGTATCTGTTACCGGCAACATTTGCTGGCTGTGAAGACCAGCAGATCGCTTGGTGTTAGCGAGGTAGCTCATCTGACTCCATTGCACAATTTCTGATCAAATATTCTATCTGGAAAAAAAAGAACCATCTTCGGTTTAACATAAACTGATCATAATTGGGAGCAAATGCTTCTTTTCCTTCTTCAATGCTATCTGCTGCGGTGCAGTCTATTTTGCATCCAAAGATACATTTGAAAGTCGAAATCCCTTAGAGCTAAATATTCTAAACTGACAGAAGAATTTCTAGTGGCACACCAGCCCAGAGCCATGTTTTTATGAGGACATCACTTTCTATTTCCAAGCTTCAGCATGCACTCTTGCTTCCTTATTGCTGGGAGCAATGCCACATCAACTTGCCTCCCTCTCAGCCTTTAATGTTTTTTTAATGGAGTCCAGTTTTCCACCTAAGTTATGGTTAGCTTTCTGACATACCATCAGACGCCTAAGTAACCATAATGGAGGTGGCCAGCTGTGACATGGGGAAAAGGCAATGGTAAACTTTTATGCCTTTAAACAAAACCATATTACAATCATTCATTTTTACCTGGCCTCCGGGTTTGCCATAAAGGCTAAAAGGGGCTTAAGAAAACATTTTAAAAATTAATATGTGATATGAAGTCTTTTCTTGTAAGCCACGAGCTAAAGCAATCATTTCTAAATGTGGCTGGCATGGTGAGAGTGCCGCCTGAACAGAAGAGCAGCATTGCTGTGGTTTTTTTTTCTCAAGCATAAAATTGCTCGGGTGGCAATAAAGTTAGTTATCTAATGAAATAAAGCAAGTGTGTTTTGTAGGTACCCGGTCGTCCAGAAGGACTGAAGAAAAGAATTGTAAATTTAAATGAATGATGGCTCCTTGGAGACACACATTTATCAGGGAATCTGGGCGCTTCTCTGTTAAAGGAAGAGTATGTGGTCTTGAAAGTCGGCACTGTCAATGGTTTTCACTATACAATTCGGAAAACATTTGCAGAATGCTTGATAATTCAATATGCCCTCAGCTGAGAAATAATGCCCCAGGTTGCCCTGCTGGTAAGTAAAAGGTAAGTGTTCTCACTCTACCTGGGTTTTAAGATCTCTGCTTGGAAGCGTGTGAGTGTTCTGAGACACTAGCTGTGAGGGTGTGCAGTCTATGCAATAATATGAGTAAGCGCCGTGGCTACGAAACAGGCAGAATCCATTCAGGTTGTTGGCGCTCAGTGTCTTTACCTCCCCTTCGAGTCCTTCCCTTCCACATTAGCTTGCTCTCAATCATCACATTCCTTTACTTTTATTTCACTAATCATTGTCTGAAAGGATTCCCTTCACTGGTTTGCTCCTTGGTGGATGCCTGTGGCTGGCGGAAAATAAACTCCTCGAGAGCAGGAAGTTATCCGTCCCCTTCACCATTGATTCCCCAGCTCCTAGGAGCAGTGTCTGGCACATCCTAAGTCTTCAAAAAGTAGTGGCCGAACGCACGAATCTGCCAACAAACGGACGTACCAATGAATGGATGAATGAATGCAGGATGTTCACTACAATCTAGCTGCAAAGAGACGTATAGAACACTGGATCCCTCAGATGCTTGGTATAAGACACAGACATATGTAGAGTCGAAAATGTAGCCCAGGTAGGTCAGGAGTCATCTTTATACTTGAAACAATATCGCCTCCACTTCTGGCACAGCATCTGACATCTTATAATACTGTTGAAGGTTTCTTAATGGGGAGATCTGGGGGAGATGGCTGGGTGTTTCAATTCATCTCAGCTAGAAGATGGGGGATATGCTAGCAGGGAGGTCCTCTCGAAACGTCCAGCCATGGACGTCCCGGGGATAGAGCCATAATCACACGCTACCTGGACTGACAGGGACTCTCCTGGGTGTTCTATTAGCTTGAAATTCCTCAACAAAGACTTCTTCCTTGCACAAAGAAAAGTATTTTACTGCCTTGTTGATATTTTGGGTGCTCTCGGTTAAACACAACGTCTTTCACATAAGTTAATACTCTCCTTGCTGAAAGAACCAGTTTAGTTTGGCTGACGGAGCTTGAGTTTCATTAGAAAGATTAGTGACTTAAAAAAAATTCTTCTTTGAATTTGATGCATTTTACAGGAAGGGGCCTAGTTTGATGTTGCCCACCTTAACTTGTCATCCAAATTGGCCTGGAGGAGGAGTTTTTAATCAGATACATTTTTATCCATGCCTTCTGAAGTGGCTTTTTATTTTATTTTATTTTTTCCAGGAGGGTAGAGTAACATGGAAAGCAGCTTTTATTCACTCCAAGGACAACTAACTCACATACAACCAAGGGCAGAATTAGTCTCTGGGTGTGTTTATTAGCCTAAGGGTGTCCTGGGTGCACGCGTGTGTCTCACTCAGGAACCTCTTTAAAAATAATTACCTTGTGATTAGTATCTGATGCCAATGGTATATTTTCATGTTAAAAGTCTGAGGTCTTTATTTCCTTGAGACAGACAATGAACTTCTTTCCACCTTGTTCCTGGCTGCTTTAATATAGGCACGTGCACCCGGGCACACATGCCTGTGGACGGGCCCCTGCAAATGGTAGCTGTTCCATTAAAGCAGTTTCTCTTCATATTATAATTCCAGTCCAGTCAAATTAGAAATATTTACTCAACCTTCTTTGTTTATATTTACGATATATGTTCTATACCAGCTGGTGTATAAATGGAAAAAGGGCATTAATGTTTTTCTTACAGATTCTGTCTAATGCTCCTGTTGACTGTGTCCTACCAAAGGAAAGCATCTGGAAGATGAGGTTACAAGTTTCACCAAATGTGGGGAGCCCAGATAGAGACACAAGAGTGTGCTTCTCAGCCCAAGCTCATTATTAAAATTTTGGTCGTGTTCGAAGACTTTTCAGAAATGGCTTTTGGGAAAATTTTGTGTCCAGTCCTTAATCACTAACCATGGCATCTCTCTGTCATCGCTTCAAGAGGCTGGTGCGTAATGTATGGATAATGGCAATGACTGCATTGTCATCCACATATGAAAAAGCCATAATCAATGGCTTTGATGTCATAAAGCCACAGCCCACCAATTTGATGTCAGCGTGATGGATTAGGAATTGTCAGGCTACAGTTATTGGCTTTTAAAAAATAAGAAGTGAATGAAATCTACTTCTAGGGTGGGACATATATGTTAATAGACTTTTTTTTTTTTTAAGAAAAAAGTTAATGTAAATCCCCACTGTTGGAGTTATTTTAAGTAATTTATACATGTTTTCCAAAATAAAAGTGTGTGGAAAAGAAAGGCATGCTGTGTAAGCTGGTAGGGTCAATATCTAGAGTTCTCATAGGTATGGCTTTCTTGAATTTGTCACTAAAGCTTTGCATTATGTTTGCACCCCAGGAAAGGGTGGGGTGAGAGAAGGGAGAACCTGGGAGGTTGAAGGGTGGGAACAGGAATATGGCCAAACGGGAGTCTCATCTGTAAACTGGGGAAGAAAGGGTTCCCTTAAGAGTTTGCGCGTAACATTTAACTGGTGCGTTTGTATAACATCTTGACTTAATAGAGACTAGCAAAAGGAAAAGAAAAGAAAACTGAAGGAAAAAATCCGCAGCAGGACAATAAAAAGTATCCTCCTCACATCCACCGCCCTAGGGGTTTTTCCTTTGCGCCTCAGAGCTTATCCCACTGAAACTCATCAATTTTTGCTTTTATGCTGGAAATGCCCGAACACTTTTAAGGCTTCACAGCCACCCCTTGGGGTGAGAAGGTTTCACAATGCTCGCTGAGCCTCGTGGTGTGTCCCCAGGGAAGGCCAAGGGGCCACAGGGTAGGGGAGAGAGGCCTTCTTTCTCTTCCTAGTGCCCTCCTCCCCGCCAGCCTGCGAACAAAGGACAGAACCTCAAAGCTCCAGCCCCAACGCGTGACCTCGGGGCCCAAGGCAAAACATTTTATCTCTGGGTCCTAGTGACATAAGGTCCTCAGGCTCTGCAATTGTGGTTTATGATGTGACTAGAAACCTTTGATGGAATTACTATTGCCTTCTATTTCTCTGCCCGGCCATTTATTATTCTGTATATTTTCGAGAGCTGTGGGAAACTTTCATAACCAAGCCTAAGCCAGGCGAAAACTTGTTCTATTTGGAATTTGTAATGAAGTCAAAACATGGCCTGGATTTTCTGAAAGGCTTCTTTGGCTGCCTGCAACAGCCCCAGGGCACAATCAGACAGGGATGGAGAAGGCCTGGGAGCAGATTTTGTTACCAAGAATAGGACAGAACAATATTTGCCTCCGAAATGCTAGGCCTCCTATTTACCTTCTCAGCTGGAAGAAGTGAGAGATAAATGCATATTTCACATGAAGTGCAAATACCAATTCTTTCATTTCTAATTTTCAGGATTCTTTTTTTCTTAACTCCCTCTAAACAAAAGGCTAGGGAGATTTTTTTTTTTTTTTTTTTTTTTTTTTTTTTTTTTTTTTAGCATAGTTGATTTCCTGACCTAAGGGAAGAAATTCTTTGTTTGGGAACTTTTGACCCCCCCCCACCCCCCACCCAAGAGCTGTTACTTTGCCTGAAATGCAAGTGTGAATTAAAATTGTGAGACATTTAAAGTGGCGGGTTTCGAGAATGCTTTCTTTTGTGGACTGTGCCATGCTGGTAAGTGTGGGGTCACAGAGAATGACGGAAAAACCAAGTTTTGCTCTGTTGGGAGGGAAAACTTCTCCTAATTTTCAGAAGCTCTCAAAAATTACTTCCCGCCTTAAACCTGTTTCCACTACAGGAGCTTCAGTCCCTAACACAAGGGATAAGTTGGAAGATGGTTAGTCCCTAATTTTTATTTAAGTCAAAGGTTAATAGTAAAGGGGGGTTGGGTCCCACACTGTTTCAAGTTAATGATTATTTTCCGCCATCAGGTAAAGAATTTCCTAAGGCCCTTATTTCACTGCTGAAAGCGGAGTAAGAGAACTCAGATTCGCGCCCCGGGGCCTGAATAAAGGAATAAAAACAGCACAACATTTGCATCTACTTAACAGTCTCAGTTTTAAGAGCCCCTCACAGTAAGAGGGGAAAACCGTATCTGGAGGTTAAATGAAGCTCTTCTGAGATATTTGCCAAAACACAATTCAGAGAAAGATAATCATTGTCAGAAATGACCTAGGAATTTGAGGCCTTCTAATCGAAAGCACAAAGCTCAGAAAGGTGCATTCTCTTGCTTCTCTGCCTGCCTGGATATCAATGAACATCAGCTAAAGGTGGCTGAAGAACCAATTTCATGCATCTACTGTACGAGGAAATGAACTGAGCCAAGGGCAAAAATAAAATTATACAAATGTTATTATAGACTAGCCTGCTTCTGTCCTAGTTTAATTCAAATTTTAGTGCTGCAGGCTTTGCTTCCGGCAGTAGCCTTCCTGAATAAATCAACATTTGCTTACATCTAAATTATTAGGGGGAGCATGTGACTTTGTTTATTGTATAAATTATACGCAAGGTTAAAGCATTAACTGTTCAACTGGTTTTGTTCAGTCACCCCATCAACTCTCCCCCAAATCATCTCTCCCTCCAGTAGCAAATAAAAATCTGACGTTACTAATTTTTTTTTTTTTAATAGACAAACCAAATAACAAAAGCCACAAAGCACTGTGAACCTGAGGTCTTGGGCAGGAGCACTGCTAGAGGTAAGGTGGAAGAGAGTCTTAGTGTTTAGGAAAAAGAAAGAAGGAGCCCAGGTCTAAGAAATTGTTCGTGTGAGCTCTCATCTGGTGTCTGCGCAAAATGAAATAGTGACTTTAGTAAATAATTAGGTAAGTTGATTAAGATGGTCAAGCAAATGGGGCCATTTAATACAAACCTAAAGAAAGCCTTTTGGCCAGGATTTCAGTGGGCAAGGAATTTCAAACTATACGGCAACGTTGGCCCCAAACACTTTTATTGCTTTTATCTGTTACAAAAGAAAGCTAAACATAGACCCTCTGGAAAACGCACTTACCAACAATTTTTTTGTTTGTTTGTTTGGTCTTTACACATCACTGTGAGTGACTTCCCAAAAGCCTACCTGCACGTGTCTGGCAAATAAGGATAGGGCTTTGATAACTAGACAACTGGCCTTTCCAAGTATTTAGACAAATCAGATATCAGATGTGTCCTACTTTGAGACCATCCAATTAACATAAATATCAAGGGCTCAAAGTAGACCAATCAGCTATTTGCTTTATCAAAAGTTGTTATTTTATCATCCATAGTAGGCTTCTTTTAGTCTTTGACCTTTTCCATGGTGACAACTCAATTTACAAGATTGTAAGTTGAATTCAGTTGAAAATACTGAATTCAGTCTTTTCCAAGAATATAGTTACTTGTATACCTATGTATGTATTTCTTTCTCAAAACTCTTCCGATAAACACTGTAGGTCAGATTTTTGTACAGAATCTTCCTCTCCAACAAATGATTCCAATCTAAGATGTGCCCAAGAGGAGAATCAATTTCCCTTTCAACCTCTTCTGATTCTTTCTGCGGCCTAGATTGGGTTTTAAGATCTTGGACGTGATTCTCCAAACGTTATTAATGTGCCACCTGCAACAGAATCACCCAAGAGCGGAGCCCAGGACTCTGCACTGTAACCAGCTTCCATGTGATTGTGTTGTCAAGGAGCAAACACGTGAGAACTACTTTTGCAGACTCTGATATGGAAGTGAACTATATAGCTCTAGCTACTCTTTACCTCATGTGCTTGTCTTCTATTCATGGTGTCCTGGAGCCTAGCCCAAACTAAAACAGGCTCCGAACCAAAAAGGTCTTCCAATCCCTGCCTTGTACTTTTTGGCCAATGGAGGGTATCTTTGGAACATACTCACTTGAGTCCATGGTAAATCCTGATTTGTAGTGAGATGGTGCACTGGGGAAAAATCATCACATGTGACGACAATTCTATTTAAAATAATTTATCAAACGTAGAAGTAAATTGCTGGCCACCCAATTGGTATTAAGAAATAGCTTTTTTATTTTTTTTATTTATTTTTGGGACAGAGAGAGACAGAGCATGAACGGGGGAGGGGCAGAGAGAGAGGGAGACACAGAATCAGAAACAGGCTCCAGGCTCTGAGCCATCAGCCCAGAGCCCAACGCAGGGCTCGAACTCACGGACCGCGAGATCGTGACCTGGCTGAAGTCGGACGCTTAACCGACTGCGCCACCCAGGCGCCCCAAGAAATAGCTTTTTGACAGCAGCCTATCAGCGTGGAAAAAACAGAGACTTTGGAATCAGAGAACTCTGGTTTCAAATCAGTTTCATTGTTCGTTCTCATGGGGTATTGGGTAAAAATTTGAACGTTTCTGAGCTCAGTTTCCCTGTCTGAGATATGGGAATAATTAGTGGAAACGTGGTGGGTTTGAAAGAAAAATAACAAATGTGTAAGGAATGTTTGGGACATGGTAGGTGCTGAATTGATCATAATTATTTACCATTTACAAATAGCTATTGAAGCCACAAATTGTATGTAGAAAGTTAAACCTTAAAGTGCAAAGAGGTTGCTGCTGAGGAAAATTGGGGAGTGCCTGGTGTGCACAGTTAGGTTGGCCTGAGCCTGAAAACTGCTCACTTCCTGCCCAAGCCTAGAGCCTGCAAACCTCTCCCAGAGTTCCCTGGGTGAGAAGACAGAGAGAAAGTATGCATAGGGATTATAGAGGGAAGCCATCCAGGTAACCATTACAGCTGGTATTTTCACGGAGACTCTGTGTTGGAAGATGGCCGATTTACCTAGAAAATCATGTGTCGAAGTCTTTGAACATGAAGTAAGAACTTTGGGCCACTGGAGACAGAGGAACTAATAATTATCTAGAATTGGTGTCAAAGTTTCCATAAAACAGATATAACAGAGTAGCATACAGAAAAGCCTCTGCAGGTGAAACAGACTTCATTTGATGAAATGAGAATAGAACGCAGGGAAAAACATAAAAGACCTCGCTTAGGGTCGCACTAGTTCCCTAATTGAGCTTTACCAAATGACAGGAACAATAATGGTGATAAAGACAACAATTTTCCAGTGGCCTAATCTGGCAGAGCAGGTAATGGTAGTCCTCATAGAATGATAGCATACGTTTCATTCCTGCTTGGAGATGTTGTACTTTAAGTTTTCAAGTGTGTTATATCATTTAATTATCATCTCAGGCCTGTGTAGTTGGTTTTATTCTGAGCCTCGTGGTCCTTCAAATATCTTGGGAAATGATTATATCTTGAGTCATGGAAAATACCAACGGAATCTTATATTGTATGTGAAATATGCCTCTCTAGCAGAGATTTGTTGTTTATCCACTACTCATTTACTATTTTTAAGGTAAAATGATATCCCAAATCCCCTTTGGGAAACCACCCACTCTCAGGCCACGAGATTTAAAAGGCATCAAGTCCAACCATCACATGGGAGGTGGGTGCTGATTGGTGTAAGCAAATCGGCATTCTATGTTCTTACAGCAGTGGGTTCACTAAATGTCTTTGTGACCCAATCAGAGCCATGCACAATGAGACTCTTATTCTTTCCCAAGGGACTTGAACCTGGCAGCATGTAGGCCGGTGCTGCTCTTGCCATCTTGCCACCGCATGTAGGCCAAGAATAAAGCCAGTGAATGGAGGAATGCAAAGCTCAGCTGAGAGATGAACAGAAAGTGGGTCTTGGGGACGTCAGTGGAGCCCAAACCAAACCATTCCTGAAGAGAGTCCCATACTGGACTTTTTACTTAAGTGAGCCCATAAACTCCGTGATGAGTTAAACCAATTTTGGTAAAGTGTGTTTTCATTTTCTTAAAAAAAAATTTTTTTTTATTGCGTTTCTTTATTTTTGAGAGGCAGAGAGAGACAGAGCATGAGTGCGGGAGGGGCAGAGAGAGAGGGAGACACAGAATCCGAAGCAGGGTCAAGGCTCTGAGCTGTCAGCCCAGAGCCCGACATGGGGCTCAAACCCATGAACCAAGAGGTCACGACCTGAGCCAAAGTCGGACACTCAACCGACTGAGCCACCCAAGCGCCCAAAGTGTGTTTTCATTTTCAACAGAGGAGAGTCCTAATTGAGGAAGGATTTCTTGCTACCACACTAGGACATGGGGTGTTGTAGATGGAGCTTGTCTATTAGGTGGCTATTATGCAAAATGAGGACAGAGAAGAAAACTGGCAAACTATGGGCAGTTTTATACTCTGAGAAAATATAAAGACAATCCCCTCAACATAGGGTGGAGTCGGCAGGGTTGCCAGTTACCTACTCTGATATTTGTTCTTTCTTCTTAAACTTTTGATTGTAGCTAGACACAAGACCATTTTTTTAAACTGACGTGTAGCTGACGTACAATATTGTATTAGTTTTAGGTATACAACATAGTGCCTCAACATTTATTTTACATTACCAAGTGATCACCATGATAAATCTAGCTACAATCTGTCACCATACAAAATTGTTACTTTATTATTAACAATACAGTTTTAGGCTGTCCATTATATCCCCAGGACTTTCTTATTTTATAACTGGAAGTTTGTACTTATCATCCCCATCTGCTATTTTGCACAGCTCCCCACATTCCCCTCTGGCAATTGCCAGGTTGTTCTCTGTATCTATGGGTCTATTTCTCTTCTGTTTTGTCCTGTAGATTTCACACAGAAGTGAAATCATGTAGTATTTGTCTTTCTCTATCTGACTTATTTCACTTAATACGATACCTTCTAGGTCCACCAATGTTATTGTTTTTTATGGCTGTGTAATATTCCATTGTATGTATATACCACATCTTCTTTATCCATTCATCTGTTGATGGACACTAAGGTGCGTTCCATATCTTGGCTATCGTAAATAGTACTGCAATGAACACGGGGGCACGTATGTCTTTCCAAATTAGTGCTTTTGTTTTGTTTGGGTAAATATACAGAAGTGGAATTACTGGATTGTATGGTGGTTCCATTTTTAATTTTTTGAAGAACCTCCATACTGTTTTCCATAGTGGCCGCACCCTTTTACATTCCTGCCAACCATATGCAAGGGTTCCTTTTTCTCCACATCCCCACTAACATCTTGCCTTTTTGACACTAGCCATTCAGGGTGGTGTGAAGTGATAGTTCACTGTGATTTTGATTTGCATTTCCTTGATGATGAGTGATGTTGAGCATCTTTTCATGTGTCTGTTGGCCATCTGGATGTCTTCTTTGGAGAAATGTCTATTCAGGTCCTCTGCCCATTTTTAAATTGGATTGTGTGTGTGTGTGTGTGTGTGTGTGTGTGTGTGTGTTTTATTGAATTGGGTGGGTTCTTTATATATTTTGCAAATTAACCCCTTGTCATTTATATCATTTGCAAATAACTTCACCCAGTTAGTAGGTTGCCTTTTGTTTTGTTAATGGGTTCCTTTACTGTGCAAAATATTTTTAACTTGATGTAGTCCTATTTACTTATTTTTTTCTTTTGTTGCCCTTGCCTAAGGAGACAGCTCCAAAACATATATTGGTAAGACCCTGTCAAAGAGCTTATTGCTAATGTTTTCTTCTGGGAGTTTTACGGTTTGCAGACATGGCTAATTAAAAAAATACATTATCAGGTACCTTTGTGATTAGTGTGGACATATAGCTAAACTCTGACTTAGGGGTTTAAGCACTCCTCCAGGTGATTTTCTTTAAAAAGGTAACTGGCATGTGTTCTTTGCCTTTGTTAATTTGTCCTTTCCTTCATTCTGCTGCCTAAAATCTGATTGTGATAGTTGGACCTCTAACTAACTTTCTTATACCATGAGGCCAGGGCTCTATCTTGGGAATGGAAGATCTAGGAGCTGGAAGGAGCCTGGGTCCCTAAGGACTTCACAAAGCAAGCCATTTTATAGCCCTGGCTTGCCTGCACCTGAATTTTCCTTGAGAAAGCAATAAACCTCTTGTTTACATTATTGTTATTTTGAGTTTTTATTAGTGCCAAGCCTAATCCTAACTATTACTTCCTGATGGCAGTTTTAAAAATATGTTGTACAAGAAATTAAATTCTTTTTAATCTCTCTTTGGCTATATGAAAACTGAAAATGAATACAGTTAATGTATGTAAAGTCCCTAAGACGTGGCTATAGTCATAAATAATTACATAAGTGTTAAAGTTAAGTTCAATGTAAGCCAAAACGATTCAGTCCTTTCTCTATTCCCAGTGCTATGTTAGGCCAATGGGATTTGTCAATGATAAAGGTGTGAATGTGATACACAAATTTCATTTAGAGTCACAAAACCAATTAAATTGCCATGTGTGAAGGTGAAATTCTGGGGTATTTTAGTGGAGGAATGAAAAGCAAGGTGTTATGCATATTATTGTTTGGATAAATGCTGTTTATAATGGTAGAAACACCGCCTGAAAGCCCCTGTCTCACAATAGCTATGATTCAGATTCGGCAAGTATTTGTCAGGGCTGAAATTAATAAATTACATGGGAATCAATGGATTCGATTCTATTTGCCTCACAGAGGTACTTTACATTACTGGGTGAATTTGAAAGAGAGCAAGTATTTTTTCAGTTTTAAAATCCGGAAGCTTAATGAATGTCATGTGATCTATGCAGAACTTTGAAACACTTATTTTATTTTATTTTATTTATTTTATTTATTTTATTTTATTTTATTTTATTTTATTTTATTTTATTTTAGCAATTTCTACACAGTGGGTAAATGAGATGTTCATTCCCTTGTGAAAGGAGACTGAGGCAGAGAAGGAAGATGAAAAAAGACCATGGGGGGGTTGGTGGTGGCAGCAATAGGAAACAGCATCCATGTCCCTTGAGCCTGGTGATTACCCGTCTACTCACATGTTCATACATGGGAGTCGGTGTTGGACATGATTTGTCTGGTTGGTGAAAATCATCTTCCGAGGTTTGCTAGAATTCCTCGAAGACATGAGTGTTCAGCCAGGAGTGAAGAATGCAGAAACCCAAGAGGGAAACAACACAATATAGACATACCAGCTTGCCGTTGCTGTGTAAAGCATCCTACCCAACACTTGGTGGCTTAAAGCAATGACCATCTATTTAGCATCTGATTCTGCAAGGTGGAAATTCAGGGCAGGCTCCGTTTCGGTCTGGTCTTCCTCATGGGTCTGTTGCAACACCTCAGTTGACTATGTGGATCTTCTGGGGGTTGGCAGCTATTGGTTGCAGCACCTTGATGCTCGTCCACATGGTGTCTTATCCTCTGAGAGGCTAGCATCGCTTAATTCCCACAGCACTGGGGCAGAGTTTCAAGAGAAAGTGGAAACACATGAGGCCTCCTGAGGGTTAGTGTTGGTTTAGACTTCTGTAACGTCCACAGTATGCCAATGGGCCAGGCAGATGACCAGGTTTGGTGAGAGGGGTGCAAGTCCCATGTCAAAGGACATGGAGACAGGGAAGGGGGAAGTGTAGACAGTTTTCAGTCGGTTTATGAAATGGACAGTGTTGAGAAACTGACGGGCTTGATCTGTTGTTGGACAAGTGAGTAGAAGAGTAGGAAGAAATAAAAGAGGATATAGGAAGAGAGAAAGAAGTGCATCAAAGAGCAACGAGAGGTTAAAATGTGATACGAATAGCAATAGGGAACCCTGGAAGACCCTTAAGCAAGACAGAAATGTAGATGAAGCAGAGGGCACGTATTAACATCCACAGAGTTCTAGGGGACTTCTGGCTGAGGGCCTCGCCAAGATAAGTAGAGCGTTTGTATCTCTGGGTTTCCGAGTTAATGATCCCAGCAGTCTCTGGACCAGCCAAATTGTAGTGGATTTATTATTTACATTACAACTGCATTTAAAAATGAAAACATATGTCTACATTTTCAATGCTTTGAAAATACCATTGAACATGCTGTAGAATTTTATATCCAGTAACAGGATGCAATTTCCCTATCAAATAAAATTGCTGTTTGTTTTGTATACTGTATATTATTATGGAAATTTCACAGTTTATCAGCTACAGTGAAGTCAGCTGCAATGAGCAGGCCACTTATGCGAGCAAGTTTCTCTCACGCCTCCCAAATCCTGATTCCCTTTCTATTTATGCAGATATTGTTTTATGCTAATAATGTACTTTGCTGCTGTTGTTGTTGTTTTGTTTTGGAGCAGTATAACCCGATTCATAGAAGAAAGGCAAGTAACTCTAGCAAGGGAAGGTCCTGGTGGTACCCTATGGTCTCACCTACCCCCCCCCCCCGCCCCCCACCTCTGCTGACAAATGCATCATTGCTGAAACCAACAAATAAGAAGTTGCTTAAGGCCCAGTTAAGTTTGCTGACTTCTGCAAAGTATGCCTGATTTTGTTCCTAGTGATCGCGAGAGTAATGATAACTTATAGCGCAGCTGGGCAATTTTGTAAGAAACCCCCTCTTCCAGCAGCAATTTAGAGGTGCTTCGTCTTTCTTCTTCTTCTTCTTTTTTCTTGTTGCAGTGTGACAACAGCGAGTACCCAAATCCTGTTAGCAAATAATGTGATTTCTGAGCTTGGGTTCTGGACTAACAATGTTACAGGGTGTGCGTCACAAGCTATGAGATGAATAGCCGCATGTTTTGAAAAATATACCGTGTTTGAGTCTAGTAGTTCCTATTTTCTCTATAAGTGGTCTTCAAGTCCTGTCCCCGTTGTCTTGTTTTAACTTGTTGTCTCGGGCTTAGTTGATTGTGGACGTTGAGCAGGAGGGTCAGATTGGCTGACAAAGCAAGGAGAAATGTGGTGTTAGGGTCCTTGCCTGCTTAGAGGCCCAGAGGATGGTAATTTAACCTGGATAGTCTGAGAGAGTTTGTAGGGAAATATCCACATGGGTAAAATAAGAATTAAAAGAACAAATGAATGTTTCTGGTCGCGTGTCTTTGTTATAAAACCACGTCAATGAATCCCTGTGACTAAGAGCGTGACCTTTGAGGTTAGCATCCACTGCTTTTCGCTGCATGACTACGGGCAAATATCTTCAGCCTTAGCCTTAGTTTAATAATATCTCATAAGATTGTGGCAAACATTAAGTTAGATAATGTACATGGTGCACCGTGCGTGGCAGAGAGTAAGTGCTCAGCGATGGCGTCATTGTCATTAATCAGCCTCCTCACATCCATTTCCTTATCCTGCCCTTCAAGGCCAAAGTCCACCAGTCTGCCCCGTCCCCCACCCCCACCCCGTTCCTTGTGTGATGTTAACTACTAGTAGAATAGTAGGTGCTAGGTACAAGGCAGGCCCTCAACAAGTTCTTAAAAAACAAGAGAATAAATCCATCAATAATATTATAATTATAGCGATGTGTGTGTGTCCTTACCCTTTAAAAGGGACCTTCAACCCCAATATGTTAAGTGCTTTTGATGACACACAAATGATGGCCACCAGATTTCTCTGCATCAGGAATTTATGTGTCTGTTTTAAAATCCTAAATGAAACCCAATAACAAGTGGATAAAAGCCTAGTTGCTCTCAGAGGCACCCAGGCCCTCATTGACTTATTTCTGTCTCATCTCCAAGGCCTCCCTGTGGAATCCCAGGGCTCAGGGATGTCATGGTGAAAACTGTTGTCCCAAAGAATCACTGAAACGAATGTCTCAATTTACTGTATGCTATTTGACTGCTTTAATAATGCTTGGTTTTGTTTTAAAGAGGCAAAGTTCAAACTATAAACTGAATTTCAGGTAACGTATACATCACATAATCCCAGACATCTCAGCCACCATTACCTGGTGATAACACGCCCTGTTTTTCAGGGAAAGAATCTAAGGGGAGATCTAAAATTATGAAGTATGAAAACATCAAGATTATGTTCAAATGTACCGAAGTCTCTGACTTTCCATGCTCTGGTCTCTAATCCCTCTGTTCCCCCAGACTTCCAAGGAGGTTGTCTTCTTTCTAATTGGTGCCAGCCCCTCAGTGCCCCTAATTATACAATCTTCCTCTCGCTTTTAGTGACCTCCCTCATCTCATTGTTTAAATCCTATCCATCTTCCAAGTCCTAAGACAAATTCTATCTCTTCTAGGGTATAGTTTCCTACTACTATCGCCATTATTTAGATCCACACGGTGTAGCATTTAATTGTTCTGTGTTAGCTTTTTCTTCCTAAATAGGTCACATTCTCCTTGAGGCCAAAGCTTATGCTTTAGTTTCCCTTGCTTCTCACTCGGAGCCTCTCCAAGTGATAGATACATAGTAGGTGCTGATTAAATATTTGTTGATTGATCTCCTGCAAAGGGGTTGCTGTGAACCACTGTGAAAGTGCTAGACAGACCAAGGCAGGGTTCTCAATCTCCCTCTGGGGGGACACTTTTAGGGGAATGGGAAAAATCCTTCAGAGAGCCCTGTCAGCTAATGTGCTTCTTTGAATGCGCTTCTAATGAGGTGCATGTGGCCTTGGTGTGGGGCTACGGGGTGGGGGGGAGGGACTGTTCTCCTTTCCTGGGGGCAAGGGGTGGAGTGCTCCCCAGTGGCACAGGGAGGGACTCTGGGCACCGGCATCTGAGTAGGATGTACGTAGAAAAAGGAACTGGAATGCTTGCACATTTATGCCTGCATCCAAGTACGAGTAAGGTATGACTCTCACCCACAAGCCAGGATGAAGAGGGTGTTAATTCTGAGGACTTCCAGCTAGAGACAGCGAGAGAAAGAGATAGAGTCCCTTTTGGGGTTGATAATGTTCTCTTAAGTTGGAGTGGGGAGAGCTGATGAAAAGAGCTTGCCTGTGGGATGCCTGGATGGTTCAGTCAGTTAAGCGTCCCACTCTTGATCTTGGCTCAGATCATGATCTCACGGTTTGTGGGTTTGAGCCTGGCATCCGGCTCTGCACTGACAGCACGGAGCCTGCTTGGGATTCTCTCTCTCCCTCTCTCTCTGCCCCTTTCCTCCCCTCTCAAAATAAGTAAATAAACATTTTTAAAAAAAGAGCTTGCTTGAACAGTGGCAAAAGGTGAAAGGTGACTGAGAATTAGCGTCGCCTCCCCTCTCCCCCATATGTCTAGCCTCATCACAATTTACTCCGAGTTTAAAAGCTCCTTTCCAGGGCAGAGACTGGGCAGGGTGTTCCTAAGCCCTTTTTTATGAGTAAAGCAGGGCCCTAAAGCAAGAGACACAAAGGAGGGGCACGCCACCGGACCGGGATAAATGGGTGCGGGAGGAGGAAGGCTACTTCCTTTTCTCTGGGGAGAGAAGAGGTGTGAGGAAGCGGGCCTCTGTGAGTACACACACTTTAAAGTGTGGTGATGGTGAGTAGGTGAGGCGCATGGACACGTCAAAACCACTGCTGTGGGTGATGCCTTTGCACTTGTGATAGCTCGGCCATCAGACTATACAGAGAATTTGAGGCAGGGGCTACTTGTCCTATTTGAGACATTTGAACAAGTATCCCCATTTGTTTAGCTAAATTTTCAGTAAGAAGGGGAAGCCAAGGATTGTTAGGTCTACAGAAATCAGTAATAACCTCCAACAGAAGTGGACTCCAATCCTAGTGTGAGAAAATGCTGGGGAAAGCCTCACGTGACTAGGTGGTCCATTGGCCAACTTTTGGCCAGGGTTACCTGGAAAGTAAGTACAGATTGCTTATTTACTACGTGGAATGGTCCTTGATGGGGGTATTATAATTCTTAATTGGAACTTTTGTTCCTGCTCAGGGACCTAAATATTTACTTTTATGAAATTATTATTTTCAAAATAATATGTTTGAAATGGTCACGGAACACTTGGAAGATTCATACTACACAAGCCCTCTTTCCTTTACCTCTCTCCTCTTGGATCCTCTTGACTTCTGCCTCTGGTTAACATCTCTCGGGATTGTTTGTGTATCTCGTTCTGGGGGAACTTTCTTTGTGTTTAGATGAGTCTCACCCAGGTGTTCTTTGTGTGTGTGTGTGTGTGTGTGTGTGTGTGTGTGTGTGTTTAATTAAGTAAACTCTATACCCAACGTGGGGCTCAAACTCATGACTTCTGGGTCAAGAGTTGCATGCTCCACTGACTGAACCAACCAGATGCCCCCAGGGGTTCTTAAATGTTGTAAAGCCACCAGTGTCTCACAGGTGTACCCAAGAGACTATTGGATGATACTAAGAATGGAAGAGTAGATAAAGAGAAGAAATGCCTTTATTTACTTACTTACTTTTAAATTTTTTTGAAATGACTTTTTTTTAAAGTTTATTATTTTTATTTTTGTTTTAGAAAAAAAGAGAGTGAGGGGCTCCTGGGTGGCTCAGTCAGTTAAGCATCCGGATTTGGCTCAGGTCATGATCTTTCAGTTCGTGAGTTCGAGCCCTGGGTCAGGCTCTGTGCTGACCGCTCGGAGCCTGGAGCCTGCTTCGGGTTCTGTGTCTCCCTCTCTTTCTACCCCTTGCCCACTCACACTCTGTTTCTCGCTCTCAAAAATAAACATTAAAAAAATTTTTTTTTAAAACAAAGAAAGAGAATGAGAGTAAGAGCCAGGGAAAGGGGCGCAAGAGAGAATCTTAAGCAGGTTCCACACTCAGTGCTCAGTGTGGAGCCCAGCAGTCCCCCAACCTGGGATCATGACCAGAGCTGAAACCAAGGGTTGGATGCTCAGCTAACTGAGCCACCCAGGTGCCCCCCTTTTACAGTTTACTTATTTACTTAAGTAATGTCTACATGGGGCTCAAACCCAGGACCAAACTGCACCCTCCTCTGACTAAGCCAGACAGGCACCGCAAGAAATGATGTTTTCGATGAGAAAAGACATAACCAGTGTTTGAATAGTCCAATATGCAGTAAGCCTGTCTGCTAATGCCCTGGGTTCCCAGGGGTTGTTCACAGCAGAGAACATTCCAGGCCAGTTGCTAGTTTGGTTTTGCCCACACTCTGCTTGGCAGTCTGGCAGTGGGTGGGTGGGGGAGGTTCTCAGTGGAAGACAGTCTCAGATGTGACTTTTCTTTAATTTTCTTTCTTTTTTTTTAAGTTTTATTATTTATTTTGAGAGAGAGAGAGAGATCACAGGAGGAGAAGGGCAGAGAAAGAGGGAGAGAGAATCCCAAGCAGGCTCTGCGCCATTGGTGAACTGTGAGATCATGACCTAAGCCGATACCAAGAGTTGGACGCTTAACGGACTGAGCCACCCAGGCACCCCTCAGATGTCACTTCCCTTCATGACTTACACTGAGAAGGAAGAGGGGAAAGCAGAAGGCGATGGAGGTCATGGTGCGGCAAAGAGGAGATGGTGGGAGAGAAAACCCCTCCTCAGTCACTCTCCCTCATGACTGCAAGGGTCTGCCGGTGTGCTGATTCTCAAGTGTGGTCTGGGGACCTCTGGACTTCCTCAAGACCCTCTTGGGGGTCTATGAGGCCCTCCTTTCCTAACTGTCTTTCTGTATGAGCCTGGATTTTCTTCAAATACATCAATTAAAACAACATACTGCAACAAATTGAATGCAGAGGCGGAGAATCAAGTTCTCTTTTATTAAGACAGACGTTAAAGAGATTTACTGGGGTGCCTGGGTGGCTCAGCCAGTTAAGCATCTGACTTTGGCTCAGGTCATGATCTCACAGCTTGTGAGTTCAAGCCCCGCGTCAGGCTCTGGGCTGACAGCTCGGAGCTCGGAGCCTGGAGCGTGGCTCAGATTCTGTGTCTCCCTCTCTCTCTGCCCCTCCCCCGGTCACAATCTGTCTCTCTCTCTCCTTCAAAAATAAATAAATATTAAAAAAAGGAGAGATTTATAAAAACATCAAACAGCATTAGTTTTCTCACTAATTTTGTTTTGGAAATACAGGTTATTTTATAAAATAAAAAATGCTATTTATGTTAGCTAAGTCTTATTTATATTAACATGTAATGGGTTTATTATTCTTTTAAAATAAAGTACTACAGGGGCACCTAAGTGGCTCAGTCGATTAAGTGTCCAACTTCAGCTCAGGTCATGATCTCGTGGTTCATGAGTTTGAGCCCCACATCGGGTTTTCTGCTGTCAGTGCGAAACCCGCTTTTGATCCTCTGTCGCCCTCTCTCTGCCCCTTTCCCCCATCTCAAAAATAAATAAACATTAAAAACAAACATTAAATAAAAAAAATGTAAAAAAGCTTTATATGAATATTTAACAATTTTCTGTTTTAATTTCTCCTGTGGTCAATACAGATAGGTGTAACTCGCGTAAACAGAAGATTTTGGGGTTCTCTGATTGTTGAGAATGTAAGGAGGTCCCAAGCCCAAAGAGTTGGAGAAGGGTTTCTCCAGGGAATGGCTTCTGTGTTCCAGAATCATTGCAGGAGCAGTGGTTCATAGAGAAGGCAAAAACATTTCAGGGACATGCTGACCCTCGAAAGATCAGCCCTTCCTCTCTAAACCGACAGCTTGGCTTTACTCTGAAGCACAAGAGTCTTGGGTGAGACATAGCTGTGTGTGTTCCAGGTGGTTTACTTTCCGTATTTCGCAGCACTGTTTGATCACCCACATCTTCCTTGTTGACTCAAACATAATGGCACCACCTACCTCATGTCTTCCTTCTTCCCATGGGTGTCTACATGAACTCCAGATTCCCTTGTGCAGTATAAACAGGAGGACGTGTGCTTGCTTAGTCCAGAGGTTTCATCAAGGAATGAAAGTGGAGGAACTCCAGTTCTGGTCTTGGTCCTTCTCCTGGCTTCAAAATGAGCATAATTTTGGATGGATGAACTCATGCCTTGCAAGTGAATAATTGTGGTTCATTTTGCCATTAAGTTATGAAGAAAAAGAACTCTCTCTATATGCCTATACAGTCCTGGCCCCTCTACTCAGGAGCTGGAGAATTCCTCTCCATAGTTGGCTGCCGAGGAAGAGGTGTTGTGAGGCAAGCGTAGCTGATGTTGGAGAACACGGCTGTCTTCTGCAGGTGAGTGGCTGGAAGTTCCATGATCTGGGATTTGGCAGACTTGTCCCCTCAGTGCAGACATCTCTGGAAAAAAGCAGACCTCTCCTATCAGGTAGATCCTTTCACCAGAGGGCAGAGAGCAAGGGGCTGTGTCAACACCACCAGATGATTTGCCCTGAATTCCCCAAGTAGAGGCTTTAGCCTTTCTTTCCTGGCAAGGAATGAGAGAGAATGTGCAGAGAAGCGAGGTGCGTTCATGCTGCTGCAGTTCCCTCTGCCTGGGAACAGGTACGCGTGTCATCCCCAAACCCATTCTTTCATTTGTTCAGGGGTTACTGGGTTCCTGCTCTGTGGCTGTCTCTTCTGCTGCTCCTGACAGAACCAGCCTTGAATAAGGAGTTTCTACCGGGCAGGGGAGAAGCTGGGAGGCACAGGGTCAGCTTGTGTGCCGTCTAGATCAACCCAAGGTTTGCTATCCAATAATTGCACAAGAATCCCTGTGGGAGGGTCAGAGGTTGCCATCAAGATCCAGAGCAGATCTTAAGAAATTGTGATTGTGGATGGTGACAGATGCCAACTAGACTTATTATGGTGATTCATTTTGCATTGTGTACAAATATTGGATCATTATGTTGTATACCTGAAACTAATATAATGCCATATGCCAATTATGCCTGGATGGTGATGATGATGATGATGATGATGATGATGATACAGACTATATACAGATTCATGAGCTCAAAGCGGTGGCAATAGGTCAGCACCACAGACTGGCGAGGAACAAGTAAGGAGGAGTGTTCTAGACAGGCGTCTTGCTCCCTGGCTTACATATTTGCAGCTTACCTCTAGGAGCTAGCAGGTGTTTTGTGAACAGATGACGAAGGTTTGCTTAAGGGCCAAGGGTAGAGTGATCAGAGTTGGGTTTCAGAAAGAGAATTTGTCACGTACCTACTATGTGCTAGATGCAGGCACTAGTCCCAGTACGGTTCCTGGGCCTCCCAGTCTAAATTATCAAGGCCTCCCCATTTCTGGAGGATAGGATTGAGGATGCTTAGTAACCTACCCCAGCATCCACGGGAGCTTGGCTACCGCGGATGTCCTCCATCACAGCTATGGCGGACCTCATGCTTTCTCTGACACTGTGCGGGTGTTTTGCTCAGCTCTCCCTACACGTGCATCTCTCCTGAGGCTGCCCCTCTGTTGGCTTCTCCTCTGCTAAAGCACCACTATCCTCCCTCCAGTGTTTTTGAAGTTGGAGGGTATCCCTCCGCCCCCCACCGAATTACAACTCTGTTGATCAATGGGTCTTTCTTTTTGCATTTTATGGTGGCCCCACCAAAAAACTTAGACTAGGTCCTTCTGAACCAGAGTGGGCAAGTCCTCAAAGGTGACCTTTCAGTGATAAATCAGCTATGTTCTTCACTCACCCTGAACCAGGGTCTGAAGGTAGATCGTGTGTTGGGTGATCAAACAATCTGTGGTCCAAACTGTGACAAGTGGCACATTGGGCAACAAGGCAACAAGGGCACATTGGGATTGTCTTTCTGGTCGTTCCTCCAACATCTCTCATTTTGTTTAGGGTTAATCGTCAGATGCCCTATCATTGGTCTGACAGTTTCCTTCTTATTTACTCCCACGCAGGCCTTGGGAGTTCTCATGCAAACTGTACTCCTGTTGACCTGTTCTGATAAAATAAAAACGGTAGCTAACATCTAGGCAGTACTTACCATCAGTTGTGCTTCTACGTGTGTTAACCTTTCCAATCCTCACCATCCCCCGAGACTGGCAGTCGTTTTATTTCCAATTGACAGATGAGAAAAGAACCCAGAGGTTAAATAGCTTGTCCACGTTTGCATAACTGGTAAGTAGCAGAGCCAAGATTTGAACCTAGGCGGCTCCAGATCCTGTGCATATAGACACCACACCATCCTGCCTTCATGCTGCAGCTTTATCATTTAGTTCAACCCACATTTATTAAGGACCTTCTATGTGCCCGGAAGGGCTCTGGGTGTGATGCCTGCTTGTGGTTCAGTTCCCAGGCAGAGAAGCTCAGTCAGGCCCACTCTTGGATGGGGAAAATAATATCTAGGGTCTCCTCTAGGGCGGGCCAGCCATACCCTCACATAACGTGTGCTTTTGTATTCAGCTCACAAGTTACCCTATTTGGATGGCTATTGCCAAGTTATCTTGGCTCCCACTTCTCAGACTTCCGTATTATAGGCTGTCCTTTGAACCCATAATCAAAATCTTTCAATCCGAAGCAGTGGTCCCAAAGCAATGTGTACTATTTATGACACTGCCAAGGGAATGTTCTCAGCAGGCAAGGAGGGTTAATCAGAGCATTGTGTTGGCTTTCTCTACGATTGCCAATATCCCATGCTTTCCTGTTTGGGGGTGCTCTGGCTTTCCAGCAAGGAGGATGGGAGCAGAGTCTCAGGGGACATTTTCAAAAATATAGTCCTCAAAAATTCTGATGTGTATGGCAACTATATACAATTCGGGGCTACGTTGGTCCAGTTTCTTTTCCCCTAAGAATTCATAACGTCTAAATACAGGCGTTCACATAAAATGAGGGGAAGGTTTTAATCTTGGAGTGGTACAAAGAACTTTTTTTTTGGCAGCAGCACAACTGTGAGAAACAGAGCGCTTATTGTTTAGCATGTCAGGGCCCTGTGCAGGCCAAGGAAATGCTGATGAAGTAGTTACAGTCTGCAGAGGGGGTGAGGGGTGGGAGGTCCTCATGAGAAAATAAGAAAGCAAATGGATAAGGGTGTTTAATTTAGCCTTCCCTTCAAGCCATCCTTCCAATAGTGTAGAGGCAATGATGCGCCCATGCCGTGCGTGTGTTTAAAATTAGAAAAATTACAAAAATGAACAAAGAACACTAGTGCCCTAACTGCCCCCAGCTTGGTGATATTGTTTTCATTTATACAGTGCTGTGCTATGTGCAAAGGACATGGACATTCCTTCTCATTTGAGTCCCACACCACCTCCAGATGATTGTATTTGATACACTCGGGAGGAAGTTAGGATGTTAATGCAGTGTGTTTCTAGATAGGGCATTTCTCAAGCATAGTTTTCCCTAAATGAAGAACTACCTAGTACGTTGAAGTTATCTGTTCTCCAACAAAACTGAGCACGGCTTGTCGAGTGCCCCACCTGATGGGAGGTCTGTATGTTGACACTTTGTAGGGGGTAAGGATTAGCTGTGACCAAGGTCATCCTAATCCTCTTACTGGCAGAGGTAGGTGATGATGAGCTATTTTACACATCGGAAGAATAAGGCTTAGCGAGTAGAAGAGTTCTTCTGAGTATTAGATCCAAAATCAAGCCAAAGCTGTTCAGAGAGCATCAACTTGCCATGGGCCCACCCCATTTCTTCCTGGGAATGCTTAATGGACCCTTAGGGAAAGTTCTTCCTGATGTGTTCACATCCAAATTAATGAACTTTACATTTGGGAATGGAAACTCCTAGAGAACAGGATAGTGTGTGTGCGTGTGTGTGTGTGTGTGTGTGTGAGACAGAGAGAGAAAGAGAGAGAGGGAAAGAGAGACAGAGACACTTGCTAATATAGATTGATCATAATCCTAAATTGCAAAGGAGTCATCCCCACATTTTATTGTAAAACTTTTCATATATACAGCAAAGATGAAAGAACTTTACAGTGAACATATGTATACTTACTACCGGGATTCTGCCATTGATATTTTACGGTACTTATTTTATCATGCATCTACCTATATCTATCCATCCATCCATCTAATCTTCCATCTAGCCACACCTCTATCATTAGGACTCTATCTTTTTTTTGACTCATTTCAAAATAAGTTGCAGACATCAGTGCACTTCCTCATAAATAATTCATGAAGCGCATGTTGAACTTTAGTTCGATATTTGTTTATAGTTTTCTTTCGATGTAAGATTTATGTGCATCTTTACTGAGTTTTGATAAATACCCCCAGCCCTCCTCAAGTCAAGAATTCTACCATCTCCTTGGAGTGTGCCCTCACATCTCTTCCAGTCTGTTCCTGCCTCCCCTCCCTCACTGACAGAGACAACCACTGCTCCGAGTTTTCTACCACAGTACTCTTGTGCAAGGCTTCATCCACTCAGCATAATGTTTTTGACACTCATCCACCCGTATACCATTGTGTGTATCAGAGGTTGGTTTCTTTTTATTGCCAGGTGGTATTTCATTGTATGAACCTGCTATACATTGTTTATCCATTTTCCCACTGACGGGCTTTTCTCAGTTTTAGGATTCCATGAATAAAGCTGTTACGGGAGCACCAGGGTGGCTCAAGTTGGTTAAGCGTCTGACTCTTGATTTTGACTCAGGTCATAATCTCATGGTTTGTGAGATTGGGGCTCTGCACTGGCAGCACAGAACCTGTTTGGGATGCTCTCTCTCTCTCTCTCTCTCTCTCTCTCTCTCTCCCTTTTTCTCTGCTCCTTCCCGCTTTGTGCTCTCTTTAAAAATAAATAAACTTAAAAAAAAAGCTGTTATGAATATTCTTATACAAGTCTTTTTGTGAATATATGTTTTATTGCTCTTGGGTTAATGCCTGGGAGAAGCTTGCTGAGTCATAGGGTAGATGTATAGTTTTATAAGAAACTGTTGGACCCTTTCAAAGCTTCAGCCCATTTTATAGTACCACCCGTAATGCACAGTAGTTCTGGGTGCTCCATATCCTTGCTGGTGTTTGGTGTTGTCTGTCATTTAAAATGTAGCCATTCCAGTGGGTGTCTAGGTGGACAATTGGTGTTGACAGCAGTGATGATCACCACGATGGAGTGATAGATGGCCCTCTAGCACAAATTACAGTTGATGCTCCTAAGATTTCACTGGGAAACTCTTTGCTTTTGGTCTCTAAGTACCCGCCCTAATGTTTTCTGATTGACAGATGGAAGTGCTCGGGGCAGTACTGATTTTCAGGCTAATGCTCCTCGTACAATGAGCTCACTTAGGGCTTCTTTGTGTGGCCTGGATGCTTAGCGTTAACCCTAGTGACATTTCTTAACTCGACTTCTTTGTCAGACGAACTTCTTAGGTCAGATTGCAATTTCTCTTCCTTTTCAGAGTTTGCATCCAGCAAAAGGTTGATGATTTCAATGTCAAGAGAGGCAGACTCCAAATAAAATGCAGAATAAACAGTTTTGAAGACTTAGACCTCTCTTTTCTGTCATCATTACTTCTCAAGCCTCTTCTCGTTCTCAGAGAACAGTATGAAAAAACAATGAGTTTGGAGTTAGGAGAGCTGGCCTTTGAATTTAGCTGTGCGGTTATGCTGCGGAAAATTCATCTGGATTGCGGGGTGGGGAGGGGTCTTGACTTTTTTGGGGCCACGGTTTCCTCGCTGGTAGAACAAGGCTGAAACAAATTGTATTTAAGACTTTAGGCCTTTTTGAAATTTCAGAATAACTTTTTATTTTGTTTAGAAGAAACTTTGTAGCCCTTTAAAGGTTCTGCTTAAAAAAATGTAAGTGATCCTAGGATATTTCCTTCATCCCCTCTAGAACTTTAATGACGCCCTGCTGTATTCATGGAAACAGGTACCTCTTTTATATTTTGACTGAAAGCTTTCCTTAATTATGCCTTTGACTGTTATCAGATGCTGTAGTTCACTCTGGGGGAAGGGTTTTGTCTCAGACCATGTGAGTGCTGGGTGAGCTGGTATTTATTTTACATATGCTCTGAGATCTTTTTGGACAATCTAGGCATTTGCCCTCGATTCATTAAGTTTTTCCTACTTACTTTGTTATTCTTTGCTGTCCAGTTCTATTTTATAATTGGGTGGTGCGGCAGGGAGAGAGAGGAGTGTAAGAAAGAATGTTTCGGTCATTGCCTTCTGTCTGCAGGCAATCATTTTGGAGCAGGAAGGAAGGGAGATGGGACTAGCTAGAGAGAATTGGCTTCAGGGGAAATGGCCAGCCCAAATCTCAGTTAAAACATGATAAGGGGTTGAAAAGGTAGAATCTGCCCAGAAAGGTGTTTTCCCTTGCACTGCTGCTAATGCCTTGAATGCACGGGAGATTGTCCTGGGTTTTTATTCCCTGCAGTCCCAGGAAAGAGAAAGTCTCCAGGTCACAGAGGAAACCTTCAACTACAGATAAAACATGGTCCCCAAATCCTCTTGAGCTATAAGGTTTCAAGCACGAAATTCTTGAGCAAACACACCAGGTGCCTCTCTGCATCGATTGTGATTTTTGGTGCTAAACAGAGAGCTCTGCAGATGATGCTGAAGGTCAGATGAAGGTAGAGAAACCGCAAAACAGCACGAAGCACCACCCAACTGCAAGCTAATTGGGAAGGAAATGGTTTCAAACTGACAGACTGTGGCCTGATAACCGAAATCTCATAGGGACAAAAGGTTCATGTCATTTAAAGGGGTAGCTTTGCCTATTTAAATTGCGCAAACAAAAGAGATGAAAACCCCCTCGTGGGATAAGTTCTATTAGCAGATATTACCATCCTTGCTTTTATGCCCTCCTGTGTCACAAACCCTGAACATGTGCTGCGTGTCCTCAGGCATTCATTGGTTAATTTACTTATTCAAAGTAAGGCAACAACAACAACAAAAGCAACAGAAAAACCCCAAACAAATTACATACTGGGGCACAGACGGCATTAAGATGCAGTGCACAATTTTGATATGTGGGTTTTTAAAAGAAATGTGTTTGGTCTGAAATTGTACATATGTTAAACTCCAGAGAAAGTAAGAAGCCTAGAACAGCTCATCTGGGGATAGAAAAAAAAAAAAAAAAAGAAGTCTTTAAAGGTATCATTATTCTGAGAACCAGAAACACTTGATATAATATTAGGTACTACTCTGTAGCCAACAATAGCCATTTTGACGATAATAGCTTGACTTTAATCAATGTTCCAATAAAGTCCACTGGAAGAGGCCAATTTTTCTATCATATGGATGTGGTAAAAGTTAATTATATACTTAATTACAGACTTCGGTTTTGAAGTCTTTATAGAATGCCTACAAAAGTAACCTCGTATACATTCCCTTATATTTGAAAGCCGAATTGTAATGAGTGAAATAATACAAAATAATTAATACTTTAGATTTTGTATTTACTTGGGTCTTCAAAAAAGACCTTTTGGCAAACTATTATGACACCGCTTTGTGGTCGGCCAGGCATTGCCAACATTTTGCTAAAGGGGATCATAAAGTCCAAAAAGGTTACGAACTTACTCGTGCCCCAGAGGAAGTGCAAGCACAGGGTCCAAACCAACCTTTTCCCACTTCTCTCAAAACTTAATTCATGGGTTACCCATCATAGACCCATAGTCCTGTGTATTTTGTGGATCATTAACATATATAGTTCAGTATCAGTGATACTATAAAATTTAACTTTGGTTTGATGGCGAGTACTACCTGAGTTTAAAAGAAACGGGTAGGAGCCAGAGTAGGAAAAATGTTAACACACTCATAGTGCCCTCATATTTTATGTTCTGATAGAACATCTTTTCCGGAACAAAGCTACTACTACTACTGAAAGAAAAATAAAACCTTCATGTGAAAAGACTTGTTGCTGTTTGTAATCTTTTTTTTAACAATTGAGATTTCCTTTGTGTTTATGTTTATTATTTAATCACTGGTCCATAAGATTTCCCAAACTCGAGAGCATTTAGAAAAAAAAAATCCCAGAGCAACATGTTACATTTACAGTACTTTAAAGGTAGTTCAGGGACTTTCCCATCTTGTCCAGCAAAGATGACCAGGTCATAGCATAAAAGACAGCTCTGGCCTGTATAAAGTCATCATTTGGACTATGAAGCATTTAGAAAAATACCAGGGGTGTGTGAGCGAACTTTACTTACATGGCAATGCTTTGGGTGCCTGGGACATGAACACTAGCATTTCCATGAGAGATGTGACCTATCAGACAAAGTGAGTTTTATTTAAACTCTTAATTTTGAGATGAACACCAGCTCCCCATGCAAAAAAAGGGATTTGAGGGGAAAATGAAAACTTACTTGCCCTATAATTTCTCCCCTACCAATTTATGATAGCAGCAGGGATGACCAATATTTGTAGCCTTTACTTTGTCTTTTTACTTTTCTATGTCTAGAAGGTCCCTATTAAAATGCAAATATGCTGCTCATCAATCCATTTACACCTTAGCCTGGATTAGTTTATCAGATCAGAGGAAAGAGATTAGGGCCCCAAGGAATGGGCGATAGGAGGTCTGGCTTGATTGGAAAGGAGCTGGGAAAAGTATTTTCAATAGGCCCTCTGCTGTCTTGACTGCATGCCTTTGTAAATGTATATTCTATTGCTTTAAATACACCCTCGCTGACATTGAAATTCAACTCTTCCTCAACCGTCCACTTCGATTCTTCTCTCCTTCCTGCATTTTCTAAGTTATCTGAGAAGACTTGAACTCTCCTCCATCTGAATTCCTAATATTCATTACCTGTACCATCCATCCATCAAATCTTGTCTCTGTTGTTATTTTTTCAGCCGTACATGTCCTATTTGGTGGCGTCTGCTCCTGGAGTGCTCAGGAACCTGGTTAGTGGCATAGAGGAAGAGAAGGAATAACTTAGGTGGAGTGAGAAGCAGTGATTGTTGCCCGTCCGTGCAGCACCGTGGGTTCTCTCAGGACCCTTTTTACCTGGATTGCACCTTGTGCTTCTTCCCTTTGGATTGATGATTTTCTGGGTTTGGTTCAGGCTTTATTGTCCAGATAGTCATTAGTCTTTTGATGCTGAGGCCACACTGCAAGCATGGAATCATTGCAGGGCTGTCCTGCCAGGTAGGGTAGCCGTGTCTCTGTCCGTGCAATGGATAGAGGTAACCAGTACCACCCTGGAAATCACTATGGCTCTGGCTCCTTAGTCATGAAAAGACATGTTCTAGTTGTGGCCGAGCACCAGGTGTCAGGTTCTGGCCTCCAGATCAAGACCCTGATAGAACCATTGGAGAGTGGTCCAATTTATGGCTAGCAAGTCTAGTTACTCAACCAATTCAAGACCTGGTATAGATAGTATGGTAAGCAAAATTGTAGAGTGATTTCTATGACCCATGCCTTTATATAATTTCTTCCCTTTGGGTGGGAATAGGATCTATGCTGTGTTTCTGGACAATAGAGTATGGCAAAAGCGACTGTGTCTCACTCCAGTGATTATGCTACATTGTAGGGCAAAGGTGAAAAAATTTTGCAGATGTGCTTAAGATCCCTACTTAGTTGACTTTGAGTTCATCAAAAAGGAGATTATCTTGGGTGGACCTGACCTAATCAGATGTAAGACCTAATCTTACAGGAGAGACTGGGGCTCCCTGAGGTAAGAAAGATTCTCTTGCCGGTCTTGAAAACGAAGCAAGTCCTAATGAATTTTACAGCTGCAAGGATATGAATACTTTCAACATTTACAGGGGCTTAGAAGAGGACCCTGAGACCCATATCCTGGCCAGCACCTTGACTGGGCAGAGGATCCAGCTAAAGCCCAAACTCCTGACTTGCAGAATGGTGAGATAAGAATTGTATGTTGTTTTAATCTCTGAATTTTGTGGTAATCTGTTACATAGCGATCGGAAAACAATACACCACTGACCATTGTTCTGCCTTTAGGCCAGCCTCCACCGATATTTATGTTGATGAAGATGTCAAGAGAATGATGCTCTGATTTATGACACCGTTGATTGGCACCACATTGTTGTTAATAGCTAGCACTCTGAAGCCAGACTAGCCATGTGACGTCGGGCAGGTTACTTAACATCTCTATGCCTCAGGTTCCTCAGTAGAAAGAGGGAAGGATAATAGCGCTCAACTCATTGGAAGTGTGGAGATTAAATGAGATGGTATGCATGCAAAATACAGAAGACTGGGTGTCTAGTACATAGTAAGAATTCAGTGAATGTTACTTATTATTGTTTCTGAGAGAGTTGTCAGAAATTCCTGCCTGCCTTTACACTAGCAGGTGGAAGTCTGGTAGTTTCTTCCCTTTGTTTGTCCTTTATCACTCGTTTATGCTTGAGATCTTTATACTGGCCCAATGTGCTACTAACCCTATTCTCATTAACAATGAGATATGTAGGGAAATCAGTAGCTGAAAGCCCATAAAATGGATTCAGACCAAAAGTCTGGGTCACAGCTCCTTGGTCTCTGGAAACTTAGCCTGGAGTACCAATGACAAACACAACAGAGGACATAGAAGTGGGCCAGACAGGGGTTGGAGAGTGAGGAATACACCTGGGTTATGGGTTCAGGAATTAGTTCTGTTTCAGGAGTTGTGGCCATTCGGCCCGGCATTCTTTCTGGTGAGCTGGAAAGATTGTAGCTACGTTGTGTGGAGCAAACTTGGGATGATGGATATATATTGTTTAGCACAGTGGTACATAAGTGCTTGACAACTAAATGGTAGCTGTGATGATGGTGATGGTAGTTTTGATGAAGATATTGGATAGAGAAGTCCTATACATGAGTTCCTTCATGTGTCAGGAAGTTGTGCTGCAAGGGCTGGGACCAGGGACCCTGGGAGATAAACAAGATGGGGTGAAATTGGTGGCGATCCAGGGAGGGTGCTGACTGTGCAGTGATTGAGGTTGGAGTGCATCAGAGAGCTGTTTGGAGGAAGCTTGTGTTAACCTCAGAGGGAAAGAAGGAAATCTGAAAATCTGCTGTCCATTAGGGAAAGCCAGGAGCCCTTCAAAATGACATAGGATAAGGTTTTCAGAGGAGGCTAATGAATGAAGGTAAGGGACGAGCAGGCAAGAGGGTGCCTGTAATCAATGTGGAGATCTAAGAGCCAAGAAAGAGAGTGAAGAGTAGGGATCCTGTGACAACAGGATTGGCCGGCTGGTTACAGATTTCCGGGAAGCAATGAGCTCTGCTATGAAGCCTGTGTTGTTGATGGCTCCTTCTAAAATTGCTTACCTGGGTCATATGGCCATGGCCCTCCTTGGCTGGTTATGTCCCAGTGTGCTGATACTCTACACTTCATATCTTGTTACATCAGGTAGGACTCTTGATTGAAAACAAGAGAAATGGCATGGGAAAATCTAACTAAAGAGATCCTTTCATGGCTTAGGTAAGTGGAAAGTCTAGGGATGAAAGTTTAGGTGCAGCTCAATCCGGTACTCACACAATGCTCTCAGGGCCATATCTTCCCCCATTTTCAATTCTGCTCTCTTCTGGCTTGGTTTCACTCTCAGGCCCAGAGATGGACTCGGTCAGTGTCAGGCTTCTATGGTTCCAAGGCACATGGTCACGTAGCAGAAGAAAAATACTCTCTCTGTCTCAGCCTTAATAGCCATCCCTAAGAAGGACTCTGATTGGTTTCATCTGGGTCACATAGTCGTCTTTCCTGACCAGCTCAAGTGACAAATTCACCCATTTGCTAAGGGAAGTATTTCCCCTTGATTGATAGCCCCACAAAAATTGCATTGAGTAAGAAAGATGCAGGTCCCGAAGGAAAGTGATACAGGGCAGCCGAAAAAGCAGCAGATGTCCAACTCCCCCTACAAATGCTTTCACATAATAGGTGTTCTACTGTTTGTTGGTAATGATCATGGAGTGTTTCCGGGAGAGGGGAGACCTGGGCTCCAAAGAGGGGGATTCTGGGAATCTTGACTGAAAGATGAGGGCACTAGTAGGGGTGTGAGAATGGTCAAGGCTACCGAAAGGTGAGAAAAGCATTGCTCTAAAAGGAGTTTGGTGTGAGGGGTGTTGCTAATAGTGAAGATCCAACTTTTCCTACTTCACATTTTGCCTGGGGCTGACCCTGACTAACACGAATGTATTTGACAAACCAAATGACAATAAAAATAATGTGGTTTCCAGAAGTTTCCTCTTTGTTGGGGGAGAGCTGTGATACAGCACACTTCTGGCTTTGATGAATCATCCCAGATAGCAGGAGGCTTTAGTCTGTTTTCATAGTAGATCAATTCCAAGGTCTCAAACTGTGTATTATAATTAGCAATGCAAACCTCCAGAGAATAATCTCTCAGTCTAAAGAAAATATTGAGTGGACCTTGCAGAGGAGTCTTGTAAGCCTTTTTCCCCCGTTAATGTTTTTGGTGTCCAAGCTGAGTGAGGAAGCCACTTTCCAAAAGGCAGGGTTTGATGTTGAGATGATCTTTATTAATAAATAAAGGTTAAATGGTAGGAAAATTCTCTTTGGTGTTTAATGACCCTTTATTAATTAGTGTGTGATATCACAGAGAGAAGGAAAATAGAGCAATATTTCTAAAGAAGAAGAGAAAAATCTCTGTTGAGCTAATCTGAGGTGTTGAGACATAATTCTCAGATTTTTGTTGGGGCTCTCAGGGAAGTGGGTGCTTACTCTTCTCTGCTGGTCTTGAACGTAAGAGTGTGTAAATTCCGGAATGAGATGAGTCTCCATGAACGTGGAGCCATTTTGGAGGAGAGCAGAGTCAAAAGATAAAGAAGGGGACACCGAATCTTTGGTGACATTTTAGAAACCTAGATCAAGCCTTGCCTAAAGTCTACCTGTGTGTGCTAACAAATTTCCTTTCTTCGTAAGCTAGTTTGAGTTGAGTTTTTTCTCAGTTTCAGTCAAGAGCTTTAAGACACACACACACACACACACACACACACACACACACTCACCTTGATCCATGAAACAGATGCTTGATGATGAGGAATAGTTTCCTGAGTTAAGACTCTCACAGTTAAGATAAGGATTTTAGGGGCAAAATTTACTTCCCCCTAAATGATACTCATTGCTTTTCCTTGATTTTCATACAATTAGGGTCCTGCTCTGCTTGGACCTGCAAACAAGCCCTAAATGAGTAAAACTGAATGTCTGGGCTCCAGTGCGTTCAGAGAGCGTCGAGCTTGACGCAGGTGTTAGGACAAATGTATTTTGGCCATCTTGGGTGCGGGATTTCAACAGATAAGATATGACTCTACAGACGTAGTGTGCTGGGTTAAAAAGAGCCCAGGGCAGGAGGCAGGAGAGAATGGGGTTGTGCCTCTATTAGCTTGTGACTTGGGGATAAGGAATGTAAGTGCCCAGGGCTCAGCTTTCTCATTTATGAAACGAGGAACCTAAACTAAATGAGCTGAAAGACCCTTCCAGCTCGGAAGATCTATGACTTAATGAATTGAAGCACCCAGCCAGCCCTTCCGGGACAGTGTGAGCATCTCAGCTTCCCCGGGTACTCTTGATGGAGGTGCGTTTCCTTGGAAGGAGATTTCCAGATCTGTAGCTGTCCACCTCAGAACGGGCAAGCTGAGTGCTAATTGGCTTTGCATTTACATCTAGCGGCTGTTTGCTTGATTTTTAGCATTACCCAAGGTTAGGTGGCAGCTGCCATGCTACGAGAAGAGAAAAAAATGAATAAGGACAAGCCCTCTCCTCTCCATTCATTTATTTAAGGCAAAAAAAAAAAAAAAAATCTGACGAATTAGCCAATTTGAAAGGGCGCTAAGACTTATCTGAAGTCAAAAAGCAAGTAAGTTACCGGCAGGGCTGAGACTAGGGCAGGGTCTCCTGACACTAAGCCCAGGGCCAGCTCAGGGAAAGGACAGCTGGGAGCCAGGGAGGTACACATCATCTGCTTTCCAACTCTGCCAAGGGCGGTCTTCCCAGCTTCTCTGCATTGGGGATGGGGAGTCCGGCAGACTGACTCCTGCCCCTGGCTGTGAGCAGCTGAAGCGGCAGGAGCTGGAAAGTGTCCTTTGGTGAAACTGGGGAGCAGGACTCAGAATCCTCACTGACATCTTCACTCGTGGCAGCCCGTTCAACCCTCTCTTTTAAAACTGAGATATCCTTTGCATCTCGCAGAAGTCACCATTTAAAGGGTACAGTTCAGTGGTTTTGAGTATCTTCATGAGGTTGTGCCATCATCACCACTGATTCTAGAACATCGTCACCACCTCCGAGGGAAACCACGTACCTGTCGGCAGTCACTCTCCCTTACCCCCTCTTAACTACCCCCGCAGTCACCCTTCGAGTTTCTGTGGATGATTGGTCTATTCTGGACATTTCATAGAAATGGAATCACACAACACGTGGCCTTTTGTGTCTGGCTTTCTTCACTTAGCATGGTGCTTTCAAGGTTCATCCACACTGTGGGATCTTTCAGTGCTTCATTCCTTTCTGTGATTGAATAGTCTTCCATTGTGTGGCTATACCCCTTTTTGTTTATCTGTTTGTCATTCGACGAAGATTTGGGTTGTCTTCCCTTTGGGGCTGTTATGAGTAATTCTGCTATGGGCATTCGTGTCCGTATTTTTGTATAAAGAAATGTTTTCGTTTCTCTGGGTTTATTCCTAGGAGTGGGGCTGCTGAGTCATATAGTCATTCTGTTTAACTTTTTGAGCAACTGCCAAACCCCTTTTCACATTGCTCAGCTCTTTAAATACAGGTACACAAAGAAAAATAGAAATTGCTGTCCTCTTTGGATGGAAATGTTACTATAATGTTATTCTCTATGTGTCTTTCTTTTTTTTTTAATTTTTTTTAACATTTATTTATTTTTGAGACAGAGAGAGACAGAGCATGAACGGGGGAGGGTCAGAGAGAGGGAGACACAGAATCTGAAACAGGCTCCAGGCTCTGAGCTGTCAGCACAGAACCCGATGCGGGGCTCGAACTCACAGACTGAGATTATGACCTGAGCCGAAGTCGGCCGCTTAACCGACTGAGCCACCCAGGCGCCCCTCTATGTGTCTTTCTTTATAGCACATCCCTTTCCTCTTACGCTCTAGTCATTAGTGAGCTAGAAGGAATTTCATCTTTGGCATTTGAAGGGCCTGAAATGGTGCCTTCAGTTTTCTGGGTCCTCGGTGCCCTCATCTGTACACTGGGGCCGGCATTGCTGTGAGTCTTGAATGAGACAGTGGCCATAGAGCTCTCTGCAAGGGCCTCGTACTAAACAGCCGCTGACGCAGCACCAGTGCCTCTTGACCTTCTCCTAGAGAGGATGGTGTCTTTGTTCTCTGTTCGCCCAGCACCTGGCAAAGCTCCTGACCCTAAACGGTTGTTGGGGACCTGGTTGTTACATGAACCGGTACATGAGGAGGGAATGAGCAAATGCCTCTGCGCGCAGGGTAATGCCTGCCTGTAGTAGTTGTTCAGTAAATGTCAGGTGATGGAACGAATGAATAAAAAAAGAAAGACAAGAGCGTTAAAACTTCAGGAGAAATGCTGTTCTTAAAAAAAGTTTCATACAGATAAATTTTTCCTGGCATTCGGGAGACTGCCCGAGATCACTCATAGGCAACATATGTGCACCTGTCTCTTCCCCTTTGACATTAACAGGTCTGTGTTCAGGCCACTGTCTCTGTATGGGAAGAACAGCCTTATTATTTTCAGAGTCATGGTCACGTGACACTGCCCTGTCCATCACCACTGGGATCCCAGTGGTGGGAGAGCCAGAGAAGGGCTGTCTGTCCTGCTCCAATGCTCCCGTTAGTTGCTTATATGCGTTGGCATCCCAGGCCATGCTGAGACACAGTGCTGGACATGCCAGGGACAGCCTGGCACACCAGGAGATAAGACAGTTGAGTTGAACACAAATTGAATGATTCCAGCCTCAAGTCCCAATCAAAGAGATTTACTATGTTTTTAAAAAGGCACTGATGTTGACTTGACTAGTGAGAAGATGCATGGAGACTGCACTGAGCAAGAAGCCTTATGTGAACCATTAAATAAATGTGGCTACAGCATCTTAGTCATGACCGCCTTGGCATATAAATCAGCCTTGTACTCGGAGATTAAGATATGCTTCCCAGAGAGCTGGCGTTTTTTAAGAATGGCGCAAGTTTTTGTTAAAAGGCTTTAACATGCACAGAAGATATATGGATAGGAATCTGAGGAAATTTCTGTTCATGAGCAGGAATGATTTTTTCCTGCCGTGTCTACAGAAAGCCAGGCAAAGTGCGATTATTTAGATAACTCACCCAGCAAAATCCTGTTGAGGGGAGGGTGGGCAGGAGTAGAGGGTCGTATATTCTCACAGATGGTCTGTCCTTATTGATCAGATTCAGATGCCTGCCTGCCTTCCCATTTCTTTTTCCCTTGGCTGGTGAGAACTTTTTATAAATTTACGGCAAAATACATGGCATGGGCTAGTGTGTGTGGGCTCCTGGTGGCACAGAGCTGGAAGCAGGGTACACAGCGAGATTAAGGTGTCTTTTGAGGGACTTTGCAGGCTATACTAGATGGTCTGTATGTTGTAACCCCTCCGGGATCCCATTGTATGTGTGAGTGAACTCAGGGCTGACGATGAACTGAACTTCCCTTTGTCCAAGTAGGTCATTGCACTTTTGCTAGAAATGCTTCAGAATCCATGGGGTCTGTGTGGAATGCCTGCCTGGTAGCAGAAGAGGGAGATGAGAGTTTTTCCCCTGGGGCTCTGTTCCTTCTACACAATGAGAGCATTGCTAACAGGTGTTTTCCAAACTGTGCTCTGAGGAGAGCCATGTTTCCTCTGAGAGCTCTCCTGGGGTGCCCTGGAGCAAGGGTGGGGGGACAGGTGCACCAGGCTCTGGGCCCCAAAACTCTCCTTCAAAACCATTTTGCTTTTCCTATTCTAAACATTGGCACTCACTCAGAGATGTTACTTGCAAATGAGGTGCGCTACTCAAACAATGCTTGAGAACCCGCCCGGCTCTGTGTGTATGTGTGTGTGTATGTGTGTGTGTGTGTGTGTGTGTGTGTGTGTGTGTGTCGCTTAAGTTCCCTTCCCACTTTAAAATTTGGAGATCTACATTGCCAGCCATTCCCTGCTACTGGGTTCCTTTCTTTGTTCTGGGACCAGTGAATAGTCAGAGTGAGTCTTAGCTCAGCGTTATTGTGAGGGCCCATTTCTTTTCCTTTTTTAAAAAACGTTTTCAAAATTTGATTATTTTTGAGAGGGAGAGAGAGTGACAGAGCATGCATAAGCGGGGGAGAGGCAGAGAGAGAGGGAGAGAGAGCATCCCAAGCAGGCTCTGTGCTATTAGCATGGACCTTGATGCAGGGCTTGAACTCATAAACTGTGAGATCATGAGCTGAGCCAAAATCAAAAGTTGGAGGCTTAACTGACTGAGCCCTCCAGGCGCCCCTGTGAAGGTCCATTTCTATGATTTACAACCTGCTATGGATTCACATGTCCTAAAACCACAGAATGAGGGCTGAGAAACCTACCAGCGCTAACAATAAATTCCGCACACACTGATGACCTCATTTAGGAACAGGCAAGCTTCTGTGTCCGCGTCTGGCTCTTAAGTTGCAGAAACCCAGGAGCTTGTCATTCTTTTAGGGTTTCCTAAAACACTTCTGCCTGTCTCACAAAATGGGTATCCAGAATGGTCTGAGAAGGTTCTTCCTTGCTTAAAATATACTGCCTGGTAGCCCGGAGGCTTGTACAGGAGGAGGGATTGATAGGCAGTTCAACGCCCTGTAACAGGCTGCTTGGTGTATATGCTAATGAAATGACCATCTGTGTCAAATAATTATAAGTGGTCTCCCCTGACTGCTCTCCATGTGCTGGGACAGACCGAGGGGAGGCACCCCCTTTACAGCCACCGCAGCCCAGGGAGAAGAGGCTGGGGAGGGATAATGTGTATGTCTCCACTTGAAGGCACACAACCTGCTGAGCGGACAGGTGCTGGCAGTGTGATGTCCACGGGCAGTGAAGCCAGCCTGTCCTAGGAGCTGACATCTATATCTCCATCTCACTGGATTTTAAAACTGACACAACATAAGGAATGTCACTCTCTATTACTCGATATTCACATGTGTCTCTATTGCATTGGAAGTCCCGTGAGCAAATGTCCTGGTCACAACTGCCCTCTCATTTCAGCCTGACGTGCCGAACCTCGGCAGTGAGGCATCCGTGTGAGTTCCTAACCTTGTTTGGTCTCCGGTTGTGGGCTCTGTCCAGCCTCCTCCATTGGCCAGTGGAAATGATTGCAAATAGGCTTTTGTGTTTGATAATTCTGGCCAAGTTCAATCTTCCCTTTGTTAGCTAAATAGAGTTGGCATTTAGACCTGATATTTGCATGCTTTGGTGCAGGACACGGTTTACTTGTTAAGGTTTCAAATGGTTAGTGTCGTTTGGAACCCATACTTGAGCGCGGAGCAAGTGTAACTCGGGTCTGGTCACGCAACCTATTCTTGTCTCGGGTGGCCACCAGCTCTGACATTGGCTTTTTGCCCATTCTTTCCCCTCTGGCACTTCCTGTTGTCCCGAGAAAACCTCTGGCAGGGCAGCTATGGGCCCCACTGAGCAGGTGAGTGTTTGTGCTGCAGTTTTGTATAATTAGGAGCACAGAACCTACTTCTGTTTGTTGAGAGAAGCTAAAATGTCTTCTGAGAAGTTCGAATTTGTGTTGTATGATGGAGAAAAGAGGACAGATGTATTTTCATTATGTTTGAAGGCAGAATTTTAGAAGACCACTCCAGGGGAAGGTTTTCTTATATACTTGACTTCAGTTTCATTACTTTTTAAAATGTTTTATGTTTATTTATTTTTGAAAGAGACAGAGACAGAGCACGAGCGGGCGAGGGGCAGAGAGAGATGTCAACACAGAGCCAGATGTGGGGCTTGAACTGAGGAGTTGTGAGATCATGACCTGAGCTGAAGTCGGACGCTTCACCAACTGAGCCACCCCGGTGCCCCAGTTTCATGACTGTTAAATAAAGATACCTATAAGTATATTGAATATTCCTTTAAAAATATTAGAAAACAAGAAACAACTTTTTCCTTTATCTATCCATCCATCCATCCATCCATCCATCCACCTATCATCTCTCTATTTCTCATTCTAAAAATTCAGCACTAATTTAATTTATCTTTGTGGATAAATGAGCTTTAGGATTTTCCTGGGAAGAGTGGGAGGCCTCAAGTAGGACATATGGAGAGGAGAAAAATTTATTAGTGAAAGAGTTAGGTTCTTAATGAGAAATCTCATGTTTGGCTTTTAACTCACTCTGAGAACACGTTGGCTTTAATTATAAGCCTTTTATTCAGTTTCTCTTTTATATGGTTCTTTTGCATTCATTATGCTACTTGGTTCTTCTAACAACACTGAGCGTGGAAGACTATAATATTTAGATCAGGAAACTGAGCTCTGAGAGATACAAGAAGGTGGACTGAGTACACAGTGTTCTGTTCCAGGACCTTGAAAATGAGAGAATACACACGCACACACACACACATACGCACGCAAGTGTAGGAATCTTCCCAGTGAAAAGATGCTCCCAGAAACTATGAAGAACTGGGGAAAGATGTAAAGCAGAGTCAGATTGAAGAAGGAAGCCCCAGTCAGAAATGCTTGCAGAGAATGCTTTTTGCAAAGGGTGAGAGAGGTGCCAAGGGGGCGTGGCAGATCCTTGGACGCAGGAGGGATTTGGAGGCGAGTGAACTAGCATCCCCCCTACCCACCTGCTGGTAGGCGATGACTCCAGGAGTGAAACCCAGGCCTTTTCTCTCCAGTGCCTGTGTTCCCATCACAACTTCTTGAGTAGGCCTAGGAGATTTTGCACTTGGCTGGGGCTACCCAGCATAGAGTGAATCGAGATTTGGCAGCATCTTGTTAATTTGAGCACTGTGCATCAGTAAAGCGTATAATTCAGGGTTATTCATGATTTTTTTCCCTGTTTGATCTCAACTTTTTTTCTTTCTTTGTTCTTTTTTTTTTTTGCTTTAAAAATTAACTTTATTGCAGTAGAACTTACATGCAATAAAATTGACCAATTTTAAGTGTACGATTTTGTAAGTTCTGACAAACACATACAGTGTGTAACCATCACTGAAATCATGTTATAAAATCTAGTTCCTTGAAAAGGTAAACATAGGGGTTATCAGACAACCCAGCAATTCTTCTAGGGATATACCCGAGAGAAATGAAAATGTATGTTCATGCAAACATTTCAAATTACAGATGTCCATAGAAGTATATTTAACCACCTAAAAAGTTCCATTGTATGTCTTATACATGACAATCACTGATTTGCTTTGTGCTTTTTCTAATTTGGTCTTTTCTAGAGTTTCCTATAAACCACATAGTATGCAGTCTTTTGTGATTGGTTTCTCTTGTTTGTTATACATTGTTGAGATTCATCCATATTATTTCACGTATCATTAGTTTGTTCCTTTTTATTCCTGAATAGTGTTCCATTGAATGAATATAGTGCCATGTGCTTATCCATTAAACAATTGATGGACACTTGTATGTTTCTATGAATAAAACTGCTATGAACATTTGAGGTTAAGACTTTGTGTAAATGTATATTTTTCAATTTCTTTTGAATAAATACCTTAAAGGGATTGAAAGTCATATGGTATGCATATTTTTAACTTTATAGGGGTGCCTGGGTGGCGCAGTCGGTTAAGCATCCGACTTCAGCCAGGTCACGATCTCGCGGTCCGTGGGTTCGAGCCCCGCGGCAGGCTCTGGGCTGATGGCTCAGAGCCTGGAGCCTGTTTCCGATTCTGTGTCTCCCTCTCTCTCTGCCCCCTCCCCCATTCATGCTCTGTCTCTCTCTGTCCCCAAAATAAATAAACGTTGAAAAAAAAATTTAACTTTATAAAAAACAGTTTTCCAATGGGGCTCTACCATTTTGCATTCCCACCAGCAGTGAAAAGAGTTCTAGTTCTTTACATCCTTGTCACCATCTTAGCATAGTTTTTATTTTATTTTATTTTATTATTATTTTTTAAATAAAAATATTTTTTCAGGAACAGAATTTAGTGATTCATCCCAACAAGTGTCCTCTGTAATGCTCTTTACCCCTTTAGCCCTTCTCCCCACCCAACACCTTGCCAGAGACCCTCAGTTTGTTCTCTGTATTTAGGAGTCTCTTATGGTTTGTCTCCCTCTCTGTTTTTATTTTATTTTTGCTTCCCTTCCCTTATTCATCTGTTTTGTATCTTAAATTCCACTTATGAGTAAAATCAGATATTTGTCTTTCTCTGACTTATTTCACTTAGCATAATATACTATAGTTCCATCCATGTTGTTGCAAATGGCAAGATTTCATTCTTTTTCATTGTCGAGTAATAGTCCATTGAATACATATGCCATATCTTCTTTATCCATTCATCAGTTGATGGACATTTGGGCTCTTTCCATACTTTGGCTATTGTTGATAGTGCTGCGATAAATGTTTGGGTGCATGTGCCCCTTCAAACCAGCATTTTTGTATCCTTTTGGATAAATACCTAGTAGTGAAATTGCTGGGTTGTTGGGTAGTTCTATTTTCAGTTTTTTGAGGAAACTCCATGCTGTTTTCCAGAGTAGCTGCACCAGTTAGTTAGCATAGTTTTTAAAATTTTAGCCATTGCATGGGTGTCCAATGGTACCTCAGGGTGGTTTTTATTTTTATTTTTTATTATTTTTATTTTTAATTTTTTAGAGAGAGAGAGAGCATGAGCTACAGAGGGGCAGAAGGAGAGGGAGAGACAATCTCAATCAGGCTCTACACTCAGTGTGGAGCCCAGTGTGGGTCTCTGTTCTATGACCCTGAGATCATTACCTGAGCCCAAATCAAGAGTTGGATGCTCAACCAGCTGAGCCATCCAGCACCCCTCATTGTGGTTTTAATGTGTATTTCCTTAAAGACTAATGATGTTAAGCATCTTTTTCTGTGTTTGCCATTTGTATATCTTCTTTTAGTGAAGCGTTCACCTAATTTTTTGCCCTGTCTTTTAACTGGTTTGGTCTTACTATTGAATTTTAAAGATACAAATCCTTCATCCAATATATATTTTGCAATATTTTCTCCCAGACTGTGAGAGAAAGAAGACTACCATGTCACTGATTTTAGGGTGAAAGCATTTCACCATTAAGTGTAATGTTTGCTCTAGGGTTTTTGTAGCTGCTCTTTATCAGTTGAGGAGGTTTCTTTCTATTCCTAGTTTGCTGAGAGCTTTTATTGTGAATAGATATTGAATTATATCCTTTCTGAATCTGTTGAGATGAACTTGAGATTTTTCTTTGTGAGTTTGTTAAGATGGTGAATTATATTAATTGGTCTTGGATATTAAGCAAATCTTGCATTCCCAGGATGAATTCCACTTGGTCATAGGTGGAATTTTTTCATATATTGCTGGATTTGATTTCCTAAAACTTTGTTAAGATTTTAATGTTTGTGTTTATGAGGGAATTGGTTTGTAATTATTTTTCTTTGTAATATCTTGTGTGGTTTTGGTATCAAGGTAGGATTGGTTTAACAAATGAGAAAGTGTTCACTCTTATGAAAAAATTAGCATAAGATTTGTATTATTAATGTTTGGAAGAATTTATAAATAATTTTTATGTCAAATCTGGAGTTTTCTTCATGTAAAGCTTTAAACTATGGGTTAAAAGTTTTTATTATAGGGGCGCCTGGGTGGCTCAGTCGGTTAAGCGGCCGACTTCGGCTCGGGTCATGATCTTGCGGTCCGTAAGTTCGAGTCCCGTGTTGGGCTCTGTGTTGACAGCTGAGAGCCTGGAGCCTGTTTCAGATTCTGTGTCTCCCTCTCTCTGACCCTCCCCCGTTCATGCTCTGTCTCTCTCTGTCTCAAAAAATAAATAAACGTTAAAAAAAATTTTTTAAAAAGTTTTTATTATAAATACGGCTACTTTGGTTATCTATTTCTTCTTGAATGAGCTTTGATTGTTTGTGTCTCTCAAATAATTTTTTCATTCCATCTAAGTTGTCAAATTTATTGGCATCAAATTCAAAATACTCCCTTGTTATCTTTTAAACAGCTGTAAGGTCTATAGTGATATCCTATCTTTCATTCCTGATGTTGGTGATTTGTGTCTTCTCTCCATTACTTTTCATCATTGTCAATCATGTCAATATTGTTCATCCTTTGAAAGTCCAAAACTTTATTTTCATAGTTTTTCTGTTTTCAATTTCATTAACACACACACACACACACACACACGTTTGTTTTGGCCACAGTATAGTCTATCTTGGTGACTGTTCTAGGTACTATTGAATGGAGTGTTTTATGAATGTAAAGTAGATCAAGATCATTGACAAGTTTGTTAAAATTTTCTGATTCTGTGCTGATTTTCTATGTGTTTTATCAATTACTGAGAGAAGAGTGTTGAGGTGTCCAACTGTAATTATGAATTTCTCTATTTTTATTTTGAATTTTATCAATTTTGCTTCATATATTTTGAAACTCTGTTATTAGGTACATAATTTAAGATTGTTATGTCCTCTTTTTAAAAAAATATATTATTTTTGAGAGAAGAGAGAAAGCACAAGGCTCAAACCCACAAACTGTGATATCATGACCTGAGCCAAAGCTGGACGCTTAACTGACTGAGCCACCCAGGCACCTCTTTTATGTACTTTTGATGAGTTGACCCCTTTATCATAAAATCTCTCTCTTTATCTCACATCATATTCTGTGTTCTATATTCTATCTTGTCTAATATAGCCTCTCTAACTTCTCTTTTTTTTAAGCATTTTTATGTATATAATTTTCCACTCCTTTAGTTTTAACTTATCCATGTCTTATATTTAAAGTAGGTTTCTTGGTAGCATACAGTTGGATCTTCTCTTTTAATCCATTATGAGAATCTCTGTATTCTAATTGAAGTATTTGGGCCATTTATACTTAATGTAATTAACTATTTGAGTTTAAAACTTCCATCTTGTTATTTGTTTTCTATTTGTTCCATCTGTTCCTTGCTCCTTTTATATTCATTCTCTGCCTACGTTTTTTTTTTTTGAAAGAGAGCACAAGTGAGTGAGGGGCAGAGAGGGGAGAGAGAGAGGGAGAGAGAATCCAATGAGAGGCAGAGAGAGAGAAACGGAGAGAGAGAGAGAAAGTGGGGCTCACCTGAAGTGGGGCTCGAGCTCATCAGATGAGGGACTTGAACTCATAAACCATAAAATCATGACCTGAACCAAAGTCAGATGTTTAGCCAGCTGAGCCACTTGGGTGCCCTCTGACTAGTTTTAGATTAATTTTTTATGATTCCATTTTATCTTTGCTTTTTACCTACTAGCTATATTTTTTCATTTTATTACTATTTTCTATTGGTTTTAATATCCTTAGTGGTTAGTCCCATAATCTCTGTTATTTCTTGGCTTATTTCCATTTATTGATATTTCTCTTGTTATAGAACATATTTCCTTGATTCTTTTCATGCCTTATAATTTTTTATTGGATACTATATATTATGAATTTTACATTGTTGCTTGCTGGATTTTGTTGTATTTCTAAAAATATTGTTGGGTTTTGTTCTGGTGCACAGTTAAGTGACTTGGAATCAGTTTGTCTTTTTGACTTGCTTATAAGCTTTGTTAAGGCAGATCCAGAGCAACTTTTAGTCTAGGTCTAACTTAATCCCTTACTAAGGTAATATAACCTTTTGTGGATTCTACATGATGCCCCATATTATGACATCTTTCCACCTTGTCTGGGGTGGGAGGCCTAGACTATTCCCAGCCCTGTGTGAGCTTTGGAAGTTGTGTATATTCATTTCTGATGATTCTTTTTCTCAACTTTGGTAATTTCTCCTCCTGCAAGTGAAGATCAGTGCTCAACCAGGGACTTGAGGCGACCCTTCTACAGATACCCAGAGCTCTCTCACTTTGTAGTTCCCTTGCCCCTGTTCTCTATCCCTCAAATTTCAGCTGCCTTGGCTTCTCTGAACCCTCATCTCTCTCTCCTCAACTTAGGAAGACTGCTAACCTCTGTTCAGGTTCTCCCTCTCTACCCTGTGGCCTGAAAACTGCCTTCATCAATCGTAATCAATCACCATTCTCTCAGGGATCACAGTTTCACACTGCCTGCTGTTTAATGTCTGACAACCAGTCATAGGTTTTGTCCTGTTTTATTGTTGTTGTTGTTGTTGTTGTTGTTGCTGTTGTTGTTGTGTAAGGCAGGAGGATATATTCAGTTTCTGTTATTCCATCTATAAGCAGAAGTCCTGTCTTATGTGTTGTTTCCTCTTGTCAAAAGAATTTTAAAGGCAGAAAATAACAAATTCAGAGGAAACTTAAAGGCAAAACTTTTATCTTCTATCTCTTTGCTTCCAAACAGAATCTCCAGAGTCACCCATTTGTCTGATAGAACTCCAGGGCTTTTTGAACTCAGTTTTATTGACAAGTAGATTGAAGAAAAAAAAAAGATAGGTTAGTTATGGTTATTGCACACTGAGTTCTTCATGGATGTGTGCTATTTGTCTCCATAAATATCCCACAGCACAGCCTGATAGTTCTGAGGACTTCGCAGAAGTTCATATTCTTTGGTTTGACATATTTTCATTTGTTTCTTAGAAGAATGAAGCTTAGCATGGTTTCCCTCTGCCTCCATGAGGATCCTGTCTGAAGATCTGTCTTTTGAAACACTTGAGTGACAAGTACCACTAGTGGCATCAGAAAAATTCAGGAAATTAAGGGGCAGCTGAGGAGGGACAGAGAGAGGGAAAGAGAATCTTAAGCAGGCTCCAGGCTCAGCATGGAGCCCAATGTGGGGCACCATCCTGTGACCTCAAGATCATGACCTGAGCAAAATCAAGAGTTGGACGCTTAGCTGACTGAGTCACCCAGGTGCCCTGACATCTGCTCTTTAAAACAATACAGATTTGGGGTGCCTCGGCTCAGTCAGTTAAGCATCTGACTCTTGGTTTTGGCTCAGGTCATGATCTCACAGTTTTGTGATTTCAAGCCCCACTTTGGCCTCTGCGCTGGCAGCACGGAGGCTGCTTGGGATTCTCTCTCTCCCCCTCTCTCTCTCCTCTTCCCCCACTTGCATTGTTGCTGTCTCTCTTGAAATAAATAAGTAAACTTAGTTCCCAGGCACAACACAACTGGTGTTTATAATAGCTTCTTCATTCTCCATGGCCACCACATCTACTTGAATTTTCTCTCTTTGGGGGAAAAATCCCAAAGTGCACTTATCCCAGGGTAATAACAAACTAGTCTTTGCAACCATTTGTTCCCAAAATTCTGAATGGAAAGGGTTAACCTTTATTTTGCCAGCAGTTTGAAGGCGTCACTTTGGAAATTACGTATACAATCTCCAGTGCAAAATAAACTACTGTGGTTGTGTAGACATGCCAATTCATACCCAGAACTATTTTCCTCATGGGGCCTTGGAAACCTGAGAAGCACACTGTGTGGGGTTCTATGATTTTTAAAAGTATTTTGTCATTTAGTGAAAGGCAGAAATAGCAGCTAAATCCTAGAAAAGACCCTTTACTCCTCACACGGCTAATCTTTTCCATGCTATTAGATCCCATTCTCGGTTTGCAATTAGTCAAGGTGTGTGCCTTTGAAAACTTCACCGGTCAAAATGCAACATCTGGCGACTCGTAGCAAATGGGAGTTTAAATTGCTTCTTCTCAGACTGTACATTTTTCTGCTTTGTAAGCCTCCTATGGGACAGGCACTTCTAATTGTCAGGCCAATCTGAAACTTTTAAGTAGAGGCAAATGTTTAAATAAACGTTATTATTTTAACCTACCAAGATGTAGAGCTTGATTAGGATTAGGGGAATGGTTGGAGCTCCGTTGTTTGGAGGAGGGTGTATCTCTGTTGTTTTGACAATTCATCTCAATTATTATACTCAAGAAAGTATCAGGAATTTATACTCTGCAGCGGAGTTGTCCAATCCAGAAGCCATTAACGACAGTGGCTGTTGAGCACTTCAATGTGGCTCATCCATGCTGGGAGACAGCATTGTTTTAGACCATCTTCTATAGTGGTTGTTTACTTCTCATCATCAGAAAAAGCAGGAATGGAAGGGAAGAGGTCAGCTGTGCCAGATGCAAAGCACTTTTTGCAGTGTGAGGGTACACTAGGGGACGGAGGTAAATAAGTATACGCACCCTGAAGTTTTTGAGTGTGGCCCTCAGGGTGTTAGTGAACTTGGGAAACACCTCACCGCTGGTGATCTTTGGGTTACTTCTGGGTCTATATTCTCTCAATGAACACTGTCCAGTAGGAATATAATGTGAATCACATGTATAATTATAACATTTCCTGTGGCCATATTAAAAATGGAAAAAGAAACTGGTCAAGTTAATTTTAATGACATATTTTATTTAACTCAACATATACAAATATTATCACTTAAAAATGTAATCAATATAAAAATTATTAATGGGATATTTTACTAAGTGTTCAAAATCTGATACGTATTTATACGTACAGCACACTTCAAATCATACAAGTCACTTTCTGAGCATTCAATAGCCACATTTGGCTACTATACAGGATGATGTGGACTTTTTGACTTTAGTCCCGCAGGCAAGGGGGAAGACGTAAACTGGAATCTAGAATAAAGGGAAAACACTCTATAGTTATGCTCAAGTTTATTACAGACCATATTAAAATGTTTAAGTATGGACTTCTAAGAAGTTTACAAACCTGGATTGCTGTGTATCTCTAGAAATCTAACTGGAGGAAAAAGGGAAAAGAACTCATGTTATTGATCACCTAAAATGTACCAGGAACTGTGCTCATTGCTTTACATGTATATCATTCATTAAATCCTTACAATAATTATGTGAGTGTTACTATTGTCCCACTGAAAGTTAATGAAACCAAGGCACAGGGGATTAGGAAGCCTGCCCAAAGAAATACAGTGATATGTCAATAGTGGAGCTGGAATTGTACCTGAGCCTATACTGCCTAACTAGTTGACTAAGCTTCATTCATCCTGAGATCTAAGGTCACCCTACACTCAAGTAGATCTAACCCTAGATTTGTCAAAACTACTTGACCATAAAGCCTTCTAACATCAATCGAGGAACCACACACACCATGCAATTTCCAACTGTAGTTTTTATTTTGTAATTTCTATGGCCTTTGTTATACATCCAGGAAAAAGTGTGAAGAAACACAGAGATACCCGTCTTGTAAATAAATGGATAAATAGAGATACAGGTAAATAAATAGACTATATTTGGTGGAGCGGAAATACTGTGGACACAACTGCTTATAGCTAGATGCTGTCCTTGGGTGACATTGGGCAAGCTTGTCATTTGTCTTCCAATGTCTATCTTGCTCGTTATCAATGAATCTTCTCACTGGACATTTTTAGAGTTTCTTGTATGTTTATAGACTACTGAACCTCTCTCCAACCATTAAAACAAAAAAGGGTCTAGGAAACACAGCTCTGGAATTTGATCCTGGTTCATTTGCTGGGTCTCTGAACCTGGCTTTCTTTTCCAAACGGCTCGGTTCCTTGCACACTAATTAGTGCCATTTTCCTAGCTGGAAATACCCAGGTAGGATGTGTCACAGCAAACTGGCATGGTGGGTGGGTCTGTCAGGAAAAGCATGGTGACTGAGAACCTCTAGTCTTTGAAGGGCTTGGGGAGGGAGGAGAGCCTTCTGAGAGAAAACTACAAATCAAACACGTTCAAAATAACATACAAATGAGCACCAGGTCATTTTGCTATGGAAGGTCAGGTACTGTAAGTGGTGAGCAGACATGCCTTAATTAGTTCAAGACCTTCAAAGAACAGCACAAGCTATAGAACCACAACCTAACCCTGCAGGCTCTCTTACTAATTCAGAGAGCAACTTTACCCAAAGTGCCTTTCCCAGCACTTCCCTAAAAATTCAAAAGATGCAAAGATTAAAAGCCCTGGCTGCATTTGGAAATTAAATGTAAAGAAATGCAAACTGTTTTTCCTGGTTAAGGAAAGCCTCTCCTGGAATCCTAGTGGTCAGGTTGGATTGCTCACTTCTAGAGAGAGAAGGAAACCCATCCTAGAGACTTTTCCACATGTAAAACACTAAAATAATACAAACTTCCATGTGTTTTCTGAAGATGGTGCATTTAACTCCGAGACTAGGTGGAGAAAGAACATCGCGATGTGCTACTTATTATTATTATTTTTTTAGTGTTTTAAAAATTGAGGGGGAATAATCAAAACATGTCTGAAGACTGTTAATCTAACCAAGATTGACGGAACATACTTATTTGTTCTAGATGTGGTTGCTGTTTTTTCGTGTTGTTAAGTCCTTGCTGCTCTTGTAAATATGGACTTTCACAAGTTAAAAATAAAAACCTAGGCAGAAAGACCCCCAATTCAAACCAAATTGTCATGGTGTTTTGGTGTGTAAATGGAATTACGTTCTTCACAGCAGTGATTTTTAGTCACGTGCCCTGGGTTAGATTGATTGTCAAATTTGGGGAAAGGAAAGAATTTCCCTTTGGGGTGTACTGGCAATTATTTTTCAGTTGTTTTTGCCCTGCCCTGGAGCATGGAGCCGATATCATTTTTAGGATCAGGTGAGTTTACCCAACATGATCAATTTCCTGTGATTGTCTGCTGCTGTCACTGCGGGGAGGGGAGAGCAGCTCTCCTTGATCACTTTGACACTAAGAGCTGTCATTTGGAAATTGACCAGGACATAAAACTCTGGGCCTCTAATGACAACCACAAAAAGATCAAGAGACTAATGGAGTCATGGAGAGAGTTGGGATAGTACAAAGCAGGTTACTCCCCGCCTGTATCTTTCCTGCTCCCCCTAATGAGGCGCAGCACTCGGTAACTGGTGTCAAGTTATAATGCATCACACCTCTAGAGTGTTCTGTCAGGACCTGGAGAGTAACGTGACATGACAGACACAATGGAAGATAATGAGTCAAATTCTCCCTGCTGCAGAACATTGCCTGATAGGAGTCACAGGCGCTAAAGAAGGCTGAGTGTTCACCATTTTGAGAAGCAAATGTGCTCCATGGGCACATCCAGACAGGGAGTCTTATTTGACAGTTTCTTGGGTTTGCTGGGAACTGGGCCAAATCCCATGGGTGAAATTGTCCTCTCACTAATTCCAAGAGCTTTTTATCTGCCCCCTCCCCCAGATTTCACTCTTTGGTTCTATTTCTGTCCTACAAACATTTCTGCTTACTGGTGCCTCCCTTTCTTATTCCCAGTTTAATCCAAGCCATCAAACACTTATTTAGAATTTATTAGCAGCCTTCTAATTGTTGCCCGTGATTCTGCTTTCACACCTATGCAGCCGACTTTTCATAGATAGCCAGAGTGACGTGTAAAGATATCAGTTAAAAGCATGTTGATCATGTGATTTAAATCTAAAAGTCTCCCCAATCCTTCCCCTCACCTAATAGGTTTTGCATGATGCCAAGTCCCTTGAGCTCCAATCTTGTGTCCTCCTACTTTCACATTACTCAGGATACTCCAGCTACATTGGTTTTCTTCCCACTCCTTGAATACGCCCTCCTCATCCTTGCCTTGGTTCAGGAGGGTTTGACGTCATGAAAGTTAAGAGAAGAGTGTTTCAAGAAGGAGGGCACAACCAACTGTGTTGAGATTTATTAGAGTTTGAGTACGTTGGTTAATCAGTCACACACTAAACTTGGGAAAATTAAGGTCGATAGAGCTCTGACAACAGCAGTTTCTCTGGTTGGAGGGGAAGCTTCATTGTAGTGGGCAAAGGAAGGAAAAGGAGGCAAGGAAGAGAAGGATGTCATTGGAGGTGACTCTTCTGAGGCATTTTGCTATGCAGGAGAATGGAGAAATGGGGCAGCAGCTGGAGGGGTGTGTGTGGTAAAGGGCAGGTTGTTATTTTATTTTTTGTGGATGATAGATAATATAGCATGTTTCTGTGAGGGAGGGCTGCTCTGGTGGAGAGTCTTTGAAATGCAGGTGAGAAGTGGTTATTCAGGACCAACTTCTCCAGAAGTGGGGAGGGGTGAAGGAGAGTTTGTGCACAATATACCATGTAGAACAGGAGTCTCATTTAATGACAGGATAGAGGGTAGGGGGCACTGGCAGAGATGTGCACAGCTGCCATATTTGTTTTGGGAAGACTTTGGAGTTCCTTTCTGATGTCTTTTATTTTTCCAAATAAGTATGAGGCAAAGTCAACAATTAGGAGAGATGGGATGGGAAGGGGGGGTTGCTGGATATTCAAACAGAATGAAAAAGGAGTGAAATCATCTTATGGGAAAGTGGGAGAGTGAACTAAATAAGGGAGCGTAGCAGTATTTCCCAGGAGAGTTGAGTACCCACTGAGATTTGTGCTCATGAATTTTAAGAGGAAACAAGAATGTATTCCTCCTGGTGACAATCAGCAGTTGGGAGCGGGCCTCGAATAGGTGAGTGAGATCCAATTTTGAATCCTGACTCTATTTTTCACTAGCTATTGGATTTTTGGGAACATTACTTAACCTTCCTCAACATTAGTTTCCATATATCTATCTATATCATCTGTATCTATATCTGTATAAACTGGAAATAATTTCTTTTACTATTATTATTTCCGTCCAGAGTGACTGATGTTAGTACTTAGAAACTTGACTCTTGTGTTTACTTTACTTTTCTTTTTTAAGATTTATTTTTAAGTAATCTCTACACTCAACGTGAGGCTCGAACTTACAACCCCAAGATAATGTGTCACATGCTTTACCAAATGAGCCAATCAGGTGCCCTTGCATTCACTCTTCTTAAAGCTAACTGTTGGTACCTCCAGGGTATTGGGGGGAGTTCTGGAAGTGCACTGAAAACCACAGTAAGGTTCCCTAGTCTTTTGCACACTAGTGGTTGTAGAACTAATGTTTTACCAGAGGTACAGAGGACTTAGGGAGATCTTAGGCTATACAGTGGTCAAAGGTTGAGGAGCTGTAATAAACAGTAAATTTCTTAGAAAATAAAAAATAATCCAGTGTTTTACTACTAGCTCCACCCCCAAAGTGACATGTCTAATTGACTTCCTTTTGAATTGCTGTCTACTTTGGCTTTCTTTATTCACGTTGGATCTGATTCTTCTCCCTCCTACGTGGAAGAGAAAGATGTAAATCTGTGGAAGGAGATTCTAGTTGTTCACTTAAAAGCAAGAGAATTAAGTATCTTCGTTTGCAAAAAAAAAAATATGAAGAGAATTCTCTCGAGAAAAACATTACTGAGCTACAAGGCAAGTTGGGTATGACTCTCCAGTAATTTATATTGAACTACTTCAAACATATATAAAGCTAGACCTGTAAGTACTATTCACACCACATATAAATCACCACATATAAGTTGACTTTGCCATCCAAAGTCAACACTTACTTCCTCCACTTCTGCAGTATATTTTAAAATGTTTATTTATTTTTGAGAGAGAGAAAGAGACAGAGTGTGAGCGGAGGAGGGGCAGAGAAGGAGGGAGAAGCAGGCTCCAGGCTGTCAGCACAGAGCCTGACGCAGGGCTTAAACCCACGAACCACAAGATCATGACCTGAGCTGACTGACCTCGACCGATTGAGCCACCCAGGCACCCCGCTTCTGCAGTATTTTAAAGAAAATCTCAGGCATCTTGGAATTTTGTTTGAAAATGTTTTTGTGTGCTTTTCTAAAAGATAAAGACTACTTTAAAAAACACAATCATAATATTGTTATAATACCTGAGAAATTTAGCCTAGATACCTTAATACTGTCAAACATCCAGTTGGTATTTATATTTCTAATTGTCTCATAGTTGTATTTTTTTTTTAATAGTCCTTTTGTTTATTCTAAGTTTGTATGGCTACTTCCAATTCAAATTCCGGACTGCAGAGTTTTCATTCAACCTCTTTGATCTATTTTCTTCTTTTATTATTCTTTATGATAGAAGTTTTCTTTTTTTTATGTTTTTTGTTTTTTGATTTTTTTGTAAGATAGAAGTGTTAAAATGGAATATAAAGAAGAATAGTTGACCCAAATTGCCATCTTTTGGGTGACATGAACTTCCTCATGATGCTGGGGATTCATGGGATTAAAGTCTTGATAATTGAGACTGAGGTTTTATGCTTCATGGGATAAACTATATGAAAGGGAAATACATCGTCATCACAAGGAAACAAAGTATATTTTAAGAGCCCTGGAAAATTGTGTTGCAATTAGTTTATAGTTTTACACAATTCTGCGTTTTTGGGTAATGGGAAATCAATGTATTATTAAAAACAAAAAGTACCTCTGTACTCATGTGAATCAACCCTGTTTCAATTGGCTAATTTGGTTTTGAGTATCGATGTTATTTGATTTTAGTATTTAGTCATTTGCATGGAGAATTCCAACAAGGGTCAAAAAATGTCTAAGTAACATTTTAGCCAGGTTGAAATCAATCAATAAAGGGTATTTACAAAAGAAAAAAATGGATTTTTGGAAATAATCTGCTTCTGATCTTAATTGATTCTATTGCTAAGGTTATTCAAAAAATATCAGACTATCCCATCAGTTTTTATCAGACTTCAGGAGCGCACGGTGATACATTTAGCCTTCTGTCAGTAGTGTGACTTGAATGAGCAATTACATGGGAATTTAGAAATACGAGGGGTACTTATGGTAAGAAAGATAAAATGACATTGCTTGTCTATCTGGTTTCTATTCTTCACAGTCCCTCACTCTTTGCTGTTAAGACCCCAAACTACAGACCTAGCCTCAACCTGGTCTTTAGTAGTCATATAGTACTCATATCAGCACTGTAAGAATTAGTACTCATTAGTACTTATATATGCGTAGCCTACAGTGGTCAAGAAATTGCAGCCCAGTACTCTTAGATCTAGTAGGAGAGAAACTGGCATAGCACCTCTTGCCAAGCATGTGCTCAAAGTCCACTGGATTTGAACTTGAATAAATGATTAGTGCCAGGCTTTAGCTTGAGATTGGATGACTAGAACTCACTGAACGGTATGGGGTGTGTGCCTGGTTGTGTGCGGTATATGATGGTGCAGGACAGAGAGGTTTCCTGCCCTTCTGGAGTTGATGGTTTTGAGTTTTGTTTTTTGCCCCTGATTCTCAATTTTTATAATCAGCTGAAAAATCTTCATCTTTAGTGCTACTGTCTTGCTTTTTTCCCCCCAGTTCCCTTTTCAGGGATAGTGGTTTTACCCTTGAGCCCCAATATAGTATACGGGTCCCTGGAGCCCTCCAAAGATTTCTCCCTTGGCCTTTGATCAGAGCGTCTTTTACTCCTGAGGTTTCCTTTTGCCCTACTCTGGGAACTCTGGGCTTCTTGAACACTGGCAGGCATCCATGGGCCAATTGGCTACTGCATGCCGCTCCTGGCTCCTGTGACTGGTGCTCAGACCCCTTCAGTTGCAGGTAAGTACACTATGGCCAGCCGTGGCTTGAACGGTGCCAGTGATGTGGAGGGGGCAAAAGAGTATGGAGATCCTTCCAAGAACGTGGTGTCCTTGAACTCAGTCCTCTAGCTTTTTGATATAGATACTACCAAAGCATATCTGCATGACAGTTTAAAAATTCTGATGTAGAATCTGATCTGCTTGAGGTCAAATAATGGAAACATGGAGACTGCCTGCCTGGCTCCACCATTTCCCCTGCACGCTGGCAGCGTGACCTTTGGGAAATTACTCAACCTTTGTACACCTGCGAGTCCTCACCGTAGAGTGAAGATGGGAATAGTTTTCATCTCACAGGACTGCAGTGAAAATTAATCCACATAAGTGCTTAGAAAAGTGTCTGGCACATGGTAAATTATAGCTCAACAATGTTAGCTATTATTGTCATCATTCTTATTAGTTGAATTATTAGATGGATTTGTTTCCTTTAGCTATTTGGCATGCATTCGGGGCAGCTGAATGTCTCTAAAATACAAGCTTTTGGAAAGGAACACAAAAGATTAGCGATGCTGGAACGGAAGTAAGATGAGGACTGACGTTTGAGCAATGGATTTGGCAAACACAGAGGCCATTTGCGACCTTCACAGAGCAATTTTGGTGGAGCAACGGGGATGTAAGCCCAATTAGAGTGAGACCCAAGAAAGAATGAGCCAGAGTTTGCAGAGCTCTGTGCAGTCAGAGAATGCTCCAGCCAGCTGTCACCTGGGCTTCACGTAACCCTGTGGTGGCCTGCACCCTGTTTCTCCACGTGGGGGAGATCCACACCATGTGGCTGGACAGAGGACGTATCCTCATGCCATCTTCCTACAATTCCTTCCCTTTTCCTTCTCTCTTCTGGTACCTTCTCTGCTTCTAGGTGCCCATTCAGAAAACATCTTGTAGAAGGTTTCCCTCCATTCAACTCAAGTCAGTTTGTGCAATCAGCTGCCTGGAGATGAATTTGCCAGGTATGCCCAGGCAAGCGCCATGTTTACCAAAATCATAAACTCCTATTAATGTTGCTGACTCATTACTTTTGGCTCAGAAGTCTCCCAATAAGTGAAAAATAATCAGTGATTATAGACAGAGATTGGGTGCCTACACAGGATTAACTCTCACTTTCACAAATTTTCCCAGTAGTAGCTAGGTCTTTGTTTAGGTTTGCCTCCCTGTATCAGTCAGGGTCCCATCAAGAAAGGAGATGCATACTTGTTTTTTTTTTATATATTAAATATAATTTATTGTCAAATTGGTTTCCATACAACACCCAGTGCTCATTCCAACAGGTGCCGTCCTCAATACCCATCACCCACTTTCCCCTCCCTCCCACCCCCCATCAACCCTCAGTTTGTTCTCAGTATTTAAGAGTCTCTTATGGTTTGCCTCCCTTCCTCTCTGTAACTTTTTTTTACCCCTTCACCTCCCCCATGGTCTTCTGTTAAGTTTCTCAGGATCCACATGTGAGTGAAAAAATATGGTATCTGTCTTTCTCTGCCTGACTTTTTTCACTTAGCATAATACCATCCAGTTCTATCCGTGTTGCTGAAGATGGCCAGATTTCATTCTTTCTCATTGCCAAGTAGTATTCCATTGTATATAGAAACCACATCTTCTTTATCTATTTGTCAGCTTATACTTGTTATTTCAAGGTTCAATATAGGATATTGATTACACATGTGTTCAAAGGTTGAGCAAGAAAGAAGGGGACATGGACCAGAGATCAGGAATTGCTAAAAGCAGCTACCATGTCCAAGGCTGGGGGACAAAAGGGAACAGGTGCTGTTACCAAGAACCTAAGAACGCAAATGATACTCAAGAGATGTTGAGATGTAAGCTTCTGCTAGAACCTAAGCTTCGTGAAGGAAGGAAGTTTTGTTGTATTTTCTGGTGAATCCCAAGGGCCTGCCACGTACTAGGCCCTCAATATTTATTAGGTGAATAAATGAATGAAGGCAAAAGAGAGATTTGCTTGGGCATTCTGGGGAAAATAGTTTCATCACCCTTCTGAGAGAAGTATCAGAAAAGACTGTGCCTTTCTTCTGGCTACTGTGGCATAGCAATGTGAAACTTAGAACTGCTGCCATTTTGCCACCATGAAAAAGACATGGGTTGAAGTTGCCTTCCCTGTGGTGGCTGAGTGGAGGCATGGGAAGGACCTGGATTCTTGCTTAATGATATTTTTGAGTTGCTTCATTCATGAATCTGTCTTTCCATTGACATTCCAAATATAAGAGCCAACACACTTCTTTGATTATTTAAAACAATATCCTGATAGAATGGCCTAGATTTGATTCCTCTGATGACTGGTTTGGTTTCCATTCAGGTTTGAGGGTAAGTAGTTGGTTTGGGAATGAATCTAATCGTGATTTAACTTTGGCTGATCCATTTTTTTTTAAGTTCTTATTTAAATTCCAGTTAGTTAACTTACAGTGTAATATTAGTCAAGAGTACAATAAAGTAATTCACCACTTCCATACAACACCCCCTACTCAGCACAAGTGCACTCCTTAATCCCCATCACCCATTTAACTCTTCTCCCTACCCACCTCCCCTCTGCTAACTATCAGTTTGTTCTCTATAGTTATGAGACTAGTTCTTGTTTGCCTCTCTCTCTCTCTTTTTCCCCTTTTCTCCTCTGTTTTTTTTTTCTTAAATTCTGCATATGAGGGAAATCATACGGTATCTGTCTTTCTCTGACTGACTTATTTTGCTTAGCATAATACTTTGTAGCTCCATCCATGTTATTGCAAATGGCAAGATTTCATTCTTGTTTTATAGCTGAATAATATTCCACTGTGTGTGTGTGTATGTGTGTGTGTGTGTGTGTGTGTATGTGTGTGTGTGTGTGTGTGTGTGTGTGTGTGAGATCTTCTTTATCCATTCATCAATCAATCGATGGACATTTAAGCTGTTTCCATAATTTGGCTATTGTGGATAATGCTTCTATAAACATCTGGGTGCATGTATCCCTTTGAATTAGTGTTTTTGTATTCTTTGGATAAATACCTAGTAGTGTGATTGCTGGATTGTGGGGTAATTTTATTTTTACTTTTTGAGGAACTTCCATACTGTTTTCCAGAGTGGCTGCATCAGTTTGCATTCCCACCAAGAGGTGCAAGCGGGTTTTCCTTTCTCTACCTTCTCGCTAACACCTGTTGTTTCTTATGTTGTTGATTTTAGCCATTCTGAGAGGTGTGAGGTGATATCTCATTGTAGTTTTGATTTGCATTTCCCTGATAAGTGATGTGGAACATCTTTTCATGTGTCTGTTGGCCATCTGGATGTCTTCTTTGGGAAAATGTCTATTCATGTCTTCTGCCTACTTTTTAATTGGATTATTTGTTTTTGGGGTGTTATAAATTCTTCATATATTTTGGACAATAACCCTTTATCACATGTGTCATTTGCAAATATCTTCTCCCATTCTGTAGTTGCTTTTTAGTTTTTGCCTTTAGCTTTGTTGATTGTTTCCTTCACTGTGCAGAAGCATTTTATTTTGATGTGGTTCCAAAAGTTTATTTTTGCTTTTATTTCCCTCTCCCCAGGAGACATATCTAGATAGAAATTGTTATAGCTGATATCAGAGAAGTTACAGCTTGTGCTCTCTTCTAGGATTTTTATGGTTTCAGGTCTCACATTTAGATCTTTAATTCATTTTGAGTTTAGTTTTGTGTATGTTATAAGAAAGTGGTCCAGTTTTCATTTTTTGCATATTGCTGTATAGTTTTCCCAACACCTTTTGTTGAAGAGACAGTCTTTTTTCCCATTGGATATTCCTTCCTGCTTTGTCAAAGAGTAATTGACCGTATAAGTGTGGGTTCAGGGTGCCTAGTTGCCTCAATCAGTTAAGCATCTGACTCTTGATCTCAGCTCAGGGCTTGATCCCAGGTCCATGAGTTTAAGTCCCGTGTTGGGCTCCATGCTGGGTGTGAAGCCTATTGAAAAAACCTATGGGTTCATCTCTGGGTTTTCTATTCTGTTCTATTGACCTGCATGTCTATTTTTGTGCCAGTACCATACTGTTTTGATTACTATAGCTTTATAATATAACTTGAAACCCGGAATTGTGATGCCTCCAGCTTCATTTTTCTTCTTCATGGTTGCTTCGGCTATTTGGGGTCTTTTGTGATTCCATACAAATTTTAGGATTGTTTGTTCCAGATCTTTGAAAAATGCTGTTGGTATTTTGATAGGGATTGCATTAAATGTGTAGATTGCTTTGGGAGATACAGACCTTTTTATCATGTTTGTTCTTCCAATCCATGAGCAGGGAATGTCCTTCCATTTCTTCGTGTCATCTTCAATTTCTTTCATCAGTCTTTTATAGTTTTCAAAATACAGGTCCTTCGCCTCTTTGGTTAGATTTATTCCTAAGTATGTCATTATTTTTGGTGCAGTTGTAAATGGGATTGATTCCTTAATTTCTTTTTCCTGCTGCTGTATTATTGATGTACAGAAGTGCAACAAATTCCTGTATGTGGATTTTGCATCTTGTGACTTTACTGAATTTGTTTATCAGTTCTAGCAGTTTTTTGGTGAAATCTTTCAGGTTTTTCACATAGAGTATCATGTCATCTGCAAAGAGTGAAAGCTTTACTTTTTCCTGGCTGATTTGGATGCTTTTTATTCCTGTTTGTTGTCTGATTGCTGAGGCTAGGACTTCCAGTTCTATGTTAAAGAGTAATGGTGAGAGTGGACATCCCTGTGTTGTTTCTGACCATAGAGATAAAGCTCTCAATTTCCCACCATTTATGATGGTAGCAGCTGTGGGTTTTTCATATATGGCCTTTATTATGTTCAGATATGTTTCCTCTCATGCTTTGTTGAGATTTTTTTTATCATGAATGGATGTTGTACTTTGTCACATACTTTTTCTGCATCTATTGAAATAACCATATGACTCTTATCCTTTCTTTTACTAATGTGGTATATCATGCTGATTGATTTGCGAATATTGAACCACCCTTGCATCCCAGGAATAAATTCCACTTGGTGATGGTGAATGATTTTTTTAATGTATCATTGGATTTGTTTTGCTAGTATTTTACTGTGAATTTTTGCATCTATGTTCATCAGGGATATTGGCTTGTAGTTCTCTTTTTTTAGTGGTGTCTTTATCTGGCTGTGGTAATCGGGGTAATACTGGCATCATAGAATGAATTTGGAAGTTTTTGCTTCCTTTTCTATTTTTTGGAACAGTTTGGGGAAGAATAGGTATTAACCTTTCTTTAAATGTTTGGTAGAATTGGTCTGTGAAGCCATCTGGTCCTCGACTTTTGTTTGTTGGGAGTTTTTTTGATTACTGACTCAACTTCTTTGCTGGTTATTGGTCCATTCAAATTTTCTATTTCTTTCTGTTTCAGTTTCAGTAATTTATGTGTTTCTAGGAATTTATCCCTTTCTTCTACGTTGTCTAATTTGTTGACATATAGTGTTTCATAATATTCTCTTATAATTGCTTGTATTTCTGTGGTGTCCATTGTTATTTCTCCTCTCTCATTATGATCTTATTTATTTGTGTTCTTTCTCATTTCTTTTTGATAAGTCTGGCCAGAGGTTTATATTTTATTAATTTTTTCAAAGACCGTGCTCCTGGTTTCATTGATTTGTTCTATTGCTTTTTTAGGTTCTGTATCATTTGTTTCTGCTCTAATCTTTATTATTTCCTTCCTTCTGCTGGCTTTAGGCTTTGCTTGTTGTTATTTTTCTAGTTCCTTTAGATGTAAGGTTGGGTTTTTTATTTGGGATTTTTCTTGTTTCTTGAGGTCGACCTGTATTCCTATATATGTCCCTCTTATGATTGCTTTTGCTGCATCACAAAGGTTTCGGTCTGTTTTGTTTTCATTTTCATTTGTTTCCATGGATTGTAAAATTTATTCATGGATTTCCTGGTTAATCTATTCATTGTTTACTAGCATGTTGTTGAACCTCCATGTATTTGTGGTCTTTCCAGATTTTTTCTCGTTGTTGACTTCTAGTTTTATAGTGATGTGGTCAGAAAAGGTGTATGCAATGACTTCAATCTTTTTATATTTGTTGAGGCCTGTTTTGTGATCTAATATGTGATCTATTCTGGAGAACGTTCCATGTGCACTTGAAAAGAATGTGTATGCTGCCATTTTAGGATGAAATGTCCTGATGAAGTGTTTCTTGTTGATTTTCTGTTTAGATGATCTGTCCACTGATGTAAGTGGGGTGTTAAAGTCCCCTACTACTATTGAATTATTACCAATTAGTTCCTTTATGTTTGTTACTAATTGTTTTATATACTAGGGTGCACAAATATTTATAACTGTTATAACTTCTGCTCTGGCTTTCTTTTGACATTTGTTTGCATGATAAAAGTTTCTCTATCCCCTCACTTTCAATCTGCAGGTATCTTTAGGTCTAAAATGAGTCTCCTGTAGACAGTATGTAGATGGGTCTTGTTTTTTATCCATTGTGTCACCCTGTGTCTTTTGATTGGAGCACTTAGTCCATTTACATTCAAAGTAATTATTGATAGATATGTATTTATTATCATTTTATTACTTGTTTTGTGGTTGTTTCTGGAGATTTTCTCTGATCCTTTCTTGTCTTTCTTTCTTTCATGTTTTTCTAATTTTCTTAATGACATACTCTGATTTCTTTCTTTCTTCTTTGCATGTTTATTAGTGGTTTTTAATATATGGTTACCACTAAGCTTGTATACAACCTCTTTTGCAAATTTGGCAGATCTATTAAATAGGCAAGCCTAAATCGGTTCTGAAGTTTCACAAGAACTGAGGTTGCTCTTCAGAGGTTGTATACGATTGGTTAAAGTCTCTGAACCCAGTCGTCCCATGATAGACATAAAGTACCTGACACAAACATTCATTAAACATTAATTTCCCTTTTCCTTCTATCCATAGCACTAGGTTCAGAGTAATCTCTGCAATTTGAGAAATGGGGGCCAATTTTGAGGATAATTTATGTCATGAATTTCATTCTATGATTACAGTTGGGACCCTTCCTTCCCCTCCCAGTGTCTCCACCCTTCATTAGGCTTATTTGCTACTAAACAGACATTATTCCCGCATATCTTAGTATTTTCACTTAAGGGGCCACCATTAAAGGCATGAAGACATTTTGCTTAGTATAGAGCTTGGAATTTATTTGTTTGACTTATTAAAAATACACCGTAGCCTGAGGGTCTCAGGGTGTGCATATGGAATACTTCAATTGGATTTAAACCAGCAGCTAAAATTTCCTGTTAAGAAATTGAAATATCCACAAACTTACCCAACATGGAATGCAGCAAAAGTAGAAGGACGGGCCTGGTGCCATTTCTTCAAGGTCAACAAGCTGGCAGGCTGGTGACCAGGAATGGGAGAGAGTTGCCAAACAGGACTGGCCTCATGTGAGCCAAGTGTTTGTTCCGTGAACTTGCAATTTAAATGGCACTGGCCATCCACTTCTCAAACTTACTATAAAAAACACAAGCAAATAAACATACATATTTTACTTTCACACAGGCTTAAAACCTGCCCAAAACAAGTTATTTGGGGTGAAAAATCACCTTTAAAATAAAATCAGACAACCTGGACTAATTAAAGAAGGAAGCTGTTAGTCATTAGTGTTTTCATTATAAACTAATCAATAGTTATCTCCAAATACTTAGTTGAGACCAATTTTCTGAGTGAATGGACCTTTTATTGGAGGGAGATAAAGAGGGGGATTTTTGGATCATGAGGAATAATGAGAAAAGATAAGCCTGGAGGGGGTGGTCTGGTTATTTGGGTGGGTATGCTATAGAACAGGGCACTGGGTACCAGGGAACTTGGGAGGCAGGAGACCAGTGCCAAGGGTGGGAGAAAATGACAAAAATCTCTACTCTTCATTCACTTGCTGGGTTTGTGTATCTTAGAATTAAAGGCCCTTCTAAAGAAGCTGTTTTGGGTCTTTGCAGATTTAGTTAGGAGATGATCATATGGAAGTTGTAGTTTACTTTTCTTGTTCTGGTATTTCAGGTGATGAGAGCTAATATCTAATAATTCTTTAAAAAAAATTTTAAATGTTTACTTTTGAGAGAGAGAGAGAGAGAGAGAGAGCAAGCACATGTGGGGGAGGGGTAGAGAGAGAGAGAGGGAGACACAGAATTGAAAGCAGGCTCTAGGCCCTGAGCTGTGAGCACAGAGCCCGATGCAGGGCTCGAACTCACAAACAGGGAGATCATGAGCTGAGCTGAAGTCGGACACTCCAATTGAGCCACCCAGGCATCCCGCTAATATCTAATAATTCTTAATACTCAGAATAGGGGAAAAGTGAGATGTGATGGCATATGCGGTAGAACAATGGTTCTCAAATCAGCATCTCCTAGAATGCTGCTCAAACAGTTTCTGATTTTAGTAGATATGGGGTGGGAGTATTTGCATGGCTAACAAGTTCCCGACTGATGCTCATGCTGCTTGTCCAGAGGTGGTACTTGGAGAATCACTGCAGTAGGGAAATTTACTTGGCAGCTGGCCTCCTGCAGAGAGGATTGCTAAGGAAGACAAGGCAGAGGTTGGCTTTTCGGCAAGAAATTATAATCTTATGCTGAAATGGGGGACATGTGTGCATTGGTATCCCAGCACTGTGGTGACAACAGAAACGTCTCACCGTCTGGAGGCTGGAAGTCTGAGCGCAAGGTGTCCGCAGGTCCATGCTTTCTCCCATGGCTCTAGAAGACAACCCTTCCTGGCCTCTTCCAGCTTCTGGTGGCCTTAGTTTGTAGATTCATGCAGTCACATGGCCTTCTTTTCTCTGTGTCTATTCACATCGCCTCTCCTGGGTGCCTGTCTGTATCCAAACTTCTCCTTTTTATAGGGATGCCAGTCGCTCCCATGGCCTCATTTTCACTTGATTATCTCTGTAAAGACGCTATTTCCAAGTAAGATCACATTGGGAGGTACTGGGAGTTAGAACCTCACGGTGTCTCTTCAACCCATAACAATGTGTTTAACCATTGTTGTTTCCTGGCATCAGAATAATACATAGGTTACATATCTATTTGGTTCTCTGCAAAGTAAATTAATTAGATACAGAGATATCATGCCTCAGGCAGTCTTTGTTGATGGTAAAAGATATGGTAGAAAATCATACAATTTAAAGAATATAGCCGGCTATATTGCCAACCTTTGAAGTTTCCTTTGGTTCTGTCTGGCATGGTTAATTGGTTCCTTCTATGTGATACCCTAGCATTTTGCACATACTTTTATCCTCAAAGTTATTACATTCTACAATAGCTACTTACTTAGGTTAATCTCTCTAAATTATGAGCGGCTTGAAGGTCGGGGCTGTGCTTAAATCCTTTTTACATTCACGGGAACTGGCACATGGTAGGTGCTCAATCTGGTGAATGGGGGAATTGATTTTAAAACAAGAGCAGCCTGGGATTTTGGCAGGTGTTTTCCTGTGTCTCTGGTAGCCCTTCAGGTAGAGGAAAGTGAGAATGTACCAGCGGAGAGACCTCCGCCAGAAGCCACCCTCCGCAGATGCAGAACTTCTTTGAAGTCTCATTTCCATTTAAAAAATTAATGTGGATTTTGCATTCTCCTCCATAACGCATCCGTGTTTGTTTTAATACAAAACTGTTTCAAATTACTTAGCTAAAACCCTTAATTCCTCCCCCCTTATTCCATCCATCTTCAGTTTGAGAAAAATTGTCACCGCTGGGAGATATGCCATGTTTTATCTTATGAATGTACATACCACCTGGCACTCCGGAAGGCACCCACTTTTTTTTTTTAAAGCCAAGGAATAGGGAAATCCAGTGGGGAGGTGAGATGGGACCATCACGGGGGACAAGGAAGGAGGTGGCTGGGTTGGAAAAGCTCTTGGGGAGTTGAAGAAGGAAGCAAAGAAGACGGAAAGGCCCAGGCAGGCCTAAAAGTTGCTGGTGTGAAGTTAGCATGGCTTAAACATGACTGTTGGTGCCCTGCACACTTTTCTTTTTTCTCTTTTTTTGGGGAAGATGGGTGAGAGGGTAGCAAGAGCAGAGAATAAGCAAAGGAAGGGAGGACATGAGGGAAGGAAATCCATGGGCGGGGGAGTCCCCTGAGAAGCTTTGGTATGTGGAGTATTTTGGTTGTAGAATCTTTTTTTATTTTTATTTTTTATTTTTGAGAGAGAGAGAGAGAGAGAGAGAGAGAGAGAGCATAAGCAGGGGAGAGGTAAAGACAGAGGGGGACAGAGGATTCAAAGCAGGCTTTGCACGGACAGCAGCAAGCCCCATGTGGGGCTTGAACTCACGAACCAGGAGGTCATGACCTGAGCCGAAGATGGGCATTCAAAAGATTGAGCCACTGAGACACTCCTTAGTTGTAGAATCTTAATAGAAATTTAGGGCTCAGTTTCTTGAAGGAGAGAGTAGGTCTTGACGCCTTGGGCCATGGGAAATGAATGGAGGGTCCTTGGAAAAGTGTGGGGAGTTACAAACAATGGGCAAGACGGCCTTTGGCAGTGATACTGAGAACCTAGTGGAAAGGAGAGTTGTAAGAGTCCAGATAAAGGGTGAACGGGCGCAACCTCTGCAGCTGCAGGGGTGAGGGGGTGGGGGGCAGCCCTGCCCCGAAAGCCGTTGTTTCTTCCAGCACAAGCTCTAAGCACTTCTCTGACCCATTAACGTCACCTAGCTTGTAATGTCTACCTCCCAAAGGGAACGCGATTCTGCGTATCTGTGAAACATTCACATGCTATAATAAATTCGAGATTTTGGTTCTAACGGCTCTGTTCCTGAAAGTCAAGGAATAGCATTTACACATTAGTTTATCATCAGCTGGTTAGCTGTTGCCTTGCACAATCCCTTAAAAAAGAAAAAAAATTTTTTTTTTCTAAATAATTGTTTGTCAGAAAAGGCAATTAGGGCACTGCAGTTTTGCTCTGAAAATTTGGCATGAGAAATTTGATTTTCCCCAACATTTGAGATGGCCTCTCAGAAGGTATCACTCCACCCCTTTAAGGCAGCCATGCAAATTAGCCTAGGTCTCCAGGCTCAGAATTCAAAAGCAATCAATCTAGTTCGAAAAGAAAACACACTATGAGGAAGAGTGAGAATTAACCAGAAATTTGGAACTCATCACGTGACATCTGCGGGCTGATGCAGCCCATGCCGTTCGATGTGATTCTGACACTGCTCTGTGGCAACAGCTGATTAGAACTTAAAGTATTTTATGGGTCATGAGACTCTGTGGCTCTATCTACAAAGCAGCCCTAAGGAATTGGCGTTTTATGCCTTAACTGTTCCTTCCAAAGCTCACTTCTCACTAAGAATGGGCAACCAGAGAGGTCTTTGTCCAAATACATTACATAATCCCTCCAGGAAATGCCGTGACAGTGTACTGTTGATGAAATGGAAACCCTGGCACAGTGACCTTTCTGCCAGATAGCCTAGGACACACTTTATGCTTCACTGGGCAAACATCCCTCCTTCCAAAGGGATTCAGGTCCAAGGATTCCTTCCCTCACTGGGGGCCAGGACGCAATAGGTTGCAGAAGTAGTGAGGAGTTTCCTTTCTTTTAACGGAATCATCCAATATTTCTCCCAGCTGGAAGTGTACACACGTTGCATGACTAAAGGCACGGTGCCCCCGAATAATAACCTAGTGCTTGCCTCCGGGAGCTAAGGGTATAAATGATGCCATTTAACGAAAGGCAGCTCACATTGTCAGTGTCCCCCCGTGTCACTCTATCTCGATTCTTGTTTTATGTTGGTATATTAGTTAAGAAAGGTGAGTATTGCTATTCTCTGAAAATTATCTTTACTTTTTTCCTGCCTCAATGTCCGGTGTCTTAGATTGGTTAACTTACTTCCTTTTGTGAGAGGCATAGAAGATGTATGATCTCATTCATGCAAAATTTATTGAAGCATGTTAACTTTGTGTGTATTTACTTATGAAGCCTCAGGGTCGATCAGCAACACAAGGAAAAAAAAAACCAACAAAACCTTCTCGCTTCTGGGGACTGTTACTTTAAGAGTAATTATCCTGCTAGTTACGATGACAGTGACTCCAGCATGAGTGCTTACTTTGAAATGACAGTGGAATCTATGTGTCCTTGAAAATTTTAATTCCTGCAAGAGTTGTCCAAAATAGATAAAACCAAGAGCCTGGGCGTAGTTGTTTATTTGTGGCTAATTAGTGAACTATATTCTCTCCTAAGCACAAAGAAGACAAGCTGTCTCTAGCAGATTAAAGGGTCAGAAAGTTCTAAGCCAATTTTTCTCACACTTGGGCAATGCACCTGCTCTTTTAGAGGGCAAAAATGATTTCAGCTCCACAATATTGACTTAAATTTTTTTCTGTGACAATATTACTCAAATTCATACAGACAGGCCCGTGTGCAATTAAAAGGAAAGTTGTTTTTTCTTTTTTCTTTTTTAATTTTTGAGCGCAGGATTGCACATATGCCCATTAGGTAAAAATTGCTAATTATATTGTTCAAATATATCATATGTTTTTATTATTTTTTGTCTGCTCGATCTGCCAATATTGAGACAGGTATATGTATTGCTGTCCTAGGGCTACCGTAACAAATGCTCAAACTTTGGTGGCTTCAAACAACAGAAACTGATTCTCTCTCAGTTCTGGAGGCCAGAAGTCTGAAATCAAGGTGATGGCAGGGCTGTGCTCCCTCTGTGAAGGCTCTAGGAGAATCCTCCCTTCCTCTTGCAGCTTCGGGTGGCTCCAGATTTTGCTTGGCTTGGGGCTGTGTCACTAATTGCTGCCTGTGTCTTCACACATCCTTCTCTGAGTCTGTCTTCTCTTTTGTCTCTTATGAAAACACTTGTGATCGGAATTAGGGCCCCGCCAGATAACCCAGGAGGATCTCATCTTGAGATCCTTAACTTAAGCACATCTGCAAAGACTTTTTTTCTTTTTTCTTTTTTTTTTCTCAGATAAGGTCACATTTACAAGTTTTGAGGGTCAGGAAGAGGACATATCTTTTGGAGGTCACCATTTAACCTGCTACAGTGCGTTAACATTTCCTACTATGTCCGTCAATTTTCAACCGCTCGTACCTCTGCCAGTTTTTATTTTTTGTATTTTGAAGGTGATCTTATTAGATACAACCCACCCTGATTATTTCTTTTATCGTTACGGGATGACCTTCTTTATGTTCTCCCAATTTTTTGTCTGTTTGTTTGCTTTAAGATCTGGTTGTCTGATGTGAATATAAGTTTCAAGCTTTCTTTGGTGGGTGTTTCTATGTTACATTATTTTCTATCATTGGATTTTAGATTTTTGTTGTATTGTTTTTTAGAGGTGTTTTTTGAAAACAGTTTATGGTTGTACTAAAATCTTCTAAAAACTTATTCAAAAGTAGAGATTATAGTCCAATGAACCCCCAAACATCCATTAACCAGATTCATCATTATCAAGATTTTATCACATTTGCTTCTTCTAACCCTTTAGAAGTGTTCCTTTTCTTTTTGTTTTGTTTTCTTTGCAGAAGTATTTTAAAGCACTTTCCAGATATCGTGTCATTTCAACCTACATATTTCATATGTATGTCTAAATAATATGAACACTTTCTTTTTTGTGTAACAAAATACCATTATTACATCCAACAAAATTACTAATAATCCTTTGGTATCATATAATACTCAATATATAATTTAATTCCTCTAGTTTGCTCATGCTTTCTTATAGTTGGTAATTTGAACCAGAATCTAAACAAGGTCAATGTGTTTAATTTGGTTGTTAGATCTCTTTGGTCTCTTAGTACAGAGGGGTTCCCCTTTCTTTCATGCTATTGTCTTCTTTCAGAAACAATTTAGTTTCTGTAGAGTGCTTCATATTTTGCATTTTGAAGTCTGTGTTTTGCTTTGTGATATAATTTAACTTGTTCTATGATCCCCTGTGTTCCCTTTAGATAGAAATTATTCATTCTGAGGGTTTCTGTCTTAAAAAAAAATTTTTTTTTTTAATGTTTATTTATTTCTGAGACAGAGAGACAGAGCATGAGTCGGGGAGGGGCAGAGAGAGAGGGAGACACAGAATCTGAAACAGGCTCCAGGCTCTAAGCTGTCAGCACGGAGCCTGACATGGGGCTCGAACTCACAGATGGCGAGATCATGACCTGAGCTGAAGCTGGATGCTCGACCGACTGAGCCACCCAGGCGCCCCAAGAATTTCTGTCTTTTAACTGATGAGTTTGATCAATTTACATTAACATTACCAATATTTGAAGTTTATCTCTACTATCTCTTTTTGTGCTTTCTCTCAGTTTTTATTTATTTTTGCCATCTTTTTTACTTTTTAAAAACTTTCTCCCTTTATCCTTTAATAAACATTTGGCTTTATTTTTATTTTTTGTGGTTATCCTTAATTTTTAAAATGACCATATGACCAGACCAAATCTGTGAGTAATCAATATTTTAAAAAAGTCTTTCCTCCCTCCCTCCCTCCCTCCTTTCCTTCCTTCCTTCTTCCTTCCTTCCTTCCTTCCTTCCTTCCTTCCTTCCTTCCTTCCTTCTGTTCTTCTTTCTCCTTTTCTTCTTTTAAAGCTCAACTATTCAATTTTCATGTAGTATTTGTAAGTGTCTATAGGTAAAGTATTTCTGTATTAGTTTACTCTACTACTATTTTCTAGAGTTATTGAAATATCAAAATCTTTTTTTAAAAACCCATGTGAATGGGGGCACCTGGGTGGCTCAGTTGGTTAAGCATCTGAATCTTTTAATTTTTTTTTAATGTTTACTTATTTATTTTTGAGTGTGAGAGAGAACATGAGCAGGGAAGGGGCAGAGAGAGAGGGAGACAGAGAACCCCAAGCAGACTCTGAGCTATCAGCACAGAGCCTGATGCAGAGCTCGAACTCATAAACTTTGAGATCATGACCTGAACTGAAACCAAGAGTTAGACGCTTAACTGACTGAGCCACCCAGGTGCCCCTAAGTGTCTGAATCTTGATCTCCGCTCAGGTTATGATCTTGCGGTTTGTGAGTTTGAGACCCGCATCTGACTCTGCATTAACAGCGTGGATCCTGCTTGGGATTGTCTCTCCCTCTCTTTGTCCTTCCCTCCCTCCCTTTCTCTTTCTTTGTCTCTCAAAATAAATAAATAAACAAAACAAATATCCATGTGAATGAATCAGTGTGTGTGTGTGTGTGTGTGTGTGTGTGTGTGTGTTTATTTGCATGTACCTCAGCTTTCCTTAATTTAATTATGGGCAATCCAGTATAGGGTGTGCTATGTAGTGTTTGGATTCTCTCATTGTGCCATTTGTAGCTACTGTTTTAATGTCACTTCTTGCAAACTTTTTGTAGCCATAAATATAATTGGAGGTGTTAAAACTGCAGAAAACATTCTATTATTATGTAATTATCCAGGTGATACCAAGTATATTTATGATAATATATATAAAGATTATAAAAATGGAAACATAAAATTAAAACCAATTCTTGTAGTGATCTTTGGATTTCAGAATATTTGTGTGGTCTATGGAAACTGGTTTTGGAAATAGTATCCCTTGGTCTCTAGTCAGATTTATAACTAGCTGGTTTTAGGAAGTATTCCCATCTGTAGGTTGAACTTAATTCCAGTTCTTCTATTAAATCTTTTGTAATTTTGAGGGGGATAAAAAAATTAAGCTTACTGTATTAGTCAGGGTTCTCCAGAGGAAGGGAGAGAGAAAGAGAGGGAGAAAGAGATTGATTTTAAGCAATTGGCTTATACCATTATGGAGACTGATGGCTTTGAAATCTGATGGGATAAGCTGGCAGGTTGGAGACTCAGAGAAGAGTTGCAGTTTGAGTCCAAAGGCCATCTTCTGGCAGAATTCCTACTTGCTTGGGGGAGGGCAGACTTTGTTCTGTTAAGAACTTCAACTGATTAGACGAGGTTCACCCATTATGGAGCACCCATTACAGACAGTAATCTGCTTTACTCAAAGTCAATTGATTCAAATATTAATTACATCCAAAAAATACCTTCACAGAAACACCCAATTAAATGTTTGACCAGATATCTGGGTACTGTGGCCCAGTTCTAGCTGACACACAAAAGCAACCTCCACATTTACTCTATAGCTTTTGTTACTTGGTTACCCCTGTGTTTCTATGTCTGCCTCACCACCTAGGCTGCGATCACCTCCAGGGTAGGCACTGTCTTCAGTGCCCAGCGTGGTTCCTGGAGTTTAGTAGATACTGGATACATGTTTTAAATAAATTAATAATAAAAGGGGTAAGCAGGGAAGGGACCTGAAATTCATTTCAGGCATAGATAAAAACAAAGCATGGATATCCTGAGTTTTTAAAACAGTTTATTTGCAGTATCTGTGATTACAGAGCCCATACTTGTTTCAAAGCAGATACCTCTGATACAATGAACTTTTACTGAGGGGACTGCTACGTGCCAGGAACTATGCTAGGTGCAATCTATGTTCCTGGTGAACCGAAAGAAGTTATCTATATAGATCAACAAGCTCTTACTCCCTTTTCCTGGAGAGAGGATGGATCATGATTCTTTGTGGCTCAGTTTAGTGCCCAAACTCTCTAACGTAATTTCCAGGATTGATTTAAGGCTTTTCTGGTGGGGCAGTAGGGGAAGCAGAGCTCTTGAATTTTTCCATCTCAAATGCTACGTGTATGGCGGATCTAATTGTTTCAAAGAAATAACAGGCCGTTCTTTATACCTGTCTTTGATTCGTTTTCTTCCTTGCAGCAGTCCCAGTGGGGATGTTTATGTATTTAGGTGTTGTAACAGGCTGGATTGCACTCCCTCCAAATTCATATGTTGAAGTCCTAAGTACTTTAGAATGTGACTGTATTTGGAGTTGGGGGCCTTAAAGTTAAAGTAATTAAGTAAAATGAGATCATGGGGCAGGCCCTAACCCAATATGACTGATCATCTCATAAGAAGAGGAGATTAGGACACAGACACACACAGAGGGAAGACCATGCAAAGACATGGGGAGAAGACAGCCCTACAAGCCCGAAGAGAGCTGGCTCAGAAGAAATCGACTGTGTAGACACCTGGATCTCAGACTTCTACCCTCCGGAAATGTGAGGAATCAGTTTCTGAGTGTCTAAGCCATACAGCCTGTGTTACGGCAGCCCCAGCAAACAATACAACTGTGCATTTTTCATGTAAATTTTTTCTTATCACAGATTTTTCCTTGTTGTTATTCATTTTGCAGCCAAAACGTGATCCCACCTGGGCTCTCCAGTCAGTGCCTTTACAACACTTGCAGTTTGGAGCTGAACATAAAAGATTGAAGTAACTCTTAAAGTCAGATGAATCTTGGCTTCAAATCTTTTCATACCACTGCAAATGGCTACAGGGCTTAGGCTAAACTACTTAAGAAAGACCCGGCACTAGTTTGCATTTGATCAGCAAAAACCACATGAGACAGAGCAAATGTCCTGCTCTGTTTTGCTGGATGATTCTGGTGTAATTAAGGGTACCTCTGAAAATCAGTCTGATGGTTTGGATGTGGGCTGGTGCCAGTTAGCTGTGTTCTCCCCCAGTAGGTTGTACTCAGTCTTTGCCGTTGTTCTTAGAAAAAGTACCATGGGCAAGTCAAGGCAGTTTCATTGCCACCGCTGGAGAGCTAAAAGCAAATGGCCCACTGGGGCGGTATGTTGGGTGCTCTACCAAGTTAACTACTTTTGATTAGTGTTAGTAATTGAAAGTGAATCATGATAGGCACCCTTTCTTGTTTCTCTGTGGACTCATCTTGTACTTCAGAAAACATGCAAAAATGTATAATTACATATTTTGTTTAAGAATGTATAATTTTGTTTCCTTCCAACACTTAAATACAAAAAGTTCCCTTCTGTCTTGAAACACCAATGTCATCCATATTTTATCCTTTAAAAAAAAATTTTTTTTAATGTTTACTCATTTTTGAGAGACAGACAGAGACAGAGCATGGGCGGTGGGGAGGGGGGGCAGAGAGAGAGGGAGACACAGAATCCAAAGCAGGCTCCAGGCTCTGAGCTCGGGGCTCGAACCCACAAACCTTGATATCATGACCCGAGCCAAAGTTGGCTGCTCAACCGACTGAGCCGCCCAGGTGCACCTAATGTCATCCATATTTTAGATTCTTAGATAATAAACATGTTACATAAAGAGTGTTATGTGCTCACTCCTGAAATTCTCATCTATAGTCCTTAGTCTACCTTCTGTAATCTTTTTCAACTTCCTGGCTTCTCTTAAACTTCAATGAAAATGTATGTCTTTCTATCCTTGATCAAACAGCTTAATCTTCTCTTGCCCACGATTTTCAATTATACTGGCTTTGAAAGGTCTGAGGATGTTGTCTGTATTAAAGACATTGCAAACAGTCTAGCATTGTTGTAAGCTGTGCAGGCTCAAATCCCACTGGAAACCTAGATCTCAATTTATCATAACCCCAGGGCATGTCTACATTTTCTATAAACAAATTAAAATTATTTCCCCTTTTGATCTGGATATACTAAAAAAGAAATCTCTCATTTTAGGATAAAAACATGGCTTTTTTTTTTTTAAGTTAAGGGGGTTTCTCATAAAAATGGATGGATTGGGAGCCCACCAACCTTTGTGCAAGCTTCCCACCTTTCCCTTTAGCTGACGGGGGGACTACAGACATCTAACCCCAGGCCTCTCTCAGCTTAAATCCCATGAACATCTCCCATTGTGGCACAGGCAGGAGATAACAAAGCAGAGATGAAGCATTATCAAGTGTTACCTAGAGGACCCTCATTTGGCGTGGAGGATGCGTTCTCTTTAGCCTCTTTCCTCCATCTCTGAGACCCGAATCGCGGCGCCGGCTTTCAGTTGATGGCTAGAGAGGTGAGCATACAGGGTGGGAGCTCTCTAAGTGTTTCTGTTCCTTGTCCTTGGATCCCAAGCTTCTTTATGTGTCATTATCTTTCTCATCCAAGGTGAACATGAACTATTAGGCAGTGCTCATAGAACAATTGTTTGGCTTGTGTCTAGGAATTTTCTCACATTCTTGCAGTACTGATTTTCTCCATTTAAAGCACAAAAATTTGCGGGAAGCCTGGATGGCTCAGTTGATTGAGCGTCCGACTCTTGATTTTGGCTCAAGTCATGATCCCGGAGTTGTGGGATCGAGCTCCACATTGGGCTCCACATTGAGCGTGGAGCCTGCTTTTGATTCTCTCTTTCTCTCTCTCTCTCTCTCTGTCTCCTTCTGCCCCTCCCCCCCCAACTTGTGCATGAGCTTTCTCTCTCTTTAAAAAATAAAAATAAAAATAAAATACAGCACAAAAATTTGTTGTTCAATCAGTTGTCTTCTTTTTGCCTTGTACAGTGAAGGAATGATTCTTGGTTATTTACCTAAAGGTTTGTCATACTTAAAGGGAGTACTACCTTGAGGTGATACTTGTAAGGGAACAGCTTGGATACAAAGGAGCAACATGTTTTTGTTTCCCGGGTTTATAAAAAAAGTACCTTTTTAGATCAGAGCCTGATGCACGCACATTCTAAGTACAAAGCCTGGAATTAAAACAGGCAAACCTTTTTTACTGAATAGAATTCTCTGTACAGGTCAAGGAAATGCCAAACTTAACAGATGTCTTACACTGTGCCCTGAAGGTCAATAAATTAGAGTTTTGTTGAACCAGGAAGAGGAAGGAATTCCAGAACTTCAGGTCCCCCAATGGAAATGCCCCTTAGGACAAGTCTAAACTAGGGAAATAGCACTGGATCGCTTCCAAGTCAGTTGGCCCAGTGTAGTGTAACTCATTTCTGGGCCCCCTGAAGCTGTTTGTTCAACTCTGGCGTCTACAACTCTACAGTGTCAAAGGGAGTTAATCATTAGCAAGTGTGAATAATGTCAGCATAACAAGGCATGATTGCAGTTCTCTCTGTTTTGACAAAATTTTAAGCATTTGTCAGAATAATACTAATAAAAAAAACCCCAAAAACATGACCACAGAACGTTAAAGTAGCATGGAATTTGGGGAACAGTTAACTCACTTTCTAGCATTGTAAATCACCATTCTCATTGTTTTTCTAGAAAAGAAGTGGTGTGATACTCTCCAGATTATATAGGGTTACTGACTGGCCTGGGGTAGTCTGATCCGGCTCAAGGCAACTTGTCTCCAGAGAACCCGTCTTTGGAGAATGATCTAAAGGTTTAAGTGTAGGGCCTTAAGGCCTTCCATTCTCTTCTGTCAGAGCCACCAAGTACTGTTGTACAAATAATGTGGATGCAGCTGCGTTCCAGAGCCTAATAGGCCTCCCGCTTGTCCCCTGGACCGGGGAACAGAACGAGTCCAAAACCTCTCCTTGGATGAGAATCACAGGAACCCTGAGTTCTGAACTCTGAAGTTGGGGACAGGAGGTAAAGAAACATTCTAGATGCATCGAAAGATGAATTTGCCTTGGCGTCATCTGAGTTCTGGTTGAAAAAGAGATGATCGCCCTAAAACGTAATCAAGAATTCTAGCAACCACCCCAACTGGCTCTAGAGAGTCAAGGGAATGAAGGGGCACTCAGCCAAGCTCCATGATGGCAGCTGAGTCCTAAACCCCAGGGTGTCTCTGAAAATCAGTCATGCGTTATAACTGGGATAATTATCAAGTTCTTCCATGAGGTGCACAGACAGGCTTCATCTTTTCCTGGGACCAGCACCCCTGAGGTATGTCCTCCTTTGGTTAATTCCACACCACTCATTTACCTTGTTGCTCAATCCAGAATGTCAGGACACACTGAATCAACTACAAAATCCTACTTCCCAAGCTCTCCAATGATCTGTCTCCTCTCTCTTCTTGCTGCCATTGGCTTAGTTCAGATATTGTAATTTTCTCTTGTTCTAGCTGGCCTTCATGATCTTCAAATTCAGGCATGATGCTGTTAGAGTCACCTCTTTAAGATCAGGAATTGATCCCAGCACTGCCCTGCATGTTCTGTGTGTCCCTTTCCAATGGATAAAGCCCAGCCCTTGGGAATGGCCTGCCATTTGCTTCCTAACTACGGCTTTGCCTTCCACTCTGGCCCCATTTCCATTCTTTCCAGCCTTACGCCAGTCTTTGGAGTTTTATGCATCATGGACTTTCACACCTCCTGGCTCCCTCAAGCTGTTCCCTCTACCTAGGATACTCTCTGTGTGTGGCCAACTCGAAAATGCCATTTAACTGTCCTTAGAAGGCTTTTCTTTTATTGCCATTCTCTTTGTCCTCTCCCTTGTCTCTGCCACCTTGCATTAATTACCCCCTCTATATTCCATATGTCCTCATTGTCTATCGAAGCATTTACCACGTTGTATCAGAAGCATTTATTTATGTCTGTCTCCTTTCCAAGACCATGAGATTCTGGAAGGCAGAGCCTGTTGCATTCATTTTTGTATCCTCATTCCCTAACACACCAGTACTGAGTACCGTGGAAGTTTTTGAAGTGCATGGAGCTGGAGGTTAGGCAGTTGTTAGCATTTGCATTCAAGTAGGCAGACTTGAGTCAAACCGTCATGTTCGGTTAGGTCATAAAATGAAATGATCCTAACTTAGTAGTTCTCAGTCTTGCTGCACTTTGCAATTGCCTGGAGATCTTAGAAAGTATTGAGGGGAAGTTGGTATCAGAGAGGAGGAACAGGTCGGTCTGGGAGCCTTCCTGCAAGGCCATCCTGGGTCCCATTTCCTGAGGCGCTGACCTAGTTGAGCTGGAGCGTGGTGGGACATCAGGATTTAAAACAGTTGCTAATGTGTGAAACTAATGTGTACTAAGTTTGAGAGCCACAGTCCTATGTGAACCCCCCATATAAAGCATAAATTGATATACTTGGTGTCTTTCTGACATGTTTCATAACTTCTTTCTCTTTCTACTCCTTCACTATCGACACCGAAGGCAGTTAGAGACTCAGTCCAAATATGGGAGAAGCTTTCAACCCTGGCCACACAGTATAACCATTACTCAGGAAACTTCAAAAATCCCGATGCCTGGAATCATAACCTAGAGCTTAAAGAACACATAGACTTCTCTACATCACTCTGGATGGCAGCCTCCACATGCCATCATCACTCTTGCGGGATGATGATATTTTGTCTCAGAGACATTGGGAGAGAAGAAAGGAGAGATACTGGAGAGCAGAAAGGGGATAAATCAGAAGGAGAAAAAATTACATATGACACTTCATGGGGATATTACCAATAACAGGTTTAGGTTTCATTCAGGGACACTAAAATAGGTGATTGGAAATTGCTTTCACCTCACGTTTCTTAGCTACCGATACTTGGATTTGGTAATACTTGTCATGATGTGAAGGGACAACCGAGACTTGCTACTCTGTGCAGACATAAAAATCCTCATCCATTAGGGAATCTGGTTGAGGAAGGGGAACCAACAGAAGGATCCCTCCTTTCATACTTGGATAGGATACTCAGGTGGCAGCCTGGCACCAGTGGTTCATTGATGAAGTCAAAGCAGCGATGCTTTATTCCCTGTTAGCCTGTCCCACGGAACTCTTGATCGTTTCCCTTGAAGTAGGAGAAACAAACGCTGCCCTTTATACCTTCCTCTGAGAGAGAGAGAGAGAGAGAGAGAGACGAGATGAAGCTGCTTTCAATGTCCTCTTTGTAGATATGGCTTATGTCCACCCCTCTCCACCCTTAATTCATTGCACACTTCAAAACAGCAAATGAGACAGAGACGCTGACTTCTAAAGTACAAATTTCAAAGAAGTGGTGCATAGGGTACAGAGTGTTGTTTATCGAAACAGTAGATATAACAAGACAAAAAGCAGATATAAGTATTCCTCTGAAGTTTGTATTTTCACCAGGCTCAGTTGTGGGTAGGCATGGTGAGTACGTATGTAGCCTTTACAATTATGAACGGTTGTTGTGACATATGCTTTTTCAGGTGGAACCTATCGCTCTAAGTTTAAGAAGGTCAATGGTTTCTATTCCCTGATGGCTTTGAAAGTGTCTAGGACTCTGTCATTTTCAAGTCAAATGTTTACTTTGCTGACAGTGCAATGAAGTGTTTCCATTCTCTTACATCTAGTAGATGCTTTCTATGGTCAAGTCCTAAGGGTGCCCTTACTAAACTTGAATGGGTGCTATCTTTTATACTTATGCTTGCTTTTTATCATATTTAAACATTGTGGTAGGTCATTTCTGAGATGGTCTTTAATGATGCCTGTCTCCTGGTATTCACTGCCTTGTATAATCTCCTCTCCTTGAGTAACTTGCTTCTAATGAATACAGTATCTCAGTCTTGAGGGGATGCTGTTTCTGTGATTAGATTACAAGAGGCTGTGACCTCTATCTTGGTAGCAGACACTCTCTCTTGCAGGCTTGTTGCAAAAGTTGCCACGTTTGGGAAGCCCACAGGGTGAGGATCCAAGGTCGGCCTCCAGTCAATAGCAAGCTAGAAACTGAGCCCCTTGGTTCAACAGCCCAAAAAGGAATTCAGAGCTGCCAGCTACCACATACGTGAGCTGAGAAGCAGATTCTTCCCCAATTAAGCTTTCAGATGAGACCCCAACTTTAGCTGGCTTCTTGATTGCAACCTTGTGAATGACCCTGAATTAGAGAACCCTAGTTAAGCTGCCCAGATTCCTGACCCACAGAAATTATGGGATAATGTGTGTTGTTTTAAGTGGCTAAATTTGTTACCTAGCAGCAGATAACTGATACAAACACTATTTGAAACATTCTTTTTTCCCTCTCTCCTTTTTAAAAAAAAATTTTGAGTATAGCTGACACACAATGTTACATTAGTTTCAGGTGTACAACTTAGTAATTTGACAAATTTGTGTCATATACAGTTCTTCCATTGTTATCGATGTTTGGGGTCATCTTACCTCTATGAAAACAGTATACAATTCTAGAAAAGAGAGATGGTTTCTTATATGCCTTGGTATCCTCCTTAAAGTATTTAGTGAAGGATTTTGCATAGAGTAAATGCCCATTAAGTACTTATTAAATGAATGAAAAAAGGTATGTTTGTTCCTGATATTTTCAGAAAGGAACTTGGATTCACGCCTTCTGATATTTGGCATCTGTGATTCTGCCATGTCTTGTAGTTAAGCGAGTCATGCTTATTTCTTCTCAGTTAATAAAGAAAAATGGATTCCCCCCCCAAAACATTACAATTATTTTTTCTAGGAATTTGGAGAATAAGCAGTCTTATATTTTGCAGGTTTAATGAAGAGCCAAATTGGATGTACTTTAGAAAATGGGGTAAAATATATTTGGACAACAAATTCTGGATCCTGATTATTTTCTGTCTGCCTCTGCTCACATTTTTCCTACTATTCACTGTAAATGGTTATCATTTAGCTAGTCATGTAAGAAGAAGATGTATTTGTAGCATGATGAATCTTTAACTCCACCAATAGTAGAAGAATGTTGTAGTCATTTTTGGCTTGTTGACATCTTTTTTTTTTTAATTTTTAAATGTTTTCAAATTTATTTTTGAGAGAGAGAGAGAGACAGAGAGAGACAGAGCATGAGTGGGGGAGGGGCAGAGAAAGAGGAGGACACACAGAAACCAAAGCAGGCTCTAGGCTCTGAGCTGTCAGCACAGAGCCCAGCGGGAGGGGGGGGGCTTGAACTCATGAACCGTGAGATCATGACCTGAGCCGAAGTCCGACGCTTAAGCGACTGAGCCACCCAAGCACCCCTTGTTGACATCTTTGTTAAGAAAGTCATGCATCAATCATTTACCACTATAATCTAATCAACAAGAAAAATCAAGAAAATATCAATATAAAATGAACAAGTCATATTATAATTAATAGTTTGCTTTTCCCCCTCATCCCTCAGCCTTTCAGTGCATCTATTTTATTTTATTTTACTTTATTTTATTCTTAAAAAAATTTTTTTTAATGTTTACTTACCTTTGAGAGAGATAGAGAGACACAGTGCCAGCAAGGGAGGGGCAGAGAGAGAGGGAGACAGAATTCGAAGCAGGCTCCAGGCTCTGAGCTGTCAGACCCAATGCGGGGCTCAAACTCACTAGCTAGGAGATCATGACCTGCGTGGAAGTCAGACGCCTAAACGCCTAAAGACTGAGCCACTCAGGCGCTCCTCAGTGCATCTATTTTAGATACAGAGGACCAGGAAGGGCAGATTAAAGGTAGTTTTCCCATTGTTGTCTAGAGGAAGTGATACTTGCCTTTATCTTTCCTTTCTTTACAGTGCAAGATGCTTTCACAAGATAACACTACTTCCCTGAATAGCTTCCCCATTCTTGCTCCATTGTAGTAGCATTTTGGGTTTGGACTTCCAAGTTTATAGCTGCTTGTGTTCTCACTCTGGCAGAAAGACATCCTCTCCCTCGGGCACCTTACTGTGTAACTCACTGCTTTGAACTACAGCCATATGGGTGTGTGATCAATCTGTCCTCCTCAAGAAATGCAACCACGGCAGGCAAGGGAATCCATCTGGATCCTCTGTGGCTCTCTGAGAGATGGGGGAGAGCCTGTTAAGATTGAACAGGCAGTAATTCCTTCCAGGTGTAGTCAGAGACCCCTCTTTAGTCTAGATAGCTCAAGACAAAGCATCCTAAACCTAGGTCTCTGGCCACATTCTTTCCTGGTGGGTAAATGGGGATAAAGTTAATGGTAGTTCCAACCCCCACAAGAGTTATTTCCAATTCCAAACTATGTGCTGCCTTTAAGTCTGGTACAGGAACTACATGGACGAACTACATGGAAAAACTTCTGAATTTCAGCAAGTCAGTTGGCAAATTCTTTTGTGAATTTGAAGGAACATGTAGGTTAGATGATCCTGTGTTTAGACAGTATTGACGTGACCACTAGTTTCTGGAGATTACAGATGTAACGATGATTGTCAACCTGCAGGATGTTTGAAGAGGGTCTCTCTTTAACCTGTACTGTTCAATATTATCAGTGACTTGGATGAGATCATTCAGGGCACACTGATCACCTTGGTTGATTATGGGAAGCAGGATGAGTTAGGCAAATAAGCTGAAAGACAGAATAAAAATCCAGAAACAGTGGGTGAAATCTAACAAGATAAACTTCAATAGGGACAAATGTAAAGTCCCTCAATTGGGTACACCACACACACACACACACACACACACACACACACACACACACACTTCTTTCTCCTGGATGAGAAAGGGTTATGTTCTGAAGCCTGGACTTGAGGGTAGTATTCAGGTATGGGGGATCAGGGTGTAGAGGACGGGGTGGCAATCTTGGGGTGATGCTGAATCAAAAGCCAGCCAGGCGAATCAACAGAGTGACCCAAAGAGGTTAGCTCGGAGGGAGGGGGCGTCTGGCTACCAAGCCAGTGGGATGGAGGGTTGTGACAGAAAAGTCTTGAAGAAGATGGGAGATGGAGCTTATAGGCAGAGCCTGGGGCGGTTCCTGTGCTCTTGGTTGCTTTGCTGTTTTTCTCCATTGCAGTGGCTTTAGGCATGGGTGGGGAAGGAACAGTTAAAGGCACCAGCCAGGTGTGGACAAGCATAAATACAAAAAGGGGGAACTTGGTCTGGGAGAAGCACGTAGGTAAAAAGGCTCAGGGATCCCTGTTGAAAGCATGATGTGAGTGAAGATTAAAGTGTGGTTGCCAAGAGAGCTCACTTGATCTCTGGCTGCATTGATAAATGTCAATTATATTTACCACGACACTTGGTCTGTTATCTCCTAGTGTACTGGTCCAGTAGTGGGTAACATGCCTTAACAAGGATCATCAACACACCAAAAGGTAGCTAGAAGAGAGGTTTCATTCATTCGTTTATTCACCAAATATTTTTGAACACCTACAAAGTGAAGGTACTTTTCTAGACGCTGGGGATTTAGCCGCAAACAAGACAGACAAGGTCTTGGCTCCCATTAGCCTTCATTGTAGTGGGGAGGGAGGAGCAGTGAAGCAGTGCACAGATAAATAATTATATATAGAAATAAGTCTCATGGAAAACAAAATGGGATGATGTGCTGGGAAGTGACTTAATAAGCAAAAGGAGGGAGTTAACTTATATAGGGTGGTCAGGGAAAGCCTCCCTGAAGAGCTCACATCTAAATGATGAGTAAGACTCAAGCATAGGAAGATCCAGGAATCGAATTCCTGGAAGGAGCGGCTAATACAAAGGTGCTGAGGTACGAAAAAGCTTGGAGCATAGAACGAGGGACAGAAATCTGGGAAACAGTGAGCAAGGAAGAAAGTGGTATGAAGGGAGGTCAAAAAGGCAGGAGGGGTTGGTGGTAGTAAGCGGATGCAGGCTGGTCCCATTTGTTTGATGGTATGAAACGATTGTGTTTACAGCACTTACTACCTACCAGGCAAGATTCTAAGTGCTTTACAAATAGTTAAAAATGCTTTCACAAACCATGATTTCATTTGTAACATTGAAAAGTCATACTAAGTAGGAGTTTTATACGTAGTGACCTTATAGACCTTGACTGTGAAATACGGAGAGAATAAATGAGTTGCTCAAGAACCATATCCTGCGATATGTTCAACCTGCAGAAACTATACCTTAGAGATGGGCATCGCGGCCAGGTTTGCATATTTCATGGACTCTGCTCAGTAATCCATAATCCTTGACCGGCGACCCTGTAAGTCCCCTCTTCATGCTGAGTCGTGTCTAATCCTTGGCAAACTGATCTTTTTTACTTTGTGTTATTCTTTTCTTTCATCAAAATCTCAGGGTACTCGAAGAGTGGCTCCAGTTCATGGTTATTTATTTATTTATTGAAAGAGAGGGAGGGAGGGGCAGAGCGAGAGAGAGGATCTCAAGCAGGCTCCAGGCCCAGCATGGAGCCTGGTGACCCCAGGATCATGATCTGAGCTGAAATCAAGAGTTGGATACTTAACTGACTGAGCCACCCAGGCGCTCAGGTTTTTGTCTTTACATGAGGGAAGAAGGAGTGCATCATCAGCATATGCGAGCCTGATGCCTGCTCTCATTTATTTATTCGGTTAACAAATATTTAATTGAGTATTTCTCCCGGCAAGACACTGTGCTTGGTGCTGGGTGTAGACAGGTCAATGAGACAGGTACAGTTCCTGTCCTTACGCAGCTTATGCTCAGTGAAAGAGACAGATGATAAACAATAAAAACAAATACCTATGTAATTTCAAGTTTTATTAAATGCTAAGGAAGTGATAACATATATTTTTGTTATTTAGAAAATGTTTATTTATTTATTTATTTATTTGAGAGAGAGAGAGAGAGAGAGACAGAGACAGAGACAGAGACAGAGACAGAATCCTAAGCAGGCTCTTTACTGTCAGCACACAGCCCAACATGGGGCTTGAACCTACAAACTGTGAGATCATGACCTGTGCCAAAATCAAGAGTTGGATGCTCAACTGATTGACAGGTGCCCCTATTTTCAATATTTTTGATGGATTGTAATTTATACTGAAATTTAGCAGCTCAAACAACCGTTGTCATTTACTTTGCTCACAAATCTGCCACTTGGGGAGGGCTCAGTGGGAAACGCTTATCTCTGCTCCACACAGCACCAGCTGAGGTGGCTTGAGAAGGGTGGAAAGATCCACTTCCAAGGTGACTGACACATATTTGTTACTGGTTACCAATTGGGAGCTCAGCTGGGGTTGTGGCTGAGGGCTTCATTTCCTCTCTGCTTCAGCCTCTCTACGGGACTGCTTGGGCGTCCTCACAGCATGGTGGCAAGGTTCCGAGAAACTGCCAGTCTTTTCAAGCCCTGGGTCCAGGACCCAGTATCCTACACCATTGGTCAAGCAGGCAAGTCCACCTATATTCAAGGGAATCTAGGGCAAGAATGGTCTTAAACCCCAACTGTGGCCACCTTTGATCTATCACAGTCTGTCAATTCATAAGTTTCTATTTTTGCATCCAGTGCCTTAGAGAGGGGTTTATTTGTTTTGTGTGTGTGTGTGTGTGTGTGTGCTTGCCTGCAAATTTTTCCTACAATTAGGAAGTGTTGACATTGGTTTATAGGTGATGGCTTGGGTGTGAGTTTATGGTCTGACACATGAGGATTATGAACAGATTATCGTGCTTCTCCCTTGATTATTTTCTTTAAAAACAATATGTATTAAATAAATAAGAATAAAAGAGCAAGACATCAAATACAAATGTCTTTGGAAAATTAAATATGGATTCTTACATTTAAAAGTTTTAAAAAACAGTAGTCCCTTAACTGACCCTTGTTCTGTCATGAGGTTCTGAATCTTATGGGGTTTTTTATATGTCTTACAATATCATAATCATGCTTCATGTTCAGAGTCCTTCACCGTGTTTATTGGACTATCAGTGGTTGTCAGATGCATATTAAGAAAAAGTATGCTTAGTTTGCTTGGTGGTTAGCTAATGAACAGACTTCTTTTTTGGCTGACTCTCTCCCATTTCAGTTAGCCTCCCCCTGCTGGGTGAAGGTGGAAACACCTGGTTTGAATTCCATCTCTTTCACTTTCTGTGGATCACTGGTAACTTAACCTTTCTGGAATTCAGTTTCTATAACCAGGAAACAGAGGTAGCAATACTAACATGAAAGGTGTTTTGGAGGAATTCGTAGGCTACCTTCAGTGAATCATCTGGGCACAGAGTTAAGTATTCAATAAATGTTAGTTTCCTTTCTCTTCTCCGGGCTCACCCCCATTTTTGTCTTTCTTGCCTTGAGGCTAAGTTGTGGAGAGAGCAATAGCATATTTTTAACAGTCCTCCAGGCGTCACTATCTCCCCTTAATCCCTGACTAACTTTGAAAGCTTTGGTGCTAAAACATGGTATTGCTGATTAAAAAAAAAAAAAAGACACCCACGCCTGTATGCTCACACACATCATGTTATTTCTGTTTGCTCACTTAGCAGTGGAACTCAAAATCTAGCTCATTGAAAAATGTATCTCTAAATCCTGTGACAATAAAAACTAACTTCAAACAAATTTGAACAGAAGCAGCGGATTTTGAAACACAGATTGTTTTCGTCCACAGCAGCAAACGTTCCCTTTATTTTCTTCTTTTCACTAGTGGCCTCATCCTTTTCAACCTTGCTTTCAACGCCGCCCAAGGGAAGGCATCAGAAGCAGGGAGGGGCAGCCCCCTCCACGGTTCAAACTCTGACCCCTGCAGACCCTTCCCACATATACTTCAGAGCAGCCTAGTTTATCCCTTCCGGAAGGTTTGTTTATTCCTTGGACAGATTCTATTTGCAACTGGCAGATCAGAAGAGAGGAGAGGAAGGAATTACCGCGGATGGCTGGAGCGGAGAACTCATGAAGGGAAGGCTCCGGGGCTTTGCCAATGGGGCATCTGGCCGGAAAATCTGTGGATGAATCAGCACAAGTGGCTGCTTGCTGTTACAGAAATGACCAAAATTGCATATTCTAGTGTTCATTGCTGATGGTATCTTGGTAAGAGTGAAGGATTGCCGTGGAAGAATGCTCACTTATTGGTGGGTGAGATGTAGGAGTCTTGAGACATTGCACTGAGCCTTTTGAAAGCACGAGGCCAGTCTCCAAACATCTTTTAAAGTCAGCATCCAGACTTTCAAATCTTAGGCTATCTCTGTGTGCTATTATAAATTGATGCCATTATAAAGATGTTAATACCCATCTTTTCTCCTGGAATCATGAAAAGGACTAGCTTTAATATGGAATTGGATATTAAAAGCAGTTTCTTATCCATGTGTCCTAAAGCAACCAGTGACATCCATGATTAATTAGTGCAAGGGTGATTCCTGGAATGCTAATTGTCATTCCATGGTACAAAAATCACAACTGGGGTTTTTCTTCCTTCCTTTCCCTTCCCTTCCCTTCCCTCCCCTTACTCTTTCTTTCTTTCTTTCTTTCTTTCTTTCTTTCTTTCTTTCTTTCTTTCTTTCATGACTTTCTATATCCAAATCTAAATATCATTTGCTTTAGATGATTAACATAAGTATCCTTGGTAATTAAAGCTGCCAAATATTTTGTATTTTTGTTTAGCCAAATGGCAATTCAAAGTCATATTTAGGGGCTCCTGGGTAGCTCAGTCGCTTAAGTATCTGACTTTGGCCCAGGGCATGATCTCGCGGTTTGTAGGTTCAAGTCCCGGGTCAGGCTCTGTGCTGACAATTCAGAGCCTGGAGCCTGCTTCAGTTTCTGTGTCTTCCTCTCTCTCTGCCCCTTCCCCACTCATGCTCTGTGTGTGTGTGTGTGTGTGTGTGTGTGTGTGTGTGTGTCTGTCTGTCTGTCTGTCTCTCAAAAATAAACATTAAAAATATTAAAAAAAATAAGTCACATTCAAAGGGTGCAAATGCATATAAATACTTCACCACTACAGGCATCATAATTCCTGATGACAGTTTTTGTTTACAGACATCTTTGTGGTCAAAAGACTTCTTGCTCTTTTTAGTACTCTGTGAATACTAAGCTTTTAAAAAATTATTGTGGTAAAGATACATGACAAAATTTACCATTTTGATCATTTTAAGCACACAGTTCTGTGGCATTAAGCACAGTCACAGTGTTGTGCTGTGACATAACCACCAACCATCCACAGAACTCTTTCATCTTTCCCAACTGAAATTCTGTACCTCTTAAACTCTAATTTCTTATTCCCTCCTCCTCCCCCTGACCCTCTCCCCTGCCCACCACCCCTACCCCCAGCCACCATTCTACTTTTTGTCCATGAATTTGATTAGATACCTTATATAAGTGGAATTATATTACCTTTGTCCTTTTGTGATTGGCTTAGCTCACTTAGCATAATGTCCTCAAGCTTCATCCACGTCGTAGCAGGCGTCAATTTTTTTTCTTTTTAGGACTATTGTATATATACACCCCCTTTGTGTATCCATTCATCTGTTGATGGACATTCAGGTTGCTTCCACCTCTTGGCTATTTTTTTTTTTTTTAAGTTTTATTTATTTAAGTAATCTCTTTACCCCACTTGGGGCTCGAACTTACAACTCTGAGATCAAGAGTGACATGTTCTTCCGAATGAGCCAGCCGGCTTCCTCTCTACCTTTGGGCTATTGTGACTAATGCTGCTATGAGTATGGACATACATTTTTTACACTGATGTGTACTATTATTAGGTACTTGCGCACGTAACTCTCAGGTTAGTTCTTTTCATGGAAGAGTTAATGCTGGCCGCCCTCCCGTGGTGATGTAATTTTGTGTCTTGTTATGTGAATTATTTCCTGCTTACGGGGACTGGTGTCCAGTGACACCCGTGAATGTTGCAACTCCATCTCTGTCCTACTCACTTTTATTTAGGGAAATGTTTGGAAAGGATCCCTACTGCTTAAAATTAAAGCTTGGAAACTGCCTACTTGGGTTGGAGTCACCCAAAAAAGAAAAATGTGAAAAATGAGACCAACTTCAAAGGAGCTGCAGTGCTGCTCGAGTCAGGCACATCCCGGAAATGCTGCTTCCGCCACCCCGTGCCAGGCTACGCGCCGCCATTCGAACTGGTATCGAACATTCCCATGGTTTCGAAGAAAAAGGCCCTGGTTGCATTGACTTTATGACTCAGAGCACATATGGCAGCCCCAGTGCTGTTATAAAGGATTCAGACATCCCAGAATCGAGTTAAAAAAACCCCAAATCTCAAGACCAGGGTTCCTTTGAGGTATTCGGTCACGGGCACCAGTGTGTGTAGATGCCTCGCTGTTCTGAAGAAGCAACGATATCTGCCCTTCTTCATTCAGCTAAACCTCCTGAGTAGAGTGAGCCTTCTCTCCTCCTGCTGGTACGACCTGGGAAATATTTCTAGCATTTGGAGAAGAAGCCAGGTTATCCGTCTTTTGACCGTGGTGGGGCCTGTGGGGTCATCTTTTTATTTACTGTGTATTTGCTTTTGACCTTCAGTAGGGTCCTAGTGACACAGCTGAAACAAAGACAAGGAACTAAAACAAACAGCGGCAGAACAAAACGAAAGACTTTAATCATTTCCAGGTGTGACCACGCCAACGGTAACACGGCCCTTTGCTCGTATGGGGATGTTACGTGAGGAACTGAGTTCTACATACCTTATGCAGTCATCTGTCACATGTTGTAACACACATGATATATCACATGTTACAACACAGCAAGCATCAGACACGCACTGTGCTTTTCCCCTAAGCCCCTCTTCCATTTCCACCTTGGCGGCCTAAGGAACAGGCAGTGTGAACACAGGGCTGGTAGGAGGGCCCGGGAGTCCTTAGGCAGCCCAGCTGTGGGAACAAAGAGCAGTTTGGGGTGGAGGGGGCCTGGAGGAATTAGTGCCTGGCACATCGGAGTCCCTCAATATACGGTTATAAGAATAAAGTAGTGGAGGAGAAGCATCCTTGTGACCAGAGACACAAACCAGCAATCGATATCTATTATTAATTCCACTTCGCAGATGGAGAGACTGAGTTACGGAGAGATTAATTGATTTACATGGGCTCAGCCAGCTAGCTACTTAATGTCAGGAACAAGACCAGACTTTATGTTTCCAGGCTCAGAGCCGAAAGTGTTTGTACTAGATTTATGCACTTGCTGACCCGTTCCTGCTGATGGCCACTTTGATAAATCATCTCAATTAGAAGCAGATGTTATCATGGTATACACAGAGGCATGTCTTCCTGAGGTTCCAAAACAGTGAGGGCACTCTTTTACGGTTTCCTGTCTGTGTACAGGGTCTGTGTTTGTACAACCCTCACAAACAAACAAATAAACAGGCCCTAACAGCAGCAACAAACAGCAACGCAACTAGCTGTGGTCGTATTGCAGTTTTCAGAAGAACTTTAGTATTAAGTCACATGTATTTCCCTAGAGATCGTGGTCAGCTTTGCCTGGAAAATGAACAGTAAATCTAAGAGCTTGGTTGTATAGAGTAATTGGAAATCACTCACACAGCAATGGAAGTTTCTGGGAATCTTGATCTGGAAAACAGTAATTATAACAATCCTTCCTTCCTTTACGACATCTGGTAATAACATCGCGTTCTGGGAATCTTCATTTGCATGTGGAGATTTTCTTAAATCATTTCTTTTTCATTAGTATTCATATGGCTTTTATTTTCTTGTAATAATTTCCTTTTTTGATTATAAACTTAACGTACGTAAATTTCGTAAGAATTTGGGGAAGATGCGTAAAGGTATAAAGATAAAATAACATCACTTATAATTCATTACGCAGAGGTAACCCCTGTTTTTTTTTTAATTTTTAATTTTATTTATTTTGAGAGAGAGAGAGAGAGAGCATGCGAGCAGGGTAGGGGGAGAGAGAGGGAGGAGAGAGAGAGAATCCCAAGCAGGCTCCGTGTTGTCAGTGCACTCACGAACTGTGAGATTGTGACCTGAGCAGAAATCAAGAGTTAGATGCTTAACCAACTCAGCCACCCAGGTGCCCACTCAGAGATAACCATCCGTTAACATTCTGGAATATATACCCTTCTACACTTTCATATATACATACACATACATTTTGTTGTGCAACTTGCTTTTGCTTTTCACTTAAAGATATATTGTGAGAATTTCTCCATGCAATTAAATATTCTTCTAAAACACAGTTGTTGTTGTTGTTGTTTTTAAGGTGGTGAGGTTTTCTACCATATTGATGTACCATATTTGCTTGACCTTTTCCTTATGGTGAGATTTTAACCAAATTCTGACTTTTATTGCTCATATGCAAATGGAAAATACAGAATCTATTTTTATATATGTAGACTTTCTTTTGGAAATACATTTATTTTGAACAGTGAAGTATCTGGTCATCATTTTGAGCAACTCTTTCCTCCTGGGAGCCTGGAAGTAGAACAGAAATGAGAAAAGAAACAAGATAATGATCGGAGTCGGGGCAAGTTAATGTTAATCGAGCTATCAAAGCTCTTCCTTCCTTCCTCCTTCTCTCCCTCCCTCCTTCCTTTTCTCTCTCTCTCCCTTGCTTTAATGATTGCTTACTATGTGTCAGGCATAGTGAAGCATGCAATAACAAGAAGCAGTTCTGGTCTCTTCTCCAATCAAGGCAGAGGGTGGGGGCTGAGATGTGTGAAGTGGATCATGGGAGGACAATGGAGACACTGGTTACCTGAGATTGTTATTAGCCTTGCAGAAAAGGCGCGAAACAGGCAATTGCTGACCTTCAGGGATTTGAGGACACTATTTAAAGGGGCATGTGTGCATGTGTGTGAGTGTATGTGTGTGGTGTGCATGCATTTTAATGGTGGCCAAGGGCACAGGGTGGAGAGAGGGGGTCGGATGAGTTGTGTGCCCTCCACCTGGGAGAGCTTCGGTGCTTCAATTCTCATCCCTGAAAATAATAATAACATGACATTCCCACCTTGCAGACCCTGGAGTTTCTTAAAAGTCACAAGGAAGTTTATTCTTGGCCCTGGATACTGCATAATGTTGTACGCTTTTGCCTCGTTTGTACATATATGTCAATCAAATTGCAAAATCTTAGTAGCAGACAAGTCAATAATAGAAAAGAAGGGGGATTGCCACCAGCTGTCTTCTGGTCTCCTGTTTTTGTTCTCAGACCAGATTCTCTCCTCTTCTGACCACGCTTCCTCTTGGGATGGATGTGGCTGGTGTCTAGACAAAACTACATCATGTCCTGTCATGACTGTGTCTCTGGGGTCACAGGGACAGATTGGGTCTCAGGGTGTTGTCTGGTCAGGCAGGCTGCACCTGCTGTTGCGGTCTGGTCTTGGTGTCCCAATTGGAAGGCAGTTCTTCTATACTACTGACCTCTCCCTCACCTCCACACCCCCTCCCCAGGATCCCGCCAGAATCAGACAAGCTTTCTGCTAGCCTGCCATTATCCTTAACCACAATGGGGACTTCTCTCTTGACTTTTTACTCCTAAGATCTCACCAAGGGCCCATTCAATAATGGGGCAACTGATTATCTGGTATAGGGTGACAGGGCTTAGTTAAACTTGGGAGACAGAAACATTTTTGTGGTCATGTCTTGAAGTACCCAGTATAATGTCATCTTTGATTTGAGTGATCAAAACAAACACTCCGCCTAAATGAAGAACTTGGTATCTAAATGTAAACAAATTTAGTCGATGAAGGCAGATAACTGGATTCTTTGATCAAATTTCCCATAAGCCAGTAAAACAAATCATTTGAGACAGGGCTATATACACCTTAATAGAACACTATTATAATAGAAAGCTTTATAGAACAGAAAACTTTATGAATCTGAAAGTGGCTTAAAATAATGCTTTTCTAAAATTATGACTTTGAGGGGCTCCTGGGTGGGTGGCTCAGTCGGTTAAGTGTCCGACTTCGGCCCAGGTCATGATCTCATGGTTCGCCATTTCGAGCCCCACGTCGGGCTTTGTGCTGACAGCTCAGAGCCTGGAGCTTGCTTTGGGCTCTGTGTCTCCCTCGCTCTCTGCTCCTCCCCTGCTTGTGCTCTGTCTCTCTGTATCTTAAAAATAAATAAACATTAAAAAGTATTTAAAATTATGACTTTGAGCAGTTAGAATGTGCCATATACTGTGAGCTAAACTTAAAATTTCTCTTTAATATTTGAAAAACTGGGGCTTAGAGAAGTTAAGTAACTTGTCCAAGGTTACACAACCCATAAGTTCACAAGATAAAACTTGAACTCTAAAACCCTCCCTGTTAACTAATTTGCATCTTCTAAAGACTACTGTCTTTCCCACATCGATACATCATGTTATTTTATGGAATTCTCATCTTAACCCTTTGAGATGTTGTTCTTCTTTTACTCGTAGGGAAACTGAGGTCCCAAGAGAGCAAGAGAATTGCTGAAGGTACATGGTTATTATATGGCAGATCAAGAATCTAACCAGAAGTCTGTGTAACTAAGAGTCCATGAAATCTCAGTGCACCATAATTTCTTCTGGAGGCTGTATGGTTTGAAATATTTTTGGTTTCTCAAAACAGGCCTGCTTGTACCTCCATTAGTTTCTCAGACTTGAAGAATTACTAGACGTGGAAATAAGTTAGGTTTGGATCGGGAGGAAAGAAAGCAACCAAGAAAAATCTTGGCAGAGACAGAGAGAGGGGAATTTTTTTTTTCTTTAGCCCAATTTTCAAATTGCTTTTGAATCACTTTTTTCTTTCAATCAGATTCAGAGCATGCTCCATTTATTTTCAAACCTGGCTGGTAAAATTTTGTCACAGTAATTCACATTTTCACAATCTTCACTGAAGATCACCAAATGCGTGTGCACAGTGTTCTGAATAGCAGGCAAACCAGCCTGGAGTTCTCTCCCTGGGGAGAGTGGGAGGTGGTGGGTGCTGTTCTCCTGAAGGACAGAAAAACGGAGCCACAGGAGCTCTGACACAGGAGAAGATCCAGAAAAGTAGGACACCCTGGAGGGGATTTGGCATATAACGAGGTTGAGTTAGATCCCAAATGAAGCAAAATCAAAGCAGCCTGGCCTCACACTGGAGATAGGAGTCTGCTTGGAGTTGACAAAACCCAAGCTATGGAGGGGCTTAATGACAGGAAGGGAAATGAAGACATTCCTCAGCTCTCCACCGTTCTTTTCCCCAGACCCAAAGACACTCTATCGAATTTCACACAAGGTGGAAAGAACACATATGCTGCCTGCAGATGCCTCTGTCCACAGGTCATTTTGGCCCTGCCTGAAGTCCACACTTTAAATGCATCCTCAAAGGAAATCCTAAAGGAAGTGTCTCCCCTGCCAAAATACATATGCGTGTAGAGCATGTAGACGTGCATTCCGGAGACAAGGAAGCCTTGAAGGAGAAGTTTTATTCAGAGTGCCCAAAAAGCTCCTGGCCCTGAGACCTGAGAGAGAGGATCTGCGTGTGTGAGCAAAGTCCTTGCCAACTGGTTGCTGTGGGGAACAGAAAATGCTTCCTGGCCCAGAGTAGAATCTTTCGGCCAGCTCAGGCAGGGTTGGCCAAGGTTTTATATGGGAGTTTGCATTCTTCAGGCAGGCAAAGTAGTTGGCATCGAAGCAACAAAAGCATTCCCTGGTGGGAAGCTACATCTTTTACTTTTCTGATGTATGCCTTTCTATGTCCAGGTTGCCCCAATTTTTATTAGCCAAGGCAATTCTATGAACACAGGCAAACAAACAAAAGAACAGTAACACCGAGGAAACACGTTAGCATATAAAACACACGCACATGTGCACACGCATGCACACTTACCCACCTTGGGACCACACTCTCAACAATTAATATCTTAAAAGAAAAATTTTTTTAACGTTTATTTATTATTGAGAGACAGAGAGACACAGAGCATGAGCAGGGGAGTGGCCGAGAGATGGAGACACAGAATCTGAAGCAGGCTCAGGGCTCTGAGCTGTCAGCACAGAGCCTGACGTGGGGCTCGAACCCACAAACCGCGAGATCATGACCTGAGCCGAAGTCGGACACTTAACTGACTGAGCCACCCAGGTGCCCCAACAACTAATATCTTAATAACTTCTTTTTTAAAAAATATTTATTTACTTTTGAGAGAGAGAGAGGGAGACACAGAATCTGAAACAGTCTCTAAGCTCTGAGCTGTCAGCACAGAGCAGGTCGCGGGGCTGGAACCCACAAACTGTGAGATTGTGACCTGAGCTGAAGTCGGGGGCTTAACCGACTGATCCACCCAGACACCCCTATCTTTTTTTTTAATGTTTATTTATTTTTGAGACAGAGAGAGACAGAGCATGAATGGGGGAGGGTCAGAGAGAGAGGGAGACACACAATCCGAAGCAGGCTCCAGGCTCTGAGCTGTCAGCACAGAGCCCGACGTGGGGCTCGAACTCACGGACCGTGAGATCATGACCTGAGCCGAAGTCGAACGCTCAACCGACTGAGCCACCCAGGCACCCCAGACACCCCTATCTTAATAACTTTTTGAGATGGCCCTTGCATTCAGGACTATTTCATCCTTCGACTAACCACGTTTTAAAATTACTGTCTTTTTAAAAAAGACTGACTGACTGTCAGCCTGGGAAGCACCCAGGGCCTCATGTTTAGAGATTTGGACTTAACTGCTCTGGAGCAGGTCTGGGGCTTGGGTGTTCTTTGCCGGCTCCCAGCATGGCTCTGGGAACCCATGGGTCATGGATTCCCAAGCAGGGCTGGGAACCCCTGACATCTGCGGAGAAGCACTACAGATGGTTCCTCACTGGCTTCAAGGATTGTGCCTGCTATACCCAGAGAAGATGATGAGAGCAGAACTCTGAGTTGAAGCCAGATTTTAATGTGCTATTAATATGGCATTTCAAGTCAATTCTTATGTATTTCACTGCAATGCCTTTTAGATACAGGATATACTTTTGACCTATTGATTTTGGGGAGCGCGTCTCCAGAAGGCTTACAATGTTCCCACAGTTCTATGTGACCACATGGTAATCTTTGGGCTTACCAGACTACACCAGCCTCAGCTGTAACATCCACAGAGACTCCTGTCAGGAGACACATATCTGAGACAACACCCTGGCATCTTTTCATTCACCTGTAAAATGAGGAAAAAGACAAATATAATCAATGTTCAGATAGATTTCACACTCCATCTGAGAGTATGAATTAGTATTAATTAGCCTTTTTAAGTCGGTTAGGTGTGCGACTTGAGCTCAGGTCATGATCTCACAGTTTGCGAGTTCGAGCCCCGCGTTGGGTTCTGTGCTGACAGTTCAGAGCCTGGAGCCTGCCTCGGATTCTGTGTCCCTCTCTCTCTCTGTTCCTCCCCTGCTTACGCTCTGTCTCTCAAAAATAAATAAACATTAAAAAAATGTTTTTAAAAGAACTTAAGTTACCATAATTATATTGTGCTTCCCGGTTTTTAGCTGAGAAAGTGAAAGTATGTGGGTGACTTGGTCAGATCTGTCCAGTTATGATTGGACTACAGTGAGTCCATGTCCCTCATATACTGTGGCTTTCCATTGAAGCCTCAGGAGAAATGATTTTTGTTGTAAAGGACTGAGAAAACCCAAATGTTTTTAGATCTGAGTGTATTATTGCTGGCTCATTTGTGATATCCCAGGAGTCTGAAGCTATGTTGCATCATATAGTAGAATCCCACGTTTAAAAAGTATATATGCTGAAATATGTAATATATGTTACATAAAACACAATAAAGATATTCATAATTGCCTTTCATAGGGTTAGTTACAAGATGATAAATTTAATATATTATCTGGATCCTCTGAAAGTCTTACACATTTGAGAAAAAACAATACACATTTCTCCCAAGACATCCTAAAAAATATCTGTAGTACACTTTGGACATTTTAACCTAGGTAAGCAGCACTTAAATTGATCTTAAAATTATTTTCTTATTTTCTTATTTTCGGCTATTCACAGTTCAAAATTCAAAAAGAGCAAATGATTAGCAGTGAAAGAGCCTTCCTTCCAGCTACCCAGTCCCCCTGCTTTGATTCAAACGGTGCTACCAGCATCTTGCGTAGAGAATTTTTATTTATGTTATATTTCAGTAGAATTGGAGGAATAAGTAGATTATTCATTCAGAAAATTAAGTTTTCATAGAACATGGAGGAAGAAGGTGGCATCATCATTGAATATGAAGGACGGCGATATTTGTTGCCAAACTACTTTTCAAAACCAATCTCTATCCATTGCCTCGCAAGCGCCATGTCTTTTCAGTAAATGCCGAAGAAATATTTGCTTATTTAATTAGCTGTTGATGGAAGGTGTCATCCATTCCCGTGAGCCTTCTTCTGTTTCTGTATCCTCTGGGAGGGCCGGTGATGAGGCAAGTCGAGCCTTATTACCTCTGATTTCCCTTGGCCAGTGTGTTCCATCCCCCAGCTTGATTGGAGACTCCAGAGGTCCCAGGCTGCACCTTCCCACGTGTGTGGGTCAGGTGCTGCCTCGCAGCTCCAGGTTACATTCTCGGTGCTGAGAAATGTGCAACACTTTGTCCTGAGATGTGGGGCAGGAGAGGGCTGGGGCGCTTCACCTGCTGCGTTAAGAGTTGCCTCCTACTTTCCCAGCAGGAAAGAAAGCCCAGTTGAGGTGAGGAAGCAGTTTTTTGGCTACTGCTGCATGTCAAATAGGGCTTCCCATTGTTTTGTTTACCTTATGGGCTAATTCTATGATTTTCAGTTCCAGGAGGGTTTTGCCAGGTGGTAGATATTCCAGATGACTGGGAAAGAGCGTAACAAGGAGAAACAGCACCAGGCTCTGTTTGGACCAATACAACCCCGACTTTTATTCTCTATGATCTTTTCCCTCTTTGATATCCTCATTTTCAAAAAACCCAGAAGAATATGTGAACCGGGCTGTACTGGACAGGTTGAAGCTAAGAAAGCAGTTTCCTTAGCAACTGTAGCTGTATGAAAGGCTGGCAAGTCTTCCCTGTCTCATTTTTCATTTCATTTTCTGCAGTTCCTGAAAGGAGGTCAGATGCTCTGTGTTAAGTTCACGTTGCAGTTTTGCTTGTGGTACCTTCTGTCTCAGAGCAGGGGAAGGCAGATCATTGTGCAAGTTACCGACAGCTTTTGTTTATTTCAATTAGAAATGAGCACACATACACAATCACATTTGACAGTTCTCAAGGAATCGTCGAATATTCATTTTAATCTGTGAATGGTTCAGAAACAAAAGTGTAAAAGCAAAGTAGCATCAGCTGTACGCATATTTGCAGGTCATTGGTCTTTAATGGGAGCTTTTCTGATTTCAAAGTCATATCAGAATATTCTTGGTAAAGGCAAATAGCACCCCATCTTAAAAAAATTCAAATTAGTCCTCCACTAATATGATTCCTCTTCTAAAACTGTGTGCAAGATCTGAAATTGAGGTTTGTGGTCAATTTCAAGTTTCCAAGTTCAATTCAACAATATTTATTGCATCTCTGATTCACTGAGAACTGCGGGGGATAAGCAGATGTGATAAGATGGTCTGTGCCCTCAAGGAGTTTCAAATTTAGTAGTGGGAATAAGACAAATACGGTGTAATTACAACTACAAGGAAGAAAGTGATAAATGGTACAATGCAGTGGTTATCGACCTTGACTGCCTATCAGAATCAACTGGGGAGCTATAAAAACACTGGAGGTTCCTCTCCAGAGGTTCCGATTTAATTGATCCGCGGCGCAGACTTGGGACTGGGATTTCAGAAAAGCTTTTCAGGTGATTCAAATGCACAGTCAAGGTTAAGAACCACTGGCAAAGAGCATCCAGGAAATATCCAAGAGACACTTCGGATTCATTGGGATCGGAAAAGGCTGCCTCTCAGGTAGCACTGAGAAGTGGGTGTTACCCCAGTAGGCAAAGGACTTTGGAGTGTAAGGAGGTGTTTGAGAGGAGGAAAAGCGAGAGAAAAGCCATAGAGGTGTGAAGGTGCGAGATGGGTGTTTAGGGTCCTTGAGCAGACCACCCGCATGCAAGCTGGAGTATGGAGTGTCTGAGAGAAAAAGCTGGGAGGCAGATTGAGAAATGCTGAGGTGGGGTAGAGTGTAAAGAACACTGAGCTGGAGGCGAGACCAGGTTCAAGTTTAGTTGTTTTGTTTTTATTAAAAAAATTTTTTTAACGTTTGTTTATTTTTGAGAGAGAGAGAAAGAGAGAGAGAGAGAGAGAGCGAGCGAGCATGAGCGGGGGAGGAGCAGAGAGAGAGGAGACAGAATCCGAAGCAGACTCCAGGCTCTGAGCTGTCAGCACTGAGCCCAATGCAGGGCTCAAACCCCCAAACCTCGAGATCATGACCTGAGCCCAAGTCGGAAGCCAACTGACTGAGCCACCCAGGCGCCCGTAGTTGTTTTGTTTTTAGCGGTGCCTCAAGATCTTTGGGATTTGAGTCAAGCCGAGGAGCAGAAAACTCCTCCCAAAGGAGGAGTCAAGCAGAAAACAAGAAACAGAGCTTGTTCCAGGACAGGAGGATAAGTTCAACATCTGACAAAACTGCCATATTATCCCCTTGGAGATAATTTCGTTAAGCTCCTTTGTTTTCCAGTTGAGGAGGCCTAAAGGAACTGACCTGTGCTGGTTCCACGACCAGTTAGTGGGCAGCTGTTAACGCCGAGGTCAGTGGGGTATCCAGGTGGGGATGTCCGGCAGGCAGTTTACGAGCAGGTCTGAGGCTAAGGAGAGAGGTCAGGGAGAGGCCTACAATTCTGAGAATAATTTTCAGTGAAGTAATTAGGGCTTGAGGGCAGGGAGGAATATGGAAAGAAAAGGGAGGGTGATATTTAGATGAAAAGAGGGGCATCTGAAGCCAACAAAAGGGGCATAGAGTTCGCATCAAAGAAATAGGAGGAGAATCAAAAGAATTCAGTGGTACGGATGCCAAGAAGGAGAGTCCCACGGAGGAGGGGTCCACCTGCAGACCTGCCAAGGGGAGGTGGTGAGCAGAGGGGGCTGAGAAGAGAGCCTGGGGGTGTGCCTCCTCTATAACCTGTGCCTCCTTCCCCTGCTGACGGAGCAGTGGCGGTGGGCCATGAATGAATGGGGAGCCCTCCTCCTGAGCCGGGCAGTTCTTCTCCACGTCTTGCTTCAGTCATTTTTCATCTATCAACACACAAAATGGTTGCAGTGGAAAACAGATAGGCTGATTTGCTTTCTGAAGAGAGAAAAGAAAAAAAAAGGCTCCGATTCTAAAATTTCTAGTAAAATCAATGGGGGGGGGATGACATTCCATAATATGACTTGAAAAAATAAAATCAATAGCTAAAAAATAAGGCCACAATTAGTTATCTTTCCATTGTTTATGGCTTGGTCATTTACAAATGAATCCCAATGGATAGCAGGGTGTGAGCAGGTATATAGATTACGTGTGTTGTATTTGGTATTACAGATCAGGAGACAGGGCAAACGAGGTGGTGCGGATGGGAAAAAGGAAAAGACTCTGTATTTTTTCCTTTGGGGAGTGGAGGCAGCACGCCTCAAGCTGTTTAGTAGCTCTGCTCAACAGTGAGACTACCCAGAGGCATCACGCCTTCCAGAAACGCCCTTGGCTGCCCAGAAAAAGAGAGTTAATGAACAGGGACAGACGCTACCAACAAAAGAAGAAATGCTTTATTTATTATTCACTAATCTCCAGGTCCCTGTGCTACTCAGAATTAACAAGCTCTCTGGAATAATGGTTTCACACCTCCTGGTTTGACATAGCTGTGCTTACCCAAGCATGCACAGTGTCTTCCTGAGGACTGGGAGGGGCCATGTAGGGGAGCCCCTCCCTCTTCTGGTCTGTGGAGGTTATTGGGTACCACCTCCCGCCCCGACGTGGGAATTGCCTCACAGCATCCCTGCCTTGTCCCATGTGTTTCTAGGGCTGGAAGGCTTATCACCTAATACGGTAGACAATTCTGTGAACTGATTTTAGAACCTTTAGAAACTTTTTTCTTGTGTTGAGGTCTCTTTTCTACAGCATGTGTCTTGCACCTTTCCATTCCTGGGTCCTTATCTGTTTTAGGTTCCATCATCTCCCTCAAACTCTTTCTCCATTAACTCTCGAATTTGTCTTGTATTACCGAAGTCAACATTTTCATGTGCTTTGTGAAATGCAAAAAGGAAAAAAAAAACTGAAAAAAAATCGTAGCTTATATGTGCAAGCTGAAATTCTTTGGTCTGATGTCGAGGTCCCCGTGAGGTCCTTCTTCCTTTTAAAAAGTCCTTGAAGTCAACACAACATTGGTAATTTTGTTTGCTCATTAATCTTAACAGAGTTTAGGCTGCTCTTGTAGTTTTCCTGAATTGAATGGCCTGTCATTTGTCTTTGACAAATGTCTTTCTGCGCAGGGACTTCCTTTGCCGTGTGCTGGACCTGTTGCGGGGAGCCAGTCTGCGCTGTGAATGCAAAGGCATTGTTTTTTTTTTTTTTTCCAGCGGTCAGCTTGTGTAATGACTGAATTACCAGACAATTTAACAGTTGTCACTTACAGAGGTCCGTTTGCATCCAAATCTCAAAAGCTTTTTTCATTATTGTCTCAGAGAAGGGACCATGCTAAATATTTTTCAAGACAGCAAAACACGAGAGCAGTCACAAGCGAGTATTTGGTAAATTGCCTGCTGAGTTGACTTGGACGGAATCTGCTTCAGGTTTCCGTCTTTTCCCTAAATTGACGGTTTTTTTGTTTGTTTTGTTTTTGTTTTTTCCTGTGGGGGTACTGGTGGCCTTCCTGTTTCCTAAACAAGACAGGCATCTTTTGATAAATGCTACTTCTGTGAAGTGACTTGGATTCTATAGAACTTCTTTGCGAGACTAGGTCAAGAATTCCGTTAACTATGAGATTTTTGTTGTTGATGAAAATTGATGATACAAAGAGAAAAGATAGTATAATCAGCGAATCAGTAGGCAAATTAGACCAGGAACGTATGTTAGCATGTTCCACAGGGAAGCAGAAATTCCTACAGTTCAATATCTCAAATATCCAAAATGCTTACCTTTATTATATGGGTTCTTTAGAGTACTTAGGATACCTGGATAACTGGTTTCAGTCACATTCGTTCATCAGGGAATTCACGTTGTTATTTTTTGTCTACGGTGACTAAGAGATATGCAAATAAGTTGCAGATGATTTTTGTCCATGCATAGTTATTCATGGTATTCCCCCCCCCACCGATTCCTCTTATATAAGTTTAAATATAGTGTGACTTGAGATGAGACCACATTTAAATTAAACACCATTCGCTTTGTTTCAGCAAATGCCCTTATCGTACCCAGCTCAATTACCTTCACCCTGACAGGCAGTTCGCTCCAGTGCCATTTGGCTGGTGTGGATTCATGAACTACACTTGGGTTCCTGGGTACCCGATGCACGGGCACGTCCCTCTCTGTCCGTTCTCTGCAACCAGTCTGTCAATCTACTTAATGATTGTTCCTCTTGGCCTGTTTAGTAGGCATTTATGTACATTAACAGTAGAAGTTTTATGTACAAATAAAATTTGACATGTTTTTCAAGTGTTGGGTTGGCATTTAGTGGATACTTTAGTGCTTCCTCTGTAAATCAGAGGGCTGTTAATTTTCCTGGAAGGCCAATCCTTGGAAAGAAAGCCAATGGCAAAGCACCTCTCTTGGTCCCCTTAACCCTTCTGTTGAGGCACAATTTTTCCTGCCATTTTAATGAAAGGACAGCTCAGTAAATTTAGCAGTGGTCTTGATGCCAGGGTATTTGGAGGGGTGAACATAAAGAAAGAGTGCAAAAAGAGCGAGGGGGTAGTTTAAACAGAAGATGTTTGGAATTTTTAATTGTGTAAGAAAAATAAAAGGTACAGGTTTGGAATGCAATCTGAGGTTTTTAGATTAATTAAAATATTCTCCCCCCCATCAAATTTTGTGAGGGCTACTTCTTGCCAATAGTGGGATGTTCTTTTTTTTTTTTTTTGTAATGTTTATTTTTGAGAGAGAGAGAGAGAGACACACACACACACACACACACAGAGTGAAAGGGGAGGGGCGGAGAGAGAGGGGGAGACACAGAATCTGAAGCAGGCTCCAGACTCTGAGCTGTCAGCACAGAGCCTGACGTGCGCCTCGAACTCACAAACTGGGAGATCATGACCTGAGCCGAAGTAGGACACTTAACTGTCTGAGCCACCTAGGTGTCCCTAGGATCCAGATATTCTTGAATCTTGACCTGTAGATTCAGATGGGTTTGGGGGAAAGTCAAAGGCCATTTTTTCAGGGCCTATTTCCAATTTCATTTTCCCACGAAGTGACTTGTTTTGCCTCAGAGGCTGCTGCTCATCACTCCTCAAGTGCCTTGCTAGAGTGTGTGCTCCCCGAGGGCGGGGCTGCCCTCCCTGAACTGTGTGTCCCCTGCCACACGACTGCAGAGGGCACTCTCCAAGCGCGCAGTTGAGTTGGAGAGACTGGAAGTGAAAGGGAGAGAGAGAAAGCAGGCGGGCTTTGAAAGCCTCTTACATTTCAAGAGCTGGAGATCTGCTCCGGAGGCCACCCCGGGGAAGGAACTGGCCCCGTGTCATGATGAGTGGGAGCTGCCTTTTTGGTGGAGGGGATTGGCTGTGAAACCCCGCCAGGGCATTTTTATGTGGGTGGTTCTCAGAACCCTCAGCGCTCTTGGGCACAACTAGGGTCTGTCAAAGAGGGTGACTCTGCCGGGTCATTAGTGAACATTTAACCTCAAAGTGCCGGGGTTAGGAGGGAGAAGGCCTGGAGGATGAGGCCGGCTCAGGGTACCGGGAAAATAGGTCAGAATTCCGAGCGGCATCTTGCATGGTTGAGGACTGTGACATTCTTCTCTAAGTGTCTGTAGGTAAAATCTCCCAGATTTAGTGGGTGACATTTTCTCCCATTCTTTCTTTCCTAAACCCTTTCAACCACACTAATCTTTGGAGTCCTCCCATAAAGGTTAATTTAAAAGGTTTTTTTTTTTTTTTTTAAATTTTAGTTCCAGTATAGTTAACATATAGTCTTATATTAGTTTCAGGGGTTCAATACAGTGATCCTACACTTCCGTACGACATCTGGAGCTCATCACAAGTGCCTTCCTTAATCCCCATTTCCCATTTAACCCCTCCCCTCTGGTGACCATTAGTGTGTTCTCTGGAATTAAGAATCTGTTTCTTAGTGTGTATCTCTTTTTTCTCCCTCCTTTGCTCCTTTGTTTTGTTTCTTAAATTCACATATGAGTGAAATCATATGGTATTTGTCTTTCTCTGACTTACTTTGCTTAGCATTATATTCTAGCTCCATTCGTGTTGTTGCCAATGACAAGATTTCATTCTTTTTTTTATGGCTGAATGATATTCCATAGTGTGTCTGTGAATCTTCTTTATCCATTTATCTATCTATGGACACCTGGGCTGCTTCCATATCTTGCCTATTGTAAATAATGATACTTATAAATATAGGGGTGCATGTATCCTTTTGAATTAGTGTTTTTGCGTTTTTTAGGTAAGTAGTGCGATTGTTGGATCATAGGGTAGTTCTATTTTTAGCTTTTTGAGGAACTTGCATAAACACTTGCTGTTCCTTGTGGGTTTTTTTTTATTATATTATTTTATTTATATTTTCAATTTGAGAGAGAAAGTGAGCTAGAGAGTGGGGGAGGGCCAAAAATGGGGGGAGAGAATCTCAAACAGGCTCCACGTTCAGCGCTGAGCCCAATGTGGGGCTCGATCCCACAACCCTGGGATCATGACCTGAGCTGAAATCAAGAGTCGGATGCTCAACCGACTAAGCCACCCAGGTGCCCCATTTCTTTTGTTTTTGATCTTAGCTATTCTGACTGGCATGAGGTGATAGCTATCTCATTGTAGTTCAGTAAAGGGGTTTTATCTCATTCATCTCTGGGCTTAGTTCAATGCCTCATACTGAATATGTGTTCCAATGGTTACTACCATATGCCTACCTCAGATGGTTGACATAGACATGTTTTCCTTGACCTGACAAAATTGTAATGGAACCAAATGGAGTCCATAAAATTTTCGTATGTATATTCACATTTATCCTGAAAACTCTATGGATAGTAGTCTTAAAAAAATACCAACGATTATTAAGATGCTCAATTACCAGTAATTTCACTTAAATTTAATAAAGGATAAGGTATAATGCTGTGTGCGCAAAATATGTTGGAGATTTTGCCTTTTCGAATACAAATACCTTCTTAGTCCTATGGGTCCCATTCAAAACACTTTTTAAAATAAAAAATATATATATCCACTGAACACGTGATGTTTGCAAACTAATAAATACAAATAAGTAGAAATATTCTCCTTCTACTGAATCTCAATGTTAGCTTTTGGTTTCAGGTGTTTTATAGTTGCTCTGATGGGAAGAGTCCTTCTAACTTATTTTAACTTGAATGCAATTTTGGAATTCTGCTATACCATGTGAGTAAGAACCCGGTTGTATTTAGCTGGGCTGACATTTCCATTGTCAAATCCAGTAACCAAAGCCGAGTTGTAACAGCATTTCTTGATACTCCTCTTAGGGACTATATATCTATTTGTTTACTTATGTAATGTGACATTTCTTTCAGCAGCTACTCTTTCCATTTCTGGCCACAATACAAAATCCTTCTTGTGTACATTGAGTGATAAAGAAAAAAGAAAAAAGATCCCAAATCTATTTCTTGGCTATTTGAACCACTGTATCCCACTTAAAATGTCTCTTTGAACCTATAATGGATATATGAAAATCCTCTCTACCAAGTTTCTTGGGGCCTCCCGCTTGGAATCCCTTGAGAAGCATCGTCTTAGATAGTGTTGGATGTGCTCTCAGGGTGACCTCTCCTGTTCTGAATTCTCTCTTTCTATTTATAAAGTGTCAGGTGCTATAACACAGAGAATCCTATCCCCAGCTGGATTGTTGACCTCCCCATATCCTCGAGTACCCTGGCTTCAGAAACTCCATTTTGCCATGGCAGCCCCTCCTTTCTTTTCACGACCTTTCTCCTGCCCCTCCTTCCAACGATCTGTCAAACAGTCACCGATTTTTCTTTGCTGGCAATGCACCGTTACCAGTAATTGCAGAAACCATTAATAAAATGGGAGGGAGGGGGCGAGGGGGAGAGGGAAGCGAGACACAAAGGGAGTAAGTATTGTACATAGCCCACAGGCTTTTCCCTCCCACACATATGATTCACTGTTGTTCCTGCCTCACGTGGGAAAATGTTGTCCTGCTGAAAATACACCTTAAAGGCAGCTCTGCCTCAAAGATATCACATATGCATATTAATAACCCACACTTTGTAGTGCCTAGGGTTGTTTTTAAGGAAGCCAGCTGAAATATACCAGCAACTTTCTCATCTCCTTCGCGCTGCAGACGATCCCCAAGTGTGGGCTCGGTGGCGCCGGCCCCCAGAAGAGAGGTGAAAGAGGCACTACGAGTCCTTCTTTCTGGCAGGAACAGGGAGGGAAGGAAGATTCGCTGGACGAAATGAGCCCACCTTCTAGGAGGGCCAAAGCGTTAGCAAGAGTTTCAGTGCGGGGAAATGGTCACAAATGTCAGTAAGAGAGTAAACAAAGGCAGCACCAGTGAGGGGAAGCACCAGGCAGCAAACAAAGGCAGCACCAGGACCAGAGAAGAGAGCCAGAGGCAGATGTGGGAATATTTGAGAGAGGGTCTTGGTTTGAAGATGCATGAGAATTTCTTGAAACCTGAGATGGCTTTTTTCTCTGTCTTTTCTGCTGCTGTCCCTTTGTCCTACAGGACTTACCCACCAGCTTGCTTATTTGAGAACAGATAGCCTTTGTTAGCTGGGCCAAACTTCAGCTTGAATTTCTTGGCACATGGGTATATTCTACCGATCAAGTTTGCACTCCGTGGGGTTCATTGCTCTGCTCCTGAAGAAAAGCTGATACTTTCGGGCACCTGGGAGGCTCAGTCAGGTAAGCCTCCGACTCTTGACTCTTGATTTCAGCTCAGGTTTGTGAGATCGAGCCCTGTGTCAGGCTCTGTGCTGACAGTGCAGAGACTGCTTGAGATTCTCTCTCACCCTCTCTCCCTCTGCCCCTCCCTTACTCATGCTCTCTCTCTGAAAATAAATAAGCAGACATGAAAAAAAATATGTGGATGCTTAGAGGCTCAGCAATGAGCAGCCGTGGCTAATGAATATTCGACTCCCCCTTTTTTCGACAAGCCCAAGATGCAGGTGTGATCTTTCTTAAAGGCCAGTTAGTGCACTTTGGTTAGGACATGATGCTGAGGCCAACGTAAGTGTTTTTGCTATCTCGTTAACTTTATGTAGAAGAAAATCTCTTCCGTGCTTACAGAATTTACTCACACGGTGCAACAGTTTGGACTTCCCCAGACAGAACCATCGATAGCACTGGGAAGCCACTGGCAAGGCCTGAGCTGCTCCGGGCTCCTTACCGCCATCCGCTCATTCCATTCCGGGAGGAAAGGCCCCGTGACTTGTCACAACTTGCATTAGTAGTCTCTTGCTGGTCCCACTGTTTTTGTCTTCACACCTTAAGAATCTTATACCCCAAGGCCAGGTGTGGCTCTCCTCATATCCAGTTTATCAATGGCCCTAATATGAAAACCAATTCTTTTGTATCTAAGGTCTTCTGGATTGGATTACAGGTTTTCCTTGTAGTTTTGATCCCTAATCTCCCTTCTCCCTCAATGTTTCAATCAGGTGGGATAGTCTATTAGCCCTCAAATTGTTTTCATTTTTACTTACTCTCTATCTGTGTTTCTGATGTTACTTACCCTGGCTGGGACACCTTTGCCTCAAGTCTGTCTCTCAAAATTCGGTGATTTCAAGGCACTAATATCAACCAGTTCCGTGAAAAATGTTCTGTTTTTATAAATGAAGACGTGTTCTCTTTTCTGTGAGTGTCTCTTGTACTTAGTTTGTACCTCTTTGAGGGCATGTGTGGTTTTTTCGTATAATCATTTATGCCTTAAACAAATACTGAGTACCTAAAAGTGATAAACACTGTGGCGCATGGGAGGTTGAATATGAACATACATAACCTCCTCAAATTAGTTAAGGTTATGCTAGCTGCCCTAAGAAAGAAAACCCATGACTTTTAGTCGTTTTGTATGACAGCCAAACATTGTATTTATTGTTTGATTGGAGGCTGTTCTCTATGTGTTGATTTGAGGATTTTACTAGTTTTATCCATGTATATATATTTTTAATTTTATTTATTTTGAGAGAGAGAGAGAAGGGGAGAGAGAGAGAGAGAGAGAGAGCATATGCACACTAGTGGGGGAGGGGCAGAGACAGAGGGAGAGAGAGAGAATCCCAAGCAGGCTCTGAGCTGTCAGCTCAGACTTGAATTCATGAACCATGAGATCATGACCTGAGCTGGAACCAAGAGCCAGACGATTAACCGACTGAGTCACCCAGGTACCCCTTTACTCATATATTTTATCTATTAGTTATATATTGCTGCATAACAAATTAGCCCCAAACTTATTGCTTAAAAACACTTATTATATCACAATTTATATGGGCCAGGGCTTTGAGAGAGTTTCAGTGGGGGAGGTTCTGACTTTAGGGTTTCTTATGAAATAGCAGTCAAGCTGTTGGCTGGGGCTATAGGCATCTGAAGGCTTGAATGGGGCTGGCAGATTCACTTCCAAGATGGCTCCCTCACAACACCTCTACTTGTCCATTAAGTGTCCTTGTGGCATAGCAGCTGGCTTGCCCCAGAGCAAGAGATCCAAGAGGGAGCAAGATGGAGCCTGTCTTTTATGACCTATACTTGGAAATCACACTGTATCATTATTTCTGCATTCTATGTGTTGGATAGAAGTGAGTCACCAAGTCACATTCAAGGGGTGGAAATTAAGCTCCAACTTTCAAGGGAGGAGTATCAGAGAATTTGTGGACCGATTTAAAATACACCACAGCATGAGACCCATGCTCTTTCCAAGTTGTGGGGCTCTGCCATCATCTAGGACCTAGATTCTTTAGCTTCTAGCAGATGGAAGATGAAAGCATGGAGAAGGCAAACCAGTTTCTTAAAAACATGATCTGAAAGTGACACATACCTAATCCATTCTCATTCAGTGATGAGTATCACATGGCTACCCTTGGATCCAAGGGGTGGCTGGGAAATGTAGTCTCTGATTGGGCAGCCACCTCCCAGTGACAACACCCTGCACCCCGACCTGCCCCAAATGTTAGCTTCTGCAGGGCAGGGACCATTGTCCTTTGTATCCCCCGTTAAACACATAGCACAGGACTTGTGCAGAAGAGGTGCTCTTTAAATATTTCATGAAAGGATGAATACATGAATGATGGGGTGGTAGCATTATTTTTCTGTGTATTTCAAAAAAAACCCACCTAGGCTTTTTTCTTAATCGCAATATGGACCAACTATGTTACTCAACTCCTATTTATAACTCAGCTGTGGCATCTGTGTCTATGCTCAGAACTACCTAGGCATGATGGTTCTCTTGTTATTTCTTATGAATTATTTATTTTCTCCCCTCTGAACTTTCTTCAAATGGCACATACCGAAGGACTAGTTCTTTACTAAAGAATATTATATAAAGGCAAGAACGTTCAAAGCTTCTCTGCATCACTACACAAACAATTCAAGTAAGATGCCGACCAATGCTAACGTGATGGGATCACAGGGTAGCAGAGATAAGAAATAAATTGTCATAGCAACCAGAAGACCTCAGTTGGAATGACTGTACTCCAACTTGAAAGGTAGTTCTAAGAGCTTAAATACACACAAAGAAATAGCTAATTTTATAAAGACGTCATTGAAATACAAGAGAATCCCTTTAAACTTTTTCTGAGTGAATATAATTTGGAAGCACTGTAATGTGGGAAAATACCAAATGAGAGCATTAAAGAAGCTTCATCATGATGTTTAATAAGAACAATAATTTATATTCATTGTTAAACACTATGTTGTTTTTTTATTTTAGAAAAAATAAGTTATTGTTCATTTGGGGATTATACTGGTAATGCACACTTAGTGTAGAAAAATTGGAGAATGCAGAAAATATAAGAAAGAAAATCAAAAAATAATCCTACCACCCAGAGTAAAATAATTTAACATTTTAAGTAATTGCATTTAAATGACATTTGAAGTAATTTAAGATGGTTTTAGTATGTATACATACTTGAAAGATAGGCTTGAAGGATGTCGTGAGTATGTGAATTAGACTCAATCACTTAAAATTAGGTGTCTCAGGGCACCTGGGTGGCTCAGTCGGTTAAGTGTCCACCTTTGGCTCAGTCGTGATCTCAAGGTTCGTGGATGCCTGGGTGGCTCGTCAGTTAAGCATCTGACTCCTGATTTCAGCTCAGGTCATGATCTCAAGGTTCGTGGGTTCGAGCCCGTGTCTGCTGTCAGCACAGGGTTTGCTTGGGATTCTCTCGTTCCCTCTCTCTCTCTGCCACTCTCTCTTTCTAGCTCTTGCTGTCACTCAAAATAAATAAACAAACTTAAAAAAATAAAAAAACCCCAAACGCAAAACATTATTTCTAGTTACTGTATAACATTCTGTAATTGAGATGTATTACCTATAATGTTTTGACATTTTGATTGTTCCCATATTTTTGGTATTCTAAATAATTTTGAAACCAACATTGGGATTTAAACAGAATCTGTCACATAGTAGGTGCACAATAAATATTGATGAATCAACTAAGAGATATATGTCTTTCTGCACATCTCCAATTATTGCTGTCATGTTCCTAAAAAACGAATTATTATGAATTATTTGAGTATAGAATAAAGTTGGCTTCTTATACCTGTCTTCTAGACTATTTTTTTAAATGTTTATTTATTCTTGAGAGAGAGACTGCAAGCAGAAGAGAGGGAGACAGAGAGAGAGGGGACAGAGGATCCAAAGTGGGCTCTGTGTTGTGACAGCACAGAGCCCGATGTGGGGCTCGACTGTGAGATTATGACCGGAGCCAAAGTCTGACGTTTAACGACTGAGCCACCCAGGTGCCCCTAGACTATCTCATGTGATGTAGGAGTAATAGTTTAGAGAACATATGTAGGGGAGCTGGAAGGATCCCTTGTGTAGCCTTTGATAAGTCACCAGCATCTGCTGGTGTCTGTAGTATCTTTTCTTACTGCCCACATTAAAACCTTCCACGTATAAGGGGCTTCACATCTGATAACACCCTCTTACACCATTGGCTCAGCTTGGCCCCCACAGCCACCCTGCAAGGGCAGTAGGCCAATTTTATTTTCCCCATTTTACAGCAGAGGAAAGGAGACTCATCTTGTGACGTTAAAGTTCAACCCAAAGATCTGAAGCCTGATCTGACTTGTCTGTCTCCAGAACACACGCAAGAGACCAGAGACCCTCTTGTATTGGCTCCTGTTTCTCAAGGCATTCCTTCAAAAATAAATTTGAGCAGCATGGGAGGAGGCTCATCTTCTTAGTTGTGTGGCCAATTTACTGTTGCCAGTAGTCTCAAGGGACTTGGCATTATTATTATTATTATCATTATTACTATTGTTATTATTAACACAGTAAGGTTTCTGTTATGTCAGTAGAAGCTGTAGTTGTCATCCTAAAAAAGCTTTGGGCATGATTGCGACACCAGCTAGCTTTTCCTTTGCTTTCAGGATGAGAGAGGAACACGGATGTAGAAAACAGTTCAACACTCCTTTTAAAGCTTTGCCTGACTAGAAAATAGAGCAACATGTTACAAAATGATTATGGAAGCAGGTTAGCATAATGAGGTCTCTAATGTTTTAAGAAACATACCCTCTTTTGCAAGCCAAACGTAAGCTTGGGCAGAGCTCAGTTTGTAGGAGCTCCCAAGGGACTTTCACGTGCAGCTAGGTTGAGGCCTACTTATTTAAGCTCAGTGAGCATCTTCCCATGGGGAAGAGGTGAGTGGGTGAGAGGGTTCAACAGGAGGATGGGGGGTGAATGAACGACAGCAGCTCCCTGTGTTACTAGGGACTACAGATTTTAAATATTTTAAAATTTGAATATTAAAAAATGTAAAGACCCAGGATCTGCAATCAAAGGGCCATGCAATGTTTTCTATCAAGAGGAAGGTATAAGTGTCCCTGTTGAAAATGCCTAGGTGACTTTGGGGAGGTACCACAGGTGCCCCAACTGCTAACTTCCTTGACTGGGTTTTAGATGTTCCACTAGACGATGCCTCTTGAGTTGCCATCAGCTCCTTTCTGTTCAAAGAGCTTCTAACTGACTACAATTATAAGATAATAATGAGTTTACCAAGTACCAAAAAGGCCTGAAATCTAAGCTTAAACAATTAAGGGTTGAGAAGGCAAATATTTCCAAGCTAGACCCCAAGAGCAACCTCCGAAGCAATTGACAATTCTTAAAATTCTCAAAAATTTCTTCATCAGAGAAAGTCCCACGTAAGTCCAGATCGTAGCCTAATCGTCATGAAGTCCAGCGCCATGGACAAAAGCTTCGCGAGCTCATGAAAGAACATCTTGGGCTCCGGCAGCCTACATTTCACATCTGGAAGGGCAGGGAAATAAGCTGTAACTTGGAGAAGCACTGACAGTGGGAGGCTGACTGTTTGCAGCACCTCCTCGCTGAAGCCTCTGGGCTTCCGCACAGATCCCTGCAGCCTAGTGCTGTTGCTGGGATTTGGCTCACAAATTCAGCTTGTGCACAAGCCTGCAGGAAGTCAGTGTTCACCTCTCTTCTCCCTACACCCTTCCCCACCCCCTACCGCTCTTAGTTCCCTTGTTTATTGGAAACACCAATCATTATTTTCAACCAAGGCATTGTCTTTCTTAAATATCATTTCTCTTGTCTCTAAGGATATTGCATACGCATTTATTAATGAGAGTGTTGTGTGACGTCATTGTAAATCTTGCACATATTGGATGATTTGCTTAGTTTATGAGACACCCAGAATCCACGGAATGACTGGCAGTGATCTGAGCATCGATCATGTACCAGTGTGGCAAGAGGTAGCCAAGATTGCAAGGATGAAACCCAACTTATGGTTGAGTTGCTTGATTTTTGTGTCTTTTGACCTCCTCGCCTCACTGCTCTGAGGCACCAAATTTCATGTCATTGTAGTTGCTGTTAAAGCAATTGTACAGAAAATCGTAAACTGAAAGGAAAAAATCATCGTCTCCTTTCATGGTTTTCCTATGATGATCTCTTACTACCTCCTTATTCATCTCCCAGACTTAAATTTTACACACACACACACACACACACGCGCGCGCGCCTCTAGTGAATGTAAAAACAAAACCAAACCAAAAAGCAGGGTGGCTGATGCAGAAATCATCTACTTTCAACACCTGCCAAGGGGTGGAGCTGCAGACCGACGGACCACTGTGGTCCTGCTCTTTCTATCCCATTAGTACTGCATTGATCTGTGATTCAAGCTTCAGGCAGACCCGCCTTTTATCCCTTTCCTGTATTTAGTATTGGGTTCTTAGCCCTTTTCTTTCCTGGTAATTTTACCTTGGTTATAAATGTGATGGAAATCCCTTTACAAGTTACCCCTGTGACAGAGGGTCCGAGTGGCGACAGAACGCTCGAGGACACAGTGCTCAAAGAATGGATCTCGATAAGATGTGTGCATACAAAGTAAAGAAGAAATAACTGGCCAGAGAAGATAATGATGCAGAAAATGTGTTTCTTAGGGAAGGACGCTTAGCTTTAACGAGGTTGGTTTTAAAACTTTGTGTAGGACTGCCGCTTAGTTAAAATATAGGATTGGTGGAGAAAAATAAAGATGTCAGGATATTCAGCCTAAAACTGGATTTGAAGAAATGCAGCAGATGAAGCCCAGCCCTTTTTGGTATTTATATACATTTAACATGACAATGTACTTATGCATTTTTTGGCTGCCCTCACATCTAGTTGATACTTAATTTGAATTTTAATATTTGAACGAAACATATTCAACATCTTCATTAGAGCCATAAAAACTCAAAGCAAGGATACCGTTTGTATCTGTCACAAAGCTATGCTCTTATCATCTCACTTAGATTGGAGCCAGAAACTGGACATGATTGAAAAGTGCACTCACACACCTAAATCAGAAGCAACTGGTGTCACCGTTAGGTGGCACACTGCAGCCACTGATCACTTAGGCTGGGTGCATGCAAGCTGTGCCACCGAGGCAGAAATACCTGGCCCTTTCCTCGACCTTTCTTTATTTAAGATTGCAGAAGACAGTGTGCCAGGAAGCCAGCAGCAGGAGTTTTTATGCGCCTCTGATGCTCTTTGTTTTAACATTTGGTCTTTAACTGCGTCGACTGCTCATTCAGATCCTCTGTGCCCCCCTGCGGTTTCTGAGCCGTCTGCCCCCTGCTGCGTTAGCTCTTCCTTTCAGCGACAAGATTTTCATTGGCAGCTACACCCTACATGTCAAAACCTGCACTCAGATTGGACTGAAGTCTCTCTCTCTCTGTCTCTCTTTTTGTGTTTGCTACATTTGCAGTGGATCAGGAGAACTGGTTTAATGGGATGCTGTGTTTTGTAACAATTGTTATTCTAGAATCCTATCCCTGCCTTTCAATGTTGGGCAAAAGTAGAAAAGAATAGTCCAGAAGTGAAATCATGGTAATTACTAGGACTCTCAGCATCTAAAATGTAACGCTTCTCCTTTAATCTTGTCCTATACTGTGTAAGCTTTGCTTTCCCAGGTCACACTGGCTAGAGGGACAAATCCCAAGGGCACTTAGCAAAAATAAGGTGGTGGTCATCGTCTTTACCTCCAGGTCCTCCACCCGGTAGGACCTTAGGACCCAAAGTCCCCGAATTGCCTGCCCTCCTCCTGGCAGCTTATGGATGTACAGACTCAGGGAAGGGACATCCCTGCTGCCGACAGTGACCTGCCACTCCCAGTGTGGCTTTGTCCATCCGTCACTCCTATCTTGGGAGGTGCTCCCTCAGTGCTCCCATCAGGCTGAGCCTAGGCTTTCTGGATTTTATCGTGTTCTCACTCTGGGGACTTGGAATGCATTTCCCTGAAGCTGGATTGAAACAGATGTAAGTGACAGCACCAGGTATCAAACCTGAAAGTGTCCCTTGCCACCAGTAGGCAAGCCCTATTCTGGAATAAACCCTTGGCTCCTTGAATCATGACCTCTTCCTCCTCTCACCTGTATGGCTTGACTTGGAATCATGGCCTTTCTGCTTCCTAGCACGTGATCTCAGGTAAGTTACTTAATTTCTCTCTGCCTCAGTTTTTCAAAAGTAATCACAGGATCAACTTCCTGCAGTTGTTGTGATTCAATGATCCAGTGCAGGTGATGGACTGAGAACAGTGTCTGGCTCAAAGTAAGCACACACCCAGTGTCAGCTACTGTTAGTATTCGAAAGTTTTGATCTTTGTATTCCAGTGACTGACTACTGGCTCCTCTTTTTCCAAAGGGCCAATTTGAGGCATCAGGGTGTCTGACGTTTTGACCCAGCCTACCAGAATTCTAGAAGATCATGGGCAGCTTTAAGTTGCTATTTCCACCCTTCCGTGAAAGCTCCTTGAAATAAATATGTTAAAAGACTACTGAGAGGAAAATTACTGTTGACCTGGTGCCCAAACTGGGAGGTAGAAGTGAAAGCCTCAGAGTTGGCTTTGCATTTGTGGGTCTGGTTAGACATTCATTTATTTATGTTTTAGCCACCAGTCTCCCTTTCTCCTTCCTAAGAGTGCCCTGGATTTCCTCCGGGAAGCCACTTTTTCTCATTATCAGCCCTGTGGGACCAGGTAGGATTAAAAAAATTACCCCCACTTCCAGGGTGGCCCCTGGTTAGCCTACGCCATCAGACCACTCCATCTCCTTTGGCTGCTGTAATTGGTTCTGTGAAGGACGACTTAAAAAAAATTTTTTTTGAGAGACAGAGAAAGACAGAGCACGAGAGGGAAAGGAGCAGAGAGAGGAAGACACAGAATCTGAAGCAGGCTCCCGGCTCTGAGCTGGCAGTACAGAGCCCCGTGCAGGGCTCAAACTCACTGATTGCGAGATCATGACCTGAACTAAAGTCAGAGGCTTAACCGACTGAGCCACCCAGGCACCCCTGTGAAGGATGACTTTTAAACCAATCTGGACCAAAGAGACCTGAGGAGAAATTTGCTAGGGTTTCTGGGAAAAAAAATTGTAACACTTGTTCCCAAATACTATAGAAAAAGACCTTTTTTTCCCCGAGTTGGTGAGCATGAGGATGTGAAGCCATGAGGTCTGGAATTAGTAACTTGAAGAGGAAGTCAGCCCCATGAGAGAACTTGGCCGTTGGCAATATCTTTCCAGCTGTGGGATCCTACTTCACCACTGCTTCCTCTGGCTTGTTCAGCTACAACGCAACCAATTTCCTTTATTAAATTAATCTGAGTTGAGTTTTTGGCCACTTGCAGCATAAAAGGTCTGTCCCTACTGGAACTTTATGCCACAGTCGACATTCTTATGACAGGGAGAAACACTTCATGGTTTTATAAGTTCAAATTTGAAAGTGATTTTTGCTATCCGATTTGTATTTAGATGTCCAAAATGTCTGAAAAGTTCAGAGCTTTATAGATTTACATATGACCTCTCTTGATATGCAAATCCAGAGTGGAGTCCTTTGTTAAATTGTATTTCCAGAAAGGTGTTCCATCTATCAATTAGGAAATGGCCTTTCTTGCACTTTTCTAAAGTAGAGTCATTCAATGCTTGGCACATGGCAAGTGCTCATGGAATGTTTAAGAAATGGGGTCTTCTGGTTACTTGAATTTCTGATTAATTGAAAGTTAATTAGAAACTCTCCCCTCCAACACACTTAACCTACCATTTCCTCTTTTTGGAAAATCTTTGTAAAATGTATGAGTGCACTTTCTTTCCTTAGTAATTACAGTATGGTGAGCATAATTGCATTTTTGATGATTAAGAATTTTACAGTGCCTCAGGGTTATCACTCAGAGTATAAATTCTCATTGTACAATATTTTACTTGGAGAAGTTGAAGGAATTTGGGCTAAATATGGATGGATCCTGGGACATTCTCCTGAAGTTTATTTAAAAAAAAGTTTTTTTAATGTTTATTTATTTTTGAGACAGAGGGAGACAGAACATGAGTTGGGGAGGGGCATAGAGAGAGGGAGACACAGGATCTGAAACAGGCTCTGGGCTCTGAGCTGTCAGCCCAGAGCCCGATGCGGGGCTCGAACCCACGAACCGTGAGATCATGACCCGAGCCAAAGTCAGACGCTTAACCGACTGAGCCACCCAGGCGCCCCTCCAGAAGTTTATTTTTTAAAAACCCCAGTATCTACCAGTTTTCAGTGTCATTCAAATTATTCTTTAAAAAATGGTTTGTGCAAAAAGTTTGATTAAAACTTGATCTGTTGGACTCTGGTTGAGGCAAATGCTATTATATTTTTAAAGAAACCATTTTAACAGTGGCATCAATAATTGTGGGCCAAGACTGGAGATGGATGAGAGAAAGGAGTTTTAATGATGATGTTACATTGGGGGTTAAGTCTGATTGTGTACAGCCTCAGAAATGACCCATACTCTATTGGTGATGGTGAATCTGAGGAATGAGCTGGCTGGATGTTGATGCAAAGTAGAAATCATGGTTCATTCTTGTCACGTTTCTTTTGTAGAGGGATGGCCCAGCATTTTCAGATTTTTCCATATCCTATGACTATGGCCAACCCTGGTTGGTTATGTAGAGAGGCTGACATAGAGGGTATATTTTAGGCAAATACATACTGTCTTGGTGGTTTCTTCTGTAGGTTTATCTTTTCTAGTTTCTTTTCACCACTACACTGATAAAGTCTTGAGAATTCAAGGATTTAGGATCAGAGTCATTAGTCCCTTTAATCCCTCAGAGATATGCTAAATAGCCAGAGTCAGAGATTAGAGGGGGACACAATATCTCATGGAGTGTTACGGGCTGAGTTGTGCCCACCCCCCAATTCATATGTTGAGGTCCTCACCCCCACTACTTAAGAATGTCATTGTATTTGGAGATAGGGTCTATAAGGAGGTAATGAAGTCAAAATGAGATCATTAGAGTGGGTCTTAACCTTACATGACTGCTGTTTTTATAAGAAAAAGAGAGATAAGTATAGACAAGTACAGTGGGAAGATGATGTGAAGACAGAGAAAGCAGATGGCTATCTACAAGCCAAGAAGACAGACTTCAAAAGAAACAACTCTGCTGACATCTTGATCTTGGACTTTTAGCCTCCAAAGTGTGAGAAAATAAATTTCTATTGCTGAAGCCACTGTGGTGCTTTGTTATGGCCATCCTAGCAAAGTAATACATGGAGTTATCCAAGAAAGAAGCAGGCTGACCGTCAGTGTGTGGCCAACGATGGGCTGAAGAAGTTGCAGATTGAGTCAGGAGGATGAAGGGACCTCGTGAGCATACAGGAAGCAGACATCAGGTTGTAGAACACAGGAAGTCACTGGCTGGGGACCAGCAGGTGGTAGTGAGTCCTTCCTTTTGTTTCAGTCCCCTAAAAGTTGCAATTCCTGTCTTCCTTCCCTGTCCAAATGCCATCTAGTAGTCACAAGGCTATATTCTGGGATGATTCAGAAACTAGCATCAGACAAGTGAAAAGTCTGTTCTTGTATTTTTTCTAGCCAAGTTTGTCCTTTGTTACAGTTGTCCTTCATGTGAGTGTTGATGTTATTGGCCTACTGTCTGCAGGGCATGTATGTTGAGCTGTATTTATAGTAGTAATGATGAATTAAACCTGAGTTAGTGAAACTCTCTCGCCAGTCTTCCCTGTGAAAATGACTGTACATTTGGGGAGAAATTGCAGGGGTTTCCTGGAAGATGATGTATTTGCTGGAGGACTGGATTGAGACACAGTTCTTGATTAAGGGACTAACTTCTCTTCATGCAAAGTTAATGATTTCTTTTCTTCTTCTTTTAAAAATCAATGTTACCCTCAGTCCTTCCTCATTAGCACCATGCTATGTTCATTTTATTTACAGACAAAATATTTTACTCCCAAGCCAAATAGCCATCACTGGGCTGAGAACTGTAGAGATTACAGACATGGGTTGGATGGAATCTGAGCTCTCCCAAGGCTCAGACTCCAAGGCAGACAAAGAGGAGTGATTCTAACATGAGAAACACTGTGAAACATGTTATTATAAAAGTATGAATGGATTCCATTAAGAGAAACAAAGGAAAGAGAGAATGTTCCTAACTAGGGAACCATCTGGGGGAAGAAGGGACTTGACTCAGACCTTGGAGGAGGAGATGTAGAACCGTAACAGGCACAGAGGAGGAGAAGGGCATTTGAGGAGGAGAGAACGGCCTGGACATATGCACAGAGGCTGGAGACAGCTGGGCATGCTTCAGAGCAGAGAATGATCCAGGGAGGCCCAGGAAGGGTATGTGGAGGTCAAGTAAGATAAGTGCATATGTCTTAAGATTGGAGGTGAAGGCTAGGGCTTGATGGTGGATGGTTATGACTGCTGGGTCAGAGGAAAATGTGAAGCCAATAAATGTTTTTGAAAAAGGGAGTTGATGTGGTTATAGAGATTATAGAAAGATAATTCTGGGGGCAGAGTGGAGAATGGGTGGCATGCGTGAGAGTCAGGCCAGGACAGACTGGAACTGGAGTGCTCAGTCAGGAAGCTACTGCAATGGTTCAGATAAAAACTGGTAATATCATGACCAGGGGAAGTGATAGTGAGAAGGAAGAGCAGACCTTGGACCTGGGAGGTGCAGGGGCCCATGGAGAGGAGGTGCAAATGACCCTGGAGTTAAACATCATGGGACACCTAAAGGGGGTAAAGAAAGGGGACACAATTCTTTTTTAATAAACAGATAAAGAACTGGTTTGTGAATATGCTGAATTTGGATGTGTGCATGTTCAGCAAGTGAACTAAATCTGCTCCTTGAGGACTGTAGTACATATGTCTTGTTTATCTCTGGAGCCTCAGCACACAGCAAAGCATTTGTTTATTTATACAAATAAATATTCAACCAATATTGACTAAGTGCTCATTCTGTGCTAGGCACAGGGCCTGGCATGTAATAGAAACACAATAATTACTTGTTTAACTGAGCTAAACTTACTTTTATGGATTCCCACATTGTTATCATTATGTTGGAAACCTCCAAGTGGTTAGTAAGTAAGACCATTTTAAGTTTAATGGGGATGGGGTGAAGAGGTAGAGAGGTAATAAGAACTATTCTGCGTGAGGATTGAAGTCCATAACCTCTGTCTGTAACGGCCAGTGCCTGGAGGTTCAATGGGAGTCCGCTCTGCCTTCTGCTGGGTCTCTAGGGCGCAAGTGGACAATGAACACAAAAGCCTTGGAAACCTTATAAATACACATTTTCTAAAAGCAGGAGGTGGGGAAGGATGAATGGATGAGTTGGGTGAGTCATTTAGGTATTTAATGCCCAAGTCAGAAACCTGTACCTTGCAACATTAATTGTACCTGTGCCTCTCATATTTTCTTAGTACTTTCAAGTTAACTTTTTTCCGTAGGTGTTAACAGTTTTCAAAATTCCAGTCTGCCTGTTTTAGGCGAGTGAAGGAAACTGAGGCCAACTTCAGATCATTCTTTTCTTTCTTGGGTTGGAAGTTTACGCGGAGAGTATATACTCCAGAGGCTAAGTTAAGCATGGTGGCATCATGGTTCTGAAAGGTAACAAACACTATGGAAAGGCAAAGCTCAGGGAAAAAGTCAGGGTCTGCTATACAGAATCGTTTTCTACCCAGTGTTTCCTCTTCCAAAGGTCTTTAATTAGGCTTCGGAGAATTTGTATAGATAAGAAGGTGAGAAGGGTGTTGGGGCTCTGGACTGGGATAATCAGTACAGATGATATACACTCATGCAATTTACTCTCTTTAGGCTTCCATTTCCTTATCTGTAAGATAGAGATAGTAATCATACCAGCTTTGTTTTATAATATATGAAATAATTTGCCTAATCACTATATTATTTTCTTTCTCCGCCTAGAACATGAGCTTCATGGAGGCAGCGATTTTTATTTGCATTGTCCTTTCTGTATCCCATGTATCGGGCACAAGGTTATCGTGGAGATAACTCTAGGGAAAAGAAAGCAGGGACAATGGGCAGGAATGAGTGGAGAAGTAGGAGAATAAGATGGGCATATGGTTCTGGAAGGCAATGTAGGATGGGGTTTCAAGGCTGGATACTGAGGAAAGATAGAAGAAGGTGAGATAGGAGGAAAAGTCATTGAAGTTTGTGGAGGATCCGATGCCTTAGAGAGCCCGAATGTCATTGACTAGTGGCAGGAAAACCCACTAATCAATGATTAAAGAGTTAGAGAGACGGAAGGACATGGTGACAATGAGTTACAACCACTGTTTCCAGAAGTTTGGCAAATAGGAGCAGAATGAGAATTTATCGTGGGGACAAAAAATGTTCAAAGGAAAAGTTGAATTTTTTAAACCAAGGAAGAAAGATGCCTAAGGAGAGGGAGCGATGGAAGATACGAGAGAGCCAATGGTTCAGAGATTAAGTACCTGAGGAGAGAAAGAGTGGGTCAAAGCATTGGAGGACACTTCTTGTTAACTGAGGATAAAAGGGGAAAACAATGAGAAGTAGGGAACTTTGAGGCTTAAGGGAAGATAATTGAGGGAGATCAAACTGAGGTCATCTATTATCTCAGTGAAGTAGGTAACAAGGTAATCTGACTGTGGTGTGGTGGGGGCTTGAGAAGATGGAAAAGAACTGGAGGAGCTGTAAAGAGTCAACAGGGGTCAGTAGAGACAGAATTGCTCAGTGGACTCAGTGCAGTGGAATTAGATGGCATGGATGTATTGCAGATCCAACCTGCTCAGTTATGTGGCTCTCCCTTCCCTGGTCCTCCAGCCCTGCAGCAATGGTCTGTGGTTCAGAATGGGAACCAAAAGCAAAATGGCTGACTGGAATAATGTGAGGCCAAAAAATCGCAAAAGAAGGTTTGGAAGTGGATGAATGGGTTCCAGGAAACCAGCCTCTTGAAAGTAGGTCTGGGAAACTGGAGCAAGAGTAGTAGGGGATTGAGTGAGGTGGTCATGATCAAGGAATTAAAAGCCTTGAAGACAAAAGACCAGACACGACAGCTTTGAGAGAGGTTGGGAGAGGCGGAAAGTTCATTGTATTCATCAGATACTGTCATTCTTTTTTTTTTTCCCAGAAAAAAAATGTGAAAGTAATGGAAGTTGGAAGTTGGAAGAAAAAAAATGTGAAAGTAATGGAAGTTGGAAGATTAATCCAATGAACAACGCCCCTTTGTACTTTCTGGTGCATAGGTATACATCACTGCTGATGATGAAAATTCAGGGTTAGAGTGAAAGAGCTGAAGGATGCATATCTTCTAGATCTGTATTGAACAATGAGCATAAGAGGACAGTATCGTTCATCTCAATCATTATGTTCTTTGATAATACTCTTTGGAAATAGAATCTCAGCCTGAATTTTCTCTAAAGTTCTTTTTCAGACATAAGCTAACTTATGGCAGGGTTTATTCTAAGAAATTCCTACTTCCCCTTTCCTTGTCTGGAGCAGGAATTGGAAGCAGTACCTTTAAACAGAACACATGGTGGGTCTTATCAGTTGTGGTGCCCTGAATTTATGGGCTTTGGGTAGGATGAGTGGTTCGCATCAAATCTAAACAAGCATGACAGTGTCTAGCCAAATTTCTACCAGCACATAAGGAGGTCCAGGTAGGAGCAGGTAGGAGCGTCCTATTTTGACGTTGCTCAAATAATAGCATCTGTGCTGCCTGTATCTAAAACCTATCTAGGAAAAGGTGATACAGCAGCCCATGTTCCCAAGGTAGAGGTTACGGGTTCTGTCCAGTAGCCATTAGGTGGTGCTGCCTAACCAACATTCCCCACTCTTTTGCCACTCTGATGACTCCTTCTGCTTTTGCAGTGGTATAATATTATTCGGTAATCTTTAAAAAGGTGGAAGTGGCTGAGATTTATCTATCACCTCTATGAAACTTGTCCGATTCTCTCTTTCTTTTTTCTTTTATTTCAAGAGTAGCCACTAACTGCTATAAGGAAGCACTGTTATAACGGCTGCTCAGACTGAAAACAACCATTGATATTTGAACAGCACTTTCTACTCTATAAAGAATTTTTGGGGTGCCTGGGTGGCTCAGTTGGTTAAGCATCCAACTTCAGCTTAGGTCATGATCTCATGGTTCATGGGTTCAAGGCCCACGTTGGGCTCTGGGCTGACAGCTCAGAGTCGAGCCTGCTTTGGATTCTGTGTCTCCCCCTCTCTCTGCCCCTCCCCTGCTTGTGCGCACATGCACTCATGGGCGCGCGTGCTCTCTCTCAAAAATAAACATTAAAAAAATTTTTAAAAACCCAAAAAACAAAGAATTTTCACATGTCAGATTTCCTAGAATATAGTAGGTAAATGTGCAAAAAAATTGTTGAATGAATAAGTGAAGTATTTGTATGGAGAGAAAAATTAACTAATGTTATATTGACTTTTGATAATGTAGAAATCATATCAAAGTTAGTTTATGAAAAGACGTGGATGTTTCTGTAAGACAACATATGTGACTACTGATAAATTTTACATCTAATCATGCTGTATTGCATAGGAGTTATAGAAGTTACCTTGTTAGTTTATTTCCAAATGGATTCTTTTTTTTTTGCAAGACAGAGTGAGCGAAAGGGGGGGGGGGGAAGAGAGAGAGAGAGAGAGAGAGAGAGAGAGAGAGAGAGAATGTTAAGCAGCCTCCAGTCATTGTGGAGCCCGACTTAGAGCCTGAGGCAGGGCTTGATCCAACAACCCTGGGATCATCCCTGAGCCCAGATCAAGAGTCAGATGCTCAACCTACTCAGCCACACAAACACCCCTCCAAAAGGGGTTCTTTTTTTTTTTTTAAAGTTTATTTATTTTGAGAGAGAGAGTACAAGCAGATAAGGGGCAGAGAGAGAGGGAGAGAGACAATCCCAAGCAGGCTCTGCACTGTCAGCATGGAGCATGATGCAGAACTCGAACTCACAGACCATGAGATCATGACCTGAGCCAAAGTTGGATGCTTAACTGAATAAGCCACCCAGGTGCCCCTTTTCTTTTTTTAAACCCAAAATGGGTGTAGAGTATCCCATTGTACATTGTACAAATGTGTCACAATTTATTTTACTATTTTTCTACTGAAGCTTATTTTCTTGTAATATTCACCTTTTTGTTGTTGTTGTTATAACTGTGGTGCAATGGACCTACAAATGCAGATATCTTTGCTGCCTATGGACTATTTTAAGTTGGGTGTGCTATGTATGAGGAAAGTAGCATAGTACCTAACATTTAAGTCTTTATTAGTATTACATTGTAGATCATCCTGAGTGGTTTTGTGCAGGGGTCAGAGGAGGACTGATACTTCCAGCACTTTGGAGATGTCCTGCTCTAGGCTCCAACTGAATACATATATTTTAAATTAAATAATTTTTTTTAACATTTATTTATTTTTGTGTTTTTTTGTTTTTTGTTTTTTTAAAATTTTAACATTTATTCATTATTGAGAGACAGAGAGAGAGTGCGAGTGGGGGAGGGGCAGAGAGAAGAAGGAGACACGGAATCCGAAGCAGGCTCCAGGCTCTGAGCTGTCAGCACAGAGCCTGATGTGGGGCTCGAACTCACGGACCATAAGATCATGACCTGAGCTAAAGTTGGATGCTCAACCGACTGAGCCACCCAGGCGCCCCAACATTTATTTATTTTTGAGAGAGAGAGAGAGACAGCACCCGTGAGCAGGGGAGGGTCAGGGAGAGGGAGACACACAATCTGAAGCAGGCTCCAGGCTCTGAGCTGTCAGCATAAAGACCTATGTGGCTCTCAAGCTCGTGAGCTGTGAGATCATGACGTGAACCAAAGTTGGACACTCAACCGACAGCCATCCAGGCACCCCTAAATACATATTTTAATATGTCTTGTCAATGGCATGTGGCGGTGTTGGGGATAGTCCTCACCTCCCTACTGTTTTACATTCTGCATTCCTGGAGTTTTCTCTGTGTGTGTTCTATAATCATCACATCAAGAAAGTTATACCTATTCAGTCAGTAGCCTCCCTACCTCTATTCCTCATAATTATCTTTTTAAATAGTGTTTAATTTCTTTATAGAAAATAAACCAATTTTTTTTCTTTCCATGTCTTGTCTTTCTTTTTTTTTCCCTCCCTCCCGCCCTCCATACCTCCCTTTCTCCCTTCCTACCTCCTTCTTTCCCTCCCTACTTCTTTTTTCCTCCATTTTGAGAATAAGACTTTATCTGTCAAATTTCCCTTTGGAATGCTCCCAGGGGAACTACATGTTTTCCAGGGAAATTCTGAGTTTAAAAGAAAAATATGCAAGTGGCCAATATGTGATTTCTCTGCTATCTACTTCTTAGTAACTAAGGTTGAGTGGAGCCCCAGGGGGTTCCCAGCTCTCAGCACAGAACTGTTGTACAAGTGAGGTCCAAGATTTCCTTTTAGTACTCTGCCAAGACAAAGATGACTGTGTGGGGTGGCAGACAGCCATGGGGATCCTGGGAATCACCACCTTGATGATGTGGTTTCAAGGTCGCTTGTCTTTGGGGGTGGATCTTTCTTAGAATTTACCAGGAAGGTAGTTTGACCAAGACTGCAAAGTCAAAAAATATGGTTGCAGTAATCACCACTGGTTCAATGAAGCTAGATGGATGGTAGGTATATAAAGAAAAGATGAGTCCTGAGTTGTAAACAAGGAAAAGAAAGGTTGCATTATAGAATTTTAACGTGGATGTTTCCTAACATGTTTCCTACATGATCTGGATATAACAGATCATGTATGGTCGACGTGCTCCAGTCAGCATGACGACCAACTAACAAGATTTGGTTCGGTTGTCTAATCATTAAAGACACTCATTAGGACTGGGTATTTGGAAATCAGTTAGCAGCTGAGGCACATGCCACTGACAAGATATATTAAAATATGTATTTAGGGGTGCCTGGGTGGCTCAGTCAGTTGGGTGTCCAACTTTGGTTCGGGTCATGATCTCACAGTTCATGGGTTTGAGCACCGTATAGGGCTTTGTGCTGACAGCTCAGAGCCCAGAGCCTGCTTCAGATTCTGTGTCTCCCTCTCTCTGACCCTCCCCTGCTCACATGCATGCGCACTCTTTCTCTCTCAAAAATAAATAAAATTTTTAAAAAAGTTATTTAATTTAAAAAATATGTATTCAGTTGGAACCTAGAGCAGGACATGTCCAAAGTGCTGGAAGTATGAGTCCTCCCCTGACCCCTGCACAAAACCACACAGGGTGATCTACAATGTAATGCTGATAAAGACCAGCTAGACAGCCTCAGAACCATCATCCTAAAAGTTTCTGATCTTCTAACACAGAAATGCTCACAGCTTCTCTGAACCAAGTGAGAGAGTAAAGCATGTTGCCATGTTTTGTTTCCCAGAATCTAAGATATAATAGATTTTTTTTCAGTATATGAAATTTATTGTCAAATTGGTTTCCATACAACACCCAGTGCTCATCCCAAAAGGTGCCCTCCTCAATACCCATCACCCACCCACCCCTCCCTCCCACCCCCCATCAACCCTCAGTTTGTTCTCAGTTTTTAAGAGTCTCTTATGCTTTGGCTCTCTCCCACTGTAACCTCTTTTTTTTTTTTCCTTCCCCTCCCCCATGGGTTTCTGTTAAGTTTCTCAGGATCCACATAAGAGTGAAACCATATGGTATCTGTCTTTCTCTGTATGGCTTATTTCACTTAGCATCACACTCTCCAGTTCCATCCACGTTGCTACAAAGGGCCATATTTCGTTCTTTCTCATTGCCCTGTAGTACTCCATTGTGTATATAAACCACAATTTCTTTATCCATTCATCAGTTGATGGACATTTAGGCTCTTTCCATAATTTGGCTATTGTTGAGAGTGCTGCTATAAACATTGGGGTACAAGTGCCCCTATGCATCAGTACTCCTGTATCCCTTGGGTAAATTCCTAGCAGTGCTATTGCTGGGTCATAGGGTAGGGCTATTTTTAATTTTCTGAGGAACTTCCACACTGTTTTCCAGAGTCGCTGCACTAATTTGCATTCCCACCAACAGTGCAAGAGGGTTCCCATTTCTCCACATCCTCTCCAGCATCTATAGTCTCCTGATTTATTCATTTTGGCCACTTTGACTGGCGTGAGGTGATATCTGAGTGTGGTTTTGATTTGTATTTCCCTGATGAGGAGTGACGTTGAGCATTTTTTCATGTGCCTGTTGGCCATCTGGATGTCTTCTTTAGAGAAGTGTCTATTCATGTTTTCTGCCCATTTCTTCACTGGATTATTTGTTTTTTGGGTGTGGAATTTGGTGAGCTCTTTATAGATTTGGGACACTAGCCCTTTGTCTGATACATCATTTGCAAATATCTTTTCCCATTCTGTTGGTTGCCTTTTAGTTTTGTTGGTTGTTTCCTTTGCTGTGCAGAAGCTTTTTATCTTCATGAGGTCCCAATAGTTCATTTTTGCTTTTAATTCCCTTGCCTTTGGGGATGTGTCAAGTAAGACATTGCTGCGGCTGAGGTCAGAGAGGTCTTTTCCTGCTTTCTCCTCTAGGGTTTTGATGGTTTCCTGTCTCACATTCAGGTCCTTTATCCATTTTGAGTTTATTTTTGTGAATGGTGTGAGAAAGTGGTCTAGTTTCAATCTTCTGCATGTTGCTGTCCAGTTCTCCCAGCACCATTTGTTAAAGAGACTGTCTTTTTTCCATTGGATATTCTTTCCTGCTTTGTCAAAGATGAGTTGGTCATACTTTTGTGGGTCTAGTTCTGGGGTTTCTATCCTATTCCATTGGTCTATGTGTCTGTTTTTGTGCCAATACCATGCTGTCTTGATGATGACAGCTTTGTAGTAGAGGCTAAAGTCTGGGATTGTGATGCTTCCTGCTTTGGTCTTCTTCTTCAAAATTACTTTGGCTATTTGGGGCCTTTTGTGGCCCCATATGAATTTTAGGATTGCTTGTTCTAGCTTCGAGAAGAATGCTGGTGCAGTTTCATGTTATTTTTATTGAATCTTCTAGGAGAGGCACAAAGACAGCAACTCTTAGTAGAGAAGGGAATTGTGTACTATCTGATGTGGAAATACTCATGTCAACATATTGGCAAGATCACTGCCAAGGACATACACAGTATTTCTGTGTCTTTCAAAGTGAGGATGCTCCTGACAATAAAAGAGAAATTACCTCAATATAATCTCAAAATACCATTTTTTGTGTGTAATGCAATAACATTATTCTTCTTTGACCAAAATAGTATGCTAAGCTGATTGCTCCATCATAAAAGTCAGTTAAAGAAAGGAATCATAAAAAAAAGAGCTTACACAAATCTTATGGGCTTTATTTCAACTTGAAACCGTAATTACACACTAATTCACTAGCCTTGGGAAGTAGGTCAAGACCTCATCCTTGAGTGGGGACCTGCCGATTCATGTTGTTCATTGGCTCATGCACAAGTGACACGACACAGCATCATTTACAGTGTTCAGCTTCTTCAGTTTCTTAAGTGAAGGGAGAATTTACAGAAACTTAAAGGGTAGCCTGAGATGAGTATTCATCTAGATTTTTATGATTTTCTCCCTGAATCCTTTACAGTTGTTTTGCTCACACTTAATATGAAAGCATTTTTTCGGCAGCCTATGTTATTGCCTGTTTCCAACACATTTAATGTGGTTTTTATAGAAATAGATCTTTTGATCTTTGTTTTCATATTAATTCCTTTTAATAACACTTAATTAAATTACATAATTACAGGAACAAGTACAGCTAGCATCACTGGATTTAGGAAAAAGGACCTCCTCCTTTTGCTAAGCATCTAACTCAGGGGCCTGGGCAGAATTGTATGGGGGGGTGAGTGGTCTACTGGTGGTGTGGATTCAGCCTTCCAAGGGCACCAACCAGTATGTTTTACAGAGGGCAATGAGAACCGCTGGTAGTATTTCCAGTTGGACGGAGGCTGGTTAAGAGAGGGTTTTTGGATCATTATTACCAGGCCCATAGATCCTTATAGATCAATGAGCAGTTCTTCCATATTTTATTGTATCAGCATACAGAAGGGTTGCCCTTAGATAATGCCTCTTGCCTTTAAACATTTGCAACATATAGCCCTTTAAGATCCGGTCTTGTCAGGCTGCCTGGGTGGCTCAGGCGGTTAAGCCTCCAATTTCGGCTCAGGTCATGATCTCACAGCTGGTGAAATTGAGCCCCACGTCGGGCTCTGTGCTGACAGCTCGGAGCCTGGAGCCTGCTTCGGATTCTGGGTCTCCCTCTCCCTCACTCCTGGTCTTGCTCTTTCTCTGTTTCTCTCAAAAATAAATAAAATACTTAAAAAAAAGATCTGGTCTCGTTTTAGGGAGTCAGAGGGTCTTCATTCAGGCAATAGAAATTAATGAATTCTGTATATTAGAATACTTCTGAGTGGAGGGTTTCTCAAATTCCTTCCAGTTTTTTTTTCCTTAAAGACATATGCATTATAAACAATGGAAAATAACTGTATTCAAGAATAAAAAATCTCCTCTGTAATCAGGTTAGAAGTCAATATTGTGTGTGCCGGGTTGAGTTGAGAGCGGGAGATGAAGACTTACCGTCTCAGGTGAACTGGAAAATGTTGGTGCCTAGAAGCTGGCAGTCAGAGAATACCCAGTCACGACATATTTTTGTTGCTCCTAATATTTCACAGCCCTGGGCTACCCCCTGTTCTAACGATGGGGTTAATCCTGACTGGGAGCCCTCTGACCCTCCCCCAGGAGCCCCCGGTGCCTGTTCACCCCGTGACATCAACCTCCAGAAAATACAAAATAGAAATCTTAATGCAAGAAGGGAGGCTTGAGATGCTGCTGTGTGTTCAACTGCTAAACTCTTAACATTTGATGATTAAATTTGATTTTAAGTCGTTCTGAACTCTATGTGCAACTTGGCTTTCTTTTATCTGTTCTCAGCATCACAACCTTTACTACAAAGCATATTTCAAGGGAAAATCTCTTACAATTCAAATCACTTTTGCTTCATGCTAGTCCGTTTGTTTGGGATACTGGCTTGCAAAGCGTCCTTTGACTGATTGCTTTTAGTGAAATCAAAGTGACTCGGGGAAGCAGAAACTTTGATAACGGAATATGTATTTTATCCAACTTCAGGGGCTCCTTTTGCAATTTGGGACAGATGTGAAAAGTGAATCATTAGGGATGGAGGGGGGCTGGAGCCTGGAGTTCTAGAGATGGTTTGCAGAACTCTAAATTAGCACCAGGAAGGTGCTCGGAGGAAGGGACTGTTTTGTGAGACTTCAGAAGAAACACGGAGCCGGGTCTGTGATTCGAGAGTATTTTCAAATTGTGGTAACGGGTATTCTTTTTACTAACTCTCAATGTGGTGGTGCCTTTGAGGAGGTTTGCAAGGGTTACTCTGGGAAGGGTTGGAAGACTCCTGCCCTTCATGCTGGGCCGGCACAGAGGCGGTGGGACCTATTCCTTCCATCTGCAAAAGCCTTCTGGAGCCAGTCCAGCTGTAAGGGATGTGCCTCTTTCTTGCTAGAAAAGAAATCGTCAGCACAAAACTGTACAATGATGCTGCCTTGCTATTCTTTCCATTTGAGTGAACAAACGTCTTCCAATGACTTTCAGTAGCGAAAGTTACCAGATATCCACTGGTCACCTCCAGTAAAAACACTGGGCACTTAACATTGCGCTTGGATTAACTTCCATGTTGCTGATAAGATGTCGTACCTCTATCATCATAAGATGTTTATTCAGTACAAGGGGAAAGAAAAGAGAAATTCGTAGATGATGTCACAGGTAGGAAAGAGAACGGAGGACCGTTTATAATCATATGTAGTACAGCGTAAGGAAGTAAGGAAGACTATTCTTGCCTGGGAACCACCTGCACTTCCCTGGCCGTTACAGATGTCGGTCTCGGAGCGCTAATGGCGAAGCATGCTTGGTGAAGTCGCCATCTCCAGCACGGTGGTTTTCTTCGGTCTCTTTGCAAACGGGCTCCGTGGCTGGCAGGGATCCGCACACCACCTCTGCGGGCTTGCTTTCGGAAGATTCTCGCAGCCCGCTTTCGGACGGGCTGGCTATCTCAAGATAGGAGAGTAATTGCCTTTGCAGGTATTTGCCGGGGTGTGGCCTACCACGCAGGATGGCTTCGTGTATAATTGTATAACATTGTGATGGAGGTTTTTCAACGAAAAAATACCCCGAAGATAGAATGACCAAGCTTAAAAGCGATCCAGATAGATTTGCTTACTTCTCTCTGCACCAACATTTCCTTTACGCTTTTGGAAGTAAGTGGAATGGTTTTTATATCTGTTCACATTTCAGTCGTGGGACTCGAAAAGTTCCTCTCTTGTGCCTTAAAGAGCAATGTATGCTACACTTAAACTTGAGCTGTCTGGACAGCTGTGAAGATGGAAAAGAAACACCACCCTTGGAACATTTTCATTTTGTTGTGTATATTCCTTATTGTGCAGCTGGTCTGAATTCTCTCTACAAGGATGTTGTGCAGCTGTTTCTCTGAGGCAGAACCTGAGGGCAAATATCCCAACCCATCAGCCCCGGCACATCCTTTCCGATCTTGGCAAGCCATTTTGTCCTTAACTCTATTGTGTATAATCACAAAAGATTGCTATTTATCCAAATCTTCTTTAGGATACAATGTGTGAGCTCATTCTCAGAAGTTGCAGGAACCCAGCACTCTATTGTAAAAGATTTTCCACGTCTCCCCCCACCCTCATTTTCCCAGTTTCTATGGCAACATTTTGCTCTGATGGCACCTCCAGGATTATTACTATCATCACAGTTATTTCTTCTGATTATTATTGTTGCTTATTGTCATCAACATCATTCTGACTGTCAGTCACATTCTGATCCTTAACACCTGGCCTCTGGGGAACTTCCGTCTCCTCAAAACAGTTGAAAAGTGAAAAAAATTAGAATGTAAATCCCAGGGGATCACCGGCGCTGCAATTATCCTACATCAGATTTATTTGCTCTTTTCCTTTTTTCTTTTCCCACAGTCATTGTAATCCTTCTAGAATATGCGTGGGTAAGTTTGTCAAAATACTGAGATAGATGTGGTTGTTGGTACCGCTGTTTGTTTTTAGAAAAGGAGTGTGCGTGTGTGTGCGTGTGTGTATGCGCATGCACGTGTGCATGTCAGCCGGGGGGGGGGGGAGGGATCGTACATTCAAAGCTTTCTAATATTACTGAACAATTTTTTTCCATAAACTGTTGGAAACTAGTTGTTTAGAGGCTGAGTTTTCATAGAAAATTATCTAGTGATTTTATCATACCTGCAGCCCACCTTGTGACCCGCCTTGAGGCCGAGTGGGGAGTAGACAGGCTTCCTTTGGGCTGATATGTCGGTTAGTGTGACTGCAGATCAGCTGGGATGGATGCCCTGTACCTTTGAGATCTGCTTAAACCTGGCTTGGAACCCAACCTCCCAGGTCTTGAGAGTCCAGAACCCTCACTGTAATTTCTATAAGCGCTCATAGCTGCTTATCTCTGGGCCCCTGTGTTCATGCTTCCTGCTTCTGCTGGGTTGAGTGAAACCTTCAATGCAGAATTCAGGGAGAGAAGAAACGCCTATCTAGCTAGCTTGCCTTCTTGCCCTCCTGCTTTCCCTCCCTCCTTTCTTCACTCCCTCCCCACCCTCTTTTATTCCCGCCTTCCTGGCAGCAGTGGGGGGCTTGGCAGATGTGGTGGGTCAGGGTCTTGGGTGAGCCCAGGCCCGTACGTGGGGAATACACTGGTGGATGTGGTCTCTCAGGATCTGATCAGTCTGGGGTCTGGCTGGTCAGCCTGCTGACCAGAGCCTCGTTAATAAACAGATGATTCCTTTGAACGTTGGAATCTTTTCTGGACGGGAAAAGAAAGCTCCACGTCAAAGTGCCGAGTGCAGTGAAATATTCTCTCCCTGGTCCGTGTGAAGGGGAGTCCCCTGGAGACACAGTATACCAACTTAAATGAATTTTCATTCAGCAATTCACAAAATTTTATTGAAGACTTGCTATCTTCTGGGCATTAGGAAGACACACATCTGAAGCTGGAGCGTTGTTGGCCTTCGAGGAAGGCAGCGACTATGAGCAGTCTCGTAAGGGTGCAGCGTGGACAGCACAGGGGAGAAATGAGCTTCAGAGAAGAACCTCAAGGAATCTGCCTGGCTGAAGGGTGGGAGAGGGGCAGCCCAGGCTGAGGGCAGAAAGGCCTGCACTTGGCCATGGAGGTGAGAAGGACCACACGCGTTGGGGAAACATGGCTTATGATTAGGAAAGGCATGGAAACCCCAGAGAGCTGGCTGGCACCATGAGAGGCTCTCACTTGAGAGGCTCACAGAGTAGAGGTGACAGAGCGAGCTGGCTCCTGTCACCTGTTTCACCCTCCTTCCAGGACATGCCCTCGATGGGGAATGCAGGACGTGGCTGTTTTTACTATGAAATGTACATTTCTTTCTGTTTTTATTTTGGTGCCAGTGTGTATCATTGAATTTGTGGAAATTAAACGAAAGAACAGAGCAACTCCAGGGGAGAGGCCTTTTTCAAGTACCCCCAGAACACCTGTAGTTTGCACGTCGGGAGACCTTGAAGAACTCTGTTTGAGCTGACTGCTGTTTTAGCTCTCAGAGAATGTCGAAGAGAAACACCTTCGGGGTTAGAGGCATAATGAGGTGGGGGTTAATAGCGTGAACTCAAACATGAACCTGGATTTGAATCCAGGCTCTCTCCCTTCATAGCTCTTGACAATGGGCAAGCTGATCAAATTAATCTTTCTCTCTCTCTTGCTCTTACTCCCTCTGGGTTTTCTCATGTTTCCTCACGTTCCAGAGCCTGTCCCTCCTCCTCTCTCACCTAATTAACGCCAACACAACCTTTAGATATTATTTCAAATGTCACTTCCACAATGAAGCCCTTGCAGACTACGTCCAATCTCCTTGTCAGTGAGGTCCCAACACCCTATCTTTTCTTCACGACATTTCTGTTCATACTTAACGCTTTTATTTCTTATGATTTAATTCAGGTAAGTCTCCAGCACTATACTCTTTGCTTCACCCCTGTCACTCATTGTTCAGCGTATCTGATACATAGAAGGTATATGGTCAACAGTTTGGGGTGAATAGGTAAATAAATACCTCCTTTTGTAAGATTGATGGAGGACTGCATTATATAATGCGTCCAAGCCATTCGGCACAGTGCCCGTTATATAGTAAGCACTTAACACATGTGAGTTACAAGAAGGATTCCTATAGGTTTGCTGTCCTCCACTCCTACAGCATGCTGAGTAATGAGCAATTTGTGTGTCTTCAGCTAAGTTCCAATGGTTCTATTAGCTAGGTTTTAATAGTGCAAATGCTTTCATTAAGTTCAATATTATGCCCCTGGCTTTGGCTGAGTCTTGATTTAAGAAATGGAGACCGTCAGAGTCACCCGTGGAACCATCCATGAAGATTTTCTGCAGTGTGTCAGTCAAGAGCAGGAGCTCTGGGTGTCCAGATTAGGGCTGCCTCTTTCCAACTGTAACCCTGGGCAACTTATCTCTCTGTAGCTTTGATTTTTTCACCTGGAAAGCAGGGATGGTAATCTATCTTGCAGTGCTGATATGATGATGAGATTATCAACACATACGAAGAGTTTAGGATAATGCTTGCACATAATAGGCATTCAATAAATATTAGCCATTATTTTGTAAATACTCATAAAATAAATTAGTCCTGGACTTCAGTACAAAAACTAAAATAGTGGCCCTTGAAGAGCTGCTATGTCTCCTTTTACATTATGGCAGATTTAATAAAGACTACTAGATTTCTTCTTTTGACTTGATCTCAGAAATTTTAGAGCTAAATCTAAAACTTCGTCTGTGATTCAAAATATATAAGCATCATTCTGTCTACAGCCTTGTTATTTCTTATATTTATCCTGTGTAACTGGATATCTTTAAAAAAATTGAAATCTGCCTCAAATCTTTTTAGGAAGCAGGTGGGCATACATATGATACATTCATAAATTCTATAATCATAAGTTAGGGAAAAAATACATTTAGGTGATATTTACATCAGGTAAATTTTATGTGATCCCAGGTTTTCTCTGTAACTCTCTATAAACTTCTACACTTCTTTTTGAATAACTAAAATTAAATTTAGTATTAATGTGGGAATGACTCAGTACAGAAATTTGGATGTAATATGTTCCAAATGCTTATAACCAGAAATTGCAAAATTATTGCTGGAAATATTTGAAAAGTCTAACCCCTTTTCCACTATTCATATCATGGAATCATAGAATTTTAGAATAGGATATAATTTGTTTACTTTTCATGTTTCACTTGGCTTGAACAATAAAAAAGAGACCTGACCAAGTTAATTTTCTGTTAATCTGGTTTCAATTTCTTCCTAAAAATGAAACAAAGCTATTGTATTTTCATAGAAGTGTGGTATTGGAGCATCTCCCCAGTTGGGTATTTCATTTAACTCCTTATCAAGGACAACCTCTGAACCACTTGAAATAGGAGGTTGTTGAGCTCATGTTAAAATCTTTTATTTTATTTTTTAAACTAAAAAAATTTTGTGTATGTTTATTTCTTTTGCGAGAGAGAGAGAGAGAGAGATCCGTGAAGGGGCAGAGAGAGAGAGAGAGTGAGAAAATCCCAAACAGGCTCTGCACTGTCAGCACAGAGCCCGATGCAGGGCTCGAACTCACAAACTTGTGAGATTGTGACCCAAGCCTAAACTAAGAGTCGGAGGCTCAATGGACTGAACCACCCAGGAGCCCCTGTTAAAATCTTTTAAAAATAAGTTTTAAGCACTTTCATTGGTAACTTGTCTTAAGACATAGCATTTCTGTTTTTTCTGTTTAATTTACAACTGCAAATTGAAACTAAAACTGGTACCTGTGCTGGGTAGAGAGGGGAGAAATAATTAATAACCATTTATTGTGTTACAGCTCCATGTTGAAAACCAGTAATAGCCAATTCATTCATTCATTCATTCACTCACCAACCAAAAAGTATTTACAGATTGATGTCTGTATGCCATGCATGTGCCAAGTTCTAGAGATGTTCTGATGTCTCCTTATCCTTAGTGAGTTTTATGATCTAGGGGAGTAGAGACAGACAAGTAACCAAATGAAAAAGAATTGAAAATGAATGCTTTCTGCCTGTTTTGGTTAAGACACTGATATAATAAACACAAGAAATCGAAGTCAACCTGAGATTCTCCCTGACACATAATTTATTTAGATAGTAATATACTGGAAGTAGCTTCTTAAATTCTGGTTAAAAACTGGATGAGGTACAAGTGTGTTGAGCAGAAAGAAAGATTTGGGGATTTCCTTGGAGGAAATGGTGTTACAAGTCCCTCATTTTACCCCGAGCGGTAGGATGGGAAAGGGAATATCATCACATTCTTCAACTCGAGCCTTTACTATGATCTCTTAGAGAGTGTGCTGTGTGTTTTAAGAATGGGGGTCGCCTTAGACTGGGGTCCAGCTCTAACTTGGAAAGTCTGGAGGGTGACAGAGGGGCAATGAACTGCTTTCATGCTGCACAGGGGTCAGCCTACCATGCCCAGAGTTTGTCAGAATAGAAGATGTAAGAATGCTTCCCATGGGCCATGCTGGAACCATTTATTCCTGTTGTGTCCCAGGAGCAGAGAGCTGACTGCAGCCCTGCCAGACAGAGCACATCCCCTTCAGCCCATCTTGAAATTTGCAGATGAGGAGTCCCTGGGGAAGGGAATCCCAAAGACGTAAAAATCAAGACAAAACAAGACAAAACAAAACTACAACCTATGAGGAAAGACTCAGCAATAGTCATTTGCCAGACCAGAGAGCTCAAAGCTACCCAACCAATATTTTTCTTTGTTAAATCCGGCATTTCTGTTTACTCTGCCCTCTGCCCACAGCCATGTGAGCTGTTGTTGAAAGGGAAAGGGGGCCAACAGAGAGGCACAAAACAGAAGCTGGGCACACCTCCTTCCTGGAAGTCGGCCAAGTGCAGGACTGAGCAAGGGCAAGAGGGAACGTTCTTCACTTTGAAGGTTGAAGAGTTGCCTGACATTTTGGGCTTAAAACATTCTAGTTAGTCAATCTGGTTTTGTGAATGAAAGCGATCACAGAACTGTCTCTGCCATGTGAGCAAGTAAGAACTCACGGGGCTCTGCCAACTTTCCTTCCAGGGATAGGGAAGATTATCTCCACTGAATAAAAGTTTAAAGGGACAGAAAGAGGCAAAAATAAATTTGTGGTTTGGTCCCATCCACACCCACATCCACATGCCTGATGGGAAGAGCACAGGGTGTTAAGGGGGAGACTAGCAGAGGCATCTAACATGGGCTCCAGGGGGTTCAGAGGAAGTAACATTGTTAAACAAAGAGCAGAAGGGATCTGAAGCTTACTGTGAAATGTGGAAGATTAAATGCTTTAGCTCCCTGCAAAGTTCCCCATAAAACAATTCTAAAGTGATTTTTAAAGTCTTAAGCTCCAAAGGAAAGAAGAGAAAAGGAGGCAAAAACTACAAAATTTTGTAACCTGGAAAGCAGATGGATGAGAGGTAAAGGACCTGAGAGAATTGATGGTTCAGCAGAAGTGAGAGATGAAATCCAACTCAATGTATGCAGAACCCACAGCTCAGAAGTGCCTGTAACCTGCAGGCAAGGGAACTTCAGAAAGGCTAAAATGAGGGGCGCCTTGGTGGCTCAGTCAGTTAAGCGTCTGACTGCATCTCAGGTCACAATCTCACAGTCCGTGGGGTCGAGCCCCCCGTCGGGCTCTGTGCTGACAGCTCAGAGCCTGGAGCCTGCCTCTGTTTCTGTCTCCCTCTCTCTGCGACGCCCCTGCTTACACTCTGTCTCTCTCTCTGTCTCAGAAATAAATAAACATTAAAAAAGATTTTAGAAAGGCTAAAATGAGGAGGAGTGGTTGAACATTGAGTTTTGAAGTAGTTAGATTCCCAGATCTCAACCAACGACTGCCCTGGCAAGAGAAGGAGGGTTTATTTTTTTCTAAAGGAGGAAAAGTTGAGCTCAGTTGAGGATGGAGATACCACACTGAAGCCAGAGGGTTAAGTGAATGTGTACTAGATGTTGAGGCCATCCCCTACCCTCTCAGCCTGCAGACATCAATCAGCCAGGGGACTGAGGAACTTTCTCTGGGGCATCTGGCTAGCATAAGCACAGAGTCCCATAAATGGTGACATCCAGGGTTCCTCACCTGACCTGCCGAGTCAGATCACCCTACAATGAAGTTCATAGCTCAGGAGTACTACCCTTGTGTTTGAAGGATTTGGTCCCCATACTTCTTTTTTTTTTAATTTAAATTTTTGTTAGTTAATATACAGTGCAATATTGGTTTCAGGAGTAGAATTCAGTGATTCATCACTTAGATACAACACCCAGAGCTCATCACAACAAGTGCCCTTCTTAGTACCCATCACCTATCTAGCCCATGCCCCCTCACTTCCCTCATCAACACACAATTTGTTCTCTATCATTAAGAGTCTCTTGTTTGTTTCCCTCTCTTCTCTCCCCACCTTTCCATATGTTCACCTGTTTTATTTCTTAAATTTCACATATGAGTGAAATCATACGGTATTTGTCTTTCTCAGGGTTATTTTGCTTAGCATAATTCATTCTAGCTTCCTCCGCGTCATTGCAAATGGCGAAATTTCATTCATTTTGATGGGTGACTAATATTCCAGTGTGTGTGTGTACATCACATCTTCTTTATCCATTCATCAGTTGATGTATATTCGGGCTTATCTCCATAGTTTGGCTATTGTTGATAATGCTGCTTATAAATATTGGGGTGCAAATACCCCTTCAAATCTGTATTTTTGTGTCCTTTGGGCAAATACCTAATACTGCAAATGCTAGATCATAGGGTAGTTCTATTTTTGGTGTTTTGAGCATGCTGTTCTCCAGAGTGGCTTCACTAGTTTACATCTTTCACCAACACTGCAAGAGGGTTCCCTTTCTCCGCATCCTCACCAACATCTGTTGTTTCTTGTTTTGTTCATTTTAGCCATTCTGACTGGTGTGAGGTCGTATCTCATCATGGTTTTGGTTTGTATTTCTCTGATGATAAGTGGTGTTGAGCATCTTTTCATGTATCTGTTAGCCATATAGATGTCTTCTTTGTGAAGTGTCTATTCATGTCTTCTGCCCATTTCTTAACTGGGTTATTTGTTTTTTGGGTGTTGAGTTTGATAAATTCTTTATAGATTTTGGATACTAACCCTTTATCAGATATGTTGTTTGCAAATCTCTTCTCCCATTCCTTGGTTGCCTTTTAGTTTTGTTGATTTTTCCTTTTACTGTGCAGAAAATCTTTATCTTTATGAGGTCCCAATAGTTCATGTTTGTTTTAGTTTCTCTTGCCTTCAGCGATGTGTCTAGTAAGAAGTTGCTGCATCTGAGGTCAAAGAGGTTTTCCTCTAGGATTTTGATGGTTTCCTGTCTCACATTTAGGCATTCATCCACTTTGAATTTATTTTGTGTATGGTGTAAGCAAGTGGTCCAGTTTCATGCTTCTGCATATTGCTTTCCGCTTTTCCTAACACTGCTTGTTGAAGAGACTGTCTTTTCTCCATTAGATATTCTTTCCTGCTTCGTTGAAGATGAGTTGACCACACAGTTGTGGGTCCATTTCTGTGTTTTCTATTCTGTTCCATTGAGCTATATGTCTGTTTTTGTGCCAGTACCATATTGTCTTGATCACTACAACTTTGTAATATAGCTTGAAATCTGGAATCATGATGCCTCCAGTTTTGTTTTTCTTTTTCAGGATGGTTTTGGCAGTTCTGGATCTTTTGTGATTCCATACGAAATTTAAGATTGTTTGTTCTAGCTCTGTGAAAAATGCTGTGGTATTTTGATAGGGGTTGCAATAAATGTGTAGATTGTTTTGGGTAGTATAGACATTTTAACAGTATTTGATCTTCCTTGAGCACGGAATGTTTTTCCATTTCTTTATGTCTTCTTCAATTTCTTTCATAAGTGTTCTGTGGTCTTCAGAGGATAGATCTTTTACCTTTTTAGTTAGATTTATTCCCAAGTAACTTACTGTTTTTGTGCAATTGCAAATGGGATGTATTCCTTGATTTCTTTTTCTAATGCTTCATTATTGATGTATAGAAATGCAAAGGATTTCTGCACATTGATTTTATATCTTACGACTTTGCTGAATTCATGTATTAGTTCCAGCAATTTTTTGGTGGAGTCCTTCGGGTTTTCTTGGTCCCCATACTTAAATGTGAGTGGCAGTCAAGGATAACCAGGCATGTGAGCAAAGCATCTATGTAGTACAGGAGGTTCCAGTATGAGACAAAATGGAGAGTTGGATGTAAGGGACAACGCAAGTAAATAAACTGGAATTGAAGGATCTTTGTTTGAGATCAAAAAGCTCAATGTATGCTTGCCAACAAAATGCAGTGGATTTAAATAGATGCAAGACATATCATTACAAAATATCAATGCACTGGGGAGAATTGAGACACGCATAAGCTGAGGAGAAAGGCTGGGGTGGGTGGGAGGGGGGGAGAGAGAGAGAGAGGGAGAGGAGAGAGAGAAAGAGAGAGAGAGAGAGAGAGAGAGAGAGAATCAATAAAGCAAATGGCATCATATTTCTCATCTGCCAGAAGCCAGAGGCCTTCAAAATTTCTATTCTCAGACTATAATCAATTGTCAGGACAGACAAATAGCAACAATAAAGAGGAAGATAGAGAATAGGAGAGACAGAGGAGAGGGCCAAAGGAAATTCTCAAGGTGAGGGTGAAGATAGGTCCCAAGGTGGCAGACATTTACCAGGTGAGGAGCTCCAGCAGTCCGACAGAAGGTTCTTGGAGACCTTCAGAAAGGTGCCATTGAGAGACTGCCTGCTCTATCTCAACATCTTCAGAGGAGATTTGGAAAATTGATGAGGATTTGGGGTTAAACCGATAAAATACATTAAAAATCAGAAAATTAGCCCTACAAGATTATTATTAACTTTAAGTGAAACAAAAAATGTAAGAAAAGCAAAGAAATTCGAGTGAGCTCATGGCTCAGCTGTAAAGAGCATGTCTGTCTGTATTTGTGCCTCAGAAATGGTAGGGAAGACGATGAATCTTCTTTAGTAGTGGCAAGTCAATAGATAAATGTCTAAAACCCCAAACTGAAGAAAGTCAGCAAGTAGCAGCACAAATCTATTATTTACAGGCATAGAAGCAATGGCCAAATATTTAGTTAAAAGAAGTGAAAGTGATTGCCTTCAGGGGGAGGGGGAAATGGGCCGAGAGGCTAGAGTAGTATCGTTGATAGGCAAACTTGGTAGAACTACTAATATAAACGTTACAAAAAATGACTCAATTATTTTGAGGTGAAAGAGAGCGCGATGGTGCATGGTAGTGGGGCTACCAGAACTCCAGTCGGAAGGAACAGGATATGTGAAAGCCTGAGCCAGGCAGGGAGAGTATGTCTCCCTTGAGGAACTGAAGAAGTTCAAGGTGAGTGTGCCCGTCAGGGTGAGGAGCAAGGTGGGTGGTACTGAGGGAAGCAGGGATCAGATCATGAACGGGCTTTAATTTTAACCCAAGGATAATGGAAGTTCAAAGGGTACTTTTGTCTGCAAGTGAGAGAAAGACTAAATGAAAATATCTTGAGCAATTGGGGGACTTTATTATGTTTTATCCTATAACAAGAGGTTTAGAGGTAGGGAGGTTAATTGAGCAGCTCCGTGATATCAGGCAGGATCAGACTTTTCTTTCTACTCTGCTCTTCTCGGTGTGCCAGGTAGATCTGTCAGAATGACTAAAAAATCCAGATATGGCATCCTCACACAACAACATCCAAAAGCAGAAGGAGGGAAAGGCCATGTTCCTTCCTTATGTCTTTGTATCAGTCTTTTATCGAGCCATAACAAATCACATCAAAAATTAGTGGTCTGTAGCAATCACCATGTTCGGTGCTAATGGCTCTGTGAGTCAGTGGTTTGGGTTGGGCTTAGCTGGAAAGTTCTGCTGCTATCCTGGATTCACTCATTCTCCTGTAGTCAGTCCAGTGGTGGCTCATCTGGGGCTAGATGGTCTAAGATAACCTCCCTTCCATGTCGGGGACCTCAGCTGGGATGACTGGGACAGCTGGCCTCCCTGCTCCCAGTGGTTTTCTCTTCCAGTTGACTAGACTGGTCTTCTTCACACGGTAGTCTCAGGGCAGTGTTCTAAGGAAGCGAGAGCTGAAGCTACAAGTCTTCTTGAAGCCTAGCTTCCAAAATCCCATAAAGCCACTCTGCAACATTCTATTGGTAAAAGCAAGTTGCAGGAACAGCCCAAATTCAAGAGATAAGAAATAGATCTGACCCCATGATGGAAAGAACAGAGACGTTGTATTGTAAAGAATGGTAGGAGTTGTTACGATCATCTTTGTAAACAAATCTATCACAGCCTCCTTTGAAGACTAGAGAATATTTTTCAGATGATGTTAAGCAAATTATTCTCAGACCCTTTCCTAAACCAATCATAGAGAGGGCGATTAGATGATTCCAGTTAGGTAAGCATAGTAAAAGTTGACTCCTTGGAAATGAGGACCCATCCTTCACTGAAGCAAAAGGGTTCTTGCTGCAAAAAAGTATGTGAGTGGGATTTGGATAGAAAAATAAACATTATCTCCCGGATTTTTCCAGAGATATGTGATTTCATTTTTTAAAGATAATGATTTCACTGACAGATAGCTTTTGAAAGATGAAAAGATATGATTTCATATTTGAAAGATAACCTTGAAATAGGATTCATTAAATTTTTTTTTAAGTTGAGAGAGAGAGCAAGTGTGAGTGGGGAGAGAGGCAGAGTCAGAAAGAGAGAGAGAGAGAGAGAGAGAGAGAGAGAGAGAGAGAGAGAAAGAGAGAGAGAGAATCTTAAGCAGGCTCCACACTCAGCACAGAGCCCAAGCCAGGGCTCGCTCCTATGACTCTGGGATCACGACCTGAGCTGAAATCAAGAGTTGGTTTCTCCACTGACTGAACTACCCAGAAGCCCCTGATTTCATTTTTAAGAGAGGATTATTCCTCTTGCTTGGAGGGAAGCAAGACTGGAGGCAGGTACACCAGTTGCAGGATTTATCGGCCTCAGTGCTATTAACATATTAAGCCAGATAATTCTTTGTTGGGAGTAGAAGACTGTCCTTTGCATCGTGTGATGTTTTGAAGTTTTGAAGTATCCATGACATCTTCCCACTGGATGCTGAAGTACCTCCAGTTGTAACAACCAAAATGTCTGCAGACTCTTCCAATTATCATCTGGGGGACAAAGTTACCTTTGGTCGAGAACCACTGGGTTTGGAATGTAATGCAATGATGACTATTGCATTGGCCTGAACCAAGGTAGAGGTGGTAGGAATGGAGGCAAGAAGGATTGAGGAGATCTTCGATTTGGCAAATGACCAAATGCGAAGGGGAATTACATGTTGTTGATAGCCAGGTTCTGGCCTAGACATTCTGCAGTTTGGACACACAAGAGGAGAAACAGGCTGGGAGAATTGGACAATTAGTTCAGTTTGGGACATGTTCAGTTTGGGGCATTTGAGGAACATAAATAAAGATGTCCAAGAAGCCTTACAGTAAGGGTCTCAAATTGGTGATGCTTGAGCCTGGTCTAATCTCAGACTTATTTTCTTTGTGTCTACAGTTAAAAAAAATACACCTCAGCCAACATTTAAGAATTGGGAGACTTCATATACCATTAAAAATTTTAAGTTTGTCTGAAATATTAGAAGATCAGCACGTATTGGACCCAAGTTCTGAGGTGACAAAAATCTACTGAGCAGGGTTTGCCTCAATTTGTCCCAGTCTCCCCAAATACATCTTGACTCCATTGCGTTACTTACTCACCCCATAAGAATTTGAGGGTAGAATCTTTGTTTTGATTGGAGCTTTCTGCTCTCTGACATAGACACAGATGTGAGAATGATTCCAAAAGGCTCCATATTGTATCTTCTGTGTCCGCCTCTGACCCATACATTTCAGTCAGATCTCTTAGGACTTTCTAAATATATCATTCATTTTTTTTCTTTCTGATTCTGGTAGTCAGACATGTTTCTTTTGGGAAACACAGAAAATACAGCACACATATTATCCCAAATCTTAGAGGCCTCCAGGGTTTTGTTGCTAGATTTCCATATATCTTTGGAAACAGTGATGAGGGCTCTCTTACTACCTCCAGGAAGGAGCCACCTCTTTGTCTCAACTGGGGTAAAGCAGAGTTATTTTTCCGAAGTGTCAATGGAAGAAAATTAAGCAAGCTTGTGTTTACCTCTCTGCTTTTGTGCATTTTAAGCCCGTTGTTCTGAGGGTTGCTAAGGACATTTTTTAAAAAACACTCAAGAATTCAGGCAATTAAGTGTTTTTCCAACATCAAACAATTCCACAGTCAGAATTTATTACCCCTCGTGTCTCTCAGTGTTTCAAGGAAACATTTTCCATTCATGTTCATTTGTTATCTCAAATGCTTTTGAAAATGAGCCCTAAGTGTACTATTTGTAAGTAGGTGACAAAGTTCTTTTAAAACTGCTTGAATAATAGAAAAAAATGACATGCCTCTTAGAGAACAAAATGGGCCATGATAATGTGAGGGAGAGCATGTAAGGACGGATGTAATGGTTAGAATTAAAATGACGTCTGACAATTACTTTCAATTTGAACCGAGGTGAAGAAAATCTGAATTACAATACTCTTATGATTAAACTTTGATGAGATGAAAATGTCATCATTGTTTGATGAGAATTTTTTATTAGAGTTCAAAGAATATGAATGATTTAACCACAATGTACCAACACCACAGGGCTGAATAATCTGTATCAGTTTTTCTCAACTCCTTCTCACTGCGGGTCACCAGAGAAACCTCAGCCGCTCTCATTCTTTAGTGCTTCTGTGACTGTTTCCATGAGACTGGCTTTTGAAACAACAAGGTGAGGCTTACATCCTTTGTGATAAGTTTTGACATTGAAATCCTGGAGTAGCTTAATATGGCAATTCATTTCCAGGAGCCATGTGCTGAGATTTGGACTCATAAGTCTTCTTTTACAAAGAAGTTCACTGTAGAGTCTAGATTTTTTGAGAGAAATGAGTCTGTTTCTCTTTAGCCTGACATTTGACGATTCAAATTGAGATGGGAGCTCACGTCTGTTGATGACAAAGCACAGTCCAGTTCTGTTTGGGGCACTAATTTAATATAGGTTGACAAGAGTGTGCTGCCTTAGCACAGGGACTTTTCTCTGCAAAGGGGCAACTGCTGTGCTACCTACTCCTGCACCGGGTGGGGGCAGGAGTGCTAAGACCCCCCTGTCCACTAACTGGGCTCTGTTACCCTGGGATTCCTGCCCTGCCCTCGCTCTTCCCTGTTTTTTCCTCTCTCCCCTCTGGGAGCCCCAAATTGAATTAAATGGTTTCCAACCGTCCTTGGTTATACATCTCTATATAGTATTTAAAAGACTGTTTAAAAGATTGTTGACTTCTGAGAGCCTGAGTCAAAATATTTGGGGACTTACTCTACAACCCTATAGTTTGCAAACCCGCAGGTACTAGGTGTGTTCCATTCTGTTTTGTAAAGGAAAATCTTTCTCCTCTTAACCATTGCAGCAAAGGGTAAAGGTACTAGCATTGCTCATTCCATTCACTTATTTCCCAAAGCCGGTGCCATTATAACAATGTTATAACTTAACCACTCAAAAATAACCCTTATTTTCTCTTGTTAAAAAAAATACAGTCTGTACACTTTATAGGCTGATCTAGGGTAAGCTCAGATTATTTCCAAACACCATTTTGTTGATTCTCTTATTGCAATTTTATTTTATTTGAATAACCAGGAAACTTAAGCCGAAACGTGGAAGATATATTGTGTAAGAGGTGTCCGTCGTACTCCTGTTCAGTAAAGAAAAGAGTTGTCTTGGCCATTCAAAGTCCCTTTTGAAAATACTTTGTAAGTGTAGCTGACTTATCTTTGTGGCATTTGTTCTTGAATATTTAACTCTTGCTTCAAAGGTGGTCAAAATGATAATGCGAGGTGAAGTCGGGAACAACTGAGAAGTTTAAACACACTGCAATCTCTACTGGACTTGAAAAGTCAAAGGCTTGGAAAAAGCAAATATGAATGTTAGAACAATTGGACGCCTCCAGTACCACAGGTAAGACACAACGCAGGGCAGTGGCTAAGAGTAGTCTAGACAGACTGGGTTCAAATCCTACTTTTACCACTTAGTACCTATTTGACTTTGAACAAGTTACCTTCCTTAGACTTCAGTTTCCTCACCTGTAAAATGGGGATGATAGCAATACCTACCTGATAAGGTTTCTATGAGGAATGACTACTCAAGTGTCAAGTGTATGTCTTGTGCACAATAAGCATTCAATAATTGAAAGCTATTACGGTTATTATTATTGAAATGTGGAAGACATTATCAGTAACTTCACAATTAATCCCCAATTCTCCTTCCTGGACCAGATTACAAAATCTCAAATAGTGATCTTTATATTATTTTCAAAAGGAAAAATATCAATAAAAAATGTCTGAACTTATCCAAAGTATCCTAAAGTAAATCTGTGGTAGACTTTTTCTTTATTCTTTTTACAACCCAGAGATCAAGAGTCATATGCTCTACCGACTAAGCCAGCCAGGTGCCCCAACGTTGTTTTCTTGAGAACTTTTCTAAGATCTGTGATACTCCAGGTCTGTGGAACTGAAAATATTGCCCTTTATTGGTGTTGTATATAAGAATTTTCTCTTGCATGGATTTAATATATTTCTTGCCACCTAAGAAAACATGGCTGATGGGAAATTAGACTGATAGATGAATGGGAGAAATGGGAGAATGTTGTGTGATTTAGGGAAATGAGATTAATTGGGATGTGAGTTCCAGTTTTTGCTTTACTCTTGGGTATCATCTTGGGTAATTTACCTAATCTCATTAACACTTGTTTTTTTTCATCTTTGGAAATGAAAATGATAGTAATGCTTACCCCACAATAAGCCTTGAAGCATAAATGATCGAGAGTAATATTTATAAATTATAAAGCCCCATATACATACTCATAATTGATAATTATTCTAATGCCTGCATTTCTCCTCTACCTATCTGACCCATGGCTGGGACTTTCATAAGGGAAGAAGGAATACAGGCTATGATTGCCATATGTTCACAGATTAACTGAATGCCTCCAGATTGGAGTGTTTCTTGCATCCACTCATCCATCCACCCTCCCATCCATCTATCCATCCATCCATCCGTTCACTATGCATTTACTGAGATGTAACCATGTGCTATCACTCTGCTATGCATAAAGCTTTCAAAAATCAGTGTCATGGTTTCTCAGAGATTTCTGAATATGTGCATGTGGAAGAACTCAACTCAGCTTTCTCGTGTTCTCAATGTCTCCTTAAACCTGAGGAGTGACGACATAGAAAAAAGAAAAAATGTTAGAATTATTCAGGTGACACATTGTTTTGGACATTTTCCAAGCAGGATAATTATCTAAAATCAGGCTGACATTTATATCTCTAGCCTCCCATGCTTGTTAAAAGACTTTTCTTGCTGAAATACTCATTGAGCTAAATTTCATCTAACATCTGGCCATTGTATAAATATAGCAATGAAAACATGTCTTGTTGCCTACACAGTAGGTATAAATTTTAGAAATCCAATTAGTGTTTTATTCTTTCTGTGTATTTTTCTTTTATTTTTCTTTAGCATTTGAGCCAATTTCAGGCTCCTCACTGAAACTATAAGAATTCAAATATTTAGCACACATCTACACAACAGAAAATACCAACTGGATTGAGGAATAGTGCTTTGTAGTATTTCCTAGTGATTGAAAGATATTCCTTAAGTTCTTTATTCATTCATGCAACTGGCATATATTGAACCAAATGTCAAGCCTGGTGCTCAATGCTGAGGGTGAGGGATACAGAATAAATAAAATACCATCTTAGCCCTTGAGAAGTTCAGTACCTAGTAGGGCAGACAGATACCTATACCAACTGTTTTCCTACAATGTGGAATATTGCTATTGCTCTATTGACGAACATGGGCAAATGCCGTAAGAGAGGTACATATCCACCTGGCTCCTAAGGCATCGCTCGCTACTCATCTGATGGGTTGCACACTACATAAATGATTGTCCTCAATCCTTCCCTGAGGGTCTCTAACCTCTCAAATTGGAGGAGCCTCTCAAACGAAGAGCCCAAGGGACTACTCATTGTGCCTACAGTACTCACTGTGCCTACATTATCCATCTGGGTGGGCACAATCTAGCAAATGCCTTGAGGATGGATCATCTATTTGGCAATACCAGCCTCATCTGAGTCACAGTTGTTAAAGTCTTCACTGCTAGACTCACTGTAATGACAGTTGATAGTCAATGGCCTATTTTGCCTAGATGTGAACATTTAGAAGTAAGCCCGCTAAAGCATAATTTTTACTGTGTGCACCAGGACCTACCACAAGGCATCCTCTGCACGCTTTAAAAAAGTGCATATTATTATACAGATTTCGCCACTCTTTCATTTGGTGTTGACTGCACTCAAAAATCTAAAGGGCGCTCTTAAGATATAACTTGGAAAAACGTGAAAAAAAATTTTCAAACATTATCAAATGCAATGCTTACCTTTTAAACATTAAAACTTTATTTGCACAAACTTAGTAGTATGAGATACAACATAGTTCATGGAAATCAGCCACAATGCTAATGCTTACTAGATTATTCCAAACATTAGACATTACAGTTTAAATCTCAACATTAGCTCTGACGTTGGAATAACATTTCAGTTAATAAATAATTGTGAATATGACCATATGTTCAGTTTATTCTCAGCAGTTGATCATGAATTACAATCATGATTTGGGTCATAAAAGTGATAAACAACTATGTCTTCACAAATTGCATGTTTATTTAATTAATCCTGAAGAGAATCTAAAAATATATTCTGATAGGTTACATAAATTAGGTGTATTTTTTAGCTTTTGGATTTTAACATGCCTGGGTAACACTGTAACTACTTTCATAGGGTACGGGCATTTGCAAAAGTGAGTGGCCACAGTTTTTCAGCCCTGAATTAAATGCCTTCTATGTATTTCAGAGAACTATGAATTCAAAAGTTACTGTTATTTTGGGGTGATCTATAAAGTAGTATAATACCAATGCACAAACACAAAATTTGTAGTAAAGAAAGTGAGTTTTGTTCATTATACTTTCCAGATAGTAGTCATGTCTTCCTAATAATGTTGTTGCCATAAACATATTAGGAAAGACAGAATAAGATAAGATATATATTAGATTTAAGATATTTATAAGATATTCTGAATTTGCACAATCTATAGTGCTTATAATGAGAAGTCATATTGGCCTTATATTGTCTTTTAAGGGTATCTCTTGAGCTCCTACTGTTATCTTCAGTTGTCACAAAGGCAATGGCTCTGTCAAATGCTGACAACATGTGGGGATAGTGTCAACATCCTGCAACAAAGGGCCTCGCCAGGATCAATTTTAGCATTTGAATTTGCTACTCTGTTTTGGAATTTTCCTGTTCATTATTGAATTTATTTATTTATTTATTTATTTATTTATTTATTTATTTATTACATTTTTTGAAATGTTTATTTTTTAGAGAGAGAGAGAGAGAGAGCGCAGAGCATGAGCAGGGGAGGGGCAGAGAGATAGAGGGACACAGAATCTGAAGCAGGCTCCGGCTCTGAGCTATCAGCACAGTGTCCGATGCAGGGCTTGAACCCACTACCGTGAGATCATGACCTGAGCTGAAGTCAGATGCCTTACCCACTGAGCCACCCAGATGCCCCTGCTCATTATTGAATTTAAACCGGTAAGTAAGTTGCCTGGTTTCTTGGCCTAAGAAGAATATTATGTGCTATTTGGTATCAGACTTCTAATAATTAATCAGGTAGTTTAATGCTATCATATATGTTATTCAAATATTTCTAATCTCTTTGTAAAATTTTCTAGACTGATGGCAGCTGTAGCTAGTACCTATCAACTGCATAAGGAAAAGAGTCAGAAAGTGTAAGAATTTATGGAAACCATCAAATAGTAGAAACAAAGTGTAGGGATCTTACATTTAGGCAATGAGTTAGGTACCAGAAAATACTTCCTTCCAGTGTAAAAGTTTAGGACTCTTTGAAGACAATGTCCAGTTCAACAGTGAAAAAATACATTCCAGTTCTGGGCCCCAAATATTTAAGAAAGCCCCCCCCCCCCAACGTAAAAATGACTCTTTATCTTTTTGTACACCTTTTGACGAACTATGTATCTTTTCAGTGTAGGGACCATCTTACAATTTGGGGAGCGTGTTGTATTTTTCCATAGGGAAGAGGCGGTTGGCATTGCTTCCTGGCTTGGTATAATTCATTTATGTCCTTCCAGTTTTTTCTCTCTGATCTCTTTTCTGTATATCTGTCAGCAGCACTCTCCTGGGAGCAGCACGATGCACTTCATTAATAAGAAGGGATTAAAGGAAAAAGCCCTCGTCTCCTAATACACTTGGATAATTTGGTGCCATCCACAAGGCAATAGACCCCTGCTGCATAGATGTCATTAGAAAGGTACAATTTCATTACTTTTTAGTGGCAAAGGCTTGAGTGAAATACAAAATATGTTGTCTCATATGCAGGGGGAAAAAAGTGCTAAAGCTTTCATTCACTTCACGCCTCTAAAATAGTAGAATGCAAAAATATATTTTATGGGTTTTGCATTTATACTGCCTTCCCTTAGTAGTCCTTGAAATCAAGCTTTTATTAAATACTGAGCAAAATCAAGGTTAAAAGAAAATTATTTACATTCTTAAATCCTAAATGAAATTCATGTATTTTTATTAACTAACACATACCTACTAAGTGCCAGGCACTCTATGGAAAACGAACTACAAAAACATCATTCATGCCTTTTTTTTTTTTTTATTACAGCACTAACCTATTAAATACTCTAACTGGAAGTGAGTATAAAAGTGAGTGCATAAGAAGTAAACCATATGGCTGAATAAAAATGATTGTAAGCCAGTAAATTGTAAGCGTATTCAAAAAAATCTGTTTAACTTTCCCTTGCTAACCTGGCTTCCTTTTGAGCTAATATGCTTGCCGCTGGTTGATAGAATTATCTTTTGAGCTGAACACCAACCCCCCACCCTCGCCCCTATTTTAAGCCTTTAGTGGTATTTTGTGCAAACATTTGAACAGAAAAGTCACAAGCCATCCTTAGAATCTCACCCTACTTCTATAGAAGCAGCTCCAAACAGGAAAGGATGGGAGTCCCTGGTGGAGGCTGTGGTTGGCCACACATCTGAGAAAGGCACCTGGGATTTAGGAATCTGCCATAAAAAAAAAAAAAAAAAAAAAAAAAACCCACCAAAAAAACCAAAAAACCACCAATGGCACTCCCAAGCGCTGCACTGGAGTGATGACTCCCTGGGAACCTTGCGCATCACTTTCCTAGCACCGAAGAGAATCAGGTTTAACAGTGGTCCATTATCTCACTGCCACAGACACACAACTGCCATTAACACTAAAAAGTGGCACACAGTGGGAACTACGCGTGGGAGAAGAAAGTCCTTGATTATCAGCTTATTTTAAGCCATTCTTTGCAGTGATGGGTGTTTGTTCCACTACTAGCTTTTGTTCAGTGAAATTGACATTTGCAGCTCTTTGTCTAAGATAAAGTTTAGGTTAAGATGATAGAGACTGGGGTTTCCAGAGACCATTCTCCCAACTTAAGGCACAGCAGTACAGGAAGAGCAAAGTATTCTGACAAACGAGTCGGTAATGAATATACCTTAAAGATGTATTTCATTACGACGTACAATATCTCTACAAATAAACGATTGGTCATCTAGTCAGCTTTGAATGCAGAGTGTTCTGATGCCTTCTCCCTTTAGTCTGCAACCATGGCCTTCCTTGTCTCTCGTGCATTTTAATTCATTAAAATATCATCACAGGCACGGTGAAGATTATCACCAAATCTCATGAGAAGTGACAGAGTGCAGAAACGGGGACAGGGACAGCCAGTTTTTATCTTTCAGAGTGAGCAGAGCTTAATCACAAAAAGTCAGGATTCAGCTAGTTATGTTCTTGTTATCAAAAAGAAATCTCAGCTAATGTTTAAATATAGATAACCAAAGTCACAAACAAAACCCCCAGTTTTGCCAATAAATTAAAAAATATAAGCAAAATGGTTAAGTAGTTAAAAGCATAGATCGTTAACCTCATGTGGTGTATTTGAGGATGTGCACTGAAAACAGATCAACTCTTTGATTCCAGAATATGGATTGCCTCTTTCCTTATGATTTTTTTATAATGGTAATTTTTCCTCCACTCCCATAAGATCTTATGAGTCTGTTTGTCCTGAATCTTAATAGGTATTTCTTACGATTTGGATATTTTATTAGATAGAACTAAAAAATATAAAGGGTTTCCGAACATTCTTCAAATTTCTGGGCTTTCCACATTACCCTGGGCACTGAAGAAGAGGAAGGAATATTATGAATTAGAGTTCAGGTTGAAAGCTGGGTATTTGAAATATAAATGGAAATAATTCATTAGCAATGACCCTTGTTAATATTCTTTTGCCGAGGTAGTTTTTAAGAGGGGGCTGCCCACAAAAGAGCTTGTCATATTTCCTCTGTTCAATGTGCACGATTCTGTGGCACATTGTTTTGGCTTACTGGAAAAAACACTCAAATGAGGATTGACAAATACCGGTTTCATGGTAGAGGAGGAATAAGCTGATAGGTATGTCTATAAGTTCTGTCGGGCAAGACTTAACCAAATCTTGATACTCATTTTAAACTGATAATTAATGAATGGCAACAAGATAAACTAGATGCCTATTTGCTCTGGGGACACTTTAAAAAGACCTCTTTTTTTAGATATGGAATTCACAATAGGCTTCTTCCATTCCTCCTTGGTAGAATAGTGAAACATTTCTTGTCTAGACTGACTAATGAGGCAAGAACCAATGACCCTGCGCATGTCTAATTTATAACAAATCTGTTTCCTTAATGGGTGGAAGGAAATCTGAGGACAGTTCTAAGTGTTCTTGTCTGCTTTCAGTGCCATCTTCTAGTCATACTGAAGACAACACCTCTCCAGACGGGTCTTTCCCCTTCTTCTCCTCTCCCCGGTCAATGTCAATCACGTGCACCACTCCAGGTTTTAGGATCAGGTCATCAGTCTCTACCTGACTCCTGTTGTCCTCCACTTCCATGTAACTCCCTTTTGTTTGCTGGGCAGCTTTGCTGAAGGCTTCTTTAAAACGACGTTTGAGTTCAACATCTGGACAGAAGACATACTCGTAAAGGCCACCGGCGAGGACAGCTCCTATTATTGGTCCAACCCAATATATCTGGAGGAAAAGATGGAAGCATTATAGAATGAGCGTGGAGTAAAACTATTCCTTTGAACGACTCGTGAATAGAGAGCTTAGCTGGTTTACATTAAGAAAACAAATGTGTCGTGTGGAAGAAAGCAGAATTGGAAACACTATAAGAGAATACATCAAATGCACACCAGAGATCCATAAACTGCTAAGTAACATTTGAACAGAAAACAAGGAGACTGTTTTCTCTTTTCTTGCTTTCACTAATTACTTTCTTTCCATTTTCTGAGAGTCCTTAAAGTCAAGATAGCTCTTCTTTAGGGGCGTCTGGGTGGCTCAGTCAGTTAAGCATCTGACTCTTGGTCTCGGCTCAGACATCGGGCTCTGTGCTCACAGCACGGAGCCTGCTTGGGATTCTCCTTCTCCATCCCTCTGCCCCTCCCCCTCGCCCACATGCATGTGCATGCGCTGTCTCTCGAAAGAAATAAAGAAACATTAAAAAACATTAAGAAAAGATAGCTCCTCTTTGGTGGTACTGCACACTAAGTAGATGCAAAGAATGCTTCAAGTAAAATAGAAAACAATTTCTAGAGAGTTATCTTATTTTCTTAATATTGCCATCATACATTGCCTTTCTGCATAATTGTGACCAATATACAGCTTTTATCAGTTGAGCTTTAGTTGTTCAGTGGAGCATGATAAATGGAATCCCAGCTCCACCGCTTAGTAATTTGGTCAGTTTTTGTGTCAATTACTTGACTTCTTAAACCTTAATTTCCTCATCTGCAAAGTGGGAATTGTAATAATACGTACCTCATGGACTGTAAAAATTAAATTGAAACAATACTTGTAAAGTATTTGGTGGTTCTAATTTCATAGCAACCGGCTTCATTCCATGCTTCCTAGGCAGTTCAAAGTTGTGTGTGAACAGGCTGGAGATAAGTCATTTTCTGTTTGTTACATGCTTTTCTTTCTTTAAAAAATTTTTTTTAACGTTTATTCATTTTTGAGAGAGAGATAGAGTGCAAGTGGGGGAGGGGCAGAGAGAGAGACACACACAGAATAGGAAGCAGGCTCCAGACTCCAAGCTGTCAGCACAGAGCCTGACGCAGGGCTTGAACTCACAAGCTTTGAGATCATGACCTGAGCCAAAGTCAGAGGCTTAACCAACTGAGCCACCGAGGCACCCTGTGTTTTTTATATGCTTTTCCTCCCTAAAATCTGGTGATTTGATTTAATTGAAACCTCATGGTTTGCTCATTACTCTTCTTGCAGAGCACCTTCATCCTCATGGTTCTTACCATGGTCACTTGGTGCAAAAAATCCCACCTTGTCTCTTTGGGGCATCTGGGTGGCTCAGTTGGCTCAGCGTCTGACTCTTGATTTTGGCTCAGGTCATGATCTCATGGTCTGTGGGATTGAGTCCTGTGTCGGGTTCCATGCTGACTGCAGTGAACCTACTTGGGATTCTCTCTTTCCCTCTCTCTCTCTGCCCCTCCCCTGCTCATGAGCTCTCTTTCTTTCAAAAATAAATAAATAAATAAATACACAAAGAAACCAGTACTGACTTTATGGATGGTAGTTAGTTGAGGCTTAGCAATTCCATAGGATTTTTCATCCAACATGGAAGCTTTTTATCGTATCGTTATTGTATCTAGAAAAAACTCAGTTTTGAGTTTCGGTAAACTTCAACATTTGCTTTAGAGCACGTATATGCTGCAGAATATTTGACATTCATTCAACAGATTCAATTAGGCAACAGAAACCTTGTTTATTGAGCTGGTTGTACTTAGCGCTTTTCTTGTATTAACTCACATAATTCAAACAGCAACCTTTGAGGTAGATATTATTATTATCCCTCTTTTATGAGTAAGAAAACTGACACCCTGAGCGGATAAGAAGCTTGCTTAGGAGTTCATGCTTAACAAGTGCTTGAACTGGGATTTGAGGTCTTTGTGATTTCAAACCTCTCTTTTGAACTATTGCACTGTTTTCCATGATACTGCACTTATCTCATTTGAAAAAAATAGGAGAAAGGCTTTTCTGGCTTAAGACACTTTCTGGAAGTTAATTCCACTTAGCATCCTCATTGCAAAATCTAAAGACAATTCAAAATTTAAGCTGGAGATGAGCACATATACTTAACGTGGAAAATACTGGTAGAGTGGTTGTGAGCACCAAGCTCCTATCTTGAACAGAAAGAAACCATGTAAGAGTTGCCCTTTCAAAGGAGAAATGAGAGCCCTCCTCTAAATGTCTTTGCTCTCTGTTCCTTTGGTAAGAGCTCATGACATATGGTCTATTCCACATGCTACAACTCCCACAAGGGAAACAAGGGTCTGCTAAATAATTATGATGCATTCCCCAAACACCTATGAAGAATACATCTGGCCACATGCTCTCCAAAAAGAGCAAATCTCAGTTTCAAGTTGCTATTCCAAAACAAAGTCAAAATGTACTTTAAAATGACTCTCAAAATGTATAAAGATAAATAATTTTTATTGCTACAAATATAGATGTTATATAAAGTATCAAGATGAAAACTAAAACAATGTCATTACACTAGCTGGAAAATTCACCATTAATATTTTGATGTTATTCTAGTCTATCAACCAATCAATCAATCAATCTGCAAATATGCTGTAAATTAGTTCTAAAATTCACACAATTATTGCTACAGAATGGACATTCATGTTCAGTAGGATTAAGTTTGTTATAACATAGGTCTCCAATAAGGGGAAACCTTTAATTCAGTCAACAAGGTAAAAAGTTTCCCACTATTTGAATTTTAGCTAGCTTACCACAACCAGTAGGTAATTATTAAAAACATACATTTTCACCCCCGTTTTAAAGTCCTCATCCATAAAATTAAAAGTTGTTATTTTTCTAAATTTTAATTACAAAAAAAGTTTGAATGTAAGAAGTTGAACTTCCAACTGTACTTCTACCATAATTAACTATATGCTGTCCATTAAAATGTTCCACTCATGTCAATGTGGCAAACATTTTGAGACATAAACGGAAACATCAGTGGCAAAATGACCAATCTCATGGATGGTATTACTGACATTCATTGTATAGCTGGGTGCAAAATCTTGCTTTGAACTCTGACGCTCGTTCTTTCACGATTGAAATTACTTTTAAAGACTCAGTACCCCTTTCTGTCAGTGCCCCTAGTAATGGTGCCATATCCTCTTATTGGCAATGTGCTCTACGGTTGAGTGGATGTAACTGGGTCAATAACCGCTGTATGAATGAGGTTCAAACACGAGTGACATGTTGTTACGGTCATGAATTAAAACCAAAAGTTGCGAAATAGCATTCACAACATATAAGTGACAACGGGAGTTAACCTTATTTGAGGCTGGCAGACGTAAGTCCCATATCTCATATTTGTATTGGTTATTAGAAGTTGGCATGTGAGTGGCCTTAAAACTGCTGCATTATTCATTTAAGGGATTTAAATGCCTGTGTTGTAAGAAACAATTGAAATAAAATTGATTGTGATATTTAAAAATTGGATATCACTGCTCTCTGGAAGCGCTGCCACCGCATTATTAAGTAGGTTAGCCAGTGAGACTGGAAAGTGTGCCTCTCCTAAAGTCATTTGTGTGTCCAGGTACGGTTATGGTGATAATAGCATAAACATTTGCAACATCTAGTCCTCTCCATCTGTAGTTCAAGTGCTCCCAACTCACATACTATTAATTGGGTCCATGCTTTTGTAAACAAAAACGATAAATATTTTTGCTCTGGGCATTGCTTTTAAGCATTTCTTTCCTCTTCTTCTTCTTTTTTTTTTTTTTTTTATTTCTTGGTAGGTATATATTTTGTCATTGCCAGGAAGGCTTTACATTCAATTACTTAAACACTATATTCACCACACTATCCTGATTTTCACTTGTTCCACATTGGCAGCCTCCATGCACAACGTATTCTGCTTCAGTCTATCAGATACGGTGCCCAGAGTAGTGCTTATATAAAAAAAGAAAGGCTATTACTGAAGACCCAGGACAGATATAAGGTGAGATGTTCTACCGTAGATATGTGCTCGTCTCTCTCCCTGGTCTTTATGAAAGATGTAATAAAGTGGAGGGGGGGCAGTCAAGGTTGAGAGGAAGTAAGAAAACTAGGGGCAAAGAAAAAAAAGAGCTACATGGGCAATTGTCAACTGCAGGAGGACAGGTACTATCGACATGATGGTTACCCAGTGGTTTTCCCAATTTCCCATGATAACCGCAGGTCCAAAAGATCGGGCAGGGTTCATGCTGGCACCAGTGTAATTGATCTATAGGGAAAACAACAACAACAAAAAACGACAACTTCAGACATTGCTGAAACAGGGCTAGTAACAGGAAGCATTCATTGCAATTTGCTACCATTTGCTAAGTCAGTTAGAGGAACTGTCAAGACGTTAGCAGCCATATCAACCTTCTCATCATAAAGTTAGCAAAATCATCACCTAACGTGGACAGACGTGGCTGGATACTAAAGAACTACAGCTGTAAAACACAATGTCTTTAGGCCAGCTCTAGGGTGATGATAAATGAAATGAATCAATTATTTAAATGGACTTGGAAACTTACTGCAAATAAATGTCCAATTGCCACAGAAAATCCAATTGCTAAAGCTACTGAACCAGTGACATCAGTCCGTTTGGAATCACAGCTGGCAAAAATAGTAAACACCAGCTGAAATGTGATTATCAACTCCACCAGGAGACCGTGACCAGCAGAAAGACTTCCATGAACCTAGAAAGAGAAAAATGCTCTATCTGAATTGAAGCATGATTACATTTTCTATGAGAACATATTATTGTGAAAGGCCTATTTCATCACTGGAAAAAGCAATGGTTAATTTGAGTCATCTATTCTACCCCACGAGTGAGACACCCGCCCCCCGACTCCCCACTGGCTGCATCCAAAAAAAAAAAAAAAAAAAAAAGAATAAATTTCCACTCATTTTGGGCCATCACAGATAATTAATTACTCTTACAATGACCAAGCGGGAATTTGTGCTGAATGTCCTTTTCTACAAAGGAAGCAAAATGTGCCACTGCTGCACTTAACTTATAAAGGAGTTTCTTGAGAGTCTTGTAATTTTATAAGGCAATGATTAAATCCATTAATTAGGTTTAAATTAATTAATATATATTTCAATTAAAATTTAAACTGTGTGCGGTTTTTAAATCAATCTGGTGCTGAGCTAACAACTGATACTCCTAATCAGTTAAGAACAAAACTAGGATCAAATGCCAATTTATTTTTTTAAGTGTGGTCCTTGATGTAGATCATTTTAAGTCTCACGAACATGACAAGAAACAAAATTTAGTGAGCCAACCAATGGCTGTAATAAAAATTCCTTAAGCTAAATATATAGTCTAGTATAGTCACAGGGATGGGAGTGAGAGAGAGGAAAAAAACAACACCATTTTTGTGTCACCTAGACTTAATATTGAAGTCACTCCATATAGCAAACGATGATAATATATGGATACGCTCAATGTTGCTGGGATCAGTTTCCCCCCTGTCAAGAATCGTCAGAAATTCCCTGGAATAAATTTGCAATTTTAGAAAAGTCTCTCAGGCCACCGGGGTGGCATTTAGCAGAGTCTGCAAGAAGCTTGGAATCCTAGTTTGAAAATGAGAGCTAAAGATGCTACCGTGGTGACCCCCAAGCCCCCCACCACACTGGGAGGTGTGACGAGGTAGAGAATCCCAGCTCCAATGATGGCGCCCAGGCACTGTGCGGCGACGTAGAAGACAGACTTGGCGATGCTAATCTTCCTGGTGCACACCATGGCCACTGTCACAGCAGGGTTGATGTGGCCACCGCTGATGTGGCCAAAGCACTGTACCATAGTTGCAATGCTGAGCCCAAAGCAAAGGGAGATGAGAACCATGTCGACAGGTAAGGGCTTTTCCGTTCCACCCCAGTTGATGGTGGATCCCAGGCTGAGGAGAACAAAGATAAGCATGGCCAGAAATTCCGCTGTGACTGCCTTCCAGAAAGCTTGAGTCCAGACCCCTCTGAAGGCCACCATGATGCTCTCTCTTCTACACAAAGGTCCACACTTACTGAAAAGAAAACAAGTTGATATCAGAAGCTATCAAACCAAGGTTCGTGAATTTGGGTGAAGACTCGGGGCCTGTAGTCTTGCCCTTCTGTGGGGAAGGGCCCCCTCAAAGGTTATTTGATACCAGGAAAGAATGTTTCCAGAAAACCTTCTTAATTAACGAATTCATTGTCCCCTGTTATTCTAGCCTCCTTTCATCTAACATTCGAAGCTCAGCCAGTTTCCCTGATTTGCCCCTAAAAAGGAAAATGTCTAAATCAAGTTTCTTAAAGAATTAGGAATGAAATGTATTTACCTCCCAGCAAGAGCTAATTCCCTCAGAGCAAGGTTTTGAGTTTCAGTGTACTTTTAACATGCTGTTTATATTTTGAACGTAAAGCGATTCAAAAAAAGGGGGGGGGGGGGGAGGTCATTTGCAGTTTTGCACTTTATTGCTCAAAATGGCATTCTGAAAGTGGATTTGTGGAGCGTGATTCTCCTCTGCCCCAGCAGAGACTGCGGATTTAGAGGAGAGGCCAGCAAGGAGGCCGGGAATGCCGAAGTCTGTCTTTCCAGAAGGTGAAGTCGTTAGGGGGCGGGGAGCTGGCAGGGGCGGTGGGAACTGGCGGGGCCTGAGCGGGGGCGGGGACGCTCCCTCCGTCTCCCCTGCGGGCCTGGACGCGCGGCACTAGGACGGTCGGCCGCGGGCCCTGGGCCCCGAGGGAGCGGCCACCCCCGGGCCGGTGCCAGGCCCCGAGGCAGCGGCCAGGTGGACAAACAGCAGCCTCCAGGCGCTCGCCCCGCCCTCGTCCCCGGCGTCCAAGCGGCCGCGCCTGGGAAAGCTGCATCCTGGCTCCGCGGTGCTTCTGCACTGCGAGGGGACAGTCCCTCCTGGCGCCTGACCCTCTCTCGACCCCTGACTTTACCCTTCAGAGACACCTTCTCAATGTGATCCTGAAGGCGGGAGTAGGAGCCCCGGGCACCCCGCTGGCGCCCTCCAGGGGGCAGCCGAGTGCGGGGACGCGGAGCCCCGCGGGGTGGCGGAGGCGCGGGGCAGGGCGCGGGGTGGGGGACAGTGGTCTTCAGAGCAGAAGGCTCCATGGACAGCGACCGTTCTCCAGCGTCTTCTTGGCGGCCGTCTCCTGCTTCTGCCTGGCCCTGAAAGTCGGGGGGCTTGCCACTTCTGGGGGATCTTGTGTCAGCGGGGACCTGGGTGGGGAGCGGGGAGGAGGGTGCGGTACAGCAAGACAGCCACCGAGAGGGAACACTTTGTTCCTCCAGTCTGTTTTCCTCATACTGTCTGAGGATCTTTGGAACTGAGAAAGGATGGGGTTTGAGGATATTAATGCCCAGTGCTCATTTGGGCAAGAAATGGCTAGAATTCCCGATGTGGGGGTCAATGACACTGGTTACTCCATTATTCAAGGCATTTGCTCTTATCCTTTGCCTGTTAGAGTCCTGAGAGCGAAGGAGTGTGGAGGACATTTAGCAGAGACTCTGATCACCAGAGGACAATGAAAAGGGTTAGGCAAGAAAGTCAAGCATTTGAACACATTAGAGTTATTAGAGCTTTCCCCTTGATGGATTATTGAAGAGGAACCGCCCCTCCCGCCCCCCCCCCCCCCCTTATTGTCCCCAGGAGCCTGGGTTCTGGATGAACAGTAGGGAAATGCTGTGCCAAAAAAGGGCTAGGGGAACTCTCCCTTGACCTTTAGGATCTCAAGTCAGCCTCTGCTTTGATATGGTGCTTTGCCTCAGAGTTGGAAAGAAAAACCCATTTTCTGCCCAAGGCGGGGGTGGGGGGATAGCTCCAGAAGGGGGACAGCCAGCCCTGTCCCAGGTGTCCCCTGCCTGTGAGCTCCTCTAAGTGAATCATGTAATTACAAGAAAACCCAGCTGGGAGGACAATGACATCATATTCCCTTGAGGAAGAGAAAATAAAGAGACAAAACAGCACTTGGAACAGGACAGGGAGTATGCTCTGGGAGAGACATTAAAAATATCCCAAAGGAGAGAAACTCCAAGAACTTACAAATTGAAAAAGAAGCTAGGAAGTTGGCTTCTGAACTCACCAGCAGCCCTCGGCCAAAGCCGGAATGGGGGGGGGGGGGAGGGCAAGGTGCCGCCACAGGTGCTGGTCCTCTGTGACTGGATTAAGTGGGAAAAATGAGCACAAAGCAGGGAGCTAGGGAGGCTGGTGGGCAGGAAGCCTCAGGTCCCTTATGAAGGCGAAGGCGGAGGCATGGATCACCAGGAGAGGCGGGCTCTGGCAGAAGGACTCCTCCCTGCTACACCCCTTCTCCGTCACTTTCCCCAGTCCCCCCGAATTCTCTCTCCCAGCCCATTCTCTCATGCCTCTCCAGAGACTTGATTTAAGAAACTCAGTTGCTCTTTCAACTTCAAATTTTCATCAGCCAGAGAAATGAAAACAACAATAACAACGACGACGACACCCCGAATAGATAAATAGGTTCCTTAACAGTGATTTTAGCTTTTTTTGGAAAGCCCACAAAATCTGATCTCCTTCCAGCGCAGACTGAACAGCCTCAGTTAGCCACGAACCCCAAAGTTTCCAGGCAGCACATACATACCCCTGACCTCACAAGTGCTCCCCTCAGCGGAGTCTGTCATAGCTCCTGTTATTATCAGCAATGTTCCCTTATGTGTTCGCACTCACTGGAAATGGATCAACACCATTTGTTTTGCTTCCTTCGCCCCAGAACAAAGGGGGTTTGTTGATGTGCCCGGGTTGTACTGAACCGGACACATTACTTTCTAGCTGAACACACAGCCTGATCCGCTTCTGGACAGCTGAGCCTCTGGGTGAGTAATTTTTCTGATGAAAAATACTGCAGATAGATTTTACCTCCATAGGGTAATTTTCCTGTGCATGCACAGGTCTTGAATATATGGAGGCTTTTGCAGCAAAGCATCCTTTTTTCCCCCTTCTACCTTCTCTATGCCTCTGTTATGAACATGCCCAATACCCAGATCTATAAGCATCGCCTACCTGCCCTACGATTTCCTTCTAGATTCTGTCTGAGAAGGCACATATATTTATAATAAAAGAGTCAGAGTTTCATCTTTTGGCCCTGAGCTTTGTTCCCTTAAGGCAAAGAAGGACTTACCCCCACTGCCTTGCTTCAGGTCTGCCACTCATGCCTTCCCTGGCCAGAGTGCAGCTCTCATTGCCTGCCCCACAGCTCCCAGTGCACTGGGAGTCAGATTACGGCCACTTGTCTGATTGGGTTTTTGGAGTGAAGGGGTGGAAAGACTCTGTACCATGTGGCAATCGTCGAGTTATATTTGAACTTGAAATAACTTTTCTCTACCTGATCCCTGTAGACACAGGGCATTTCAGGAACACAAAACGTTTGCTTACACTGTATTTCTTTAGCCGGTAATCTTTGAAAATGAGGACTTCCCCCAATTTGTATTTCAACTCTTCTCACCACAAAGGATTGCTGAGAATTGGTCTTGTTTGGTTGCATGTTGTAGGCAGAATTGGGCAGCCATGAGAAAACAGATTTGTGTTATCCAGTAGTTGAGATGAATTGAGATCTGGGCTGTAGTGCATTTGCTGTTGAGGGGCTAACTATCCAATGGGTTCTATTAGAAGTTTTTGACCTGAGAAGCAGCACAACAGAGAAGTCCATGTGTAGCCTGGGCAGCTCTGATTTGGACGATAGGGAAATAGGAAAAATAGGAAACAAGACTTGCAAGGTGCTCCTCTGACTGTTACATTAATAATAATTGCTGGGTATGGAGTAGCAAATTTAAAAATATGCAGGTTGTGTGGGGACAACATTTTTGGAAATCGCAGGTAAATTTGATATCTACAAACCTAGGGACCAGACTGACTGCATCATTTGTGGGGCCCAGTGCGGAACGAATGCATCACAATGACAGTTTTTTGTTTTCTTGTCTCATTTGGGGACCTAAGATTTGGAAATGGGTGAAAAGCTATTAGAAAGAGGAATTAAAATTTTGAGGGTGAATGTCAGAGGAGCATTTTATTATTGTGTCAAGCATTCTCAGATAATAGAGATTGAATTTACACCCTTAAGAATGTGGTTACACACTGATGGTTGTCCATGTTGGGGGGGGTGGAGGATGGTGTTGGTTTGGCCTTCTTAAAATGTACTCCCTGAAGGTAAGAATAAATTCTGATGAGAAGTGAAGGGAGCATTTATGCGACTCTGCAAAGAATGCTTAAAACATTTCATGTTGATTCTTTAAAAAAATTTTTTTTAACATTTATTCATTTTTGAGAGACAGAGAGAGACAGAGAGTGAGTGGGGGAGGGGCAGAGAGAGAGAGAGAGAGAGAGAGAGAGAGAGAATCCAAGCAGGCTCCAGGCTCTGGGCTGTCAGCACAGAGCCCGATGTGGGGCTCGAACCGACCAACCATGAGATCATGACCTGAGGCAAAGTCAGAAGCTCCACTGACTGAGCCACCCAGGCGCCCCTCCTGTTGATTCTTAAAGCTGTTTACCCTTCTGATTTTAGAGTGCGATTTAAACAATGGGTCACAAATGTTTTTAAAAATTTGAAAACTTTGACTTTCTAGACAGATGTGCTAATTGCTCTGACCCTAAGAACACTGAGTCAGATGGGACTGTGAGGCCTATGAACCCGAGGAATGACGCTTCAGTGTTTAGATTCTTCCTTGTGAATGAAGCCTGTGGTCAGTCATATCCACAGAAACCCACAAAGCGTGGTGATCCCTTAGGGCTGCCCATTGTTCAGGGGACATTTTTCAGGTCCACTTTTTGCAGGTTGCCCTAGGCTCATTAGCATTCACTCCTTGGCCTTGGCAGTTCCCGTCACCATTTTACAAAGTGCCAGCAAAAAAACTTGGTTACCACGGTTTCTCAGACTCTTTGCCTTTCTTCTGGCTGGCTGATCACCGCCCTGGTAGCATGTGTTGACAGTCCAGTTCCTAAGGGATGGCTGTTCCCAACAAGGGAAGAGCCACCCTAATTGGCACCGACTTGGGCACTTATTAGTACTCTCAGCAGAGTGGCTGAAAAGTGACCAGAGATTAACCCTTCACCTACTGGGGTTAGTTTTTCTTATCAGGTATTACTTATCGTCTTTTTTATTTTTATATTTGAGGAGGAATTATTGATTCTCCTGCAACACTAATCGGCTGCTTGCCAGGCTTTGCTTTGGACTAGGGACAGAGTTTCCAGTAGGGTTGTCTAGGGTGATGCATGCAGGATAATGATGGAAGAAAGCAGCTTCAATGCCCTTGTGAGGATGGTGTGGGCAGCATGAGGCAAGAACCTTGGTGAACATAAGTAAGACCTTCTAAGTTGATCTGTTTTGAACTGGCCTGGACCCTGAGCCAAATGAGATTTGGAATCTAAAATTTTTTTTCCATTGCTAACTTGAAAAGGGCCTAATTCATTTAAAAATGGAATAACAGTTTACCGATTAAATCTTCTTGACTTAATGTACAGTGCTATGATCTTTGCGGGGAGAAGGATAGTAATTTGGCACATTGATTTAAAATCAATGTTCTTGGGGCGCTTGGTGGCTCAGTTGGTTGAGCATCTGACTCTTGATTTTCCCTCAGATCATGAGCCCAGGGTCCTGACACCAAGCCCCATGTCGGGCTCTGTGCTGAGTTTGGAGCCTGCTTGGGATTATCTCTCCCTCTGCCCCTCTCCCTAGTTCACGTGCACACTCTTTGTCTCAAAATAAAAAATAATAAAATAAAATAAAATAAAATAAAATAAAATAAAATCAGTGTTCTATGCCAGGCAAACTTGTGAGTTTTTCACTGAAAAGCCTTGTGCAGTTGTAGCTTAGTAACATCTGAGAAAAATGAGAGAAGAGTAAATGAACATTTCAAGAGTACTCAGCAAAAACTAGCTGATTGACACACGTTGCTTCCACATTTTTAATCTACCACACCACGCTGTTTTCTTTTGGTGCTGATGTATATCTTTGGGATTTGTGGACTCCTTTTCCCACCCTTGCCCTCAGAACTTTTAATATTTCTTCATGTATTCAGAGATTGAAGACTAACACAAAAGCACTAAAAATGCCAGCAATGCCTCAGTACCAGACGGAAGTGTCTCCAGGCTGGTAGGGGCAGATTCAATCCTAAGTCATAAATCTTATTTTGGTTTTCATGAATCTCAGCATCATGAATTCCCCCCAGAGCACTTATATATCAGGATGTTCATTAAAAACAAACAAACAAACAGAACAACAGCAGCAGCAGCCACAACCACAACCCTCACAACAAAGGGCTTTAATAGAGCTTTGTTCCCTTTTCAAAGAGATGTTGCCCTATTGAGATGTTACAGTTCAGAATGGCTTCCAGAAATACAGTTCACCACCAAAAGAGTAAAATAATAATTAAAAAAAAACAACACACAAAATCATCAAGGAACCAAAACGCTTGGCTTAGTCTCCCAGTTCTCAGTGGGGTGAATCTGAGAAAACTCGGGTCTTTCCAATGGATGTGGCAACTTTTGTGGATAATCTCGCCCCTGCCCCCATGCTCCATGGATCCAGGTTTTCCCGTTTGGTACAGCAGGCACATTTTCCTTGATTCCGATCCAGCCGGACTCTGCTTTGGCTGGGGAGTTGTACTCCGCTGACATTTAAGGCAGGAATTCCCTGGGAAAATAGTCAAGAGATTCTTTTGGTGCTGCTGGCGGGGCTCCAAAGGGTTTAGGGTTCCCCACTCTAGGCGAATGGGGAGGAAGACAGGGAGGGAGGGAAAGAGAAACAGAAGGACTTTATTGAGTGACTGTATTTCATCTGAAACTTGCACAAAAAAGCAGAAATGTGGTTGGATGACTGGATACTTTTCTTCCCCCTTATCTCTCACCCAACTATTATGACAGTTCAGAGTTTGGTTGGGCATTTTAAAGGCCACTCAGACATCCATAGTTGAAAATCAATTCTCTGGGAAGCAAAGGACTTTGGGATCTAATGGGTCAGACCAAAACGTTTTAAATGATCAATAATCGAAGTGTGGTCTGTAGTAATAATTGTTCCAACATTTAAATTAAATTTGAACATAATAAGAAGTAAGCCCCACATTTTGGTGATTATTAGCACCCATTATTCTGAAGGCTCAGAATCCTCATGTTTTTAATAGACTAATGTAGATATTCCCAGTTTCAAGAAAAGAGCAAGATATTTACAATTCTGTGCACAAGGAAGTTGTGATTGGGGGGGGTGGTGGTCGACCAAAAAACTAGGCACTTAAAAAATACTTTGGAGTAATGCTAGAAACAGAACATTTTCTAAAAAAGGAACAGAAATGGTCATAATCTGTGACCACAAAAAAAAATGTGACTGACAGTCATAGAAATTCCCATGGATGAGACTTCTAATAATTCAGACAAAACTGAATCCTAAATCATCACGGGTCCTTCTTTTTGACCTCTGTAATTCCTTTTTTTTTACATTCATGCCATTGGAAGAAATGTACACCTGAAGAAATTTACAGGGCCTCTTGGAGGTGGCACATTTCTTCATGACTTCACCTCACCTGAATGTTCTTCTCCCCAGCCACACCTTGGTCTGTCTGCCTGCTGTGGGGGTCACACTGTGGCCACATCCTGCCGGCTCCTGCCTCTCAAGAGCCAACTGAGGTGCTGTCTCGTCTCCAATCCCTTTCCCTTCTGTCTTTGCCACACGATCCTCTGACTCTCTTTTAAACACTCCTTAACATTTATCTACTCCCGGAAGCATGCCTGTCGCCAACTAGAGCCTAGCAGTAGCCACTTGACAAACCCATAGCGACCGCAAGGCTTTGTGATACTCTGCAGTCATGACTAGATGATGTCTTTGTCTCATTCACAAAGTGTTTCACTGCTTTCTTTGGGTATAAGAAAGTTGTGGAGTATGCGTGTCCTGTTAACCTTCCTTACTGCGATGATGATGATCATGACGATGATGATGGTGAGGACGACGATGAAGTGCCAGCCATGATTTTGGTGATGATACAATTGTGCATGAAGAGGGGAAGGAGTACGAGTTGGCATTCTGGACTCCATCACTTCACTGTTATTGGCTCTGGTCCACTTGACCTCCCTGAGCTACTTCTTCATCTCTGAAATGGAATGGAGCGTTATTTGTGTCTTGTCTTTTTGCAAAGCTGTGGTAAGTCCAGAGTCCCTCCTCACCCCATTCTCATTGTGAATGACCTCTGGTGTGCCTCTGCAATACTTCGGTTCCCTAAATTCCATCCCAGAATTACTCTCAGCATGCTGGAACCCCCCTGTTTATTGTATAACTCCATCATCAGTCTGGAATCAGAGTGAGAGCGGGGAATACTTTCTTAGTCATCTCAGGGGTTAATCTTAGTAATTAATTGCTGTAACATCAGCACCTAGTGTACATCCAAGATACATTTTAAAGATGAAAAAACAGGGACGCCTGGGTGGCTCAGTCGGTTGAGCGTCCGACTTCAGCTAAGGTCATGATCTCACACTCCGTGAGTTCAAGCCCCACATTGGGCTCTGGGCTGACAGCTCGGAGCCTGGAGCCTGCTTCAGATTCTGTGTCTCCCCCTCTCTCTGCCCCTCCCCTGCTCATGCTCTGTCTCTCTCTATCTCAAAAATAAATAAAAACATTAAAAAAATAAAACTAATAAAAATAAGGATGAAAAAACATTTTGGAATACATAAACAAGTGGATGAGGCTCCAATAAGGTTATATCAGCAGATGTGCTTTGCAAACTGAATCAGTAAATGGAAATAATGTTGATGCTGATGCTTATGATAAAAAAGTCAAGAAACTTATCCATGCCAAACCTTGAAAAAGTCATGTATTCTTTTTTTTTAAAACTTACTAATTTATCTTGAGAGGTGGGGAGGGGCTGAGGGAGAGAGAGAGAATCTCAAGTGATGGTCCAAAACCCAACTTGGGACTCGATCCCACGAACTGTGAGATTATGACCTGAGCCAAAATCAAGAGTTGGACACTTAACTGACTGAGCCACCAAGGTACCCCAAAAGTCATGTATTTTTAATCTCATTTCCTGTTTGCAGAATGAAAGTTTTTTCTAGTGCAGGTAAGAATTTAGAAATAGTTGTTAACATATGTATAGTTCTTTGAAATAAAGAGCTGGGTAACTGCCAAGTAATAACATTAATAATAAAATTTTATAAACTTCAAATGGGCATAGATAATTCTAAGGCCACATTTGAGAGTTTAAGGGAGAAGTAATGTTTTCAAAACCTTTGTTTTATAGGTTAATCCAAAATGTTTCGGTTAAATTTTGTTCAAAAATAAGAAACTGACTCATATGTCATCTCCTCATTGTCCCAGAAACTCTTTGGGGATGATCGTATATGACATTTATGACTTTCACATTTCCACACAGGCCACTGAGTACTGCTAGGACAAATAACACCAATGAGGATTGATCATTTTACAAGTGAATCATTTGTAAAGTACCCTTGCTCCTCTACCGTCACCCAGCAATCTCTCTCATCCTCCAGTCAGGAAGGAGATGGAAATTATTATCAAGCAGGGACCTTAGCTGAAACAGAATATGACTCTGGCGTTTCCTAAGCAGAGGAGACTTTACTGAAAGGATATCGAGGCTCAAAGAATTGAAGGGAGGCGGAGAACCAGCTTGCATGTGGCCACACTCCAGGCAGCTTCGGAAGCTGAGGCAGGACCCGCATTTTGGCTGCTGGGGTGGATGGCCGTCAAGAATTCCGGGGCGCCTGGGTGGCGCAGTCGGTTAAGCGTCCGACTTCAGCCAGGTCACAATCTCGGGGTCCGTGAGTTCGAGCCCCGCGTCAGGCTCTGGGCTGATGGCTCAGAGCCTGGAGCCTGCTTCCGATTCTGTGTCTCCCTCTCTCTCTGACCCTCCCCCGTTCATGCTCTGTCTCTCTCTGTCCCAAAAATAAACGTTGAAAAAAAAAAATAGCTTTGTACCTTCCAATTTCTGAGCGTGTAAATCCAGAGTTCCTTTCATGTCCCCCCCAAAAATACATGAGGTGCCTCAGTAAGGAGGTCCAAAAATCAAAGGCTTTTATAACCAGTACCTGACAACAAACACTAAGAATTGTGCATGAGGTTTCCAAGTAGGGTTGCATTCGTTATAAACACACTGCTTGGTAATTAATTGTTTATGTCTCTGTCTCTAACTCAAGAAAAAATTCCTCAGGGCAGAGATTGTGTGTTAGTTTTTTAACGTGACCCTGGAAAAAAGAAGGCAGTCAATACATTTTGGTTGGTTGAATGAATAGATGAATGAGTGAGGACTTGACCAAAGTGGTTTCACATGTGTCTTGTTTTGTATGTTTATGAGATAAGCATTCGATCTGAATTATGGAGAGTTTGAGTGACCCGGAAGGTCAGAAGTTGACTGGACCAGATTTGTCATATATTATAGAAGTACATTTCCTATCTATCATGGGGGTGTTGGCTTTTTAAGAACGTTAATTTTTCAGGGGACAAGCATCCCTTTTCATATACTATCCCAACTATTTAAAAGACTTAAAAGGGGGTGGGAGGGAGGGGAGGGTGGGTGATGGGCATTGAGGAGGGCACCTTTTGGGATGAGCACTGGGTGTTGTATGGAAACCAGTTTGACAATAAATTTCATATATTGGAAAAAAAAAGACTTAAAAGGAAGTTTATGCTTTGATTTTCTTTTGCAAATAGAATAACAGTTTGTAGGGAAATTGGCTAATTTGGGGTTGTTTGATAGCCTTTAACAAACACAGAATCCTATTCCTGTTAACTGGTTAGATCAATTAAAAAAATTTTTTTAACGTTTATTTATTTTTGAGACAGAGGGAAACAGAGCATGAACGGAGGAGGGGAGAGAGAGACACACACATACACAGAATCCAAGGCAGGCTCCAGGCTCTGAGCTGTCAGCACAGAGCCCCGTGCAGGGCTCGAACTCACTGTGAGATCATGACCTGAGCTGAAGTTGGACACCCAACTGACTGAGCCATCCAGGTACCCCTATTTTTTTTTTAAGTAGCATTTTCATTTCAACTGGGTGAGACTTTTTTAAAAAAAAGTTTAGTGAATCAGTAATGTACTGACATAATGAACGATGATGAGTTGCCCTGATACCTGAGAGTGGCTGTCCAACAGAATATTGTAACCAGATGTCAACAGTTTTATAGATCTGCTCAGTATATAGTTTATAATTTTGTTATAATAGTTTCTATGTACCAGTGTTTATAATCACCCAGAGGGACATATGAAAATCACTTTATAAACTAGCAAGAGCAATATACTTAGTATTTATTATTATTGCTAACAATTCTATTTTCAAAATGAGAGATTGTTGCATGGAATAAATGAAAGAACTCTATGGTGTCTTGGTGGAAGCAACATTACAGCTTTCAGCAGCATATTCCATTACAGATCTCACAGAAAAAGTTTGCAAACCTCACATTGCCCTTCTCATTCTGCACTGCATTTTTAGGGGAAAGAGTGCTGCGCTGAGTGGCCCGTGGCTCACTGGATGTTTAGGGAGGCAGAAAGAGATTGCTAGCATCAGAACTTGTGAAGGTCGTTGACCTTGACTTCAGTGGAGATGACCACAGCTTGACCTCAGCCCAACAAGGGGATATTGCTTTTTAAACACTTTAGAGTATTGTGTCATCCTCTGAAACTTTACTTGAAGTGAAAAGGGAGTGAGTGCTTCCATAGCTGGGAAGTCTGAACTTCTAAAGGCGGTCAGAACTGCACAATCAAGGTCATGAACCAATCTAGACTTTGGGTTCTGAAGATATCACTTTAAGGATTAGAATTTGTTCACCTCAGACAAGGAAGCTGAGCTTTGATTTTTTTTTTTTTTTTTTTTTTGGCATTAGATCCTCCCTATGTTATGCATTGAAGAGAAAATGAAAACAAATCCATTTAGGAACTGGAGAGTGTTATGCTAAGTGAAATAAGTAATACAGAGAAAGACAGATACCATATATTTTCACTCTTATGTGGATCCTGAGAAACTTAACAGAAGACCATGGGGGAGGGGAAGGAGGAAAAAAAGTTACAGAGAGGGAAGGAAGCAAACCATAAGAGACTCTTAAAAACTGAAAATAAACTGAGGGTTGATGGGGGGTGGGAGGGAGGGGAAAGTGGGTGATGGGCACTGAGGAGGGCACCTGTTTGGATGAGCTGGGTGTTGTATGGAAACCAATTTGACAATAAATTTCATATTAGAAAAAACAATGAATAATATAATGAAATAATTCAGGATTTAATCCTTGAGTAAACCCTGAAGGAGATTGTTGACCAAAATTTTAAATACGCTTAGCTCTTACCTCTTATTTAAAATAGCATCATTTGTTTAGAGGAAAATATCTTCAAAATCCATATAGTTTTCTTCATTGAAACAGCTTTAACTTATGGTTTATAATAAATAGTTAAGAGTCAAAAAAAAAAAAAGAAAAGAAAACAAATCCATTTAGCCATTTTCCTCAGTAAAATTGTTTGTTCCTGGAAGCTACAATAAAACAGCAAGATTGTCAATTGTCCAATCTTCTAGATTTACATTTCAAAATCAACAACCAGAAGTAGAATTAAAAACTGTATATTATAAAATCAGAATATAAAGGGTGGACTAAACTACCAATAAAGTTTTTAAAGACATTTTATAGTATCTAGAAATAAATTAGCTTAAATATTCAGTCTGTGTTCCCTATGACAAAACATTAGCATTTGTTTTGTTTTTAAAGTTTATTTATTTATTTAGAGAGAGATAGAGCGAGCCTGAGCATGAGAGGGACAGAGAGAAAGAGGGAGAGAGAGAGAATCCTAAGCAGGTTCTGTGCTGCCAGAGCAGAGCCTGACATGGGACTTGATCTCACAAACCATGAGATCATGACCTGAGCCAAAATCAAGAGTTGAACACTTAAGTGACTAAACTGCCCAGGCATCCCAACATTAGCATTGTTAAAATGGTGGTGGTGGACAGACAGGTGTTTTGAGATATTGTTCTACTTATTTCTGTGTGGTTGCAATATTAAATGGATAAGAAATTTAGTAATTAGAGTAAAACCAAGCTACTTTGGCGGGGTAAAGAGTATAGCGTTGTCCCTGGTTTGGAATGTTCACCTCACCCCTTGTCCCCATTGCTGCTTACTCTTCTCTCTGCAGGGCTGTGGCCAGGTGGTTCTCCTGTTCTCCAGAGCTGCTCCATGGGTCTCTCAAACGCCTGAGCTACCTTCCCCTTTCCCCTCACTTTCCACACACAACCCCAACACTTACATCACACTGAAAAGCAAGACTTCAGATGGGAAATCCTTTGAATTCCAAGCCCCAAATATCTTGGCATCTGCCTAACCCTCTCCTCCTTCTTTGTTTCCTATGGGAGAAATAGCCTTCCCTTCGTCTTGGATGGAATCTTTCACTCCCATTCTGCCTCTCCTGCCTACTCTAGTACCATTGTTTTTCCAGCTTTCTGGTCAAACTTTTTGATCACAGGAGCCCTTTACAGTTGAAAATTATCGAGCACCCCAATGGACTTCTTGTTTATGTGAACTATGTGTACGTATTGACACCATTTTAGGAACTGAAACAGAGAATTTAAAAAATAAATTGACTTAAAAAAATAACCTGAGGGGTGCCTAGGTGGCTCGGTCGGTTAAGCCTCCGACTTCGGCTCAGGTCATGATCTCACGATCCGTGAGTTCAAGCCCTGCGTGGGGCTCTGTGCTGACAGCTCAGAGCCTGGAGCCTGTTTCAGATTCTGTGTCTCCCTCTCTCTCTGCTCCTCCCCTGTTCATGCTCTGTCTCTCTCTGTCTCAAAAATAAATAAACGTTAAAAAAAATTAAAAAAAAATAACCTGAGTATATGCTAATTAAGTTGCATTAAATTTTTTTAATGTTTAATTATTTTTGATAGAGAGAGCGAGCGCGTGTGAGTCGGGGAGGGGCAGAGAGAGATGAGATGGAGAATCTGAAGCAGGCTCCAGGATCTGAGCTGTCAGCACAGAGACTGATGCAGGGCTCCAACCCACAAACCATGAGATCATGACATGAGCCGAAGTAGGATGCCCAACCGACTGAGCCACCCATGCACCCCAATTGCATTTTAAAAGATAAATACATATATTTTCCAAAACAAAAAAATTAGTGAGAAAAGTAGTATTATTTTACACTTTTGTAAATTTCTTTAATGTCTGGTTTAACAAAAGCCGACCAGATTCTCGCTTCAGCTTCTGCATACAATTGGGAAATGATTATTTGGTTGAAGTACAGGAAGAGAATCCTGCCTTACACATATGTGTAGCTGAAAAAGGGAGGACTATTCTAACAACTTCTTCAGATAATTGTGGATATTTTTACTTAATATTATACCAAAACTCAACAAGTAATATTTTCCTACAGATTAGCAGCCATGTAGATCCTGAAGGCATATTAATGAGTTTTCCATAGCCTGTTACTTTAAAAATCCACTAATCTATTTGAATTTTGAACTAATCTTTTGCTAATATGGCATGATTTTAAACATTATGCATAGTCATTTGGAAAATATTGGTTCATTGAATTATGCAGATCTTTCAAATGTTGGCACATTTTATTTTATAATATCAAAAATGCCATATTCATGAATATCACCACCAATCACATCAGAAAAGTATTAAAGCATTGAGAACTGTCAAACTCACAGTGGCAGAAACAAATTTTCCAAAATTATACTTTTCGCTTGAAAGCTTAAGTATTATTGCCAACAAATATTGTCAGTTTTTCTTGAAGTGACAGCCTCATTTTTTCTCATTTCCAAGAAAATGTCCTCCAAACACTCATTTGAATAGCCATAGTTTGTAGGCCATTTTTGAAATTAAAAATGGTATTCCATGACAAAAGCCTAGTTCAACTCCCAACAAGATCCCTTCTGAAGACACCCATCACACTGAGTCTACATAGAAGTGCTTTCTGTGTATCTCCCGTTTTGTCATATGGCTTATTACAAAGACATACACTCAAGTGTCAAGATTTAATAAAATTGGTAATTTTGTGCTTCAGCAAGGACATTCTTGAGTGGAACTGGCACTGGTTTACTGTGGATGAGGGTAAAGAAGAGAAATACCACCATGACACTTTGATGCTTTGGTTCACACCGAAGTGCCCACAGTTTCACCCACTATTGCTTTTGCATTAACAATACAAAAGCCATATAGTGAGAGGCAAGTAACATCCTATAGTAATTATGAAAACAGTTGTGATTGGTCCCTGAAAATGTTTCAGGGACCCCTAGGGGTATGGAAACCACACTCTGAGGCCCACAGATTGAATTGATTAGTCCCCTTTTCTGTATCTTAATTCTCTATTCAATATTGTCTCTTCCTATTATTCCTATTATTTTTTCCCTTTTTTTTTAGAGGGGGGGAGAGAGAGAGACAGAGAGAGAGAGAGAGAGAGAGAGAGAGAGAGCAGGGGAGGGGCAAAGGGAGGGAGAGAGAGAGAGATAGGGAGAATCTTTTTTAAAAAATTTTTTTTAATGTTTATTTATTTTGAGACAGAGAGAGACAGAGCATGAATGGGGGAGAGGCAGAAAGAGAGGGAGACACAGAATCTGAAACAGGCTCCAGGCTCTGAGCTGTCAGCACAGAGCCCCATGCGGGGCTCAAACTCATGACCGCGGGATCATGACCTGAGCCGAAGACGGACGCTTAACCGACTGAGCCACCCAGGCGCCCCAAGAGATAGGGAGAATCTTAAGCAGGCTCCACACTTGACATGGGTCTCCACCCCATGACCATGAGATCATGACCTGAGCTGAAATCAAGACTCAGACGCTTAACCGACTGAGCCACCAAGGTACCTCTCTTTCTATTAGTTTTTAAACATGCTTATGCATCTCTCATATTGGAAAAAAAAACACCAAAATAAATTTCCCCTCAATCCCAAGTAATTCACTAAAGACCATCAAATTTATTTTCCCCATTACAGCCAAATATCCGTAAATAGTCATTACCATTTATTGTCTGCTTTTTTCATGTTGCATCCTTGGCACCCATTGAAATCTAGTTTCTGTCCTTCTATCTTCTTGTAAATGGCTGTCTTCAAGTTCCCAGGGCCTTCCCTGGTATGTGACTCTAGGGCACATGCTCCAATCCTTACCTTCCTTGACCCTCTGACCTTCTGACCTCGTTGACTACTTGTCCATCTAATATGTGCTGGGCATGGTGCTAAATGCTTTACACAAGATAGCTCGTTTAAGCTATACGGTTGCTCATATAAGCAACCTGAGGTGTAGCTATGATTATTATTCCATCTCACAATTAAGAGAACTGCACAAGGTCATACAGAGCACAAAGAAAAGTGCAGAGTCCCAAATGTGGTCTTCATGACCCCAAAGCCAGCGATCTTGAGCACCACAATATTCTCCCTTCTTGAAATACCTGCTTTCTTTTCCCACAACATCACTCCTCAGGTTTGTTTTCTTACCTCCTTGGGTGCTTTACTTCAGTCTTTTTTGCGTGTGAAAAAAAATGCTTTTCTCATGATCTTGCTTTGCTCAAGGTTCAGAGTCCTAGGAGGGGGGCACCTAGGTGGCTCAGTCGGTTGAGTGTCTGAGTTCGACTCAGGTCATGATCTCACGGTTCATGGCTTCGAGCCCTGTGTTGGGCTCCACACTGACTTGGGATTCTCTCTCTCTCTCTCTCTCTCTCTCTCAAAAATAAATATATAAAAACTTAAAAAAAAAAAGATCACGGGAGAGCTCATTGAACTGGCCATGTTGAAGTCATGTGCCCTCCTACCCCCCAGTTTGCCATGCTGGAGAGTGCCCTTTGTCTGGAAGGTGCCCCTCAGCTTGTACCCAAGGGCACTCTCAAGTGAGACTGGGGAAAATAGGAATAGGAGTTGGATGCTGGGCTGCCGAGAATTGATTGGCAGTCACTACGATCAATTCTTCTCTTCCCTCTTCTCACTGACTCCTACTCATACATCAGGACTCAACTTCGATATACTACTCCTTCCAGGAAGGCTTCCTGACTTCCAGATCTGGATTGGCTGGGTCCCTCAGCACTCCGCGCTTCCCCGCTCATGGTACTTTTTATGGCAGGTTGTAGCGTCTGGTTTCTATTTCTTCGCTGACCTGCCAGTCCTGGGAAAGCAAGGCGATTTCTGCTTTTCACCTTGCATCCCCAGAACCTAGCACAGGGTCTGGCACATGGTTGTCTCTCAGCATTGAAGAATAAACACATATGCTGGGTTTGAGCACTCCTGAGGACGCGTGTATCTGGAAGTGGTTAATAGGGAAAGGTGCTCACAAGAGTAATCTACAGGCTTTAGAAATAGTTCAGATAAATAACGTTTGAAGTTGTTGGAATGGATGAGAAACTACCATCCATTATTGAGAAAGAATAAAAAAGTGCTGAGGACAGTGCTTTGGGGAATGGGGATATAAAAGTTGATGAAGAACACTCAAATAGATGAGTTAGAGATGTAACACATGTGGGAACAATGAAAAACCAAAAAGGAGAGCATTTCATGGAACAGGGATACCCTGGCACACAACTGTTGCAGAAAAATTAATGAGACTAAAGACCGAAGAAATGCTATGCAATTTTGCAATTATGAAACCATTTGGTGGCCTTTGAAAGAATTGTTTCAATGGAATAGTAAGGATAAAAATGGGAGAACGGGGAGGAAGTAGACACTGAAGAAGTGGATGCTGAGGGTGGAGGCAGGGGTCGTAGATCGTGGTTCTATGGGTGTGATTTCAGATTCATCTACCTAGATGTAAAAATTACAGCTCTGGGTACCATTCTCAAACTTTTCTAGTTCAGTAGATCGTCAACGGGGCTTGGATTTCTCTAATTTTAAAAAGCGTTGTGGGTGATTCAACCTCTGTCTGGGAATCATTAGTGTATATCCATTGCTTCATTAGTTTGGCTCACGCAGGAAGAAGAAGAAAACAGGTAAGTGTTACGGATCGAATTGTATCCTCCCCAAAATATGCTGAAGCCCTAAGCCCCCAATGTGACGGTATTTGGAGGTAAGGCCTTTAAAGAGGCCATTCCATTTAAATGAGGTAATAGGGACGGGGCTCTAATTCAACAGGACTCCTGTCCTTATAAGAAGAGGAAGAGACACCACAGATCCCCCTCTCTTTCTGTGCATGGTGCAGAGGAAAGGTGATGTGAGGGCACAGTGAGAAAGCAGCATTTGCAAGTCAGAAACCAACACTGTCAACACCTCTCTCTTGGCCTTCCAGCCTCCAGGAAAGAAAGGTCTGTTGTTTAAGGCACCCAATTGCAGTATTTTGTTAGGCAGCCCTAGCTGACTAATACATAAGGAAGAGGACTTTGCTTCTAGGACACTGGAAATCCAAGTGAGAGGGAGAGAATGAGCCAATAGCAATGAATGGGAAAACCCCCAAATTACTGAAATACAAAGCACGGCCGATAAAGGCGGAATCTGGAAAATGTGAAGACTGAGATTACAGAGAGCAGGTCAGCCTTGGAGAGAACCACATTATAACTTGTCCGTGTACTTCTCCACTGATCTTCCTAATGCCTCTGTGAGGTGGGGAGATGAGGAAAGTCAGTCTTGTAAGGGTCAGGTTTGTACAGCCAAGAAGTAAAAGATCCAGGACAAGGGCTGTGTATCTTTTTCTAATGAGTTCCCCTGTATGAACATTTCCCAAATTTCTATCATTTCTAATCCACCTTCATCATTTTTGCCATATCTAAGTCAACTCCTTCCTGTTATTGTATATATTATATACATACTGTATATATAATATATATTTAAGTCAATTACTATTTAACCTACTGCTTTCTTAAGTATATATATATAATATATATACATACATATAATACATATAATATATATTATATATACATTATATATATTATATATACATACATAATATATATTATACATACATAATATATTATATATATACATTATATATTATATATACATACATATGTATGTATATATACATATGTATATATGTATATATATTATATATATACATATGTATATATACATACATATGTATGTATATAATATATATTATATATATACATACATATGTATGTATGTATATATATAATATATATGTAATATATACATAAAGTCAATTCAGATTTTTACATAGCATCAGTCTATGCAATAATATAACTGGTTTTACATGCTAGATTTTTATAATGCACATTAGGTTTAGTAAATAGTTTCAGAGAAGTCCACTCTGTACACACCTTGCATACCATGAGTGTATACTGCTTCCATGTGAAGAAGGGCACTCTTTTTGAGAAAGGAGAAAAGGAAGAGAGGAAATGCCTTATAGCAGGGGGAAATGCCTGAGATCAAGAGGGAATGAAGAAAGGGAGGAAAATGAAGATTTGTGTGTACCTCATTTGAAGGGTAAAAAAATGGTTAGTCCTTCAGGCTACACAGATCAAGGAATATTTGATAGCGCAGCACAGAAATCATTACAGAATTAATTACTTTGGAATAAGGGGATTTGCATTTTTCAATAGATAGACTTCTGCCATCCATCGGTACCTATTTGGCAGATCCGAGTACGATGAAAATGGCAGCAGTGCTTTCCTCAGACCCAGGCAACGGAGCCCTGCTGCGGGCCATGCTTCGGAAGGCTCTGGGTGCACCAACCTCCTTCTCGGGCACATCAGAGCTCCTCTAGATCACATACCATGCCCGTAACTGGGACTCTGGAGTTCTCTGCTCTCTTCTTCTGCATCCCTGTCTCCACCTGGACTGCACAGCTGATGTGTGCAAACTTGGGCATCACCAACAAAAACTGTTAGTGGGTGCATATGTATGGAGTTTGGACGGAGGTGTCCATAATTGTTCCTGCAAGGCTCTGCATGGTGTAGCATGGAGCTGAGACTGGGAAGGTGGGGGGGTTACTAGTCATGCAAATATTGATGACCCTGGAGCCAGAGAACTGAACGAAAGGGAGAGACCATTCTCAGCAAACAGAAGTGTCTGTTCAAAGGGAGCATGTGCAGCAAGTCCAGTCATTTGCACATAATTTGTCAATTCCTGGTAGGAATACAATTGGCTGGAGCTGTCCACGTGTTGTGAAGAAAGCAATTTAAAACAGGAAACTTGATGGGGCGCCTGGGTGGCTCAGTCGGTTAAGCTTTGGACTTCGGCTCAGGTCATGACCCCACAGTTTGGGAGTTCCAGCTGTGCTGACAGCTCAGAGCTTGGAGCCTGCTCTAGATTCTGTGTCTCCCTCTCTGTCTGCCCTTCCCCTGCTCATGTTCTCTCTCTCTCTCTCTCTCTCTCTCTCTCTGTCAAAAATAAATAAACATTAAAAAATTAAAAAAAAAAAGATAAAACAGGAAACTCGAACAATTGCAGACCAAGAGAGGGGCTGCACATGGCAGCTAGTACTGAAGACTAGATTCTAGATGTGACCACAGTGTCCACTGTGATGCAGACCCAGTGGCAACAGGATAACATAGCAGGCAGAAGGACAGTAAAAGTCGTGGGAACAGATGACAAAACAGGTGAACACAGAAAACCTTTCCTCTCCTGCATTTGGCTGAGACCTTCCCCAATTCTTTAGAAAAAAGGAAATGGAAATTCCTGTAGAAACTACCTTGACTACTGTTGTTTTGGTTTCAATCAGATACACACGCGTTGAACAAACTCCATCTTTCAGGTATTATGCGAGGCGCTGGGTGTATGCAACATTGTATGAAAAACCAATTCCTGAGGAGCTCGGCTGGGAGAAGAGATTTCCGGTGGAAAAGAATTAAGGGAGAGAAGATGTGGAGTGATTTATTTCAGAAGTGTGCTAGGGAGGGCACACGAGATACGTAATAAGGTTTGGGTCAGCTAAGAGTACATTGGAACTTAGCATGAGTTTGTAGGGAGATCAGCAAAATTCTGTAACTTGGCTTAGCAATGCTCTGCAGTCAGGAGGAGGGATACGAAAAATGAACGGAGGGGGTTATGTCGAGATTGGCACAGTGGTAAATTTAAAAGCAATCCAGTGTTTGGTGAGAGCAACATTGAAGTGACTGGACATGTCACCTCGGCCAATTGTCATCATGAGGATCACTATTTTTTTTTTTTTTCGTTTTTGGCTCTTACTATGTGCCAGTTTCTGTTCTTAAGTCTTTAAATACATCATCTCTGGTGTAGTTATGACTGGCGTATTGTGCAGCAGTCATGTGACCACCAGAAGGTTAGCAGGCTGGAGAAGATGGAAAGGCAGAGTGATTCCAGGGCTTGGTGAAGGTTCCAGAAATTCATGTTCAGTTGCTTCAGCTTACACTGGAGATGGATGGAATTTCAGTGTGAAGAAGTCAACTGTAACGATTTGACAGTTCCGGAGTAGACACCTGAGATAGAGTATTGTAATCCTCCCGGAAGCTCATTAAAAGACTGGGCATATTATTTTGGCCGTTTTGGAATATTTTAGGTGTGGTCTTGTTTGGAAGCAGTCTGATAAACAAGATGATCGCCGTCAAATCCCTTTCTATCTTTAAGGTTGTGAATTTAGGCTTGGCAGTGTTGTTTTGTTTTGATTTAGTTTCTACTCACAGGGGAAAAAAAGGGGGGATTTCGTCTTATTATTTAGAATTGAGAAGATCGATTTTCAAACAAAATAATTTGGCTGCCTGGACTGTGGTTGAGAGTCGTGGCTGTCTGTGGCCGTATTTCCCTTAATAGGTGAAACAAAATTCAATCCAGATTGGGTTCATCTCTCATTTGGTTAAGATTTGGTAGTGGGGGGGGGGGGCGCCTGGGTGGCTCAGTTGGTTAAGCATCTGACTTCGGCTCAGGTCACAATCTCGCGGTCTGTGAGTTCAAGCCCCGCGTCGGGCTCTGTGCTGACTGCTCAGAGCCTGGAGCCTGTTTCAGATTCTGTGTCTCCCTCTCTCTCTGCCCCTCCCCCGTTCATGCTCTGTCTCTCTCTGTCTCAAAAATAAATAAACGTTAAAAAAAATTAAAAAAAAAAGATTTGGTAGCAGGGCCATATGAGGAAAGCAATTTGCTATCATGTCCAGAAGATCTTAATTGGCATTTGTACTAACTAACTTTCAGACTTATGTTTAGAGGCATCTGGAAAAGGAGACACAGATTTTAGCCCACCTGGCTTGTTTGCCTGTTTGTGGATATAGACCAATCTTAATTCAGATATCGTGAAAGTCAGCGGGCCATGGAGGCAGAATCTTATGTGAAGCTGATTGTTCATGCACAGCAAAACTCACTTTCAATTACTGAAATCAATTTTTTCCAATGCCTCAAAGCAGGGACCATTCTGAGGCTTTTGAAAGCGATTTTTCATTTTATTTCTCTGCAAACTGACACGTCGCTCTGTTTGCTTTGTAACAGAAGAACTGATTTAAAGCAGCTTGCTGCTCTGGCTAGCCCTCTCGGCCTCTAGATCCTGTGATTGTCTATAGTGTTCTGTGCCACGTGGTAGAACCCCAAGATGGCTTTCTAAATAGGGGATGCGCAGCAGAGTGGTAAAAACTGAGTGCGTCTGTGATTTAACCGCAGAGGCTCTGTCCCCAATATTGGTACTAACTTGATTGTTCTGATTCCTTTGTCATTTTTGTTGCTTGGAAGATTGTAAGATTGAGCAAATGGACTTAAAATAATTTTCATTTTCTACATATGTAGGTCACTTACTCAAAATCTTATTTTCCCATTTGAATCGTTTTCTAATATGTTATACCTAATCTCTCAACTCTAAGAAAAATATGTTTTTCTCCTAGTGGTAAATAGTAAGTTCACTGCATTTCTCAAAACAAAGCATTCATCAGTGATAGCCTCTACTCATCTCCGCAGTCTCCCTAGTTGGAATATTAGCTTGTAAGAAAAGATTGTGTGTGTGTGTATGTGTGTGTGTGTGTATGTGTGTGTGTGTTTATGTGTGTGTGAAATACAAGGAAAGTCCATTGTGCTATATGGTTAGTTTCCAAACAACAAATTTTGCCTTGCAAATGGTAGTTTCAAAGTACTTTGGATTCCTAAATTTATTGCCATTTACAATTCATCTTTTGTAACTGTGCTGTTAATACCGGAACTACAGTTAGAGCCTCAGGTTTGAACCCCATCGAAACCACATCCTGGAGCCTACAAAAGGGTATGAAAATGCTCAGAAAATTATTTCTTTTGTTAAAAATTTTTAATGCTTATTTATTATTTTTGAGAGAGAGAGAGCTATGGGATGCGAGCCGGGGAGGGGCAGAGAGAGAGGGGGACACAGAATCCGAAGCAGGCTCCAGACTCTGAGCTGTCAGCCCAGAGCCTGATGCGGGGCTCAAACTCACAAACTGTGAGATCATGACCTGAGCTGAAGTCCGTCGCTTAACTGACTGAGCCACCCAGGCGCCCCCAGAAAATTATTTCACGGCCAGCATGAAGTGGAGTGGAGAGTTGGTGGGAAAAGGGCAGTTGGGAGGGGAGATCCAGAAGGAGTGCCTCCCTGACCACAGGGCTTATGCAGGTAATGCCACTTTTTCCTTGTTTGCGTGGTATCTAGGAGATGTGCTGCCTGGTCAGTAGTTCTCCAAAACTGCTGTCTTGGTTCTCAGAGAGTGTCCCTTGAGACAAATTTCTTGAACATGTTCCATGTGCTTGGCACTGTGTCTGAGCCCTCCTAATATCTGGGTGTGTACTATAGTGATAGACTAATGGCTAAATGTTGTTTTGTATTTTGGTATTTTCTGGCGTTTGGTTTTTAAAATGTTTGCATTTACAAAACATTACTATAACCTGGATATGCCAACTTTGTTGTTAAAAATCAGTGCTGATTTTTAAATTTTGTTTTGGGCTCCAGGCCTGAAAAACTTTATTTAGGACTACAGGACATGAGGAATCACGGCTCAGATTTATAGAATCACTGGAATTCAGCCGTCACCTACTCCTATTTCCTCACTTTCAGGAGATGAACCAGAATCCTGGAGAGACTTGTTGATAAATATAGACAGCTGGATTTTTATTTATTAATTAATTTTAATTAATTAATTAAAGCTTATTTATTTTGAGTGAGACAGAGACAGCGCCAGTGGGGGAGGGACAGAAAGAGAGAGAGGGAGACAGAGAATCCCAAGCAGGCTCCACGTTGTCAGCGTGGAGCCCCAAGCGGGACTTGAATCCGCAAAACCATAAGATAGTAACCTGAGCTGAAACCAAGAGTCAGACACATAACCGACTGAGCCACCCAGGCGTCCCTGTTTATTAATTAACTTTTAAAAGTCAAATGTAATTAACATGCAGTGTTCTATTAGTTTCAGGTGTACAATATAGTGAGTCAACACTTCCATACATTACTCAGTGTTCATCAAGATGAGTGTACTCTTAATTCCCTTCCTGTTTCCCTGTTTCCCCACCCACCTCCCTTCTGGCAACAACCATTTTGTTCTCTGTATTTAAAAACCTGTTTGTTTGGTCATCTCTTTTTTTCTTTGTTAGTTTATTTTGTCTATTCAATTCCACATATGAGTAAAATCATATGGTATTTATGAGACTCGTATTTTTTTAATATATATAATCTTATATCAGAATTTTTCATAAACAATTTGCTTTGGGTTTTGTTATGATATTTAAGTATCAGATACTGGGTGAGTATGGAGATTGCAGATGGTCTACTAGATCAAAAGATTGCACAGCAACTAATAGCAAAAAGCTTATTCCTTCTTGTTTGTTTTCTTGCTCTGCTCGCATGTGGATTGGCCACATTTAGCTGCACTCCAGATGAGATCTCCTTATCATCTGCTTGAGCTTGAATTTGCCTGTTTGTTCTTTCAACATACTTGGAGCTGTTAGATAAGTTTTTGTCTTAAACCACAATCATTAAATAGGTATCCACTGACCTCAGTCTGTGAACCACAGAAGAAAAATTAGGCATGATTTCTACTCAGGAGATGAGATGAGATGAGATGAGATGAGATGAGATGAATCCAGGTGAGACAGTGAATAACACATCTTTCCAATTAATATTATATGATGGCATGATGAAAGCCAGGTTGAATATTGTAGATAATAAATAAGGAGGACATATCTGAGTTGCTTCTATCTGAGATCAGAATCTGGTTTGTGTTAATTGAACACATGGCAAATGCTTTCTTGGTTTACCCATTTGGACTACTTATCCTATTGAGAAATGAAGATTGAAAAGATTAGCGGCCTCATTTTATGCTGATACTTTGGAAAAGAGAGCACAGGCCGTGTGGCATAATAAATTTTGTGGATGGACATTTTTAAGACCAGTTAGAATGGCCGCATTCAAGAATCCAAGAAAATGTCATTATCTTTACAACATACAAGTGATCTTTGTTCCGGTGTGTGCCTAGTTACTACAAGAGCTGCCCACGGGACTGTGGTAGTTCACGAACAGGGTTAAGGAGGAGGGTGTATGTTAGGAAGCTAAGTCACGCTTGGAGAGGAGGTGTGTCAAGGTAGAGTTGTGAGGTTTACTGGTCACAATCCCAAATTTGGGATGAAAGAGTTACTCTTCTGTTTGGTGTTCAGGTTAGGGGTTTGCCCTGCAAGAGACAGTCAACCACTGACTTTACTGGAACGCACTTGCAAAGAGAAGAACTTAAAGCAGCCACGAACAGGAGAAGAATGCCAGGTTTTCTGGAAACATTGCCAGAACCCAGCAATTTCTCAGAATGTTGAGAGGTGCCAGAGGAGTGTTTGCATTTCAATGGAAAAAGTTCTGAAAGCTCTGGAAACTATTCCCAGTTTTACTTTTTCATTAAAGGCAAAAGCCATCACTGTGAATAAGGGACAGAAGCACTTGTTAGGGCTTTGTTAAGAGTTAAGAAAAGGGGCCTCTGGGAAATTCTAATTGTTCAATCCTTTGCCACAAAACTGAGACAAAAAGGATCGAGTCATAATGGCAAATAGAAAAGCACTGTTAGCTTTCATACACAAGTACCCAATGTCTGGAGCCCAATGTCTGGAGCCACTTTTCACCAGCCTGGCTCTGAAATACAGACAGAACTTTCAGGTTTAAAGAGATGTAGTCGCGACAGCATTGCAGTAACATAACGACTCCCCTCTTAAGTACATATTCCTCCTAAGTATTTAATCTCTCACACACTACAGATACCTGGTTAGTTAGCTTGGAGATTATAGTAGTCATGAGAGACAACTTCCAGAAAAAGAATAATACTATTTCCAGTTGTAATTTGGAAGGATTTTAAGTAGGCCTCTAGTAACAGTCAAAAGAAGAAATACTCAGAACAGCAAATAAAATGATTTTAGGTCTAATTCTACCACGACGAGATTGAAGGCAGCACAGTGCAATAGAAATGTAATGCAAGCCGCATATATAATTAAAATTTTCTCGAGGCTACATTAAAAAAGTAAAAACAAACAGGTAAACTTAATTATAATACTGTATTTTATTTAATCCTATATATGAAAAATATTATCACTTCAGTATGAAATCAATATGAAAATTAGTAACAGTTTTTTTTATTAAGTATCTGAATTTTGTTAAGCATTCTACACTTAGAGGCTCTCTCCATTTGGATGCTAAATTTTCATTAAAAATACACGATTGGTGTTTGGATGCCATAAAACTTACGGTTGAAAGGACAGACTCACAAATAGACTTTAACAATGTCAAAGAACTGAATAGAGGAACAGTTTTTAATTGTAAACTAATTAAAATGAAATAAAATTGGAAATTCAGTTTCTCAGTTTGACTTGCTCTGTTTCAGGTATTCAATAGGCGACATGTGGCTAAGTGACTATTGTACTACACAGGGCAGCTCTAAGAAGTTCCTAAACATTTTGTTTTGTTTTGTTTTTTATTATGCTGGAATTTGTTTTGTTTCACATGTTAGCTAATCCAGTGAGTTTTTGAAAGTGGCTGATTATACCCTTTCCGTGTAAAGATGTGTTGGGGCTCATACAACATTTGTATGAGCCCTGACTTGTCCTTGGCTGTAGGGGTTGTTTCTCCATTGTAAGATTGTGTGCTAATCTTGCTAGAATGTTTCTAACCCCTGAGCAACTTTGGCTGGGTGGGGGGGGGGGGGGGGGTGGGGAGTGGTGGCAAAGAGACCCTTGTGGTGGGGTTTGGGGGTGGGAGAGGAAGATGAGGAGCTGAAGCAGGGTCAGAAGGAAGAGCATTTTCCCTCCACATTCAGAAATGTGAACATTATCTTTCAGGTAATATGACATGACCACATATTTTCTGATTATTAAACTAATGATTCTTTATTATAAAAAATTAACGGCATTCACATTAGCCTGAAAAGATAATAGAAACCATCCATAATTCCACCACCCGGAGATAACTACTGGTAACACTGAACATGGGTCTTTTCTGTCACATAAGTTTTTTCAAACAATGTCTGCTTTCTAGGCGATTCTATAGCTCCTTAGGAGGTCTTTTCCCGATGGCTAGTAGGGAAATGTTGCTCACGAACGAACACTATCTCAGGCTTAAAAGGATTTACTTTTTGTTTCGATATTCAATCTTTTCAGAGTTTAAGTTCCTATCAATGCGAGTTTAAAGAGTTCCTTTCAGATGAACTAGACTCTGGAGTTCAGTGCTGAGTCTTGCAGATTTCTGCTCCTTTCCCTTCTCTCCCAGGTGAAAATTGAGTATATAAAGCAAATGATGTGCCTTCCGGCAGGGTGCCTGAACTCTGGGGCAGAGCGTCTGCTCTGATCTACTCCTGACCGGTGTCTACAAGATGCCCTGCTCCCCCTGGTCTCTTGACGTGATGTACTGGTAGCCACCGCTGGAGTCTCTGGTCCTTGACAAATAAGTCTGCATCTCTTAATGGTCTCTTCCCAGCACCTTTGTGGCCCCTCAGGAAACCTCTGGATTTCCTCCAGGCATTGCACAGGCCACAGGGAACAAGAAGTGCTCCCTCAGACTCACCTATGTACCTATCTTCCAGTGCTGCCTGACCTCGCCATCACCCATGTCTCGCTGGGAGTTGCTATGAGGAGGGCATTTCTAGGAGTCCTATCGCCTCCTCCTGGTTTGCCCAGGTCCCTGTCCCACCAGCCCTCCTCAGACCTCTCCAGGTCCAGGTGACTTACTTCTGGCTTCTTTTACCTCTCTCTCTCCTTGTTCCCTTGGGCAAGAAAGGGTGGATGTAGCTCCTCTGTCAGGAGTTCTTAAAGTGTAACTCACAGATCTCTGGGTCCCTGTGACATTTTAGGGGGTCCATGAGATCAAAATAATTTTCATAAAAATATTGGGAAATTAGTTCCCCTTTACACTCTGATGTTTGCACCGATAATACAAAAGCAATGTAGGTAAAACTTGCTGGCTCCTTAGCACTAAACAAGGCAGGAGCTCTGAACTCTACTAGAAGTCATTGTATTTGTCGCACCATGCAGTAAACACACACACACACACACACACACACACCAAGACACAGAGGAAAAAACTCAAACAAAAGTAACTTGCTAGTCTCACTTAGGAAACTCTTTGATAAAGCAAAAAAAAAAAAAATCTCAACTTTTAATTACACATCTTTTAAATACTCTGTGGGGCTAACTAGGAAGTACAAGTAAAGTACTGATTCATATTGAAATATGACAGTTGTTTTGAGGGAAACTGTGTCTGCAATTATTTGATTGTGAGCTAAATTAGAAGTTTTTCTCATGGAACACCATTTTTACCTGAAAGAACAATGGATAGACTATGATACTGTGATAAACTGTGGTAAACAAACTGTGATTGGTCAGACTTGAATTTTTGGTGGATATTTTCTCAAAAACAAATGAGGTGAGACTGTCATTTCATTTCATTGAAAGTATTTGTGGCCAATAATAACATTTGGGTTTTCAACCCAAAAGTAGATGTCTGGTAAACTTGTATCTGCTACCATGAACTTGACAGCTTCCTAATATTTACAGATTTTTCTGAATGAGATTTGTGATGACGGTAACCGATGAGATTTGTGACATTGTATAATAAAATATGTCAACGTATGGAAAATCTACATAACTCAGTGAACTAATAATCTCCAAATGATCATTACATGATGTTTTAAAATAGTGTATGGGTTAAAAATCCATTCAGAATGCAAGATAAAGAAGTGGACTCTAATGTAACAGTATGAATGAATGTTCATTTATGTGGTTTCAGATTCCATATTGTAAGTAACATTTAAGGAACTATTAATTGTCGAGCTTTGGCATAATATCAACGAATATCCACAATTACCTTAAAGGGCCATTAAAATACTTCTTCTTTTCCAGTTCTATATGTGTGAGACTGGATTCCCCCCCGCCCCTATACTTTAATCAATACAATGTACCACAACAGGTTATATGGAGAAGTAGATATAAGAATCCAGCTGCCTTTCATTAAGCCAAACATTAAATAGATTTGAAAAAATATAAACAATGCCATTCCTCTTGCTCATTCTTTTGGGATTCAAAAATAGATTTTTCATAAAAATATGTAATCTATGGTAATGTGGTAGATTTATTACTATCTTAGGGGCATTAATAAATAAATAAATTTCTTAGCTTTAATTTCTAATTAGTCTTAGTTTGGGCTGCAATAACAGTTATCATAGGCTGAATGGCTTAAACAGCAGACATTTATTTCTCACAGTTCTGGAGCAGATCCAAGATCAAAGTGGCTGTAGATTCTGGTGATTCTGGGGAGGACCCTCTTCCTGGCTCGTAGACAGCCATCTTCCCGTGGTATCCTTACATGGCAGAGAGAACGTTCTCATGTCTTGTTTCATTTTTACAAGAGCATTAAGCCCATCATGAAAGCCCCACCCTCACGACCTAATCTAACCCTCATTACCTCCCCAAAGCCCCACTTTCTAATACCATCACGTTGGGGATTAGGACTTTAGCATATAGATTTTGCAGGGCCACAAACATTCAGTTCTACGGCATATGGTAACTATCAATATATACAATCCACATAAACAAATGTCTATCAGTAGTTAAAACAGTAGAAATCATGAGGGTCCAAAATATTTGTAAAGAGTTGTGAAGGGGTTCTGAGATCAAAAGTTAGAGAACCACCACTCTCTCTTATATCCTGAGTTTTTGTTCACATTGAAGCAACTCTATGATCTGGTTACTAATCTGGTTTCTCCTTTGTTAAGGGCTTGGATGGGAGCTAAAAGAACTTGGGAAAGTTAGTTCTTCTTGGTAAAGAGTGGCTTTAAACACTGTTTCAAAAATTCATTTCAATAATCAAAAGCTGAATATTATCTTTGTATTTCTCTTTGTCTTTGTATTTCTTCTTTCTGCTAGATTTGTCTAATTCTACATGCCCAACCCCAGTCTCAACCAGGTAGCTGAAGTCTCAAACTGACTACAGACAGGTCACTGCACGGAAACGCAAAAAAAAAAAAAAAAAAAAAAAAAAAAAATCCTACTGTGTTTCAAAGCCATTATTCCAGTAATAAACATATTATAAAGTGTATAGTATTTAAAAATTGAAATCCTACTGAATATACTCATTTATAATTTGATTTGTCCCACTCAGTTGTCATGAGCATAATCTCATGTCAGGAAATATTCCTCTAAAGTGTGATTTGTGGAGGTTGTATTTATTGTGTCTCCTGCTACCAGTCAAGGGGATGATGTTTATGTTCTCTAAGAAGGTAACTCAAAGGACAATACTGATGGACCCAAGGGGAGTTGTTAGAAATCTATTGCAGGAGTCCCCGGGAAGTAGATGCAGTGGCTCCAGATAAAGCAGTGACTTTGGGATTGTGTTAGGGAGAGAGTGGTTGTACAAGAGGGTGAACCACTGAATGAGAGGGAAAAGAGAGAGAGAGAGACAGAGAGACAGAGAGAGGACTTCTCATGGGCTTTTCTAGCATAGAGATAGAAAGGCCTTTATTAAACCTATGTGGCAATGTGCAGTAGGTAATGGTGAATTTTCATTCTTTTTTATTTTGAAATGGCCAGCATTTTAATAGCTGTTTACCATAAAATAGGCCTACATTTAAATGCTTTCATTTGTATTCACAAAGGATTTGAGGATAACTATAGTCACAAGCATTATAAAAATACTCCTACGACCGTTACTACTACCACTAATACAGTAGGTAACCAGATTTGGCAACTCAGTTTATCCTGACCTTTAAAATCTTGTAGCCATCATCCAGGAAAATTAAAAGCCACCTCACAAAAGATTAAATTTTCTTTTGTCATTTTCTGTAAAGACGATTACAGTTATTTCAGGTTCATGGTGCCAAAATTTTACAGTCTTAATGTATTTTTATAAAAATTGTATAAAATTTGTACCCCCTATGTACCTGTTAAAAATGCCAGGAATAGATAGCTCAGGACAGGCATTTCTTCTTCAGGTTATTTATAATAAAACATTTTCAGGGGCTCTTGGGTAGCTCAGGCAGTTAAGCATCTGACTTGGGCTCAAGTCAGATCCCACAGTTCGTGAGCACAACCCCCACATCGGGTGAGCCCTGCCTCTCTCTCTCTCTCTCTCTTCCTCTCTCTGCCCCTCATGGGATTCTCTCTCCTTCTTTCTCTCCACCCTCACTCATTTGTGCCCCCCTCAAAAAAGCCCCCCGAAAAACCAAAAAGAAATTTTCAAAATTTTTCTCAATGATAGTATTTCAGCGATCTAATTTTAAAGTTCAACTTAAAAATTTATTTGCCAGAAAAATGACCTCAGATTTTAAAATATTTAAAAATGTGTTTTTAGCTTTTAGGAGTATAATTATTTTATATGTAAGATGATCTAAAGATCATTGATAGCAATCTTTAGTTTTACTATAAAAAGTCATAGTCAAAAAAATCAACTTAGGCTATTTATGATTTCATTCATTTGTTCATTCATTCATTCACTCTTCAGATGTTCAATGATTCCTATGTTATATTTCAGACTCTGGGATAAATATTTATTATACAAAAATTATAATATTTTTCTTTAAGGACCTCGAAAGGAACATGGATATCAAACAAAATGAAACAACTAGTAAGGAATACTATAAATACGAAAACACAAGTGTTTTGTTTTTCTTGGTATTTAGGATTGTCCCAATCAAACTGGAATTTGAAAGATGTAGAAATTATAGCTCTCACTTTAAGGGGGATTATTCTGGAGGTAGACTGAATTGCTGTATACTAGTATCTGGTAGCCTCTTTGTGGAAGGCTTATGCCTCCCCACCTTGCTGAACTCAGACTTGTAGTGATTTCTTGTTGTGGTTTTCTTATTCTCTGATAAGTAGTGATATTGAGCACCTTTTGGCCATTTTTAATTGGTTAGCTTGTCTTTGTATTATTATTATTATTATTTTTTTTATTTAAAAAAATTTTTTTTCAACGTTTATTTATTTTTGGGACAGAGAGAGACAGAGCATGAACGGGGGAGGGGCAGAGAGAGAGGGAGACACAGAATCGGAAACAGGCTCCAGGCTCCGAGCCATCAGCCCAGACCCTGACGCGGGGCTCGAACTCACGGACCGCGAGATCGTGACCTGGCTGAAGTCGGACGCTTAACCGACTGCGCCACCCAGGCGCCCCATTGTCTTTGTATTATTAATAAAGATAGTGAGAGTTCTTTATCTTTCCTGAATACCAATCATTTGTCAGATAGATGTTCTGTAAATATTTTCTTCCAATTCCTGGTTTAAAGTTTTTTCTTACCAGTGTCTTTGGATGAGAAGAATTTTAAAAATCATGAAATCTACTTTATTTATTTTTTCTTTTGTGGCTATTTGCTTTCTATGAAATCTGAGAAACTTTTGCCTCAAGTCAAAAGGATGTTCTCCTATACGTGTATTAAATGTTTTATGGTTTTAGCTTTTATGTCTAAGTTTATGATCCATCTCAAATTAATTTCTGTACATACTTGGAGGTAGAGGCCAAGGTTAATTTCTTTCCATGTGGGTATCTAGTTGCTTTAGCAGCATTTGTTGAAAAGAATTTTCCCACTGGATTGTTTTGCTGAATTGTTTATAATCAAAAGTTCATATAGGAGTGCGTCTATTTCCTTGTGTTTTATTGATATATTTATCAAATCTTACCTCACAACTTCATTGTCTTGATTACTGTAGCTTTGTTGTAAGTCTTCAAATCAGAGAGTATATTTCCTTTAATTTCATTCTTTTGGATAGTTTAGGTCCTTTGCATTTTCACATAAATTTAAGAAACAGCTTTTTTATTTTTACAGAAAACCCATTGGGATTTTGAGTGGAATTGGGTTGAATCTATAGATCAACCCAGGAAGAATTAACCTATTAATGCTATTGAACCCTTCAATTTATAAGCTTATATTTAAGTCTTTATTTCTTTTTTCAGCTGAATATTATAGTTCTCAGTATAAAAATTTTGCACATTTTTGTTAAATTTATTCTTTAGAGTTTCAGGGTTTGATACAGTTGTAAATGGAATTTTAAAAATTTCATTTTTCTAGTTGTTTGCTGCTAATATTAAAACATGCAATTGATTTTTATATATTAACTTTGTAACTTGCAATATTAAATTTACATACTAATTCTAGTGGTTGTTTTGCAAATACCTTGGGATTTTCTACATATATTATCATGTCATCTGCAAAGAGAGACAATTTTTATTTTCTTTGTAATAGTTAAGCCTTTTATTTCTTTTTCTTGTTTTATCACAATAGCTAGGAACTCCAGTGCAATGTTAAATAGAAGTGATGAGAATGAGCATCTGTACCTGTTCTCCATCTTTGGAGAAAAACATTTGATATCAGTCTGTGATAGCTTCAATTTCTAGTTTTCTGAGAATTAAAAAAAATCATACAAGTGTTGAATTTTATCAAATATTTTTTCTGCATTGATTAAAATGATCATATGGTTTACCTCTTTTATTTTATTAATATTTTGAATTACATTAATTGAGTTTTGAATGTTAAACCAACATTACATTCCTTGCTTAAACCTTACTTGTTCACATGTAGTATCCATTTTATATAATATTAGATTCAGAATTGCTAGTTTCGTAAAACAAGCTGAAATGTGTTCCTCCTCCTCTATTTTCTGAAAGATTTTATGTAAGAGTAGAAATTATTTTTTCCTAAAATGCTAATTGAATCTACCAGTAAAACCACTTACGCCTTGAATTTCCTTGGTGGAGAATTTTTTTTAAATTATAAATTCTATTACCTTCAATAAATATATGATTAGATTTTCTGTTTCGTCTTATATCTGTTTTGGTAAGTTGTACTTAAAATTTTTTTTTTAATGTTTATTTATTTTTGAGAGAGACTGACACAGAGTATAAGCAGAGGTTGGGCAGAAAGGGAGACACATAATCCCAAACAGGTTCCAGGCTTTGAGCTGTCACCACAGAGCCTGATGTGAGGCTTGAATCCATGAATTGCAAGATCATGACCTGAGCCAAAGTCAGCCACTTAACCTACTGAGCCGCCCAGGTGCCCCTACTTTTAAAGTAATTTATCTATTTTATCTAAGCTGTCACATTTTTTGGCATAAAGTTGTTCATAATATTCTCCTATCATCCCTTACGTATACTGATAGGATCTTTTATTCTTAATGGGGGTAATTTGTGCTTTGTCTCTTTTTATTGTTCAGTCTAACAAAAGATTTGTCAATTTGTTGTCGATCTTTTCAAAGGACAAAGTTTTGATTGTTTTCTCTATTGTTTGTCTTTCACTTTATTGATTTCTGCTCTTGTCTTTCTGATTCCTTCCCTTCAACTTCTTTTGGATTAACTTTGCTCTTTTTCTAGCTCTTTAAGTGGAATTTCGTGTCATCAACTTTGGACATTTTATATATTCTGATAAAATCATTTAAGGAGGAATCTAAGCATTACCTCTTAATTTCTAAACATATGGACTTCCTTAGATATCTTATTGTTATTGATTTCCAATTTGTTTTCTTTGTGGCCAGGGAACATGCTCTTGTTTTAAAATTTATTGAAACTCATTTTATAGTTTTGAATATCATCAATTTTTGTGAGGACTTTTATTACATCTATGTTTACGAGAAATATTGGCCTGCACTTTTTCTTTCTTTTGATGTTTTTAGCTGCTTTTGGTAATACTACCTCATAGAATGAGTTTGGAAGCTTTCCTTCTGCTTTCTGGAAGAGATCATGGAGAATTGTGTCATTTCTTCCTTAAATCTTTGATAGAATTCATCAGCAAAATCATCTGGGCCTGATGCTTTCTTCTTGAAAGATTATTGATTACTGATTCAATTGCTTTAATAGATATGGGGCTATTCAGGATATCTATTTCTCCGTGTGTAAGTTTTGGTAGTTTGTGTCCTTTAAAAAAACTGGTCTATTTCATCTAAGTTATCAAGTTTTGAGGCACCAAGGTGTTTGTTGTATTTTTTGTTATCCTTTAAGCATCTGTGGGATCAGTAGGGTTGACCTTTCCTTAATTTTTGATAGTAATAATTTAAAGTTAGCAATCTAAATATAGGTCATCTCTTCTTCACTACCAATTCTCTGGATTCAACCTTTCGCCTTTTTTTTTTTTTTGATCTATAAAAGATTTATATGCCAATCAAAGCTCACTTTCCCAATTTGTCCTTTGGATCTTAATCTTCTGCCTCTTCATAAACCTTCCTCCATTAATCCTTCATTTTTCTCGTATGTCTTCAACATAATCATTTTTGCTGGCTTAACTTCTTACATATATATACACTTGTCTCTCTCATCCTAAAATAATACAAAACCCTATAGGTCTACCAGCCTACATTTTCCCTTCTATAACCAAAATTCTTAAAAGAGTGGTCTATATTATCTAAGTTCTTCATCCTTCATTTCACCCTTTAGTGAACTTGGTCAGATTCTTACAGGCCACACACGCAGGTGTGTACAAGTCACACTTTATTTGGTTTTCTGTAACATGACTTAATGACTTATTCACTGATTGTGAGGAAACTCAGTCATTCTGGGTTTTCTCAGTTTCTTATAAGAAGTCTTTGCCAGTTTTAGGGTTCATGCTTTCCTACCTTTCTTTCCAAGTTGACCTTTAGGTTCTGGGCAGCAGAAACAGCATCACCGCCTCTAGAAGGAAGTGCCTGCTCCAGAGACTTCCTCTGGCTGGTGTGGCCGCCTCTGAGTTCTCTATAGCTCTACCATTTCTGGTTGCTGATACCTGTCATTCTGGCATCTTCTGAGATAAATGTTATTACATCATAGTGTCCCTCTTTGGGTCCACATGCCGGGATTTGTCCTCACCCCTGTGGATCCCTTTAGGTCAGCTGCCTGTTCACTGCTTTTCCTTGTTGCTGTGGCAGGCAGAGGGCACAGGGCACACTGACAGCTTTTGCGCTGTTCCCTAGAGATTAGAGACCTGTCTCAGGTTCTCTTTCCCAGATGGGCTTGCTCACCTACCATTCTGGCTCTTTTTATTTTTTAACTCCAGCAAGTTCTTAATAATTGTTTAAGAAAGTATATAGATAAGGGGGACATTCTTGCTATTAAAACTGCTTGCAAACTTTTTTATGGAGCTAGCATGAGATCAAATCATTTGGATTGTTCTTTGATAAAAGACATTCCCTATGATTATAGAATATCAGAAAGGAATGTTTTCTTTTATTATTTAAAAAAATTTTTTTTTTTCAACGCTTATTTATTTTTGGGACAGAGACAGAGCATGAACGGGGGAGGGGCAGAAAGAGAGGGAGACACAGAATCGGAAACAGGCTCCAGGCTCTGAGCGGTCAGCCCAGAGTCTGACGCGGGGCTCGAACTCACGGACCGCGAGATCGTGACCTGGCTGAAGTCGGACGCTTAACCGACTGCGCCACCCAGGCGCCCCAGGAATGTTTTCTTTTAATCACATCTTTAATTTCTCTATAATGAAGTAAACCACCGGTGTAAAAGTCACTTATTTGAAGGTTTCATTTTTGCAAAGCCTCTTAACTTTTGGCCCTTTTTTTTTTTTTAAAAACATTTTGGAGCTGCAAGAAAATTTAGAGATAACTAAATTCCCCTTCTGATTTTCCACAGAAGAAAACTGAGGCTCACTGGAGGAAATGACTTGCCTTAAATTAGACAGAGGTTAGGTTTGGCCAGGTCCCCCAATTCCCAGTCTGGGGTTCTTTCTAATTCATTGCGGTCCTCCCTCTCTACATACAACTGCCAAAATAATCTTCCTGGAACATTGCTTTGAACTTGTCATTCTCTTATTCAGAAACTCCCAGTGCCTCTCTATGGACCGCTAAATAAAGCACCAACTCCTAAACCCAGCAATAGTTCCCGCAACCTACCTTCCCTCTCCCCTAGATCCCACTCACACAGCAGCTCAACTGGACTACTGTCTGTGATCAGAGACCACCCTGTACTTTCTTTCTTTTTTTTTAATGTTTTTATTTATTTCTGAGAGAGAGAGAGAGAGAGACAGAACACAAGCAGGGGAGAGGCAGAGAGAGAGAGGGAGGCACAGAATCTGAAGCAGGCTCGAGGCTCTGAGCTGTCAGCACAGAGCCCGATGAGGGGCTCGACCTCACGAGCCGTGAGATCTTGACCTGAGCCAAAGTCGGACGCTTAACCGACTGAGCCACCCAGGTGCCCCTTCCCTGTGCTTTCTTTTAAACACATCATTGCCTATATCATTTGCTCTTTTCCTTGAAAGATTTTCTTTTCCTATTCCCCCACTCTGGTAGGAACCCATTTCAAGCTTTAATATTCAGCTTGAATGCCACTCCTTTAATATTTTATTCCTGAGTTTCTCCACTTGTGGATGTGATTTCTCATTCCTTCAAATTATCATAAAAAGTTCTTTAATGTTATTGTGTTAAATTTATCATATTCTGAGTTTTAAAAATTTGCATTTTCTCTTCTAAATTATATGATCTTTGGTACAGAATCTTATTCATATGCCTATCTTCTACAGAGTTTGCATGTACAAAGGGGGGAGATAAATATTTTAAAATCAAATTAAACATAATGGGAAAATATAAAAAATAAATTGGCACAAACAGAGCTAGAATAATATAAATTACACTTAAGAAAATTTAGCTTTATTTTCTGAGTTTGTGCCATTAATTATTCAGAAAAAAAATGGATGGTTCACTTATTGAAAGAGCATCTTAAATTAAATTTTAGCTTGGAATTTTAGGGAATATGAAAAGGTTTTCAAATATTCCTATGAAAAATGAAAGATAGACTGCTGTTACCTTTCATAGAATTATTTTAGTTTGGTTTGAATTATAGGTAAGAAAACAGACTAGACATCTACGATTGCCTCTTTCAGCTTCTCTAATTCCTGAGCCAACTGTAGATTTCGCTCTGTGATGAAGGTTCTCAGCTTCTCATGAGGTCACTTGCATCAGCAAAATTGAAGGCTTGAATCCCTACAATAAATCTCTTATTGTGTTGTATATCACTCTTTATGGTCTTCTTGTTGATCATACTCTGACAGATACTAAATTTGGTACTGAGAAACGAAAACAGAACCTTAAGGATGGGTTTTCTAAATTGATTCTGGCTGACCTGAAATTGGTCTTCTTAATCAATTAGATTTAAAAGCATTAATGACACTGTTTACCGTGATAAGAAGAACATTGGTAGTTCATCACATTAAGTGGTAAGCATTTAATTCAGTTTTCATCTGCAATAAAATGGTCATAGAAGGTATGGCTTTAGGTGATCAAGTATTTGCTACCATATTAGTGGGATTTTTTTCCCACCAATATGGAATATAATAGTATTGGTTTGTTGCTTCTAAGCATGCCAGAGAGCTTGAGAAAAGAAAGTTATGAATGCAGCACTTTAAATTTTCAATACAAGATCTATATAAGGGACCTGAAAGTCTCTATGAATGCCCACCATCCTCCAAATCCTTATATTCTGTACATGCAGGGCTGAGATTTCTGAAATCAAACCCAAATTCTAATCTTGTAGGTAGTTGTGTTATAAAATAAAATGAATTTTCAATTTCACTGGATCTCTTAGGTTACATAAAGTATTGATAGGAAAACAGAGGCATTCTAAAATTTGGAATGGAAAAATATGGGCATATTCTCATAAAGTTGGGATCTTGAATCCTTAAGTTCTGCTGACATTGCTCTGTCAGTACATGCAGCCCTTATCTGAGAAAATATTTTTCAATTTGTAACTCTAGACATTTTGGCGAACATGGGTGGGAATGGATCATAGGGTGTTGGATCAGGGTGAGAGGAATATAAAGTTAGCCACAGCTGAGAAAGTTCAATGGCAGATGACTGACTGGAAGTAGTAATGAGATCACTGCTCCTTCCATAATGGGAGTGATCCTATGTAATCGATCTGTCATTAGGTGGCTGGCTGATGCTGCTGGGGACTGATATGGTGTCACATTAGCATCAAGAGTCAGTTGGGAGTGGAGTAGGATAGTGTTTTCTACTGTTCACAGTGTTTTCTACTGTTTGGTACTTGGTGGGTGTAGCTAGATCTGTGATGAAGGGATGTACATGTTTCTGAGACGATATATACCATATAACCTCCGTTTCTGCCACCATGGCCACTTTTTTCATAAGCCCATTAAGCCCTTTGTTTATAAGTCAGGCTAGCATCTCCTGCTGCCTCCATCAGATTTTCACCTTCCACGTATCTGATTTGTGACTCCTATAGACCATCTGCATCAAGGAAGTTGAAGACTTCCAGGTGGCAAGAGACTGCCACAGGTACACGTTGTCCTGGGTTATAGCTCACCCCAATATGTTCCAGATGGTCCTATTTTCACCCACTTCATGTGCAGCTATCTTTCCCAAATGTTTGCCCTATCTAGCACCACACACATAAATAACAGACATCCATAAACTCTAACAGTTTCACACAATTGTATAAAGTGAAATCCCTATTTTAAAAATCCCTCTTTCTATTCCACTCTCAGCGGTTCTTTTTTTATGATCAAACTCTGACTGATAAAGTCCAGGGGATCTGTCCTAGGGAGCAAGAGTGAAAGATAAGAATAGTGAGGCAGAGAAGGAGAGAGAGCGAGCAGATTTAAGAATTCATCACCTAACTTACTCCCATTAAGGGTGATTAATAGCCTGGTACTGAGAGACTATCACAGCGTCTGAAAAAAACCCCAGCATCTCAAGAAAGAGAAGAATTTATCTGTCAGTTCCTGTTTTTCATTGGTCAGAAGTTCACCCAATGGGATGTTAAAGCTCCCATAAAGTGTTAACAGGGAAATCTTGGGGAAAGACACAAGAGACCATAAGTGCATTCATAAAGTAAGGTCCTGTCCGCTTGAGCCTATGTGAAGTTAGTTGGAGCCCATGCAAGGCTGGTTGTTTCCATGGCAGCTGAAATAGAAGGCAGGTAAGGCTGAGAAAATCTAAAGTTGTGTCTGTAAGGTTTCTGATACGTCCACCCCTTGAGCCACACAGACCCACTTCTGCCAGCATTATATCCTCCCACACTGTAATATGAGCCTCCACTTTTGTGAAAATAAAGTTACCCTCACTTTCTTCCCAAGTGGAAAGTTATAAATCCAGTGGAGAACAGAGTTTCCTTCAAAACCAAAATTTCTAACAGACTAAAATAAGAATTTTCCCCTTTGCTGCAGCTTCCCTCAAGATTATAATAGATATTCACCACCTGCTACCTCCGTCACCCATTCGAGATTTCCTTGCCCTCAGCTGGCACTTTTGCTCATTTGGATTGCTTGTCTGGTGTTACGACCTAGATCATCATTCTTCAGGGATCTGAAACATTTAGCTGCTTTATGCTCATTGGACTGTGGTTGCTGCAACTGTTAATTTGCTATTCTCAGAATGAAAGCACCAAGAGACATTCAAGGACTCCATTGAGTTCTAGACTTCCTTCTCTCTGCCTTTATAGTTATCTCTCTGCCCTTGTAGCACGTCTCGTTTCTTATGGAGATCAGAGTCAAAACCCCTTGCCAGTATAGTGCCTTTTTTCTTTGCCTTTTCCCCCAATGGCATGATGAGTTCAAAGTGTTCAGAAAGCTAATGGGAATTTATTGTTTTTCCTAGCTGAAAATTTCCCCCCCAGGAACCTGGAAATTGAAGCCAGCAGAGTCTAAATTTCCAGGGTTGAGAAGCACAAATTCTGCAGGTCATTCTCTGTGAGTAACGAAGAGAGGGAAGGGTCCTTCTTCCACTATTGTATTCAAGAGCCTCGTGTTCCTGTTATTGGGACACAGCACTGTCATTCAGTGTATATGGTATATCCTGAAGGTCAGTGCCTCAACCCTCAAGCTGGTGCTTTAGTTGAGTCTCTAACAGGCCATTCCATCTTCTGCTGATGATTTCTGGGCAAAATGATACATAGTCAATCTAGTGAATTCCATGCTTGTGTACACATTGCCATATCTCACTTGCCATAAAATGAGTCCCTTGGTTGGAAGCAATGTTTAGTGAGACACATGTTGCTAGATCAGTCTTTTTGAGTGTCCTGGATGGTGGTGTTGATGACGGTGCTAAAAGCAAACCAACATTTGGAACAGATGTAGATTACAGTAGGACAAACTGCTGTTCCCTCCGTAGTGGAAGAGGCCCGGTACAATCATCTGATGCCAAGTAGCTGTCTAGTCTCTGCGGCAAGCATACGGGGCATTCAGTAGTAGAAGTAGCTAGATCTGTTTTGGAAACGGGGAGTCATGCTGTCAGACTCATGCATTGCCTTCGTCCCTGCTATCATCAACCCTCTGCTAGTGGGCCCACTGTATCAGCACCGAGGAAGGAGGGCCAAGAGGCAAACTGACAGCCATCCTGCTCATGTGACTGTTGAGAACCTCCCCTGGGGTGGATAATCCTGAGACACAAAGATCTGCTTGCACTGTTTGTGCCTGTTCCCATAAGTCCCTCCATCTACATACCTCCTCCACAGATCTCATTTTCCTCAGTCTTTCAATCTCATTTGTTTATAGGCTTTTCTTTGAACAAAGCCAAGCCATTGGTTTCTACCCAGGGACCCTTGCATATCTACCTCTCAGGCTACTCCTTCATGTAAAGTGAATGGACAAGTGTATTTTCTTGCAGCTTTGCCATCTGTGAGAAATTCCCTTTACCACTGTCCTTTAGAACCACCCCTGAGGGGCTGGAATGGAGCCGTAGTATATTTTTGTCTAAAACCACATATCACACTAACCCATCTGTGATTCAGGCCTAGGTTATTTTCTCCTTCCTCAGTTGATCGGAGAGAACACACCTTCAGACCATAGGTGTGTGAGCTGATGAAGAGACATCCATGCAATAGAGGCAGGTGACATGGGAATATGGGCCTCTTATTCATCACCTATTTCTGTGATTTACTCATAACTTCAAGAACTGCCAGCCCTGATTCTAAATATAACACTTCTCTTGTATAACGGATTGCTACTGTTCACATCTGCCCTTATAAGTGTGTGGATCTGATAATACTCCATTCTTAACAGGAAGCTCCAGTTACAGAGGCACTTGGTGTCCCATGGACAAGTCGAGTTTCTGCTAGGTGCCAATAACTATTTTGCAAGTAGAGACTACTCATACTGCTGAAGGCATGTCTTTGCTTCAGAACCCAAGAGGTATGTGTTGCAGCTCTCCTGTTGGGACTTGTCAGTAATTCCACACAGCATCTTTATCTACCATAAAAACATTTGGTATCATCAGACATGCTCGGTCATATGGCCAAGGGGCAGATAAGCTGGTACCCCAGCCTGGGCTTGCTTCAGAGTCCTCTCTTGATCTGAGCCCCAGCTGAACTGGCAGTCTTCTGGGTGGCTCCCAACATGAGTGAAACAAGTATTCCCAACCACAGTATTGGCTACCTCCAAAATCCTAAGAGGGCCCCCAAGAATGAAGACTCTGTCATTTTCCATAATGTAGGGAATGCCCCACCTCTTCCAGACTTCCATACCCTTAAAATCTTCGCTGATACAGCAGAATCCTAAATTTTCATGGGGTTTAACTCCCACTCTGTTGCACACCTGTATCTTCCTAGAACATCAGGGAACTTGTCATTTCCAGTTTTATAGGGCAAATTAACCTGATGTTATCACTTTAGTGAGTGAATGTAATAATTTGAGGGATGTCAAGATGGTCAAGGTCCCTATGGACCACATTGTAACAAAAGGCAACAGAATTAACATAGCCGTCAAGCAAGACAGTGAATATTCTATCTCTTCTGTATAAAGGTGATCTCTGTTCTTTTCTTTTGACTAAGAAGAATGCTTTCACTAGATCAAAATCCACAAGCTAGATGTCAGAAACTGTGTTATTTTGTTGCCACGAAGATACCAAGTATGACCAGCCATCACTTGGTTCAGATTACAGTAGCCCTTGAATAGAGATGTGATGAAGAGTATCACCCCTGCATCCTTTAAGTCTTTGAAGACTAATCGAAAACTACCATCAGGATGTGGTATTGCTTCTGATTTAGCCTCTTGGCCAGGGCTAGAAGCAGTTTCAGGGGATTCTGCTTGTCTTTCTCTGTCATCATGGCTCTTATTCCACAGCTATGTGGACCAATGTGAGAATTATGCCATTTCTAAATATATCTTTTCAGATATATTTAGATATATATTCAGATATATTTAATCCTTTTCAGAGGAAATAAACACAGCATCGGTTTGTGAATCCACTGGACTCACTAAAAACAGACATATATTGGAATTTTATTTACCATCAGGACCACATATGCTTCCACTCTAACTGGAGGATCACAATGGTGTTTTGCATCCAAAGGTGTCAAGGTCAGTTCAGGCTCTGTCTCTTACAGACCTAGAAAAGTTTGGGTATTGCCTCAATGCACAGTTATTCTAACGTATGATGGCAAGTCCTTTTCGAAAGATTGATGAATATCTACCATATATTCTTGCAGTAGTTTTGCAAGGTCCTTCCTCAAAGAAATATGATCTTCTTTTCAACCAAGGGGCTGTCTACAAACCAACATAGGTCTAGAAAATATGTGAGTGTCTATGATTTTCCATGGAGGCTATATTCACCATGTGTTCTTTTGCTCTCAAATTTTTTGATTATGGGGCATCTAGGTGGCTCAGCCAGTTAAATGTGTCTGACTCTTCATTTTGGCTCAGGTTATGATGTCTCAGTTCATGAGATTGAGCCCCACATGGGACTCTGTGGTGATAGCAGATAGTCTGCTTGGCATTCTCTCTCTTCTTCTCTCTTTCCCATTCTCTCTGACCCTCCCCCACTCATTCTCTCTCTCTCTCTCTCTCTCTCTCTGTCAAAATAAGTAAATAGACTAAAAAAATAAAGTACAATTAAAACATTTGGGGGGAGGGCACTTGGGTGGTTCAATCAGTTAAGCGTCCAAATTTGGCTCAGGTCATGATCTCATGGTTCGTGGGTTCTGAGCCAACAGCTCAGAGCCTAGAGCCTGCTTCAGATTCTGCGTCTGCCTCTCTCTCTCTGCCTCTCCCCCACTTGCTCTCTGTCTCTATCAAAAATTAATAAACATTAAAAAAATAATTTTTTTTGATTACACAAATTGAGCAACTTCAGGGTCAGCTGATCAGATATTTCACCTCTTGATACAAATGATCTATTAACCATTGCCACAGACACTGCAGATCAAGCCTCCTGACAACTACTGCAGCCTTCTTCCCCATCATGTAATCATATCTACCTAGTCTCAGAAAGCCAAGTACACACCTGGCTTCTATCATTCTGAAACCCCACTTTTGGTCAACACAGTGGTCACCTTTTAATTCTCCCCAGTCTTTTCTGTTATAGAACAGACTTCTGCCTTCTGGATGCAGTCTTTAAGAATTTAGTCATAAAGTAACTTCTGTGTAATCCTTTTCAGTCTAGCATTTGCCAATGTCTTATGATGGAGAAAGACCAAAACCCAGAGCTTTGTCCATTCAGTTGGTCAGCATGAGTTTGCTGAGTGTTGACTATATACTTGGTGATGAATAAAAAGTTAGAAATGTGACAGAGACTTACCTGGACACAAAGAATCTTCTCATTTTCCAGTGGGAACATGTACTTTGGAAAAGTAACTGCAAATCGCTGAACCTGGCTTGGGGGTCAGGAAAGTCTTTTCTGAAGACTGATGAGATATTAGATTGGTCCCTAGTGTGCAGGAACAGGGAGCTGCCTTCAGAGAGGCTTCAAGGCAGGAAAAGAGTGCCCTATCTGAGAAGATCAAAGTTCAACCTGGTCAGGGAGTACAGCTAATGGAAAAAAAGGAGCTGACGATGAATGAAATAACAGGTTTTTAGTGTATTTATTTGTTTCTATATTGTAGTAATGGAGCCCACTGCTTTAAACCATTATCTTATTAAAAAGAATCAACATTTGAAAGCTTGAAATTCAATTAGATGTGCATTTATTGAGCAAGACCTGGTTTCACCCTCAGGTAACTTTGAATCTAACAGAAAAGTTACGACATATTTTCACATTGTTCTAAGTCAGAATGTGCCTTAAGGGAAAGGCATAGTGCTGTGTGAACATAGGGGTAGGTGTATGGGATTCATTCTTGCATTCATTTCTTCAAGAGATATTTACCAAGTACCTTGTCTGGGCTTACAAAGATGAACAAGATGAATTCAGTTTATTGGAGAAGCCAGACACATACATAAATCATCAGAATCCTATGTGTGCAAAGATAGAGATATGCACAGGCTCTAGTGAGATAATGAAAATAATTCATTGGATACTTTTGAAAACTTTACACATTTCCCCATTTATTTCTCTCAGTAACTTTATGAGGTAGGTATTGCTGTCCTCATTTCTGAGATGAGAAAACCAGCACTCAGAGAAGTTAAATAAACTGGAGAGGTCCCAAAGTTTGAAAGTTGAAGATATGGAATTCAAATCCATATAAGGATTTTCTAGGCTCTTAACCACCACAGCATACTGCTTCCTAGTAACACATAGGTTCACAGAGGTGAAGAATGCCTTCTTGAGCTGAGTGTAGCAATTAAGAGATATGGGTGGGGTGATGGGGGTAGGTGGGTGCTCAAAAGATGGGGCAAAGTGAATAAAGGCCCAGGAGGCAGGAAACTACCCAATGTCAGGGGACCATGGCCATTCTAGGTTGTTGCAGTCGTATGGGGCATGGTGTAGAAGGGAACAAAATGAGAGGACAGTTAAAAATTGTTGCAGTGTTGCAGAGAGAGGGTGAGGAGGGTTTGAACTAGGATAGTAGCAGAATGGATGGAGGGAGAGGAGAAGCTTGAGTAAAATGTAGGTGGTGAAGTTAGTGAGCTTTCCTCTGGCTGTGGGGAGTCAGCACTGGGGGAAGTCTGATTTGGCTCCTTGGTTCCTGATGTGGGAGACAGAGTAGATGGATGGTGATGCCATTAAATAAACAGAAATCAGGCTTTGGGCTAGACAATGAGTTCAACTTTAGTCATGTTGAGTTGGAAGTGCCAATGGATTACCCAGGCAAAGAACTCCATCAGGAAGTTGCAAATATGGGGCAAAGTCCACAATAGACATACAAGCTGGAGAAAGAGATTTGGTACCATCAGCCTATGGATAAAGTTAAGGCAAGAAGAGTGGAAGTGTGTCCCAGGAAGAGTGGGTGAAGCAAGCTGAGTGAGGGATGGTTATGGGAAGGAAGGAGAGGAGTGGGGTGGGCGAGGAGTAGGTTGGAGGGGTCATGTGAGGAGATGGTTAGAGGGTAGAGGAGAAGGTGCCTGGGTGGCTCAGTCAGTTGAGCGTCTGACTCTTGATTTCAGCTCAGGTCATGATCCCAGGGTTGTGGGATCTAGTCCTGCATGGGGATCCATGCTGAGTGTGGAGCCTGCTTGGGATTCTCTCCCTCTCTCTCTCCCTCTCTCTCTCCCTCTCTGCCCTTCCATTGCTCATGCTTTCTCTTTCTCTAAAAAAAATAATATAAAATAAAGAGGGAGAAGAGAAATAGGCACTTCAGGCGGTGTGAAATACAATAAAATAGGGGGAAATAAGTATGTTTTTAGAGAATGTAATAAAGTTTGGGGGAGGGGCTGGATAATAATGGGTTTTATGTAGTTAATTGATGATATTGGGTAAGGGTTATATTATTGTGACCGTTGAATCCAGGAAATGAGAAGCTGGGAGCAGAATGATGCTGTAGGAAGTTTATTTTCAAAGAGCGTAGAGTGGATCAAAGGGAGGAATTATATGTATAATGGAATACTATTCAGCCTTAGAACGGAAGAAAATTCTGACACTGCAACACAAATGAGCTCTGAGGACACAATGCTAAATGAAATAAGCCAGTCACAGAAGGATAAATGCTATATGATTCCACTTATATGAGGTGCCTAGCATTGTCAGATTCATAGAGACAGAAAGAATAGCGGTTTGCAGGGGCTGGAGGAGTTACTATGTAATGGGTATGGAGTTTCAGTTTTGCAGGATGAAAAGAGTCCTGGATATGGATGGTGGTGATGGCCGTGTAACTACATGAATATCCTTAATGCCACCTAAAAATGGTTAAGATGGTACATTTTTATGTTATGTGTCTTTTACCACAATTGTAAACTTAAAAAGGAAAAAAAAGGAATAAAAGGGGGAGAGTGATGAGGAGCAGGGCTTCTTTTTGGAGGCTATTTCTTAGCCCAGATGAGTGCTAATTCGGCTAGAATTGGGTAGGTATCAGTGGAGCTGTTAGTGCAACTGTATGAAAGGGCTGTGTTCGTTCGTACATCAGAGATGGTCAAATGTTGGCAATGTCATATGGTTCAACCTAACAGAAAGGCAAAGGGAGACACGTTCTTTAATGAAGTCCAAGAAAATGTACATTCTTACCATTTAAGTTAAATTGCAAAATATTTCCTGGGGCACTTGCTTTCAAACTAATAACCCAAATAGCAAATATTTTCCACTTTCAATCATCTTAGGTCAATTGGAAAAGAGCTTTTTTATTTTTTATTGGAAAACTCATACTGTCTTCACTTCATTCAGTGTGAAGTCGAGTTGCCAAAATTGCCTTCAGTCCACATTTGTCTTTTGGGTTTCAAAGAGGAAAGTTTCCATTTCTCCATTTCATCCTGAAAGCTTTCACAAAGTTTGGGCAGGGACTAGTGCTGTTCCCATAACTCACTTCATCATTTCAGCTCTACTTGTTGTTGGCGGACCTCAGATGCCAAGTTTCTGTTTCAGTGCGGCTCAAAATCCCACAGAGGACTTCAGTACCAATACCCGCTGACCTTCTCTGAGCCAAGAGCCATTAACTTTTTAACAAAGTAATAGAACGAAGGGAGCAGGCTTTATTAGTACCTATAATCCACCAGGATTAAAAAAAAAATCACACGCACACACATAAGCAGTGCTGAAACCATGTTGTATATAAATAAGACTCATCCCAGGGAGATTGTTAAAAGAGAACATTCTCAAGTGGTTTTCGCAGAGATTCTAATTCAGCGCATATTGGGTGGCGTACAGGAATCTGTTTTTTACAAAAATGTGGATAACTCTGATACGCGGTGGTGGCCTATGCACTATTTTTTGAGCACTTGATAGACTAAATCAGGGTTTATTTTTGCCTAATGATAATTACAGTCAAACTAATATTGTCATCTTGAAGTTGGTAATTATACTAGCGTTTGGAGTACATTTCAGTTCATAATATTTTTGAAGAACATTTTTCTAAACTTCAGGATTGGTTAAGGAAATGAATGGATAAAATGAAGTACTACATAGTTTGCCACAGGTTTTCTGCTCTTTAGGGACAAGAGTCATGGTTATCTCTTTCCATGGCTAGGCTTCTGTTTTCTCTAGCTCTCCAAGTGTTGAAGCAGAAGAAGGAGGAGGTTAGAGCCCTAAGAAGCAAAGACAGTTGAATGTCACTGGGATGGCAAAAGTCACCCAGGATAATAGCAGGAATGGGGTGGAGAGGCATGTTATGAGCCTGATGGGGAAATCCTCAGGGAAAGCTGGGAAATAGGTAATTTTCAGAGGAAGGGTGGGTACACCTTTAAAAGAGAAGGAGTTTTTGAAGAAAAGTTATGGAATAGCAGTCTGGATGCATTGGTGGGAACCAGTTTTTGTCCTAGACCCTGAGGTTCCAAGGGCATGGGAGAATGATTCATCTCCGCTGAAGGGGATGGGAAGGAATGTTGTTGCCAGGGGGACCCAGTGACTAAGAAAAAAAAGATGCCAAAGGAAGGTACTGGATTTCCCCCAACATCTTTTTTTGTTGGTCAAAAGAGATTTTCTCATACAATGAAATATTGTTTGGCGATCCCACTGGGTATACGACCAAAGGCCAAGCAGCATTTTGAATGAGGATAAGGGAACCTGGATTGCATGACACAAATATGGTCAAAGAAAATGTTCAGGAATTGCTTTTCCTTTGGAAGTGTGCTAGACTCAAGAACACACACTTCAAAGCAGGGATGAAAAGGTGAGGCACTTAGGGGCCAGCCAGGTAGGGTAAGTGGGTGATGATGCCTAGATGGAGAGCATGAACAACAAGAGCTCTCTGGCTTCTCTAAGGGGGCTGACCTTGACAATGCCCAACTGTCTTCAGGTGAGCACAAATGGTGCTGCGTAACAGAAATTCCTTATTACTGATGAAAGCTTTCCAATTTTAAAATGCTAACTCAGATATTAAGTAAAATGCATCGTAGGCCAAACCAAACATATCTGTGGCCAGATCTGGCCCATAGGCTGCCGTGTGTGGTCTCCGCTTTGGAGCCAGAGAGACCTTGGCAGGAAGCTGGCTCGGCTTCTAGCCATTAAACCTCTCTACCCTCGGTTTTCTCCCTCACAAAGCGATGGGTGGAATAATACCTAACTTTTACGTTTTTTGGGGGAAGGATTAGACATATTCTTCACGTCATTAAATGAATATCAGGTAGGTTTCCAGTGTCTGCTCCCTGCTCTGTAAATGGCTTTCCTATTGATCAGAATCATGCGTTTTTTCAACATTTCCTCCCCCAATCTAATAAACAAATATGTCAACTTGGAAGTGTAAAATGTTTCTGTGTCTACAGCTATACTTTAGGTTAAGGTGTGATAGTCAGTATAGTGCCTTTAGATAACTTCCCCAATCGCCTTGCTTTAGGACCTTCTCTTTAGACCCACTGATCATATAGATGTCTGAAAGTCAAAGGCAATAATAAAACATATTATACAAGAGGAGAAGCTATAGAGGAACCGTTAAACTATATATCAAAAATATATCAATAACTCTTTCTTTCCATGCTTTGTTAGAAACAGTGCAAAGTGAATTAAACAGACACAATTCCTTTCCTCTTGGAAGACCTAGAACATACTCCAATGACAGCAGAGATTTTTTATTCATATGAAGAGGGCTATAGCAAATGAATAAATGAAGCAAAAAAAAAAAGAGGAAGGAATGCCTGCATTTATTGGTAAAAGAAGTATCAGATGCATGTCACATCAGGGTAAAATCATTTTGCCTTTTTCTGTTGATCAGAGAGCTCATGAAGAGATGAGATTGTCAAACTGAATAATCTAAAGAGATTCCTTGGTGACTTAACATGAAGCGAATGTCTAGATATGAGAGAGGTGAGTATTTCAAAATAGAGTGAAGAGTTGAACAGAGGAGAAGGAAGAAATGATTGTCCTAAATGGACTTGAATATGCCTGGAAGGATAGGAATGTGGTAGACAAGATGTGTGGGACTAGGCAGTTCTGAGAAGTAAAATGGTGTGAGGCAATGCCCTTTTGCTGAACTCTCTAGACTTGGCCTTCCTCATGGAGGGTATCCCAAAGGTCTAGGAAAAGTCTTCCCTCTGGTATCTGAGCACTTGTTTATCTTGAATTTTTCATGGTGTTTTCAGTTAGTTTGAGTCAACCTGCTCCTCTGTTCTTTTCTATAATCTTCCTGAGCCTGTTTAGGGTTATCTGACAACTAAACTAGCCCTGGGGACGGGTGCTCAGTAAAAAAGAGACCATATACAATTGCTTACTTTCTAGCAGTATTTAAGGAGCTTTCTCTTGGGCTGACCTGGTGAGCCACTGCCATCTTCAAGTGCCGATTTGGGGTAAGTTGGCCAGACTCTCTCCCAGTTTGGACCATATTCTCCTTGACCTTGCCCATTCCTGTAGCGGTCTGGACTTTCTTGTCAAAATGATATTTTGTTTTTGTTATGCTAAACTTGGTCCAGGGACTTTTTTGCTCTTACATTGTGCTCCACGATCAACTGGGAATTTTAAAAAAGGGGTTAGGAAGAAAGCTTAACTTCTTACAAAGTCTTTGAATCTGTCAACTCAGCAGGAAGAAAGGGATAAGCTGATCTGAAATGGGATAACCAGCTAAACACATACACGTATATATATCTATATTTGCATCAAAAAAGTTTCAAGATGACAATATATTTCTTGCCTTTAGTTGTCCTTAAACTAGGAAGAGAGTTTGGTACTGGTATTTGCTGTTTGGATTCATCCTGGCTCCTGACCTAATTTCCAGCTGTGACTTTTCAGGCAAATTACTCAACCACTCTTCTCTCTCTATATATATATATTTAGTGTGTGTTTGTATGGGGTGGGCTTACATAGCATCTTAGATTGACTATGGAGATTAAATAAATGCATGTAAAGCACTTAAGTAGTAAAGGAATAAATGTTTCATTATGACTATGATCATGAATATTATTATAATGCTTATGATTGAGTTAGCCTTGGTCTGAGGTCCTCAGGTATTGAGCTATGGGCTTACGGACAACTATCCTTCAAATTTCAGAGCACGCTGGGGATGTTAGCCATGGGCAGAGTTTCTGCTTTGCCATATTCCATGAAAGCCTAGAGGCTAAGGAGGCCCCAAGAGTCCAAGTGATGACTGATAGTACAGAGATGTTTATGGTAGTCTCAGCCTACGAATTCCAAGTTCTACTAATTCCACAGGTGATCTTTTCAAAGAGAACTCATATTGAAAATTTCCTGCATCTGCTCACATAGTCTTTTCAGCGAAACCCTGTATATTTTAGGAGATAATACTTTTTTGAAGAATAATTATTCATAAGTAAAACGAATAAGTTTTTTTCCTCTTCCTGATTACAAATGGTATCCAAGTGGCTTTTGAATTGCTAGATAATATTTTATAGACTGCAAAGTTAGAGAATTTAGCAAGTAGCCACACATTTCCATTGGGTATTTCCAAACACATGTGAGAAAATCGGAAAGTTGGGTGCCCGTATATGGATTTCCATTGAAATTTATGGCAGTTCCTGGGCATAATCACATCAACACATATCCATAGATAGTTTACCATGTTAACTAACTGTGGTTTTGGATTTAATTGCCAACTTTTACTCTAATAGTAATTCCAGACGGGAATAACAGAGTGAAGGGACCTGCCCAGGTTGTTACCACTGCATATAAAACAAGTAAGATCCTTAGGGTTTAATTAGAGGACTCATAATTATACCCGAAGCATGCTAGTGTTAAAATATGAACACTGGACATCTGGAAGATGAGTCTGGATTTGGTCACTTGCCTTTAGGAATCTAAACCCATGAAACTGTGAGCGTCCAAAGAAGCAGTGATGCTCACACCTGGGGCTTGTGCACAGGCAGAAACGACAAAGGTGAATGTGAGTTGGTCTGCAAAGCAGAATGATTCAGAAAAGATAAATAGAAAATTATTCAAAATCACAAGGAATCCAAAATGATGACTGGCTTCTTCAGCCCTACCATGAACTGAAGTGATTTAAAAGGAAGAGTAGGCACCTGAAAAATATGTTCTTCCTTCATAAAACCTTATGGAAAACATGGCCTCTGGGACTCACGTCACACAGGATTCCTGCTGGTATCAGTCTTTTAGGAAAAGAATGACTGAAAGACCAACCTCTGGTTACACAGGCTCAGTGGAAAGGGTCTGAGAAGGAGGATATATGGCGAAAGGCATAGAATAGCTTTGATAGAGAGTATCGTGTATCATTTTCTCAGCTCTCTTCTCTCCCACCAGTGCCAAAGAGTTATGTGTCTGTTTGTACATATACATATATATGCATACACATCAAACACATGTTTATGCGCGCATACATGTGCATATATATGTATATGTATACATATATATTCCATTCTCTCAAGTGCGTTAGAAATGTTAACAAGAGAGAGTTAAGGCACTTTTTTCCATTTTTTTCTTCCAAAGTTATGAAAAGAAGGGTTTTCTTGTTTGTTCCTGATAAGATTTTAGGAATGACGTTGAGAAAACTGCTCCTATACTTTATAGCAGATTCCATCTAAAATTAGTTTTTGTGTGTGTGTGGTTTAGGAATAAAATTTCAGGCTTCTTGGCATAGTTTCCATTCTGTCTCTTTCTCCATAAAAAGATAATTTCATTGTCTCCAAGTTACAAGGAATCCACTCTACATGGTACAACAAAATTTAAATTATACAATTGGGATTACTCTAGAGTAAAACTCCTTAAAAACAGAGAGCACAGCTTAAGTGTATGGTCTAGAGGCAAGAGTAAATGGAGTGGAAAGTAGTAAAAGGTTGGGTTAGAAGGCTTAATACTTAGGATCTGGCAGGCTGTTGCAGGTACCTACTCCTTGGGAGACACCGATGGACAAGGCAGGCGTGTGTCGAGTGAAGCAATTCATGAATACTCAGCCATGAAATGGAAAATCCAAATGAAATAAGGACCACGGTAACTATCTTGGTCTATTAATATTTAAATATTAATACCTACTTTTCTTTGCGAGACGTTACTGAATATTTATTGACGAGAAAAAAAATGAGAGTTTGGGAAGAAGAACATGTTCGAGAACTGCATTTAAACAGAGTTTCAATGCCATGTGGTCTTCTTAACTCAAATAGTCAACCAATTAAAATAAGTTCCCATCCAAACGTGTCTTCAAATTTAGGGTCCGCTGGAAAAAATTTCCAAAATGCATTACAACTTTCGATAGGGGCGACACATGGTCCTGTTTTCCCAAAACTTGGATTTAATATTTGAATGCAATGGTATTTGACTGTGTTAGGATAGAATATTTGAACTTAAAAAGAAAACTCCTGAATTTGTTTATGCATAAGCCTATTAAAAATGTTTCTAGGGGCTCTTGTTTTGTTTATTCTTTAGAATATAACCTATCTTTGAAGTGGTATAGGCGTTTTTAAAAAGTCATTCCTAAGCTAAGTAATTAGACTGGAAACAAAAGTTATTCTTAGAGTACATTCCACATATAAAGCTATGCACACGATGCTTTGATTCAAATAATACTCTTATAAAACTTTGTTATTGTTTGAGGCCCATATTCAGAGTGGCAACTTTTGTTTTTGATGATTATTCCATCCTGAAACAATTTCCCCCCTGCCCAATTAAACCAGAAATTAGGAGCACATTTATATCTGATGAGACTTAAACTTCTCAACTGCCTGCTTCAGAAGCGAGGACCTTTAGTGGTTATGTTCATTTTGTCTCTGCACAGAGGGCTCAGAAGAAAACAGAATCAATTCCCCTAACTTTTTCTGGAAGAGGAAGGTTGTTTTTGTTGCTTTGATCTTAGCATGTTGTGCATTTTTTATTGGCTGTTGAATATAAAAAGCCATAGCCTCATCTGGTTTTTCTGCTATATTCTCATATTGTAAATCACATAATGCCTTCCAATCTAAACTTAAATGCCTAGGTCCAAAATATTATTTCAAAATGGATTTATCATTGCAGTTGATAGAAAGATTTCCAGGGTGTAAGAAAACTCTCCAAGGTTCGAGTAATATGTCACAGACTGCTAAAAATATATCCATGCACTTTAGACCACAAATTCCAGGATGTAGACATATACTCATGCTATTTTAGATCCCTTTTTCTATCATTGCAAGAGGCTGTTGAAGCTAATGTAGCAGCTGGCTAGGTTATTGCTTCTATAATATAATCCATAATGCAAAAGCAGCTATTTTCCAAACATTCTAGAGCAACTCAACTTGTTTACATGTCTCTGTAAGGTAATTTTCCTATAACTTTGTGCCAATTGGTGCCATACTATTTGGTAAAAATCTTCATTAAATCAAGACAACTACACTTGGTTAAATTCTCTCTCATACAGAGAACTGCAGGAAAATTACAGTTAGCTGATTTGAGGCCATCATCATGAAGTAACTACAGGGTTTTAGAAGATTAATGCAAACTACAAAAATGGAGTTGTATAATTAAACATCAAATAGTCCAAGTCATAAAAGTCATAGATTAATTGTCTCTCAGTTCGAGTCAGATCCTTTAAATATTGTCTCACGACCTGAGCATTGGTTCTTTCATCAGACGAGTGCCTATCCTTAAAGTTTGGAAATTTCAGCTCTTTTGGAGCACCAATCAGCTGCAAAAAGTAATTGGCATCTTCTTCCAAAGTTTCGAATTTCCCTACAAAATCATAGTTGATTAAACACGGATAGCAGAGTTTGCTGACCTTTTCCCAGTGAATGTCCATTCCTACTGGACGGTGGGAATCCAGCAAATAGTGGACGAACTCTTTGAATTTGACCCCAGATCCATTATTTAATGCTTCTTCACAGGCATTTGGCCGATATTTCTTTATAATTGCCTTCCCAAATACTGGATGGTAATAGCTATTGGGGTGTTCAAATTTGTCCCTAAATGCTGACACTAATCTTTCCATGGGATCACGAACAAAAACAGCTTTGGTGTAGGTATTCAAACGAGTATATATCCCTTTTAAGTCAAAGCTATCTAGTTTTTTCAAATGCTTCCCGTAGTGGACAGCATCATGGGAGATGTTGTACGCAGAGGAAGCCAACCCACTTAGCACCATCAGAATTCTCTTCCAGTTGGAGCAGCCAGCCTTGGGTACTTCACAATATAAGATTTTGTGTTTATCTTCCACATAGATCCTGGATACCATATGAAAAAGATGTGATTGAGGACGACTCACCCCGCCATATTTTTTGCAAGACTCCTGAAGGAAAGACCTGCGTTTCTCTTGGGCCACATCCGTTTCCTTCCATTTGTTGTCTTTGATTAAACTTTTATTTAAAGGGTGTATGTCCAATGGCCACTTCATTTCACTGAACTTCTTGAAAACAGTCCTAGTTCCTTGATGTTTTGCAATCAGCTTAATTGTTGGTGGCCCTGTGGTCTTCCCCAAAACTCGATCCTCTCCTTGTGAGTGGCTGGTCTTTGTGAAGACCCTCATTGGCCTCTCAGAGTTGAGCAGAAGATTTTCCTTTTTTCCCTTGGGATCCTCAGTGATGTGGAACTTGAGGTTCTGTTAAAATAGAGAAGGAGAAATGTTGAAAGCGCATTCACAAACGTGAGTATACAAGGATCTGAACATATTTGTTTTACAATACTATTGAGGAGAGCACATTTCATATAAGCTGCCAGAACAATTTAGCAAACCATGCTGAATACACATTTTGTAGTAAGTTTCTTCAGAGAAAATATAACAATGAAAAATGGTATCCAAGCATCATTTTGAGCCAAAGTTTCACATTTTATATTATACATATTTGGTTACTTACATGTTATCATTTATTTAGTGTTAATGTGCTGCATTATATTAATAGATTTTCTCAAGCTAAATTATCTTGAGTATTATTTGGCTAAACCTACTAGTATTGATTTGAGTATGATGATAGTAAGTTGGTTATTGTTTTCTGTACTATCTTTGTTAACTATGGTTATCAATTATACAACCTTACAAGGTACACACACACACACACACACTGGCCACAAGATGGAAAGGAGGGTGTCCTGAATTTTCATTTTAGCTTTGTCTGTAACACATTAGAATGTACTTCATCATCCTGTAGGTCAATGATTCTTGAGCTATTCAGGAATGTGTTACCTTCAAGCATTAATTAATTAGTGCATCTGAATGTAGATACAGAATGTAGCTGCTTTTGGGGTATTCTGTGATGCACGGAAGAGTTTAAAGTCACAAATTACAACTTACGATTGCAGCAAGGCAAATTATAAAATCCTCATGACCATTTCAGTTTTTCAAGCACTTGCAAAAGGAGACATTTTTTCCCTTGGAAAATGTTTTATTTCAGAATATTCATTTATCATAATAATTTAGTAATTATAACCATACAATTTCATTCGTGTATGAAAACTGTCTTTTTCAAAAGTCTAATTGATGTCCTGCTACATAAAATTGTATGAAAAGTAGAAGAAGAATTTAGTTCTCATGTCAGTGGGATGAATCAGCCTACCAACCATCTACTGTTCATCTGACTACGTCTTCCTACAGCTCTTGCAATGACTGCAGAAGGGAATACATGGAAGACAGGACTTACAAGATGGAATCCTCTCCTAGAGATAAAATTGTAAGGACTTTGGCTTTTACTGTGGGTAAACTAGGGGGACTTTGAAGGGCTTTCAGCAGGGAAGTAACATGATCTCACTTACACTTGAAAAGGATGGTTGAGGAGAAGACTGGCCTGGAAATATACATACAGAATCGTCAGCATGTTATTGGAAAAACCAATCAACAAATGGTGTGCTGTGGGAATAATAAATGGGGCCACCAGCCTAGTGTTGGAAGAAGTGGTGAGAGAAGTTCCCTAGAGGAGGATATCTATCTATCTATCTATCTGACATCCATCCATCCATCCATCCATCCATCCATCCACTGTATCCCCGGTGTCTAGAATGGCCTGGAGCCTATAGTAATTGCTCTCACATATTTATTGAGTGAACAAATGAATAAATGGAATGAAATCTTCCAAGTTGATTAGTAATATTCTAGCAAATTGAGCAAAAGAGCAGAGAAATAGTTTGCACTGTGGATGGAAGCCACCTCAAAGCATCACGGTCCTTCTACTAGCTAGGCTTTAAGTGGGGTGGGGGTGGGAATTGCTTCTTTCTAGTGCAAGAAGATTGTGTGAGTAACCCCTGATCACCATACACCAACTTGGGTAGCCCCATAAAACAGCTGCCCAAATCTTCCATAGCATTGAGCCAACTGTTTGGTGTTTCAAGTGTAAAACCATTTGTCTTCTGTCATACTGGAGACTGCCAGGATGACTTCAAAGCCCTGAATCCATCTTTACTCTGATCAATTACCTGTAGTCCATTAAATTTTCACAGATGATCTGAAATTTGACTTGAGCTTTGGAAGATCATGGGGTTATTGGTTGACTGCATGGGAAGTACTTAGTACAGGCCTGAAATAAAATTGCCAATATATTTTTGCAGCTACTTCTTCTACTATTACAACTGTAAGTAATAATTGCTATTATTAATATTTTATAGTGTAGTAATAATGTTTTATCCCATTGGCCTAGTGAATTTCAAGGTTCCCCAGTTGTCCATTGTTATCCAGACTATAATTTGTGTGTCTCTAGATGTACCTTAATTAGTTCCCTCCCTGCCCCATTGACAAGAACAAAAACAAAATCAGCTTTCCACTGTGCCCTCTGGACCTTCTGTTTGTGGTCATCAAATTCCCCTTTAAACTCTGGAGACTTCTGGAATGTTTGTTTCCCAGGACTTTCTCTACCTGGAACCTGGCTGGCCCCCAAGATTCTGCTGCCCTTGCACTTTCTCAAGTAGACAAAACTTTATTTCCTTGAACCACTTGTCCCTCCAGCCAGAAGTCAGGGCACTATTTCCCTGCAATTCACTGCTGCTTCCAGGACATGTCCCTTGGCAAAAGCTTCTGCTTCTGTCAAGCACACGTGTCCTACTGAGCCTCCCTTCTCCCTCCTCATGCTGTCGTCTGCCTGTACCCTTGTCCTTTCTGCTTCATGCACTGAAGACTTTAGCTTCTAGCTCAGACTTTGCTTCTCATACCCCTTCTTGTCATTGTGTGTGGTGACTCTGACACCCAATAAACTCTCAGTTCCTTGACCACCTCGCCTTTAATAGAGGTGTTATTCATTTCTCATAGACCGTGTCATCACCAGTGCCTGTGCCACCTCCATCATCTCTCTGACCACCATCCTTTAACCTTCCAGCTCATTGCAACTTCCATTTTTTCAGTTCTTTGACCACTTCTCACCATGTTATTCAAGCTCTTAGTAGCCAGAATGCCTGGTTCTTCTATTTGCTCTTAGAAAGTCACTACTGCAGGGAGGTTTTTCCTGTCCACCTTGTCTAAATTATGTTCTCTTCTGAGATTCTCTCCCATGTAAGGTTCCCAAATAAGAACTCTGCTTACTTTCCTCATTGCATTTATTGCAATGCGAAATGATTTTATTTACTTACTTCTGTGTTGTCTCCCCCCACCCCCCGCCCCACTCCCACCTCTTGCACTAGAACATGACCACAGAGGTCTTATCTTTTTTGTTTTCTTTTGGATCTCTGATACGTAACATGTTGCCTGGCACATAGAAAACAGTCAACCAATAATTGTTGATTAAGTGCAATTTTTAAAGACCACAGGTGGATTGTTTATTTCAAGATACAGCACAAAATGAATCTGTGTATCTATTAACAGGATTTACTTACACAATTGTACTACATTTCACCAGCCTTCATGCCATATTTAATGAAATAAAAAAAATAAATTCACAAAACTGTCTACAATGGTGTTCTTTCCCGTGTCACCTTATGGTTTTTTTTTAAGCTCCTCCTAAACATTCATAGTGGTTATACCTTGACTGTATCAAGATTATAATTTCTTCTTTTTTAAATAGAAGGGACTAGTGTCAGCTTGTTTGTCATTGCACATAGGAAAAACAGTGTGTGTAAGATGACTCCTTGCACATAACCAGGACATCCTTCTCATGCACACAAAATCAGAGTTTTACATGCACAAATAGTCACTTTAAAATACAATCATTTTTACTTGGAATATTTTAGATTTTCTTCAAATACCAAGTGGAAGGAGAAATTCAGCATCTTTTTCATGAAATTAAACATCAGCTAGTGCCTCAGACAATATGGTATTCAGAAATTTTATATTTTCATTTATATTGGAGAGCAATGACTGAGGAAAAAGCTTTGCATGGAAATAGAAGTTTCTTCTGCTTTATTTCTTGCAGTAAATGTGCTTTTAACTAAATGATGGGCTTTCAAATAATTGTTTTATAACCTTGTCAAAGAAAAAGTGTTAATCAAAAGGTCAAGGTTAACTTAGATAAATAATTTACCAATTCTTGTCAAGGTGCTGAAAATCTGTATTCAAACAAATCTTTGGCAGAAGAGAACACAAATAATATAGGTACACGTAGAGCTGCTCATGCTAAAGTAGGCAAGGAGGGCTCGGAGCCTTACCTGCCTGCCAAATCAGATTGGTTCAAAGTCACTCAAGGCTGCCTGGGAGCCTCTGGAGGCTTGCCAGCAATCTGCTTCCCAGGCCTCCCAGGCCTCACTGTGGACACTCGGGAGCAGAATCTCTGGGAGTGGGGCTCTTGACTCTACCTTAAACAAGCTCCCCAGGCACTCTGCAGGCAGTAATGGCATTTGGGGGACCACTCAAGAGAGTATTGCAAACGAAAGTAAAAAAATACAAGCTCATCTCATACCATCTAGGGGAGAAGGACATCAAATATGGTGGGTGTGAATATTTTAGTAAGTAGAGACAAATACTCTGCTATGGGTAGGGATGTCACAGGAGCCCTCACAACACACCCCAGGAGACTTCTTGTGGGATGGTCACCAGACCTTCTTCTAGCATGTCTTAGCCCACCATCACACACCTTATGAAAACCATTATAGGGTGTGGTGGCCTCCCTCCCTCCCCACCCCATCCCCATTCCATTTTCTTCAATCACAGAAAAGACTTTCCATGACGGAAGGGTTCGGATTACTAAAATCAAGATGAACAGTATTATATTGTATTAAATTATTATTTTTAATTAAGTTTTTGATTTTAATTCCAGTATAATTGACATACTGTATTATCTTAATTTCAGGTGTATAATATAGTGATTCAACAGTTCTATACGTTACTCAGTGTTCAACATGGTAAGTATACTCTTAATACCCATCACTTGTTTCACTCATCACCCCACCCCCCTCCCCTCTGGTAAACATCAGAGTGTTTTCTGTAGCTAAGCATCCATTTTTTGGTTTGTCTTTTTTTTCCTTTGTTCATTTTTTTTGTTTCTTAAATCCCACATATGAATGAAATCATGTGGTATTTGTCTTTCTCTGACTGACTTATTTCACTTAGTTTAATACTCTCTAGGTCCATCCACGTCTTTGCAAATGGCAAGATTTCATTCTTTTTGATGGCTCAGTAATATTCCACACACACACACACACACACACACACACACACACACACATTTTCTTTATTCATTCGTCAGTCGATGGGTACTTGGACCACTTCCCTAATTTGGCTATGAGATTGATGGTATTTTAAATTTGCAGGTTATACTAATGAAATTCTACCACCATCATCATAATGCCGATGATAATAACAATATAAAAAGAGTAGACTTTTACATCTTCATTTTCCTTCAGGACACCTCATTCTGCTTGTCCTCAAAGTGAATGTCTATAAAGCCAAACGTCTCCTGTTCCTTCTCAAAGTGGCTCCTCCTGCGCTTTTTTCTATTTCTGAAATGGTTCTATTACATTCTGGCCACCCACTCACAAAATCTGAGAGATGCCTTAACAATCAGAAAGTAAATTGGTTAATTTACATCTCATAATGTCTTTAAAAATCTTTTTTATTTATTACCTCTTAACTGGATATTCTTTAGTATCCTACTAATTGGTTTCTCTGAAGATTATTGCCAAAATAGTCTTCCTAAAACATTTTAACTTTTCATCTCTTTAAAATCTGGACCTGGCTCAACTATATATAAACCAAAGACCGGATTCCTTAGCTGGCATTGGTACTGTGTCACCACGGGGCTTGTCACTTTGTGCTCTGCTCCCATCTCGACACATGCTGTCTTCTACTTGCTTCCATCGGGCTCTCAACACCCTTCACTCATGTTCTTCCCCTTGCTAGAACTTTCCAAATCTCTTAGATTTTATAGAAATCCTGTTGATAGAAAAATCCTGCTGTCTCCTTAAAAACCGCCCAGGACTCCAGCGAGGGATTCTGCTCTCTTCACAGCAGCATTAGCACTTAGTCTGTGCCACCTGTGAAAAAAGTGATTTATTCCAGCTCACATCATTATTTTATTTTCTCACTGGGGAAACTCTTTTAGGCATAGCTAAATTGTAAACTATGGCAGAGAGCTATAGTTTTCCATAAATACCTTTGAAGAATAGACATGCTTGCCAAGTTAGTTAAAAGATATTATCACTACAGATGAGAAAAATGAGTATTCAAAGAAACCTAATGGGAAAAAATATGGACTTTTCATGAACCGTGCAGTAAATTTGAGGGCCCCGTTGTTAGTTTTTAAGGCCTCTGTTTCCATATACATCCTCTGTGAAGTCTTCTCTTCTCCTCAACATTGACATTAATTGCCCTTCCTCTCTCCCCCTGAAGTCATTGAGGGTCTACTACATATTAGGTAGCGGGGTAGATGCCAGGGATGGAGGGGTGGATAAGATGAATGTGATCCTTGCCCACATGGAGCTAATATTCTTATAGGGAAAAATACATTAAGCACATAATTACATAATGAATTACATAATGAATCGGTTACCATAGCGGCAAAGGCTCAGCAGCATGCTAATGGAGGCCTGGGGAGCAGAAGTGCGACAGCAGGGTGTAACGACAAGTCTGACCTGGTTTGGTGTTAAGCCTTTTGTTTAGCACCTTTCATTTTACCCTGGTTAGTTGTTAGAGTTGGTTGTTTAGGTGACTATCTCTCCCATACATTTTAACCTTATTAAAGGTCAGTGTGCAGTGTTGTAAGTCTATGGAATTTCCACTAGTATCTAGAATAGTCTCTCGAATAAACATATGTTTTGAATTTAATTGAAGAACAATTATCATTCCTGTAGTTCCCTGTGCTTGGGCAATTGACACACCCTGGCTTTATGCAGTTGACAAGTGTACTTCTGTACGACTTCATCTGCTATTGTGCTATCATGTAACTCAAGGACTTTGATCATTCGTTCATAATGCATGTATTGAGCTACTGCTCTATGCTGTGTTTGGCATTGTATAAACAAAGGCAAAATAGATAAATTGTATGGCCTCTTGAGGAAGTGGAAGTTTAAATGTATTGATAAAAATAAGCACATTATGGGGACGCCTGGGTAGGGCTTAGTCAGTTAAGGGTCTGATTCTTGATTTTGGCTCAGGTGATGATCTCGTGGTTTGTGAGATCGAGCCCCATGTTGGCCTCTGAGCTGACAGTACAAAGCCTACTTGGGATTCTCTCTCTCCCTCTGTCTCTGAACCCCCCAAATAAATAAACATTACAAAAATAAGCAGTTTATGAAAAAATGTGATAATTGCCATAGTGAAAGGATACATAAGGTATCAGGGAACAGAGACAAGAATACTTAGGTTTTCTGAGGAAATATTTTGGGGAAAATTTCAAAGAGAAGTGATGTCTGAGATGAATCTAGGAGGATACTGGGGAGTTGACAGGTCAACAAGTCACGGATAGGAAAGACAGTACAGGCTGACACGGAGAAGACACTTGGGGGACAGATGCGGATTAGAGGGAGAGGCAGGTGGGGTGAATCCTTGTGCCCATATAAAGAGTCTAGATGACATGTACATGACATATAAAGAGTCTAGACTTTACCATGTAGATGGCAGGGATTTTCGACAAGGCAGGGGTTTGGAACGAACATTCTAGCAGCAGTGGGCAGGTGGAGCTGGGGGGAAGGGGGTCATCGAGAAGACAACTGTGACTGTCCCTTAGGAGAGGAGCGAAGACAATGAGGTAAGAATGCAGGAAAAGGGAATTATCTGGGAAATTCAGGAAATTAATCAGACTGGAAGAGTGGACGAGTGGGGGCAAAAAAAGCATAAGGAATGCTGCCCCCCATTTCCCAGACCAGGGAAATAGGAGTAGCAGATATCATGGAAGGCTATGGGGTGGTTTAAGTATTCACTACCTTCAATTTCAGACCCTTTGAGTTCGAGGTGCCCTTGAGAGATAGGGGTCTCAGTAGCAGGACTCCGACACGGAGTATACAGATTTGGAAGTTGTTGGCTGGTCGAGGTGCTACCCGAGTTTATGGGCCTTAGAAGGCGTTAGTTAGAGGAGTCATGGTGATCACACATCTGCCAGTTTTGAGTGCCTTCTACGTGCCAGACCAGTAACACACCATCACCCACTGCTAGGATAATCTTCCACTTCCATTTCCCAGATGAAGGCACGGAGCCTCAAAAACATTAAGCAAGTTGTTTAAGGCACACAGCTTGGGAAGAAGGACAACTCATGAGCCCAGTTTTTTTTCTGGGCTCAAAAAGTATCCACGGTGCCTGTGTCCATTGTGGGGGGACCTTGGTGGGCAATTAACAGATAAAGTTGATGATGATAGTATTGGTAATTAGATGTGTCCCTTCCTGTCATTGGTTTTGATAGTTTTCTAGTTTAATTGCACAGTATTACCTTTAAGAGCGCATCTTTTGTGATTTATTTTCAATCTAGATATGAATGCAGTTAGATGTCTTCATACCATCGTGAAGATCTAGTTATTTCTAGTGGTTAATAAGGGCAAGGAGAGCAATGGGTGGGATGCCTGAAAGCTGGTGCTTTCTGATGATGCAAACCAGCGTGTCTCTGCCCGGCCCCTCTGTCCCAGAGCTGTTTCTCTCAAGTCGTAGGCCAAGGGCTTCGGAAACTGATGGCTCAGTTATATGAGGGGTGAAGACTGACTGCGTTTCTACCAGGACACCGGGACAGTTGGGAACGTTGTGATCATGCAATCCTAGTATCCAGTGCCATCCACCCTGTCTCCTTCTTATCCTCATCTCCCACTCTTCAGCTTCAGTTATTCACTGATCCAATGTCTCCTGAGCACTAACTGTGCGCCAGGCTCTGGGATGCATTTTGGAGGAATAGCCAGCGAAGTCTCAGCTGGTCCCTGCTAGTATGGGGCGGCCTCAGGGGCAGGGGCAGGGGAGGGGAGGGGAGGGAGATACAGAAAAGACAGTCAAGAATGACCACACTTATGGCAGGTGGCAAGACAGGAAGAAGGTGATGCCAGGAGAGCATTAAAAAGGGGCATTCAATCCAGTTTGGAGGGCAGGGAGGGTTTCTTGGAGAAAGTGTGGACTGTGCAAAATCATTTGTTTCCTGTCTCTGTGACTTATTTTCTCTCTCCGGAATATTCTTCTTCATTTTTTTTTGCCCAGTATAAAAGCCAGGGGGAATGGAGTAAGCTCGTTTAACTGCTGCATCAACCCAAAGACAAGACACGGATATGTTTATTCTACAGATGAAGGACTCGAAGCTCAGGGAGATGACGTAACAGGCCCAACTTGACAAAGCCATTGCTAATGCTGTGCTTCTGACCTCAGTCTTACTCATTTGTGGCTTTTTTCAGCTGCACATATATCAAGTAATTTACTCCTTGTTTAATTCCCATTAAATGAATTGATGTAAGTAAAGCACCAAGCATATGTCTGTCACGAGACAGCATGGCAGTTGAGAACCAGAATTTCTGAATCACGAGGACCTGATTTCGTGCCCCTTTTCTCTCATTTTCTATCACAGCAAACTTGCCTAACCTATTTTAGTTCTTCTAAGCTTCAGTTTCCTTGTCTCTAAAATGGAGAGAAAAACAGCATTCCCTTGCAGTGTAGAATTACAGGAAATATGTGTAGAGTGCTTAACACAAAGTATGATCTCTATAAATGATAGATATTTTATTGATTTATTCCTTAAATGTTTATTTATGAGCATCTCTATGTGACAAGTATTTTCTAGGTGAATATCACTGGTTTTCCTCTGCTTTTGACATCCTTTTCTCCTCTTCTCTCTCACTTAAAACACAACAAAGTTAAGAGTCTATGATAAATGTTCAATGGGGATAAAGCTGAGTGGAAGAAAGAGGGCAGAGGACAACTGAGAGACAGAAACGGGAAAGAAAAAAAGATCAGTGGAAGTGGTGGCAAAGCCAGTGAAAGAAAACAGAGGAAAGAAATCACAACTACAGTCACAGGAAGAAATAATGAACACTTGGAGCTAGAGGGTAAAGAGAGAAACTAGCGAATTCTAGGTCTCTCTAAGCTGCAACCTTCAAATCATTTAAGCTGCTTGAACACAAAACAATAGTTTCAGTAGTGAGGCTATTTAAGCTGAGCCAACAAGCTAATTTCTATAGTCACCTTGCATGCAAGGACTAAAATTATAATTGCACTTGCCAGTTCTTTCAATTTTGGGTTTAATTCCTCTCTCTCTCTCTCTCTCTCTTTCTTGTTAAAGCTAAGAAAAATTAAGATATGAGCACTGAGGATGTAGTGAAATGTCAATTACATCAGCGGGGAAGTTTCTCCCAAGAACAGGGCTGCTCACTCGTTTGGCAAGACCATCAGAAGCTGAAAACAGACATAACCTCAATGTATGTAAGTAGATAAGGCTTCTCTACAAGGAGACCATTGTGCTTTTATAGATTTATCATTTTATCTGTCTTCTAAGTTATCTTGAGAGAATGAGGCTATTGTTTTTAAATTTATGGATAAATAAAAATACTTGTGTAATAACTTGCCCAAAGTAACTCTGTGGAGTGAGTTTGGAGAAGTCAGGAACACATTCCAGTTCTTTATGTCCATCCCAGGAAGAAATAGCAAAACATTTTGCTTTTTAAAGAAACTCAAAACTTTAATGAGGAGCTGCAACATGATAATGTGCATTCAGAATGTTTGGTCCTCACATTTTTCTTGTAGGTGCGCCTGCACATGTCAAGTGTGGATGAGAGTCACAAATAAAGTCAATTTGCAATAAAAGAGGTACAATAATTGGATGTTTCATTGCAAGGATTTTGATATTTCACTGGAATTTTAGATATCTAATAGATTTGAAATATGGCTCCTTAATATCTCCAATATGTTAATGTTTAGTTTTCTAAAAATTAATAATTGTCAACCAGCTTCTCATCCCCTTGAGTTGAAGATGAATAACAACAAAGGTGTGTATGTATGAGAGAGTTCTGGAGGAGACATGGGGGAGGCAACCTTGACTCCAATACCTTCTTCTAGAGAATGCAGTTGCTAGACAGTTCTTGCTCTGGTTTTGGGGAGTATGATGGGGAGAAGGAGCCCGCTGCCCTGGGTTGGAATGCTTTTGTGTTTTCTTTTCTTTTTCTCTCTCTTTTCTTTCCTTCCTTCCTTCCTTCCTTCCTTCCTTCCTTCCTTCCCTCTTTCATTCCTTCCATGGGAGCAGGTGGTGGTGTTACAGGTATGGGTTAGAAAGCAAAGGAAATGAGTCCATGAGGTGACGCTAGAATTGGAAACTGACTTGGGGTGGACCAGGGAGGGTCAGAGACATGGGTGATCAGTGGAGGAGAGGGGTAGGGTGCTTCCATGGGATGGCGAGGGAAGTGCAAGAGAGAAGAAAGCTTTTGTGAAGCCAGGAACATGGTAGCTGGATAGATCACGAAAGCATAAAGTATAAAGTATATAAAGAATTTTGAGCCAGATGCACCAGGTTCCCCACCTTTTAGGGCAGTGTCTTTATTTGTGTTTCCTTAGAAGCAGACCTTGAGTCAAGGATGTGAGTGTCAGTTGCCAATTTAGAGTTGATTCTAACAAATACTTGTAGGACAGTAGGGAAGTAAGGTAGGGAAGAGAAGGCAGAGAGCGTAGGGTGAATTTTTAAGCAAGTTAGCACAGTAGGAACTGGATTTCTGTTCCACTGGGGGAACTTTCAAAGCTCCAGAGTTATCCCACCAAACCCATCAGCCTTGGTTGATGGCTCCTAAAGGGAAGAGGTCTGGCAACTCTCGCCTGCTCTATGGGAGGCCAGGGTAGACACCTTCAGGCAGAGTCACAGGTGTTGGCAGTCGCTGGAAGTCTGGCCAAAATGCAAGGAGATATTAAGAGACGAGAGAATATACAAAGGCACAGCCAGTGTTGTGATAGGAAGTCAATTATCATTCTGGTTCTCTGTTTTCCCATTTTAAAAGTGAGAATCCTAATATTTGTTCTTGGACATGTTGAAATAGAAGTGATGGCATGGGCTGGGGTCCAGGATCCCAACACCTAGTTCTTTGGAAGTGTCACTTGCGCTTTGGAAGTGTTCACAATGAGTTTGTGTATATATGCATAAAATAAGGCTGAGAAAAGGAGCACCTTATGACCAGATGGAACCTAGTCCTATGGAGCCGAACTAGGCTACGTAGAGTTCTGTAAGAGAACTCTGTAAGAGTTCTCTTGCCCGGGGCAGGCAGCCCCGTGACCTAGAACTGACTTTGAACAAAAGTTCTCTTTGGGCCCATTTACCCAAGATGTATCCTAAAATCTCAGCCCTCTGATTCTGACACTCTGATGGCAAGAGGAAAGGAGTCTTTTTGAGAATGAGATAAATGCAGTTTTAAAGTACCTAGTACAGTTCCTGACCACATAGTTGGTTCCTCCGAAATGTTAATGCATCCTGTCTCTGTGTCTTTCTTGATTTTCCCTTGACATTGGACAGCTCATCCAGAATGCCGGCCTTCCCAACTTCAGAGTGAAATGACCACAGCAACAGGCCCTATTCCTCTAAGAAGTGGTGGGGATAGGCACCAATTAGGAGTGAGCACCTGCTTTTTAAGGACAGCTTATCCATAGGCTAGCTGGCCACCAGTGAAAAAGTGTGGAGCAACAGCCTCTGCTCAGGTGTGGACAGTGACTAGCCAAATCTATTTATCCATCTTCCCTCTGGCTCTAGACTGGAAAACATGGAGAGGTTTGGCTCGTTATTGGCAACGAGAAAAAAAAATAACATCAGCCTTAAAGAGAAGCAGAGTCCAAGAGAATGACTGAGTCAAGGTAATGGTGGAGTAGAGGGTGTCAGCATGGTGAGAACTCAGTCCCAGGAAGCCGTGTACACACAAGGGCCCGTTTCTTCCCCACCCATTGCCTACCAGTCCAAAGCTACTTGAGTCCTGGGAACGGCCACGCTGTGCGAGCAACAGTGACACTGGCAGGAACACATTCCATTTGTCTTATTTGGTTAAGCATCTGCCAGCCCCAGATCAGATTTGCCTGGGTCAGCACCTTCAAGTGACACACAGGCCCCTCTGGCTTACTTGCCTGCATATTTGACAACTCAGCTTTCCTTAAGACTGCCTCCCCAAAGCCCGGCCCAACCCTTTCAGTCTAGAGCAGGCACCTCACACGTTGGTGCTACCATGGGTTACCTGGGCCCTGTACTAGGAACAGAGAGTTGCCATGGGCACCAGATCATGCCATGGTGATCTTGAGGCCATGCCAACACGGATTTCTTTTTGGGATTTCAGTCTGAGGAGGAATGCAAAGGAAGAATGTAAGACATAAACTCATAGCAAAGCAGAACAGAGAGGCGAGGGGCAGTAGAGTGAGTTACCATATGAGGGGGTCAGAATGAGCGGATCTCTGTCAAAACAAAGTGTTGATCAAAATGCATATTTGTAGGTCTTATCTCTTCGTGCACTAAGATAAATTTTATCAGTTTTATCTTAAGAATATTATTTCAATCTAAATTTTGAAGCCTTTTGGGGTTTCCAAAATGAGTTGTTTCTCCTGAAGATGACTGTACTTGATTCAAGATGTCACTGAAATGGATACTAAGAGGCATCAATGGTCATGGCCATGAGTTTTTCTTTTGGTCACCCTTTCTTCATGAGGCCAGTAGGAGCGGCACTGGTCCTGATCCCTTGGCCTGAGGCTGGGAGTCTTCAGTATCAATACAACCTCATCCCCCAGAGCTGGTACAGATTGAGCTCCTACAGGACATGGGAGGATCACAGAGAGGCGCCTGCCATCTGCAGCCCAGCCTGGGTAAGTGCAACTGTGACACTGGCCAAGGGGGGGTGGTGGTGCTGGGGGCCGTCCAATGCTTTCTGTTGCTGTTTTTAGGCAGAGTCCAAGTCCCGGGAAGTGGCATATACCTGGGGAAATGCTTCTTCCTCCACCCATTCCCTACTAGTCCAAAGCTACTTGAGCCCTAGGAACAGCGATGCCAAGCGGGGGAACAGGGCTGCTGTTGATATCCAACCACAAATCTCATCCAGACACTGATGAACAGGATTTTCTGTCTAACCTATTTATAGAGACACTGATATCATAAAGCAAGCAAGCATAATTCGCTGAAGGTCCTTCAGAGATGGCATCATCACCTCCCTTTCCTTAATACAATTCTGTAATCTTCTCCTTGAAAGGAACAAACACATCTTGGTGTACCTTGCTCAGAAATAATATCACAGCTTATTGATTCCACCTACTCTCCAAACAGGGGAAAAATGTACCCAACAGGGGAAGTCTCAGGCTCCACACGGGGAATTTTCTGAGGGTCTCCCATAACTGAAGGCCACTAGTTACTAGCCTGTAGCCAGTATGATAACTGAAAGTGGATAGTTGCGAGCATCATTCATCCGTGAACACCAGAGACAAGACTTGTACTTCTAGACCAGTTCTCAGACCAATGGGAAGACTCTCTTGCCTCATCTGTGACTCAGGCTCCATCCATTGAGATTCCCCAGTTCAGAGCATGCTCCCTCCTGTGTGAGGAGAGATATATTTATACTAATTGGCACAGAGGGTCAGTTTGCCTGTCTTGACCCCTGCCAGGACTTCAGTCTGCTTTAGTGAAAGGAAACGTGGACCAAGGCCATAGGGAGAGGCTGACTAGTGAGAGTGGGTTTTGGATGAATATACACACACTGCTTTACTTGCAACTGTCAATGGCTATCACACAAATACTTTTCTGCCAAATCAATGTCACTCACTGGAATAGGACATCTAACTGAGCAACTTGGTGGTAGCCGACTCAACCTCCCATCTGAGGCCTCCCTAATAGAGTTGTGGAAATCAAATGGAATAAATACATCATGCTTTACTGGCGGTGTATACTCACGAAATGTGGCTTTTAACCACCACTTTTTTATTTCTGCCGAGAGTCTCACCCTTCTGCAGTTACCCTGAGGATCTTGTCTTAATTTGTTATTTCGCTTCCCATACTCAGGTACCAAATTCTATTCATTTTTTTTTCCATCTAAAGTGTTTATTCTCACTATCAATAGAACACTTATACACATTTTTTCATGCCTAGACTACTGCCATTGCCTGCTGGCAGAATTAATTAAGCAAGGCATTCATTTGAAGTATTTAATGAGCATCTAATATGCGAACTCTTAAACGTGTTGGGGCAAACAACTCTGACAAGGGTCTTGCTCTCATGGTACTTATGTGCTTTGGGTGAAGGTAGATATGAACAATTAACAAATAAATAAACCAGAAAACAATTGCTGAAGCAGAGCCGTGTGACATAGCGTGAGTTGTGGGAAGAACGGAGAGACTACATTAGATGGACGTCTAGAGAAGATCTATTTGTGGAGAAGCTGCTGGAGCAGAGGTCATTAAGACAAACATCTCAGGCAGGGGCAGCGAGTGCAAAGTCCTCGCCTGGGGATGCACCTGGCCAGGTGGAAGGATGCAGGGGGAACCCGTGTGGTTGTCGCGAGAAGGGCACAGTGACTTAAGATAAAATCAAAGGGGAGTGTGGGACCATATCTTGTAGGAAAATCAGATCGTGGAAATCACAGGAAGGACTTTGGGTCTCATCAGAGGTGTAATATTAGCCACCGGAGGTCTCGGACAGGGTGATAACATGATGTGAACTGACGTTTTATAAAACTCACTCTCCTGACTAAGTGGAGAACGGACTGGGGGCCTGGAAGGAGTGGAAGCAGAATAGCCTGGGGACAGATTGGTGGCTGGTACCACTGGAGACAGAGCAAAAAGGAAAATACAGGATATGGTTTTAAGAAAATTCCACACTAATTTTCTTGAGGTCATTTCTCAATTCCAAAAGCTTCATTGCCAGCACATTCTATTTCGTGCTGAATCAAATCTAAATAACTTTGGTTTCAAGTCCTCCGTGATCCTTCCCTGGCCACTTTTCATTGATTGTCGGCTTCTCCGAACTCCCACAGTATGTATACTGGTTCAGTTAATACGCAAGTAAGTAATAATACACTCTGTTATCCACACATAGCACTTGAGGGATGCTAGTCTTCTCTTTCAAGAGAGACAATCCCTTTAGAACAGGGTCTGTGCTGGCACTTACCTCCACATCCTCTGTCACACTGAGCTCAGCTCCAAACACAGGGCACGTGCTGAAATTGCTTAGTGATTGATTAAAAACATAGACCACTAGCATTCGTCTCTTCCGTATTTCTCTCATAGGAAGGGTGATTATGTGTCAATATTCATTGTACCATTGAACCAACATGCAATGCATTAATCATCTCTGAGATAACCAGATGAGGCTTTCTTGTAATCTTTCTATTTGGCGGAGATAATTTCACTTGCTTTGGAGTTTATGAGGCCATAAGTGGCTCCCATCTGTTGATGAACATATTTCTAAGAGTCATTTAGTATCAAGTATGGAATACTTGAGGGGAAGTTAAATTGTAACTTTTATATTAAGTGTCATCTTAGTAACAGAACCAAAATTGGAAGCATGTGTTCAATTTTGGTCTTTCATTTTCAAAGCTTTAGGTCAGGCAAAGAATTAATTTCATTTGTTTACAAAGTAGATTATGCCTAATAAAATCTATTTTGTTTATGGTCACATTTTAGTCAATCCATTGCCTTAGAAAATGAGAGAAATCTGATTGGCTAATCATTCAACATAGTAAATTACATTATTCCACATCCACAGAACATTGGCCTAATTTAATTATTCAGTAATAGCATCATGAAAATACTCTCCTTTAATACATTTTGAGCAAGGCGCATACTCGTGATGAAACAGTGAAGAATCTTGTTTATTCCTTCCTTGTTTGATGACTGACCATGGAATGAAACATAACAATTCTGTGGATAATAACTTTTTCCACATTAAGGATAATAAAGACAAGGTAGCTTTCACTACGATCCTTACCAGTACTCTGAATTTTCACTACTTGTCTGTTATATCTTTTCTTTCCCAGAAATTGGTTCTCTGGTAAGTGCTACTTTACAAATAAAGTTGAAACAAAATTGGTTTCAATTTATGCATAATAAAGGAAATAAGTGGGATAACTTTCTCTCTCTACTGAGAGGTACAAAAAATCTCCAAGACACTTTCTTTCACTCCTGAGATTCTGACAAGGACCAAGGAATATTTCCTCAGCAAAATACAGTTACACACAAAATTTTATACAAAATAAAAGTGAAACCTCTCTCTCTCTCTTTTTAAATTTATTTATTTATTTTGAGAGAGAGAAAGAGAAAGCAAGCAGGGGAGGGGCAGAGAGAGGATCCCAAGCGTGCTCTGCACGGTTAGTGCAGAGCCCGACACGGGGCTCGAACTCACGAACCATGAGATCATGACCTAAGCTGAAATCAAGAGCCAGATGCTTAACTGACTGAGCCACCCAGGCACTCCAGAAATCTCTTGATGGATACCCAGGTGATCTGCCCTGAGGGATCTAAACCATATATATATCATAGATTCTGCAGAATTGGCCTATTATTAATGACCGTTTCTTGTTATTTGTTTCTTTTTTGGGCTTTTAGAAATATGTATTATGGCCAAATATTGGAAATAGTGAAATTCAAACTGATAAAGATAGACGTATTTAAATTTTATAAACATGTTTAAATTTATAAACATATTTCTGATCCCTGATCACTACTTCTTAAAACACGACTTTTAACGTCAACCAGCAACTTTTTACTCAAAATGCTGACTACTTAAGGTCTATGGCTGTCTACCACAAGGTCTCAAGTTTTCACTTGATTCCTTAGTTCCTTATCATGAGGAGAAGGAATAATACGGATAAAATAGTTTAAAGGTAGACCAAACCCCCCCCCCCCACCCCGTGTTTTCGAGTATACATTAAAATACGACGACAAATTGGCTCTGTGGCCCATTGTGATCAAAGCTTTAACTCTAGAAGTGCAAAACAGACATTCCACCCGGAGGAGGTGTTTGAGTTGGGGAACTCTGCTAATTGTGCTCCTGGCCACTAGAACTTTGCCACTGACACCTGTTGCTATAATGATGCTAACCAATTTGCTCATACAATCTGCTGGGTTGAAAAACTTCAGTGACCCCAGTTAACTCATCTTTAGCTACAAGTGTTAGCAAGCAGGGAGGGATAGGATTAGAAAAACTCCAAAGAGGGGAAGAAAAGGAAGGGGAACAGATTGACTAGAAAATCATCCGTGGAATATATTTCACTGGCATCTTAGGTAGTGGGATTCATTTAGACTATACGGTAAAGGGGCGCCTGGGTGGCTCAGTTGTTAGAAGATGTGACTCTTGATCTCGGGGTCCTGAGTTTGAGTCCCATGTTGGGCATAGAGCTTTAAAAAAATTTAAGGGGCACCTGGGTGGCTCACTCAGATAAAGGTCCATCCTGATATTTCAGCTCAGGTCATGATCCCAGTGTTGTGAGATCAAGCCCTATGTTGGGCTCTGTGCTACGTGTGGAGCCTGCTTGAGATTCTCTCTCTCTCTCTCTCTCTCTCTCTCTCTCTCTGTCCCTCACCCCTGCTTATGTGCTATCTCTCTTAAAACATAAAAATAAAATAAAAATAAAACCACTAGATGGTAAATTAGCTATTTTTGTGCAAGAGATGCTACATTTTCAGCACAGAGCTTCAATATCACACATTTTCTCCCACAAGCACATATACAATGATGCAGTTATTACTAAGAATGAAGAACTTATAAACAAGTTTTTAGAAGTAAGGTACTTTTCTGGAAAATAAAGGAATAAAAGAACATTTTATAGTTGGTGAGAATAAAGGTTTCTACTTCCTTTCTTGTTTTATGTCCATGGTATTTGCTTGGGCTCTGCTGAGAAATATTGCCAGGGGCAGCAGACTATCCCGTGTATACTTTTCTTTTTTCAGTTTATAATCTCTTTTCAGGTGAAAGATAGTTTTTCTCTTAGACTAGATTCCCTTGATTTTTCACTTATGTAATTAAAAAAGTAATGTAGTGCTTAACAGGAACCCCAGAGTGACTATATGCCTATCTTGATTGTTGAAATGCTTTGGGAAAACAAATTACATCATAAATATCTGTATTCTAGGGTCTTATAACCAGTTGCTTCAGCATTAGTGTCAAAATTGGGGTGCTGATTAGGGTGGTCATGAGTGGGATCATTTAGTTAATAGAAAACCTTCCAGGACAGGCAGCGGTATAGAGCAACAGCAAAGAGGAAGGATTTCGGAATGATATATATCTGCATTTTTTTTAATGTTTATTTATTTTTAATTTTTTTAAATTTTAATTTATTTTTGAGAGAGAGAGAGAGAGAGCATGAGTAGGAGAGGGGCAGAGAGAGAGGGAGACACAGAATCCGAAGCAGTCTCCAGGCTCTGAGCTATCAACACAGAGCCTAACATGGGGCTCAAACTCACGGACTGTAAGATCTTGACTTGAGCCGAAATCAGACACTTAACTGACTAAGCCACCCAGGTGCCCCTATTTATTTTGAGAGAGAGAAGAGACAGAGAGAGAGAGAGCGCGCAGGGGAGGGGCAGAGGGAGAGAGGGAGATAGAGAAAATCCCAAGCAAGCAGAGCCTGATGTGGGGCTCGATGTCACAAACCATGAGATCATGACCTGAGCCAAAACCAAGAGTCGGACGATTAACCGAATGAGCCACCCAGGTGCCCCTCTACCTGGATTCTGATTCCAGCTCTGCCACTCACCAGCTGTGTGCCTGTATAGACTCGTGGCTGGTGCTTACAGGGTAGAATCATATTACTTCCATCCTGGTGTGTAATCTCGGGCAAGCTACTTCCCTTAATGGACCATGAATCCCTGGGTTTGTAACTACCGCACAAGATTACTGCTATGAGGTTTAAATGAGATAATTTTATGTAAGATTTAGCCCAGTGCCTACACACAGAAAGCTCGTTAAGCACCTAAGGACGATGCTAACCATTATTATTATTATTAATTTAGTGCTAAGCATAGCAGAACCTGAAAAATTACTAAATCTTTCAAGCTTGAGTTTCTACCTGTATAATAAGTAGATTAAAATATGTATCCTCATAGGTTTGCTGTGACAAATAAGACACACGGAACACTAAGCGAGTAGCACAATTATTGGTCACAATTATTCAGAGGCATTTTGAGTGAGCGGAGAACTATCTGCATATTTGATTGCTAATAAATTGTGCAGTGTTGCTAATAAGCCATTTTCTTGATCTCAATCATTATTTTCTTCTTAGTGTTCAGGCTTTTAAAGTACCCGAGGGCCATTTTCTCATTCTCCCTTTGTCTTTACGGTAGATTTCCACAGACCATTGTCTTGTCTATTTCCTCAGAAACCCTTACACAATATTTTGAGTTTCTTGGTTTCCAATTAAAGAGGCGAGCCCCAGCTTTGTGACATTTATACCTGAGTATTTTCTAGATAGGAAGCCATCTGACCTTTGATAAAAACCATCTTTTAGAAATCCTTCTTTGTTAGCCACTATTCATGCTACCACTTTTGGAGCATTTCAGTCCTGCTTTCAAGCATTCTTTAGAAAGACTCATGAATTGGATAGCTTTTACAAAGCACAACTTCCGGTTCTGGAAGGTACTCCTAAAAGGGAATTGGGATGGGATCTTCACTAGTTCCATAAGTGCTGAACTTGCAGTGAGAAACTGTCTTTAGGTCAAAGTTGTCTCCTTGAGTGCATGGCCATTTTGATAAGAATAGTGCGAGGTAATGTAATCCCACTTTAAAATTAGAAGTTATAAAGTTCATGCTACACTGAAAAGGTGACAGTGAATGGCGCTGCCATTCTTCCATTCGAGAAAAAAGTCAGGTGCTCATGTCTTGACCCAAGCAAGTCATTTAACATTCTACAGGCTGTTATGGAATGTGGACATAAAGATAAAATAGAGGTGTAGGTCTCCCTGCCCTTCAATTCTGTCATTCCTCTGACAGTGTGACCATTATTCGTAGAGACCATGTGCATTCTTAGCTTGTCCCTTCTGTTTTTGGCTGAGATTCCTTGCTGGGGAGGTCAAAGGACAACACTTGGGTCCTGCCTTGTAAAAATCAATGACACAACAGTTTAGAGCAGTCCAGTGTATGGGGAGTGGACCGCCCGCATTTAGCAGTCCCTCTGACTACCAGGGTAACAATTTACTGACTTGGAAGGTTTAAATTGACCAACAATTGGTTGGGTGCTTATGATGTGCAAGGTCTAGCAGTGGATACTGAAATGAACCAAACATGATAGGGACAAATAGAGTAGGAAACGCAAGGATCTGTAGCAAAGGAGCTGGAAAATAATATGGGACCATAGACGAGGGAGAGATTATTCTTCACTACGTGATGAAGGAAAGCTTGGTGGAAGGCATTTGAGTTATGTCTTGGAATATGAGTAAATTTTGCATGTGCAGGAAGAGGGGTTAGTATGCTGGTAGAACAGTTTTATATAGCACACAACATTTTTGCATAAAGGAGCAGAATGGGAAATAAATCTAGGGAGGTGGGGAGCGTGCTGTCCAAAGGACTGTGGGGTCACAGGGTCTTGGATTTCATACTCAAAGGTTGGGGTTTTATCCCGTAGACCACAGGGTTCAATCTTGGCTTTTTATGAGAATCACATACTGAGTTGTAAAGCCGCAGATATCCGAGCAGAATCATTCCCAACATTTGTGTTGCCCAGAGCAAGGGTAGGCATGGAGGCCCACATACTGTGTGCCTAAATATTTAGAAGTTTCAAGGTAAGCAGGACTCAATACATGGCCCTTGTTTCCACCCAGGGTCTGCAGCCTCTCCAGAGGGACTGTTCTGGGCCTGGCGGTAATAGGAGCCCTCTCTTCTCCCTGAGAGCCAACCTGCCACCAGAGGCCTGAGTGGCTCGTGGACCTTCAGGAGGAAGTCAGGGCAGAAGTGGTACTCAGGCGGGAGACTGGACCCGCTGCCATGAAGGAGGCAGATGACTCAGGCTCTTCAGATTCCTTGGTGGGGTGTGGAAGGGATTGTGGGAATGGGTCACGTACCTCACGCCTCACTTCTCTGGCCTTGGGATTGCCAGGCAGTTCTAAGTACCACCCGAAACCGTACCCCCGACTCCACCTGTGTCCTAAGCAGAGGGAAGGGCAGAAGTACACTTAACTCAGGAGCACTGTCTGCCTCCACATCCTCCCCACCCCCGCCCCAAGAGGATGTGGGGTGGCTACTTTGAGGCTACCGCAGCCCCTCCTTCTCTGGTTTCAAAGGGCACAGGGTGCTTTTTAATCCCCCAGCCCAATCCCACCGCATCTGATGACCCGGCCCAATTCAGCCGCTCTGTCGTGCTCCCCTGTCGGGCTCCCATATTGTGTGTGTGCTCCATTGATCGTCAAACTTTAAAATATGACGCTGAGAAGGAAAGAAAAGTCTCTGTATTTCTGTGTTTGCGATGTTTGGTGTCTTCTAAAGCACATGACCCCTTTTGGTCTGGTCTAAGGGTTGTGCTGTGTCTGAACCCAACAGGGAGCCCGTGCTTCTTGGGCTGGCGTAGGAGTGCAGCCTCAGGGTTTGTGCTAACAAAGTTCCAAGGGTGAGTATAATGCACAGGCAGGGGTTGTAATCACCGCTAAACGTGGGGAAAGTCTTTCTGTTTGATTTTTGTTTTGCAGCAGAGAAGGGATGCGGATGGTTGGGATTTTAGGAAGCAAAGAGGAGCAGAATGGAGGACGAATGGAAAATGTGGACGGGAGCAAGAGAGCCTCGCCGAACAAGCGCCTCCATGAGGGTCTGGCCGAAGCAGGGGCTGTGGGCTGGGCATTGGAGGAGCTGGATGGAGGGGCGATGGGAGATCACATCAGAAGTGCTCAGTGGTCACAGGGAAAGATGGGGTTGAGGATCAATCTGAGGTCCCCAGCTTTTTGTGGCTGACCCGTGTCCCCCCAGACAGGTACGTGGACGTCCTGACTCCTGGTGCCTGTCAGTGTGACCTTATTTAAAAAGAGGGCATTTGTAGATGTGATCAAGTTAAGATGAGGTCATTAGGGTGGGCCTCAACCCCATACAGCTGGTGTCCTTAGAAGAAAAGAAGACACACGCAGGAAGGAAGCCACATGACAAAGGGGCAGAGAGTGATGGAGCTACTAGCCGAGCATTGCCAAGGACCACTGGCTGCCACCAGCAGCCGGAAGGAGGCAAGGAGGGATCCTCTCCTATAGGTTTCTCGTGGAATGTGGCCCTGCTGATCACTGGCTTTTGGACTCCTAGCCTCCAGAACTGTGAAACAATACATTTCCGTTGTTTGAAAGCACCCAGTTTGTGGTAGTTTGTTACAACAGCCCTAGGAGCTAACGCACAGCTTTGACGGCACACCTATGGGTGGTGGTTCTCTCTGAACCAGGCACTCAGCGAAGGTGAGCCTTTGTCCCAGCCAGCACTCGAGTGTGCATGCTCTCTCCAACATGCACGTCCTCTCCACAAGAAACGGAGCCCCTCTTTGTCACCTAGCTGTGTATTAATTCCCAATGGGCTTCAATGATCTCCTATGCAAAAAGGCATACACACAAGGTATTAATTTACTGCCTACCATATAAGAAGGCAGTTTCCAAGTTCAGTTAAAAGGTTTCACGTACAGTATTCCCATTCGGTACCGGCCATATTCCAAACTGGCTTTTGAAGGTATTTGAGGTAGCATTTTAAAGCATTATCTTTAATCTCCCATAGTAAAAATTATTCAGAAAACCTACAGGAGATTTTCATCTCTAGAAGGAGCATTTTTCAGAGAGGAAATTGTTGCAGCACTGAACTGCCAAAAAGACAGCTGAAAAAATGGGTCATGCTTTCATCCCATTCTGGGACAGGAGCTGCCAAACGGATCACTGCTCATTTTTGTCCTCTTCTCGTAAACAAGCTGCGTTAACAAGTTACTTTAAAAAAGCATACTAATTTCCCCAGTGAATTACACAGGAAAGAATCCAGCGTTCCCTCCAGAGAACTCAAATAGTTGTTTGTTCTCAGAGCTCAGGTGTGGTAAAATAGCTGTGGGCTAAAAACGCACGCTGGCGATTGGCCAGTAGGCTGGAGCTCTCCATCCACTCCAGCCCTGATTTCTCACATTGGTGTGCAACTCAGAGCTTGCTTAATGGGGGGGAAAAAAAAGGACTTGATTTTCAATTTCAATTTAATTACACAATCTATAGTGCCTAGTGGGAAGGCTTTAGGGGCAAAGATTAATGCTCAACAGGGCTCCATTTCACATTCTTTTCTGATGAAGAACACTGTATTGATTATCCAAAATGAGTTTTCAAACTTGTTTTTTAAAAGCCAGGTTCTGGGAGTAGCAGAGGGATTAAAGAAGGGGTGTGACTTCATTTCTTGGTTCTTTGCCAAAATTAGATAAATCAGAGGTGTGAGATGTCTCTTTGAGTTGTTTTGCCAGTGCGTTCTTGAGAGTGGAAAGCTTTTCTGTACTTGGGAGAAGAAAGAATAGAAATTCTATGGTAAAATTAGAAATACCAGCTGGCAGACACTGATTGAACAATACAACTATCTGTTTTAAGAATGACTGTATAACGAATATACTTAAGACTCTTCCTTATTATGGTCAGTCCAAAGAATTTCACTCTTATTGGGCCTGGAAATCATTGTGATTTCATCTGGCAACTAATCAGTGTTTCAGATTACAAGTAAGTATTTGGTGTTCTATTTTGGTGTCTACATATTCTATCAGTTTAGCCACATGTAAAATGAAGGAAAATGTAGGAAATGTAAATCTGCCCATAAAAGGGGGCCTTAATATATTTCTTGATCAATTGCTCTAACTTGTTAACTTAATAAAATAAACAGGTCTCTTTATAAGAAAAAGTATTCCCTGTGTGACTTAAATAAATAAAAATGGTAGCAATAAACCTTACCAGTTAACTGCTGTCAGCCTTACCAAACCACTTGAGCACATACAAATAATTGAAAATACAATGATAAAGAAATGAAGCTCGAAAAGCAAATAAACTATTTGAAATAGCTAACTGGTCTTGCCATTGCACAATGACAGCATTTTCAAGTATTAAGATGGCTGTTACTGTGAATCAACATTTCCAATTACATGAAAAGCAAAATGGTACCTGCTCAGCATTAAATTTTGCCGGCTGAACTTGCACAATAGTACATTAACTGAATGAGTTAACTATTTTTAGAGCTTGATGAGCTACTGGGCATCTGGCACAGATTAGGTAAAGCTAGAACTTAATTTGGGTGGAATGACAATGGGGACTAGAATTGGAACTTATTTGGGAGGGCACTAGAAGCCTTTGGAAAATGTACCCTTGACTGGTATAAAAGTAGACTTACCACTCTTCTCCTTGGCAAGGGTGAGTCATAATTTATGCCAGAGAAGAACTACGAAAACCAAACAAAACAAAAGACATGGAGATTTGGGTTTGTGAGTGGAGCCTGAGCAAACTGCTGTCTGCTTTCCTGGAGTCTGGTGGAACAGGAAGCCTTCAGAGATTGACAGCCCTCTTGGCCTGTTTAAAGAGGAGGTTGGGTGGGTCAAGATAGGGTTTGGGAAGGCCTCCCTTGCTTTCAGGGGTGGCTTTATTCAACTCCCTAAAACAGTTAGAGGAGTGATTTCATTTACTAGTAAATGAAAAGTAACAAGATTGGATAAGAAAACAGGGACGCACCCAGGAAGACATTGGCTAATTGAGCTTAGAAATCAAAGACCATAATGGAAAGCAACTTGCATGTTTCTACTGCTAGGGGTTCTGTTCTTAACTGTTTGGGAGAGAGTGACTTTCAGCGGGGCAAATTAAAACTTGGGAAAATCACACAGGAGAGTCACTTTAGCTAAGGGAAAAGTAGATAAAAGTATCTATTTGCAGCCATGATATTATCAACGCAGAGGTCATGTTATGTTCAGAGGGAAGCTTACGAATCAGAATTCGCAGAGTCTCATTTCTCTACTGTTTCCTTTGGTGGATGTGCAGAGGGAAGGAATGAGATGGGGGACAAAGAAAGTACATGGTCATCCATGTATGACCAATTTGTTTGTTTTCAGAACCAAGAGCATGTGTATTGCTCATACCCAATAATTAGCAAAGCTTTTTTCCCCCATATTTACAAATGCTTGATTATTAACATCCAAAACATAATTCTCTATTATAATTTATGAGAAGTGAGGAAATACCTGGTTGGTGATATGTCCCCGGATTTGTTCTCTAGTCACTGAAAGAGAAAGCAAAAATAAATGGCACATTAAAGTGTGAAAAGGAATTAAATGCAGTACTGATCCTGCTCTATTCTCACTCAAAATTCCAAAGCAGTCATGGGCTCTCTGAGCAAACATTTGTCTTACAATATGGACTTTTACAATCACTCCCATAATTGGAATGAAAGAAAAAAAAAGCCAAATCCTACATAAACCACATGAGGCAAAGGTAATAGAAAACAGAGTGGAAATCCGGTAAGGGTGATACCAGAAGAATGTATTAAACTTTGGCGGAGAAGTGAAGAGATGAAAAGGACCGAATAAAAATTTGAACAACAGCCAGTCCAAGGTTTTCAAACAATGACAACCTGTTCAAGTATAATACTAACACTGAGCTCAAGGAACCCTGAAGACTAGACAAGGACATCTAATGTGGCAGGTGGCAGAGGTGCTACTTTTAAAAACTTTTCCCTCACCTGTGAAGATAATAAAGACATTATTATACTTTGTTGTTACAGTACTGCAGAGAATAAAGTGAAAACCCACAGTTTATAAAAGTATCTTGGTCAGGACAAGAAAACAAAACACAGAGTAATGTATGAAAGGCAACAGGGAGTGTAAAGAATAAAGACGTTAAAATAATAAACCTCCAGGGTGCTTGGCTGGCTCAGTCAGGTAAGTGTCTGACTTTGGCTCAGGTCATAATCTTAGGGTTCGTGGGTTCAAGCCCTGCATTACCCTCGCTGCTGTCAGTGCAGAGCCTGCTTTGGATCCTCTATCCCCCTCTCTCTGCCCCTCCCCAGCTCATGCTCTCTCTCTCAAAATAAAGAAATAAACTTAAAAAATTAAAATAAATAAAATAATAAACCTCCATGTTGAAAACAACCTGAACGTGATCAGTGTTGTATATGTCTTAAATAAAAGGGAAGAAAAATCCTTAGTAATAATAAATAACAAACAACCATCAAGAAAGAGAGAAGAGAGGCACCTGGGTGGCTCAGTCAGTTAAGCATCTGACTTTGGCTTAGGTCATGATCTCGCGATTCATGAGTTCGAGTCCTGCGTGGGGCTCTGTGCTGACAGCTCAGAGCCTGGAGCGTGCTTCAGCTTCTGTGTCTCCCTCTCTCTCTGCCCCTCCCCCACTCACACTCTGTCTCTTTCTGTCTCTCAAAGATGAATAAATGTGAAGAAAACTTAAAAAAGAAATAAAGAGAAGAAATTTTATGGCACTGTGGTATTCTGGGCTTGTGGTTAACCTCTTGGTAGGATACATACTTTATTAAACAGATTCTTTTAAAATTTTAATTAAGATAATTGTTCAGTCACTTGCATTTGCAGGAAATAAGGCAGACAGATCCTGTGTCCCTTTACCCAGTTTCCCCCAGTGGTGACATCTGGAAGAGCGATAGATAGCACAGTATCACAACCAAGATGCTGGCATTGAGGCAGTCAGGATAGAGCATTTCATTTTTTTTTTTTAACGTTTATTTATTTTTGAGACAGAGAGAGACAGAGCATGAACAGGGGACGGGCAGAGAGAGAGGGAGACACAGAATGTGAAACAGGCTCCAGGCTCTGAGCTGTCAGCACAGAGCCCGACGCGGGGCTCGAACTCACGGACCGTGAGATCATGACCTGAGCCGAAGTCGGACGCTTAACCAACCGAGCCACCCAGGCGCCCCAGGATAGAGCATTTCAGACACCACAGAGATATTTCAAGGTGTCCTTTTATAGCCACACCTATTTCCTCCCACCTCCTCCCTCTTAGCCCCAGGCACTCACTAATCTGTTCTCCATTTCTATCGTTTTGCCATTTCAAGAATATTATATAAATGGAATCATACATTTTATAACCTTTCAGATAGGTTTTTCTCTCTCAGCAGGGTTCTCCAGAGATCCATGTTGCTGTGTGTATTCCTGTACATTCATTCCTTTTCACTGAGGAGTAGTATTCCATAGTATGGATGTACAAACATATGTTATGGATGTATGCATTTATTTATTTAAAATTTATTTTTTTAAAAATTCAAATTAGTTAACATACAGTGTAATCTTGGTTTCGGGAGTAGAACCCAGTGATTCATCACTTACATATAACACGCTGTGCTCATCCCAACAAGTGCCCTCCTTAATGCCCATCACCCACTTAGCCCATCCCCCTACTCATCTCCCCTCCTACAACCCCCAGTTTGCTCTCTGTATTTAAGAGTCTCTTATGGTTTGCCTCCCTCTCTGTTTTTATCTTTTTTTCCCTTCCCTACCCCTATGTTCACCTGTTGTGTTTCTTAAATTCCACATTATGAGTGAAATCATGAGAATTGTCTTTCTCTGCCTGACTTGTTTCACTTAGCATAATACACTCTAGCTCTATCCATGTTGTTGCACATGGTAAGACTTCATTCTTTTTGATGGCCAAGTAGGATTCCAGTGTGTGTGTGTGTGTGTGTGTACCACATCTTCTTTATCCGTTCACCAGTGGAGGAACATCAAAGTGTGTTTAACCATTCACGCATTGAAGGACATCTCGGTAGTTTCTAGCTATTATGAATAAAACTTCTATCAACATTTGTGTACAGGTTTTTTGGTTAGTGCAAGTCCTTACTCCTCTGGGGTAAATGCCCAGGAGTGCAGTTGCTGGATTTTATGGTAGCTGCATGTTTAGTTGTTTAAGAAAACATGCCAGACTTTTTTTTTAAAGACATGTAATGAATAATCGATATTTACCAATCAATTAATTAACCAAAAATAAGTATATTTGAAAAGTTTACTAAGTGCTCTGTATCTTGCAAGGTGGTACATGAGATACAGTATAAGGAACATCCAAAATGGAATGATGGCGTTAAGAGTGGACTATTTAATCATGTCACTGTCACAAAATGCCAGGGGCCAATCTTGGAGTCCTTAGATAATAAGAACCAATTTCCTTCACTTTTTAATGGCATTGCCCAATAAGATATGGCTGATATGTGTTAATAGATTCTTTGTTGGATTATATGCTGAATGTTTAGAGAAGAGGCAACATGGTTTGTGAGAAAAGCTTGGCCTTTTGAATCAGATCATCAGTATTGCCAAGAAGAGGGAGGAGAACATCCATGCAGAAGGAACAGCACGTGCAAACCCATGTGACAAGGGGGAGTTTAGGGGGTCCAAGGCCTGGAAAGGAAGCCAATAAGGCCAGAGTAGAGAAATAAGGGTCGGGGTGTGTGATGTCAGATGATGCTGGGCAGCTAGTGATGTAGATGCCTCGGGGAGATTTATGAGCATTACAAGAGCAGTGGGAAGTCAGCCATTAAGGAAATTTGGGCCAGGTAGGGACATTGGAATTGCGGGGTCAAATCTGCATTTTTCAAAGACCACTCAACTCTTGGCTGCTGACTGCAGAATAGGCTGGCGGGGATCCTGGGGATGGCAGCCGCACTACAAAATCTTAGTTTTGTTTCCTTAGGAACGAAGGGAAATCTGAAGGAATTTGAGAGAAGAATGAGAGCCCAAACAATCAGATCATCTTCGTGTAATAATATAGCAGCCCACTGGACTCCAGCAAATGGAGAGACAACAACTTCCTATATAATTAGAGCCCTCCCATTTACTAGATGTTTGATTTGGGGCCCATTAACTGATGCCCTGCCTGTTTGGCCATCTGTAACAAAGAGTTCATAACACCTACCCGTTTCCAGATTTGTGAGGACTAAAATAAATTTTGCAGGCAAAGGATAAGTGAAGGGCATTCGAAGGGCATTCCCAGGACCGTGACAGGAAGAACAGTCTCAGAGGCAAGAAGATGGTGTATCTGGGTGACTCTCGAGGTGCTCTGAGTAGCTAATGGACTGAAAGCATATAGCACAGCAGGTGGGAAGTATAGAGCCTGGGAGGAGGGTCAGAGAACAGCCATGGGATGTTGTTGGCACGACGTGAGGCTGAGAAGGGGTGTTCAGGCCGTGGGACGCCAGCAGACGCTTTTCAGCAGGGGGTGAGGAGACCAAAGCTGTGCTTGAGAAAGATGGTTTTGGTGGTGGTGTGGAGGATGGGGTGACGGTGAGGGGCAGACAGGTGGCAGAGAGAGCAACAGGCATGCCCAGTGTGCAGGCAGGAGTGATGAGGGTCTCAGCCCGGGAGGGAGAACAGAGATGGAGGGATGCCTGGAGTTGGTGGCCTTTCTGAGGTGGATTCTGGAGACTGACTGGATGTGGGAAGTATGGGAGCAGGGAGCAAGAGCATCCCTAGGTTTTCAGCTAGGGGAGCTGGTGGATAATGGTATTACCAAACATACAGTGGGAAAAGGAACAGAATGTAAAGAGAAGTTATAAAAGGAGCCCTCTGGGCTTGTCCCCATGATTAAAGTGAAGATATCTGTATGTTATGAAAACTGACATGGCAATTATGGTAAACAGAATAACGCCCCCCCCCCCAAATGTCCACATCCTAATCTCTGAAACCTGTGAATATGGTACCTTCCATGGCAAAGGGTCTTTGCAGATATGATTAAGTTCAGGGTCTTGAGATGGGAAGATTATCCGGGATTACTGGGATGCACCCAATATAATCACAAGGGTCGTTCTAAGAGAGAGGACGGAGAATCAAAGGGAGAGGGAAGGGGAGGCAGGGGCTGGAGTGGTGCAGTGAGGAAACGGGCCACGAGCCAGGAATGTGGGCAGCCTCCAGACTGGGCAAAGGGAAGGAAGTAGATTCTCCCCTCGAGCCGCCTGAAGGTGTGCAGTCTTGCCGTACTTTTCTTCTGGTCTAGTGAAACCATTTTGGAGCGTCTGACTTCCAGAAGTTTAAGAGTAATACATCTGTGAAAGCCCCAGCTACAGCTACATGTAGGAACCCAAGGCACAAACCTGGGCTGTGTCGTGGGATGACAAGACAGGCTCGGCACAAGTCTCCTTGGCAAAGGGTCAGACTGAGTCCAGGATTTGTGTCATCTGTCCGAATGAGGAAGAGGCAGGGGACTGTTGGTGGGAGAAGTGGCCAGGCTGTGTCCAGTTCAGACAACAAGGCAGGTGCTATGCTGGGAGACTGAGGGGCAAGGCAAGGGCTGATTCAGATAACAGGGCAGGCTTCTAGTTACTGAGGTCGTTTAGTCGGCTGAGGATCACAGGGGCTCAGAAGCCAGACATTTCTGTGAGTTACAGTTATTTAAATGTAAGAAAAATCATCTTCTCCCTTGAGCTATTAAAACTCTAATGAATTAAAATATATAATTATTTTGTGGCCCTGGTGATTATGATTGCGGCTAATGATAATTTTTTTTCTCTTGCTTACGGATAGTCTTAGGCTGGTGGAGATGTAAATGTTCTCCGGCCAAGGCAAGAAAAAAGGAGGGAATCCCACTTAAGGAAAACCTAAGTCATTCCCAATTTTATTCAAATCATATCTGAAAAAGAGGAATGGAATTTAGGGGATAAATTGTAACTGCCTAAGCCTTTGCTAATAAAAGATTAAGAAGTATGTGGTTTAGCATCTTTTAATTATTTTTTCTAGCATCTTGAATATACAATGTTTGAAATCTCTGGTTGGATCAACATTATTTTGCTCAGAGGTTTGTGGACTTTGCATACTGATTCTTTCCTGTTTCCAACTACATTTGCTTTTAGGCTATTTTTATTCACTTTAAAGGAATTTTAATAACTTTCTGTTGACAGCATGGACAGCTGGTCTTGAGAATTAAAGAAAATTCACTTGCTGACTGAGGAAGGAAGTGACATCAATGAGCTTCTAAAGTCAGCCCAGAGGGGGAAATTGGTTTGTGAGAGAGTGGCCTTTCATTGCACTGTATTTATCGAGCGATGCCTTGAGATGCAAATTGCTGTATCAATCAAACCTATGGTGGCTACCTCCAACCAACTTAGTGCAAACTGAAGGAACAATGCCCTGAAACACTGAGAGGAAAAAGGATGAGGGGTGCAGGAACCTAGGGGCTAAGTGAATTACAGGAGCTCATGATCCCCTCTCCCTGGGCCGATACTTCCTTCCCTGTCAAGCCTCAGTTTCTTTGTCTAGAAAATGAGTTTGATGTAATCTGTTGGTTGAAGTCAGTCTGCTTCTGTGACAAATGCCTACTAAGACCATGTACCTATATATAGCGTAGACATGTTATCTCTCCACTTTGTCCCAAAGAGTGCTATTAACTGCTTTTTTTTACCCCCCACTGAGAACTATCTGGAAAGACGGATCGTCAGGTAGTCGTATTACAGCTACTACCTTGATCTCTTGACACTTGAAAAATCGGTACTCATTGTTTATAATTCTACTTCAGAAAAAGGCAGGCGGCACCCAATCAGGGCTTTCAATAACAATGACAATGGTGATAACAATTTAATTGTCATAATAATGAATGACTTAATTCTGCACCACCATCAGAGAATTTCCCTCTGGAGCTGCAGTAATCCATTTTTCAAAGATCCACTTGTGGATCCACTTGTGGCGCAAGTGGATTGCGTGTGTATGTGTGGGCTGTGTCAATGTGGGCACACATACGTGTATACACGCACACCTGTATGAGAGGCAGAAAAGTACCCAGATACCTTTTCTGGTATAGGCCGAAACATTAGATTGCTATTACTTACTTCTTAGTTCATTTTAGAAAGTGTCTGACATGGCTAGAGTGAGGGCTCCATAACAGTTAAATAATTTGAGTCTGAGTTGACAATCTAGTATCAAAGTGAATTTAATTCAGCCTAAGAGATGAATGCATTAATGTTGGTTTCCTCTCCTTGTCTCTAAATATATTTGGGGTACTCAATTACATTTTCAAATTTTATGAGTTAAAGATGTAATTTGAACTACTCAAAAAATGTTGGGTAAGTCAAGAATGGATGAGCCCTCAACAGCCACAGGCTTCAGGCCAAAGGATTTTCAGATTATCCCCAAGCCTGGAGATGCTTTGACTCTAGCAAAATTCATTCATTTGATCCTATAGCAATATTTTAATGAGCATCCATTCTGGACAATATGTCTGTGTGCTGGAGACACAGAAGTAAAGTAGGGGAAACAAGATGACCAAACAAAAAGGCAACACCATGAAATCACGGAGCTGTAAGGGATTATTAGTAAAGTGTATAAGCACTCAGATCAGAAGGTATTTAAATCTTGATACCGTAGAAATGGGGATGGATTCGCTTTCAGACTTTTCAGGTCTTGGCTTTGTCTTTCTGGTCCAGCTGTACAGTATTTAGCACATAACTTCACTCCTCTGGTCTGTGTGTTGTCTTTGGTGCATAATGACAATGTTTTAAGTCCAGATGGTTTCTAAGTTTGTTTCTAGTTACTTAAATTCTTTGGCCCAAGAAAGAATGAGGGAGATCGAACATTCCCATAGAAGTGGCACAAATAAAAAGAGAAGGGGTGGGGCTCCTGGGTGGCTCAGTCGGTTAAGCATCTGACTCTTGGTTTCCGCTCAGGTCATGATCTCGCGCTTTGTGAGTTTAAACCCTGCATCGGGCTCTGCGCTGGCAGTGCAGAGCCTGCTTGGGATTCTCTCTCTCTCTCTCTCTCTCTCTCTCTGTCTCTCTGCCCCTCCCCTGCTCGTGCTCTCCCTCTCAAAATAAATAAATAAACTTTAAAAAGAAGAGAAGAGGTAATGTTTGGTGGGGAAAACTGGGAATGCCTCATGGGACAATAGCATTTGATCTGGGTAGGTTAGTAGCAGAAGCAGATTGGGGGAAAGGTATTTCACACAGAAGGAAGAGTGTGAACAAAAACAGAACTAGGAGGTGCATGGGGCATGTACAGACAGTAGCGAACAGTTGCACTTGACTTCAGGGGAGTCTATATGTATATTAGTGAGTAATAAGAGGCAAGGCAAAACCTGTATGATAAACCAGTATCATGGAGGGCCCTAAATACTTCGGGAGAAATTTTGACATTTGTTTGCTAAGGGAGCTCAAGAAGGTTTTTGAGCCAGAAATTGGTCAAACCTGTTTAAAGATTAATCTAACAGTGCTTTAGCTGGAGGAGGGGGGACACAGACAAGAATAGAAGTAGAAGGTGACTTACTGGGTGAGTGGAGCAGCCTTAACAATTCAGATGGGGACTCTGGGGCAGTGGGAGAGTGGAAAGAAAGGAATTAAAGATGGCCAAGATCTTTTTTCTATTCTTGTTTTGTGTGTATTTTTTTATTTTCAATTTTTTTATTCAAGTATAACTAGCACATAGTGTTATGCTGGTTTCAGGTCTACACTGATAATGATTCAACAATTCTGTACACTAGTCAGTTTCCAGAGATGGCCAAGATCTTAAGTTTAGCTCCTTGGGAGAAGACGTGCTTCATTAAAAGGTGGAAATAAGGACATCGAGCCAGTTTAAAGCAGTAAATTTGGTGAGTAACGGTGGAGGTGGGATCATCAGCTCAGTTCCTCATCGGTTAAGTTTAAAATACCAGTAAGACATTCTAGAGGATGAAGAAAGTGAGCTCAGGAAAGAGGTCAGTATCAGGCAATCTTCTGTAGAGAGATGACAGGGAGAGCTCAGGATGCAAGACTCATTTTACAAGCAGAGAGAGGGAAACAAACACCAAATCAGAACTTTGGGAAACACTGTATCTTATTTATATTAAAAAAATTTTTTTTACATTTATTTATTTTTGATAGACAGAGAGAGACAGAGCACAAGTAGGGGAGGGGCAGGGAGAGAAGGAGACACAGAATTGGAAGCAGGCTCCAGGGTCTGAGCTGTCAGCACAGAGCCCGACACGGGGCTCGAACACACAAACCGCAGGATTGTGACGTGAGCTGAAGTCGGACGCTCAACCGACTCAGCCACCCAGGATCCCCTGTAACTTTTTTATATTTGAATGATTTGTGCCTCCTTGGGTAATGGAATTCAAAGTTTACATCATTCACAATGAACACGAAGAGACGCCATCTCTAAGCTAAACTAAGCTAAGCCAAAATAAGGATTTACTATCAGGCACTAGCAAGTTAGAAGTCTGGTTTCAGAGCTTATATCCACTGGTCCTGGATGTGAGTCAAAGGCTACGAATTCTGACACTAGTCCAACGTGTGTTTTTTCTTTAACACACTAAACAATTAACTCAGTTCTCCATGGATGCTGCCTGGGTATCCCACAAATTTAACTCAGTCTGGACACTATCTACCTGGAAAGAGTGACAAATCCCACAGATTAAGGGCTCAGCCCTAAACAACTGCTCCCAACCCCCACTTCAGATGCCAGTTGCTAGTCTAGGCAGTCTTCTGTGTTTCTGTCTGACCAGCTATAGACGCAAAGTGCCAACACCCCCGCCTCGGGTTTGATTACTTTGCTGGAGAGGTTCACAGAACTAAGAAATATTTTACTCACTGGATTACTGGCTTATTATAAAAGGATATAACCCAGGAAGAGTCCGATGGAAGATGCATAGGGCAAGGTATGTGGGAAGGGGCACAGAAGCTTCCAGGCTCTCTGGGCATATCACTCTCCCTGAATCTGCACATGTTCACCAACCTAGAATTTCTCTGAACTCTGTCCTTCCAGGTTTTTTATGGAGGTCGCATTACATAGCTATAACTGATGAAATCACTGGCCGCTGGTGACTGCCCTTAAAGAAGTTTTCTTTCAAATTCAAAAAAGAGCTTAAGCCAAACAAGATTTTTCCAAAAGAGCAACACTGAACGACAACACTGAACCGAGCTGGTTATTCTTAGCTAACTTTTAGAGTGTTAGAGACTACGGACAGTATTTATGGATCTTTTTTTCAATGACCTCTTTTCCATACATCAACACTTACTCACTTAAGGCTAGAAGTAGCTGAAAGGATTGTTAATGTGCTGTAATTGTTAGTCAATCTCCCAGCTCTCTGTACATGATGTAAACATACCTCCAGAGAGTCTGTTTGGGTAGTGTAGGTTACAGTTCTGTGGAGAGACAGAGTGAAGGCTGCTCTTTCTTCGGTGGTCCCTCTGTATGATCTGGGGTCACGCTGTGGCATGTGGTGGGTCTGTGGTTCAGCCACCAGAGACCAGGTGTAAACAGGCAGCTCTTACGTGGCTCCATGTGGCACCATTTTCCCAGTATCAACCGATGTGATATTATCCTGTACAATACCACTGGGGAGGAGAGGCTCATGATTTTTATACGTTTATTTCATTTCCCTTACTTTTTCTATATTTTTTGGCAGTTTGGGGAATTTTGCCATTTGTTAGTTTGTTGTACACTTCATAGTTCCTAAGTATATCCAGTCACCCCTCCTAGCCCAGGAGTGGGGGTCAAGAGTGAGGGGGTTGGCAATGGGGAGAACAGTAGGATAGCATAGAGAGGGTGTCATGAATCAATTCTGTGGTGGGAATCCTTTTTTACTACCCAGGAAAGGGTAGGAATAACAAAACTGAACAAGATCTAGGGTTGTACCATAGCAAATTCTTCTTTAATCAGATACTTACATCATTAAATTAATTAGGGGGAAATCATTTAATATTCATTTGAATAAAAATTGATTCCTGGCTTCCTGCTTTTTGTAAGAAAAGATTTTTGGGTTTTAAAGCTCACCATTTTTTTTTTCACTTAGCAGGAAAACATTGATTATTCTGTTTCTCAATGGTGACAGAATAATTTTCTCTTGTTATTTTTCTTCCCTTTGGAAAAGATGTATCTCTGGTTAGGTTTGGCTGTTACTATGAAAGTCATAATTTGAACAAGGCACCCACACTCACAAATCCCTAAACCATTTTGTACATGAATTTTTATATGATTTTTTCTTTTAAAATATCTCATTATTTTTTTTCTTGAAAGAACAGAGAACATAAATCTTTAGAGTATTATGATGCAGATAAATAAAATATTAATTCCGCTCGAGTACTATAGTGAGTGCTATCAATATAATTCTCCTCACAGGGGCACCTGGGTGGCTCCGTTGGTTAAGCATCCCACTCCTGGTTTTGGCTCAGGTCATATCTCACGGTTCGTGGGTTTGAGCCCCGCGTCAGGCTCCGTGCCGTCAGTGCAGAGTCTGCTTGGGATTCTTTTTCTGCCTCTCTCTCTCCCCTTCCCCACTTGCGCGTGCTGTCCCTCAAAGCTTAAAAAAAAAATATTTATATGTATATACAATGTTCCTTACCTTTAAAACACGAAACAGTATAAATAAGAACTTAAGATGCTAATTTGCTTCCTCTCACTGTCTTGTAATTCTGTCATTCTCTGTTAACCAAGTTAAGGTCAATAATATTTTGGTGGTTTGAATCACCAGTCACAATCTCATGTAACTAGAACATTTCTTCTTCTTGGCTTTGTTTACGTTCCCTACTTATAGAGATTTTTGTCTTTTAGAGGATATTTGCTAAATAAAAACTAGCATGATGCTGTTCTGAAATAACTGGATACATTATATTTCTTCTGTAATAACACTGACCCTGTGAAGGGTCCCTTTCAGAAAGCAATCCATGAGTTACTCATTTAAAAAATTTTTTTTTACATTTATTTATTTTTGAGACAGAGAGAGACAGAGCATCAACAGGGGAGGGGCAGAGAGAGAGGGAGACACAGAATCGGAAGCAGGCTCCAGGCTCTGGGCCATCAGCCCAGAGCCTGACGCAGGGCTTGAACTCACGGACCGCAAGATCGTGACCTGAGCTGAAGTCGGACGCTCAACCAACTGAGCCACCCAGGCGCCCCCGTGAGTTACTCATTTTAAATTGCTACCCAAGGTTTCTTCCACACACGTTAGAGCATTTCTGAAGTCTGGGTATGTTTTAAGAATTAGCTATTCAGCAATGATTACAGAAAGTTAATTCAATGCCCTTGACTGCAAACAAGGCAGAAATTTGAAATCTATAAAACTCTCATCATGGCCACCCTGTTGAGATGATTTTCAGAAGGACTGGGTAGAGGCAGAGGACAAGTGAGAACACCATAGCAGGACTCTTGGGGAGAGGCAAGGAGGTCCTGGGGGAGGACAAGTGGTGTTGAGATGTAGAGGAGGGATGCGTTCCTGAAATGTGCAGGAGGTAAAAGCAACTGCTCGATGGATTAGTAAGAGGGAGAACTCAGGACAATTAGCAGGTTCCAAGTTTGGTGTCTATCTGGATGGTGGGGCCATCCAAGGAGCAGTTTCAGAAGGTAAGATAATACTTGTTCTGATTTGTACATCATTTCAGTAACTATGGGGCATCTAGGGATGAGATGTCTAGAATGAGAAGAAATGGGGCTACGTGTGATCAGAGGAAAAGGTGCTCAGAAAGATAAAGAGAGGGGCCAGGAAGGTATAAGAAATTTAACAAGGGTGTGGTATCAAGGACATGAACAAGTCAGGAAAGATCCACTCTTACGTTGCCGCCAGTCACTCTTACATTGCCGGCAGTCGGGGCACGGTGACAACCCCTCAGGAGGAGAGCTGTCAACATCTAATAAAATGCCTAATAAGTTGCCTCTTGAATCAACCTTTTGACTCCTACTCCTAGATTCGCCCTTGAAGATACACCTCTGTAATATAAAGAATATGTGCACATGATTGCTCATTACACCCTTATAAGTAATGAAAACGACAACAAATAACCCATTAGAAACAACTGTGTGTACATCCACACAATATAGAATTACTTAGTTATAAAAAGACAGTAGAGAAGATCTCTGTGACATAAGAACGTGTATATATCTGTATGGTTATGTTTGTAAAAGAAGGTAGAGGGAACAAACCAGAGACTAATGGAAATCGTTCCTTATGGGGAAGGGTGTGAGTGGGCTGCGTGGAAGAGAATATGTTTGGGAATAAGACCTCTCTGAGAATACATTTTTTTTAAATATTTATTTTTGAGAAAGAGAGACAGAGTGTGAGCAGGGGAGGGGCAGAGAGAGACGGAGACACAGAACCTGAAGCAGGCTCCAGGAGGGGCTCGAACTCACGGATCACCAGATCATGACCTGAGCCGAAGTCGGACCCTTACCTGACTGAGCCACCCAGGCTCATTTAAATATAGTTGTGAGCTTTGAACCATGTAAATACTTTAAATATCCACAATATGGCACAACCAGTGTACCTCTCCACGCCCTGTGCTTTCTGCTGCCTCATGGTGCCTCTCTTCAAGTATCTGATAAACTCTCGTTTTACAAATAAATTACTTAAAAGATTCACTCCTCTGCCACAGATCCACTCCTGGGACACCACAGACTCTGGCTCTATTTCTACATCTTGTCTTCCTCCAGACACACACTTTTAGTTAGGCCTGGAAGTATCTCCAAGCTTCTAGAAGTCTGCGCCTGGTAAGTCATCACTGGGACTAGTCATAAAAGCTAATGCTGGTGGCTTAGTACCAAGCCGTTGGGTCTATTTCTGAGAACTCAGAGAATGAAAAGATTAGCTGCCTTCAAGCTCCCCCAGCTGTTCAAACGGAATAACTTCATGGAGCCCTAGGGTGCCGGGCGGCACAGATTCAAGCTTGGATTTTTAAAGAGCATTAAAAAAATAAGTGAAACAATTCTTTATGTGTCTCTTTGAATGCATGCACTTATTGCAACGTAAAGAATATTCTGTGATGGTAGAAAGTAGTGATTACGGCACAGACGTGGGTATCAGACAAACATGGGCTTCAGTACCACAACTCTTCTATTTACCAGCTGTGTGATCTCGGACAATTTACTTAGCGTCTCTAAACCTTGTTTCTCAACAATGGGGATTATCAGAATAATACCTACCTCTTGAGGCTTTCATGAGTTGACTTTCATGAATGACATAATGCATGTATCATAATTAGCACAATGTGCCTGGTACACAGTAGGTGCTCAATAAATGTAGCCACTTTTATTATGTACAGTATTGCTTATCACAATTGTAGGAAGGCCAGTGGAAATGACTGCACAACCTAAATATTTATAGCCAGGGCAGCCAAACCCTGGTTTTATAAGAAGAAAATTTTAGATAAATTTAAAGAGACATCATAAAGTTCACTTAGCATAAGAAAATTGAAGCACAAATGAGATCTTAATGTAGCTAACACAAGTACGATGACATTCAATAAAGCTCTAAAGTTTTATAAACATTGGAGAAGAGAGAAAGACAAGTACTGTATGATCTTACTTAAATGTAAATCTAAAAAACAAAAAACAAAAAACAAAAATCATAAACAAAGAGATCAGATAGGTGGTTACCAGAGACAAAGGGGGGTGGTGGTGGTTGGGGCAGGAGGATTGGAGGAAGGTGGTTAAAAGGTACAAACTTCCAGTTATTAGATTAATAAGTACTATGATGTAACGTATAACACGATGTCTATAGGTAACATGCTGTCTGATATGCAGGAAAGCTGTTAAAAGACTAAATCCTAAGAGTTCTCATTACGGGAGAAGTATTTTTTTCTTCTTTCTTTTTTTATTGTATCCATATGAGAGGATGGATGTGAGCTGAACCTATTGCAATATAGGTTTCACAGATAAATTGCATATACCTTTCACAATATACGTAAATCAAACCATCATGCTGTACGACTTTAACCTAGACAGTGATATATGTCAATTATTTCTTAATATGAGGAAAAAATTGGAGAACAAATCTAAATCCATATCATGTACTTTATTCCACTGCTCACATTTAACTTAGCCACTAAGAAATTAGTGCAAAAATTCATAGGTTTACTTAGAGGCAGTTCGTGTCTTGTATGTTTCAGTTAACTGCCTTCCTAAGATATTGGTTCTATAAAATGTACATTTGTTCTCAACCACCCATCTGGTTCCTGGACCGGTGCCTAGAAAGGACTGGCTGCCTCTGCTTTGGTCTGTTTTGGTCTGTTTGCACCTGTCCCAGACAGGGGGCTGAGAGGGTTTTGTGGTTAGCACCTCAGCAAAGGACAATCACGTATTCATGCAAGTGCAGACAGAGAAGGGAAGAAGGCACTCAAGTTTTTTTGTTTTTAACCTCCAGAAACAAATACGATCATTTCAAACTTCAAATTTCTTTTTCCCATTTAGTGCACATCACTTATATGTGTTTTCTTTTTCTCAATCTGTAAGTGAGAAAAATCAAAGCTAGGTCCACATCATAGTAATGGAAAATCTAGTGTTCCTTATGGCAGAGCTTCTCAGGAGGGCACAGTGAAGAGAAACAGCTGTGCTAAGTTACCAACCCCCGCACTGCCCCCCCCCCCCCCCCGCCAAATCCCAAGTCTCCAGGCCCTTCACCCTCCCACCTCCAGCAGCCTTGTCTGCTTACCGCACAAATGTATGTGCATTCCACACCAGTAACACCATTTTCTATGTGTGTGGTGATGTGAGAAATGATGGAAGCCCTGTCTTAAAGAAGGAGCGGCTTTGAGTGGTGCCCTTTTAGAACACGGCCAAAGGAAATGAGCCTGTATTTCACGGTATTGCACAAGGAGGGAGCACAAAGCAACCAGGATGAGAAAGAGGAGGTCCAACAAATGTGCAAGGAAAGTAATATGGGAGGTCTTCCTGTCTAGTGGTCAGAGGTAATGCTGAGTCAAGATGGCAGGAGGTTTCATCTGGGAAATAAGAGGCACACCTCCTTTTTCATGTTCTGAAGAGTTATCTGTTGCTTCCCTTCATTACTTGTCCAAAGTAAACGACTTCTTGAGAAGCTTATTAAAACAATGTAAAACTTAATATGAGGAACCACTCCCAACTAATAGCACTGGGCCAGGCATTATTTGGGTTTAAAATCTGAGCTGTGACTGGACGCTGAGCCTCGGGTGAGGAGGGTCACCTGGTTGGTGGGTCACGGCCAGAAGCTGCACTGTGCACCTCGCCCTGTGTTGCACAAAAATGAACCCGTACTGGTGTGAGGAAACGTGTACTGGTGCCCAGGGAGTGTTATTTCCACTTGCAAGAGCAGTCCGTTTGCTGGGAGTGCAACCAATTGATAACTACGTGAAGAGTTGTGTGTGGAAACCTGAGTGAACTGACAACATATTATTCATTTACTCCAGTGACATTCCATGCTTTTTATAGATCAGGACCCCTGGGCAGCAGGCCATCTGGCTTGCCCTTTAATTTGACCCTGTTCTGTAGCATAGGCTTTGGCACGCACAGGCCTGAGTTCAAGTTTGAGCACCGCCACTCATTAGCTGGGCAGCCTTAGGCAAGTTATTTAACATCTCTAAGCCGCAGATTGCAAATTGGAGAGATGTGGATAATAATGGGATTGACTTCAGGGTGTTGCTACGAAGACAAAATGAATAATGTGTGCCAAGTGCCTAGAAGAGCTTACTATGCGTTCACTCTTCTCTTCCCCTCCTGCAACAACACAAAGCACCTGGAAAGTCAATGGCAACAAGCTCTTACCATCAGATGCTGAACATGTGCAAAGGCATCAGAGAGGCTTGTGGCTGACTGGTAGACCTAGTGAGAGACTCAGGTAGGAAACATCTCCATAGTAGGACAAGGAAAGATCCTGAAGAAATGAACCTTGTGGGAAAAAACCCTCTGCAATTCTGAATCTATCACTCGGTGAGATGAGATTGGCAATGAAAACAGAACAACCGTATAGGATCTATCTTGGGCTGTTAGCAAAGTATGTAATTTATTCATAATGCTGCTTTTATTCTTTTCAAATAATTGTTTTGTTCTTTCCGAAGGCTCCAGCATTCCCAGCTGATGGACCCAACTGATCATTTAACGTGGGAAGTGTAAGTTAGGAGAATTCAGTATTGTTAATCATTCCTAGTAAGGATTTTTTTGGCAAGCTTAAAAGATGAAATACTTTAAAAAAAAATTTTTTTTTTAATGTTTATTTATTTTTGAGACAGAGAGAGACAGAGCATGAACGGGGGAGGGTCGGAGAGAGGGAGACGCAGAATCTGAAACAGGCTCCAGGCTCTGAGCAGTCAGCACAGAGCCTGACGCGGGGCTCGAACTCACGGACCGCGAGATCATGACCTGAGCCGAAGTCGGCCACTTAACCGACTGAGCCACCCAGGTGCCCCTGAAATACTTTATATAAGCTATGATTTCTATGGCCACTGCTGTAAAAAAAAGCAAAGATAAACTATAACCGATAGGACACTTTCAGTTTTCCTAAAGAAGTCTCCTTTAAACCCTTGGAAAAAATCAGGCCCAGCAAAAGGGAGTCAAAGCCTTGAAAAAGTATGTTCTTGTCTTACACTCTAAAACTGAAGTATAGATCCATTTTAAATTGAAAGAAGAGTGACCTAGTACTTTGGTGATTCAAAGAATTTCATTTCTCTGCCTTAAATTCTTTTGAAACAACATGGCGGGAATAGAAATATTGTATTCAGTATTTCTTGATTTAAACTGAGTCCTTGATAAAATGCCGGTACTGGTTTAGAATCTGGCTCTGCCTCCCACATATACATCCACTTGCATGCACCTGCATGAGCACACACACATACACATATATAGTTGTTTATTAACTGTCCGGCCTCCCAAAGGAATTAAACATAGATCTTCCTGTTATGGCAGGATGTCTTCACAGCTGTCCCATCAATTTCCTGGTTCCCTTGGAGATGCTGGAGAGGATCCTGAGTTGGTATCAACTAAACAGGTGAAGGGCAGTTGGCTATTTGGAGGCCCATGAATTATTTTAGGATTTGAGATTCTCCCTGGTTAGTTTTTTGGTGATCACTGATGGTAAGAAAACAAGACTGTAATTGTTCCTCTCTACGAAGGATTTATGGACGTTCCTGCAGAAGTTTAAAAGATTCTGGAAGGCTACATAATCTAATGTTCTAGGTGGGCTAGCCTGAGGATTCACATAATTTTAATCCCAGGAATAATCAAGCAAATGCTATAGATACACTCTTTTGGGGAACAGGTTGAAAGGATAGTGTAAACTAAATGTTGAGGGCTTTATTCTTTCTCGTACGGAATTCTAAAAGTAGTCACATTCTCTGTGAAAAAATTTCCAATATTAAGAAAGTAAGAAGTGAGAATTAAAAGCCTCACCTGACTCCCTAGTCCTACTCCCCACGGGAAGCCATAGTTAATGGTTTCTTGTACAGCATTCTGAATGTTTTTGTTGCACATGCAAGGACTTTTAGATTTGTCCTTTTGCTTTTTACCACCAATGTGCCCATGCTATATGTGGTGTTTAGCTACTTCCCCTTTTTTTGTTTCATTTAACCAGTATTTTAAACCTCTCTTTGTCAGTCTATATAGCTACACCCTGTTGTTTTTAATAATTGCATTGTATTCTACTGAAAAGTATCCGTCACTTTTTTTTTAGCAGTTAGCTATTGTATGCATTTAGAAATTTCTAAATTACAACCAATTTGTCAATGAACTTTCTTTTATCTTTATGTACTACAAGTATAGTCTGTAGGTTAAATCCTTAGAACTTTAAAATTTTGGCTGTTAGGGGCGCCCGGGTGGCTCCGTCGGTTAAGCGTTCGACTTCAGCTTGGGTCATGATCTCGCGGTTTGTGGGTTCGAGCCCCACGTCGGGCTCTGTGCTGACAGCTCAGAGCCTGCAGCCTGCTTGGGAGTCTGTGTCTCCCTCTCTCTCTGCCCCTCCCCCACTTGCACTCTGTCTCTGTCTGTCTCTCAAAAATGAACAAATGTTAAAAAAATTAAAAAACAATTAAAATTTTGGTTGTTAAATGACTGTACAAATGGCTACACAAATGTACATCCCCACTAACAAGGCACGAGCGTATGTTTTTCCTATATCCTCTGGCCTTTAGCATTCTCGAGCTTTGAAATCATTGCCGTTGCTAACTCATGGATTTAACTGGAATTCAAAAATGATGAGAGGAAAAAAGTGCCAAAAAATATTATGAGTGAGGTTGATGTTTTTACGTTTACCAGTCACTGGTGATTGCCTTTCTGACAGTTGTCCATGTCTCCCACAGCTACTTTTTATTTGTAATAGCTCACTGCACATTAAAGGCACTAGGTATTTATGTGCAAATTCTGAAGAATTTTTAACTCTCTGCTGTCCTTTGACTTGGATGGTGGGAAATACATTTTGTATGGACGTCTCTACTCTTTGGGAAGTAAACTGATTACATGTTCCATTATGCTGCGTGCATTTCATGCCGTTCTTAGAAGATGTTTCTTAATCCATGGCTGTTTAAAAAAGTTGATTTCCTTACAGTACTTACACACGTTATTATTTTTGACTTCTTATTTTAAACTTTGATATGCTTGAAATTCATTTTGGCGCAATGCTTGAGCAAAGGGGTCTGGGCTCCTCTCTGCTCTTTTCACTATTTGTCTATTCTTGTTTGAATTTGTGCACCTTTGTGTGTTAATGCCTTACCATCTCATCTTCCTTCTTTATTCCTCTCCCCCTGCCTTCACTCCATTAATTCCTAAATAATGTAAGGGGTGGAAGCTCTGTGCAGGCAGAAGAGGACCTCTGGTTAGTAGTATATATGTGGCAATCTTGCCTGCAGATTAAAATGGTTTTATTCCACAAGATAGTTTTTGAAAGACTGCAGGCCAGCTGCTGTCCTTGACTCAGGATAGAGCAATGGATAAGGACAAAAATGACACTGTTCTTACTGAGCTTACATTATAGAGGGGGGCGGGACGGGGGGTGGGGATAAATAATCAGCAAATCAACACATATAGAATATACTGTTGTGCCAGGAAGTGGAATGAAGAAAGTAAGTTATGGTGGTGGCACTTGGTGAGAGGGAGGAGGGAGGTGTCTCAGATCAGCTATTTGGGGAAGGTTTCCGAGTGACATCTGAGTATAGCTCTAAGTTAGTTAAGCTTCATATCTGATTTCCTTTTCCATAGCTTGACCTTGATACTTCAGTGTCTAAAATAGTTTGTTATCTTTCTCTTAAAATCTGTTCCCCTCTGGCCTTCATCATTTCGGTCAGTGTTATCATTAGATCTCAAAGTCACCCAGACCCTGAAGCCTTTGGGTCAGTTCTGCTTCTTTCTTTTCTTACCTAGCCTGCCCATCGGTTGGTCTCCAGCACTTTCTCGAGGACATCTTCAACATCCGTCTCTTCTGTACTGGAGCCATTACTGGAGCTCAAGCTTTCAGCTTCCCACAACGAGATGATGGCATCTGCCTGCAGAGCGGTCTCTCTGCCTCCACTTTGCAACCCCTGCTCGCCCTGCTGTAACATGAACCTTCTACAGTTTTCTGATAAAAAAGCTTTTGAACTGCTGGTGGAAAATATTTTTGCCTGCAGAACGAAACACTAGGTTTCATCAACTCCGATTCAAGATCCTGCGAACTCTGACGTCTGTGCGATTTTCAACTCTTCTTTCCAGATCAACACTCGCTCTCTGCCAGGTGCTGTTCTAAACACCGCATGTTATTAATTCATTTAGCCCTCGCAACAACACTCTGATGTAGGTAGTATTTGGTGATTGTCATCTTACAGATGAAGATGTCAAGGCGCAGAGAAGTTAATTGACTTGACTGAAGTCAAGGAGCCAGCACATACACAGCCAGGATTTTAATGGAGCTGGTCTAGCTCTACACTCTGGCCTCTGACCAGGGTGGTATATGCTACCTTCTAATATTTCAAAATCTATTCCTGCTTGGGTGTGATTGATGCTACTCTTCTAGGCAGTGATACTCTCCCCCTGGCTCTCCCCTGCCTGTCCAAGTCCTCAAGGTCCAGCTGAGGTCGCCTCCCATTCCCGTCTCTAACCAGCCTCACCCTTAATGGCTGCCCCCACATCTGAAGTCTCAGACAATCTTGTGATGTATCACTGGCTGCTGCACAGTGGCGCACAGGATTTTGTCCTGTCGCGTTTCTGCAATGAGACTGCCAACCACATTAAGACAGATGCAGCAGCGTGTTCCTCTGGGGCTCTAAGAAAGACTTAGCTCATGTAGTAAGGTGGTTAATGTTTTTTTCCCTTAAGTTTATTTATTTATTTTGGGGGTGGAGGGGCAGAAAGGGAGAGTGGGAGAGAGAGAGAGAGAGAGAGAGAGAGAGAGAGAGAGAGAGAGAGAGAGAATCTCAAGCAGGCTCCCCGCTGTCAGCACAGATCCCAACATGGGGCTCCATCCCATGAACCGTGAGATCATGACCTGAGCTGAAACCAAGAGTAGGACGCCTAACCGACTGAGCCACCCAGGCATTTTGAAGTAGGTGCTTAATGTTGATTATTGTGGGGGGTCGGTCATAGGACACTTAGTGGAACCCTATATCCAGATGCTATTGACTTCGGTATGTTTAAATTCAAAACATGCCACATAAAAACTTATGAACGAGGACAGAGAAATTCACTCAGCAAACACTTACTGGGCATATAGCGGACACCAGGCTTTGTTCTAAGTCCCTGGGAAGCATCAGTGAACAAATGAGACTCAGTGAGATCGGGTCAGGTGATGTGGTAAGAAAAGATCACCAGGTCACAGTGGCTTAAGATGAAAGCCATCTTTCATCTTTCATCTTCCTGATCATGCTGTGTGGTTTTCAATGGCTGCCAGCGGGATTTTGCTCAACTCACTCACTTGGGGATCCAGCCCAATAGAGTAGCCTCCATGTTAAAAGGTGTGGGATGTTGTGTCAGAGGGAGGAGGGGATGTGGCAGAGAGTGTGCTGGCCATGAAAGGCTCTGCCCAGGCATGGCACATACCCTTTCTGTTCATCTTCTATTGGCCAGGGAAGGGCACAGAGCCTATCTACACCAAATAGTCAAGAAAATAGGCACCCACAGTAGACTTGGAAGGAGAGACTATTGTCAGTGGATGGCTCTCATGGCTACACACAAAGATGTCTGCCTTTTGGAGCTTATTCTAGACTCTAGAAGGGGACAAGGACAATAAGTTAAGTAAACCACAGAATACGTTAGAAGATGATAAGAGTTATGGAGAAAGAATAGGTAGAGTGAGGAAAAAGGGCTGTAGTTGAGATGAAGGCAGGGGTGCAGGATATACCGGGTTGTCCATTGAAGCAATGCCATTCAGTAAGAACTCGAAGGAAGGGAAGGAGTTAGTGGAGGCTTCCCAGGAAAGGGGATTCTGGATGGAGGGGGCAGCAGGGACCCCACAATGAGAGCATCTGTGTGGGTTTGACGAACATCAAGGAAGCTAGTGTGGCTGGGCCAGATGGGGATGGGTAGGGACCTAGGAGATGAGGCCAGACCATGTGGGGCCTTGGAAGCCACTGAAAAGATTCTGGCTTTTATTCTGAATGATGCAGAGAGCCATGGCAGAGTTTTGATGAGCAAAGTGACATATTTTATTTAACTTCAAGAAGGATCTTCTTTCGTAATGAACACTGGAAGGTTCAGTATTCCAGGAGAGGGCTACTGGTGCAGTATTCCAGGAGAGGGCGGATGGCAGTTCACACAGGCCGATGGCACTTTTCCTTGCCATGGGCTCTGATTGCAGATTAACTTTCAGGTGTGTGCATGTTTTAAAATGAGGTTTTAGTTTCAAACGCTGCATGGCACTGAGAATGAAATCTGCTTTCTTCCCACGGCCCCCACCATGGCCTCTGCCTTCCTCCAGCCTCAACCTCTGACACCCGGTTCACTAACTTCAACTACACTGGCCTCCTTTCTGTCACTTGATTACCCTCAAGTTCTTTCCAGCCTCGCTGATGGCATTCCCTTCACCCAGGGCACCCTTCTCATGTCTCAGCTCAAATGTCTCACACTAAGGAGGCCTTCCCTGACTGCGTGGCTTAAGGGGTCCTCGCTTGGTTGTTCAGGGTCCCATCCCCCTGTGTACTTCCCTCATGGCTCCGTTTACAATCTGTAGTTCCAATGATTAATTCCATCACAGTTTAAATTCTCTGTTAGTTGTCTGCCTCTGACCACTAGAATGTCAACTCCCTGACAAAACGGCTGGGCTTGGATCTGTCTTAAGTGGGATTCCCAGTTTCTACAATGGCGCCTGGCAGTGTTAGGTACCTGACTCGTGTGTGCCCAAAGAAATGAATGAATGAAAAGTCCCAAAGGATAAGCTGGAATCAAAGAGGCAAAGACTTGGATCAGTGGAAAAAAGGCCCTATGGGAATTGAAGGAGATTTCCAAGTATTTCATAAAAACTAGAGAAGGTGACATTTTACATGGTAAAGTGATTTTTTGAAAATTTTTTAAAAACTTAAAAAAATTTTAAATTATTAAAAATTTTTTTCTTATTGTTTGTTTTTGAGAATGAGAGAGAAAGTGTGAGCAGGGGATGGGGAGAGAGAGGGAGACACAGAACCCAAAGCAGGCTCCAGGCTCTGAGCTGTCAGCACAGAGCCCGATGTGGGGCTCGAACCCACAAACCACGAGATCACGACCCGAGCCAAAGTCGACGCTCAACCGAATGAGCCACTCAGGCACCCCGGCGAAGTGTGTTTTGAACCCCAGACTGGATGCCATCATTCTGGGCATGTTCAGAGCTCACCATATTCGATTTTAATGATCCGTTTTTGTATCTGTTTCCTCCACCAGGGGCTATGTATTATTCTTCCTTTTATCCCTGGCACCTAAATGCTTGACAAATACTTTTTGTACCAAACAGTACTGGCTACTCATGTCTCCTAACTCTGTCATGCTGAGCCTTCTAATTAGGTCCTTATTAAAAATAAAATCTTATCATGAATCTCGTAGGGCCTCTGTGGAAAGAAACTTTGCACACATGCCATGATCTTTCAGACACATTGAGATGTTTCTAGTCAAGTCACCATCTGGGCCACATGTTTTTTTGGCTCTGTTATGTTGTGTTCCATCAATTTGTGTCAATATCACAAAATGTGAAGTATAAGATTTGAACTATGATCTATGACCCAGATCTCCCTGAGAAGTCTATTTCCCTCTTGAAGTTTTAAAGCCTAATACATTCTGAAATAAAAGAAATGAGGGAGTGACGAAATGAAAATCAGGGCTTAGATATAGGCAGCACACACTGGTAGGCATTAGTAGGCACAGCAAAGTTCTCCGACCAGATCGAGAATGGTTAGTAGCTAAGACATAGAGGCGAAAGCTGCACTTCCTATTTTCTCTTGTGACTCTCTGGCACACTGATGGGCTACTTAGAACAAACATTTAGATGAGAGTGACATGAGGAATGTGGGGGGAAAAACGTAGGAGGAGACCAAGGTGTGAAGTATGTTTTCTGAATCTTTTTTTTTTAATGTTTATTTATTTGAGAGAGAGAGCGAGAGAGAGCACGCGTGAGTGGGGGAGGGCAGAGAGAGAGAGAGAGAGAATCTGAAGCAGGCTCCGTGTTGTCAGCAGAGAGCCTGACGTGGGGTTTGAACTCAGGAACCGTGAGATCATGACCTGAGCCAAAGCTGGACGCTTAACTGACTGAACCACCCAGGCGCCCCATGTTTTCTCTACCTTAAAACGGCTTTGAGTTGGTTTCCTCTGAAAGCCTACCTGTGATTTTAGTATTAAGTTAAAAAGTTAAGTTTCCTTATGTTTGGCAGCTTTCTTTTTTTTTTTATTTTTATTTTTTAACGTTTATTTATTTTTGAGACAGAGAGAGACAGAGCATGAACGGGGGAGGGGCAGAGAGAGAGGAGACACAGAATCGGAAGCAGGCTCCGGGCTCTGAGCCATCAGCCCAGAGCCCGACGTGGGGCTCGAACTCATGGACCACGAGATCGTGACCTGAGCTGAAGTCGGACGCTCAACCGACTGAGCCACCCAGGCGCCCCTGGCAGCTTTCAAACACCTTCACAGTCCTATCCTCCCAAGAACCCATCAGTAGGCAGAGCGGGTATTATTATTTTCATTTTACAAATGAGGACAGAGAGGCTCTGAGTTTCAGGCAACTTGCTCCAGGCCATGGGGCTGTTAAGTAGCAGACATACTGAGACATGCGTCTTTTGAGAACACACCAACAAACCCTTGTCAACTTTGCCATTTAAATCTGCTGTTTTTTTTTTTAAGGTTTTATTTATTTTTGAGAGAGAGAGAGCACAAGTGGGGCAGGTGGACAGAGGATCAGAAGCAGGCTCTGCGCTGACAGCAAAGAGCCAGATGCGGGGCTCGAACTCATGAACTGCGAGATCAGAACCTGAGCCCATCAGACACTTAGACTGAGCCACCCAGGCAAGTGATGTAGTAAGGACGGGCTCCCAGGAGAAGCAAGTAAGGGATGGCGGAGCGGGGTGTGGAAGAGGAGGGAGCCAAGCAAGGGAGATTTCAGAAGTGCCAGACTCAGCTTGATTTTTGAGGGAGGGGTGCTTTAGAGCGTAAATTACATCTCAGAATTTGTTCCACCTCCAGGCAAAAGAGTTGGCCTTTTGTATTCGCGCACACTTCTGTGTTGGCCAATCAACAAGGGCTGTCCCCCACCACCTTAGAAGAGCACCCAGTGCTCTGAGGCAATCCTCAGAAGGGTGCCAAGAATACTTGAAGGGACTCCAACAGCGTGCCCCAAATCTACGCTAGTCAGGAGGATTACATGAGCTACTGTAAGTGGGATAATTGAAAGCAACTTAGATTTTTTCAAATGTTTTTTTGAATATAAGAAATGATTTTATGCTGGTGAATTCTTAGGGCAGACTGACTCATCTGAACACCTTCTTTGAAATCAGAATCAGAGCTGTAGGAATCTGACTCTTCCTGGGGAATCTGCTATAAAGACATTCATTTATCAAAAGGGGGCATGGTTGAGGCTGGGTGTTGTCTCACTGAATTTATAGGAATTAATTCTATTAACTCATTCTGTTCAGACAAAAAGTCACTCATAGAGGACAAGTGATGTAGACCCAAGTCACATAACTGGCAAATGGCAGGCCTTGAGTGTGAATCTGGTCCCCTGATGCTCCACCCAGGGTCCTTTCCAGGGCCCTACATAACCAAGCAATAGGAGGGAACTTTACTTTTCTTCTGGGTAAGGATGAGGTGAGGACAGAAGGGCAGGGGGAGGGTCTTCTGACAGTCAGCCGTCCTGGAACTTGCCCAGACGTGGAGAGAAGTTTGAGTCTTCTGCATATTGTTGAAGTCTTTCTTTACTGTGGACAGACTCTCGTAGGACAAGAAGAAAAGTGCCCTGTAACTCATTTCTAGAGGCTTTGTGGTGTGACAGGGTCACAAACAGACCACATAGCACTTGAATGGAAACCATCAGGTCCTTGTGAGGGGAAGAAGCTGGGGACACAAGAATGAGCATTGCTCCCAGAGTTTAGAAGGTGAAACATTTTTTTTTATCTCTCCACCATGCAACTCTGTGTTTATGCAGAGCTGCCTGAGTTTAGAGGCTGTATCCACCCCTTCTCCTTAACTTAAAAGGAATGGTCTTATTTGAAGGGAAGAATGAGAGGGAAACAAGGGATCTGAGGAGCCCCAGGTGCCTTAGAGCATACTCTGCAGGCCCCTACCACGGACGCAGGGCTGGCATGGGCCGGGAGAATCCTATATAAAGTCACAGAATTGTCTTATGGGGAGTCCAACAAACACACACTTCATTCTATTTTCTTAAATTTCTAAGGAAAATGTGCATCTCTAAAGAAAATATGTTACATATAATACATAAAGCTATTTAATTTGTACTGAAGTTAAAAAAAAAAAGGAAGTTTAAATAAAACCCATATGGAAGCTGTCTAAATGCTTGGGTTAGAAAGAAGATTGGGTCAAATACAATAGTGGGTCCTAAAGCAATAGTCTGCTACAGGGAGTACAAATCTATCTGCATTTAGTCTAAATGTAGAGTGACCTTTCACTACCAAGCCTTGAGCTTCAAGTCGGCTGTGGTTATTGGAAATCATTTCCAAAGGTCATTTGTAAAAAAAAAAAAAAAGTATATGGATTTAAAGATGCCTCCTATATATGAAGAAAGCCAAATCTGCAACGCTAGTCAAAAATAATATGGGGGGAATCACTGTTGCAGTGATGAGTTTTGAAAACAACCTAAAAGGTCTAGGGTCAGTCATACGATAGCAATTTCATTTTCTATCCTTATCTATCAGCAGAATTGTTCCTGTGTGTATTGCTAAGCTGTTTCCCACCACCACATGTATAGCAGAAAAAGAATATGCAATATTACTTAGGAGGGAGTTACAAAGAACCATTTGCTTTCACCAGATCAGAGAGAATATTACACTGAAGCCAAGCAGAGAACATTGCAATGAGCCAAAAGCCTGAATCTCATTCCAAGTGGTGACATTTATATGCAGGATGTCCAACATGCCCTTAGAAATTTTTCAAAGGGCATATATAGCCGAAGTCACTAGGGCGTGATTGCATGTGCCACCTTAATCAGTTTTAAAAAAATTTCAGGAGCTCAGCAGGAGTGCCAAAATGCTCTCCCAGTTCATCAGTGAATGCTAAATGAGTCCCCTTTTTAGACACAGGTAGGAGAAGAGCAGGTGTGTGCATGTATAAGAAATAAGATGTGCTTGGATGATTCTCAAAGACATTATCTTCCCCCATCCTTCCTTCCTCCAGTGTAAAATGATGTGTAATGTGGAATATCAACTTGTTTTCCTTGGAGTAAAACAGAAATTAATAACAAACTATTCTGCTATATTTAATTTAGGAATCTCTTTGTCTCCATGTTTTACTTTTCACTCTTCCTCACTGACCCCTCTTTCCTTCCCCTATTCCTGATAGTGGTATGTGTATATACATATACATATACATACATATACATACATATGCATATACATATATATACGTATATGTATACGTATATGCATATGTACATATACATATACATATATGTACATATACATATACATATATATATGTATACCCTTTGTTTTTTTTTTGAACTTCAGAGTAGATTCCTAAAGGAAAATGACAATATCTCTTTGGATGACTTACTTAGGAACTGTATGTTTACTAAGTATTAAGTCAGAGTATTAATAATTCTTTTGTTCTTTGCCCTAACCACAACAAAAACTACAGAACATCTATCGTGCTAGAACTCTCCTAGACACTGGCGCCGGCATAGATTAAGAATAAACCACCTTATTATCTGCCCTCTCCCAGTGTTGGTCCGCTTTTGCTAGTTTTGGAGGAGTTGCCTACTGTTTGGTATTTGTCACACAGAGGAACAGGCGCTATGTTCACTAAGCAATCTGGGTTCCCGTGTTGCTCTCCAGCCTTGTAACTGGGGGCAAGAAACTTCATCTAAGTCTTACTTTCTTCAACTGTAAAATGAGAAAAATAATATCTGTTCTACCTACCTCACAGGGCTGTAGAGAAAATAAAAATAAAACCTTGGTGAAAATGCTTCATAAATTTCACAGTGTTATGTACACGGAAGGCACTGATGCACTAAGTAAATGACAGATTTAGTGCCTAGCTCAGTGCTAGGCAGAGTGGGCTCTCTACACAGGGATGAATCCAAGAGTCATGTCTTTAGCAGACAGGAAGAGTTTTCCAGGTGACTTACGTGACACATCTTATATCAGTGTGTGTGTTTTAGGAACAGGACGGTATATTAGGGAACACAATGTTGTCCTGTGCTATTGTGTCCTGGAAAATGTGCCCATCCTGTTTTGTTGTGAGTTTGACCATGCGTCGTTCCCTTATAAAATGAGAACACTTTGCGCCTTTTACCTTCCTGCTGACAACCTCATGCATCTTTTTATTTTTTTCATGATAAAAGCAATGTTAGGTGTGCCTGGATGGCTCAGTCGGTTGAGCATCTGACTGTTGGTATCAGCTTAGGTCATGATCTCATGGTCTGTGAAATTGAGCTCCAAGTCAGGCTCTGCACTGACAGGGTGGAGCCTGCTTGGGATTCTCTCTCTCTCCATCTCTCTTTCTCCCTAGCTCTCTACCACTCCTCTACCTGCACTCTCTCTCTCAAAATAAGTAAATAAATTAAAAAATAAATAAATAAAAGCAATATGTTCATAACAGAATATTTGAACAAGGCCAAAAAGAAGCAAGAAAAATATTACCCATAGTACCACTGTCCTCAGACTCCCCCTGTTAATACTTTGTCTTCTTTCTCTTTTTGTCCCTCTCTCTCCTTATATATATGCTTATATCGTATGTTCATATATATTTGGCTGGTTGGTTTTGTGTAGCTGTGGTCAAATTGTATATCCAATGTTAGAGTCTGCTCTTATTTCCCACATAACATCATAAAATTAAAACAATTTAAATGTTCCCATCTCATTTCTCCCTTCTTATCATTCAAAACTCAAGTCCTCCTGCTAATATGATCACATGGGCCTCAGGCGCATTCGAATAAGATGCCTAGGCTACCATCGGGGTCCATGTCTCATCTTTTGGTAGGTTAACTGAATCCTCTGTGTTCCCCATTTCACCATACATTCCTCCAACTGGGAACTGTGTCTATTTAACTCCGTGTACACAGGCCTAGATCAGTGCCTGAGATAGATTGCTCAATAAATATTTGTGGAATAAACCACCAAATGTTGTGATCAATTCTTTCATGAGTCCTTTCACGAGTTCTTTCATGACTCCACAGTCCTTTAAGTGACTCAAAAATCACTCAAAAATTTCCTAAAAAATCTCTCCATTGCTGGTTCCCATATTGTTACTACGAATAACTATGTAACACTCTTAAATATCATTGTTTTCTGTATTTCAGATTTTTTAAAATTAGAGATTCAGAGAAAGGCAATTCTAGGTCTAAACATTTTTTTTTATAACTCTTGACATACATTGGCCAATTTCTTTTAAGGAAGGTGCATCTACTTGTATCACTTCCAGGCTATATCCCAGCATTGGTCAAGACTCCATTAAGACAGCACAGATGTTTCCTCCTCCAGGAAGCATTCTCTGTTCCCCTACCACTTTGCACCTGGCAAGCTTGAGTATGCCTCCAGTGTATCTCCATATAACCCTCCACCATATATTTGTGATGCTTATTACAGCTATATATTTACTGCTCTTTCTTCCAGACAAGATTATTCGCTTTTTAAAAAATGTTTGTTTACTTTGGAGAGAAAGAGAGACAGAACATGAGCGGGGAAGGGCAGAGAAAGAGAGGGAGACACAGAATCTGAAACAGGCTCCAGGCTCCAAGCTGTCAGCACAGAGCCTGACGTGGGGCTCGAACCCACGAACTTCGAGATCATGACCTGAGCTGAAGCCGAACACTTAACCGACTAAGCCACCCAGGCGCCCCAAGACTATTAGCTCTTTTAAGGCAAGAGGCAAATCTCACTAATTTTACAATCCTTAGTGCCTAAAAGTATAACAGATTTTCAGGACATACGTGGTGACTGCAAGTAGCTAGTGTTTATTCCAACTATGTACTTAAATTGATCCACGAAGAAAACTAATGGCGATGATTATTATTTACCAAACACAGAGACAGAGAATTAGTGGAATTCTTTGCTCTCGAAATCTTGACAGAATTAATGCTCAACACCTGCTATAATGTTCAGTTATTCGATGATTCACACGCTGGAATCAGGAAATTTCACAACAACGGATTTCCACTTTTCCATCAACCCGCTTTTACTCTGTTTTATACTAAGGATTCCTTCCTCTAAAGAGTCCTAGGGTTACTGCTTCAGCATTCAGATTCAATTACTGGTAGTGCTGCCTCAGGCAAGCAGCCCTATCAGTTCCAAATCTGTTAAAAAAGAAAGTCTAGACTTTTCCTGGGAAAAAAAATAGATTTTATAATTTATAACAGTTAATAATGAATATTTTACCAAGGGCAGAAAATGAGCAAAGTGATGTGAAAGAGGCCATGGAATTATTTCATAGCAACCCATTGGCTACAACAGAAACCTGAATATTCTATGCTTAAACCGCAGTGCAGAAAGCATATGTAAAAATGAAGTCATCTTAAAGAATACAGATACTGCCTTTCCCTTCTTTGGTTTTTCTTCAAAATGCTGATCAATTGTCAGCTAAAAAAAAAAAATCCTTAAATATGCCAGGAGAATTCTGTGATGTTGATGGAAATGGATTAAGGCCACAGGAGGATCCCTTTTCCCCCTGTTTTTACACATACCCACATAGCAGAGTTGGAATATTGCATTTTTCCCCCTAGTTTCCCAAATTAAGAAGTGGGCTGAGAAACTGGAGTTAATTGCAGATTGAATTTCACATGTTAAGTAAAGGCTTTTGGTTTTGGAAAAAAAAAGCATGACGTAAAATATCGGTAAGAAGACACTTAAACGTTCCTTTTTACGGGGCCAAAAACCTAAATGCGTATCACCAGGCGACTTAACGCCAACTTGTAAACACAATCTTGCGCATGAGCTGAGCAGATACACTGCACATTCTTCACCGGGAGGTACTCATCTTCATTCCATTCACAAAAAATAGCCACGCATATCTGGCATCAATCAGCATGTGAATTCCTGACATACTCCGCTCAGCAAGTATTTGCTAAGTGGCATGTTTAGAGCAGAGAGGCATCAATCATTCAAGTGTTACTCATTTCCATTGTAATGAGCACTTGAGAATGAACAGTAAGTTCATTGTTCAGGAGTACATGTGCAATCCTGCTGTTGATCACCAATAAACACGAACTCATTTTCAAACTCTCAGTGCTTGCCGCTGGCACATGGACTTTGGAGGTATGATTTCTGTGGGTAATTATCCCACTTCGTATGTGTTCAGCGCTTTGTCATTAACAAAGGCTTCCTTTACATAAGCTCGCAGATCTGGGAGAAGCGGAGGCCTGACAATTTAATTATTACTATTAAATTCAAAGCTAACTCTAATAATTCCTGACAAGCCCCCCTATCTTTGTCAGCAAATTCAGTGGGTTGAGTCAATTTGACTGAGTATCTGCTGAACCCAGTCCAGTCCCTTTTTAGCTCCACCCTGGCAGGGCCCCGGTTCAAGTCCTCGTCAGCTTTCTCTCCGTCAGCCTCAACATTTCTTTTAACTGGGCGTCTACGTTCCAGTCGCCGTCCACCCCTGCCCACCTCCCAATCAATCCTTCACACAGTAGTCAGAGTGACCTTTAGAAAAGCAAATCTATTACATTATTTTCCTTCCTTCACATCATTCAATGGCTTACAGCTGCCTTCAAGATAAAGTACAAACTCCTACACAGAGTAAACAAGACCCACAGGGTCTTCATGGTCTGGCCTCTGCCCAGGGGCCAGAGTTAGAGCCTCTAAACACTGAAGAGATTAGGATGCCCCACCTCCTAGTCCCTTTACCCATACATAAATAAGAAAAAGAGAGGAAGAAACCACAAAACACAAAACACATATGCATGCTGTAGTTAAACTCATTTCTTAAGATATTTCTGATTACAAAATGCTGGATATGTTTATTAAAGTTAAACTCTCACTTTTTTTCCTTCTGCTTTACTGGTGCTCCTAAAAAATTGCATACTTAGTCAATTGGATGATCTGGAACTATAGCTGTCTCTCCAGTAAAGAACAGTCAAGCAAACAGAATGGTAGCAACAACAAAACTCTGTGTATGCCATTAAGTAACTCATTCATTCATTCATTCATTCATTCATTCACTTACGGTGAATTCATTGTGTATTAGGCACTGAACCAGCCCCTATGTAAGACTGGGGACACACAGTAAATGGGATATTGTCACTGGCCTCAAGGAGCTCACAATTTAGAAGAGGGAATGGGAAAGGGGTTGCAGGGTCTTTGGAGATCTTCTAGCCTTTTCTTGAATGCCTCTTGTGACAGGTATCTCGGTGCTCCTTGCTTCCTTGAAGTCTCTATTCATTGCACCTTGTTCTATGATCCCTTTTCCACAAAAGGGTCCTTCAGTATGTACTGATTTACTCAAAAATTATGTAATTCCTTTTCAACATGAAAGTCCTTCAAGCATAAAATTGAATACAATTCATTTACTCAAAAAATTGTATTGAACACCTATTATATGCCTTGCTCTAGGAATTCAAAGGCCCTTGCCTTAAGCTCCTCACGGTCTAGTGGCAGATATAGATAAACAGACAAAGTAGCGTGGCAAGGAGAGGGACTGAGGGACTGAGGGACTGAGGGACTGAGTCTAGACATGAGTGTGTGTGTATGTACATGCATGCACACGTGTGCATATATATAATAATAGGGAGGGACTGATCCCCGAGAAGGTATTAGACAGGCTAAGGAATGTGATGGGGATCCAGGCAGAGACACTCTCAGTAAGCACTCATCTGGAGGGAGGACCAAGCATGGCAGGTTAAAGGAAGCCTTATAGGAGGGGTGGACAAAATGTAGGCTCTGGACCTGTACGTTTCACATTTCGTGCATCCGAAGAACCTGTTAAGATCCAATTTTCCAGTTTTGACCTTTAGAATTTTTGATTTAATAGCTCTTGGGTGGGGCCCAATAGTGTGTATTTCTAACTAGTTTCCAGGTGATATTGATGACTGCGGAACCACACTTTGGAAATCACTGCCAAACACAGGTTAAGGAACAGATCACACAAAGTTTTGTATATAAAAATTGTATGTGGCCTATGAATATAAATAACAAAAATCTATAGTTATTCTGAAGAGTATCCTTCTTGCAATTCAGCAAATTGTTACTGAGTCCTGCCATATGCAAGGCACTATTCAAGGTCCTCTTTTCTAGGGTCAACCCTTCTTCACCTTCACCCTTCCCAGTGGTTTCCAACCCTTTCACTCTCTTGGTTTTTACTAACAAAATGTAATTATCCCTTTTGATAACACTGGGACTCATGGTTACCTTAAAAAAGGCTTTGAAGTCAAAAGACCTAAGCTCAAAACCTAGATTCACCATCCCTACTAGCCAGGAACACTTGGGAAATTAATTTAACTCGTGTAATTATATTTTTTCTCATTTATAAAGGGAGGAAACACCAACCTTTATAGGGATTTTGTGAAGATGAAATGAAAGATCAACTAATGCAATGCTTACAGCATAATCAATGCTCAAAAAATGCTAGCTCAGAAGGGATGGTCTTTTCAATTGATCACGCCCGAGAAACTGGTTACTCCTGTCTTGACCCTTAAGTTCACACCACAAACAAAAATTCATTCCAGGTGGATTGTAGAACTAAGTGAGAAGGATAAACAATAAAACTTTTAGAACAAAACACTGGGTAGTATCTTTATGAACTTGGAGCAAACGATGTTTTCTTCAATAAGACAACAAAGGAACTAACCATAAAAAAACTTTGATAAACTTGGTTACATTAAGATTAAGAAATGCTGATTATATGGGGCACCTGGGTGGGTCAGTCGGTTAAGCATCCGACTTCAGCTCAGGGCATGATCTCGTGGGTTTGTGAGTTCGAGACCCACGTCGGGCTCTGTGCTGACAGCTTGGAGCCTGGATCCTGCTCCAGATTCTGTGTCTCCCTCTCTCTCTGCCCCTCCCCTGCTTGCACTCTGTCTTTCTCTCTCTCTCTCAAAAATAAACATTAAAAAAATTTTTTTAAAAAAGAAATGCTGATTATCCAACGACACCATTAATATAGTAAAAAGGAAATCCGTTAGTAAGGATAAAATATTGGCAATGCATGTATCTGACAAAAGAACATATAAAGAACATCTACAAATTACTAAGATAGTCAACCACACAGAAAAATGAGAAAGAACTTGTAAAGCCATTTCATGAAAGAGGATTCTCAAATAAGCAAAACATGAAAAGCTGCTCAAATTCAGTAGTCACCAGGGAAATGAAAATTGTATGCCACACATACTCCCCAGGATGGCTGACAAAAAAGCAAATAAGGCCAAGTGTTGGTGAGGATTTGAAACAAAAGGAACCCTCACACACTAATGAAGGACTGTAATTTGCATAATGATTCTGGAAACTCTTTGGCAATTGCAGTATCCACTAAAGCGGAGCCTGTCGCATGAAATGGGAACATCATAGAAACTAAAGGGAGTTTAAATTTTAAATTTTACTCTCTTGGGTCAAGTCAGAACTTTTAAGTCTAGAAATGAAGGTGAAAACTGAATGGTGTTAGTGTGTGTGTGCCAATGTTGTCCCATAAAAAACAACAGAAGAACCCAAGAAATGTTCTTCATCCATGAATTTCTACGTTATTACCATAGTGCCAAGATTCCTATCAAGCCACAAATATTGCTACCAAGCCAGTGTAAAGGCAGCTTAATATTATCTTAGTAAAGATAAAGCAAATATGGAAACAATATGATAAGTGAGTAAAAGAAGGAAAGCTAAAGACAGAGAGACAGAGTCAATTGATTTAACTGTATTCTTTGGAAAATTTCAAACAATCCTAAAAATAGAAGGGCTAAGACTGTGTCTAGAGGAAACTAAAACAAAACAAAATGGGAACACTTACTTTGCTCTCTTGGAGGTCAATGGGAATAGCGACAGTTTAAAATGCACAGAGAGATGTTTGTTTTGAGAGAGAGAGAGAGAGAGAGAAGAGAGCATGAGAAAGGGAGGAGCAGAGAGAGAGGGAGAGACAGAATCCCAAACAGGCTCCTTACTGTCAGCACAGAGCCCGATGTGGGGTTCGATCTAATGAACTGTGAGATCATGACCTGAGCTGAAATCAAGAGTCAGATGCTTAACTGATTGGGCCAACCAAGTGCCCAGACACCTCTCTTTTTGGCTTGTGGATGGCCATCTTGTGCCTGTTCCTCAGAGGGATATTTTTTAGATGTTTATTTACTTATGTTTGAGAGAGAGAGAGAGCGAGAGCTCAACAGGGTCTTTCTTCTATGTCTTTGCATATCTGGTGTCTCTTGGTGTCTAAATTTTCTCTTCTTATAAGGACACCAGTTAGACTGGATTAAAGCCCACCCTAATGACCTCATTTTAACTTAGTCACCTCTTTAAGAACCCTATCTCCCAATAGAGTCACATGCTGAAGTACTTGATGTTAGGACTTCCACATATAAATTTGGGGCAGGGGAAATAATTTGATCTATAGCACTAGACTTCAGAAAAAATTTACATACTAATGCATATATTTAAAATAATGCTAAAAAGTGTTTTGTTTTCTTTTACACTTCTCTGAGTGCTAAAGTATCCCAATTTATAAACGTTATGATCCATCAAATGGTTACTGTGGTGGGGGGGGGGGCGTTGGGGGAAGAGTTGACAGAGATTTTCTCAATACCTCTTCTCAGTTTCCTTTTAATTCCTTTTCTCTTTCAGTTTCTGATACATAGCTATATTAGGCAGCCAATAAAATGTCTCTCAACGATCCCTGCCTTCTGGTATTCATGTCCTATGTAATCTCTTCCCCTTGAATGTGGGCTGGATTTACTGATTCCCTTCTTGAAAATAGTATATGGCAGAAGTGTTGGAATATCATGTTTAGTTTTAGGTTAAAGAGGACTGTGGCTTATATCTCGGGCATTCTCTCTTGGATTGCTCACTTCTGAGGGAAGCCAGTTGCCATGTCGTGAGGCAGTCCTGTGGAGAGGCCCACATGACAGAGCTTGGAAGCAGATTTTGTGAGGCCTGTTCACGTGAGTGAACTTGGGAGTAACAAGCCGAAAGATGACTGTAGCCTATGGGAAACTCCAAGCTAAAATTCTCTAGCTAAGCTGTGACTGGATTCCTGATCCACAGAAACTATGAAATAATAAGTGTAGTTTTCAGCTGCTAAGTGTTGTGGTAATTTGTTATGGAACAAAAGATAACCAATAAAATTTCAACCGATAAATACCAGTCGAACATAGCTTTCTGAAACTGTAGCTCATTGACACATAAAACAATAGTGTTTAAAAAATCAATTTCAGACAATTTTTATTAACAACTCTAAATTGAGATTAAACATCTACAATGAGTTGGGGTGCCTGGGTGGCTCAGTCAGGTAAGCATCTGACTTGGGTCGGATCAAGCTCAGGTCTTGATCTCAGGGTGGTAAGTTCAAGCCCCAAGTTGGGCCCCATGCTGGGTGTGGTATCTACTTAAAAAAAAAAAATCTAGGGGCGCCCAGGTGGCTCAGTTGGTTGAGCGTCCGACTTTGGCTTGGGTCATGATCTCGCGGTCTGTGAGTTCGAGCCCCACGTCAGGCTCTGTGCTGACAGCTCAGAGCCTGGAGCCTGTTTTGGATTCTGTGTCTCCCTCTCTCTCTGACCCTCCCCCGTTCATGCTCTGTCTCTCTCTGTCTCAAAAATAAATAAACGTTAAAAAAAATTAAAAAAAAATAATCTAAGGTGATACGTCTATGTCACTTTTTAACCCAACAAGGAACCTGAAAAGAGAGTTGCTTTGCTCTGTCTTCCTGTTACTAAACGGAAGTGCTTTAGCATAGATCTTAATTCCTTTTAACTTAGTTCTATAATTACTTAGTTTAGGTTGTGTTTTCCTTTATTTCAGTTAAAATTTCAGTTTCTCTTTTAAGAGAGAACTAAAACAATACAAGAATTTTCAAAGACCTTGTTTTTAATGGTTTTAATAAAAAGAAATTATATGGTTAATATGCAATACCCATTTGGGGACAGAGGCAGATTCTCTGTGCACTACTTATACACTTTGCTGGCAGAGACTGGATCTGATCCAACCTCTGGATCATCCTGCTTTGGGCGGCACTGCATCCTGTGGTGCTCACCAGTCTGTTCTGTCCATGTAGGATTCCGTGGGCAAGCCTGGGTGATAGCTCCAAAAGACAATTTGTCACACTCAGTTCCTATACCCTCGTATGTTGCATCTAATGCTCTTATTACTTATACTCTGTAAACGTGACTCTTAGGCAGCAACCTATCTTTTTATTGGAGGGCTCTGGACACAGGGAGTAAGGAAGAGGAAAGTTCTATTCTACATCAATGCTTTTATAATTATTGGCTAACTGTAACGTGGCAATCATTCTGCATAGATCGAAACCAAACGCCATGGGCTAGAGGCTGAAAGAGAGAAGGGAGATTGTTGCCCAAAGGGATGTTAGACACTGGGCAATTTAATAATTTCCTAGACTGGGGTGCCTGGGTGGCTCAGTCGGTTAAGTGTCTGACTCTTGGTTCGGCTTAGGTCATGATCTCATGGTTCAGGAGTTCGAGACGCACATTGGGTTCTGTACTGAGCATGGAGACTGCTTGGGATTCTCTCTCTCTCTCTCTCTCTCTCTCTCTCCCTCTGCTCCTCCCTGATCTCTCTCTCTCTCAAAATAAATAAACATTTATAGAAAAATTTTTCTTAAAAAAATTTCTTAGAAAGACTCAAGGTTTTTAACTCAAGTGAAAGGGCAGCCTCAAATTTCTGTCCAGTAGTCTCTTGTTTTCCTACAGTGTGTGTGTGAATGCATGCCTGTGTGCACATGTGCATACAATCTAATGTCATATATTATATCTGTGTGTACATTTAGGTATATAAACTATGTCTAGTCCTTTTTGAAATGTTTATTTAGTTTTGAGAGAGAGAGAGGGTGTGAGCAGAGGAAGGGCAGAGAGAGGAGACGAAGGATCTGAAGCAGGCTCTGCACAGCAGAGAGCCCGACATGGGGCTCGCACTCATGAACCGTGAGATCATGACCTGAGCCAAAGGTGGAGGTTTAACCAACTGAACCACCCAGGTGCCCCTATGCCTCGTCCTTTAATTTGACCTTATGTTTATTGTAGAAAAATCAGTTGATTTAGGGTATATTATTCTGTTGTCAACAATAATCCTTTGTATCTTTAAACAAATCTCACAACTTCAGAAAAACATACAGTATTTTTTATAAGTATTTAAAATATATTAGGATAATGAGTCATAGTATGGTTCCCGAATTCTGACCACTTGAGTTCCAGTTTTGTTCTACCACTTGCTAGCCAGTGGGCAAGTTGTTTAATTCTGTGAGCTTCACTTTTTCATTTCTAAAAGGGAACAATAGCAGATTCTCCTGACAGGGTTGTATTGTAGAGTGCTTAGGACCACACCCACCCTATCTTCCCCACAGCCATTGCTCAATAAATGTGAGCAATCATTCAGAGCATGGAATAAATTTGCCTAAAATAAGTAGTTCTCCACAACATAACTATGAACAGAATCCTCAGTAGAGACAGTGTTATTACTAGTAACACAGTCTTTAGCCATAAAACCAAAATGTTCGAGTATGATCTTATGAGGCACAACAATTACAATTCAATCCATCTTTCTAGACAGTCTGTGAGGGTTTGGCTTCTTCTTATACACGTCATTTAAATTGGTTCCATGGCATGGAATTGGAGGAGAAACCACTTTATAACAGAGGTATCTCTCTGCACAGTGGAAGATTCCAGTTAAGCTGCTTGTAAAGGGATTGTTCCATTGACTTGTGTCATTAGGGAATAGCTATTGTTCCATGGCCGCGTCCCTGCAAACTGAGTTGGAAACTTTTGATGAGGAAAAGGTTAAAATGGCTGCCATCACGTAGTCTGCTGGCCATTCTAATACTCAAACAATATCACTCAAAATTAATCTTCGATAATTATTTTCCTTTTATATTAGTACATTACCGCTGTGCTATGTTACCATCACTGTCTTTCAGACCTGGGAGACAAGGCCCAAACCAGCATACCTCCTGCCATTAATTTCCCCCGCAAAACACACAGTTCCACACCATAGAATGCACCTTAATTAGAAAATTACTGAAAAACTTTGCTTTTATTTAAAATGCCCATCCTGTGCTGCTCGTTACTTTGTAACTTTTTAATGCCGTCATCATCGGGAGCACCAGTATCAGCTGCAGCAGCCACAACAGGCAGAGCCTGCTGATGCTTCCAGACACAGCCTGAGTTAGAGCTGGAGCTCAGCTTCCCTTCTTTCAAGGCACACCACAAGGCTGAGCTCTCTGGAGCCCCCCCAGACCCTCCTGACTGGACTTCATCTCTCTCTGCATTGTGTCCTCATGGCCCTCGGCTTGGACCTTTACTGTGGCACCCACACCACTGGGTCTCGATTGCTGGCTTGCCTGCCTGGTCTTCCCTTCTGAGAGAATAAATCCTGTCTCTGCCATCTTGGGATCTGGCACTGGCTTAGACATAAAACAGATATTGAAAAAAAATACTAACTAACTAACAAATGGACAAGGAGCATAAAGACGGTAAAGATGAAAATAAGGAAATGGGAGCATAAAGAAATCCAGAGAGACTATTATGTCATAGTCTTCCATATCAAATGGAAGGAATGTCTTATAAATGCTGGAAATCCCTGGTTATCATGTGAAAATGTACAGGAAGGACTTTTGAAGCCATGCTCTTTGCCCAAGGGGGTGCACTGCCCAAGGCACCAATGGGCTTTGCTCTGGATATTTGCAGTTCTGGCCCTTCAGCAGCCCACCCCCCTCCCACTCCCCCCCTCCCACTCCCCCCTTCCTTCCTCCCCCCCCCCCCATAAGTCATCCTGGTTATCATTCCATCTGAAAGAACTGGAGCTACTTTTCACTCAGGAGAATATAATAAAGATCAGTTCTTCACTGCTAAATTAGGATGGACAACCCTTCTCTTGGGAAGAAAAGCAATAACTGATCACGATAATGAGATTGTGCAACAAGCTTTGAAAATGCTTATACCACATTTATACAGAACAGTATTTGCTTACACTTCAGATATAGCCGCCGATTTACGGTTTGGAGCCACAGAGTAGGTAATGAATATGAGCTATAACAACTTATTGAAACCACTTTATTACTTTTTAAAAAAATAAAATGCTATTTGCCTGTTCACTTCATATTAAACTATAGTATCCAAAATATTCCACTTTGGATTTTCAAAATCAATTCTGGCAGGATTTAGCCCATAACACAATAATTCATTTTCCAAAGTAAATACCACCAGTGATGCAGTGTGCTCTCAAAAATTGTGTTCCAAGCATGATATTAGATTTTTAGTTCATATCATTGAAACTGGCTTTACTGGGTCTCATAAAATGCATTTCCAAAAGTGATTAAATGTTTTATAAGATCAAACTCAGTATTTAATTTAAAATTTAAACAGAACAAAAATTTTAAGAGTTTATATAAAGAAAATATTGGAAGTTAGAGAAAATTAAAGGATTTCATGGTAGTATATCATTTTCTCTCTATTGAGAAAGTTGTATGTTTCTCCTTAACTTCCTACGTTGTAACCAAAGGGATAAAAATGACCTACATTTCAGGGATTTTATAAGAGTTATAATTTATGAAATGTTACAGAGTTAGTAGCCTAGTTATTGTTATCTGTACATTTAGGGAAATCCATTGGTAAGATTAAAGTAAGAATTCAAAATAGATATAATTAATTTAGTTGGATGTTGGGATGTTGAGTAAGAACAGTGTGTAATGATACAAAGCTAGATTTTATTTTATACTATATTATTTTATTTTATTTTAGAGAGTGAGAGCACAGCAGGGGAGAGGGGCAGAGAAACAGACAGAGAGAATCGTAGGCAGGCTCCACACTCAGTGTGGAGCCAGGTGCAGGGAGGGCCCCATCCCACAACCCTGGGATCATGACCGGAATTGAAATCAAGAGTTGGATGCTCAACCAACTGAGCCCCACAAAGCTAGTTATTTAATGGCAGATTATAAAAGACATCAGTTAAAATACAAGAGAATAGCATAACAAAATGAAACAGAAAATGAGATCGATAGCATGCTCGTTTAACTCACTGACAGGACGCTCAGCAAGGCAGAGATCCAAGCTGTCTTTGTTGATCATTTGGAGCATGCATTCAGAATGACACCTTCTGCCTCCTTCGCATCCCTGGCAAGATCCCACTACAGACACCCCCTTTCCCAACCTCACCTCTCACCCCCATTTCCAAAGTGGTGTACACAGCTAACCACGCTCTGTGGACTCACTCCAGCATTCTCAATTGTCTAACCACATCTGCTTTGCTCTTAGTTTCCACATGAGGAACTGTGGGCTTCAGCACTTCAGGAAAAACTGGTCATAGTGGCATCTTTCAAGAAAAACAAGACACAATTTGGTGACAAAGGTGCTCACTTATGAAAGGACTTCTCAAAATTTTAGCTTAGACGTGCTTTGCCTTCAGAAAACTTAAATGTAGAAAATCCAAAATAATTTACCTGTTCTTTCAAAACTAACTTATTAGGCAAGTGATATTTGATCTGAATATACAAGATGAAGAAATTCTATCCTAGGAGTCAACAGACAAGACAAGTGGTCTTAAAACTTTTTTTCATTGTGAAGCACTAAAGTCTCCCACCATTTATTTGTTATCTATCTATCTATCTATCTATCTATCTCTACCATCTATCATATATCTATCACATACCACTGTGGTGGAATATTTTGATCTTATACAATGTATTCTATACCAAAATAGAGAACTAAGAAGACAAAAAATACACACAAATGGAACTTCCAATATTTTCTTCCTTAATATATAATCTTGCATACCTCTTGGACTATGAGCACCCCACTTTGGAAATCACTGTCCCCAAAGGACACAAAGGTGTGTGAACAGATCACATAAGGCGCCAGAGACTGCAGCAACCCATCCACTGGGGAAAGTAGTAAGACTTTGCAGAAGGAGTAGATTGGAGTAGATATAAAGTAGGTCTTTGAAGAATGGATAGGGTACAAAACAGATAATGCAGGAGGTGATAATATGAGTCTGCCCCTCATGACAAATGACTTGTTTTTGACATCAGTGTTTTACATATTCATTTGTTTATCTAACAACATTAAACCCTTTATCCATCAAAATCCAGTGTGGAAGTCCAATGTATCATATAAATACAAGTAGAATTTCTCTGGCTGATTGGGAGGTAGGGTTCAGAGAAACTACCTCCTCAATGCTGAGAGATGTCTGTGTGACTTAGAACTAGGGAGCGTGATATGAAAAGCCAGTTTTAGACAAAAGATTTTCTTCAATAATGAGTTTCTCTACTATACTCTTTAAAATTTTGAAAAATAGAATTGTGATTTAAATTTTGGGAAAATTAAACAATCAGTTTGTATGCTTTGAATATGTGTGTGTGTGTGTGTGTGTGTGTGTGTGTGTTTGTGTGTGTGTGTTTTGTGGTTAGTTACTTATCACACATGAGCGGACAGTCTAAATGCCAAGCTTCAGTTGTCTGTCATCATCCACTAGAAGCTGAGATTTCTAAACAGAAGAAATATACTGGCAGTAGAGATTCATAACTTAGAAGTATATCTGATTTGGTAAAGTATTTTTCTTCTCTGCTCAAAAGGACAGGAGGAAACAGAGTAATAACTATATTTCACAAGAATCTATTCATTTAAAAAACATTTACTGAACTCACTCTAAATGTCAATGGACTCAATGCTCCAATCAAAAGACATAGAGTAACAGAATGGATAAGAAACCAAGACTCATCTATATGCTGTTTACAAGAGACCCACTTTAGACCTAAAGACACCTACAGATTGAAAACAAGAGGATGGAGAACCATCTATCATGCTAATGGTCAACAAAAGAAAGCTGGAGTAGCCATACTTACATCAGACAATGTAGACTTTAAAATAAAGATTGTATCAAGAGATGCAGAAGGGCATTATGTCATAATCAAGGGGTCTATAGACCAAGACCTAACAATTGTAAACATTTATGCACCAAATGTGAAAGTACCGAAATATATAAATCAATTAATCACAAACATCAAGAAACTCATCGATAGTAATACCATAATAGTAGGAGACTTCAACACCCCACTCACAGCAATGGACAGATCATCTCATCAAAAAATCAACAAGGAAACAATGGCTTTGAATGACACATTGGACCAGATGGACTAAACAGACATATTCAGAACATTTCATCCTAAAGCAGCAGAATATACATTCTTCTCCAGTGCACATGGAACGTTCTCCAGAATAGACCATATACTGGGATACAAATCAGCCCTAAGTAACTACAAAAAGGTCGAGATCAGGGGCGCCTGGGTGGCTCAGTCGGTTGAGCATCCAGCTTCGGCTCAGGTCATGATCTCATGGTCTGTGGGTTTGAGCCCCGCGTTGGGCTCTGTGCTGACAGCTCAGAGTCTGGAGCCTGCTTCCGATCTTGTGTCTCCCTCTCTCTCTGCCCCTCCCCCACTCTCACTTTGTCTCACTCTGTCTCTCAAAAATAAATAAATGTGAAAAAAAAAGAACTTAGAAAAAGATCGAGATCATACCATGAATATTTTCAGATCACAATGCTATGAAACTCAAAATCAACCACAAGAAAAAATTTGGAAAGGTAACAAATACTTGGAGACTGAAGAACATCCTACTAAAGCATGAATGGGCTAACCAAGTAGTTAAAGAAGAAATTAAATAGTGTATGAAAGTCAATGAAAATGATAGCACCACAACCCAAAACCTCTGGGACACAGCAAAGGCGGTCATAAGAGGAAAGTATATAGCAATCCAGGCCTTCCTAAAGAAGGAAGATCTCAGATACACAACCTAACCTTACGCCTTAAGGAGCTGGAAAAAGAACAGCAAATAAAACCCCAAACCAGCCGAGATAGGAAATAATCAAGATTAGAGCAGAAATTAATGCTATCGAAACCAAAAAACCACTAGAACAGATCAATGAAACCAGAGGCTGGTTCTTTGAAAGAATTAACAAAATTGATAAACCACTAGCCAGTTTGATCAAGAAGAAAAAGGAAAGGACCCAAATAAGTAAAATCAAGAATGAAAGAGGAGAGATCACAACCAACACAACAGAAATAAAAACAATAATAAGAGAATATTATGAGCAATTATATGCCAACAAAATGGGCAATCTGGAAGAAATGGGCAAATTCCTAGAAACATATACACTACCAAAACTGAAACAGAAAGAAATAGAAAATTTGAACAGACCCATAACCAGGAAGGAAATCGAATTAGTAATCAAAAATCTGCCAAAAAACAAGAGTCCAGGGCCAGATGGCTTTCCAGGGGAATTCTACCAAACATTTAAGGAAGAGTTAACACCTATTCTCTTGAAACTGTTCCAAAAAATAGAAATGGAAGGAAAACTTCCAAACTCTTTCTATGAAGCCAGCATTACCTTGATTCCAAAACCAGAAAAAGACCCACTAAAAAGAAGTATAGACCAATTTCCCTGGTGAACATGGATGCAAAAGTCCTCAACAAGATATTAGCCAACCGGATCCAACAATACATTAAAAAAGTTATTCACCACGACCAAGTGGGATTTATACTTGGGATGTAGGGTGGTTCAATATCCGCAAAACAATTAACATGATTCATCACATCCATAAAAGAAAGGACAAGGAACATAGGATCCTCTCAATAGATGCAGAGAAAGCATTTGACAAAATATAGCATCGTTTCTTGATAAAAACCCTCAAGAAAGTAGGGATAGGAAGATCATACCTCGGGATGATAAAAGCCACATACGAGCGACCCAATGCTAACATCATCTTCAATGGGGAAAAACTGAGAGCTTTCTCCCTAAGGTCAGGAACGAGACAGGGATGTTCACTCTTGCCCTTGTTATTCAACATAGTATTGGAAGTCTTAGCCTCTGTAATCAGACAACAAAAAGAAATAAAAGGCATCCAAATCAGCCAGAAGGAGGTCAAACTTACACTCTTCTCAGATGACATGATACTCGATATGGAAAACCCAAAAGATTCCACCAAAAAACTTCTAGAACTGATTCATGAATTCAGCAAAGTTGCAGGATATAAAATCAATGCACAGAAATCGGTTGCATTTCTGTACACCAACAATGAAGCAACAGAAAGAGAAATCAAGGAATCAATCCCATTTACAGTTGCACCAAAAAACATAGAATACCTAGGAATAAATCTAACCAAAGAGGTGAAAAATCTATACACTGAAAACTATAGAAAGCTTATGAAAGAAACTGAAGAAGACACAAAGAAACAGAAAAAGATTCCATGCTCCTGGATAGGAAGAACAAATATTGTTAAAATGTTGATACTACCCAAAGCAATCTACATACTCAATGCAATCCCTATGAAAGTAACACCGGCATTCTTCACAGAGCTAGAACAAATAATCCTAAAATTTGTATGGAACCAGAAAAGACCCCGAATAGCCAAAGCAATCTTGAAAAGGAAAACCAAAGCAGGAGGCATCACAATCCCAGACTTCAAGCTATACTACAAAGCTGTAATCATCAAGACAGTATGGTACTGGCAGAAGAAAAGACACTCAGATCAATGGAATAGCATAGAGAAGCCAGAAATGGACCCACAAATGTATGGGCAACTAATCTTTGACAAAGCAGGAAAGAATATCCAATGGAATAAAGACAGTCTCTACATCAAGTGGTGGTGGGAAAACTAGACAGTGACATGCAGAAGAATGAACCTGGACCACTTTCTTACACCATACACAAAAATAAACTCAAAACGGATGAAAGACGTAAATGCAAGAGAGGAAGCCATCAAAATCCTCGAGGAGAAAGCAGGCAAAAACCTCTTTGATCTTGCCTGCAGCAATTTCTTACTCAACACGTCTCCAGAGGCAAGGGAAAAAAAAGCAAAAATGAACTACTGGGACCTCATCAAAATAAAAAGCTTCTGCACAGTGAAGGAAACAATCAGCAAAACTAAAAGGCAATCGACAGAATGGGAGAAGATATTTGCAAATGACATATCAGATAAAGGGTTAGTATCCAAAATCTACAAAGAACTTATCAAACTCAACACCCAAAAAACAAATAATCCAGTGAAGAAATGGGCAAAGGACATGAATAGACACTTCTCCAAAGAAGACATCCAGATGGCCAACCGACACATGAAACAATGTTCAACATCACTCATCATCAGGGAAATACAAATCAAAACCACAATGAGATACCACCTTACACCTGTCAGAATGGCTAACATTAACAACTCAGGCAACAACAGATGTTGGCAAGGATGAGGAGAAAGAGAATCTCTTTTGCATTGTTGGTGGGAATGCAAGCTGGTGCAGCCACTCTGGAAAACAGTATGGAGGTTTCTCAAAAAACTAAAAATAGAACTACCCTACGGCCCAGCAATTGCACTACTAGGCATTTACCCAAGGGATACGGGTGTGCTGTTTCAAAGGGACACATGCACCCCCATGTTTATAGCAGCACTATCAACAATAGCCAAAGTATGGAAAGAGCCCAAATGTCCATCGATGGATGAATGGATAAAGAAAATATGGTATATATATATATATATATATATATATATATATACACACACACACACACACACACACACAATGGAGTATTACTCAGCAGTCAAAAAGAATGAAATCTTGCCATTTGCAACTACGTGATGGAACTGGAGGGTATTATGATAAGTGAAATTAGTCAGAGAAAGACAAAAATCACATGACTTCACTCATATGAGGGCTTCAAGAGACAAAACAGATGAACATAAGGGAAGGGAAACAAAAATAATATAAAAACAGGGAGGGGGACAAAACAAAAGAGACTCATAAATATGGAGAACAAACTGAGGGTTGCTGGAGGGGTTGTGGGGGGGGATGGGCTAAATGGGTAAGGGGCACTAAGGAATCTACTCCTAAAATCATTGCTTCACTATATACTAACTAATTTGGATGTAAATTTTAAAAAATAAAAAAATAAAGTTAAATAAATAAAAAAAAAACATTTACTGAATGCCTGCTCTGTGCCTGACCCTGTGTTGGGTACTATGAAAAAATCTGAAACTTCACTGGGCTCCAGTGGAAGGAAGTAGGCAAATACGTTAGAGGGGCAGATAAAACACAAACATATCAAACTTAGCAATATGTAATTGCTAAAATAGTATCACAAATTTCTAAAAAATTGTATTTCATAGTGGTAGTGTAGTAGCAGCTTTGACAGGACAGAATTGGATTGTTCAGGATCCCATTTGAGACCAGAGCTGCTTAGGATGGAGCTTTGTACTGGGTAAAAACATCAACACAACATGGTGGGGGGGATGCATTCTCTTCCACCAAGGTAGGGGGTGGTATGGAATCAGAAGCAGGTAATCCTAGTATTACACTGAAAGACAACAAAACATTTGCCAGGCACACGAGGGGCTAAGGTCATTCCAAGCAGAAGAGAAAGTGTGAGCAAAGGCATGGAATCATGAGATGGCAGTCCAGTCTCTGGCCAAACATTTACAGAACCTTGGTGCCAATTACAGAATGCTGCTTCCTGTGGAAAGACACAGTTTTAAAAAGATTTCCCTTGGGACTGACAAAATAAAGACAAGGTACTTGTTTTGGGTGGAAGACTTAGAAAAAGTTGCTCCTTCCTTTGAGCTAATTCAGCCCTGGGGCCAGGGCCCACAGCTTGGAAACAAAGAAGTGCGTTTTTAATTCCCATTCACTCTGCAGGTCACAAATTGCAGAACTCTATCTGGAGGCCTGCATCATTCTTCATGTTTTTCAGTCCATCCCTCACTGGGAGTCTCCAATTGCCTTACTATTTCCTTTATTCCACCCATGTCTCTCGGCAATCCACCTGCTACAGAGTGCCAGATGATCTTCTGAGTACAAATTTGACCATACTCTCTTTCCCTGCTTCTTCTTTGACTATTGTAGTGGTTTTTAGACCTATGGTTAGACCCAACACTACCTTTTATAACAAATGTTGTGGCCAGGTGTTTGTAAACAATGCAGCAAATGTTTCCTTCCCTTCCTGTACTAGCCCCTCCCAAAAGATGGAATTTATTTTCCCATCCTTTGAATCTGGAAATTTCTGTGACTTGTTTTGTCAATGGAATGCAGGAAGAGTGACAATGTGACAGTTTTGAGTCTAGGCTGGCTCGACTGAAATCTCTTGCCTCTGCCATATGACCATGTCTGGGCTAGCCTATGGGAGGATGAGACACACATGGGCCAAAGTGAGATAGTCCAGTTGTCTCAACCGAGACTCTAGACATGGGAGAAAGTCCAGTCAATATTGGCAAAGCCTACCGCCTGACCTCTGCACGTGTCTGCAGAATCATGAGGAAGTTCAGTCTAAATTATAAACTCACAGAGCTGGTGAGTTGGGTGGTGGTCGGGTGATGTTATGAAATTTTGGGGGTGGTTTATTATGCAGCAATAGCTAACTGATACAATTATCTTGAAATGAAATGCACATATGGTAAAACTTACATGCACATGTAATTTCAAAAATTTAATTAAATGTCCTAATTATCACCAAAAAGAACCAAAGGGCAATAATTTATAATAAAACAATACAAACTTGAATACGTAAGTCTTCCTAGGGAAGACTACCAAAAGGGAATAATGAAGAGTAGCAAGAGGGTTGAACCAATACCTAGAACACTGAATGTATCAGCAATAATCCCAGATTGATACACACTATGTATTAGTGTTCCAAATGAGCAAATCAGCAGTTGGTGACATAGTTTTTCAAAGGAATTCTCTTGGTCAAGTTCCGAGCAAAATTTTAAAAAGCTTTCCCTTGGTTTACAGGGTAATTCTTTTCCGGAAAATCTGGTGTCTCTTAAAATAACAATAATTTCTTTGTTTATGTCTCAAATAGAGTAAGGGTCTATGATCACCTAATTATAAACATGACTTCAAGAATGTCCAGTAGGATTTGAGGAAACCACGTGCAACTGGGGGCAGCTCTTCGTTGGGTAGAACTGACTTGCACATTCAATGATGTCTAACAGTATTGGCTTCGATCCACTAAATGCCAGAGACCCTCAATTTTTGTAACAAGAAACTGTCCTCACAAACTTTCAGAAATTCTTCCTAGGACAGCTTGCAGCCTCTGATGGAATCACTGCTCTGTTGAATAAAGTGTTAGATCCCGTTGTTGTTGGACATACTGTGTTACATCACAGCACCCTGCATTAGTCTGTTGAGAGGCAACAAAAATGAAGCTCTTTGCACTCATTGGCCATCTTCGAATTCCTAGAAGCTAAGAAGTGGATGTGATATAGAAATGCAACACATTACAGTGAACACAGAAAAGCAAATGTTCCGTCTTCCTAGGAGAAGTGTTAGGGAGTTATACAATATTAATGACTGTGTAAATATATAAAATATGAAGTCAGCTCAGGGCAGTAACGTCAGGTGGGAGGAGAAGTCAAATGGCAAAAAAGGAAAAACCAATTTCTTTCTGAAATGAAATTGAAATTTAATTGAAATTTAACTTATTTTAAACAAGCTAATTAATTTAATTTAAGTTAAATTGAAATTACAATTAACTTATCTATTGTAACTCAACCATGCGGGTTGACTAACGGATAGATGTCTCATGATTTGATTTAGCTTTAAATAAATAGAAAAATTAACATAGTTCATCATGAAAATAATTTTGAAATAATAATTTTGAGAAAACTGACATCTGAAGTAACATTTGTTGTTTGTGAGAATAAAAAGTTTATTTAAAGGTTGAGGGCAGAGTTGGGTGCTAAGAATGGCTTATTGAAATCAAGGCTCTAGAGTAATCTGCATAACAATTACACTAATCATTTTCCTACCAGAAAAAATTGATGATGTGTAGACTTTCCTGACCACATGGTGAGTCAGGGGAACAAGGAACCAAATTCATGATTCCCAGTCCCAGACTAACATGTCATTATTCAAGAAGACCTACATCTACCACTCATGGGAGGTTAGCCCAAAGCTCACAATCTAGGTCGGTGGGTGAAGTGTTTCAATTTACAGGATGAAATGATGGGCACGGACCTGGTAAATTGTACTTGCAATTATTTCCTTAATTATAACTGCAGGGTAATTTCTGCAGATAGGGTGCATAATATAGGAAGATTTTTTTTCCCTTCACATTAAGGAGTAGGGCGATTGAAGGTCTCTCATCTTTGCTGTAAGGTGTTGCTGAGATATCTAATATCCCTTAAATACAGCACTTAATGATTTTACGTAGTTTACAACTTCTTCACATGACAACCCCAAAAAATGATGAATTCTGAAAAGAACATCAATTAAACTGGTTTTGCAGTGTCCTGTGGACAAAAGCAAGCTTTCTTACCGCACCTTTCTCTTTTTAATCTGTGGTTTTGGTCTTCTATATAACACCACGAAATAGGTTTTCCTGCTGGTTTGTGTCCTGTAAAAATGTGTTTTTTGCGCTTTTGTTTTTCTCCCCATTTACTTGATCAGTGTGAAAAACTATCTTCCTCTGGCCTCAGATCACACGCTATGACCATCAAGTTTAGGTAAAGCAGATCTTGGAAACACATTTTATCGATTTCTTAAGGATATAGTGATGCAAGCGTCTGAAAAAGGAACAAACAAACAAACAAACCCCAAACCAAAAAAACCCTACAAAACAGGAATAAAAACCCAAACCGGAACGCAATGTCGCAGCTAAAGACAACAAAGAACAATAAAGCGAAAGAACAGAGCTGGGCACAGTGGGAAGAAATGAAATGAAAGACAGTCCAGTAAAAACAAAGACCGTATAACTGAGGAAAAGAGGGGGCAGGACGGATGTCCTCAGGGAAAAAAGGCAGGAAGGGACAAGAACAGTGAGAAAGATGCTCAGAGGAAGCAAAGAAAGGGACTTGGCAGGAGGAAGGATTTTGTCTCCCCTGTTCTCTTCTGCCTTTATTATTATTATTATTACTATTATTATTATTAATTACTACTACTATTATTGTTTTCTTCTTAGCATCTCATTTGTGCTTCCAGTGGTGAAGTACAGGAGAGAGAAGACAGGACTTCTGACTCTAGTACTGTGCACACTTTAAATGCTCCTTCTCCAATCACCCGGGCACCTAAAAATAGTCGATCAGAAGACGTCCTGAATCTTATGTCTATACACACAAGTATTTATTCCTCCCTTGAAAAGACACATACCAGTCATTGCTTTAGTTCAGAAAACACTTTTGGCAATGCTGATTTTATATCCCTAAGTGCCCCCTAGTGACAAGGTCCAACTTCAAAATCTCTTTTGCAAGTAATTTTGTTCTAAATGTTTCCTTTTCCCAGTACAAATGTGGCCATCTCGGGGACAAAGCATCCAACTTATTATCAATTTATTTTAATTAGGCAAGAGGAAAGTTTCTTGGGTAGGTATAAGATATTATAACAGTGAGTTACTATTTTTCTCAATAAATTAATTTATTATTGAAGAAATCTATAGTCTCCTATTATAAGAGCAAGTTTCCTTCAGTTGTACCATTACAAAATAAACTATTTGGGAATGTGATCAGTCATATCCCCCTCTTCCTCTGTGAAGTTGTATTAAGACTCAAATCCTGACATGGTTTCTTTCCATTCATCTCGTGAAACAATAAAATAGCATAGACACAGACATGACACTCTACAATTCTTTCCGAGTTATAATTTCTTCTGATCACTTCTGATATTTCTAGGAACTTAGTATGGTAGGTAAAAGGCAAAATGTTGCAATCATAAAATTTAGGCTTGAATATTGACTTAGTAACTTTTTATAGGATATGAGGTATGTTACATAATTTCTTGAAGTGTGAATGTTATATCTGTAAAATGGGAGTGATAATAAAAGACTGTTGTGGGGGATTAAATACGATATTACATGTTAGGCTGTTCTTGCATATATTTAGGGATTAATAAATGATAATCACTGGGATGATGTGCAGTTCAATGTTTGATGTAAGCCAATTCTGTGTATTTTCTTCTCTTTTTGAAAATACTTGATAGAATTGGGGACACCTGGGTGGCTCAGTCGGTTAAGCATCCCACTCTTGGTTTCGGCTCAGGTCATGATCTCACGGTTCATGAATTTGAGTCCCATGTCGGGCTCCATGCTGACAGCAAGAAGCCTGCCTGGGATTCTCTCTCTCTGCCCCTCCTCTGCTTTCTCTGTCTCTCAAAATAAATAAACACTTAAAAATTTTTTAAAAATATTTGGTAGGATCAATCTCAATACTCTGAAGCAGAGTCATCAAGACCTTTAAACAGACTATGGACAATATTTACTTCCAATCTAAGCTATTTTTAGATTCTCTTTGGAACCTAAGTGTTCAAGAACTTAACTAGAACATCCATCAAATCCAGTTGTGTTGTACCATATTTAACAAATTGAATAAAACATGCAAATGGGAGATATTAAAACTTTTCTTATATCCATTTATCATTTACAGATTCTTAAACATACTCTCATTTTATTGAGGAAACTAAGGCACAAAGAGGTACGTCAATTGGAGAAAAATGGGGGAAGGGACAGCTCTGGAGGGGAAGTATTGGAATCTTCTGGGGGGAGTGATTTTCCCAGATACACACTCCCATGCTCCTTTAGAGGCATAAGATGCTTAAGAATATGCAGCCCCAGAGCCACTATTATTGATGGACATGTGTTGAATTCCTCAGCCACTTCTGGAATGGAAATAAGGTTAGTAACCGATCTTGATTAAGAACTCCAGTCAATTATGCTTACATTTATTTATATTTCTATAGCTACATAAGAGAAATTGCTTGTAATTCTTGCTTTAGAATTTTTAGCTTCAAATTCTCCTGGTTTTCCTCACTTGTACTCCCTATACTCCCCTAGTCCTACTTCTGTCACCTATTTACAGACCTAGTTAAAAGGAAAACTGATTAGCATGAAGTTAAAAGGATCAGTGTGCAATTGGAATTTTCTCTCTGATGTAATCAGAATAATAGAAAGACTTTAGCCAGTGCCCTCGAGAGAATGAGGTTAGCTGCTCTAGGCTTTATTAATTTTTCTTATTTTTTTTGGCCAGGATCAAATATTCATTGATGAATCTATTTTCAGAGATCTCTAAACCTTACACCTCAGGCATGGGGAGGGTATGTTATATTCGCAGAACTCAATTTCAATGAATTTGGGGCAAGTAAGTACTTTCTGTGTTCTGAAAACCTCTAGCAATACACGGATCGTGAACTGAGTTTAAAGTAGTATCCCCTGCCATATAAATTTTTATTGTAATTCTCTTTGGCCTGTTTTATCATTTAATTTTCATTCACTTGATTTCAGTTATGGTTGAAATCCAAAGATCTGTAGTTCTCTGTCCTCCTAGTGTCCCAGTGTGTCACATAAACAGTGGTAACAATTGTTTCTAAAAACTATTTCCCATCTCCAGGTGCAGGTCTGTTCTTTTGTACTAAAATTTGTTAACCCCCTCTCCCCCTTTTCAGATTCAAGTAATTTATGTGATTTACTTCTGAGTCTTCTTGGGATTGCTGCAATTTTAGAAGTTAGTTCTGCTCAACATACAAAGGTTCACGGAACAGCTTAATCTCACTGATCTGGACTGAGTCAGACCAGCAAAGCCAAGTTGTCTGAGCAACTTCAGGGCTGGTGACCAGACACTGGTGAATAAGCAGGACTCCTGAGTAGGCAGACTTGTCATGACAATATCAAGCATGGCCTGAAAGTAGGTGAGAGGGCACAGAATGTTTTCAATACTCCAGTCTATACGAGTGCGCGCGCGCGCGCGCGTGTGTGTGTGTGTGTGTGTATTCCCATTTATTCCATGGAGTTCACCTCAACCTCTTAAATCTTAAAATGTCAAGTCCAATATAAACATTCCATACCTTGGTATCAAAGTCACAGTGAGAAGCGGATTTTAGTTTCTTGCATCCTAATGGGAGTCCTTGACAATATGTTACCTCTGGACTTAGGTATTTCCTTCAATTATGTCATGAAATGGCTGTCTCTTGCTAAAGAGTACTTTGGGCATCAGAGAATATGTGAAGGAAATACATCTTTTAATGTGGGTGCCCTCTCACAAGGAAGGCACAGGCTTCTTGATTTTAAGCATGACCTTGCCTTGGAGAGATGATGGAACCTTGGCAGATTCACATTACCTTCTTGAGATACTACTCCTCAGTAGCTGGCTATTTCTTTGATTTAATCATGTACTTGATTTGCCCCAAAGATGATGCTGGTTTAAAAAAGAAAAGTATATAATTTTTTATTTAGTAAATACATAATACTTGTCATGTAGTTGGCATTCCATAAATTATACTTAGATGAAAAAATGAATGAATGAATGATTCTTTGTGCACTACCAATTGTGTGTATATATTTTCGTGTTTAATCCATTTGCTCAAAGCACAGTATTATAGAGGCCACAGCTTAGGTTCTATTTCCATGTAGGCCCTTTTGTTTTGCTTTGTTCTATGATGATCAGCTCTGCTTCTATGTGGTTTTGTGCCCATATCCTATTAAACGTAAAAGCAGTCCTATAAAAGTGCGTGGACTTTTGAAAAAACCCATCATTCCTGCAAAATCTAAATCAGGATAACACATCTATACATCTATTTATTTTGGGAGTTACTAATCCCATAAAGCTAGGAGAGTCAGAAGCAGAAATAATCAAAATTCAACTGTGGGTAGAGGCATCTAGGTTTTTGAGATGTACTTTTGGCTACTTACAACTAAAACCATGTTTAAAGTAGAACTGAAAAAAGTGGAAGATGAATGAGGTCAAAGTTCACATTTGTAATATTGAAGATGAACTTCTCAACCTGCACCACATCTGTGAAAAGGAATATAGGGACCAGCAGAACTCATGAAGGGCACCCACTAAGAAGTGTTGGTTATAAGACCAGATACTAAGTTATATACGCCATTGAGAATGTAAACAAATGGAAGTAAAACGCTTTGATATTCACTGTGAGAATAATACAATGTATTAATGGTTTTGAATTCCACTTGTATTATTTATTATTCTTTTAGTCCCTCTTTGTAGTTTAGAAAAAAGTAGAGGGCAAACAGTCTCAAAGAGAATTAGGTTAGGACTAGGACCAAAATAGAACCAAAGCTTTTGCTAGTTTTTACTCAGATGTTTCCTTACAGGATGGGAAACCTATATAAGATAAACTTGAAGTGATTGGAAAGGAGATTTTAGAAGAGATAAAGAAAAAACGCTGCCTAGTTCATTCATTCATTCAACGAAAATTTTGAGGCCTACTATGTGCTAGAAATATGCTAGTTGCTGGAGGTTCAGGAATAAAAATAGTCTGATCGGGAAGAGATGTCAAACATAATTACTCAAATAAGTATATAGTTACAATTGTGGTAACTGATATAATGAGTAAAGGGTGTTAAGTTAGCAAAGAGCAGGGAGAGCAAATCTAGTCTGGAGGAGTTGGGAAGATTAGAGAATTTTCTGGAGGAAGTGATATTTAATCTGAACCCCAAGACAAAGCATGGAGTTGGGGGGGAGATAGGTGGAATGAGGTGGGGAGAGAATCTCAGGGAATCCAGCAGGAGCCTCTGTGTTCAAGCTGCTGAGAGAAGCTCAGTACAACAGAAAGGTGAATGAGTCAGGTGATGGCAACAGGTAGTAGGGAGAGAGAAAGGTCAAGGGGGAAAAGGCACATGCAATCATGGAAAGAAATATTCAATTTTCCCCTGAAACTTTTCAATCTATGGAGTCACACATTCAGATCTGCATTTGATAAAACTCATTCTGGCTCTGACAAGGGCAGTGGAATAGAGAGGAACCAAAGTGGATATGGGGAGAGTAGTTAGGGAGCTGTTTCTATGGCCAGTGAGAGATGATGGTGGGTGGAGAAGTACAGAAAGAGAGAGCATGACAGACATTTTGGAGCTAAAATGGTGAAGACTTGATAACTAAATATGTGAGCTACAGAAGAGGGAAAGTATAAGTCCCATGTTTCCAACAGGAGCAATTAGGTGACATTTACTGAGATGGAGAATGTTGGAGGAGGTGCAGGCTTGAGGGAGGCATAATAATGGCACACCCATAGGCAGTTGGTTACATGGCTCTGAAGTTCTGAACATAGCATGTGGAGAGGAGAGGCTGGTCTATAGGGGTGGATGAAATCATTGGGGAAAGAGTGTAGACCACAAAGTAGAGTGGAGCTAGGGCTACCCTAAGAATCTGTTGTGTACCATTCAGATGGGAGAAGACCGCTCCTTAAAGGGATAGAAAAGGAATAGTCAGAGGGAGGCGGTTCAAGAAGGAAAGAGTAATAAGATGAAGACAGGTCAAGTCAGATGGACCACGAAGTGTCTTTTGAATTTAACGACACAGAGATCATTAGCAAGAGCAAGCCAGTGGAGTGGTTGCGACTGAAGTCAGATTGGTGTGAACAGGAAGCGAATGGGTGGGGTGTTATGTAGATAACTCTTCTGAGATGCTTGGCTCAGGGAAGAAAGTTGTTTTTTTTAAAGGAGAAAATAGAGCATTGTGAATACCGACAGAAATAAGCCATAGAGAGGAAGAGGTTGAATATCTAGGAGAAAAAGTGAGTAACCCATTCAGGGAGGTCCACGGGAGGGTGGAATAAATGGGACCCAGGGCACAGGTGCAACAACTCACCACTAATCCGCTCCCTTCACTGGAACAGAAAGGGAGGGGTGGAAGCTGGGAAGAGAAGCAAACTGCTTTCCGGATTTGGTGTAGGTATTTGAGATGGTTCTCAGCGAATGGCTTCTGTTACGCTCCCTGAAACATGCAGCAATGTCCTCCACTCAGGAGGAGAGGCGTGCCAGATGGAGTTTGGGGGATGAAATTTCAAACCAGAGGTAGTATGAGATGATTATTTCAGAGAACGATCTAGCTAGGGAATGAATTTTTGGAATGATCGAAGGGTCCTTTAACAACATTCAGAAATGTGAGTATCAGATATGAATCCTAAAAACATATTGCCCCCCCACTTCTACTTGTCCCTCTTAAACATGTATTAAAAGCAATCCTTTTAAATGTACTTCTGTGCATACTTTGTAATTCTCCACAACTTAATAAATCTTTCCTCTTTGAAACAGCATGTTGGGAGCAGAAATTTCTTCAAATGGAAAAGAGCTAATTGCAAAAAGTGGAAATTACTTGCAGAAAAGGTGTTCAATAAATTCCTTGCCAGGCCAGGAGGCTTGCCTTCATTCAGCCTCTCGCCAGCCTGTGCCCCTGGATCCATGCCTGCCCCTAGGTCCCTTCCTTGCTCTCTCATTCTCCAGCATCCAGCATAGTGCTGGGCTCACAGTAAGTATTCCATAATATTGGTATTTCTAATTGTATCTCTTATGCTACCATGATCTTTAATGGCCCTTCAGTCTTGAGGCATAGGGTTGTGACAGGCTTTCTGCTTGTTTGTTTTTTTCTTTGTCAAAAACACTGAAACACCAACTGGGAAATCAAGGGAATCACTTGCAAGCACTTTCTCCCTCTGTTCCTCTCTCACACACAGACAGAAACATATCTCTGTAGTTTAGGAAAGTTTTTGCTTTAAACATCAAGAGAAGAAAGGAGAACGTGTTCGGTTCTACTTAATATTTTGTCACAATTTATGTGTATGTGTAATGCTGACTCAGTTGTGGACTCTCTTTCAAGACTTTAATGTTGAAAAGGATCTGAGAGACCATTTGATCTCCCCTCCAGCCTGGACTGCACTCCATTTTATGGACGAAAAACTTACAATGGTTAAGAATATGGCTTGAGGATACAATTCTGTGAATTGGTGGCTGCAGTGGTCTATGGATAGGGCACAGAACTGACTCCCAGGAAGGAGAGGAGGGGTTTGCACGTTCACTTTTTTCTTTGCCCACAGACTCTATAGAGCATGGTGTTCTGCCTGCATGATTGCTTAATGTATGCTGGATAATTTGAATTTGTTGTTCAGGATCTCTTAGTAACCAAATGAGCACAGATTTTTACACTAATGGAGGTGGACAGGGCATCATCAGACTAAGATCTAAGTTTTAGTATAATTTCCCTGCCTTCAGTTAGGAATTAAAATATTACAGAGAAATGGGTGAAATAATGCCAGTGAGTATGGTAATAAATTTCTGACATGTGGTATGCAATCTGTGAGGACATTCCTTCACTTGGTCCTGTACTTTGGGGAGTAATGGAGTGGAAAATTAAGTTAAATAAGCTTTTATTATTCTGTGGTTCTGTTGAAAAGGCTACCATCAAATACTTCTAAAAACACACCTTCTGAAATGCAACTTCTGAAGTCCTTTCACAATTGAATTGTGAAAAAGCATTGTCTCATCTCCTTTCTGTTTTCCTTTTCCTTTCTTTTTGCCTTTGGTGGAATCAAATCTATGGTAACTTACTTTGGGTTGCATCAGAAATACACAGTTAGTACCATAAACCTCCCAGGCAAAACCTGAGAGCATGGGTTTAAATTAAACCAGCGAACATAACAAGGTAATACTTTTATTGTTTTCATTTATATCACCCTTTAACCTCAGATTTCTGTGTGGGGTTCTATGTCTTAGAGATTACGGATTATTTCTGTGGCTGCTAGGTTCTTTACTTAAATATAATTATATCATATTCAGTAATCAATTTCATTTATAACATGTCTGGAGATACAGAATTTTCTTCTTTTCATATGAAGTAAATTTATCTACGATCATAAATGATACTTGACAGCTGAAAGCAGGACCTAGTATCCTTGGCTTTAGCCCAGGGATATAAGTCTATAATGTTTCTTCTCATTTCAACTGTCCTCTTTCAGAGTATTATGATTTTAGCAACATATGCAAAAAGGAGCCCCTCTCTCCTTGAGCACTTGACAATGTACGTTACTGAGTGTGTATGAATGTTATACAACTTGAAGTAATTGTAAAGGTCATTCAAGACAGATGTTCTCTTAGGATCAGTTGGTATAATCCTGTGTTCCAGAGACACAGGGAAGGTGGAATGGGAGGAGTGTGAGGTTTGGGGTCCCACAGCCTCAAATCTGTATCCTAACTCCACACCTTCTACCTCTAGGGCTGTGGACAAGAAAAGTGATTCCCCTGAACATCGGGTTTCACATCTACAACACACCCAGTCACCTGAATAGCAGTGTTCTCAACATGGCATGCAAGGAGCACTCATAGGATAGCACATTTAAAAAAAAATATTTATTTTATTTTCAAGTGAGGGAGGGAGAGAGAGAGAGAGAGAGAGAGAGCGAAAGCGAGCAGGGGAGGGGCAGGGAGAGAGAGGGAGAGAATCCCAAGCAGGCTCCACACTGTCAGGGCAGAGCCTGATGTAGTGCTCGATCTCAAGAACCGTGAGATCATGACCTGAGCCAAAATCATGAGTCAGATGCCTAACTGACTGAGCCATCCAGGTGTCCCTAGAATAGCACATTTTTTATACTTGTGTCTTTAAACACTTCTCTCTGTTCATTATAGAATGGTCAACACATCCATTTAAACAAACAAGCAAACAAACAAGCAGACAATTCCCCTTCCCTCCCCAAACCCCAACTCTTAATATATTATCATTTTATAGAGGAATGGAGGTTTGGAGAGGTTAAACAACATGCCCAGGACCTACAAAAGGTCAAGGCTTGAGCCTCATTATATCTGATTCCAGAGTCCAAAGTCTTATAGTGCTCAAGGGAGGGCAATGGAGCCAGAGTCAAGCACAAAGCCTCAGAAGGAAGGCTGATGGTGGGAAAATATGAAGTAGACCAAAATGTTGTCCATCTTTCCCTCATGTATCAGGCAATTAATCCAGAAGCAGATGGTAATTAGGCATCTGATGTGGGAAGGGCAGGGAATCAATCATACAACGTTCATGATACAGTCTCTTGACTCATCCAGGAAGCCGGGAGGCTGAACAACTGAGGGACAATTAAATTCCAAACTGCTCAGCACTTCATGGCTTTACTACAGATAAGTGAGAAACCATTGTGGATGGCAATCATCAGGAAAGCTTCATGGAATCCTACCACCGAAGTGGTAAGGACTTGGGTCTTACCTAGGAGAACACACACGGCAGAGAGTGTTTTATGGTGTAGCATAAACATGCTGAAAACTTCATAGATTTGGAAATGCAAAGCCACAAGAAGTCTGGCATGAGTGGAAGGGAGGGCATGGGATGCAGATAGAACTTGAAAAGCCAAGCTCTGATCATGAAAACTTTGAGGGCCATTCTCAGGCAGAGAAAGAACATGACAAGGGCAGTTCTGTGTGACACCCATAACTGAGGGGCAAGCTGGGGGTTAGCAAAGTGGAGGTGGCCACAGTTGGGAAATCCAACTGGAAGAGGAGAACAGCCATCCAGGGGAGGGGGAGAAAGGTGGACTATAGTGCAGGGGTGGAAACAGACAAGGGAGAGCCTTCATGTAGAAAGACAAAGAAGTAAACTTGGGATGCATTTTAATTGGAATGGCTGAAATCACTGTCTATTATTTCTATTTCTCTTATTTAAATGTTTCCAAACTTTCAGTCTTGGGGAGATAAATAGGTTGTCTGGTGAGTGCCTCAGAAGGTTTTTCTGGGTTGCCAGGCTATGTGCTGGACTTGTGGCCTCTGCTGCCCATTTCCCTCATCAGGAGAGGCAGCCTATAGATCCAAATTCCCACAAGACAGAAGAAAGGGGGCATTCCCCCTCTCTTGGTGCACAGGTCTACATGTATATGGCTGTGTCTTGGCCCAACTTTTCTCCAGGATGCTGGTGGAATGGGGCACATACATTATCCCCACCTCTGATGCCACTGGAGGCATCCAAGCCCTCAAACCAGCAAATAGGTAAATACATTTATATTTGTTAATTGTAATTTATGTAGTTCTTTACACTTTACAGAATATTTGAAATGGAAATGGAAACAACAAAGAAACAAACAAAATCAGAACAGAGGTCTGGATCTCAGAGGTAAAGCAAGTTTCCACAAATCACACAGCTAGGGTGTAATGGGCTTAGAACTCTAGTCCAGGGCATATTTTTCAAGTTCAGAATCCAAAATAAAACAAAAATCTGCAATGATCAATAAAATTTACCCTCAACCATTTTGGACATAGGGCTAAAAATTGTAGCTAGTGGCTATCTATCAAAGAATTGTATATTAAATTAGATCATATGCCCATGGAACTTTCTAGTGGGCAAGATGTTAGGCTCTCCCTGTGGTATATAGGTAAACTCTGTAATACACCCCCATCAAGCTAGAATAGTGGAGTCCTGGCTTATAAATCCAGTTCTTTCACTTGGGGTGGTATTCATAATTTCTCATTCCATGAATTTGTGCAGCATATAACACTTAGCAAGACTGTGCAACAGCTAATTTTCAGAGCATGTTACACATGCTGAATCTACTGTTCATTTCAAAGCTCTTTCACACACAATATTAGCATGCTCATGAATAACTTGTTTATCCTTCTAATATTGACTGAACAATTGTTAAGTATATCTTTAGACTTTGATTGCTCATTTAGCATTAAAAAAGTTAGCAAAAATAATCACACAGACTTCTGGGGAAGATGGTGGAGTAGGAGGACTCTAAAATCACGTCATCCTATGGATACTGCTAGGTAACATTTGCATAGAAGCAAATGACACCATATACCTAAAACATGGTGGGGGAGAGGAGTAAAGAATGGGTTCACACTTAAGCAACTATCAACAGTATAGACTGCTATATGCAGAAGATGTTATACACAAAACTAATGGTAATCACAAGTCAAAAACCAGTATTAGATATGCAAAGAGTAAAGAGAAAAGAATCCAACTATATCACTAAAGTCAGCAAACCATGAAAGACAGAAAGAGAAAAAAGGATCAGAGAAAAACTACAAAATAACCAAAAAACAAGTAACACAATAGCAATAAGTACATATCTAGCAATAATTACTTTGAAGGGTACCTGGGTGGCTCAGTTGGTTAAGCATCTGACTCTTGATTTCAGCTCAGGTAATGATCTCATGGTTTGTGAGATCGGGCCCTGTGTTGGGCTGTGCACTGACAGTACAGAGCCTGCTTGGGATTCTTTCTCTCCCTCTCTCTGCCCCTTCCTGGCTTGTGCACAGGGGTATGCACACTCCCTCTCTCTTTTTCTAAATAAATAAATAAATAAATAAATAAATAAATAAATGGATTACATGCTCCAGTCAAAAGACAAAGGGTGGAAGAGTGGATAAAAAAAAACAAGACCTACCTATATGCTGCCTACAAGAGACTTATTTTAGATCTAAATACACCTGTGTGTAAATGGATGTCAAAAGAAAGCAATACATATATTGGACAAAATAGACTTTAAAACAAAGACTGTAACAAGAGACAAAGAAGGACACTATATAATTATAAAGAGACAATCTAACAAGAAGATATAACAATTATAAATATTTATGCACTGACATGGGAGTACCTAAATACACAAAACAGTTAATAACAAACATAAAGGAACTAATCAATAACAATACATTAATAGTAGGGGACTTTAACACCCTACTTACATTGATGAACAGATCATCCAAACACAAAATCACAAGGAAACAGTAGCTTTGAGTGACACATTGGACCAGATGGACTGAACAGATATTTCAGAACACTCCATCCTAAAACAGCAGTATACACACTCTTTTCAAATGCACATCGAACAATCTCCAGATGAACCTCATATCAGGCCACAAAACAAGCCTCAAAAAATTAAAAAAGATTGAAGTTATACCATGCATCTTTTCTAATTACAATGCTATGAGACTAGAAATCAATCACAAGAAAAACCCTGACAAGACGACAAATACATGGAAGTTAAATAACATGCTACAAAACAATGAATGGGTCAATCAAGAGATCAAAGAAATCCAAAAGTACATGTAAGGAAATGAAAGTGAAAACACAATTGCTCAAAACCACTGAGATACAGCAAAAGTAGTTCTAAGAGGGAAGTTTATAGCAATACAGACTTACCTTGAGAAGCAAGAAAAAATCTCAAATAAACAACTTAACCTTACACCTAAAGGAGCTAGAAAAAGGACAACAAACAAAACCCAAAACCAGCAGTAGGAAAGAAATAATAAAGATTAAAGCAGAAATAAATGATATAGAAACTAAAAAAACAATAGAACAGATCAATGAAAGCAGAAACTGAGTTTTTGAAAAGATTAACAAAATTGATAAACCTCTAGCCAGACCCATTAAAAAAAAGAATGGACTCAAATAAACAAAATTATAAATGAAAGCAGAGAAATAATAACCAACACCACAGAAATACAAATAACTGTAAGAGAATATTGTGAAAAACTATATACTAACAAATTGGACAACCAAGAAGAAATGGTTAAATTCCTAGAAACATATAGTCTACTAAAACTGAAGCAGGAAGAAATAGAAAATTTGAACATACTGATTACCAGCAAGGAGACTGACTAAGGAATCAAAAAAACTCTTGTGAAACAAAGAAGAGTTAATATCTATTCTCAAACTATTCCAAAAACTAGGAGAAGACAAAGAAGGAGGAGGAGGAGGAGGAGAAGGAGAAGAAGAAGAAGAAGAAAAAGAAGAAGAAGAAGAAGAAGAAGAAGAAGAAGAAGAGGAAGAAGAAGAAAAACTCTTAAATTCATTCTATGAAGCCAGTATTACCCTGATATCAAAATCAGAAAAAGACACACACACACACACACACACACACACACAAAAGAAAGAACTACAGGCTCGTATTTCTAACGAACATATGTGCAAAAATCCTCAACAAAATACTAGCAAACCAAATCCAACAATATATTAAAAAAAAATCACTCACCACCATCAAATGGGATTTATTCCTAGGATGCAAGGGTGATTCAATATTCACAAATCACTCAACGTTATACATCATAAGAGAAAGGATAAAAACCATACTATCATTTCAATAGATGCAGAAAAAGTATTTGACAAAGTACAACATCTATTCATGATAAAAGCCCTCAACAAAGTAGGTTGAGAGGGAGCATAGCTCAACATAATAAAGGCCATATATAAAAAACCCAATGCAAACGTCATACTCAATGGGGAAAAATAGAACTTTCCCCTAAGGTCAGGAACAAGACAAAGATGTCTACTCTCACCACTTTTATTCAACATAGTACTGGAAGTCCTAACCACAGTGATCAGACAACAAAAATAAATGAAAGGCATCCAAACTGGTGAGGAAGGAGTAAAACTCTCACTATTTGCAGATGACATGATACTATATATAGAAAACCCTAAAGATTCCACCAAAAAAACTGCTTGAACTGATAAATGAATTCAGTAAAGTCACAGGATACAAAACCGGTACATAAATCTGTTGCATTTCTATACCCTAATAATGAGGCAGCAGAGAGAGAAAACAATCTCATTTACAATTGCACCAAAATAATAAAATTCCTAGGAATAAACCTAACCAAAAAGGTGAAATGCCTGTACTCTGAAAACTATAAAATGCCGATGAAAGAAACTGAAGATGACACAAAGAAATGGAAAGACATTCCATGCTCATGGATTGGAAGAACAAATATTATTAACATATCTAAACTACCCAAAACAATCTACACATTGAATGCATCCTTATCAAAATATCAATAGAATTTTTCACAGAACTAGAATGGACAATCCTAAAATTCATATGGAACCACAAAAGACTCTAAGTAGCCCAAGCAGTTTTGAAAAAGAAAAACAAAGTTGGAGGTATCACAATTCCATACTTCAAGTTATATTACAAAGCTGTAGTGATCAAAACAGTATGGTACTGGCACAAAAATAGACACATAGGTCAACGGAACAGAATAGAAAACTCAGAAACAAACCTACGATTATATGGTCAATTAATCTTCAACAGAGCAGGAAATAATATCCAATGGGAAAAAGATAATCTCTTCAACAAATGTTGTTGGAAAAACTGGACAGCTACATGCAAAGAAAAAGAAACTGGAACACTTTCTTACACCGTACAGAAAAATAAATCTAAAATGGATGAAAGACCTAAATGTGTGAGACCTGAAACCATAAAAATCCTAGAAAAGAGAATAGGCAGTAATGTCTGGGATATCGGCCGTAGCAACATTTTTCTAGATATGTGTCCTGAGGCAATGGAGATAAAAGCAAAAATAAACTATTGGGACTGCATCAAAATAAAAAGCTTCTGCACAGCAAAGGAAACAATTAACAAAACTAAGAGACAACCTACTGAATGGGAGAAGATATTTGCAAGTGACATATTGATAAAGGGTTAGAATGTAAAATGTATAAAGAACATACACGGTGGCACCTGGGTGGCTCAGTTAGTTAGGTGTCCAACTCTGGATTTCAGCTCAGGTCATGATCTCATGGTTTGTGTGATCAGGTCCTGTGTTGGGCTCTACACTGACAGCAAGGAGCCTGCTTGGGATTCTCTCTCTCCCTCTCTGTCTGCCCCTCTCCAGCTTTAATGCTCTCTCTCTCTCTCTTTCTTTCAAAATAAATAAACTTGAAAAGAAAGAACATATACAACTCAACACCACCAAAATCAAATAATCCAATTAAAAAATGGGCAGAAGACATGAACAGACATTTCTCCAAAGACATCCAGATGGCCAAAAGACACATGAAAAGATGCTCCACATCACTCATCACTGGGGAAATGCAAATAAAAACTACAGTGTGCTATCACCTCACACCTGTCAGAATGGCTAAAATCAAAAACACAAAAATCAACAGGTGCTGGTGGGGATGTGGAGAAAAAGGAGCATTTATGCACTGCTGGTGGGAATGCAAACTGGTGCTGATGCAGAAAACAATAAGGAGGTTTCTCAGAAAGTTAAAAATAGAACCACCTTACAATCCAGTAATTGCACTACTGGGTATTTGCCCCCCCCCCCCAAAACACAAAAACACCAACTAAAAGGAATACATGCACTCCTATGTTTATTGCAGCATTACTCACATTAGCCAAAGTAAGGAAGCAGTCCAAGTGTCCATTGATAGATGAATGGATAAAGATGATGTGGTATATGTAGTATATATATATATATATATATATATATATATATATATATATATATAAAGGAATATTATTCATTCATAAAAAAGAATAAAATTTTGCCATTTGCAACAATGTGGATAGAGCTAGAGAGTATTATGCTAAGTCAAATATGTCAGCCAGAGAAAAACAAATATCATATGGCTTCACTAATATGTGGAATTTAAAAAACAAACAAAAATAAGCAAAGGAGAGTGAGAGCGAGAGAGAGAGAGAGGCCAAGAAACAGACTCTTAAGAGTAAGCTGATGGTTACCAGGAGGGCGGAGGGTGGGGGAGTGGGCGAAATACGTGATGGGGATTGAGGACTCCACTTGTGATGAGCACTGGGTAATGCATAGAACTGTTGAATCATTATCTGGTACACTTGCAACTAACATGACATTGTATGTTAACTATATCAGAATTTTAAAAAGTAATAAATAATAGTCACACAAGAAACGTAGCTTTAGCTTCAAGTTGTGGATATATGACATGAAATTTAAATACACTTACAAGAATCGGAGCATATTTCACTGTTCTAACAATCACTAAAGACAGAACTCAAGAAAAGACTGTTTAAAAAGAATTAGCAGAATTTTACTCAAGGCACTGTGCAATTAATATCATTATTCAGAATCTCCCTGGTTGCTCCTCTTTTTTTGTATATATTAGCAGCAAGTGTTGTTTAATACTTAACTCATTATATACATTTTATTATAGTCACTAGCACTGAAGACTAAAGATTGAACTTTAAAGTTTTAATTACCTAGTTGATTTGTTTATTCTTTGAAAATTAATCTGGCACGGTGCCTTTCAAATAATAGCCATGTAGTAGATGTCAGCTAATATGAATTTAACAAATTGGTTGTTGACTCTTGCTTTTATGAGCACACCTTTGGTAATGTCATTCTCTTGGAAAAGTTGATGAAACAAAATTTTAAGCTCACCTGTGTACGTAAAATTTTAAAAAGTATGACTGTGGTTAAGTAGTATCATAAATACAATATGTGAGTGCAGCCAATATTAAATAGTAGGATTCAAGCACTCTGCTACCAGGCCATCATTCACAAGCCGGCAAGAACATGTGCATTTCATTAAAGTCAATGGAGTGTACCCGTTCTTCCTGGCATTATTCATAATCGAAACATTTCAATTGTAGTTAACACACACAAAAAACTGATTTAAAAGTCAAATAAGGAAATTAGTTCTATGTTCCCCTGTTCCAATTCCACAGTGACATCAACTAGCCAACTTTAGCCTTAGGAGGTATGAAAAAAATATCTAATACAATGAATGGGAAACCTAAAGAATCATAGATCTGTTGAAACTAATGTTTTTGCAACCAATTCAACAAAAACCTATTTAGTACTACAAAATAACCCTCAAACTACTCTATTACAAAACCACCAACCTCATCCATAGACTAACCTCTAGATTTCCAAAACGGTGAATCACGATCTAGAGGATTTATGTAAGAAATACAGCCCATTTCTGGGAAAAAAATTGAACTGAACTGTGATTAATTGAAAAATATTTTCCATGCAACACCCAGTGCTCATCTCAACAGGTGTCCTCCTCAATACCTGGGTGTTGTATGGGAACCAATTTGACAATAAATTTCATATTAAAAAATATTTTCTGCAAACACATTATAAAGACCAGGGGAATTTTGTACTATTTTAAATCTCTTAGATTTCTCAATCATAGTCAACATGATTAACAGTACATTGTAGACATTCTCTTCACCTTTATTTCTGTGATCCTCTTCTTTCTTGCTTTTTTAAGTTCTCACCATTTAAATATCTTCCTTTTTTCCATGAAAAAAAAATTCTCCATCGATTCCCACTGTGTGTGTTACCAAGGACTCTGTCCTTCATCCCTTATTGTTTTATCTTTACATCCAGTCATTTGTCTCCCGCCGATGAAATGCACTGTTCTTGAATATTTGCTTCCGTGTGAGCTTCTGCCAAAACTCGTGTGCTTTGTTGTCATTGGCAGATATCCAACTAGACCCCAACACTCAACAACAGCAACAACAAAAAGGTACTGAAATTCTTTGACTTTCCTGAAAAACATTTTTGTAACCATTGCATTCTGGCTCTTCTGCAAGCTCACCATCCTGAGTTTGCAGGTATTTTATTTGTTTTTAGCCATTCTGATACCTTTCTTTCAAAGGGTTCCAGTCTCTTCAGTATGGGGAAACATGGTTTTTATTTTCCCAAGTTTATTTGATCACCAGAGAGGGAGCTGTTTGTATGTCTATGCAGGCACCGTGCACCCTTGGGAGAGGGCCAGAGGATTGCTTATCTGAGAAGAGGAAAGGCTAATGATGGGGCACATGGCTACTGATGGGGGCACAGAGGCAGGGAGAGGATTCTGACTTTGATCCTGCACCCAGCTCATTCATCTGCTTGCCTAGAGCTGTGGTGACAGCTTCCAGCCACACCCTTGCCTCTCTTGAAGACTCTGTGTGAAAGGACACACACTAGCATATTTTGTCCATACTTCCTAATGGCTGGAAATAACTTTGAATCACAGAGAGAGTCATGTAGGGGCTCTTATACCCTAACAGACTTGGATGGTCTTGAAAATTGATTGTCAGCAAAGCAGGTCAGCAAACCTGAAAAAAATACCTGACCAATTGGTAGAGATTTCTGTACAATGATTCTTGGTTTCATGTCTTCCTGTTCTTTACCCCCCTTCATAATTTACACAAACTCTTTCAAACTCTTTTTAGTGGAATTTCCTGCTTCTGGTTTCTCTCCGTTCAGTCCACATCACCTGCCTGAGAATAATCTATAAATTGTTGGTGTACATGAGGTCTGCTGTCCCTCACATGGTCTCATCCTAAATCCTAGACATTATTTCAAGGCTTTGCCTCAACCCAACCATCTGACTCCTGGCCTTCTTCTTACTTCTTCAGTATGTTCATGCACTGGGACCTCATGTCCTACAGGTGGGTTCTAAATCCAAAACCGCGTGGTTAGCAACCCCCTTCTGCTTCACACTTCCATGGAGCTCTTGTCTTGACAATTCTGTTCAATGAACACCAGTGAGTGACTCCAGTCATCCCAGGACATGTGCTATCAGTCATGACTTATAAATAAATACGAACTACTCTTCAGGGACTCTAAGACAAAATATTAATTAATATCCCTTTATTCTAGCTATAAGCGCCCTGTACGTATTTTGTGAGAAATGTGTTCTGAAAAGTAGGGCAGTCTTCGTCAACTTAACTCTTGACCATAGTGAATAAGACCCTTCGGCGATCTTGCTTTCTCTCCTACCTCACCTTACGTCATCTCTCTCCTCTGCTCACTACCCCCTACGACCCTCATCTGGATCACACCAGCTCTTAACTGTTTAAGGCTTTCACCTGTGCTGCTTCGGCACCGACTGCTCTTCTCCATCTGTTATATGGCTCTCTCAGCCCAAGTCTCTGATTAGACGTCACCTGCTGAGGCAGGCATCCCTAAAAGACATCATCCCTGTTACTCTCTTTCATAGTGTTCTGTAATATCCTGCAGAGCATCTAACAAAATCTAAATGATACCTTTGTCTGCTTGACTGACTCCTCTCATTTAGATAGTAAGCCCCTAGAGGTCAGTACCTGATCTGTTTGCTCACCATGGCATAACCAGTCCCTAGCACCAGTATGGATCAATAAATATTAATCAAAGGAATAAAATATTATCAGAGCTTTCCTTAGCTCTAGGTGATGTTAGAGCATCACCTTAGTAAAGGTGAAGAGAATTTTACACATATATATTGCCTGTATATTTAAGATATTAAAAACTGTATTTAAATCAACGGATCCAACAAATGATATTATTAGGAAAGTCTGATAATTTGCTCTCATCCTCTTGCTGCAGAGATGAGGCTACAAAATAGAAATAGCATGGTCTGGCTCCCTGGAATTGAAGTCATTGCTCAAGGACAGTGAATAATGCTATAAAATCACTTCTACTATAAAGATCATTATCTAAAGTCATTATCATACATAGGGCATTCAAACTTCACATTGAGCTTTCTTTCCTAGTACTTCAATCTTGACAATTCACGAAACACCCAAATTTACTTTCTGTTTCTCAGAAAGAGAGGATAAATCAAGGAGACACTTGAAAATTAACAAGTAATCACAAACTTATAAAAGTGCAGAGACAGCCCTGTGTTTCAGTCATTATAAACATGACTCTTTATCTGCCTGCAAACTGTCCTTATTATTCTTCTCAATTTAAAAAGCTGCTATCACCACTTTTGGAGTCATAGCCAGAATATCTTCCCAACTTCAGGGTAAATAAAGGTTTCTTAGGACACTAAAAAGCATTAACCATAGATGAAAAAAGTTTATTTTTCTTTGTCAAATTTTAAAATTTAAGTTCACAAAAGGTAATTTATGTTTTTAGAAATTTTTTTTAATGTTTATTTATTTTTGAGAAAGAGAGAAAGACAGAGCATCAGTGGGGAAGGGGCAGAGATAGGGAGACACAGAATCGGAAGCAGGCTCCAGGCTCTGAGCTGTCAGTACAGAGCCCGACGTGGGGCTTGAACTCATGAACTGTGAGATCATGACCTGAGCTGAAGTTGGACGCTTAACTGACTGAGCCACCCAGGTGCCCCAATTTATGTTTTTTAAAGATTTTATTTTTTCAAGTAATGTTTACATCCAATGTGGGGCTTGAACTTACAACCCTGAGATCAAGAGTCGCATGCTGTACCGACTCAGCCAGCCAGGTTCCCCAAAAGGCACTTTAAATAAAATAAACAGGTAAACCACAAACTGGGAAACTATTTACAATACATGTATCTAACAAAGGACGTATATCCAGAATATATGAAGAACTGCCATCAACAACAGACAAGTGATTGGGCAAAAATGAGAAAAAACTTGCACAGACAGATCACCAAAGAAGATACAAAGGTTCAAAGTACATAAAAAGATGATCAGCATAGGGGCACCTGGGTGGCTCAGTCGGTTGAGCGTCCAACTTTGGCTCAGGTCATGATCTCACAGTTTCTGAGTTCGAGCCCTGCGTTGGGCTCTGTGCTGACAGCTCAGAGACCCGAGCCTGCCTCAGATTCTGTGTCTCCCCCTCTCTCTACCCCTCCCATTCTCATGCTCTGTCTCTCTCTGCCTCTCAATAATAAACATTGAGAATTTTTTAAAAAAGGAATGAAGTACCGATACATGTTAACAATCTCAGAAACGTTAGGGTAAGTGAAGGGAGCATTTACAAAGCGTATGTTGTCCGATTCCTTTCAGATGCGTCTAAGAATGGGCCCAACTAACCTACGGTGATAGAAATAAGAAAGTAGTTGCTTGGAGAGTACACAGGAGATGAGAGGGTGAGAGGGAGATGGTGGGGTCTTGGATTGGAATTGACTCGAGAGGGCCATGAGGCAAATCTTTAGGGTATGAGATTTAATATCTTATTCTGACCATTATACAGGGTGTAAACAATTGTCAAAACTCATTGGATTGAAATTTTAAGATTTGTTCATTTTATTGTATAGAAAGTGTACCTCAATTCAAAAAATTGATGGACTCTATTATTAAGCAAATCTCTAATGTTAAGTCATTCAGAATATTTCTCTACTTTCTAGCCATGAGAAGTATTTTAGAAATTCTTGTTCTCCTGAATTTAATATACTTGGTTTACAAGGTATGATGGAAGCATTAATTTGTCCCATTTCATTACATTAAGCCTCTATTTCTTATGACGTTCAAAACGTAAAGATAAAAAACATTGCTCAAAGGGAAAGAAAACGCTGAAAAGCAACTACAAAAAACCCCTGCTCTGAATCAGGATCGGTTCAAAGATGAATGTCATTGCTTCAGTACACCAGCAAGTGGAGTAGTTACACTTTGGGAAGAATTTCATCTTCCTAACCACTGAATTATTCTACAGGGCACTTTAACCAGACCAAAAATTGACTTTTGGGTGTAGCCACAATGGAAATGACGGATCATTTTAATGCAAGAGAAAAAGATTGGAAACCTTGACCCTCTAGATTACTTTGCACCTCAATGAGAAGGGGAAAAAAAAACACTTGCAGATCAGCTTATTAAAATACTATGTTCGTGTAACTCAGGTACCAGGAAAATATTTAAAAGAACGACTAAATTAACTGTGGGATGCCACTTTTTCTTTGTTAATTATTTCCAGACAAGAACAATAACGTACATCTTTCTCCTACCAAAAAAAAGACCCCAACAACTCCACCGTTTATTTTTAGAGATGTGGGAATAACAGTGTCAGTTTGTGCAGAATTTGCAAGCTCTTTGAATACTAGAGTCTGTCTGAGAGTGGGTAAGGCTGGCATAGACACTTTTTTTTTTTTTAATCCTGAAGCATAAGGGCTTTTCAGTTGAGATGGTTAGGCCATGAATCTGAAGGTTTACGCTGCATTTTTAAAAATATCACCATGTTCATCAATTCTTATAAGATTTGTAAGGCTTAATTCTCACATAAGCTCAGGAAAGCTGTAGAAAAGTCCGTAACTATCCCTTCCGACCAGCTTCTGTAATCCTAGGTTTACAGACAGGAATGTTCTGGCTGATGATGGGAAGCGTGTCCCTGGGTGTGCACAAAGGCAGGGCCTCCAGCTAGGGACACTCACAATGTGGGTAACTATCCCCTTCACGCTCTAACCTTAATAATAATCCAACCTTGATTCTAGCACCATACTACCTCTTCTCAGTTCTCCTCATTCCCCAGCGAAGCTAAGTGCAGAGGAACCAGCACTGTGTGCTCCAGAAAATGCCCCGAGCCATGCCCAGTGTGGGGCTGGAGTCCCCACTAGGACAGAAGCCACATCTCTGCAATCTGGAGTGCTCACGAATAGGAGATGTGCTTCCTCTCCTTGGAGCTGAGTGAGCACAAGGACACGGAGAACACATAAACAATAGTCCCTTCTGGGAACTGTGTCTAGGAGAAAGCATCCACAAAATGCAAAAATCGAGGCGTGAGCACGGCTTTTGTGGATTGACTCTCTTCAGGGGTGCCTCAGTGATGACCAGGCACTCCTAGGACTAGGACTACTCTTCCTTTAAAATCACACACCACAGCAGCTTTTCCACAAAGGTGGTCCCTCTGCTCCGGGGAGAGTATGCTATCAATATGTTAAAAGGTATTACCCTCAAATGTGTGTATCTTTTTGCTCAGACATAAACCCTGCCTGAAGATTTTCTTCATGAAAATCCAAGGAACATTTCTCAGTTCAATGACCTTAAGCGATGATTTTGAATTACTTCCACTCATGAAAGAGAAGGAATGCATTTTTCTCCCCAGGATCTATAAACGGAGGCTGAAGGAAGTATAGGATCCAGAGTAAGAAGATTCAAGTTTTAGACTCTGCCTTGAACATTCTATCAAGGTCCCCAAGTCTGTGATGGTGCAATCTGGACTGTATTCTCGCTTGCAGGGATTCACGGGATTGTCTCACAGTGAACATCATTGCACTATGCAGCAAAGGATTTTTAAAGAACAATGAGAAAAATATGTAAATGAAATACTGCTGCACATGCACTCCTAAGTTTGAGTTTGCCATGAAACTGACAGGAGTCTTGTGTTCTTCCAACTCGGGGGCAAATAAGCCAAACAATGTCTTCCAAGGTTTACTATACTCAGAGATACATAAAGGGTAGAGATGAGCGGTAAAGAGGAAAATACACACAGAACCTAGTAACGGAAGACATATTGATTACAAAACGAAACAGAAGGTTTACGTGGGGTTAAAGAAATGAAATGGAGAGATAATGTCTGTGTCTGTTTTTAATGAGGGTTGAGTTGCTTCCTCTAGCAGATCTAGAATGAAGACTGCAGACAAACCAGGCAGGAATGAAATGGTCGCTGTAGAGGCCCCCAGGAAATTAAAGCACATTCAGGAAAGGGCTGATGTATGTTTGTGGTATGGTGGGAGAATACCCAGTCTGACACTGAGTCAGCAGAAGCATTGCCTGGTGCTCCCTTCTCTGGGGAAGGCAGAGACGGGCTGCACTTTAGCATGGCTCCTGACACGTAGGGAAGGACGTGTGGGGAGTGAGGATGTAGTATGTTCTGTAATAATCTACACGTCCATAGGTTACCACAGCTGCCTGAAAGGAGTGTTCAGGAAGCAAGATACTTAGAGGTGATTTTCTGTTGGCATTCACAGAAGAGTGGACACTGAGAACCAAGCCTGAGAAAAGAGAAGAAAAAGCTCTGGGGTTTCCCAGTCCCTAACGAGTCTTTGCAGTTGTACATTCACAGAAACCTGGAGTTTTGTCTGAATTTGACAGGATTTTCCTTATGTTTCAAATGTTATCCATGGAAAATGCTTGTATTCATTATCTTTAAAGATCTTGGATAGTAGTGCCTTGAATTTAGTATATCCTTAATGAATAATTACCAAGTGAATGAATCAACCATGTTCCCAAATGAGGAATGTGTCTTACATTAATTAAAATAGGAGTCAATAATGTGCACAATACAGCCTATATTTTCTTTATTACTGCCATTTGGCAAATTGAGGACACGCTCTAGCAATTCAAATCTCCCTCTGAGGTAAGTTTAGTAGCTATCATGATAGATTTTGGCAGCTCTCTCCTGGGGTCCCCAAGGCTCACTAAACATTTTAGGAGGACGCCGGACATTATCCTAGTGGCCGGTGAGATAACCCACTTCCAAGTGTGGGAGAGGAAGCGTGGCCCTGCCTGTTGGAACCAGTGAGCTCTGTACTGAGGTCTCAAATGAGTGCTGATGGCGTGAGGGACCAAGGGAATGCAGTCTGGCTCCTTTTTACTTGGTTCAAACTCCAGGTTTTTTATTCCAGAGTTGTGGAAAAGGTTTTCACTGCCTTATATGCTAGGGAAGAAATAAATCTCAAGTGGAAAGGGAGGCTGGGCAGAGGCTGGGGGAGACTGAGAGCCAAGGGTGGGAGGTGAGAAGGGAGAGGGAGCAGGCAGGGGCTGGAGGATCTCTGAGCAGTAGCCCCATGGTGGGAGCTTAGTGGAAAGGGGAGCATTGGACCTTGGGCAAGTTAGGCAACTCACTAGTTACCTGATAATGACAAGAGCCTTAGGATCACAGGCTGCGGACTCTGAACAGAAAAGGCAGCACCGTGCTAACTCAGTGTTGAGGCTGGAGTACAGGTCTTGGAGAAGCAGGCCTGCAAGCTTCTGGGATCTGCACTGACCAACATTTTCAGTGGTTCCCTCAATAGCATAGTACCTACCTGGACCCTTCCCAACTCCAGCCCACCAAGTCATCCATTCTGGCTGGTCGGGAGCTCATAGGCATGGCTATGTGTGCCTGTTTTCAGAATGAGCTTTTAATTCCTCCTAAACATTTTTTTAAAGTTTTTTAAATGTTTATTTATTATTGAGAGACACAGAGAGACAGAGCATGAGTGTGGGAGGGGCAGAGACAGGAGACAGAACCCGAGGCAAGCTCCAGGCTCCGAGCTGTCAGCACAGAGCCCGACGCAGCGCCGAAACTCACAAACTGCGAGAGCATGACCTGAGCCGAACGAAGTTGGACACTTACCCGGCTGAGCCACCCAGGCGCCCCCTAACAACATTTTTATATGTCCCCTTCTTGTCTTCATTTTCTGTGGGAAAGTTTCCTTCTCTTTCCCAGGAGACAAGCTCCTATTCAGATGATAGCCATCTAGCTGCTCCCATTGATAGAGAGCCTTTATATGCATAGGCTGTACAAACCTTATGTTTAATAATCTCAGTAACCCATAAAAGCTACATATTGTTACCCCCACGATATAGACAAGTGCTAAGCAAGGTCACTCAGCGTGTGTTCTGGCCACTATGTCAGGCTGCTTCTCGATGTAGAGTGCTTTACAGTTTAGAACGTACTTTCGCATACTTTATGTAGTTCTCCAGCCTGGGAATTAAGTGTTCTTTTGCCTCCGTTTTACAGAAGGTAACATTGAAATGTAGACAGGTCATGTGACCTGCCCACATTATGTCTTTCACAGCAGCTGAGCTGGGATGCAAACTTGTGTCCTATTCTATATCCCATGCTTATCTAATGGCAGAGTAGAAAACATGGAGGCTCCCAGATATAAACTTCCTCCATTTTCTTTATATCCACCTTGGAATTTATCTTTTTTTTCTTTTTACTTCCTCTATCTCAGGGAGAAGCTGGTTCTATCTATTCTATGTTCTTAAAGGCTCTCTCGGTTGTTCACGAGTGGCTTTATCCTGTTCCATTTCTTCACCTTTCAAGTCTTTCTCTAAGCTCCAACCGCTGTTTCTAATCACCCAGTAAGGGCACATTTTCCTTAGCAATGTCCCTGTATATCTCATACACTGTTCCCCACCCCTCATTAATCTGCAACTAATTATGTCTGCTCTGTTTTTCTGCGCACTCCATGTGCTTCCCTATCTCCATACTTCTGCTCACATGGATTAGAAATGTTGTCCTTTTCTCTACTTGCAGAAATTCTATTTCTCCTTTAAGAATAAGCTCAAATGTTGTACCTGCTATGACTATTTCCCCAGTTACTCCAGTCAGATTTAATGGTAAATTCTCTGTGTTCCCAAAGCACTTTGCTCACAAGGAAAACACATCCCTTACCACATGAGAAACTTGTTTGTCTCCACCTCTGTTTCAACTTATGGGTGTCAGCACAATAGAGACAAGTAGAGAACTTTATTTACCTCTACACACCTGGAAGCAATAAGCATGGCCCTTGACTGTTGAATGGATGAATGCATGGATGTACAAATGGATGGATGAACAGTGATTCAGTTACTACTCCAATTTTTCAACATGTCCCAAGGAGGGCATGATCTGATTTCAGGGTTTTTTCCCCTCATTTTAAATCTCCACTATTATCCTGGGAATTTGTCTTGTCTGCTTTGTGAAAATATTGTTTTAAATAAAAAAAAAATGACTTGCTGTATGAAATCATGGAAAAGGAGAGGGACTGATATATCATTTTTCTTGTAAAAGTAAATATATTACTGTCATCCAGGTGATCAATGTTACAGATAAGCATCCAAAAAACTTAAAATTTATTTTTAAGTTTAAACAATAAGATAATAGGAATTGATCTTCTTATATTAATAAATTCTATGTTCACATATAACATAACAGCAAACTTCATTAGATTGGAATAATGAGTTTGGGGAGGTAGGGAGGAAAAGGGAGAAGCTACGCTGAATTATGGAAGTCAGAATTTATTGTAAGCATTGCGGTTTTATTACTTTCAATACTATAACCTGCCCATAAAGTCTAAGGAGGCATCTACTTAATGACATGGATGCTTACTTTATAGCTGAATCTTTTTGCCTAAAGACCATTGTATATGCAAAAGTCATGAAAACAATTGTTCTCTTTAAATAAGTTACAGGTGTTCCCTCTATTTCTCTTATATGAGCAATAGCTGAATTAATGAGGTTTTGCTGTATTCATAGTGGAAGGCCCTTCTGGGGAATACAGTCCAATGTCCCAGGAAAGTGTTAAATGCTTTAAAAATAAAAACAGGAAAATGCTAACTTCTTCAAATGAGATGAACATTAATTATTCATTAAGCTAGCTATACCTGAAATCTATCTTCAAAATCTTTGGTTTCCTTTGTGAATTCCCCAAGGACAAGGATCACGGTTTACTCGCTTCTCTACCCCACCTTCCAAGACTATACACCCCAACAATGGCACCTAGACTTTGCTTTCTGGTGACAGTTATCACTGTAAGAACAAATGTTTAAAAGAGACATGATAAGGTTTTCAGATATTCTTGTCATTGCTCTGCTCATCTATAGTTACCCGAGATTCAAACATAAGGAAAGGTTACTCACTGATTCTGGGTATAGGTTGCAGGTAATTTACTGGCTCCCATCCTGGAAAAGAGAAAGGCAATTCATTCTGAGCTGTCACCACAGAGCCAGATGCAGGGCTCAAACCCACAAGCCGTGAGATCATGCATGACCTGTGTGCCGAAGTCGGATGCTCAATCAACGAAGCCACCCAGGCACACTGTATATTTAAAAACTTTCTACATAAAGATGCCTCAATGCCTCTAGTATTTTATTTCTAGCAAAGAAAATCATGGAGTGTGGGGAGGAAGGGTCATGAAATACAATATGTCACTCTTGTGTTTCTGGGCTACTGAAGAGGTGACAGGCTTAGTGTCACTTATCAGGAAACTGGGCATTGCCTTCAAACTTTGCACAGAGAAGACTGAGTCTTGTGCCTGTTTCCTCCACATCAGAGAAATAGAACTGGGGACTGGTGGGGTAGTTGGAGGAGGAATATGTTCACTGGAGAGAAGAAAATTTCCCTGCATTCTTTGTGTCCTTGGATTCTTTGTTTCAGTGTGTTAGCAACCAATCATATTTCCTGCTTAGAATCTTTGTATACATCTTTGTTTATATACAAAGATTATATTTTCTGCTTAGATTCTTTGACTACTTGGGACAGATCTCTCTGAATAAAATTGGTATTCGGAATAGATATGCCATGTACATCTCCTGGCGTGGAGTATCTGTGGCTCACTGTTGGATACCTTGATCTGTGAAGCTTGGAAGAGTAAACGAACTAAAATCTAGGATGAAAGAAAAAAGGCTCTTTGAGGGAAGTGATCCCATGGATATTAAATCATCCAGAACTAATGTTCGTTTATTCTGTAGTAAAGAGCTCTAAGAAAAAAATCTTCGAGCTTTCCCTGAGCCAATGATTTTTCATCCTGATAATCAAGAAGGACCTCTTTCTACCAGATGGAGTTGCTAAATGTAACATAGCAAATTCCTTCTGGCTTAGTCATCTATAGGGAGAGGAGAGCCTCAACTCATTCGGGGAACAATTTCAGGGAACTGCAAGATGGTAATAATATGACTATTTCGATTTCTGCTTTCTAGATTACAGTTATAATTCTTCCCTTAAATAATGCATTATAAATATATAATATACAATACATATTATATACTGTATACTATAACACATATGGTATGTAATATATAATTTTAATATATTATAACCTACTACATACTAAACTATGTTTACATATTAGATAATGTATTGCATGCTAAACTGTATGTGAATACATATCCTATTTTAAATACTTGTATATGTAATGTTTTGTTCTCTGTATGCTGTAAAATATCCCTTTCAAAGTATGTTGTCAAAAACTTGAACAAGTACTTAAGAATGGTGAAGCTAAGCAATGATAGGGATAACTCTGCTATCCTGTGCCATTTACATAACCTGCTATCAGTGTAACTCACTTATAATATTCATTTTCTAATCCTAATTGTGACAAAGGTCCTATTGGCTTTTGCCTTTTTAATCAATTTTTCACTAAATTTTATTTATGCTAAAATGTACAGTTTATACTTATGTCAATTAAATGCTATTCTCCCCTCTAAGATGATTTAAAAGATGTGTCTAAGGGCATTCTGAATTGTATTGTCATGAGTGTCCTGGTATAACGTATCAACTCCACTTGATTTAGTGATTTCTGCATTTTGGATGAAGGCATTTGTAAGTCATCTGTACAGCTCATCAATAAGTTAGAGGTCCTACAGTACAACTGATCCCCACGGGTTGGAACTTGATATGTAATCCACTGCTTCAACCCACTCTGATGTAATTGCAACTCTATATTTACTTGTTCACCCATGTAACAGTAGCATGATTAAGATCACACACTTGCGGCTTGGTGATAAGAACAGTGTTTAGGCGAGAACCCCAAATCTTCCTCCATAGAAAACTGATTTTATTCAGCACAGTTTCATTGTTTATATAATCTGTCACACAACCATGGGAGGAAATTAAATTGATGTGGAAAAATGGCTATTCAAAAAGTCAAATGTGGCTGCTCTTTTACCTCTTATGATACTATGGTAAGTTGCTTATTGATTGCATGAGGCATTGGTGTCATCAGGTATTGCTTTTAAGCTCTCTGGCTTATTATTTTTTTTTTAATTTTTTTAAACGTTTTTATTTATTTTTGAGACAGAGCGAGACAGAGCATGAACGGGGGAGGGTCACAGAGAGAGGGAGGCACAGAATCTGAAACAGGCTCCAGGCTCTGAGCTGTTAGCACAGAGCCCGACACGGGGCTCGAACTCACGGACTGCGAGATCATGACCTGAGCCGAAGTCGGACGCTTAACCGACCAAGCCACCCAGGCGCCCCTAAGCTCTCTGGCTTATAATGATCAAATGGTTTCCTTGAAAAATGTGAACATGACGGACTCTTTTCCCCATCTCCATGATGAATCAAATATATAAGGCTGTGCAAGGTCATCTGCCAATTTCTCTTACCCTTTTTTTATTAATTGTGGTAAGAGACAGCATGAGATCTATCCTCTTAACACATTTTAAAATGTACAATACAGTATTGTTTACTCTAAAGCACAATGTAGTACAGCCGATCTCTAGAACTTTCTTGTTCATCCTGCATGATGGAAACTCTATACCCATCGAACACCAACTCCCAATTCCCCTCTCCCCAGCTCCAGGAAACTACCATCCTCCAATTTCCTAAGGGTCTCAGGAAACCTGACATCAGGGCATAATAATGAAGTCCCATCAGGGATTGGATACTCCTCGCTGGTCCTGTTTGGCTCTCCACACATCACAAACTGAAATATATGAGTTAGATAAGCGCATGTCTTGTACGTGTTATAGTAAATTTGCTGAACACAGGGAGGATCCAGTCCTACTCCTCTTTATACCTTTCCTGAATCTAGTTTTGTGCCCTGTATAAATATCCATTGAATTAAATTAAATTTAAAAATTTCTTTTCCCGGTAAAAATCTCTTTTCTGATAAAAAGAACGGAAAGTAAATGCCATTTATTTTTCAGTTAATGGATTATCTCATTAAGAAAAGTCCCCTCCCTCACGACTTAGTAAGAGTAATGGTGTGTATGGCTCTTAAAGGCTTTGACTGTATCTTCTAAATCATTGCTATTCCTATGTTTTTTTTTTTAATGTAACCTACGATGTTGGGTTCAGTCCACACAGTCAACATAGACTAACTTCCTCACTACATGACCATATTTTAAATAACTACGAATATTCATTTCTGTGCAAATGAATTAAATCTCAGCATGCAGGCTTGTTTCACATAACAGAAATTAACTGGGTTTTGACCAGAGCCCCTAAAATTAATATGGTTAAACCTCACATCTGGTGTACAGGTTCTTATACTGTGGTTGTAAGATTGATTTCGATATTAAAGGCTTCGTTTAGTGGTACAGACAATCCCATGAAACAGGATCTTTCCCTTCTCAACAGGACTGGCTTCTGAGTCATTTTTGGTTTTGGTAGTAAAGCACGTTTTTTTTCACCTGTTGAAACTTGGCATAAGCACCACACTAAGTGAGTAGGTCTAGAGCTTTGATGGGAAATCAATTTAAAAAAAAAATAGCATTTCACTGATCCTTTTCCTCAGGGTTGGAGAGCTCCATGCATCATAAATAGCACACTGAGCCAGACAGAGCTCACATTCAAGTGAGAGAACACAAATAAGACCACAATGCACTTCTCTCAAAGTAATTCCTCTGGCCACAGTGAGAAACTAATCATGTTGTTTATCATCATCCTTACCTAGGAGAGAATAGCAGAGATAGGAAAAGGTTGGACAGTTTCCTAAGACCATGTGGCAATTTGTTGTTGAAACTGAAATAGGTTTACATTTCATGAATGAATGTTTTTTTCATCTTCCAGCTAAACTTTTCAGAAATGTGATTATCAATACCGTCAATTTTACATACTGGTATTCTGATTAAAAAAATGATCAAAGTGAAGTTTAGGTCCTTTGCTGTCTCATATTCTGTTGTTGGATTTAAAAGTTTATTCCAGAGGCACCTGGGTGGCTCAGTCAGTTAAGCGTCTGACTTCAGCTCAGGTCACGATCTCACAGCTTGTGAGTTTGAGCCCCTGCGTTGGGCTCTGTGCTGACAGCTCAGAGCCTGGAGCCTGCTTCAGATTCTGTGTCTCCCTCTCTCTCTCTGCTCCTCCCCTGCTCACTGTGTCTCTCTCTCCTTCAAAAATAAATAAATATTAGAGTAAATAAATAAAATAAATAAACAGTAAAAAAATTGTTTTAAGTTTATTCCAATATTTTCTTTTGAAATATTAATTTGGTCTAACCTTCCTTTCTTTCCTATTTTCTTCTAAAGTTACTTGGATGCACCATTATTAAATTAATAATAACCACAATAACATCCAGCATGTAATCCTTTTAGATTTAAATTTTTTTCCGAATATTTTACGATTATATTTTCACATCTTAGTCTACAGCATTTTACTTTTAATAACTCCACATTATTGAATCTTTCCAAAGCATTTTTATAGAAATAGCCATTTTTTTAATGCACTGATATGTCATTGGATTACATAATTTATAACTGAATTGAATAATTATATGAACAAGTATAATTCCCACAGCAGGTTTGGGAACAAACACAACTGGCTCTTGGTCCACATATATCCCCACAGGTGGGGTCAAAAGTTTACAGGTAAGCTAGAGGGATAATAGGTGGTGCTCTTATGTTATGCTGGCTTTGAGAATCGATCAGTAGGTTACATCTAGAGAAGAGAAAGCATTGCTTCACTAGGCAAATCATTTAAGAAAGGGTTAGCTTAAGAAAAACCCTTCTATTGTATTTTATACTTTGTGTATGCATTACTTTGATATATATATATATATATATATATATATATATATATAGAGAGAGAGAGAGAGAGAGAGAGAGAGAGGGAGGGAGAGGAGAAGGAGACAATAAGTTTAGGTATCTTGCCCAAGATTCTAAAACTAGAGATAGAACAAGGATGTGGCTCCAGAATTCTGCCTCCAAGTCCATCCTTCCAGTATTCTTTCCTTCTGTCCCATGAGCCCTAGGATAGAGAAGGCTGTAGGGGGTGGGGAGACTGCTACCAGTCAGGAAGGGGGCTTGAGATAGCTCACAAGTGGTCATCAAGAAAGCACGGTAAAGAAGAGAGAAGACAGAAAGTGATAAGATAGTCTTAGGAATTGGCAACCGAGAACCCTGCCATTGTGGTTTCATTAAGTTCACCCAGGTATTTCTTGACTTTGGGCCTCACTGGTTCAAAACAAAAGAGGTTTCAGCAAACACATTTGGTCAACTGACACCACCAACTATTTTCAGTTTTTGCAACTCTGAAAGGACATCCTTCCTCTCTGGCAAACAATAATCAACACAGGAGAACCTCTGACCCAACAGTCCCATGGGGAGCTAGGGGAGCAAGCTTAGTAGAAATCTATGATGACAAACAGCAATTACATTGAAGGCATTTGAGCCTCACCATCCACTTCCTTCTAATCCTTGGGTTTTACAGGTTCTATCTCCATCAAGTCCTTCTTTGAGTAAGACGATAAGCACCAGTTTTGAAGAACCTCCTGGCATCCCAAAAGGGATGATCTTATAGTAGCTGTTTTAAAATGCCTCAGAAAGGATTATTATGTTTTCCCATTAAGTATTAATGATTTCGGTTTATATTAAATGCCTTCCATGTTTCTTGACTTGGCATTTTCCAAATTATTTTCTTCAAGAAGCAAATTAGAAAGGCATTAATATTTCTATGACTTTATACGGAATTCATAAAAAAGGTTAAGATCTCAAATGGGCATCCCTTCAATAAAATTATGTTAAATTGTGCGAAATGTTCATACATGGGACAGTAGTTTTATATACTTTCAAAAATAGCTTTTTCATTTTTAAACGATCTGGTTTCAAAAAATAATTATTGCAATCACTTGGCTATAAATGCGGTTGAGATTTAAAGCTTCCTTCATAATAAAACAGTATCTCATTTCAATATGCTTTTGCAAGCATTATTATAAATAATAGATTAATTATTTAATTAACATGGGTACAAATGTAAAGACCATGTGAGTAAACCATTTATTTCATTTTCTTTTTTTGTTGTTGTTTACATTTTTTTCAACATTTTATTTATTTTTATGAGACAGAGAAAGAGAGAAAGAGTGTGAGTGGGGGAAGGGCAGAGAGAGGGAGACACAGAATGAAGCAGGCTCCAGGCTCCGAGCTGTCCGCACAGAGCCTGATGCGGGGCTCGAACTCGCGAACTGGGAGATCACGACCTGAGCCGAAGTCAGATGCTTAACTGACTGAGCCACCCAGGCGCCCCTCGTTTATTTCATTTTCTGAAGATCACAAAATGAGTTAACTAATTTTTAGTTAGTTAACAAAATTAACTGAAAGGAAATACAAATGAAAAAGAGAAAGAGGGCAAGATCCGGTGCCGTTGTGTGTATTGAGTGCTCCTTTTCACGAAGCTGCGTTCTAGCTGGAGCCTCTCTGTGCTCTGCTGGCTGCTGAGGGCACCTGCGCCCATGCCGGGCTCCCTGAGCAAAGGGATCCAGCACTTTATGGCATGCTTTCTATAAAATAAAGTACAAAGTATAAATCATGTCCAGTGAGGTGCTGAGAAAGCTAGCCCAAGCAGCAGCCGCTGAAGGGACAACAGCCCTGAAAAGGGGTAGGTCTGACCCTACAGCTGTCTCTGGGGAAACCAATGAACCCAGCCTGCCTGGGCCCTCATTCTCTTATCTACAAAATGTCTCAAAGTCCATTTCAACTTTGAGATTCTAGCAAATGGGGCAAACATAAGTAAATAAATAAATAGGTTTTCATTATCATGCAGTCACCTTGTTTTTCCTGTGTATGTAGTAGTTTTCCTATTCGTGTTCCTATTTATATTGTATTGCTTCCTTCAAGAAGCAAATTAGAAAAGTATTAAGATTTCTGTGACATTGTAAGAAACTGACAAAAATGTTTGAGATCTCAAATGGCTATCCCTTCAAGAAAATGATGTTAAGTTGTTTAAAGTTGCCAAGTGCTGGATCCAAACTCAGGAGGTCTGGCCAAAGGGTCCACGCGCTTAACCCTTATACCGCACCATCTGTGGATGCTTCCATTGTTACATAAATATTTTTGTGTCGACTAACTCTGCCACATGCAAGCTCACTAAAGGAAAGCACTTGGTCTCTGTCTTCTCTGTGCCTCTGACTAGTACACACAGAGACACTCCGTAGGAGCAACCTATGAGGTACAGGAATCCGGCATGGCACTGAAAACAAAGGGCAAACCTCTGAAATTGTCTGCCACACTTAAAACACACAGAGACACGCCCCTTCCTTCTTGTTCTCTCCTCTACTATGTGAAAAATGCTGGCTGCCTGTTACACAGATCAGAAAAATGCGTAATAGCATTAATAAAAACACCTTATGGGGCGCCTGGGTGGCTCAGTCGGTTGAGCGTCTGACTTCGGCTCAGGTCATGATCTCACAGCTCTGTGAGTTCGAGCCCCGCATTGGGCTCTTGCTGACGGCTCGGAGCCTGGAGCCTGGAGCCTGTTTCGGATTCTGTGTCTCCCTCTCTCTCTGCCCCTAACCCTGTCTCTGTCTCTCTCAAAAATAAACAAACGTTAAAAAAAATTAAAGAAAAAACACCTTATACATTTCCACGTCTCAGAAATATGAGTCAGACAATGAAGGAAGATCTTTCAGTGCTAAACTCTCCCTCACTCACTTTCTTCCTTCCTCCTTCCTTTGTCACTGTCTCAACAAATATTTGTTTTATTCCCACTACATGCCAGAAAAACAAACCGCTGGGTGTGTTATTAACGTTTCCACCCTAGATGCTAAAAGACAGAGGCAAGTAATATGAAGTAATGTCAAGAGCAATAAAAAGATTGCCAAAATTTATTGCGAACACACCACGAGCTAAATGTTAGGCCCAGGGCTTGATGGGCGTTATCTCACTCAATCCTCATTACAACTCCATAAGATAACACTATTATTATCTCCACTTGACAAATAAGGGGAGCAGGTTGAGACAGGCTGAGGTCATATGACTCCTAAGGGACAGAGCAGGGACTCCAGCCCTGGCGGTCTGAGACTACAGCTTGCACTCTTAACCTTTACACTCCACTCCCTCCAGAAGTAGATTCGGCCACGAGGCATACAGAGGGCATGCGTGAAATTGGTTTCATTTCCTTTTACAAGAGTCCCATAAATATGGTATCAGAGTGTTACAGGAATTGCTTCCAACATCCTCATTGACTTCACCCAAAAGCAGGTGGGTGACTTGTAACAAGCTCCCCGCTCCTGGCTTTATTCAATCCATTTGTAAAAAAAAAAAAAAATAATAATCTTGAGTTCCTCCCAGGCACAGACCTTCCAGTCTTCTTCTTTTTTTTAAGTTTATTTATTTATTTTTGAGAGAGCTCACGAGCAAGGTAAGAGCAGAGAGAGGGAGAGAGAATCCCAAGCAGGCTCCATGCTATAAGTGCAGAACCCAACCTGGGGCTCGAATTCAAAAACCGCGAGATCATGACCTGAGCCAAAACCAAGAGTCAGGTGCTCAACCAACTAAGCCACCCGGGTACCCCAGGTCCTCCTATTATTCTAAAGAGGCAGCTGTGGGGCAGGGAGTGTTCGCCGATTTCAGAGCCAGAAGAGCTCTGTTAATTTGAATGGCCAGCACACTCCTTGCAGCCCCATCATGGGGATCTGATTCTATCACTTCTGGCTTGTCTTCTGCTGACCTCAACTGCCTGGAAGACAATTGTTCAACCTTAATATCATCTGGAGATACAATGATCTACCCTCTTAACAAATTTTACATGCACAATACATTATTGTTGCCTATACATACAATGTTATACTGCAGGACTCCAGAGCATATTCATCTTGCTTGACTTTTACGCTCATTGATTAGTTACTCCCTGTTTTCCCCCTTCCCCTAGCCCCTGGTAACCATAATTCCACTCTTTGATTCTATGACTTTGACTATTTTAGATACCTCATATAAGTGGAATCATGCAGTATTTGTCTTTTTGGGTCCGGCTTACTTCACTTAGCATAATGTCCTCAAGGTTCATCCATGTTGCCGTATATTACAGAATTTCCTTCTTTTTCAAGGCTGACTAGTATTCCGTTTTATCCACTCATCTTTCAAAGGACATTTAAGTTGTTGCTACATCTTGGCTATTGTGAATAGTGCCACAGTGAACATGGCAGTGCACATATCTCTTCTAGATCCTGATTTTCAATTCTTTTGGATAAATACCCAGAACTGGGATTTGCTGGATTATACAGTGGTTCCATTTTTAATTTTTTGAGGACCTCCATACTCTTCTTCCATGTGACTATAACAGTTTTCATTGCCACCAACAGTATGTATGTATTTACCCAAGAATTCAAAATCAAACTCTCAACTTCTATATTCTTTATCGTCATGTTCTATGGTCGTAGGTTCTGCTCTTTGTATGTGAGACTTACACTCATGTCCAATATTGATTCATTGAAGTTCTGGCTGAAGAGGAGCTTGAAATGATGCGTCTGACTTGGAAGGGTATTTATACTATTCCCCCGCTTCTCTGTGCTTTTAGGATTGTTTTGCTAACCACCATGATTCACATCAAGCCTTTTCTTTTCATCTGAAATTCAGTCTCTTTATGTTTTTGTACTACTGGCCCTTTCTGAGTAATCTCATCCGCTTTATTGGCATTGATAACAAGTACCTTTACAATGCTGCTCCCAAGTCTCTAAACTGCGTCTCTTACTTGAGCTCCAGACGCAAATAAGAATGCGCTCAGTGCATGTGGCTTTTGGTCTCCTACAAGCACTAAAATCATGCCTATTTAAATAGGAAGTCCTCCTCTTCCAATCATACTCCTCCCCTAGTGCTCCCTCTCAGGGACTGGCACCACTCAGGAACCGAGGGACTTGGGACTCAGAGGCCTTGGGACTCTTCTTGCCATTAATAATCATGTTCCTGTTCTCGAATCCATCACCCTCCCCCGGCCCTACTGCCACTTCCTCAGCTCAGGCCATTCTTATTTCTCACCTAGATAACTGCAATAGATATCCAGGAAGCATCTTTGCTTTGGTTGGTAACAGTGATCTCACATTTAACATATCTAAAAGAGAAATCTCCTTTTGTCCTCAGGTCCCCAAATTGGCCCTCTCACATTTGGCCACATCCCAGCTAATAGTATGATTACCAACTTGCTCAAGCCAAAACCTAGAGCCATCCCTTAGCTCTCTCCTATTCACCCACATCCAATCTACCAGTGTTCACTGTCATTTTTACCTCAAAAATATATCCTAAATCTGATAGCGTGTCATTATTTTCACTGAAACTATTCTAGTCTAGACCACTTCATTTTTCTCCTGGCTTACTTTAACAGCTTTGTGAATGTTTTCCCTACCTCTCATTTTTTTTTTTTCCTCTAGAACCCCTCCCAAGTCAGAGTACTAAAAAATAAACCATCTCATTTCCTTGCATCAAGTTCTGCAGTGATCTTCTATTGCGATTGTTATAAAATGGAAACTCTTTACTATGGTCTATACGGTTCCACATAAGCTGGACACTGCCTATATATTCACCCGCACCCACTATGCTCCAGCCATTTTGACTTTCTTTCTGGCTTCCTCAGGCCAGCAAGCTTGTCCCGCCTCAGGGCCTCTGTACATGCCATTCCCACTTCTGTCAGATTTGCTCATGACTGGTTCCTTCACATCATCCATGATTCAGTTCAAATACCAGCTCCTCAGAGAGATCTTCCTTCACTACTCTAGCTAAAGTGGTGTCCCAAGATTTAATTTTATCTTTTCTCTTGGATAATGACCAAGTGAAAAAAGAAAAATATGGGCTTACTGAAGCAGATTATTTATAATTAGAAACCCAGTTAAAAAGTTTAAAATAAGAATGTGCAGAATCCATGGGCAGAATTCAAAAGTGCATATAGATCATGGCGGTGTATCAGAGTATCTGTAATTTTGCAGATCAAGTACAGGCACTAGATGATTCAAGTTGGTGACAATAAGTAGCATCAGCTGGTCTGAAGGACATAGAAGGAGGAGGAATCCCCCCTTGTAGGTAAGTTCCCAAAGCTGAAGAAGCCTGGACTTCATTTATCCTTTCTTCCTCTGCTTGCCTGAACTGTCTAAAAGACGCAATCTGACTGCCCAACAGAAAAACCACTTCTGGAAATACAATGTGATGAGACTGCATTTTAGGGTTTCGACAGGAGGAAAAACAAAGGCACAGTTGCCATGCTTTCTTTACTTAGTCTTCTGACATTATGAAAATTTTCAAACATGAAGAAAAATAGAAAAGCTCCATTTCTTAAGATCATTTTTCTCCCTGCTTCAGATGGAGCCAAGTGGTCTCAAAACTCCCCAACTACTGGGTGGGACCAGTAGTTTTTAAACTCCTAATTGCGCGAGTAAAGGTCTGGACATTCGTATGGTCAGTTTTGACATTTTGATCACTTTTTTAGTGCAATCATACCTAAAGTTAGTCAACAAATGCCTCCTGCTAGATAGAACTTGACTATTTAATTTAATTAATTAATTTAAAATTTTATTTTACTGCAGTAAGAATTCTTTCTTTAAAATTTTTTAAAAATGTTTATTTTTGAGACAGAGAGACAGAGCATGAGCAGGGGAAGGGCAAAGAGAGAGGGAGACACAGAATCTGAAGCAGGCTCCAGGCTCTGAGCTGTCAGCACAGAGCCCGACGTAGGGCTCGAACTCACCGCGAGATCATGACCTAAGCTGAAGTGGGACGCTTAACCGACTGATCCACCCAGGCACCCCGCGGTAAAAATTCTTAACATCGGTCTACCCTTTTAACAAATTTTTAAGTGTAAAATATAGTATTGTTTAGGATGGGTACAATAGTACACAGCTGATCTTTAGAACTTACTAGGGCTTGGGGCAGGAGAGTGGGAAGTTGATAAATAGCTGCTTTGCTTTTGCTGGTTTACGAAGCTCTGAACTGTTTTGCCTTTATTTTATTTTATTTTATTTTATTTTATTTTCATGTTTATTTATTTTTGAGAGAGTGTGAGTGGAGGAGGCGCAGACAGAGGGGGGGCAGGGACAGAGGATCTGAAGCAGGCACCAGGTTCCGTGCTGACAGCAGAGAGCCCCATGTGGGGCTCGAACTTAGGACCGTGAGATCATAACCTGAGCCGAAGTTGGGACACTTAACTGACAGCCACCCAGGCTCCCTGAACTATTTCACCTTTAAATTTTCCATTCCAGTGCTCTGGAGAAGATCTACATGCTTCAGGGACACATTCGTTTTTGTCCCTTACATAGGCCCTTTATTAAAGCGTACTGATTACGGTGTCATTTCCAGTACTAAACTATACTGTATTATATATACTACTTGTGCAAGTTCTAAAGTCAAATGTCAAAAAGAAAATCTAAATTAGTTACATCTTAGCCTTGGTGTTTACATTTCTTTCTTTGAAAAATTTAAAAAATGTTGTTTTTTTTTTTTTTGAGAGAGAGAGAGAGAGAGCACATTCGAGCAGGGTTGGGGAAGAGAGAGAGGGAGAGAGAGAATCCCAAGCGGGCTCTGTGCTGTTAATGTGGAGTCCAACACAGGGCTCGATCTTACAAAGCGTGAGATCATTGCCTGAGCCAAAATCAAGAATTGGACACTTAACTGATGGAGCCACCCAGGTGCCTCAGTGTTTACATTTTTATCAGCAAATATGAACTAAAAGTTAAATCGTATCTGCCATCTTACAAGCAAATCTTTTATTTTTCACCCAGAACAAAGACTTTCCTTTGACGTTATCTCACAAGTGACAATGTTACATTTGGTAATTTACTAGTGGACGGAGTATACTGCCCAAGTTACACTACCCCAGATCCTACTGAACCCAGCGTGGTGACCTTTGGAGAGAAAAGATAAAAAATGCAAGCTGACCCAAGGCATTTGCTTGTTTTATCTGTTTCTGCCAACAATCACTTATATATTACTTAAAAACAAGAGGTAATGAAGTACATCTTCCAGGCCATTTAGCTTTTGTTTGTTTGATTTTTAAAATCCCTCAAAGACTCTGACTACTGCCAACTTGAAATGCTTTCTGAAAAGTTCGGGGAAATTCAAACACTGTGACTATAATCAGAATACTTAGTATAGGGCATTACTGGTACTCGAACGTGGAACCAGGACCTAACCCAGTTGGGTCAGTAAGTTGTTACTTAAAGACTTATGTTATAGAGTTAAAAAATATTCAATTGGTTATCTCTCTTTTGGTTTTCTTCCTCATGTGGAGGCGGAAAATGATTTTTTCTTGTTTTCTTAATAAATGCTAGAAAGGTAAACTGAATTCTAGTCATAAATTTACATTTGACTTTTCAAAAAAATATTCCATACACTGGCGTCAGGTTAAGTGAAGAACAAAGAGGCTAACCTTCCAGTGTGTTCAACAAGCAAAAATATCATCATATTTCAGTTGTGGAATCAGGGATAAAAGGCACAGCATAGGGAATATAATCAGTGGGACTGCAGTATTACTGGTAACAGATGATACCTATAGTTGTGGGCACAGCTTAACATGAGTCTTGTCGAATCTCTATGTTGTACACCTGAGACCAATGTAACATTGTGCCTCCACTAGACTTCAATAAAAAAATTAAAAATCATATGAAATTATATAGTCACAGCCCTGTGTTGGGTATTTTCAACCAACATGATGATTTTTAAGGTTGTCATTTAATTAATTAAAAAAATAACAACTATAGTCACATATGACTTCTATACAGTTCTTATATGAATGAAGTACAAGTTACATATTTTGCATCTGGCGCATTTATTTTAACTTTACAGAAGCAATGCCGCAAACATGCTGATTAAGGATACTCTGAGTACGATAGCTGGACTTTTCACAAATGCCCTGCAAATTCCCAGGAAATCAATGCACAGCTGTCCCACTTGCACACAATGATGACTTACTGTTCACTGCTGAGAAGGCCTGGTTAGCAGCAAATGCGGTCAAGGCACGCGGACACTTGTTAGGTTCACTTTGCAAGAGAAGCAAATATTGAATATTCCTTGACACAGAGAAATTGTCATTCATATCCTATTATTTTCCAAAACTTAGAAGCTCCTATGTTAATGGCAGATGAGTTATTGATAAATGTGTTTGATTGCAATGAAAAGAGATGCAACAAAGGACTGCGGGAAAGGTTGGGAGATAAATGTTAATGATACCCTGCGATCTCTTTTCAGTCCAATCCCCCAAATCGCTTCTAAATGTTGGCTCCCATCTCCACTAGCACATAGGTAGGTAAGGAAAGAAATTCTGTATGCAAATAATAGTCTTTCCTTGTATTTACATACATATTTAAAAATAATAGAAGAATACTGAAAATCAACAAGTGCAGTAAGGACAGAATTATATATTAAAAAAAGAGTGACTTTTGTTCTGTGTTGAAATGCCACAGTGGCACTGAAAAGGTAATATTCATTATCTCTTCAGGAAAACAGACTCATTCCAGGGAAATCAGCATTCATCAGTCACGGAGCTAAAGGAAAAACTTAGAAAATACCATCCAACCCTCTACTTCCCCTAAACAATCAAATCAAAGAATATTTTTTATATGTTTGAGATTTCTCTCCATCTCAAATACAACTTTGGTGCTTTGCCCTTGACACATAGTGGCAAATAATAAATATTCTTTTAATAGCTCTCCCATAAATGAATGAATAAATGAATGACTTCACTTCCAAATTGAATTAGGATGCAGAAATTGATATGCAGAATTAATAAGGTTTTCAGTTTAATTTATGGATAAGGAAATGCTTACAGCTCCGGGGTTGGTTGGGGATAATTCTTTGTGCTTTCTCAAAGGCGCTGTCTAGGGTGTTCGTCCCCTTCTCATGTATGTTTCCATTTCGCTGGTTTTCTCCTGTCCTATCTTTGCAATTCCCTCCCATCATTCTTAGGGACTTCTTTCCTTATGAAACCCACAGGGACATTTTCTGTGTCTGATGACTTCACAAAGCCACTTGCTCCTTCATTTGTTGAACCGACACCTCCTGAGAATCTGCTTCTTCCAGGCCCTGTGGGAGGCACCAGGGACAAAACAGAACCACACAAGCAACTTCTGTCTTTGTTTTCACTACATTTTTCGATTTCATTAAAACCTAGCTCAGAAACGAAGCAAACAGAACCTGCAAGGACATCAGTCTCCAAAAAGGCATTCCAGGACTAGGCATGTTGCTGATAAAGGTTCATTCTGGAGGGCCCCAGTGCCACAATGGTGTCACGCACTCCATTAATCTCTATTGCAATACACATGTCTGGCGAATGCATCGTTTCTAGCATCTTGTTTATAATTCTTATGTTGATTGTATTTTGAAATGAGAACATTTTTACTATACTGGCTTACATAGCATATTATTAAATTAATCTCACCTATTTCTTTTTAGTTTTTAAAATGTGGCTATTCAAAAATTTAAATGTACATGTATGGTTTGCATTATATTTTTACTGGATTGCTGATGAGAAGGCAAGAGGGAGAGGAACAAAATAACCCAAATAAGCAAACAAAATTATTATGAAATTGAATGTGGTGTTTTATTTGTATCAGTGTATCAGTGAAACACAGAGCTGTATGTTTTCAGAGAAGGCATGGGTAGAATTGCATTTCAGGGATATTCCTGAGGAGAAAGGGACCATATTTGGCTGAGAGATACAGATGGTTTCTGTGCAGTAAGAAATATATTAGAGATTTACAGTCATGCTAATAACTACAGCGGAGTGCAGATGTATAAGCAAATATAGGCAAGCAAACAGAGACAGCATTCCAGAAACATTCTGAAAGGATTCTAATAAGGGAAAGATGTTCAAACAAAGGCATGGACCATGGGCAGAACCATCCTCTCCTACAAATGGAGGGGAAGGTTCAAATGGAAGCCAAGACACTAATGATCACATTGAACAAAATTTAAATATGCTCTCTGAGGGGTGCCTCAATTGGTTAAGGCTCTGACTCTTGATTTCAGCTCAGGTCATGATCTCACAGTTTGTGAGATCGAGCCCCACGTGGGGCTCTGTGCTGACAGTGCGGAGCTTGCTTGGGATTCTTTCTCTCCCTCTCTCTGCCGTTCCCCCACCCATGTGAGTGCTCTCTCTCTCTCTCTCTCAAAATAAAGAAACTTAAAAATATGCTATCTGGAATCAGTACTGTATTAATTCATGGGCATTCATTAGCCCCTCCAGATGAATTCATTGGTCAGGTAACTCAGCAGCTTCTGAGAGTCCCTAGATGCTGATATTCCCACCCCCCACCTTCTACTTTTTCAACTAAGGCTCCGCCCCTTTCAGAGTTCCTTCAACTGCCACTCACATCATAGCCTCATTTCTGGGGTGAGCAGTCTTCAGGGGCTTCTTGTTTCCTTACAGTCTCATGGCTGCTCTCCTGCCTTGCCAATCCTCTTATCTGGGAATTTTCAGTGAAATAATGGGACAGTTTATATCGTTGATTCCCGTATTGCTCGGCTCAAATGACTCACATTCACTTTAGAAGGTTTCTAGTTACGCAGTGTACAAATAGATCATTTACAGTTGATTAAAATGTTTGTGGTCATTTCTATGAAAAAAAAAAGTTGGGCATCTGTTCTTGGTTAGAAATACAAGTTCATTGTTTTCTCTGTGGGAAAGTCAGGCATGACTTAAGACTCCTTTCACAAGAAAGCCTAAGGATCACCTATATTCTATTTCTGTGGGCATTTTTAATCCTTTGTTAGCGTAAGTGCCATTTTTAACTAATCAAAATATGCAGTTACCCACAATGCCCCATTCCCAAATCGTGTCAGATTAAAGTGTAGTTACTATGACATCGACTGATACACACACAGAGAATGCCCTTTGATGCAACTTCCACAGGACGTTGAAACTAACATGAACTGAACTTTCTGGGGACCTGTTTTGGCCTGTACTGCCTTCATGAGATCTATCAGATACTTCCTGAAAGTCTATTTGTATTTGAGTTACTTTCCATTTTAACTGGGAATTTCTTGTGGCTTTTTTTTTTTTTTTTTTACAGAATACACATTTTTCACTAATTTATTTCTTTTGAGAGAGAGAAACAGCATGAACAGGGGAGGGGCAGAGACAGAGAGAGAAAGAGAGAGAGAGTCCCAAACAGGCTTAGTGCTGTCAGCGCAGAGCCCAAAGTGGGGCTCAATCTCACGAAACCAAGAATCACACTTAACTGACTGAGCCACCCAGGTGCCCCAAGAATATTTCAGATGAAAGCCTGAAGTAATTTTTGGCTAACAAAATTAGCAAATCCTTCATTTCCTCACCTGAGTGAAAGGAACACGTATATGTGGTGCAAGAATCAACCCAGGTAAGTTACTCCTTTTCAGTCATGAAAGGAGGCACTGTGATGCCCCTAAAGAGAGTATTTCGTCCCCCCACTTAAGGAAACCATGTTTCAAGTGTTTCAAGTGTTGACTGTGTGCAAATAAGCCCTGCCCTGGGTGCTATAATAGCCATGCAAATTAAACATGTGGAGAGAATCTCGGGTAACACTTTTCCCATTTGCACTTTGCCTATGTGGTTAGACATGGTGATTCCTCCTCCATTAGCTACTTACCATTTCAGACTTGTTCAGTTTGCATAAAGACACTCTTTGAAATGCAGTGTTATCCAGTGGAATTTAAGGTACTTTCGAAACCATGTGGCACAGCTGTGCTGTTCCTTCTGTATCATAAATTCGACTGGCTGGAAAATGAAGTTGGTTTAAAAATAACCTCTTCAGCACTTCTTATAACGAACAGCCTGTATGTAAGTCTTCCACTTCGTGGGTGGACAAACGTATCTAAGACACTTTATTCTGCTCAATAATAAATATTGTTGTGAAACCATAAACCCAGAGAAAATCGGTTATTTTTTTAAAAATAGAATTCATTAACATAGTTCAGAGAGCCAGTTCTTCAGGAAAGCTATTTTTAAAAGCAAACACACCAGAGATGGATTGCCTGGGAGGCCGAAGCAGGAAATTGGTACCTTGGAACTGGAGAATGGATAAATATGAGACTTCATTTATACCAACCTGGGCCACGTGGGGATAGAATATGGGGGAAAGAATAGTTCCCTTATCTTTTCAGCAAAGCGCCAGGGCCTGTATTGGGCTCGATGTGGGTGACAGGTCTAGATTCAAGTCTCAGCCCTTGTTACCTGTTTGCTACCCAAGTGACCTTGGCCAGATCACACATGCAGGGCAGCGGGGTCCAGCAGTGCACCGTCAGTGTGTAACAACTGGCTCTCCGGGAACAACCAAGCAAGCAAATCAACCAACTCTGGTTGGTAACGTTTGCCACTTTCTGTGGTGTAAATATTCCCACCATGACCCACTCACACTATGTGCATGACCTCACTGAATGCTGAAGTGGGAAGAAAAGTGGACAACCATTCTTTCTAAATTACCTCCCAGATAGCACCAGCTGACTCCAGCAAGCTGCTGCCTAGATTCCATTTCTGGCTCCACCAGTTAAAATGGGGGGCTTAAGGCAAGTTATTTGACTTCCCTACATCTCAGTTTCCTAATTTTTAATGTGCTAACCACAAACAAGCCTTAGGAGTTCATTTTGAGGGTAAAATAGAAGGCACTGAGCCCAGAGCCTGAAATAGCAGGTCCTCAGTAAACATCGATTCCCTGACTTGCTCATTTCGTGATTATGTCTCTGTCCGTCTCTGTGTCCCCATTCTTCCCCTTCACAGACAAACTCTCCAAGAGAACAAGTCCGCGTTTGTTTTCAGTTGTTTATAACTCCCTCATTCAACCCATTGCTATCCAGATCTCATTTACAGAGCTCCTGAAAAATCACTTCTCTGTGATGAGCAGCAGACTGTTCCTCCAACTTCAATGGACATTTTTCAGTGCTTATTTTATTTGATGATTTGTCATGCTTAACCAGTCCTTCCTTCTGAAGCAGGATATACTATTATTCATCTCATTTCTTAGGCTGGAAACCTAGAAGTCCTCCTCCTTTACCTCCTATATCCAATTGAACAGGCCAGTTCTATTTTGTAAAATGTATCTTCATTCTGTTTCCCTAGCTCCCTCTCTAATGCCGCTGTCTTAGTAAAGACCCCTCAAACATTCATCTTTTCATTCTTAAATAATTAAAATGGCACACCACCTGATTTCCCTGCCCCTAGCGAATTCCCCTTCCAATCCATACTTCCTCTGGAAGGATTTCTATAAAATGCAAACAGATCATGTAATTCCTTGCACGTCATTGGCGTGCAACACCTACTGCATAAGTCCCAACTGCATGGAATTGCATAATGGCCCCTGTTGATTTTGGCTCATGCCAACCTCTTTGGCCACATGTCCTGCCTCTTGTCTGCTTATGACTGCTCCAGTCTTATTAAACCATTGACTGGACTCTCAAGAGACCATGCCTTTTCTTGTCTTTGTCTCTCTGGACAGACACCCCTTTCCCCTTTTCTACCTGGTAAGCTCCAGTCACTCCTCCTCCCGGAAGCCTTCTTTGACACCCTCGTGACACCCAGTAATTCTCTAACAGGCACTCTTCACTGTAGTATAATCATCTGTCCTTACTTTGCTTCCCCAGCTTAAAGTGAATGAATCGAGGACATAAACACTGTATCTTATTCAACATCATATCTACAATATCAAGCACAAAATGTGGACCACAAAAACGTTTAGCAAACTCAATGTATCAACTAAGAAATGAGGCTTTGTGGCACCAAATGAGATGTCTTGTCAAGGCAAGAACTTTTTTTTTTTTTAATTGAGATGTAAGTGAAGTGCAACATTGTATTAGTTTCAGGTATACAATATAATGATTTGATATTTATATACATTGTAAAATAATCACCATAATAAATCTACTCAATATCTGTCACTACACATAGTTACAATATCTTTTTATTTCTTCCTATGATGAGAACTTTTATGATCTACTTGGTCAGCAACTTTCAAATATGCAATACAGGATTATTGAGTGTGAAGGGATTTTGTAACTATGAACAAGTTAGGAAGATACACATTTTCAGGCTTGATCCTAACTGAAATAATGATTCTCATTATTCTTAAATTATGGGCTTTTAAATAATAATAACTTATTTAAATGTATTTGTCCTAACAGGATTTGCCTATTAACTTCAAATGTTTAATATTGGTCACCAATAATTAAAACAGTAACAAATTAGGTCTTCTCATGCTTATTTTTGAGGGTTTTTTGACAGGGTATAGGAACTAAGGCAAAACCACTGCAAAAATAGTAATAGTATAGAGAAAAAAATGCTAAATGTGAATCCACTTGAAAATCTGCATTTAATAAGAGAGTAACATATAATAAAGTGAACATGTTATTATCATACAGATGGAAAAATTTATTAAGTTACCTATTTAACTACTTTTTAAAATTTTATTTAAATCTAAGTTAGTTAACATATAGTGTAATAATGATTTCAGGAGTAGAATTTAGTGATTCATCACTTTCATCTAACACCCAGTGCTTATCCCAACAAGTGCCCTCCTTAATGCCCATCACCCATTTAGCCCATCCCCCCACCTACCTCCCCTCCAGCAACCCTGTTTGTTCTCTGTATTTAAGAGTCTCTTTTGGTTTGCCTCCCTCTCTGTTTTCATCTTATTTTTTTTCCCTTCTCCTATGTTCATCTGTTTTGTTTCTTAAATTCCACAGATGAGTGAAATCATATGATATTTACCTTTCTCTGAGTGATTTATTTCACTTAGCCTAATACATTCTAGTTCCATCCATGGTGTTGCAAATGGCAAGATTTCATTCTTTTTGATTGCCAAGTAATATTCCATTGTATATATATACCACATCTTCTTTATCTGTCAGTTGATGGACATTTGGGCTCTTTCCATAATATGGCTATTGTTGATAATTCTGCTATAAATATTGGGGTGCATGTGACCCTTTGAATCAACATTTTTGTATCTTTTGGACAAATACCTGGTAGTGCAATTGCTGAGTCATAGGGTAGCTCTATTTTTAGTTTTTAAATGTTTATTTATTTGAGAGAGAGAGAGAGAGAGAGGGAAAGAGAATGTGAGTGGGGGCGGGCAGAGAGGGAGACACAGAATCCAAAGTAGGCTCCAGGTTCTGAGCTGTCTGCACAAAGCCCAATGTGGGGCATGAATCCACAAACCATGAGATCATGACCTGAGTCAAAGTCGGATGCTTAACTGATTGAGTCACCCAGGCACCCCTCTATTTTTAATTTTTTGAGGAAAGAAATTAAATGGCTGCGCCAGTTTGCATTCCCACCAGCAAGGCAAATGTGTTCCCCTTTCTCCACATCCTCATCAATATCTGTTGTTTCCTGAGTTGTTAATTTTAGCCATTTTGACCAGTGTGAGGTGGTATCTCATTGTAATTTTGATTTGTATTTCCCTGATGATGAGTGATATTGAGCATCTTTTCATGTGTCTTTTAGCCATCTGGATGTCTTCTTTGGAAAACTGTCTCTTCATATCTTTTGCCCATTTCTTCACTGGATTATTTGTTTTTTGGGTGTTGAGTTTGATAAGTTCTTTATACATGTTGGATACTAAACATTTATCTGATATGTCATTTGCAAATATCTTCCCCCATCTGTCAGTTGCTTTTTAGTTTTGTTGATTGTTCCTTTTGCTGTGCAGAAGGTTTTTGTCTTGATGAAGTACCAATAGTCCATTTTTGCTTTTGTTTCCCTTGCCTCTGAAGACATATCAAGTAAGAAGTTGCTGCAGCTGAGGACAAAGAGGTTGTTCCTTGTTTTTTCCTCTAGGATTTTGATGGTTTCCTGTCTTATATTTTGGTCTTTCATCCATTTTGAGTTTATTTTTGTGTATGGTGTAAGAAAGTGGTTCATCTTTCTGCCTATCGCTGTCCAGTTTTCCCAGCACCACTTGCTGCTGAAGAGACTGTCTCTTGTCCAATGGATACTCCTTCTTGCTTGGTCGGAGATTAGTTGGCCATATGTTTGTGGGTCCATTTCTGGGTTCTCTATTCTGTTCCATTGATCTATGTGTCTGTTTTTGTACAAGTACCGTGCTGTCTTGATGATTACAACTTTGTAATATAGCTTGAAGTCCAGAATTGTGATGTCTCCAGCTTTGGTTTTCTTTTTCAGGATTGCTTTGGCTATTCAGGGTCTTTTGCAGTTCCATACAAATTTTAGAATTGTTTGCTTTAGCTCTGTGAAGAATGCTGGTGTTATTTTGATAGGGATTACACTGAATGTATAGATGGCTTTGGGCTGTATCAACATTTTAACAATATTTGTTCTTCCAATCCATGAGCATGGAATGTTTTTCCATTTCTTTGTGTCTTCTTCAATTTCTTTCATAAGTTTTCTATCGGTTTCAGAGTATAGATCTTTTGCCTCTTTAGTTAAGTTTATTCCTAGATATTTTATGGTTTCTGTGCAATTGTAAATGGATCAATTCCTTGATTTCTCTTTCTGCTGCTTCATTATTGTTATATAAAAATGTAACTGATTTCTGTATGTTGATCTTATATCCTGAGAATTTGCTGAATTCATGTATCTGTTACAGCAGTTTTTTGGTGGAATCTTTTGGGTTTTCCACATAGAATATCATGTTGTCTATAAAGAGTGAAAATTTGACTTCTTCCTTGCTGATTTGGATGCCTTTCATTTCTTTTTGTTTTCTGATTTCCAAGGCTAGGACATCCAACACTATGTTGAACAATAGTGGTGAAAGGGGACATCCCTGTCATATTTATTTAACTATTTTTTAAAATCTTGAATGAGTGCATGTTAAATGTGTGTTGAAAGTCTTAAAAACTGAGGTGCTATTGATGTTTTAGGACATTTCAAAGAAGTGAAAAGCACAGTCACAAAGTAAGCAACAAGGAACTGAGCTTGCAAAGCAGATGTTCCACCATTTGCCGAATTTTCGTTAATAAATTTCACCTTTTGAGTTGAGAAGAAAATAAGCTTGTTCTTCCTTACTGGTAACTTTTCGCAAATAATGAAAATGAACAAACCTCTCCAACTTTAGGGATGATCTAATGTCATAAATAAAAAGTATGCAACTTCATTTAAAAATACTCATTATCATCTCTACCTACAAATCCATTCTCTGGCCCACCAGGACTATTCTTTACTTAACAGTTAACTAGAGTTGAAAGTGTTCTCTTACTTGGAAAAATCTGGATCAATATATATTTAACAGATGGTTTCTCTATAGTCTACTTTAGTAAGCCTTCTAATTAATATATTTCTTCTAAACCATGCTTATGAAGCACATTTCTCTGTGAGGATTCTTCTTTGTATTTTTTGTTGTGTTGTTTTTTAATATCAAGAATTCCTTGATCCAAAAAGGGGTCTTTCCTTTCATAAGTTAAAATTCTTCAAATTAAATTGAGTTTTTGTATAAAATCTGTGGAATACAGCTGATCATCTTTTTCTATTTTTCTGGTAAAGAAATTGGGTCATTAAAAAATCATGGGCAAATAGATAATTGATGATATCAGGAACCTGTCTCCTGATATTTTCCTTACTTATCATTATATTACCATATATTTTTAATATTCTTTATCAACCCAAATAGCTCAATTCAAGAAGAACATCATATTTGAATGTACGGTCAGGGTTGCAATAAGGGTGAAACAATTTTCTCCCCAAAAGAAGCTAAATTGACTACAGGAGAGTATCACTCTATAGTCTTAGCCCCACTGGCTATATGTTTTCCTGAGCCACTCAGTTCAAACTAATTAAGCTTAAGCTTTGGAACATAATTCATTCGGTTATATAATGAAATGTGAACCATTATGTGTGTGTGTGTGTGTGTGTGTGTGTGTGTGTGTATGTGTGTGTGTTGATCTAGATACACATAGTCATTTCAATAAAGTAATAATGGTGAGTAGAATCATAGATGCAAAATTGAAAAGCACCTTAGCAATGATCTAACCAAATCCTTCATGAAGTTCTTACTTATTACCATTCCTTACTGGTGGTGGCCCAACCTCTGTACAGTTTTACTAACATAGTCTCATTCTTTCCAGTCCTGGTGAAGTTTCCTTGTTATGAAATTATTTTTTATCCTGAGTAAAAACTTACCTCTGTAACTTTCATCTTAGTCCATGATTCCTTAAAGAATTAACCAACCTTAACCAATCAAAAAGTAAGGGTCCTGGAAGTCCCTTGTTTTAATGGGTAACATTTTTGTCTACAACACTTTTTCTATATTCTTTGGTTTCCATCACGACTAGCACAACACAATGGAGTAGACTGAAAGGGTCCAGGAACTAATGCTGATCTCCCACAGCCAGGAGATGGACCTGCTACAAACAAGAGGATGTGGAATCATTGTCTAATTCAGCAGGCAGGATGCAGAATCTGAGCAGAATGAACAACTAGTGACACAAAGAAGTCCTTGCAGGATGTCAGCAGCAGGAATGCCCATGACATTCTTGATATCTAAAGATACATATAGTCAAACTAGTATCACAAACTGAAGATGGTGATATTTATGACTACATTGGCGAAGGTTAGGTCTCAATTTTGAAAACTCAGACCATCTTGGCAAATATAGATTTTGTGAGGACTGGATTTGTGTTCTTTGAAATGATGAGGAGTCTAGAAAATTTCCCCAATAATTTGAACTCTGTCCATTAACTACTTTTTTTTTTTGAAAGAGAGAGAGACAGGGAGAGAGAGAAAGAGAGAGAGAGACAGAGAGAGAGAGAAAGAGAGAGAGAGAGACAGAGAGAGAGAGAGAGAGAGAAAAGCAGAAGGAGAGGGAGAGAGGGAATCTTAAGCAGGCTCCATGCCCAATGCAAGCCTGACACAGGGCTGGATCTCACCACTGCGTGATCATGACCTGAGCCTGTATCAAGAGTCAGACGCTTAACTGACTGAGCCACCCAGGCACCCCTATTTAGTATCTTTGACTTCACTTTCTCATAAGTTTCTTTCACTTTCTCCTAAAAATCAGACACACTGACAAGCTGTGCATCAGTTGAGGTAGATTAGTTCTGTTAATAAAAGGAGTTTCCTCATAACCCTGGTGACTAGTGTTCCCTGCGAAGACCTTGTTGCCTTAAAAAGATTTTCCAATTGTTGAAAATATTTTATTAAGCTAGAAATTCAACATGGTATTGAAGTGACTGGTGCTTTGATTTGTAAGGAAAGGTCAGGATGATGAGACACTGGAAAGAATAAGGAGTCAAGGAACCAGAGTTCTTGTCCTGCTTTTGTCTCTAGCTCTTTGTGTCACCTTTGGTCACACAGAATATTAGAATCCACGAATACAAAGGGAACTTAAAGAGACATCTGGTTTACCACTGTGGCCAATTTAGCTTTCTCTCAAACTATAAAGTTACTTTAAGCCAGTATCTATAGAATCATAACAACAGCATTTTAGAAACAGTATAAATAATCTTCCCCCAAGGAGCAATTATGGAGGTAATCACATCTGTGAGGAGAAAAGACATTTTCTTGCCTTCACATTTTTTTGTTTTTGTTTTTGGTATTAATGATCAGGCTTTAAAAGATCCACAAAGAGAATGCAAACAATAACATTTAAGAGGGTAGTCATACAAGGAGTCCATTGCTCAGTTGTCTAGGATGAATGCTAAGATTGAGAAGGAGAAAAGGGACAGGGGCTGAGGTTGTTTATACATTTTTGATTAATTCAGATTTTTATCTTCTATTGACTACACTGTTTGAACACACACATTACAAACAAACAAATACATTTTTTCTTGTTACCAGACAAAAAAAAATGCATCTAAAAGAAAATGGTGGTTGGGAAATATGTGTCTTTACGTTGGCAGCACTCATATATCATACGATAATGGTTTGGTAGACACTTGGGAAGGGTGGTGGGCACAGGTAAATAGGCCAAATTAGAATTCCCTAGGATTACCGGCAATTTTAGGGCACCGGACGCTGGAAGATTGCACTTTTGCAAAGATTTACTTCATAAATTAAATTTTATCATATTTCATGACTTTAAGCCAAAAACCAAGTAATACAAATCTGGAATTTAAAAATTTATCAGTGTGCAAATAGGGGCCCCTACTATGCACAATGGCACTGTGTCAAAACATCACTCACTTCTGGATATACACTAGAATTTAGGAATGGAATAATTCTTAAAATCCCTCCAAAATTTAAGAATTCTTTTTGGTTAAGTAGTCAACACTATCCTGAAAAAATTGCCTCCATAAATGGTTTTAAGACAAATAATTAAGATTCACAGATATTTGGGCAAATAAAATGGTTGTCAACTGTTACAATTCCAATTTTTAAAGTTGGTGGTTATAAGATTCACCTTTTAAAGGGAATGATGAAAAAAATCACATTCTCTCTCATTTTCTTTTGAATACAGTGAGAGAATGGGAAGGACATGATTGATGTGAAAGTGAAAAAGATAAATGTATTAATTTATTTTAATTAATTTAATGTCAATCAATTGTAGGACCATAAACCATTACTTTTTTAGTGTGGGTTTTAGAATATTCAATTGCAAATAGATTTTTTTTTAAAAAGCTGAAAGTAAAAACAGGAAATAATTGCAGCTAATTAGTCCAAATCTTACCTGAGGTTGCTTTTTGTTCTCTTTTCTTCTCCACTCTCCCTGAAATGAGAAGTGGCAGGTCAGTTACAGAGTGGGTCCATGAGAACAAGGTGTAACTAAGAGGAAACCCCGTTTATGGCAATTTCCAAACATAATCACTCCTCAGCTGTGTCCAAGATGCTTCTAGAGATGACGGGCATGGGCATAGTTGAAGGGGATGAAAAATGCTCTCAATCCAATTTATGAAAACCAACAATAAATGAGGATGCATTAAATAAAACATGCTGCTGGGTTTTAAAAATCTTGTTAGAGTCATTTACTCAACAATAAACTTACAAGGATCAAATCCCCATAGCACAAACTGTGGGGATAAACACCCGAGTTAAATAAGATCAAGGCCTCTTACAACCTATTTGGGGAGTAAAGGACAGACAATGCAATGTGAGATGAGATGTGCCCCAAAAGGTACAAACTGTTTAAAGATATGAGAGGATGAAGTGATTAGTTTAGGAAATAAAGGGGTGCCCTCGAAGTTAAGGAGAAAGTGATATTTGATTTGGGCCTCAAAAGATACATGTGATCTGGGAAATGTGAAACAGGGAAAGTACTGGTGATCATTAAAAGAGATAGTATGGGTTATACAAGACAAGGCTATTTGAGCAAGTGCCATGTTTAAAGCTTGCTTTAGGAACTATGGTTTTGCATAGATGGCTATCTTAGAGCTTAGGCAAGAGATGATGGACTGAGCATGGCAGCAGGAAGAGGGAGGTAGGAGGGCAGGACTTAGAAGGCCCAGGGAGTTACAAAATGTCAAGTGCAAGGGAGAAGTAAAGGTCGAGATGAATGGCTATCTAGGTGACTTTGGGCATGGTGATGCAATGTGGGGGAATGGTAAAATGGGATGGGGGCATGGGGATGACTGGTTCAGTTTTAGACTTACTGAGTTTGAAGTCTTACAGAGACATGGGGCCTGGGAGAGAGATGAAAATCTAAGTTACGGATGCAGGAAAGGTCCATTTTGAGGAGACAGCTGGACCTGAGGTGGGGAATGGGAACAGAAAGGCAGGCGGCAGAGGGTGAGGCTGAGGATAGCGACCAAGAGAACAAAACTGCTACTTCTATTTTGAGATGTAGGGCCATGAGAAGAAGCAGCAGAGATCCACGGAGATCAACAGAGCACAGAACCGTGCGCCACAGATAAATTTAGGAAGTATGGAGGGCACCCACAGCATCGGAATCTTCTGGGTTCATTGTGAGAGAGCAGGTTTAGCAGAGCGGGGGCGGGGAACACAAGACACTCTGAGAGCCTGAGGAGTAGGGGGTGGTGAGGAAGACGAGGCTGAGGATATGGCTTCTTGTTCATGAAATCTGGCAGCCCACAAATGAATGAGATTCGGGCAACAGCCTGAGCAGAAGAAAACCCGGGCTAGGGGATGCTTCGTCATGGTTACAGGTTTAGATAAGGAACTCTGCTCAGGGCACTGCTGTGTGGCAACAACACTTGGAGGTGAGAGCCTTGGTTTTGTGATGGGCAAGCGAGGGCACCCTCTGGCCATCGCTTTCTTGTCACCTTTCAAGATTTCACAGATGGAGCTAGTTACTGAGAGGGTGGGCAAAACACGCAAATGGCATGTAAACTTTATCTAAGTTTTTCTACCAGCCTTTCCTGTCTTTTAAAATCCTAAAACATAAGGTGGAGAATGTATAACCTTTTTCTCATGCAGCCGCCAAAAGCATAGAATTCATCTAACTGGCATTTTGATTAATGGCACATTCTATTCATTTAGGTGATTTCCAGAGGTCTTGTTTGATACGATTTATTTCAATGATTCAAACAGATAAATGACATGAGTAGTCCACTTAAAGGCTTCATTCATTACCAAGTGTGATGGAGGTACCTCCTCATTTAAGTTTTTTTTTTTTTTTTATCAGGCAAGCAACTGTTTACTATTTGATTACCAATTGTTCTATACTAGAGGCCTCAAACATTTTCACAAATTTAAAAAATGTTATTTGAGTCCTGAATTATAAAATGTTTTGAGACAAACATCTCTTTGGAAAGTCTTTAATTTGCAGAAGAATGAGTCATAAATTCTGAAAGTTGACAATGAGAGTATTAGGGATAAATAATATGGTGTGATACTCAGTCTCAAGATACTCCCAAAGACCGCTGTCTTTCTGGTCCTCCTGGTAACTGTGTCCTTGTGTCGTGCCCTCCCACACTGATTTAGACTGACTTGTGTAATCAAGAGGATTTTGCAGAAATGATGGAATGTGACTTCCAAGGTTGGGCCTTAAAACCATTGTGGTTTCCATCTTGCTCTCTCGGATCACTCTCTCTGAGGGGAGCCAGATAATAGGTTATGGGGACATTCAAGTAACCCTATGGAGAGGCTCATGTGACAAGGAACTGAGGCTTCCTGCCAGCTATCAGCACCAACTTCCCAGGCTCATGAGCAGTCTGTCCACCAGCCTCATTCAAACCTTTAGATGGCCGCAGCTCTTGCTGACCCCTTGACTGCCGTTGCATGGGAGGCCCTGCCCCAGAACCATCCAGTTAGTCATGACAGAGAAAATGTATGACACGCTAGATGTTTATTGTTGGTGTCAGCTGCTATGTTTTGGGTAAACTGTTATACAGTAATTTTATTATGGAAGTCTAGGTTAGTTTATCACTCCCTACACCAACAGTGATATAACTGGTGGCAAATAAGTCAGTCTCCCTGACTTTCTTTCTGTAGAATGAGGATCAGATCCTGTTTCTCTGGAATGTGGTGAGGAGTAAATAATTCCATATGCAGAGCCAGCAAGAAATGGAAACTCACACAAGATATTGGGGTTCAATGTTTCAGAAGGGAGGCTGGAAGGCCTTGCTGTAATGGTTTTTCCCTGAGACCTTAAATAGTCCTCTGCCCCTGTGTCGTATGCAAGGGCTCTGTAAACTGAAGAGTGCTATATAAATGTTATTTCTTGGTTTTATTATGCTATTAGTTCTGTTACAGGAATCAATTTAGATTTCTCTTCTTAATTACATATACACCAGACAGCAAACTAGAAAAATAAAAAACTAGTTAAGACACCATGATGTTGATTAAGAGATACAGAGAATATTGCTTAACTGGAGATGACCCTCTAGGTTTCTTGTTTAGTCCCTTTATCTTGCCCCTCATTCTTTCAGTGTGCCCTTATACAAAGAGATGGTTCTGAGGGTGCCTGGGTGGCTGAATTGGTTAAGTATCTGATTCTTGGTTTTGGCTCAGGTCATGATCTCATGGTTTGTGGGTTCAGGCTCTGCATTGGGCTCTGTGTTGACAGCTTGGAGCCTGCTTGGGATTCCCTCTCTCTCTTTCCCGCTCTTTCTCTTCCCCTTTCTTGCTCATGTGCTCTTTCTCTCTAAATAAATAAATAAATAAATAAATAAACATTAAAAAAAAAGAAAGAAAGAGATGATTCTGACACCCATATCTCTAGCTCCAAATCTACCTAGATTTTAGGCCTACTGGAAATCTCTATGTGTTTAATACGGCACTATAACACATATCCTGAACTTGAATCATTGTGTTTCCCTGCAGAACTGTTCGTGTTTGGAGCTGTCCTCCAGTCTGCTCAGGCCCCCAAACATGAAGCCTCAGAGTCACCAGCTTCTCCCTTTCACTCAATGTCCACACCTAACACGATCCTCACCTCACTCCATTCTCCCTGTACAGGCCCTTGGATCTACACTCTCCTTTCTCACTGCCACTGCCCTCGTTCACAAACATGACACTAACTTTCTTCCTGGGGTTATTTTCTACACACCCGTAACTGATTTCATTGATTTTATGGATGGCTTTTCCGTACTGAGTTGGATCACTACTAAAGATTAAAATCCACATGCCCTAATGTGAAATTGATGACCCCGGAAGATTTGGCCACCACCTACCTTCTCTACCATCCCTCAAGCACCATACACAACACTGGTCAGTTATGCCAAGAATCCCACCTCCCATCCCAACTCCCTGTGCCAGCTGTCCCTGCTTCCTGGAATGTCCTGACATGTCAGTCCTGCCTATCAGAACTCTGTTCATCCTTTAGAGCTGAGTCAGATGGCAGTCCTTCTGAGAAGTCTTCTGCTTTGCACCACCCCAACTCTCCACTCCCTGCAGAATTAATTGCCCTCTGCTATGCTCGTTCATCCTTTATTTATACCTCTGCCACAGTACTAACTCCAACGTTTGGCTCATAATTAGTTGTGTGTCCCCTAACTGGCTTCTGTTAGGGTAAGGGGTGTGTACTTTACCCCTCTCTGTCTCCTCCTGCCTAGCAGAGCTGGGGACACAAATGCTTGGGATTGAGTCAGCACACACAGAGAGTTATGAAATGCCCCAGCCCTCCTTAAAATGCTAGAGAACATGAAGCAAATTTTAGTACTGCCAACACCAAGTGCAAGTACAACCCAGAACAGCACTTTTATCAGATATTTACACTACAACTGACACCCTAGAAAACTACTATATTAGAAAAGTGGGTGACAAAATAACAGACAGGCTTTCAGAATCATGAACATGCATTTATCCTTAGCTGTGCTTTATTTTATCACAGATCCTAGTTGAAAAACGAAACATTAAAGTATGGTTTGCACCCTACTTCTCTTTAAACCTGGATGTGGCACTCCTCCTGTGAGAATAAAAATGGACAGTAATCTCCTAAAAATGGAATTTGTTGGGGAAAACTTTTCTTCTGAGAAAATGTGTTTAATTGAACATTAAAATTCCACCTGCCACGACTACTTATTTATATAAATGGAGCATTGATATTTTTAAAAGCTCTCTTAGACTTGACGTTGTTGATTTTGTTTCATGGAGGAACATTAAATATGTATCAATTTACAGCACATTTCTGTACCTCAGTACAGAAGCAGTACCCTAGTCACAGTGATGGTTTCTGATCTTTTAAAACCATGGGCACATAAATGACAAGCCAGTGATGTCTCACCAACAAAGAGGAGGGGTGTTTGTATGACAAATCGTATTTTAGGTCACTTCTAATGGAAAGGAAATTGTGTGTGTGTGCATACACACACACACACACACACACACGTATATGTGTATATGTATATGTATGTGTAGCACATATATGTATGTATATGTATGTACATGCACATACATACACACGTACATACACATGCACTACATTCATGTATATGTGATACATATGTATGTAGTTTTATACTCAGATATAGTCTGGTCTCTGAAATATACTCTTTCTTCTACCTGCTTCCATCTTTGTATAATAAAGTCTGTCATGGAATCTTATCAAGCCTCCCTCACTGCACTACCAATTTCTCAGTAGCCAATTCTGAGTTCACGTTCCCTCGCAGACATTTTATCTGCCCTGCGCTGAGAGGTAAGATTAATCACATCCTGTTGCTAGGATACCTGAGAATGTTCATTTATGTCCGATGTTGCTTTGGCAAAATGCACTATGAAGAAGGCATAGAATCATGACAAGGAAAATTACTGTGCACATGCTACTTATTTAAAAAAAAAAGTGGAGTGAGGGCGAAGCAAAGAAATATACCTACCAGATAATATAATGCTAACTCCCATGAATTTTTTAATATCATTTTTGTTTCACGTGGATTTTAATGGAAAACCACGGGCCATATTTTTGGATAATGAGACTCTGTAGTACTTCTATACTTTTGAGTTAACAGGAAAAGTAGAAGGCGGTAAGGTTTTAATTTTGTTTATGGGGTGTAAGAGAGGAAGGGGCTTTAAGATTTACTCACTTCAAACGCCCCAATTATAGACAGGGTAATGAGGTTACAGTGCTAGTTGATTTGCGGAACCAACCCAAAAGCCAGGCCACCACCACTGCCCCACTGTCATGTTTAGCTATTTTAACGCAAGACTTACGAGAAAAGTGTTCTTCGGAATGTGCTTTTGGGTAATTAATATACCAAAGATTCCTGCTTACTGATTGTAATGAGAGAGAATATGAATACATAAATTCTCTTAGCCAATTTCTTCTAATGGAGAACAACATGATCCAGTGAAAGAAACATGGTCTTCAGAGTTAAATGCATTGACTTCTCATCTTGACCATGGGTACCTATGAGCTCTGTGACTCTGGGATGAAACGTAGAGTAACTTCTCATTATAGGCTTCTTTTTGTTCTTCATCCTCCTCCCCCTCTTCCTTTCTCTCTCATATATGTGTATGTGTGTGTATACAAGACATCTCTCTCTCTCTCTCTCTCTCTCTCTCTCTCCATCTCTGATATTCTGACTGAAAGCAGAAACAATTTGAGTTTTACTTCCATTATCATTTCCAAGGGATACTAACCTAGTACCATTACTACAATCACGCTAATAATAGTAGCTAATGTTTATTAAGCAATGTTTACATACTTGTCATTGTTATCCGTATATGGATTAACTCAATTTATTTTCAACGTAGTATAAAGGCTTTGCAAATATACCCATTTCAGGTAAGGAAACTGCGTAAAAATTTGGTTAAATAATTTTGCCAAATCATTACCTGCTAAGTGGCAAATAAATAATGAGAAGACAAAAAAATAGTTGGGTCAAAGTGTAGGGAGAAATAAAAATTAGGATATCCATAAGCTATATAATAATCAGTCCCTAGGTTTTGAGGGTTGCGTGCATTAATTATTTTGTTAAAATCATTTCAGATTCTTTTTACTAGCTATTGCCCATTTGTCAAATGATTTGTTTGAATGACTCAATAGCTTACTTTAACTGCTAAGTACCTAATCACAATATTTCAAGAGCAGCATGCCAGAAAGACCTTCGGACTTTGTGTATATTTTTTTAGTAGTTTAGCATTTATTTAGTACTTTTGATGAGTTGGGCACTGTAAACCTTTGCAATAGCTCCATGGAATAGATCATGACGTCCATTTGCCAGTGTAGAAAGTAGGCTCGGAAATTTTTGTGTGATAGTCACAAGGCTCCAGTCAGTGAACAGTTGGAATATGAGCACAGAAACTGTTACCTCTTCTGAGCTCACTGGCTCGGTGATTAGGGCAGTCCTGTAGATGGCGAAGAGCTCAGGTCTGCAGCTCCAGCCACTTAATCAGTGTGGGATGTTGGGCGCATCATTTAATCTCTCGAAATCACACTGCATTCGTCTGGAAATGAGGGTAAGAGTAGTTCCCACTTCACGGGGTCATTGTGAGGGTTACACAAAATGATACGTTTAATAATAATCCTAAATATTTTGAGTAGATCTTATGCAATCGAGTGTATAATGCCGTCACCTCAGTGCTCAGGACACCGCCACACACAGTATTGCTGGGTGCTCCTCTTTATGAACATTTCATGTCAGCTGGTCCCTGGTAACATATGATAATGCTTAATATTCTCAAGGCCAATGGCTACATTGACACAAATATTATAAAGGTCGGGCTTTGAGAGATTCTTGATATCTTTACCGTCACCTCTTGCCTTCCCTTAGAATTTCTAAGAAAGAAGCGGCTTTCCATTTTAGAAAATCCCTTTCCTTTGGCCTCCATGCCCTCTTTCCGAACGCAGCTGGGTTTGATGACACACGGTTGACATGCAAACCTCTTTGCAGTTATGAGCTAGGCTCATATGATCTTAGAATCCGGGGTTTGTGGTTTGAATCCCTACCCTCATTTTGTAGTGAGCAGCAGCTATAGAGCTCTCCACAGTCTGATATGTTCCAAATAGAAAGGGAGAGCTTTTCTAGAAATCCTAAGTCCCCATTGCCACAACTTTCTCCTCGCAACAAATGGTAGGACCTTGAATAAGTAACCTGACTTTTCCAAGATCCAGTGTTCCTTTGAGTTAGATAGGTAGATACTACAACTCCAAAAGAAATCATACAAACAGGGCTTTGAGAGGATTGTAAGCCCTGAGCCCGGAGCAGGAACAGAGAAGCCTAACCGGGCCGGTTCAAAGACCAACTGGTCTAAAGTGGTCTGCATAAGCCTGCAGAAACTGCCTAGTTTCTGTTTGGTCAATAGCATGAAAAGGCTGTGGGGCTTATTTTGTCATTTATGCCTGGATTAATGCTGATGCTGCAATGGCACCAGTCTTAGCAGACGACGGTGATGAGCCTCTGTATGGTTGTGGGTCCTCACACCCTCCTGCAGGTTTAGATAAACTCCACTTGCTCTCCTGTCCGTTTCTATTTGGTCAGTTCAAATGCTGCTGGGATGCCCGGGCAGAGAGGGCCATTATGAGCACGCTGCATGCTGTGAGCTCCAGACAGTGTGTACTGAGCTACAGAGGCTGGCCCTTCAGATATCGCTCCAGATAGAGCTAAGCCTCCAAGGTTGACCATCTGCCTTGGCAGGGCTGACACTCCATCTGCACTCCCCAGCCCTGGGGTCTGCCATCCGTCACAGCGAGTAGAAAACCTAAGGAGAACTGAATGCTCCAAGATCTTCCTGGGCTGACCGCTCTGCAAAGAGACGGCAAAACCAGTGTGAGAAACAGCAGTTTTATGTTGTCTTGGACAGTGTCAAGCCCAGAATTTCTTCCCACTTAGATCCACTGGACAAGCGCATAATTAATGTGACAAGCAGCCGTTCCTTTCGGATTCCCCACGTTGGCCCGGGTGAATTCAATCTTAGAGCAAACCTTTTGATATTCAGAACCTCATTCTGAGGCAGTCATTTTTGGCAGAGAAGTCTTTTGGAAGACCTTTAGATGTTGAAGTCAGATTGGGGGAAGAAAAAATACCCAGTGATTGCCAGGTCTTAAATCTCTCTGCAAAATGGGAAGGCTAGTTTTACTAACGTATGCTTCAGCTCCTGACTAAAGCAGGGATGTGTATGTTTATACTTTGCATTGTACGGTAATATGTTTCTAGTAAGTTAGGTGTGAATAAGTATTTTTACATGACATAATATTCTAAATGTCTGTTGAATGTTCATTATGCAAAAGAAAGAGGAATGAATCATTTTGTAAAATAAAGAATCTTTTCATAAGACGTTTATTCAATCCTGTGCTAGAATAAACATGACCGTATGTTAAGAGGTGGAGTTGAATTCCCTTCCTGTTGAATCTGTCCAGGCCTTAGTAACTTGTATAACAAACTTCATATGCTGGAAACACCAGTTTTTAGGCTTGGACGTTTAGAATCAAGAGGCTTCCATTTCCTGGGTCTTTGATTACTTGCTCTGGGAGAAGCCGGCCATAATGTAGTAAGTCAGACTACCTTGAGACCACCATGCTGTGAGGAAGCTCAAGTTAGCCACACACGGAGGCCACATGGAAGGAGAGCTGCCTGTACTGTACAAGACCAGCAGCTAGCTCTTCCTGCCATCGCAACCCAGGTGCCAGATGTGAATGATGAAACCGTCTGGAAGTGGCTCCTTCAGCTCCAGCCACCTTAGCAGATGCCATGCGGATTGGGGACCAACTGCCTGGCTGAACCCTTTCCAAATTCCTAACCCACAAAGCTGCAAGCACAATAAATGTCTGTTTTATATCATTAAGTTTTGGCATACATCCATACATAGCAATAGATAGTAAAAACAACTCCTTTTTCTGTTTTCTGAGAACATTTACTGATATACCTATCAATATATACCAGTATACATTACTGGGTTTTTTTTTTTTTCTCCAGGAATTCACAGCTGTGCTAGATTCTTTCTTTCCTAAGCTGGTTTCCTCAACTATACTATAAATGTGTTCTGTTACCCAGCATTTTAGCATGTCAGCTTATTCCATTTCAAAAAACAGAATAAAATCTGTTCTAATCAGGAGTGTGGTTAGAGTACAATCTATGTAGATTAATACATATCTTGGATTTCTAAGAGTATTACAATATCACCCTATGTCCAGGTTACCAGTCAAAAGGAGAGTAGAGACTTGCCAGTTAACTCGCATCTTAGAACCTGTGAACCATCAACAGGGGTACCCATGTGAAACAACAACATGTAAATCTCCATCCAGGCATCAAAAACTTCATCACTTACGGTTAGGATTATATAGAAACCCTCTGAACTGAAACACTGAAAAGATTCAGCAGCAATTTCTGCTAAATAATTAAATATTACCTTATTTTCCCCAGGTGGATTTACTTTTAAAGGATGAATTAGTAGAATCTATATCAAATTAAAAGCATTAATATTATTTAGGGTTAATTTTCTGTATGAAGGCAAGAAGGGGAAACATTTCATTACGGAAGGTAATGATAGGAGTCCAATCAGAATCTATGCTTGCGAAGTCAAGAGTTTTTTCACTTTAAACAGCAATTTATTTGGCTAACAGACACCCGATCATGCCCAGCTTTTCATCTGGAGGAAATGACCACATTTCATTGCTCTCTCTCCCATGCTCTTAATCATCACCTCATTAGCTCGTGGAGAAAGCTGGTGGAGGCCAGAGGTGAGCTGGATTTTATTCTTTGAGACGTCAGCATGGGTTTCATTTCCACTGGCCCCAAGTTTTTCCTTTTATTTTAATCTTTAAAAAAAACCTCATCATACTCATTTTTTCCTTCACATTGACCCACATCAAAGGTTTGGGCCTTAGACATGCGGGGAAGCTCTTATTTCACGGACTGAAGGAAGAAAATAAGGAAAGTGCTTAGATCAGTGGGTATTGATTTACTGCTCTCAGGCATTGCAGTGTTCTTTGTAATCTTGTAAAACTATCCTCTGTAAACCGGGTTGACTACCTGAGTTTACTAGAAAAGTTGTTGATTATCTAGTACATTTTATGTGCAGGAGAAGAGGCCCACTGACATTCAGATACTTAGAGGAGAAAGAAGAAAGAGAGCAAACGTTGAGGGCCTATTACCTGACAGGAGGAAAAGTAGGCATTTTACATCTGTAGTGTGACTGTAAAGAGTCAACAAGAAATTCACAGTCAAGGGCAGTGCCACAGAGGAGCCGGTAGCCTGGCTCAGTGGGTGAGGCCTTCCGTGGGGAATGGACGTGGGCCTTTATCTAATAACAGAGAGTGGGAGACCCTCAGGAGGGAAGAGAAATCAAGATCGGAACACCTAACTCAATAAGCTATTTTCTGGCAAAATCTTTTATTCTGAGACGCTGATCTCAGAAAAAGCAAACCAGGCCCTGACACAGTGCCGCGGGGAGCTCCTTCTGATACGGCTCATCCAGGAAGACAGGGAGCGGAGCACCCCAGGGAGTGGGTGGAGGTGAGCACAGAAGGGGAGTGGGGACACTGAGAAGGCTCTCCCAACTCTCTTCAGCCACTGGAAGCCTCTGAGTGTGGCATTCCGGAGGCGGTGGAGTGACTTTCTAGCTTTATTGGCTGTGGCAGACACAGCTGAGCGCCTACCCTGTGGTCATTTGCCTTCTCATTCCATGCTGGTACCCTCCCCTCCCCTCCCCTCCCCTCGCAAGACACCAATGAAACATGACTGATGTACACGCATCATTGTGGCCCCGTTCCCCTTGCTTTGCATGGTTGTTTGACAGTTCTGGCCAATGACATGAATTCTGTTGAAGAATTTCATCAAAAGGTTTTCCTTGCTGATAAAAAGAGACAGATGGGAGAAAATGTTTCCTTTTCTTTCGGTGGATATCCCATCTGGGTAAGATGCCTGGAACGTGAGGAAAAAACCAACATACTGCAAGGATGACATAAGGGAACACACCCCAGGATGATGTCACTGAGGCTCTTAGGTTTTGCACCATGGACCCTCCCCGCCTCAGGATTTCTTGTTATGAGTTATTTAACACTGACCCGCTTTTTAAAGTTACAGGTTTTAGTTACTTGCAGCTGAAAGCATCCTATCCTCCACACAGGCCAACCTCAAAATAATATTATTCTATGCTAAATAAACTGGGAATGCTGAATAATTATTTAGCTAAGTATGCTATGCTAAATAAACTAGAAATTAAACCTGACGGAAAGAGCATTGCCTTCAAGGTGTCCCCAGGAATTGTGAAGGTGAGACGATTCCCCAGCCAGGGGCTGCATTTAGAAGGTCCACTCTCGCCCTCTTCCAGACACATCACCTCCACCTGGGTGAGGAGGGCCAAGGTGTTTGCTCTTGGAGTCGATGTCTTACCTGGACCATGCACTGAGTGCTTGGGATACTAGAATTCTCTGGCCAATCACCCCTGAGGCCATGCCGGCTCTGTATGGGCCTTCTTTCTAGATCTCTAGAGGGGGGTATACCGGACCAGACTGCACCACTGGAGCGAGGCCTTACAGGGTATTCTAAGAACGCCTGGGGCTTGGATGTGTATACAGTCTGGTCCCAGTGCGTGTGCATGAAGCTCCTCACAATGCAGGAAGGGATGTGATGCAGGCAGAAAGAAAAGGTGGCCCATACTGGTTCTCTTGCCTCAGGCCCAGCAAATATAGCAGCAGATCTGTCACGACACACACACCAAGGGTAGTTGCTATAAGAATGTCTAGAAATGATGGGCACGCATACGGTGCTTCACCGAATTCTCACAGTAGTCCAAGGAAAGGAAGGAGGAGGTATTTTACCCGCAGTTGATAAATGAGGAAACAACAGAGGCTCAGAGAGGTGACCTCATCCAAGATTACCCAGGAAGTGTTCGATCCTGGATTGGAACCCAGAACTTTCAAATATCTCATTGTTTACCACATATGCTCCCTCAGATTTTATGTGATGGCGGTTTAATTTCCACATGAAATTCAGACACAGATTGATTTAAGTTATCCTTTTTACTTGTGCAGTTTCCAGTTTCCTATCTTAAAACACCTAGCAATGCTTACCTAAAGGGGTAAGATACAAATAAAGTTCAGTCAAATTTCTTTATAAGTGAATCACTCTTACATTTATTTGTATATTGAAAAGTTGAAAAAATCTTAATAAAATACTATACTGGCATAAAATAAATAAAATGGGTCAGGGTTAGCCTTCCCTCCTCTCATGCTATTATAGGATATAGATGATCCATTCTCATTTGTATAACATGAAAATGTTCTCTGAAGTCTTTTGGAAATGGGTCAATTCTATTCTTTTTCCTTTGTTGTGCAAAATACAAGTTTTTTTTTTTTTACATAAAATTATCTGAACTGGCTGTTTAGATAGCCCCAATCTGTCACTTTGATTTTAAATTCCCCAATTCACTATTTGCTACAATTTTTTAAAAAAAGTTATGAGCTGATTTGCATATTTATAATATTTGTTTTAAATTTCAGTTCTTTTGTCCTCCAGTTGAACCTACTGTACTGAAATCTGAGTGAGGGTGGTGGAGGGGAGGCCAGGAGAGTTAGAGACCTTCACAGCATTGCTTTTCATCTTTTCTGGGGTAACTCTGGAAGGAGGAGATGTCAATTCCACATGTGTATGACCCACTTATATACCCAGGGACACCTAAGAGATTTCTCCCAGAACCTGGAATATCTAAGGGATACCCCCTTTGCTTGATATATATATCAGGATAGATATAGATATAGATATAGATATAGATATAGATATAGATATACAGATATATATCTCAATGCAAACATAAATAATATATATCAAAAGGTATGTATGTGTATATATCTAGGTATCTAGATATAGATATTTGAGATATATATATCAAATATAAATAATATATATCAAAGGTATATCTATAGGCATATCTATATCTAGATATGTATATATCTACACACACATCTATATCTATATCTATATCTATATCTCTACTTTTTTAACTGTTGTGATGTTGCCAAATATTTTGAAAAAAATCAAGACTGAACATTAATAGACAGGTTGTTCTCAGTTCTTGAGAAGCTGGTAGGAAATCCTGGAAAAGTGATAATAGATATATACAGAAAAGAGTCATTTCAAAGGGTGAAGAATAATGTTACAAAATCCACATCACACACTTGGAATAGCTAAGCCTTACAGTGGAAAAACAAATGCAGGTTGTGAGTTTTGTCATTATTTTCACTGAGTCAGCATGATGGGGTCAGGTTGCTATCTCTGGCTTCCAACAGTATCCACTCATCGAGACGCCACCATAATAAACATAAGCATATAGCACTCTTGTTGTCTACTATTCAGAGCAGGGACTTTTGTAGAAAGTACTAATGGGCTTTAAACAAAATGGCAAGGTTAGCTTCAACCCAAGATAATTCAACATCTAGATTTGGTTCTTGGCATCCAAATGATGCCCCTGTGGGGTGAAAGGTGGTCGGTGCATATTTTAATTTTTTTTGCCATTTCAGAAACATTTGACAGAATTGCATGTGACACTATAAACATTTCAAAGAATTGTGGAACGGAGAGGACTCTTCTGTTATGCTGATCATGCCTCTGGTGATGATGGGCACCTTCATTCTCTAGCTAGCCCCCAGAGACTTGCATTTAATCCCATATTCAACAGGACACTGCTTGGGGTGAGGCTGGCATTCATGGGTACATGCTTCACCCTACAATGCACACACAATTTGAAATAGATTGCCAGCAGCTCGGGGGCAGGAGGGGAGGGGCCAGACCTGCTGGGCTATTTGTCATCTCAAACATTTCAAGCATGCATGCCCCATAGCAGGGCATACGGGGATGTGTATCCCCTGGCAAGATGTTTAGTCTTGGTGCATACAAATTCGGGCTCTAATGTCTAAACGTGGAGGGAGAGAAAGAAGAACCACTACCTGGAACTGTTCTTTCTGTGTTAAAGTGATAGAAAACTCTTCAATAAACATCTTAATGCTTCACCTTGAAGGCTGTATAATTCCACATGATGGAATTAAAATACACACATATTGAGGAAGTTTGCATGTTAAGAACACCTCACAGCCAGCATGCAGTCTGAATGCATGAGTGTTTGGGTGTTGTTGTGGTTGTTTTTTACTTCTAAAAAATCAAGAATCTTAGATTTTTATGTTTGTCATTCTGCTATCTTTCATAACCACTATGTGGAAATACATATGTGTTAAAAAATACTAGTGTAACGAGAAAGAAAATTTGCTATTAAAAACAAAATAAATGGTAGCAACTTATCTGCCTTCTAGGGAAGTGGCATCTCGGGGGAACGCGGTTCTTTAAGAAAATTCCCTGGTGGTTACAAAAGTGAGACACCTGGGATAGTTTGAGGGAGTATGGAGAAAAAGAAAGGTGGATTTTTTTTCTTTTTCTTTCTTTCTTTTTTTTGTATAATGAAATAAGAGGAAATGGGGAGCTGTTCGTCAATTGTTTTGTTTTGTTTTTTGAGAGGTTAAATGACCCTGAAAAAAAGTATTGGGGAAAAGTCTAAAAGGGGAGGGAGGGGCCCAGTGAGTGAATATATGAGTATATGATCAGTTGGAACCTAGGGAAGGGTACAACCAATAAGAAATCCATTTTAGGAAATGGCCAACAAATGTTCGGAACCACAGTAACTACATTCAATATTAAATTGTTTCCAACTCTGTGTTGAGCTGAACCCCATCCTATTAACCACCTCCATACCAATAAAAATCGGTTAGGCACGATAATGTGGGAGGGTGGCCTATGAACCACATTTTAATGGATATAGGCTGGAGAGTGTTTTCTTCTAGGAAAGAAAACATGGAGTAGGATCAAGAATTTGGCATAAAGAGAAAATGAAGTAGATGATGGCCAGAAGAAATTATAAGCCTCCTGGGGTAGAAAATATTGGACTTTACATAGGATGGGGACACAGTCTTAAAATAATGGGTGACTGAAGAAGATTTGGATCTGGGAAACAAAATCAAAAGAAAAAAGCATTAATTGTTAGGACTTAACATGGCCAAGTAGGGGGAGGGCTTATGGATCCTCATTCTTCCCCTCCATAATTACATGATCTGGGCCAATTGCTTTCACTTCTGTATTTCCATCTCCTCAAGTCCAAGATGGGAGCAACAGTAAACTATTAGAGTTATTACAAAAATAAAAAGAAATGTTGACTATTATATTCCCAATAAATGCTGAATCTTAATTCATGACTCTCAAGCCACAATAAAATAAAAATCAATAGGAGTCTTTAAACCTGTCAGGACCACACTCTCCCCAGTATGGCTAAATTATTCAAATATCTCCTACATTCATTATGCAGTGAAGTGCCTTAACTAGTTGGTATATCATATATTTTCATGTAAATCTAGTCTTTTTCCTCAATTATATCTCATGATATATTCCAAATTATTTAGATGTCTTATGTATACTTATTTGGTTATTAAAAAGATCGTTAAAGTCATTTCTAAAAAGATCAACTAAATAGGCCTCATTAAACTTTGTAAATATCATGATTTCCAGGAAATCACCATGTTTGGTAAACATCTTTCAGTCTTACTAATGATTATTTCTAACACAGTCTTACATTTTCTATAGTGGTTTCTGTTTCATGTGTATGATCTCAATTGGTCTTGATCCCCCTGATTTATTTTATAAGGACAGAATTTTTTACATTTAAAACATTCAATTTAACTGGTAAGACCCAATTTTCTAATTGCCTTCTTGAAAGTAAAGTGTTATCACTGATCATTGCACTACCTGATCAATATTTTCATAGTTAAGCCTCAGTTTCAAATTCACATGTTCACCTATGGGAACGTGTGTAGTTGGTTATTTGGCTGGTAATCTGTACTGGCACGTTACCACAACAGACTTTTTTTGAAATCCATTCAGTTCAATTTTGTTTAGAAGATTAAGCATCTCTTTAGAGAGCAAAACACCTAGATCAAAACTGACATTGCATTAAATTTACAGGGCGATGCTTTCTGGTTTGGTAGTTATGCTTTAATAATATTTTGTGGCAATAACAACACACTACTGCCTGACATTTTCCTCCTCTTTAGAAATTTAAAAAGAAAGAAAGTAAAAGGAAATAAAAAGCTTTCCTGCCACAGGTCAAGGGCATTCAACGATGAACTCTGTTTTGTAAATTTCAACAGAGGAGGGGGGGATAGGACCCAAGGTATTTCTTTTCCATTTATCTATTTTTAGGAAGAAGTGGATTGTTTGAGTGTTTCTAGCCCTACTCCCTATCTTCATTTTTCTAGGGCCCTGTGTACCCCCTGTAAAAGTAGAATTTAAAAAGGGTAGTTACCGTGAGTTTGGGGATGTTAAATCTAATATATTTAGATTGACAGGCCATTTGATTACTCTGGGAATACCTATCCAGTTTTTAGTTTATTAAGCCTCTTTGCCCCCTTCATCATTTTACTGCAATGGCATGGTCTGGGTACTGAAACTCAAAGCAGACTTTTTTTTTATAATCTGTGAGAAAACAAGCAGCAAGTTATAACCATTGCATATTATATTACTTTGGGGACTCTTTTTAAATGATCCATTTTTCTTCTCTTCTACACACAGAAGACTCGCAAATGTTTCCTTCCCCAACTTTCACTGCCTGCTCCTCCCTCTGCCAACCTCAAACACGTCCCTACAAGGGATAATAATGAAGAGATGATAAAAATCCTATATACAGCATAAATATTTTGTGGAAATTAATCTGGAGAAAATAAAAGGAATAAAGAGTCACAGGGATAATTTCTTCATGAAATACAGTTCCAGTCATTTAATCCTTAAATGGCTCTTGACCGAAGGCAGACCTTCTAAATGCCAAAGGGCTTCTATTTACCAGCTTCTTGGCAATATTTATCATGGCTGATGAAATGGTTTAAGTCAGTAAGAGAACATATAAGATGCCGGTGGAAGTGGCAGGCGTGGGTGTTCACATGTGTGACCTGTTACAAAAATTCGGCCTCGACACCATGCCTCACAGGTAGGCCAGTCCCACTTGGCCGGATGTTCAGCCTCACTTGGATCTAAACCCATAGTGACGGGATTCAGGCGGTCTCACAACCCATCCCAACAGAGAGGGACAGCCCTTTTTCCAACAGACTTGATGGGCTTTGTCGCGCCAGCCCAAGCCTTGGTGGAAGACTCTGGCCCAGTCTACCGACGTAATGCAACTGACGGAATTAGAGGCTGGCAGGTTTCCATAAGAAGAGCACTCACTGCTCTCTTTCTGTTTGACAGGTTCAACCCAACTCTGCCCAGATGGTGGCAACTCAGAGTATGGAGGATTGGTGCACTGTCATTACCCAGGGGCTCATGAGATACGAACAATCTCAGGCCACACTCCAGGAACTACTGAATCCCAATCATCATGTTCACAAGATATAAGTAATTTCCATGCACACTTGACGTTTGAGAAGCACTGGCCTAAGTCACCAAGTGAATGAGTCAAACACAGCACCTGGGCCTCCTATCACTGGCAACGGGAACCTTGTGCTTGTAGGCAAACATCTAACTGGACAAGGAGCTAGAATTCACACCGATGTGTTTCACAGAGTTTGGAGAAATCCCACCAGCAGGGGACACATGCCGTCCTAGTGACTTGGCAGAGCCAGAGCATGAGTGTTTGAGGGACATGGAGAACAAGTCTGAGGGCAGACCTGGTTGACAGATTTTCCATGATCTCCTCTGGAGACCACCACGGCCTGGGAATGATGTCATTGCTGGGTTAACAAGTTAGGTTAGTAGCTGGGTAGTGCCCAGCCCAGGGTGGGGCAGGACCAGGGTCAAAGTGGGAAAGCAGACTCCTCAGCCTGCGTAGCCCAGGCTGGAAACAACTATATGACACTGAGGTGACGTCGTCACAGAGTATGTGGTCTTGAAAGGGTAAATTAGCAGCGGGACTAGCCTAGTGAGGTGAGTTCTGGGGGGGTGGGGTGGAGGACAGGGAATGATCTAGGGCTGATGCTGAGAGGCCAGGTGGCCACTCCCAGGCCTACTGGGTATTCAGTCACCACTGCAGCCAATCACCGTTGCTCCTCCCGAGGCCTTCCTCCCCGGGAGCTATTTGTGGCTTCTGACATTTAAAATATCTTTAAGCAGTATTTTACTTACTTTTCATGACTAAATCTATTTTGTCCAGTATATAGAGCCGTCCATCACCCTTTCTATTTCTCTGGGTTCACATTTATCACCTCATCTTTTCTTATTTTTTTCTAATCTTATTTGGGCCCACAACTCTGACGAGGTACAGGTATAATTCATCCTTGATAAGGAGAAACGGAGCTGTAACTGTGACACAGAACCTCTTGTCTCACCTTCGGTAGCATATTTGGTGACAGAGTTAAGAACACAACACAGATATTCATATTTTATCCTAGCACTTTTGAATATGACACCTAGCTGTTTACCATTGACTTGGAATGTGTGAAAGTTTATGAGACTAACGTCCTTAAGTTGTGAAGCATGGAAGCAACTTTCTCCCAAGAGATACGTGATTTTGGAAACTGTGTTTTATTTTTCCAGCTTAGCATGAAGGATCTTTTCTCCAATTAATTTCATTTTCTTTTTTATTATTTACCCCAACTATCTGAACCCATGTGTATACTATCTATTCAGCAACTAATGGAGTCTTTAATGGCTGGTACGTGTTTTTAAACAAAGACAAAACTATAAAAATGCTTTCAGGTTAATGACAGTGACTTATAACAAATTAGCATTTAAAAAATAGCTGGGGGGTGTAAAAGATTTTGTGTGTTGTTTGTAGAGTTGAACGAAATGGAATCGACTAATGTTATCCTTTCTGAATCTGACAGAGTATGAATTTTCTCTGGGAGATGATGACCACCCTCTTGACCCTGTCCCCAGCCCCCCAAACCCTGACACTGACATAGAGCTATGAGCCTGCCTTTGGTAATAGCGTTGGGTGGTTTGTGTCCTGATGCTGGCATTCTACTTGGACAAAACACAGACAAAAAATATATTCTGTTCCTAGCTTTGCATAGGCAGTCATCATTACACTCTGTTTTTGAACATATTGCTGAGGTTAGAGGACAGCACATCAATATAAAAGATATATATTAAATCCCAATTTAAGTTAAACAATATTAACATAATAATATATAACATATAAAATGACTATAATACATAATTTATATAATTATATAAATATATATGATATATGCTCTATAATACCTAATATACATATGAATTTTTTACATTTATATATAAGAGAGCAGCAACATATAAGATTTGACAGCTATAACATAGTCATTGAATAGGAGTGATAAAAATAATGCTTTAAAGAAAATGTTTCAGAGCACCTGGGTGGCTCAAGTCGATTAAGCATCAGAGTTTTGATTTTGGCTCAGGTCATGATCTCACAGTTCATGAGCTGGAGCTCCACATTGGACTCTGCACTGTGTCAGCGTGGAGCCTGCCTAGAATTCTCTCTCCCTCTCTCTCTGCCCCTACCCCACTCATGCTCTTTCTTTCTCTCTCTCAAAATAAATATATCAACTTTAAAAAATTTTTTTAAAAAAGGAAAATGTTTCCCTACCACATTTTTCTTTTTTTTTTAATTTTTAAAAGCTAGAAGTACAGACTGCAGATCACTAACAAATAAAAATGAAAGTGCCCCCCAAATTGGTGCAGCAACTGCCCTTGACTACCAAATACTGCAGGTCTTATGAGAGGTGGGTTTTTTGTTTTGTTTTGTTTTTGTTTTTGTTTTCCTGATACATTTCATTAGTTGCAAGAAGCTCCGCAGGCAGACTCATGTTTGTCACACTCAGTTAATAAACTTGTCCAACCAGACAACAAACACACTAAATTTCCACTGCTTTATGAAAGCAACGTTGACAACACACACACACACACACACACACACACACACACACACACACGAGAAAATAAATCCTTATTTCCAGAAGGATATCAAAGAAGGAAAGATAAAACAAACTCTGAGTTGCCAACTGGTCTTATCTAAAAGTATCACTCATTGTCACCTGGCCTCTGATTCAATGTTGGGAAAATAAATTCTATCTGAATCCAAATGGTCTGAAATTACAAATTTACTTAACTTATGCTTTTTAAGTAAAATTCACATAAACATAGATTGCTGGACTGTGATAACGTGTAAAATTAGACAATACTAGGAATGTTTTGTTTATAACAAAACTTAAAAATCTTGCGCCTGGGTGGTTCAGTTGGTTAAGCATCTGACTTCGGCTCAGGTCATGATCTCGCGGTTCGTAGGTTTGAGCCCTGCATTGGGCTCTGTGCTGACAGCTCAGAGCCTGGAGCCTGCTTCAGATTCTGTGTCTCCCTCTCTGTCTGGCCCTCTCCCACCTCTCTCAAAAATAAACATTAAAGAATTTAAAAAAAAAATCTCACTTACTAGGCATCAATTACTTACATATGAAAGTGCTGCTTCCATATACATACCCCCGCAAGCACAAATTTCTTTTGTCTCCTATTATAGATGGAAAACATTCTTCTCAATGACAGAGTAAGAATGACTAAAATTAATTACTAAACACTTAAATATTTAAAGATCTTCCATTTTTGGGGGGGTTTCTTATGGTAAGTACAAGATCGTCATGGAGGCCTGAATCCAGGGAACAAATTATGGAATTCCAAAAGATCAAACAATTTTAACACATGTGCAGATGCCATGCTCCTTTGACCCAGGTCTTGAGAAAGATGTGAAGTCCACAGAGCTGAAACCTGAGTAGCCACTGGAGGCTCTCATGCCATGGTAACATAATTTACCATGTCATTACCACTGTTACCATGTCCTCAGTTTCAAAGCATGCAGTATCCAGGTGATAAATTATTAAATCTGAGATTTCTCAACATTCATGAAGTACTCTGGTGAAAGGACTCTATTCTCTTATCTAAATGTGCAATTTCAAGACAATAGGCTCTATTTGAAAAGGATTAAATTCCTAAAAATTTAGTTAAATGACATAATTAGAAATTTAAGGCTCTTTCTGATATGAGACATTTCCAGAAGCAGTAGCAGTAACTGTCTTATTTAATTTAAATTAATTTAATTTAATTTAAAGGGACTTGTTTTTAATGAATGTATGTATGTATGTATGTGTGTGTGAGTGTGTGTGTGTGTGTAATATTGGTTTATTTTGGTAGACTCAACTTTTTTGAGCCCCCCAAAGTTCCATTTCAAATTTATTTGCAAAAGGAGAACTCTCTAGAATGCTTGGAACACTTTAGTACCTTACCAGTAAGTGAACCCTGGGATAGGTGTGGGTCAGTGTGGCAGCTGAGAGCCAAATTCCAGAAAGTTCAGAATGAACCTGCACAGTCCCTATGTCTGCAGCCCTGTATCAACTCCTTGCTTGAAGTCTGTTAGATTTTTGTTTGTATTTTACCAGAAGCAACCCAGAGCAGACATCCTGTCTGCAGTTAACACAAGGCACTTTTTCTTCCCCACCCTCCAGCATGTCTTGCAGATGTAATTATATGGAGGACATGAATCGTTTGTGCAAGCTTTGATTTGCATCGGTCCTCCACCCATGATCGGGCCAATAGGTGTCCCACAGAAAACCTCGTACAGAAAACTTGTTCCCTATTTCTCCATACAACAGGAAAAGGAGACAAGAACTATATGCCCACTGAGGGAAAAGGAGAGGAATGGGGAGGAGAACCAATCACTGAACCACACATTTAGCCCTTCAGAGAGGTGATTTGGCAAATGGATTCTCCTGGCTTTAATACGTGGCATAGCTGCCAACACTGATCAGGGAATTCCCGCTCTACGAGAGGAGGCAGTCCTTCTATGTTTTATACCATGTTCTTATAAGGTGCATAAAATTTTAAATTACAGCTTCACATGGTTCATTTAACCCACCAAGCTAGAGTTTATTGACTCTGTATGGAATCTTTAAAACAATTTTTTAACAGTTGGTGCTAGTGGTGTCTTTTCTTCTTCTTTACCAATATTTAGAATCAATCATATTGATAGAGGCGAGAGAAGTTATTATAATTTTAATTAGAATATAAATGAAAATCAAGGAAAATTCCAAGTGGCTAAAATTCTGATTGACAGACTCTTCAAATTCTCTTGGAATGCTTTAAGTTGGTAACTAAATATATAGATTCCAACATACAACACACATGCATCTATTTGACCCTATACTTTTCTTATTCTTCTTTGTGTGTTCACTTACTCCTCCTTCCCAGATGGTATAAATGCTTTGATGAGAAGGAAAAATAACTGCTATATCTAAATCTTCCATAGCACAGTGCCTAATAAACCCTTGTTGAATGAGTCTTGAAAACAAAAGTTCCATTTCATAATAGGTAAGTGTTATGCAGGGAAAGCCTTAGTTTGGATATTTTTACTGCAACAAAGAAATAAACTTCTTTGGGGAAAGTGAAAAGTGATAAAGTGGTAACATCTCTATGAATTCTGTATATTTTTAATCTACATTTTTAAAACATAATACTGTAGGAAAGTTTGTAACTTGCCAGAGTAAATAAGCAAATAGTGTCTTGCTCATATAAAGACAGAAAAAAAAATATGACATGGTAGAAGGGATTCATTATTTTGAACATTATTGTTTCTGCAAGAGAGAAACAGGGTCCTAGAGTGTAGTATATAGCTGGCCTGTATCACTAACACATAATGAGCTCAGCCCGAGTATTTCAAACTGAGGTTTGTTATGAATGTCTTCTCAGTGCCAGCAATCCCAACTCTAGCCAGTCTTTAAAATATTTCACATGGACAAATACAGTCGATTCTCATTATTTGTAGTAGTTATGTTCCATAAAGTCACCACAAATACTCAATTAGCAAACGCTGAACACTGCTCCTAGGGGAAGTGTGTGTGTGTGTGTGTGTGTACATATGTCTCACGTAGATTATAATCTTAAATCTTAAATGAATTGTTTTATTCATTCTGGTAGATTCTACTTTTCCTTACAAAAGAAAAATAAGGTTCATAAGTGTTGAGTGACTTTACTTATAGCTTCTCCATCACAGGTGCCAGAGTTGGGACTCAAACCTCATTCAACTGGCCCCAGAGCCAAGCTTCCTGCACTACGCCGTGCTGGCCCCTAGTATCTCCATCCTCTGGTCATCTCTGTAGAAGAGCTGAAACCTGAAGGCAGAACATGGTCTTCTCTGATCTCAAGTTAGAACACATGCATTGGGTGATGCATATTTTTGTCACTCTGGGCACGTCTATGTATGGGTGTCAAAGTGCCATGAGTGTTGATTTGGGGGTTATAAATACATTTTAGCTAGTAAGCAAATCTGCAAACCCAGAATCCGTGGATAATGAGGATTGACTGTATTTGTAAATCTGGCGTCAGCAAGGGCCATTTAAGGTTAGGATTAAATTCCGGATGGCTCGGTTCCTAGACCAATGCCCTGAATAGGCTTGAGGTCTCCTATATACTCGTTTCTACCACCTGCTAGTGGCGATGCCTGTAGGTGTCCTCTGAGGAATCTCCCAGACACCTCCTGCTGAAAGTGCACTCTACACCATGTTTCGTCCAGTATCATTGTCTACCAACACCTAACAAAATGGGTTGTGGGTTTTCTTCCTTGAAAACACTGAGAGGCTTGCAACGCACACAAAATAGTGTCTTTGTACTCTAAATTATCATGCTGGTTAAAGAGAAATGTAGAATGGTATTTTGTAAGAATTTTAGTAAAAATTCGCATTTTCTGATAATAGCACCCCAAAAACTTTCTTGGAATTGCATTCCGAAGTAAAGAATATCATTAGTTGAAGAAAATGGCCTTATCACAATATCTGGAGTTTCTTGTCTGTTTTCTCTTTTAATCCTTTCTGATGATTAAAACTTATATGATGAAAATGTCCCATTTGTTTTAATTTATCCACAATGTAGTGGTTGTTACATTTTGGATTCCTCTGCAAAAATTAAAAAAATGATTCCTACTACTGTCATGCTAATATAGAATATTAAAAATCATGTCATGAATCTACACAATATTTATAAATATTAAATACTGTATTTGTTTTCTATTGTTTCTGTAACAAACTATCACAAACTCAGTGGCTTAAAACAATACAAATTTATTATCTTATAGTTCTGAGATCTAAAATGTGCGGGCAGAGTTGCACTGTTTCTGGGAGTTCTCAGGGAGAATCCATTCCTGGCCTTTTGTGGTTTCTAGAAGCTGCTCACATTCCTTGACTCACAAAACCTCCTTCATCGTCATGGTCAGAAATCACATTGCTATGACTTCTATTTCTGCCCCCATATCTCTTCTGACTCTGACCCTCTTGCCTCCCTCTAATGAGGATCCTTGTGATTATCCAGGACCCATCTGGATAGTCCAGAATAATCTCCCCATCTCAAGGTCCTTAACTTAATCACCGTAGTTTATTCTGACAGGTAAAGTAATATATCCATTGGTCCTAGGGGTTTCCATCTGGGCATCTTTAGGGCCATTATTTAGCCTACCACAAGAGCAAACTTGGTCCGAGTGTTATAGTGAGTTCAAAGACAATTGAGACATGGTCTCTGCCCTTAAATTCTGTCATCTAGGCAGGAGCTGGCCAATACTACAATAATCATTCAACAAGGCAGAGGAGTTTCCAAGTCCGATGGAAGTTCAAAGAAAGGGATGGGTCACTAACTGAAAATTCTCTATTTGCATAGATCCACAAGTAACGTATGCCTTTGTCCCTGTTTGTCCCTCATCGGGAAATGCCATTTCTTCCTCTTGTGCTTGGTTAACTGCTACTCATCCTTTAAAATTCAAGAGTCACTTTTTTTGGGACATGTCCCTTGATGCCCTAAGCTGAGATGGTACTCTTGTCACATTCGTTTTAAAAATAGTTTAATTCTGTGCCTCTCTCATTAGAATGAATTTTTTATCTTCTAAAAAACTCTTCCAGCTTTTAAAAATATTTTTGTATCCTCAACACCTCAACACCTGGTGATTTGCACATAATAGACACTTAGTAAATATATGAATAAATCAATGTGGGCAGGCACTGTGCAGAGAAGGCATGATACCTGACCAATTTTGGGTCCTGAGGATGGCATAAAGAGGGCTTTTTCAACTAACTGATGGTGTGATGTTGTGGGAAGAAGGTGGAGAAAGGCCTGGAGAGAAGGATGGAGCTCCACTTTGCAGCCTGGGTGACCAACAAGATGGTCATGGATATAACAGAAAAAATACATCTATATGGGGAATTTTAGGTTTGGTGCAGAGTGATCGTGACTCCATTTTTGGTTTCATGACTCTGAAGAGTTTAAGACAACAACTGACTAAGATGACCAGGAAATAAAGAAGTGGAACTTAGGAGAAAAATCAGGGTATCATTTGGAATTAGTCTCCTTTAGGAGTAATGGTATGAGCCATAGGGGTGGCTTGAAGGGAAAGACTGTCAAAAAGAAATAAGGAGAAAAGAATCAGGGACAGGTTGTTGGTGAATGTATTCAGAAGGAATCAACCGAATACACGCTTTTTAAAGAATAAAATCAACATCAGATGAAAGACAGAGCAATTTTCTCAGAGGACTGTTTCTGGACCACAGGAGAGCAAGTGATTGCATCCTTTTCTGAGCCTGTCGATGGCACAAAGTAGTTTATCTACTTTGCATTACTGTTATTTGAGGATAAGCATTTGTCTTTCCCACTGTCCTAGAGGGTACACTTTTTGAGGGTAGGGGCGGTATCTCTTCATCGTTGTGTCTCCCAGGTGCTAAACACTTAGTGTCTTCACATTTAGTATACTAATCAATAAAGTAACAAATTAATGAGATTCAGATGTGATGGTATTTATTTTCTTAATATTATATCCAGTTTCTCCTAAGTTTGCTTAAGGTACTAGAATGAAAAAAAAAATGTTACCAACTTGCTGAAAGACACTGTGCACGGATCAGGGGCTAAAAGCACATCCTGTGTTTATTCTTTGTCTGCATGAACATAATTGGATTGCTGCTCAACTGAAATTTCCTGCTATATGATACTTCTCAAAGGTTCAAATAAGGGACAGAAGCCTGAACTTAATTAAGAATATAAACAGGACTGTTGCTCCCAAGATGAGATTTAATCCTAAAGTCACCTGCACTGTTTATTAGTCAGTCTGACCCAATGCTCCCCACTGGGGGTGACTGGTAGTTAAGAGCCTAGAAATGTAGCTCTAAACAGAAGATGGACCAAGTTTACCTTAAAAGTGGACACCCCAAAATCTGTTAAATACAAAAAAATAGGATTTCAAGGGAATCAAGACAAAGGGCATTCACATATTTGAAATAATTTAGATAATGAAAATATGTTTTTTTTAGTAATGTCACAATGGGCATTTTAAAAATTCATTAAAGTGTTTGTATTTTATATTTAAACATGCCAGAAACTACAATTTATTAACTTCAATAAGTTGTTCTACTATCATATAATTCTCAGATTTAGCACTGATTTGCATAAAGGAAAATACTGTGTGGAAAACATACAACGTGCAGATTGTTATTTCTACCATCCCCAAGCAAATGCAAGCTCCTTCACAGCCATACATCCATCTTTCCGAGCATGTTCTATGGCAATGACCATCCAGCTGGTCCATTAACCTTTTTAGCTGATTCTTCCCTTCTCAATGTGATACTTACCCTGCCTCAATACTATGAAAGACAATAAAACTGAAAAATAAAATTAATGGGTGAATTACACTACTCAGGAACTGGGATTAATTTTTCAAAGCAAGCCAGTTTCTAAGTAAAACTTGTGGGCAAAAATTTCAAAAGCTTTTCACAGCTGGTTCCCACTGTCTTTTTCTTGAAGTTTTGTCAATACACACAGAAAAGACAACCTTGGGCATCTTTCTGCCTCAGGGAGCAAGATGACAGTGTAAGAGGAACACACTTAGGCTTTGATATGTCCAGTTTAAAGGGCACTCAAGCTCTAGCAAATTTTCTCTAAATGCTTACTTTGTGTGCTGTGTGCAATTTGTTAGCTTTAAATCCCTGTAGGAACCAGGAGATTTTCACACATCTTTTAGAAAATGGATATTTTTCAGGGTGAGGCAACATCATCTTCATCAGTAGGTGTGCTGGCTCTAATGCTGAAAGGTTATTAAATAATATGGTGTTGCTTATTTGCAACCCAAATGAAGGCCCCGTAAAGAGAGAGAGGACTAGTGGGGCGCCTGGGTGGCTAAGTTGGTCAAGCGACTGATTCTTGGTTTGACTGAGGTCATGATCTCACAGTTTGAGTTCAAGTCCCACATCAGGCTCTGCACTGACAGTGCAGAGCCTGCTTGGGATTCTCTCTCTCCTCTCTCTCTCTCCTCTCCTGCTTACACTCTCTTTCCCTCAAATAAACATTAAAAAAATAAAGAAATAGAGGACTAGTATGAAAAGATAGCTATAAGAAAAGGTGTTAAATTTACTCTGATGAATGATAGGTCTGTATGATCGTCAACTCTCATTTAGCTCAGTATTAAGTTTGCTTAGGTAGATATTGGGAAAGAAGTAACACAGTGTTCTTTCTATTTATCACTTATCCTCATATCCAGAATTGTGAACAGCTTGTTATGCATGATTAAAATTTAGCATCAACTGTAATTTATTTTGTCATGAATTGTTTAAGGCGCATTCTGAGGAAGATCCGAGCGCATGAAAACTTTGTGTGGGGTGAAAATTTATTTTTACATTATGAAGTTGATGTATATGTGATAACTCATGATTTGATTGCCTCTGAACATGTATTTTTGTAAGAAAAATTAAAAATGTTAATTTTTCTCTACTTGTTATAAAAATAGGCCTCATAGAGAAGCAGGCTAATTTGCTAACTGACTGCACAAAGCCGATTTACCAAAAATCAATTTGTCAAGTGACCAATTTGTCAATTTTTTCCAAGAGTTACCGTTACCACGTCTTTCTCCCTCTCTTCCCACTGGCTGGTCACAGTTGGGTTTAGCTAATGTCCATTTGGCATGTTTCAAAACTCAGATGTCTAGCACTTCTGGAACTTCTGCCTCTGGTCTTCTCGTGGGTCCCCAGCCCCCTCTGCTCTTCTGTCTACTCACCTCCTACTCCTGCCTCAACTACTACCTCTGGCTGCTCAAATCCATCCTGGATGTGGTTTTCAATATCTATATAACAGTTTGAAGTAATTTTTGTTTGAAAATTTGGTGAATTGAATCGGCTCTTGCCAATCGGCTGGAGGAAAATGGTTTTTAGCACATTGACTTAGAACTCCCTAAAACTATCTCCCCAAATCTATGAATAATGGTATACTTTATTGAGTGCTTTCTTTATGCTGATACAAGTATCATCTCATTGAATTCTAAGAGTAAGCAAAAGAATTTTCCAACACACAAGAAAACTGAGGATTAAAATGATTAAATCATTTACCCAAAGTTTCAGAGCCATTAAGTAGCACAACTGGGATCTGAGGCCAGTCTATCAGCCTCTAAAACTGGAGGGCTTTATATTTAACTAAACTGCATTCTGAAATGTTGTATTTTTAATAAAGATGGTAATTACTTAAGAAAAAACCACAAAATAATGGCTAACTTATTGCCTGATGGTAAGCACTAAAGAAGCCTAAAATTGGATAAAGAGTATATACAATTTCAAAGATTCAAAGTCTTAATAAATACTCAGATGAATAAAATAAGATTTTAATGAGTTTCTACAGGGACCCGTACAAAGTAAGGGAAGGTGTTAGAATGTGAGACTAGGATACTCTTGCAGGACTCTTAAATGAGGGGTCTTAAATGCAGGGTCTCTTAAATGAGCTGATGTCTTAAACACTCTAACAAGTTTAAATGGAAGAGGAAGCAGATTCTTAAAAAAATGACTCCTGGATAGCAGACAGATTTTATGGATATTTACATGAAGCAGGAACTGAAGTGTGACACTGTCTTGAAAGTAAGTCTATAGGGGCACCTGGGTGGCTCAATTGGTTGAGTCTGACTCTTGATTTCAGCTCAGGTCATGATCCCACAGTCGGTAGGATCGAGCCCCACTCCGGGCTCTTGTGCTGACAGCGCGGAGCCTGGTTGGGATTCTCCCTCTCTCACTCTCTCTGCCCCCTTCCCTGCTCATGCCCTTGTTCTTTCTGTCTCAAAAATAAATAAACTTAAAAAAAAAAAAAGGAAATCTATAAAGAGAGTGAGAGCCCTTTCTGCTTTCTACTGTATGGCTCTAATCACACAGTAATAAAACTGTAGAACAGTTACTGGGATATCTGAAAGTTAGCTTTCTTGGATTGGCCTCTATTCTATTCCCCCAGAGGCTGTTCTAAAAATTTATGTTTATTGACATCAGAAATATCAGCATGGAGCTAGTCGGAAAAGGGGAAAAAATACCTCAAAAAGATGTCAGGAAGCTTGTTTCTGTCTTGTCGTGTCTGCTGTCACTATCTGTCATTTTCAGGAGACACTGGAAAAATTGCCTAATTGAGCTTCTTTGCCCTTTGGTTGAGTACCTTTGTCCTTTTGGGTGGTTTTTCTGGTAGCAGGCTGTGGCAAGTTGGCCAATCATTCATTCTTAGTATTTACTGAGTGTCTTCCTCCATAAGGAAAGTGTAGTAGGCATATTTCACTTCAATATTCTCAGTTGCTCCTGCTTTGCAAATGTATGTGGATTTAAATGTGCAGAACCATAACTGATAGTGACTGTGTCCTCATACACACCTGCCCCACCCTTAAGACCCCACTAAACTGTAAGGGATATTATTCCACAATGACTTTTGGGATTCAAACATCATGAATACCTAATAATCTTATTAGTTAATAAGTACTAACCAAATTGCTCTACCAACATCTATCTTCCCAAGGAATCTAAGGTACACACCAGTCTCCTGAAAATGGCATTTGTGACAGAAGACTCTGGCTGTTGATGGCAACCCATCAGTACCCTTGATCCCAGACAGTGCCTGAAGTGATCTTCGTGTTAATGAGAAATCGCTACAATTTCAGGTATTACAGGACTATCACATTAGAGGTTCTTCACCTCTTCAATTCCATTGCCTCCTACTTTGTGACTTTTTTAAAAGGACAAATCCTTAAGGCGCCTGGGTGGCTCAGTCGGTTGAGCATCTGACTCTTGATATGGCCTCAGGTCATGATCTTGTGTTTGTGAGACTGAGTCCCAGGTCAGGCGCCATGCTCAGCATGGAGATGCTTGGGATTCTCTCTCTCCCTCTCTCTCTCTGCCCTTCTCCCCTGCTTATGCTCACTCTCTCTCTCTCAAAATAATTAAATAAACATTTTTTTAAAGGACAAATTCTCATTTTCAAAAACTTGGGAAGGCTTTACCAACTTACTCGTGTGCTTTAAGTATAATATTTTATTATAGGCTCCCACTTTATAATAGTGGTAATTCCCCCATCATCTCAGAATACATGAGACCCAGGATTTTGCATATTACTGTGTATACAGTTTAAGACGGTAAAGAAAAGCAAGAAGAAATATACATATGGCCATGGGGGAAATCATACTAGTAATGGAGAGGTTGGAAAGGAAGGTCTCCGGAGTACAGCTAAAGGACACAGACTACTGAGAAATAGCTTCTTTACATTCCAGTTACATTTACCCGTAATCTACACCTTTGCCCCTCACCCATTCGATTTCCCATGTTGCTAATATACTGAGTTACAACCATCTGTACTGCATTTCCAGCTATTAACACTTAAAAATGCCTATAGGCAGGGAAACCTCCCTTAGGAGTAAAAGGGGGCTACCTATGCAAGTTGCCAGTTAATTTAATGCCATCTTTGAGATGCACAGTTTTAGCAACACGCTACAGAAAGGAGCTGTCAGGCAGGGGGTCATGGACATGGCACCGATTTAGAATCCTCCTGTGGAACACGCAGGACAATGGGCTGGTAGCTGCACCAGCCGTCCCTGGTAAACTGAGATGAGAAGGGCTGTTCTTCAACTGTTTGCAATAAGGTGTTGTCATTTCATTTGGCATTAGAGCATTTCAATTAATAGTCTGGTTAATTTTCCATAGCTTCTAGCTTCATGCTATTTTCAACCCTTACACCAATATTCTACATAATTGTTAATGAAGAGCCTCTTCCTCTTTTTCTCTTTTCCTCTTCTTTGTTTTTCTTGACCAAAGAGGCTGTGTGACATGATTAAATAATGCTATTCACACGCAAAAAGGCTGATGCCCATACTCTTTATCTTCATGGTAAGTCAGACTCAAAGGTAAAGAAGCTTATATTGGAACATGTAGATTTTAGGTTCAACACATGAAATGGGATTTATTGTCATATTGGGAGAACTGAAAGATGTTCCAGAAACGAATTTTTTTGCACTTTTATTTGTATGCTTGTCACAAATATATTCAGGGAACTATATATACACAGGGGCAAACCCTTATTTGCTGTCGAAGACAGAGTGAACCTGGAGGGGTCATGATCATCAAAAACAGACCACTTGACAGAACTAAGACGTCTCATCACATTCACTGTGGGGGGTGTGGAGCAGGGGACAAAAATTACTGAATGTTTATTAAATAAAATAGAAAATCTTAAAGAAAATACTCTCACTTGGTTTTATTTGTCTCATATATATGCCAAATAAAAACCTTTATTATATGCCAAGATTCATAATAAATACTGACATTAAAAAAATGTAGAAGGGGCACCGGGGTGGCTCAGTCGGTTGAGCGTCCAACTTCAGCTCAGGTCATGATCTCGCAGCTCGTGAGTTCGAGCCCCACGTCAGGCTCTGTACTGACAGCTCAGAGCCTGGAGCCTGTTTCAGATTTGTCTCCCTCTCTCTCTATCCCAACCCACTCGCATTGTGTCTCTGTCTCTCTCAAAAATAAATAAACATTAAAAAAATTAAAAAAAAAAAAGAAAAATGTAGAAGCCTTGTCTGCCACGTAATAGCATGAAAGTGACAACACCAATATGCCTATGACTGAGTTCTCAGTTTCCGTCATGCAGTTGTTAAGTAGGCTTCGCCAACTCTTCTTATGGAGGGTTATGTTCATGGTGGTATCAATGTGTAAATTTAACGGAAGGTTAGCAATGGAAATTATAGATGACATTTCATTTTAAATACACCAGATATGGAATTCAGGAAGTTAAAGGTAAAGGAATAGGCAGGAGAGGTCTATTAAGTCTTATGTTCATACTATGGGCCAGATACGATGCTTGGAACTTTGAGATTTCAGTTAACTTTCATGGCAATCTGATGAAGTCCAAGCTACAACTCCAAATTTATAGATAAGGAGAATGAGGCTCAGAGGGATTAGGTGGCCTACCAAAGGTCACACAGCTAGCAAGTGTCTAAGACAGGTTTCACATCTCTGTTTTCTGATTTAAAACCCAAGATTGTCTCCAAAAAGCATGTCACCTTCTTTCTGCAGATGAGATCATTGCACCCCAGTAAGATGAAGTGATCTGTACAATTTTTACAGCAAAACTAAAAGCAGGTTTTCTGTTTTCACAACCTGCAATCTATACACTACGTGAACATGTAGAGGTTAATTTACATTATAAAATATTTTTTGGGGGGTGGATTCCCTTTAACATAATGTTTATTTATTAATTCACAACTTAAGGGATATATGAAATGTGCAAATCTTGCTTTCCTGGAATTGAACAAGCATTGGATAATCAGTGGCAGAAGGAGTTTTTGAATGTGTACTACCTATTTACAGTTAGGAGAAAAGAGCTACTCTGAAGCAAAAGCAATTGTGTTGTGAATTTCTTCATGATCCTCAAGTCTGGCACAAATGAATGCCTACAGAACAATCTTTTAACTAAAAATAAGTTGAACAGAGTTCCATCATGAGTGGAATTCCTGGTATTTCTATGGGCAATAAATGTGACACCATAACATAATAAGGAAATCAATATGGTGGCCTCAAATATCTTTCCCACAAGTTTAGATTTTAAATGATTTCAGATAAAATGAATAGGAAAAAACCATGACATGCCATTCAGATCCCTGAATTATACGGTTTTAAAAGCAACCAATACACCCAAACCCTTGCTATAATCCAGGACTCATCCTAATTGATTTTAGCGTCTCCCATTGGTTGGTACCAAGGAGATTGCTGCTAACAACCTTTATCAGCCAAGTCAGGCATATTTTCTTATCTTTGAAGTACACCGCTTGCTTTAATTCTCCTCCTTTAAAAATAGTTTGCACACTTGTCAGGAGAACTATAGGAAAACTTGGTTCCCAGACATAGATAAACTCTTGTTCTACATGCCCTAATCTCTGGTGATTTATTAATGCAGACACCTAAATCCCTGAAAAGCCAAATATAATTGATTTCCTTTGCTTTCAAGTAATTAGAAAACAGTAATCTCTAAATTATTTTTAAATCCAAAATACGTCACTATGTAAGATGTAACCCATTCCACAAGGTTTATGACTCAAAAACATTATTTTTAGTTATAATATTTGGGAGAACAGGCTAAAACATAATTAAGTTGTTCAGAGAAATGGGGAATCTGTACTGAAAATTCAAGAAATTATCTTATTTTACATGAAGAATTATCTTTGAATTCCACAGAGTGAAGCTGACATTTCCACAGAGGCAAAACATAAGTGATTTTTCTGGCTTTAAACACCCTCTTCTTAAATATCTGTGCTTCTATCACATAGATTATAATCATTATAAATGACATCTGTGCTATCAGGATTCCCAAGGGTTCTCACTGTGATTGCAAAGGCTTCGAATTACCTTTCTGAGAAACTATATATTCCGATGTATTATTGCAAAATCATATTAGGTATGGATATTTTTAGATTGAGGGTACAAAATACTCTTAGTCTTCATGTCAAATCAAAATAGCTCCAAATTTCCAAATATTTAGTGATCAGGTATCAGTGTATTTAGAAATCACAATATACACTTGGTGTGATATGATTACAGTTGGTCGTATGTATGTATGTATTTTTGAGAGAGACAGAGAGAGTACAAGCAGGGGAGGGATGGCGACAGGGGGAGAGAGAGACCCCAAGCAGGCTCTGCGCTGTCAGTGCAGAGCCTGATGTGGGGTTCAAACCCATGAAACTGTTAAGACCATGACCTGAGCAGAAATCAAGAGTTTGGCACTTAACTGACTGAGCCACCCATGTGCCCTGGTCATGATTATTCATTAATTAAAACAGAATCCACTGAAAATCACAGGTGGCTTCATGAGGGGAATTTACAAAAATTGCTGAAAGGCAGAGCTGCTGAGTTGTAACTGAGCTAATGCATCATCTCCACGAATTGAAGAATTTTTCCAACAGGGTAGCTTGTGCACCTGTGTCTGTGTATGAGGCCATGGGGTATGGTCACCATTTCCTGAAGTTCAGTATCCAAGACAATGTTAGGAGATATACAGATAACTAAGTTTCATTTGAATAGGTATGAGATATTAAAATCTTTGTACTAATTTACAGACTTATTTGTTTAGGGTGAATCTAAGTAAGCATCTCTTAAATCAACTTCAGGAAAAGTATTAGGCATTTACAGTACAGATCATATATGGATATGGCAAAATTTATGAAAGTGTTGTGATGACGAAAGCTTGAGAAACAACGGCTGTGATTTTCCCTATTTGAGGATTTAGTCTACTTTTGTCCAGAGGCACAAATTACTGGAAATTGACTACTCTCAACCATAAAAAGATGTGAGGTGGTATTCTCATTTCTCCTCCATCCTAAACAGAAAAGTTTGTTCTGTAAGTATGTGGCATTCTTTCTTGACAAGATAGAATCTTGTTCAGTTAACAATTAACAACTTCTTGCACAATCATTGATGAGTTCGAAAGAATTGTTGAAAAATCTTGGGCTTCTTATATGGGAGGGAGTTCATAGATGGCTTTGGTGAGTCAAGCCAAGTGGCCTCCTGTATTATAGATTCTTTTAATTCATCAACTACTAACCATTAATAGACTTTAAGGCAATTAATCTTTCTTTCTTTTCTTTCTTTCCTTCCTTCCTTCCTTCCTTCCTTCCTTCCTTCCTTCCTTTGAGAAAGCAAGCACAAGCAGAGGACAACCACAGAGAGAGGGGGAGACAGAGAATCCCAAGTAGGCTTGTGTCATCAGCACATAGCCCAACATGGGGCTCGATCTCAGGAACCATGAGATCATGACCTGAACCAAGATCAAGAGGCAGACGCTTAACTGACCAAGGCACCCAGGCACCTTCAAAGCAATTAATTAATTATACCAACAAACCACATCACCAAAATTAATGTTTTCTTTTGCTCTCACTGTTTATAATTGCTGTTTATAAATACTAGTGTAAGGAGAATAAAGGAGCCAGGGACCTGAATTCTCTGAATATTATGTGATTTCTAGGACTTACTGATATACTACTTACTGATACTACCTGGTGCAAGGGGATGAGTAATCAATTTATTTTAAGAAACTTTGAGCGCATACTATGTGAAATGCTCCTTAAACAATATAACCTGGTATTTACATTTTTCTAACAGACTTTGAATAACCATTAATATTTTCAGAAGCTAATAACTACTACCTTACCACTTTGCTACCCATCACAACCACTATGCATTGCATACCTACGTGGAGCCAGAAAGAGCACTCACTGGCTACCCAACAAAAAAGATCCCATGTCCTTCCAGGGTGGTCTTTTAGGCTGCAGAAGTTGTACTGAATATATTAGGATATGTAGACAGGGCATTGCTATGGTTCTTCATGGTGTGTGAGTGAGGGACTGTGTGTCTGATGCACAGATGCAAAACTTGGTGTTCTGCCAGCCTCACTGCCTGCTTTTCAGGGGTAGAAACTTATGTCAAAAGTTGTTCCTTTTGCTTTCTGTCTTCACAAAGACCCTCTCCTTAGGCTACCATTAACGTGAAATTTTGTTCAGGCAAGAGATCCTATTGGCAAGTATTAACTCAGCAGAGAAGAGAGGATCCTTGGAATATGCCATTAAGACAGTCTCAGCAACTATATTGGTTACTCACTCAGACGGCTCATCTCTACAAAATGAGCAGCATGTTTGGCTAAGCTGTTGATTTTGATAGTTTATTTAAACTTTAAAATAATGATCGATGGTGGTGTCGAGACATGAACTTTCCATAATCTTTCAAATCAAATTTTGCAAACTAAAGCAAGGCAAGGGGCAGAATAACCATATTAGGACAAATAATTCTATCCCATAGATTATCTAAAATATGGCATCCATCTTTTTTCCATGCTTTCACTTTGTTTCCTTGAGAAAAAAAAAAAAAAGCAAAAACCATGAAATTTGCCCAGCATGTCATGTCAGGAAGCAGGAGACCTATTCAGTGCCTCACCCACATCAGGCACTCAAGAAACAGCTGTTTGAATGAATAAAAGAAGCCATTGTTTGTCTTTTATAGCATAGACGCTGTCACCTTCCAGTAATTTGTGGGAATGAGGTTTAACTAACTCTAGTTTCAACGTCCCCTCTCTCCTCTTTTCTTCCCTTCCTTCCTTCCTGGTCCTTTCTTTTCTTTTTTTTTTTTTTTCCTTTCTTTGTTCATAATATCTGAAAAGGAGACATCATTTGATGCCTTAGTAAATTAAATGAATGTTTTAAAGAAAAAAAATAATTTATGACTGAAAATAAACATGGGCTTCCACTTCTTTTGAATCACCAAAGTTTGTATAACAAAGACAAAGTTTATTAATTTTGGGTTTTTCAAGGTCTTTTTTCCTGAGTTAATACCACTCATTCTACAAGAAAGAAAGAAAGAAAGAGAAAGAAGAAAGAAAGAAAGAAAGAAAAGAAAAAAGATAAGAAAAGAAAAGAAGGAAAGAAAGAAATCAGTTTCCTCCCTTTGCTTTGTCTCTAAGAAGAGTTCTGTCTTTGCCAGACCAGTCTGAGGACTCTGTGATTTAGAACCCTGAGAATAAGTGGAGAGCCTCATAACAAAGAAGCGAAAGGAAGGTGACAGGCAGAGAGGTTATGCATGTTGTTTATAGGGAGAAAGTTTGGGAGGTTTGGCTTATGAGAAAGGAAAGCAGTCACAAGTTAGGAGAGAAGAGAAGGGAGGATGAGGGAGTGAGGAAAGGGATTTTTAAGAAGTATCATTACGTGCAATGAATTAGCACCTTTCATGTTTTTCAATTCAATACTGAAGTTCTATTTTAATTTCTTTGGCTACTCTTTTGAATATTATGTTATGCAAAACCGGGTCTATGTAGAATTACTCATGCAGTTACCAAAACTTCTGGAAGTCTGATTATTTGCACCAGAAATGTTCTTTAGCCCTCTACCCTCATGCAGGCAATTATCTGCATTTCCAAATTTCATGTGCTAGCCTGGGTGGACAGTTTAAAGTTAGAATGAGATTTTAAGGTGCTAAAGATAAGACATTTTTCAAATGTAGAAAAAGTGCAAAACATGAAAATATACAAGTTATCAAAAATATATCTGCAAATTTTAGCATTCCAACTCGCTTTGTAAATTTTCTATTTTACTTCAGTAGAAGCAGGCTATTTTACTTGTGAAACAATAACAAAAAACTGAATATCTGGAGGAAAATTTCAACTTTCAAAAATGGAAATTCAAATAGATTTCTGAAAGATTCATCAATGCATCAACAACCAGGAAACACTGTCAGACATTATTCTTAATAGTTGGTTGACATCATCACCAAAAGTGTTGGTTAAATCATGTAGTTTTTCAACTGGTTTTGTTGGCCTCTGAGGAAACAGAGATAGTCCAGCACTAAGTGTAAAATTAGCTGAGCCTAAACTTTGAACAGAATCATTAACTAAGGATCATTCCTCTTAGTCTCCCATCTTAATGATTAGCTCCATTTGAAAACTAGCCCTCTCATTTTGTTAGTGCTATTATTGGATTTGGATAAATTCGCCTACTAGCCTAACCAATTTGTTCCCATTTTGTTATAATTGCTGTCTTAGCAACAGTTTCTTATTCCCTAAGACTTTGCATATGACCTTAGGAAAATACATTTATAACTTGTATAATAAAACTTGCACCCTAAATTTTACATATATAATAATTTATTTTCAGTTATTCTGAATGGCAGTTCATTTAAAATTTATAGTTTAGTTACTAGCTAACGGTGAAAAATGTAGGGGTAAAGCTTAAAATAAACCATCGCTTATTTTCATAACATAACGCATCCTTTTATCATGCAAGGTCTACGCCAAAAAACTGCAATAATACAAAAATATTCTTTTTAAATTTTGGTAAATTCTGCAATAGGCCATTTATCAAATATCTAAGGAAGTTGACAAATTTGTCTACCTATTTGATACCCTATTTCCATATAATGACCTTTTTATTAACCTAGATCTTTCTCATAATCCAAAAGGAAAATAATAATCCTAAGACTTTGCTAGTGCACTTTACGTATGTGCACAAGCAGATGGGTGTGTATTTGAAGACAAATACTGTGCTTTGTATTTCAGAAAGTTGGGGGCTGCTATGGCTTAGAGCTGGCATTAAAAGATAAAGAGGGTTTCCTGGGTAGGAAAGACATTTGGGAAGGAAAGGCAGAGGATCCCTGGGGGAATGAAGTATCTGATAAGTGGAATAGTAAGGGGTTTTGCAAGATAAGTTGTGACTACACTTCAAATTGTATTAAATACTTGCGTACAGAGTTTGAATTCTATAGGCAACAGAGAGTTACTAGAGTTTTAGCCAGTGGTATGATAGGGACTTATTTTAAGAAGATAATCTTTGCAGGAGTATCTTTCTTAGACTAAGAAAGAGTAGATCTGTTCAGAGCTCTTTGGCTGTGGTCGTCCAGTTTCAGTTCATCACATAGCATCCGTGTGGGTACCATCTTGTCTCCTAGTTTTAACATATAAACAGCATAGAAGACTCATGATGAGCATTTTCTAAAGTCTCATTGCTGATGAGTCAACTTGGTCAGTTAAACGTTCTCTGGAATTACACATGAAAGGAACTGTAGCTGGTACCCTAAGCCTATAACTGACGTGCAGGTTTCAGTACTGAGCTGGGGTAAAAAGGCTGAAAAATGTTGGATTTATTGGACGTTCCCTGCAAGTGTCTGTTACTGCTCTGGAGTGTACATGGTCCTGAGCCCCCATTTCTCATAGCACTGGCGGAAATGAAAGATGGCTGTCTTGTCAACATAGAGGAAACTCCACAGAGATAGCCAGAGATTTCCTGCTGTCATTTCAGTAAACTCGCCTTGAATTGATCAAATACCTCCAGAGCTCTACTCTAATGCCATATTTTTTCCTCCAAATGTGCTGTGTTTGGTGGATGCAAGGCTGGATGAAGGGCAATTGTGGGCAAGAATGAAGCCTACTGTGCAGATTCCCTGCCAATTGCTTTTCTGTTTATGTTGTAGTAAGCTCAAACTTCAGGTCCATATACTGACTCAGGGCTCATTTACCTCTTGGTCCTCTGCCTATTTCTGCAGGTTCTCAGACACTGAAGCCTTCCATTACTCTGAGCAGTTCTCTTTGAAATTTCCTGATGTCAGTCATCTACCCATACCTAGACACCTACCTATTCCCTGCTCCTAGAGTCCCCTATTAGCCTACTCTCCTTGTTTTCCGCAAAATCCACCAATTATTCCTTGTTAGACCTGTATGATTCTCTTATAATCACAGTTCACCTGGCTGTTTAGATTTTCCCTCACAGTTGTGGCTGGAGCTACTTCCAAGTACATGTCTCTACTCAGATGATGTTTGACTGCTAAGACTCAGAATTCCCTAGTTTCAGCGTTTTTTTTTTTTTTTATCATCAGCTAAGTCATAGTTCTTTATGACTTCTGAATATTAAATGATGCAAACAGTTACATTATAAAATAAGCAAATGAGCTTTTCCTAGTGTGGGTAAGTATTTAAATTATATGTGAATAACATTAAATGAGGTTTCATTTTGACAGAGGGTTTTATATGATAAATACAGACAGTCCCTCTAAGAGACTGAGGGTTTGGATTGCACATTTACATATTTACAAATATTGGAAGACAGAGGAGGGAGAGGAAAAATGAAAAGAAAAAAATGCCTCTAAATAGCACTATGCATTTTTCTGTTCCAAAGAATACTTTTCTTTTTCAAGATCATGTTATTTCACTGTTTATCAAGAAATAGTGGAGTAATTTGGGAGGAGTTGAAGGGAGAGCAAGTAGGCATGAGAGGTATTGAAAAAATGATGTCCTATTATTACGTCTTATCCCACCAAAACAGAAAAATCACTGTCACTTGTAAATATGATGCAACACAAAGATATTATACTTAATGAACTTCATATTGGGGTATATAAATCTTTTTGTTTGTTCGTTTGTTTGTTTTCTATTCTGGTATTTATCAGAACTAAGGGGGCAAAGACTTCATTTTTTGCAGAAATTTTTAAACTAAACTAACTTTAAAATTCTTCTTGCATTTAGATAATGATCACCCTACTTTTCTATCTATAGTTCTCCCTCCATAGGACAATGGCATCATGCATTCATGGTCATACCAAAATATCATGATAATTCTCAAGGTAGTAAGGGATAATTGTAGGACAAGGAGGTCAGAAGTCTTGAGTTGTATTCAAAATTAGATGCCAATAGTGTTTCTAGCAAATCCCACTACACGGCAAGATTTATGTAGCAAATAGAGCATGGGAAGGCAGATAACACTGCAATGTCAAGACTCCGTGCCCACACTTGGGAAGGCCTCCGGCCACCTGGGAGCTGTATCTCATTAAATAAGTCCTTAATCAAGGCACCACTATCTTTTTTTTCTCTTACAAACCCATGGGACACAGCCTAGTGGTTGCTGGGATTTGCTGTCCCCATTTTACCCTAGAAAGTGGCATTTATTCATAGTCTGAAGGAGCTGGGTTATTTTAAATTGTGTTGAGAAGTTTCTCGTTTTTGCCTTGGGATTAGAGAGCAAAACGCTGAGTGATATATCTGGTGTCTTGAACCTGGATAGAAATGGGCACACGGCCACAGTTGAAGAGTGCGCACATCCTCTGACTAATCCAACTGAGATCTGTATTGTATCTAATTGTTCGGCCTCACCGTAGCTGTGGCAGCCTGTTTATTCCAAGGGAGCACGCGGCCGTCTGTGCTCTCTGGCTCCTCCAGTGCCACACTCTAATTGGTGCTGATGCCAGCTGCTTGACTTCCATCACTTTCTATCTGAATCAGTTCATCATTGCCACTTCATTTGTCTGACAGTGGCTCCCAGTGAATTTTGAAATTGCTTCTGACAACTTTTGTTTTTAACCTCAAGGCTGTGCCCTGGTTACCTAGGTGAGTTTGACGATTTGATGTTTCTCTTCATAATCAGGGATGGTTCGGGACTGTCGGCCTCTGTGCCGTTGGCACCTTTGAGAGAAGTTAGGCCTCCGTGTCTTATCCATTAGCGGGAGGGAAAGCTCCTGGCTGAGCAGAGAAATGGGGAAGTCTAATTTTCTTTATTTAGGTATAAGCAGAGTTGAGTAATTTATTACCAGGTTGGTCTGGGAAGGCAGATGGAGGAAGACAGAGCTTTTGCCTCAGGGTTTGAACACATTAAAATAAATCCTACTGCAAAAGTGTAAATGTTCAACGCATAGTTCCTCACTAGAGTTTTATAGCTGACTTTTAGATTTGGGTTGTTTCAATTCTGCCACCTAAAAACAGTTTTGTTTTGGTGATTTGCTACTGGCCTTCACCTCATTGCTTTCTCTCACTTGGTAGGGTTCTACTATTTTCTGTTGTTTGATATTGTGTGTCTAATATTTCTTCTTTTTTTTATGTGATGGGTTTGTTTTTCTACCTAAAATCTTTCTGTTCTCTTACAGGTTTCAGGTTCTCTGCCATTTCTGTATTAATTAGGATGCCTTGGGCTATAACAAACATTAATTTCCAACTCAAACTGGCCAAAACAATAAAGATATTTAGTTTTCTCACATAATTGGAAGCTCAGACCTGAGGCCGGGTACCATTGGGGTCACTTGTCCTCACGGAGCCACACTTCTTCTAGTTCCCTGCTCTGGTCAGCCGTAAAGTCATGATGAGGCATGTTCCTTCATGGTCACAGATGGTCACAGTATGGCCACTGCTGTTTCTAGGCTCCACATCCAGAAATGGAATGTTCCAGAGGAAAAAGATGGGGAACAGGGGGTGGTGTATTGCTCATTCCCAAATTATGTATGACTTGTCTTCCAGCAGGTATTCCTTCATGTTGTGGGGGCTAAATATAAATCATATGCCCATTCTGTCACCCATGAACAACTAGGGCAATGGTTACCTTAGACCAGTGGCTCTCAAAGTGCAGTTATGGGCCAGCAGCATTAGCATCACCTGGGGATTTGTTAGGACTGCCAATTCTCAGGCCCACCCAAGACCTATGAAATCTGAAGCTCTAGTATGGGGACCCCAGCCTGTGCTTTAACAAGCTCTTCAGTGATTCTGATTCAAGTTCAAGTTTGATTCCCAGGAATCATCTGGGGTAGAATAGATTTAGAGGTCTACAAATATGACCTCTCCCACATCTCCTGCAGGACAGGTAAGTTGCTGAAGTCGTTCTTTATACAATGGTTTGGAGCCAGAGTATAAGTTTTGCATTTCTTTTAGTAAATATATCCCTCATTATATATCTTATTCCTTTTAATGTTACTATAAATGGGATTCTTAATTGCACTTCAGGTTGTTCACTGCATGTACAGGAATGCAAATTATTTTTGTATATTGATTGCATCTTACAAAGTTGCCTCACTCACTTATAAATTCTAGTTTTTTTTTGTGGATTTCCAATATTGAAGATCATGTTATGTATAAATAAAGATGCTTTTCTTCCTTTCTAACCCAGATATCAGACTTCACTTTTCACCAAACATTTCATGAACAAAGGATGAGGAACATGCCCAAATGATATATGAAAAATGTATGCTATTTTAAAATCACTTGGATATTTAGTATAGGAAGAATATTATCTACTCTCTGTTAGGCCTTGTGCTAAGTGATTCTGACATTACTTAATATGTGTACAACAACCCTGGAAAAAAGTATGAAAAGTCCATTTTATGAATGAGAAGACAGGGGCTCAGAGATCTCAACATCGGGGAGTTTGTAATCTGCAGACTGAGTGGGATCTGAACCGGGCGGTCATACTTTAAAGCCAGACTCAAAAACTCTTTTCAGGGAGCACCTAGGTGGCTCAGTCAGTTGAGAGTCTGACTCTGGATTTCAGCTCAGGTCGTGATCTCAGGCTCGTGGGATCAGGCCCCACGCTGGGCTCTGTGCTGAGCACGGAGCCTGCTGAGGATTTTCTCTGTCTCTGTCTCTCTGCTTCTTCCCATCTCCCCTGCTTGTGCACTCTCTCACTCTCTCTCAAAAAACACATCAAAACAAAACCAAAAACAACCAAAAACTCTTTCCAGGTAGGAGTACTCACCGAGATACTTTAGAAAGAGATTTAATAAACAGAAGGCAAAATAATACCAACAACCTATAGATCTGCAGCTGGCTCTGGGGACCTACACCGACAGTGCCCACTAAAGGCTCTGAGGTCACGCTCACCTCTCTACACCAGTCCCCAGTTGTGGCTGTCTTGGAACACCATCTCTGCTACTGGGCCACTCTGCTGGCTTCCTTCATATAGCCAATGAAGAGGCCCTCGGCTCCTCTAGAAGGTTCCCACCGCCTTGTCCACTATCCCTCAGAATGGCCAATATTCCTCTTGACCCTTCTATCCCCACCCTACCCACACCAAAATCATTACAGAGTTTTCAGGTATAATGAAAATGTTAACGATTTCTGTTCAGTAATCAATGAAGTTGATTAAGAGTTATGATTTGGACTTATGTGATTTATGTGATCATGCATTAATTCTGATTTAACAGTTTCCATTTATATATATATATATATATATATATATATATATATATATATATCTCCAAAACCGTATCTTTCAGAACTTAAATATTTTCCTGAGTTCTTAACAAAAACTAGAGTCTGGGTATAGGGCTGGTGAGAGCTGCCTCATGAGAAAATCACCAGACCTTATTTTATCTCTTCTTGGGCCCAGTATTTCTCAATGATTGAACCACCAAACCGACTATATTCACTTCCTCGTTTTAATCGATTACGCGCACTCATAACCTCATGGAGCTGATCTGACTGGAAGCAAATGCACGGACTTCTGTTTTCTGTTAAGTCAGTCAGCCACATTATACAGAAAGAGAACATTTGTTGGCCTTTCAGAGATTTTGAACATAGTTCACAAGCTCCTAGGATTCTGAGCACGTGGGATATTGGGGCCTCAGTGTAGGGACTACTAGATAGGTGTTTTTCTGTTGTAACATTTTGTGAAAAAATCAACACCAACAAAATACTCCTGAGAACATTATATCCAGCTTTACTGGAATCAGCTCTTGCTTCTCTAGCAAATGGCCCGATTACTTGGCCTTTTCCAGTGGGTCCCTAGCTACTGTCACAGCTTAAGGCTGTTTACTTATGCCTACACTTTGATTGCAGGTGATCATTGCCTCCTTATCAGCTTTTGTTGCCTGTTCTCTAAGCCCTTTCTAAGTTTCCCCCAGCCTTTCTTCACTTCTTTCTTTTTTAAGAATTTCCATTAAGGGGGTGTCTTCGGAAGGATTTTTTCAGGTATCAATGACTTCTTAAAGGAGTCTACCTGTTCATTCATTCAAAAGAGAATTATCAAATATTTAATATGGGTCAGTCATAGTATAGCACACTGAGAGTATAGCACTAAATACTCAAACATGGTCACATGGTCACTAGTTGATAGCACTGGGAGGCCAGTGCTAGACTATCAAATGGTCACACAAGTAAATTAACATTTGCAAATTATGATAACTGGTACAAGGTATGAATAGAGATTATATCCAGGGAACCTACTAGAAATAGGTAAGTCAAGGAATGCCTCCTGGAGGTGGTGATATTGAACATAAGAACTGAAGCATAAGTAGGAGTTAGGTGAGGGGATGGGCAAAACTATTCCAAGCAGAAGAAATAGCATTTAGAAACACCCTGGGTTTTTCCATTTCATAATGTAAGAATGATTGTTAGCCAAAGAGAAAATGTGTTTTTTTCCTTATGGCTGATAGAGAAAACAGTTGCCTATATGAAGAGTAAGTTTTAGATATAGGTAAAGAAAGCAGTGATTGAAGGAGAAAGCAGAGTATGCTTCTACCAACCTCTTCCCAGAATGCTCTTTTCCTGATACAACAGTGTGTCACAAATTATATCAAATAAACTATTTTTTCTTGTTTTTTACCATTGCTTATCCCATAAGTAAAACCCTCTGGCCCTTTGCTATTCTGCTTCTATCTCTGTCTAGAGATCAGAGACTCTTGAGACTCATCAGAATGATTTTGGCCATCTTATAAGCTGTAAGGTCCCCCAACCAATTCCACAGTTACTGAATTGTGACATTCAGGCAATCCACATGTTTAGAAAAGCTCCACTGACTTGAGATCTGAAAAGGATGGGAAACCCTACTGCACTACTAGCTGTGTGTCCATGGGCAAGTTTTACCCACTCTTTAACTCAGTGTCTTCCATTATAGATTAAGAATCATAATGGTACCCATCTTATGGCGTTTTCATAAACCCCAAAACCTTATAAAAAGAGGTAAACAATCCTGACTTCACATAACATGTCTGAATAGGAAACAGCCACTGAAGGAAACAGTCCCCAAAGCTAGGGACTTTAGATAACCAGGATTGTCCCAAAGTTAGGAAGACTTCTACTGAGTCACCTCTGGTTGTGCTTTCTGAGGTCACTTTGGGAGTTCCTTTAAGAGCTGGGCAACCCCACCACTGCAGAGTTGAATGTGGTATCATGGATGTCAGCAAGAGTTTTAAAACCTGCCTCCATGCCCTCTTTCGCAGCACTGCCTTCACGCTTCCCAGCCCCTTAGCTAGCATGAGGCTGTCAATTGTCACTTACTGTGAGACACTGGAAGGTCTGTAACATGTTGGCCACTCAGAATACTTATTTTCATACATAAACTGGTACACAGGTGAGTAGAAGACCTCAGCAGGATGGATCAGAGGCCATTTTCAGTAACTGATAAGAGCATCAGGGGAGAAAGGGTCTCATCCTTGCAACTGCTATCAGTGGGGATGGTAAAAGCCTGGAATCCCCCTGAGTATCTTTGCCATCAAATGCAGGAGCCTGCTGACGATCATGCTGTAGAGCAAAGCACAGCCAAGTGAGGAAGACAAATGTGGAGAGAGTCCAGATAAGTTGGAAGTCTGGATCCAGCCATTCCTGAAACCACTGGGGACTTCCTAGGGGCTGGGCTATGCTAAAATTCTCTTGTTGAAGGCATCTATCTATTTATCTATTGGTTTAACTTCCATGGAGAAGGATTTCTGTCACTAAAAGCCCACAGTTCTAGACAATACCTTTGGGTGCTCTTCTGACATGTCTATGGTCAATATGGCTTATTTCAAAGTGCTGTGAAGTTGCATTTGAGGAAGAGAGCCTAAGATTATCTCTGTCTAACAACCCAGAGAAGTAAGAGCAGAAGCAGAGTCAGAGGTACAGGCAGGATCGTTACTGCTTTGGCTCTCCATGTGTCATAATTACTGAAGAGCAAATGTTTCAATGAGCGAATCAGATAAATTTACTACCAAATGTTTAAAAATTGATTTGCCACCCTGAACTGCTCAGAAATTTTGCTACTGCTGAGAGATGAACCCAGATGGGAGTGAGCCTATCCCTTCCATTAACTGAAACAATCTTAATAAAAATGCTGTTCCTACAATTTCAATAGGAGCCTTTGTCTTATACGAAATCTGTACAGTATTGTGCTCTATTGTGAGCAGAACCCTATTCAAAGCTACACTAAGGGCAAACTGGAATACAGTTACAAACAGCATTAAAAGTTAATGAAAAATCAGCCTGGTATATGCAGAACGATAAAAAAAAACAGTTGAAGAGAAAAAGTAATTATGTTATGGCTAGTTATAGTTAAGACTTAGGTAATTATTCTGAATTTGAAATTTAGATCATTTCCCTCCCTCCTTGATGTAATTATCCATTAGACTTACTAATGCACATTTTTCATGTCAAGCCAGCAAGAGCTCCACGGTGAAGAAGAGAGGCTTCAAAAAGAAGGGGAAGAGGCAAATTCGATGCACATGGAAACAAAAGAGTATAGGAAAGTATCAGCGTTTATTGCACAATCGATCACTGAGAATGTGCAGGCGTGCCAAGGCCATCTTTATTTGGTTATAGAATAGCTTTATTTGGTTATTTGGAAATAGATATGAACCCAATACGTCTCCAGCTTGACTACTCAAGGGAAAAAGTGCAGAAAGAAAGGAGTTGTAAGTGAATCCAAATATCAGCACTTTAGAGCTGAAAGGCAACTTGAACAACTGAGTAACTTCCTTATGTTTGAGGCTAGGAGGCCCAGTGAGGTGGGCCTCAGGCCTCCCACACAGCTACTCGGTGTGAGCTCCCTTGGCAGTCATCAATAACCATTTTCCTCTCTAAAATACGTATCTATAAAGAAATAACGTACAGTTTTGGGTAAAGTTCTTTCCTGAGACCTATTTCTCAGAATCCCCAACATGGAAATTCTGCCATGTGTTGGGTATGTCTATTCCAATTACATATCCTGGAATCAGGGAAATAACCACAGGATGGGCTCAGAATGACCCACTCACTGTGACACAGACCTGAGCTAAAAATGTCATTCATCACCTAACCCCCTACTCTGACAATGACAGAGTATTAATTGGTATTAATTCCGGGCCAGTGTCCAGTAATCCCTCCAAAGTCTGATTATTTCCTTTTCCCCAAGGCACAGTCACCTGGTAAAAGTCTGCAGTATTCAGTAGCACTCTAGAGAGTCTTGCGGAATTATGTGAGCTTTTTAAAATAGAAATTACCTTTGTAGAAACAGATAGTCCACAATACCACAAAGACAGAATATCATGTCCTGGGTTTAGTTAAATTCTAACAGAAACACAGCAAAAAAGAAGGGAGAAGTCTGGGGAGGGCTAAGAAGTAATGGCAAGAAATGTCAAAAACAAGGGAAGATTTACTCATTTCCCCAGGACACCCTATTAGTTCTCAGAACTGCTGGTGAGCAGCTTGCTCCGAAGCAGACATAAGCATTGTGGCAATAGAAGACGCCATTTTTATGCACTGACACCAAGAACGTGGTCTGTTAGTTCCTGACAAGATAGCCAGAGTCAGGCAACAAGGCTACTCTTTGCAAGCCACCACCAGCACAGTAAACCTAGGGTCTGTGCGTTTCACACTGGGCCAGGCAGGTGAAATATCATGTCACCTAGTCACAAGCCCTGCTCTCAAAATCCTCTCTCCTTTCTGCAGCCCTTGGCCAGCAACGACTCACAGGAATATTCAGAGAATACAAATGTGGAGCGATGTATGCCTTTATGAAGTTATAGGAGTCTTACAAGGGAGCTTTCTGGAAGGAATGGCAACACAATTGTTTGAAGTCAATAGAATGATTCATGTGGTAGTGCTATTCACTGTACACACAAAAAATAGAACCCAAAGGGTCCCCAAAGTCAGAACTGAATAAATGAATATTTAAGAATTCCAGATGCTAAAAATACACCTGAGATCTCATTTTCTCCTTAATCAGAAATTGCTTCAGGGAAGAAGGCTCTTTGCCTTCTGGAATCCAACATCAGCCAAGTTAACTTGGCATCTTGGCAGACATCAAGGATAACCTGACTCTCGCCAATTGTAAACAGAGACCATGAAATTTAAATGCAAGTGATACAGAGGAGAAAGGCTGCCCTACCTGTTGCTGCAAAGACTTATGCTATTTAAATTTCAATGGGTATTGCCATAGTATAATTTGAACTTGTTCAGATTTGTTTCAAATGCACACCTGCTATTACAAGCTCAATCAAGTATATGTAAAACATTTCAGAAGAAGAAATAGAATTAAAACCTATTAGATTTTCCCATTACTACTAGTTTTCCATTTAATTACATAACCATTTTCTCATCTATTCTAGATTGCTCATAACTCTTTATAGTTCTTCCCAAAACACAGCACCTCACTTTTTGAATATGGGATTTCAGGTTGCAGTTATGTCTTTTTCTTTAGCTCTAGGTTATCGGACATACCTTTGATCCAAAGCAAACTGGGAGTCTCTACCTAATTTTCTGCCAGTGGTTTGTTCAGTGAATGGACTTCTGATTTCTGCTGATTATTGAGTTGCTTCTGGGGATGGTTCTAAAATGCAGGCACTGACCCTTAATGTCAATCATAAAATTCAGAGTCCAAAATTCGGAGGCAATTTCATTGTTTACAGTGTATTTCTGGCAGTGTGATCACAAGCAGGCTGACTGCTTTATGGATTTGTCTCTCTCCTGAGCAAACTTAAAAGAAGGCTTAGTAAAACCTACATTGGTTTATTGAGTGTGTGAAAGCTGGCTGCTATTCTTTTCTCCTACTACTAGATATTCTTCGGCTTTGTGTACCTCAAGATTTTTTAAACTGAGAATTTTTCTTAGTGTTACTAAATACTTATTTCTTAGCGAATTATTATGTGATGGGTCACGCAGAATATCTTATGATAAAAATCATTCGTATTTTAAAGTATATTTCATAGTACAAGAAAGGCCAAATTGTGTAAGCCTAACTTATGTGAACTAATAATTCATGATCAATTGGCTATTAAAATAATTTGAAAGCCGTTTCTAGGACCATGCATGCAATACATAAATATTTATGTCTATTGTTATTCACCCACAAACAACTATTAATTGTGATTTACCTACATGGTATGTGATAAGTATTCTGGAATTCTACATTTATCATTGTGATGTTTTCATTAAGAGTACACTTAGGCATTTCCACAGTGCACGGCCAAGGCGTGGACAGCTGGACATTTTGCCTCCGTGTTGCTTCCTCTCTGAATACAACTGAGCCACTTCTGATGCCGGGTTCTGGCCTTCTCAATTTCTGAAAAATTAATGAGGAAAATTCTCTCTCTGTCAAGATTCTTAACTAACTACGTAGCCAGCAGCCACCCACCTAACAGTGAAATGTCATCTGAAGCAAGGAAAATGGCATCTGTGCAGGATACATTTTGTGCTTTCTCCGAGATGGGGTCCAGACAAATGGGAAGCTTCCAGATATGAGAGCGTTCACTGTCCCTGATGTCAACTCTGCTCCCACATTCTTCTTTATTGGTTTTTAAAAATCACTAACACTGGAGCTAATAATTTTGTACTGTGGGTCACACAGACGGGCTACCCAAGTTGAATGTTCTGGAAAACAAAGAAATTTCAGAAGGGTAAAATTGAGAAAATGAGAGAAGTGAGGGCACAGAGTAAAAGAACAGAAGTTTAATAACCTATAAATTAAATTTTTATATTATAAAAAAGCCCTAACGTTAAACTATACTAAGATTTAACTACCTTATCACTAAAATAATGCATGATAAGGTTTTGCAGAAGCATGTCACCATGACAGAGAACAATCATGTGTTTTTGCTTCCATGAAATCATATGGTGGATTCTCATAGACACTGACGGAAAACGTCATTTTCCTGGGTAGGCAATGAGATGCTGACATATATGCATACATATACTGGTATTTCTTTTCTAAAATCCCTAACTCAACATTTTCACATCGAGTTAGCAAAATCCTACCTACCATGGCCAGAGGAAGCACACGCTAGGCACAGGGGAAGCAACGGTGAAATGGGCTGCTACTGCCACCCTCGTACATCTTATAGCCTAGGGTTTGAAGGCGGTGAGCTTGATACTAACACCCCAGGTTCACCATCATGAGTGGTTTCATGGGAAAGTACAGGGTGCACATGGGAAGAAAAACTTAACCATCTGAGACATGCGAAATGCTTCCAGAGGCACCTGTAGAGGCCTAGGTGTGACAGACCTGATGGCCACTTCAAGGAAGTGGAAGGAATTTAATACAGCTGGAGAATAAGTGCAACATATGCAGAAATGAGCCTAGAGAGTTAAATAGAGGACATACCATGAAGAGCCTTGACGGCCAAATTATGAAATTTGGGTTTGTCCCAAGAGCCATTCTGGGGCCAAGAAGAGCTTTCATCCGGGGGGAGGAACAAGGGAAATGGAGATATCATAAATGGCAACAAGGTCTTTAGATGGGGCAACTGCCTCAATGGTCAAATGAGACACACATTGGAGAACATGATGAGTTCAGCTTTGTACTTACTGAATTCAAGGGATCTGGGGGTCACTCAAGTACAGACGCCTAGGAAGCAGATGGCACTATGGGAACTGTGAGGAATCCGGCTATGGATGGAATTATACCAGAAATGCATGTACAGTGAGGAGGAAAGGGGCCAAGGGTAGGGAACATCAACATCCAAGGGATGGTAAAAGAAAACAAAGTAGTGTGAAGAGGGAACTGAGAATGCAGCCAGAGAAGAGCAGGAAAACTAGAAGAGTCTGTCCATGGACATCAAAGGAAGGTGACATTTGAAGGTCACTGGTATCTAATGCTAGAGAGCCGAGTGGAAGATGGGGAAGGACTCAGTGGATGTTATGGCAGGCAGATTATAAGGACCAGTGGTTGATGGGGCCAGACTGCAGTAAGTGAAGGGAAGAAGAGGAGAAAGTAATCAAGTGGTGATTATACAAAATTCTTTTTAAAAGTTAAAGGTGACAGGCACCTGGGTGGCTCAGTCGGTTATGCGTCCAACTCTTGATTTCAGCTCATGACCTCATGGTTTGTGAGTTTGAGCCCTGCGACTGCTCTGTGCTGGCAGCATGGAGTCTGCTTGGGATTCTCTCTCCGGTCTCTGCCCCTCCCCCCATCTCAAAAATAAACATTAAAGACAAAAAAAGAAGTTAAAGGTGAGGAGGTAGATTGGGGGAAGTGGGAAGCTGTGGTTGACAGGTGTTATTTTAAACCAGTGAGATTGAACCACGTAGAAATGCAGATACAAGGAAGTGACAGAGAAAGAGACAAAGACCCAGGAGAAGAGAATATATAGAGGACGGGCAAGATCAGCGAAGAAGTACACGTCTTGGGAGACAGAACATGAGTAAGGCAATGAGGAGGAGGAGGGGTGGGAGGATAGAGGAAAAGGAGGAGGAAGTAGAAGTTGAGAGATGAGCCAAAGACGGGGTGGAAGTAGATGAGTCTACTTCTGCTGCTACAACTGTTAGTAGGAAGCTCTGAGAGTTTTCTTTGATGCTATCTTTTTTCTGTGAAGTGGGAGGAGCGGTGCTCTGCAGAGAGACTTCAGGGAGATGGTGTGGTTGGAGGGCTGAGGAGAAAGTAGCATTTTAGAAACTGTCTCTGAGGGGCACCTGTCTCAGCTCAGGTCATGATCTCACTGGTTGTGAGTTCGAGCCCCGTGTTAGGCTCTGTGCTGACAGCTCAGAGCCTGGAGCCTGCTTTGGATTCCGTGTCTCCCTCTCTCTCTGCCTTTCTCCTGCTCTCTCTCTGAAAAATACATAAACATTAAAAATTTTAAAAAAAAGAAAAGAAAAGAAAAAGAAACTGTCTCTCTGGAAAACAGGAGAGGATAAAGCTGAATAGGGAACACAGACAGGATTGTCAGGCAACATTAAGAGCCCAGCCACCCGTTTATCCTGTACCAATCTGTCTCATGTAACTTTCTACCACTGTCTATAGTTGCCAGAGATAAAAACAGACAGTCAGACTGATCTTGAGGAACGACACCACGTTTTGTGAACAGGTGATGAGGCTTCTTCATGAGCTGCACAAAACACTCCCACAAGAATATTCCAAATTCATTGCATGACTCCATGAAAAGTACATTTTTCCCCAACACTTTGAGCCTAGAAAATCTGGGGGGACTGGTTAGTGAATACAGCTATTCTATTTGGAATATACAGCTCCATTAATACGATAATCATTAATTAAATGATTTGGGGGTTATACATATATTCCTATATATGTATATGTGGCTGTTTTGTACGAATAGTCAGTCACTCGAAAGTTGTTTAATTCTTCAGAAGAGGTAAAAGAAAATATCTAGAGTTGTGAAGTTCACAAACAGATTTAGAAGGTTATGATGACACCAAAGATTGATACGTTGGGAATCCTGCATAAACCATCAGTTGCTCTCTGTCTCTGGAATCTCTCTCCCAATTCTTTCCATTGAAGTTTTAATTGGGACTGCCTATGTTCCAGGTACTGTGGTCCTGACCTTCAGTGGGCTTCCAGTTGGGGAAATGAAAGCAAATGTTTACAACCTAGGCTGACTCACTTTGCAAGAGCTGGAGCTAAAAGCTAGAGAAAAGTAAAAGGGAGACAAGTGATCAATACTGTTTGAGTAGCACAAACATACTTACTTTCAATCTCGTATATAAAATTCAATATAACTTTTGGTAATCTGTGACTCGGGGAAACAAGAAAGAACACTTAATGAAAACTAAAATTCTTTTTTTTTTAAGTTCCTTTGTTTTGAAAGAGAATGAGTGCATGTGCACAAGCAGGGGTTGGGGTGCAGAAAGAGAGGGAGAGAGAGAGAATCCCAAGCATACTCCATGCTGTCAGTGTGGACTACAATGTAGGTCTTGAACCCATAAACTGTGACATCATGACCTGAGCCAAAATCAAAAGTCGGATGCTTAAGCAACCAGGTACCCCTAAGGTTCTTTTATTTAGAAACAATCTATGTTTCCTTTTTACCTTTTGTACCTCTTTAACCTGTGATGAACTGGGTACCAGGAAGTTTTCCACCAAACCTCTCTCAGTTGATTGCTTTATTCTTGAAAGCTAAGTTTGAAAAGAAACGTAGCATACATTATTTCCAAAGACAGTGGTTCTACACTGGTGAACTTTCTTTTGAAGTCTGGGACTGTTACCACACTCAAGGTCTTGTCTGTGCAGGCAGATTTTTCAATTGGAAAACAGAAACTATATCCTTGCTCCCAGTGATGCATCTGGTTGCTACACTTCTCAGCTGGGTTTTGGAATGGCTATGTTCAAGACACTTCAGGAAACAAACCAGTGATTGAAAAGCACCCCAGTCCTCTTGGATCTCCAGGAAAAGGCAAGAGGAAAAACCAGAAGGGAAAGGGGAAGAATATTTTGTGGAAAATACTCAGTTATCAGGAGTCATGTTTTAGTGCCAGTGTTGTTATTACTGGTTGTGCAACTTTAAGCCTCTTCGTTGCTCCTTTATAAAAGGAGGAGGCTGGGATTGGGTGATGCTTTGAAAGCTTAAAGAGTTTATTTTTATTAGGAAAATTAGAAATTTTGGACTTGATGGTATTACATACCAAATCAATATGAGCAGGAGTTAACTTGCCTATCATCATGAATTATTTAGTGAGTGAGGTCTTTACACTTATACTCAAAGTCCACACTAATGACCTAGTAATTATTTTAATCGATTCTCAATGAACTGTTAACTACCCTGTTGGCATACCAATAAGCAAGAAGCATTGTGAGAGCAGGTTCTGTGCACTATATTTGTATCCTTCCATCCACAATTCTGAACGGAAATCCGTGTATCCAAATAAATATTTCTGTATCCGTTTTTTACTAAGATTTATCATTTAACATTTGCGGTATTCTAAAAGTCCTAATTTTGATTTGTGTGAGCAGAAGAGAAGATACGACATGGAATCACAGAATCTTGAAGCTGATATTATTTTGGAGAACATGCAGTGTAAGCTCTTATAGAAAACTCTAAACATGTGAGCAAAGATATTACACAAGAATGCTCTTAGTAGGAAGTTGTGTGACAGCAAAAAATTAGAAACAGCTTTTATGCACACCAACTGGGGAATGGATAAATCAACCGCAACATATTCACATGATGAAATATTATACAGTAGTTGGGTTCATGAATTACAGTTGCAATATATCAATAGAAATAAATCTCAAAAACCTAATGTTGAATGAAGAACCAAGTTGTGCAAGAGTATATACAGATAGACACCTTTTATAGAAGACTAAAAATATGAAAAAAGGAATACACGTGTGTTAAAATTATAGAGACATGTACAGGAATGCCGGGATAAGCATCAACTTTGGGATGGTGGTTAACCGAGGACAGCAAGGAACAAGGTGCGGAAATCAGAGAAGAAAATAAACCAGAATCTGGAGAGATTAATCAACTTGTTTAAAAAACACAAAACAGGCCAGAAGTGAGTAGTGAGAGCTTTGTGCTTTCCACTACAAAATACTACCCCCAAAATGGACAGCTCCTGAGACTGGCTTTGTTTATTCGTTGGTCTCTTCTTCAGACACATGATAGCCCCAGGGAACTTAACATTATAAGGGACCTTAAAAGGTCTTATCTTCTGCAATTCCTCACTCAATTTTTTACTTTACTTACAACATGTCTGCTAAATGATGATCCCGCTTTTGTTAAAAACAAACCACAGCCAAAAGGAAAAATAAGCCTCTCCAAGTAACACCTTCCTAACCTCAAGGAAGACATTTCAGGACATCACTGGAGAAAATCCCCGCTAAACCAAACAGCGTAACTTCTGAAAAGTCCAGAGTTAACTACCAGCCCCACTTGCCTTCTAAGTGTGGTTGAGCTTAGCTTTCGATGCAGGTTGACTCATTAGGCAAGGACTTGCTGGCATCCTAAGCATGTACTAAGGGCCAGGCACAATGCCGGATGCTAGAGCACGGAGTGAACAAGGCAGCTCTTGCGATCCATGGTATAAATGAATCAAAAAGTGTGAAGGAGCATTGTTTTGCACTATCCGCCCCTTTGCCCTTCTCCGAGAGGTGAGTAAAGCTAATGGGGTCCTTCATGAGGCTCCTTGAAGCTCCAGTAATCCTGCTTTGAGAAAGATGGCTACATACTGAGGGTGGGAAAGAAGATGAATATACAAAAGCCAGACAGCATTTGTTAGAACTGTTTGAGCTACAGGTGACAGAAACTCCACTGGGACCTCTAGGGATTCGAGGATGTCACTTTGGTATATTATTTTGAATTAAACTTACTTAATAAACAGCTGGTGCTACAGAATTGTCGAATCACTACGTTGTACACCTGGGGCTAATACGACATTGCATATCAGCTATACTTCAATTAAAAAAAAAAAAAGACACAAACAGGTAGTTCAAGAAGGACCCTCCATTGTTTCCCTGAAAGCAGGAAATAAATCTCCCGCGTGAAAGGTACTCTTCCTGTACCAGGAGGGTGGAAGGCATCCTTACCACCAGAGACAGAGAATTTCATGCTGAAAAGACTGTACAAACCTTGTTACATCTTTAACAATTTACTACCTCTGCGTCTTGTCCATTCTTCACAAATTTATTGTTTGTCTAAAAGTTATAAAAGCTGCCTTCTTTGGTCATTTCTTTGAGTCTCATATTTTTATGGGGCTCCAGCACATATGAAATTCAATTTTTTGTCTCCTGTTAATCTTATGTCAATTTAATTATTAGGCCAGCCAAAGAACCGAGAAAGGAAGAAGGGAAAAGTTTTCTGCCCTTACAGACCACCGGAAACACACCAGGAAGCAGCAGTGTTGAATCTTGAGAGAAGAAGGTCCAGGAACCCAAACACTTGCTGAACTTGTCCATGACTCTGCTCTTCTCCTCCTGACTGCTTTTCTTCTCTCCCTCCCTGGCCAAGTAACTTCAGCTCCTCTGGCTCATGTGGTAGGAAACAGCCACATACACTTCTGAGTCTTGTGCCACATGGTTAGGCACTTGAGCCCATTTTCCTGGTATTGGAAACCAAAATCCCAAGAAAGGGAATCAATGGCCAAGCCTGCACTGGCCACTGATTCCTTGGACTGGCAATTTGCTGCTACCACAATGTGTGGTGTACTATGAAAGATGGGCCTAGCGTTGGCCAACAGACCAAACGAAGCCTTCCATTGTAATATGGCGGTTTCTGCTACAATTTGGATAGTGTAGCAGAGGAAAAGGAGCACCCAAAAGAAATGGAGGCAGGGGCCGCACCCCGAAGAAGGATGAGTGCTGAGATAAAGCAATAGCTAAAGCAATAGCATTATTGTTTATGTGTGCTTAAAACATACTTGGAAACAAATGTATTCAATGAATTACTAGAGTTTTAAAAATCTATGTTGAATGGACTGATACTGTAGCAAAGCTTGGCCACTGAATGTTCTTCAATTTCAGAAAATTTTAAGCAACTTTGACATCCATGTCTCCTTCATTTCTAGCAGTGTGGCTTCTGGAGTATAAGACAAAAGCAGGTGACAGCCCCCAGGAATACAGAAGACTCAGAGGTTGGGGCAGAAAGGCCAGACAAAGTCCACTGGGAGAAGGAAGTTAGAGGTGGCCAGGTGAATAAGAATAAACACTGAATTTAGAGGGCACTGGGGGTACATAGTGAAGTGAGGACTGGAGTCGGGACCTGGAAGTTGGGGGTACGGGGTGGAGGAGGGGGTGGAGATACACTGGTGACCAATATATAGGTTCCCTGCCCTTGGGAAGCTTAAATTATATTGGGAGAGGTAGACCATATATAAATAAACATAAAAAATGATTACAGATCATAAGTGCCATGAAGTAAAATTTTAGGAAATAATAAAACAGATGCTAGGAGAGAAACCATCAGAAAAGATGTACTTTACACAGGATGTTGAGGGAAGGTGATATTTAAACTGTACCCTGAAAGATAAGGAAAGCCAGCAACGGAAACGACCAAGAAAAATGCATTTCAGGAACAGAGAACAGCTAACTCAAAGGTCCTGAGGTGGACAAAAATCACATGAAAGACAGGATACACTGGCATCCAGAGGTGAGCAGAGACAGCATGTGCTCATTTGATTAAAAAAAATGGCTGCCAGGCTCATCAAACTTGGAGGAAGTAACTCAAATGAGTGATTTTTTTAAAGGAAAGCAATTTTTATTTTCCTGAGTATGGGAACAATTGTAAGCATAAAGTCCTTCCATGTTGTAAGTGGCTTTGCTCCAGTTCTGGTATACAAAAATCCCCTGGGAGAAAATAGAATTTCAATAAAGCAACATCACAATCAGGACAAACAGCTTGATTTTGGAGGGAAAGAATATACTTTCTCATCAGAGAGGCTCAAGAGAAAAGATTTATGTCAATCCAGTCTAGTTGCAAAACTTTATATGCCACAAAATATACTTAGTTTGAAAAAAAAGCAAGATGAAATCTCCTTAGAAATACCAAAGCATGAGGCCGGTTTGCTTATGAGGTCCTGAAGCAATTGTTTGAGGAAAAAGCAGTAAGGTGGCTTTACTTTGCCTGAAATCAGAAGCTTGCAGCCACTATGTTTCACTTTCATACACACCTATGAGGGTTAAAATATAACCTAGGCCTAATGATGTTTATTGTGAATTAGCAGAAGAAAATATTAAAAGTACCTCTTTGTTTTGGGTATGCTGCCTTTGATAACAGCGTGTAAGATTTGAATAGAATGCTGACCTGCAGGAAGTTGACATCACTGACCAAAAAACATACTTTTCAGGCTAAGTATGTTGTGTATCAGTCCTACAGGGCCTGGGTTGGTGAGAGTGGGTTTTGAGAAGGTGGGATTACGGCTATATCATTCTTTCTTTTCTATGCCAGCTATGGTAATTCATACGTTAACTATGAGAATTCTTAGCTTAGGTGCTAATGTTGAACCCTAAACTAAATTCAGTATCACCATTCCATGAAAATCAGAAAGAAGGAATCAGGAAACAGTGTCTACTTAAAAGTAGGAAAGAAAAGTCAAAGAAGTTTCTGTTTAAAGAAAACATGTAAAAATACTATCAATAAATAGCCAACAAATTATTGGTCTTACCAAAGTCACCTTGAAAAAGAAAAGCAAGGATGCCTGGGTGGCTCAGTCAGTTAAGTGTCTGACTCTTGGTTTTGGCTCAGGTCATGGTCTCACAGTTCCTGGGTTCGAACTGCACATTGGGCTCTGCATTGATAGTGCAGAGCCTGCTTGGGATTCTCTCTCTCTCTCTCTCTCTCTCTCTGCCCCTCCCCCACTTGCACTGTCTCTTTTTCTCTCAAAATAAACAAATAAACTTTTGGAAAAAAGAAAAGAAAAGAAAAAAGAGAAGAAAGGAAAAGAAAAGCTGAAGGCATCATGCTCCCTGATTTCAAACTATATTACAAAGCTAAAGTAATTTAAAAAGTGTAGTATAGGCATAAAAACAGATGGACACATTGGTCAATCGAACAGAATATAGAGCCCAGAAATAAACCCACACTTACATGGTCAATTAATTTACAACAAAGGGGGCAAGAATTTGCAGCTATTTGCAAAAGAATGAAATTGGACCACTACCTTACACCAAACACAAAGATCAAGTCAAAAGGGATTAAAGACCTAACTAAATATGAGACCTGATCCCATAAAACTACAAGGAAACATAGGGTGGTGAGCTCCTTGTCATAAGTCTTGGATGATTTCCTATATCTAACACCAAAAGCAAAAGTAACAAAGGGAAATAGACAAGTGGGACTACAAACTTAAAAGCTTCTGTACAGTGAAGGAAACTATCAACCACATGAAAAGGCAACCTACTGAATAGGAGAAAATATTTTCAAATCATATACATATCTGATAAAAGACTAACATCCAAAATAAACAAAGAACCCAAACAACTCGATAACAAAAAGCAAACAATCCGATTAAAAAATGGGAAGATCTGAATAGACATTTTTCCAAAGAATATATACAGGTGGCTTGCAGACACATGAAAAGATACTCAACATCACTCATCATCAGGGAAATACAATCAAAACCACAGTGAGATATCATCTCATACTTGTTGGAATGGCTATTATCAAAAAATCTAGAAATAACAAGAGTTGGCAAGCATAGGGAGGAAAGGGAACCCTTGTTCACTATTGGTGGGAATATAAATTGGTGCAGCCACTATAGAAAACAGTATGGAGGTTCCTCAAAAAATAAAAAACAGAACTACCATATGATCCAGCAATTCTACTTCTGAGTGTTTATCCAAAGAGAAAGAAAACACTGTTCAAAAAGATACATGTATCCCCATGTCCACTGCAGCATTATTTACAATAGGCAAGATATGGAAATAACCTAAGTGTCCATTGATGAATGAATAAACAATATTACTCAACAATAAAAAAGAATGAAATCTTGCCATTTGCAATATGGACGGACTTTGAAGACACTAAGCACATGAAATAAGTCAGACAGAGACAGGCTAATACTGCATGATCTCTCTTACATGTGGAATCTAACAAACAAACAAACCCCGAAGCTCACAGATACAGAGAATAGATTGGTAGTTGCCACAGGTAGGGCAGGGGGTGGGGGAGAAAAGAGTGAACTGTCTTTGTTTTTTGTTTTCCTGTTTAAATAAATTGATTTATTTAAAAAAAAAGTAATGGTCCTGAATAAAAATGCTCAGAAATTGTTTAGGTAGATATTTACAGTGTCGGATAAATCCAGGGAACATTTTTAGTTTGGCATAGATGAAACTAAATTTGATTCTGGAAAATCTCAAGAAAAGAAATAACATAAGCTATTTGGGGGAATCTGTGTGATTTTTCACTATTTTGCATATTTAAATTATGTGTGTTTTACTTTACCACTTGATAGGGGATTTTATTAGAAATGTGTATTTCTTTTTTCTTTAATGTTTATTTATTTTGAGAAAGAGAGACATAGTGTGAGCAGGGGAGGGGCAGAGCGAGAGGGAGACAGAATCCAAAGCAGGCTCCAGGCTCTGAACTGTCAGCACAGAGCCCGAAGTGGGGCTCGAACTCACGTACATGGAGAGATCATGACCTGGGCTGAAGTCAGATGCTTAACTGACTGGGCCACCCAGGTGGCCCAGAGATGTAGATTTCTAACACAGGTTTCATATAAGTATACAATACATCATATTTTAAAAGGCATAAGAAGTGTTAATGATTCAGAGGAGAGGGACCCGGATCATCTTTTATGAAATGGTTAAAAAAGTTGGGGCTTCCTTTGCTGTGAAAATGATCTGGCCATGCGATGGAAGAAGAGTGAGCCTCATCCAGTGCCAGGGATACCGCTAGGATGCGTAAGCCTAAGTTAAGGATGCAAGTTCTGGCTTAACATATGGAACTTTCTAAGGAGGTGGCTATAAAGTTGAGTGGATGCCTTGAAGAGTAGTGGATTCTTTGTCCCCAGAAGTGTTCAAATGCAATCCATGCAGTCATTTGGCTGGATGTTGAAAAGCCAAAAGAAGGGTTATGTATCCACCCAGATGACTCTACTATGGAACGCCTACCACACAAGTTCCATGCCGTGGAACGGGGACACCGAGGTGAGTGAGACAGGCAGGGTCTCTGTTTTCACTGAGCTTGTAAAATGAACAAGTGAACAAATAATAAGATGAGGCAACTGCTGATTATGATCATTTCTCTGGTGGAAATCAAGAAGATGGGGGTCTGACTGATTAGCTCTGGGGCTGTTTGGCTGATTGGCTGCTTTGATGAAGCAGGTGACATGTGAACTAAGCCAGGACAGGTGAGAGCTGGAGAAGAGCATCCCAGCTTCTTTCATGGTGAGAGCGCTGAGTCAGCAAGGGGTTTGGTTTTCTGGAAGATGACTTCCTGGTGGAGCCCAGAAGTGCCTTGAGGGAAGGGAGGGTGAGCCAGTGGAGGCAGACAGAGGTTACACCGCACACAGCATTGTGGGTCCCAGGGAGAAGACTTTGTGGAAAAGAATGAGCTATAACTAAAATATTTTAAACAGGAGAGTGATGTAACCAATTTATGGTGTTTAAACAATAAATTCTTTTCTAAAGCTGAGATTCTGACTCTGATATGACAGGGTCCTAACTAGGTCTTATTGCACATACATATAAAACAATTATGTACCACACCTTTTGGTATTTGTTCTATTTAGCACTAACATTGTACCTAGAGGAGGAGGGCATCAAATTGTAAATTTCAGCAGTAGCTGGGGAAAAAATGATCCATTCTTGTGATTTATCCTGAACTGGCCCTCATCAACACATCTTTTCTGTAGATATATCCATTCTGCATTCTGCTCTGCTCTGGTCCTCTATGCCTGCTAATCCTATCCCACCCCCCCATCACTTCCATCAGATCAGCCATTCCATCACTGACAATTGATTGGGCTCTTTCTTCTGGTCCCAACTCATTATTGTGCCTCATAATGGAGGGCCTGTCTCTCTTCTGTCACAATGGACTGTCCTTGTGTGCCAGCACCTTGGCCTGAACTCAAGACCATTTTCTCCCTTACAGTCTGTGACACTATAGTCTCCTTGAGAACAGGGATTATAGCTGGTTCCCTACTATATCTCAGTATTCACCAGTTTGGCACGGTCAATTGTTAAATCTTACAAAAACGCTATTGCATGAATGGATACCCTGACCTTGGAGGCACCCTGCGTAGACCAGAGATCCTCCTGGACACTGACTCTCCTCTCTGCATTCAACCTGATCATCCTTCCAATTCCTCTGCTGTGAAACATGCCAGCTTTGTGCCAGTGAGACTCTCCTAACTATTTTAACTGGAGTTGGAATTGAGCTTTTTTTTTTTTTTTCTTAATCAGGCAAGGCACAAGCTTAAGATTGTTTTACTGAATTGCGGCTGAGTCTTAATCGTGATAACTCTGAAAAAGCTGGTCTGCAGGTGCTCTGTATCATTTCCAGAATAATAACAACAGTTCACATTCATCGTTCACTACTACTTGCCAGGCACCATACTAAGTCTCCTTTAATCCTCCCTGCCACCCTACATGGAAAATATTATTATCCCCATTTCACAGATGAGGAGATTGTGTCATAGAGTTATTTGCCCAGGGTCACACAGCTAACAAGTAGATCTGAGATTTTCAATATTCTTCTAAATATCAAATTTGTACTCTTAACAACCAGGGAAGAAATTATAAAATAAAATTCATAATAGCACATCCATATTAGCATAAAGAAATGCATAACTTAATTGGTGTGCTATTGAAAAATGGGTGTTATTACAGAACTCTCTGTTGTATAATTGGATAGATTCACTTTCTTTGTCACACATTTTCCTCTTCACTTCCAAAGAAATTTTGTCTATTCATAACCTTTACTAGCATATCAGAGCATATTTAAGATTTTTTGTAATTTTAAAGCATTTTATTTTAACAGAAGAACCCAGGAAACCTAGGAAAGCTTAGAAAATATCCCATATCTTATTATATTTTAAAGGACTCAAATAAGAAGCATGAAAAAAACCCAAGAGTTTTCATACACAACTGAAATGGATACAAGATCAAAACCATTCAGAGTTTTAAAATCTGCTCTACCTATAGAAGGTTTCAGCAACCAAAATAAACTCATCTTCCACAGTCCTTTGAGTGACAGCTCTAAAATGTCCAAAACACAAAATTCTCATTTTTAACTTGACATCAAAGCACACGTTCAGATATTTTTCTGATTTAAGAAGAAACTGCTTCTAAAAATGCCTGATGCTCCTGATGTTATTTAAAACATGTATAAAATACACAGATACCAGTCTATCTGGAAAACTATAGAATTACCACCCAGGGCACTAGCCTGGTTAAAGGCAAAACTCCAGATGGAAGTTGTTTCTTATTGAAAAAGAAGAAAACTTTTCTTCAGTAAGATAGTTATCTAAAAAATCCTGGTTCGAGCATTTATACTCCCTGTCCTGAGTAGGTTGTGGAATATTACACAATGCATTTAAGACATATAGAGAATCAGGGAAAGTACTAGCAAATTACAAATAACATTTAAGAGAATAAATGTTATTTATTATGATTTATTATAGTATAAGCCCATCTTAACTGGGCAAAATAATTTCCCAGCTTGGAGAAATTATAAATTCAACTAAGAATCGACCTTGTGAATAGCTTGGTTTACAAGTCATGGATTTAAAAACAACTGGACTGATAGGATATTATTTATTACGTGTTTATCTTATCCACCTTTTTGGTTAGGAGGTTCTTTTAGGGAACATAAGAAGCAGGAAAGTCTCGACATGGATCTTACTTTGGAAACTCTTAGCCTTTGCACCTTTGGGCAAGCCACTTAGTTTCTGGGTCTCAGTTACCCTGTCTGTACACTAGGGGGTAACAATACTCACGTTTTCACCACCCCACACAGATGCAATGTGTTGGGGAAGGGCATAGACTTTGGAGAGGCACAAATGCCTCTATGCCTAGATCTGCACATGTGAGGTCTGGGATAAGTTCCTTATCTACCCGAGCCTCAGTTTCCTCACTTATAAACTTACAATATCACACCTAGGAAGATTCCATTAGGATTAGAGAAGATACATGTAATCACTTGGCACTTAATAAGCTTTCAGTAAATGGTGGCTATTGATGCCTATGGCCCATTTTGTAAACTTCAGTATATTTGTAAGGTATTATTATATGACCGGTTTCTTCAGAAATCACGTAGTTTCTAACTATAACATTTCTCCCATGGTTTATATATATGAATACATTTTCTTATATGGATTGGAGCCTTGTTGCAATACTTTCCTCATGAAATTTGTTATGAGACTATGAAATTAGATCATAAAAATATGAAAAATAAGATCTCTGACTCTTACTCCTTTGCTGTGTTCTAATGTGTAGTCTGCAATGAGTTTTCAGTCTATTTATTCATCTTTTTATCATTCATTCAACAAACACCTACCAAGGGCTTAGAAAATCTATACTGCAGGAGAAAATAGCCTCTATATTTTATCAAGATGGTTTCATGAAATATTATAAGTTATGATAAATTATTATAGTAATATCGAAAGCTTAGAAAATATTACAGTTCATGTAACTTATAATGGAAATTAAGTATAAGTTTTGACAGGGGCACCTGGGCGGCTTAGTCAGTTAAGCATCCAACTTTGACTCAGGTTATGATCTCACAGTTCATGTGTTCGAGCTCAGCATTGGGCTCTGTGTTGACAGCTCACAGCCTGGAGCCTGCTTCGGATTCTGTATCTCCTCTCTCTGCCCCTCCCCTGTTCACGTTCTGTCTCTCACTCAAAAATAAATAAGCATTAAAAAAAAAAAAGAATAAGTTTTGACAATGTTACATATTCTCTAGAAAATAATTACATGCAAATTCTTTTCACAAGAGTTACTATATAAATTAATTCAAAATGTATAAGACAATAATCCAAGGAAGGGGATTTAGAAATGGAAACAACTTTAAAAAGTATCATGTTTGTGACTCAGTATTGAATTCTCTTTCAGAGTAGATTCTTAAGGGCTTTATATCTAGAATGATTTAAAAATAGGCCACAATTAGACACAATTAAGAAATTGTTCTGCTTTTACTTTATTTTCCATAACAATCATAAGCCATGTGTATTTATACTTACGGAAGACAACTGAATTTTATAATATATATATGTATATATTTCTGTAATGTTCTAAGTCAATCATCATAAACATAATTCATTTTAACAGTGATTGAGGTGTTCCCAATGTGTGGCAATGGCAAACTGGATGATAAAAGTACCAGTTTGGCAGGGATTGGCAAACTACTACTTGTGGACCAAATCCAGCCCAATCCCTGTTTTTGTAAACAAAGTTTTATTGGAACACAGCCTGGTCCATTTGTGTTCATGTAACGTAGGGTTGCTCATGTGACATACTGGCATGGTTGAGTAGTTTTGAAAGAAATGGCAGGGTCTACAAAGCCTAAAATATTTTCTATGCCATCTTTTACAGAGAGGGTTTGTAAACTCCTGCCTTATAGTAAAGATATTAAAGAATTTATGTGCCATTTTGAGTACTGACACAAAAAATAAGAAGGAATTTTAGAAGAGTTATTTAGCTGTATATTTAGCTCATTGCGTTTGTGCCCAATGCTTAGCGGACACACCAAAGGTAGGACCCATGCTACACACTTAAACATTTTTTTATTAAGTTTATTTATTTTGAAAGAGAGACAGAGAGAGCAAACGGGGGAGGGGCAGAGAGAGAGGGAGAAAGAGAATCCCAAGCAGGCTCCATACCATCAGTGCAGAGCCCGACGCAGGGCTTGAACCCACGAACCAGTGAGATCACGACCTGAGCCAAAATCAAGAGTCAGATGCTTAACCGACTGAGCTACCCAGGCACCCCTACACATTTGAGCAGGCAAATTTTTCACAAGCAGTCCTTACTGGGCTAAAAGGCCATGCTGCTCCCTACTGAGGTAACAAAAACTCCAAGTGTTATCCCAAGCCCCGGAGCAAATGCCCACCAGAATTGCATAATTATCCTTTCTTTTAGGAGCTGGGGATTTTAATTTGTGTCTAATTTTTGCTGTTGCTGGAAATAAGGTGACCTTCTATATAGTTCTGTAGACATCACAGCTTATTTAATTGAAAATGGCCATTATAATTAAAATAGGGGAAAAGGGTTGATGTGTTACCTGTATGTTGCTCTTCAATCCAGACTTGCAAATACATGAACAGGAGTAGCCCTGCTACCCCAAATATCAGCACCGAGAGGAAGACTTGTTTGGGGTTCATGACCATTTCAGATGGCTGCATTTCTCCTCATTTCTGAAGACCACATGATTTGTTTTTCGATAGAGTTTTGATCCTTTCTTGTTCTATTAGGTGCTCATTCCATGAAGTAACCTAGAATTATTAAAAATCCACATTGTACCTTACTGATGACATATCTTCCCAAACACAGCATAAGTATGCAGCATGTCAGTGACGGTGAGGGCTCACGTGAACCATAACACTCAGAAGACAGAAGAGATGGTAGGAGCATGTCCCTAAAAATGGCAATTTTCTATAATAAAGCTTTATTGTAGCTAAAGAATCTAAGGAATTCACCGTATCCTACAGTTAATAAGTAACACTTTCACATTTAATTAGGGGCAGTATAGACAGGCTTAAGCCACCCTCTATTGTAGAGTAAAGCAGGTTCCAGTGACCTGAAGATGACTGTGAGGGGAAAGAAGACCTATCAGGATAGACTGTTGAAGGAGTTTTGAAAAACACGTTCATAGAAAAAAAGGGGAAAAAATCACTTCATGTCTGAAAAATACATAAAGTTCAAAAATGGAGGGTTCAATCTATCATTTCCCTTTCATGTAAAAGTAATAGATTTCTCCAACTGAAAGGGTACATTAAAAATCCCTCAAACGCCTAAAAGGATAAATATTAAAAGGTCAAAGTTAAAAGGCTTCTCGCACAATAACACGGAGTACAGATGTGTACCTCAGATTACAGAAATCCACCTCCACAATGAAAAGTTACTTTATTTAAAGAAATGTTGAAATGACTTTGTTTTACAACAATCTCATTTAGTGTAATCTTAACATTTTACTTTTTGTAAGTTGCATCCACGTTTGAGAATCTAACGAAAATGCAGACTCTCCTTTTGGACAAATACAAACACACATACGCTCTTGCATCAATATCGGGATGCTTAGGTACTCTCACCGAAAGTCAAGGTAAGAAGGTCTGCTGCCCATGAACTGCCACGCAAATAAGCAGCAGCCTGCCTGGTGAGTTCCACAGTCCAGCTAATGAGGTCAAGGTCACGGCTTTGTATCTAGCACTGGCCAAAGACCATGGCCCTTTTCCTTGGCTACAGACCACACCCCCTCTTTGGATGAGCTGAATGTTTCTTTACTGTGAGGACATCACACACACTGCTGTGTCTAAAAGTTCTCTCTCTTTTTTCTCCAAGTATGCCTCAAAAACTCCTGGGAGAATATCGATTTGGCCTTTTCGAAGAGGTGTTTGGTGAGATGCAAGGTAAAAGTTAAAAGCCTGCTGTGGAAAATTGTTGGCTGGTTAAAAGATAATATTGAGCTGTTCTTGGCAAAACCAGTTTTCACATAAATGGTGGGCTTCAAAGGTAACCTATGAGATCTGTATTATAAGGAAATGTGGTAGAGGGATCCCCTGATTAGAAAAAAGAAATCCAACAAATAGTTAAAAATGTTTATGCAGAACAACAACAAGAAGTTGTTTTATAAATACATTTTTTCTTTATATTTTATTTTATTTTAACGTTTATTTATTTTAGAGACAGAGAGAGACAGAGCATGAACTGGGGAGGGTCAGAGAGAGAGAGGGAGACACAGAATCGGAAACAGGCTCCAGGCTCTGAGCTGTCAGCACAGAGCCCGACGCGGGGCTTGAACTCATGAATCGTGAGATCATGACCTGAGCCGAAGTCGGACACTTAACCGACTGAGCCACCCAGGCGCCCCTCTATATATTTTAATTATTACCCAGAAGGGGCCAGAGTAAGAGCGCTGGTTGCCAGCATTACCTGAGGAGCTTTCTAGAATCCACTGGTCTTGAATCCCCTGAGGAAGGGGCAACTACTAATATTTTCATGAGGGCTTTTGAGTATTTCAAGCACTTTCTTGATTTTGATAGTAGGGTAAGCTTTTAAATACGTAGAACTGAGAGTATCATCATACAGCTATATATGACGGGTGGTACCTCGCTCTTATACAGGTTCTAAACTAAAATCTTACGGGCTTTCCAAACATGCAACAAAGAACAGTTCCCGAGGGAGATTTGCAATTTGAGGTGTTCCAAGACTGAATCCCTCAAGGAAAGCAACCAAGAGAAGCCAGCTTTCTCTTGTCTTGATGCTGCAGTTAAACAATGAACACACATAATTCCTGGGTGCATGAGAAGAGTCGGGTAGGAGGAAACCAGTTAAACAAAATCTAGTACTAACCGAGAAATAGCTGTTTACAAGAAGAAAGAGACTTTTACAATCTGTCTACATAATTAAAACTTATCTCAGAAGAAAGAGGAGAGACGAAAAACGCATAAATCAGAACAGAGCCACGAACCTGTGGGAATAGTAGATGAGAAAGCCAAAAGAAGTAGTCCTTGAGGGTTTGCAGAGGAAAATTATTACCTACGATGCTGGAAAGAGATGAAGAATTTGCCCTTCCTTTCTTCGGGAGATGTTGCTCTACGCTGACATACCCTCCTGGGTAAGAAGTCAGGAGAAAACCCATAATTGTTATTATGGCAGATGTGAGTAGGATTGAGTGATTAAAGCCACAAGGCAGAAAGGCAATCTGGTGTAAAACGAAGAGATACGTTTGATTTTCTCCCATCTCAGTCCATTAACCCAACGTTGGCATTAGGAAATGGCTCTCATTAAACAAAGGTGAGGCAGGAGGAGCAGCAGTATTGCTTTAAGCAAACCTGAAGGTCAGTTGTGATGGGAAAACACACCTATTTGGAGATCATACATCTACCCCTATGCCTGCAGGAAAAGTGCAGACTACTGGAGATTGAAATTACTTGGAATAATGCTATTTTATGTACAAGCGTTATACAACATTTCCACGGTCAAAGGCTTCCTGTATTTCATACAACTCCTTCCTCTCCCCAGTCATATAAACACAGTACCTTGAACCTAACAGGTACCCAACAGTGTGTACTCAACAGTGTGTGTTGCACTGAACTCAATGTGGAGCTCCAGTAACAAAATACAGGTAAATTAACTAATTTTCTAGTTGTACTTGGGAAATCCTTAGTCTAAGTTGTACTAGAATCCTGAAAGAGGAATTATGTGACTTTGTTAAAAATTTTTTTCTATTTTTATTTGCAAATCCTATTGATTTGTCCCAAATGAATATAAAAGATACACACAAATAATTGTTTCACTGCATTACCTCTTTTCCAACCCTTTAAAAGATTTTTAAGATGTTCAACATCAGTAATCATCAGGGAAATGCAAATCAAAACCACAGTGGGATATCTCCTCAAGCCTGTTAGAATGGCCATCATGAAAAAGACAGATAACCAGTGCTCACATGGACGTGGAGAAAAGGGATCACTTGTCTACTGGTGGTGGGATTGTAAACTGGTGCAGTCGCTTATGGAAAACTGCGTGGAGGGTCCTCAAAAAATTAAAAACAGAACTACCATATGATCCCACAATTCGACTTCTGGGTATTTATCTGGAGGAAATGAAAACACAATGTCGAGAGATACCTGCACCCCCACGTTCACAGCAGCCATATTTACAATAGCCAAGACACGGAAATAACCTATGCGTCCATCGATGGATGAATGGATAAAGAATATTACCCAGTATAGTCTTATCATTCTTAAGGTGCCGAGCATCTTAAACTTACACAGAGCTGTATGTCAGGTATATCTCAGTAAAATGGGAAAAATTAATTTAAATAACCCTGGTTACCAACAGAAGCATTTTGGGACTTGAGTATACTAATACTAGATGGAGGCAATTTATTTAAAAGGAAATTATAAGTTGTCCAGTTGAGCAGAAGTGTATGATTTTAAGGAGGGAGTCATGAAATTTAGAAAGGCTGGTTTGGAACAATGATGCAATTTGGTGTAGAAGAGCTGAGTCAGGAGATTGTCTGTCCTCAACCTCCACCTTTGCACGGTGTCAGCAGTCCTTGCCATTCTCTCTCTCTTTCCCATTCTCTGAGCAAATAAGAGACCATTGGGGATGACCTTTCTCAATTTACCACCTGCCCCAACAAAGTTTACTGTCATCTGTCCCCACCCACACTTCTTTGCCTGGATCTCCCCCCGGGCTCCCATGAAATTCAACTCCATTAATACCACCCCAGCCTGGGTCTTGTCCTGAACCTCTTCCCTCAGTGACTTCCTCTGTAACCCCCCCCCCCCCCACAACTGCCCTATTGCTGTCATTCCCTGATGAGCCTGAAGACTGAGCCCTCTGGATTGCTTCAGGTGCCTATCTCCCAGCCATCTCTCCACCCACAGGTGCCCAGGAAGCAGAAGATGTGACGAGGCTCTCAAGTTGTGTAGGGACTGAAACTTTATAATTGCTTGGGTTTTTACTTTGTTTTGTTTTGTTTTTTTCCTATTCTAGTTCCCTCCTCTATGAATTTCCTGTTTGTACCTCTTCCCCATTTTTCTTATTGATGTGTAGTTCCTTATGTGTTTGGATGACAGGTCTTTGTCAGTTACAGACATTACAAAAATCTTCCTGTCTGTGACTTATTGTTCCTTCTATCCTCCCCCGCTCCTTTCCTTTGCTGGTGGTGTGGTTGTTTTATTAAGCAAAAGTTTTAAATCAAATTTTGTCATTCTTTCCTTCTTGATATATCAGTTAGAGTCTTGAAAGAAAGGATATACTGAAGCTCATGAAATTGTGGGGAGGTTAGTCATGGGATAATTCCTAAAGACTAATCAGGGTTTTGGGAAACCAGCAAAGGATAGAGTAGTTCCTAAGGGTGAGTAACAGCAACCACTCCTAGAAGTGAAGAAAGAAAGTAGAGAACTATTTTTGGACCCTGGAGCAGGGCTGGAAGGAGAGAGATGGCTGATAAGAGCTGTCACGTATTGCACAGGGACACAGACAACATGCTATAGGGGGTTTTAAGGGAACCAGAAGAATTACTAACCCATCCTCAATTTCTTCCTGCCCTTACCTTGTCAGTGACTCTCATTTGGCAGACCCAACTGAAAGCCTGAGGAGATCCCGCTATTTAGGACAACATGGAGGAAACCTGAGGGCATTATGCTAAGTGAAATAAGCCAGACAGAGAAGGACAAATACTGCATGACTTCATTCATAATGGAACCTAACCAAGCCCCCCCAAACCCAAAAAGGGAGACCTGTTATGTACCACATTATGGGGAGCTTTGCAATCACAAAGCATGGTAGAAATGGGAGACACCAAGTTTGTGTTCTCTATGAATTTTCCAAGATAGTATTTCTTATCTTCAAATATTAAAATTATTCTTCTATATTTCCTTTCAAAAGTTTTAAAGTTCTGCTTTGCATTGAATACTTGAATCCACCTGGAATTTATTTTGTGTATGTTGTAAGGTATCCATTCTATATCAACAACATTTGTCCAACTCCATTAATTGAGTAGGTTGTCATTTCACTACGGATTAAAAAAAAAATTTACTGTTTATTTGTGAGAAAGAGACAGAGGCAGAGAGTGTGAGCGGGGGAGCGGCAGAGAGAGAGGAAGACACAGAATCCAAAACAGGCTCCAGGCTCTGAGCGGTCAGCACAGAGCCCCACGCAGGGCTTGAACTTACAAACCTGCGAGATCATAACCTGAGCCCAAGTTGGATGCTTAACCCACTGAGCCACCCAGGTGCCCCGCACGACTGATTTTTAATGCTGATTTTATTACATTTCAAATTTGTATATGTGTCTGTTACTGCTTCTAGACACTATTCTGTTCTATTGGCCCAATGTCATACTTTTGTGCAAACATCTGGGCCTATCTTAGAGGGATGGAAAATGAATATGATTATTGATTTAATTCTGTTAATGGTTATTTGCTTACTCATTCCTCATTCTACCTTTTTTAGTCAGCATTAGGAAATTATATTGCCTCCACAATTATCATGTCCTTTTGGTTTCCAAGTATATCAGTATAAAGCTGTTCATGAGATTTTCTTATTATTTTACAGATCTTTCATAGCTCTAGGTATAGCCGCCTTTCCATTCTTAATGTTATGTATTTATGCCCTTTTGCTTTGATCATTCTTGCTAGAGAATTGTCTGTTTTATTTAAAAGTATATTGTAATTCCTGTCTTCCCCCTCTTTTTTTGTTCTTGTTCTCCATTTCACTGATTTCTTCTCCTATCTTTCTTTATTCTATTTCTTTTCCTTAGGGATATCTGGGGTTTTTTTCAGTCTTTTAGTTGAAAATCAGTTCATGTATTTTAGCTCTTCTGTTTCATAAAATACATTTATATACGGCCACGAATTTCCTCTACAACTACAAACTACACCTTTAGGTGTAGTAGTTTTGTTGTCATTCACTTCTAAATATTTTGTAATTTAAATTGATTTTATACCTTTTTTAAATGTTTTTTTCTCCTCCTTGTGTTAGACTTATAGTTTTCCTAAAGTTACCTAATGTTCTCTGCTCCTTTCTGATTTCTTTGAATCCACAGATTTTTATTACTGTTAGCTAAGCAGTTAAAAAATAAAACTTTCTTAGGTATGAATGTTTCTAATAAAGTTTATAGCTTTTACAGGAACTTCAGCATGCTTTAAATAGACACCGAATTATTTCCTCACCCTGATTATGTGTGAGATTTTCTATTTAAATCCAATTATTTAAAAGCAATATTTATTATTAAGTGACTGAAGTTGCTGGTATTTTATCAATTTCTGTGTTTAGTGTTGATTTTTGAGGGCTATACCTTCTTAGTTCACTTTCTTTCTTATTGAACTACAGCCTTAAATATTTCTGCTAGTGGATATCTGAGAGTTACATTATCTTAGATTTTGTATGTATAAAATTATCTTATTTTTGTCCTCATTCTGGAATGATGGTATGGTTAAATATGAATTGAGGTTAAAAATGATTTTCTCCCTCAGCACTCTGGAAACTAAGAACCATTCTTTTTCTTTCTAAACTGTAATATGGGTTAATTTTTCTGAGCTCCTTCTCTAATTTACCAATCTATTTTTGTCTATGCTAGTATGTATTCTGCCTATTGTATTCTTCCCAACACTGTAGACTTTCACAGTATCCTAATTTCCCCTTTTCCATATCCATTTGTTCTTGTTTCATTTTTTTAGCTAGGATGCAACAGGAAGCTATGCAAATCAGAGGGCTGAAAGCTATTGGCAGAAGAGAGGAGAAGGGACAAAGGCAGGGAAAGAATGTGTTTTGTTTTGCAGAACCAACAGTTCCAGCCAAGGAGATGCCCAACTTGGTGTTTCACCTGATAGTCCCTTGCTAGGTATGTCTCATCCTATAGCTCTTAAATGAGCCAGTTTTAGCTATATTGGAGCTGAAATCCCCCTGAGTTGTCCTGATGTTACTTTTAGCTCTTTATAATATTAAGCTCTCCTCCAATGGGGCAAGTTTTCTATCATTTTTGAACATAGGATGTAGGCGTTAGCATGGGGACGTGCGCTAGGTGATCGCAACTGAACTGAAGTGTTTATGTAAGCTCCCTCCATTCCCTAATACACTGAATAAAATCATCTTGTACTAACCCCATGGGGAGACAGTGCTTTGAGAAAACTCTCCCATCTCCTTACTTGTAACAAGTAATAAAAAAGTTCTTTGCTTTCAACACTTCCTTGGGTTGTGTTCAACTTGGTGCACGCCAAGTGGTGAACCCCCTGAGTTTGGTTACAATTATTCTCTGCTTTTCATGTTTGGGATGTTGTTATTTATAATAGAAAATATATATTTGGTCTTCCTCTCTGTTTCTCACACAGAGCTCCTAAAACCCGGACTTTTCCTCAGGGATAAGTGATAAAGGTGTCTTTTGTTATGTTAATAAGCTGACTTTTGCAGAGCCCAAAGGTGGGTGCAGGTTGCCAAGGGAACCAACCTTGACAGAGACCTGGAACTTTCAGTCCGAACCCCTGACTTGTGGAGACAGGTGAGGTGTTAGTGTTGAATTAATTACCAGTGGCCAACGATCTAATTAATTGTGCCTATGTAATATTAGAAGGCACCATAAAACCCAAAACAACACGGTTCAGAGAGCTTTCAGGTTGATGAACCGGAATGCATCCACAAGAATGTGACACACTTCAGTTCTGTGGGGACAAAAGTTCCTGACCTTTGCCTGATGTCTGGCTATTCATCTCTATCCTTTATCAATTCTTTTATAATAAACCAGTAATCCAGTAAGTAAAATGTTTCTCTGAGTCCAGTGAGCTTCTCTAGCAAATTAATGGAACCTGAGGAGAGGGTTGTGGGATCCTCCAATCTATAGCTAGTTGGTCAGAGGTATAAGTAACAATCTGGGCTTGTGACTGGCATCTGAAGCCCAAGGTGTGGGAGTAGGGGGGATGGGGAGGTGGAGGATGGGTGGGTGTGGGGCGGTAGGGTGAAAAGGTCTTGTAGAACTGAGCCCTTAACCTGTGGGATCTGACGCTATCTCCAGGTAGACAGTGTTAGAATTGAGTTAAATTTATGTGATACCTGGTCAGTGTTCATGGAGAACTGCTTAGTGGTATTGGCTAAATCACACATACCAGAGAGTTCTATACACTTTAACTAGAAACTATCCTTTACTCTTTGACTATTTACATGTATTTGAAAGTTTTTGTCAGATTGCACAATAAAAACTAAATTTTGCTTGTAATTTTGCTTGTAAATCTCTTAGCATTAGATTTATTCATGATCTTGGAATTAAATTTTTTTAATGTTTATTTATTTTAGAGAGCGGGTGAGAGAGACAGACACAGAGACTGACAGACAGAATGGGAGTGGGGGAGGGGCAGAGAGAGAGGGAGATGGAGAATTTGAAGCAGGCTGCAGGCTTTGAGCTGTCAGTCCAGAGCCCAATGTGGGCTTGAACCCTGTTGATGTGAGATCATGACCTGAGCCGAAGTTGGACCCTTAACTGACACCCAGGCACCCCCATGATCTTGGAATTCTTATGAGTAAGCTCATTTTGGATGGAATAGTTTTTAAATTCTTATTTTCCTTTTTCTCTTTTTCTCCATCTTTTGTCTGTTTGCCATTCCTTACTTATCAGTAGCCTCCAAATTGTACTTTGGGCTCCTATCCAGAGATAAGGTTCACTACTGTGGGCTTGGAGTTTTTGATCTAGGGTGATAGTGGGGCAGTTGTATTCCAGTCAATAAGCCTAACTACCAGTTCCCACACAGGATTTAAACTCCCAGATAGGCCAGCAGCTTCCACATCCAAAGCCTAACAGACTCATAATTTCTGCCTACTTCACCGGTTTTGCTTGTTTACTTCTGTTCCTGATTGAGTCTGGTTTTATCTTCTTCTTCTTCTTCTTCTTCTTCTTCTTCTTCTTCTTCTTCTTCTTCTTCAATGTGATCTTCCATTGGCCTTTTTGGGGAGCAGACTAGGAATACCAAAACATAAACATACTTTCTTCTCTTGACCAGAAATCCCCATGCAAACTTTTCAGACTTAATTTTATCTGCAAAAATGGGACAATGAAATATGCCCTATATATCTGATAGCTTTAGAAAATATTAAATAAAACAGAATATGCGATGATCTTTTGGAAAAGTGTAAAAACAGTGTGTAATTATAAAGCATTTTGGTAATCTGGTTTAAGGAAATTAGGTTTTTAAGTGATAGCTATTATGGGCATATAAATTTTTAAAAATATATTATCTTTATCAACCATAGTGAAATTAAATTGTGGTATTTAGTCTAATGATATTTAGCCAATTATGGACAATATTTTATTTAAAGGGAGAAAATGTAGATAGTACCCATCTTATGTAGTCATTGTAAAATACATCAGCAAAGACCCTTTTTCATGGTTAACAACCATAAAACCATCAATCTTGACTGAATTACTATGAAATGAATGAGAAAGGTGACCTTTATTTACATTTATTACTTAATGTATTTACTATTTTAGAAGTTAAACAACTCTTTTAATCCATTTTATTACTGTGCAATTTCTGAAATTCTATAAGCAATTTCTATATATTTTCACTCAATCCTTAAACATTTTTTAAACTTATCATTTTGAAATAATTTTAGAGTCACATTAATGTTGCAAAAAATAGTAGAGTCCCTGTGTACCCTTTACCCAGCTTCCTCCAACGATAACATCTTATGTAACCAGAGAACAATTTATCAAGACCAGGAACTTAACAACAGTGCATGCTAAAGGCAGAAGAATAATGCCCCCTCCCCCAAAGAGACACCTCCTCATCATTGAAGACTGTGAATATGTTACCTTGCATGGCACTGGGGAATTAGGGCTGCAGATGAAATGAAGGTTTTGCTAATCATCCGATTTATTTAGGGAGATTATTCTGGATTAGCTGGGTGGGGCCAATGTAACCACAGGGGTCCTTATAAGTGTAAGAGGGGAGCAGCAGAGGAGGTCAGAGTGATGTGATGAGAGAACTCAACCAGCCTTTGGTAGCTTTGGAGATGGTGGAAATGGAGGAAGTGAACCAGGAATGCAGGTGGCCTCACAAAGACAAGAAAGAAAATGGATCCCACCTGGAAACGGCAGAAAGCAACGTGGACCTACCGACCGGCACCTTGATATTAGTCTGTGTCACACTACACACAGAACTGCAGGATCATATATTGTGCTGTTTAAACCACTAAATTTGCTAAAATCTGTTATAGGGCAATGACAACTACTACAGTACCTTTTAAAAGAAGACAGTTTGTGAAATTGCTATGAATAGGTAGAATAATACTGATTTTTTCAAATATCTTTTGCATGGTTTCTCAAGTATAGTGTGTCTTGTTCTATTTCTGTAATAGCTCAATTGTTCAAGTTTTTTGTTCTGTTTTGTCACACGGAACACAAAAACAGATTCCTTTACTAGACACTAATTTATAGGTGCTGCCTTATGAATTTTGTTACTTTGATTTCCTGTATAATTTAACAGGTACCTTCTACTTTTAGCTGTTGTAATGAAAATTTAATTATGATTAAAGTTTTTAAGAAGACAAAGCTTTGCCCTTATAATTCTTTGTTTTAGAAGAAAAAGTTTTAAACTCAGATTATATATCCTAGTGTCCAGTGTAGACTTGTTTGTTTGTTTTTAGGCAACAAAAATCTATCTTTAGAGACTATATGAGACTAAAAGCAAAAGCCCTTGCATACATATACTTAATACAAACATTTGTATTAGAGAGGGGGGAAACCAGGGGCACCTGGGTGGCTCAGTCGGTTAAGCGTCCGATTTCGGCTCAGGTCATGATCCTGCAGTCCGTGGGTTCAAGCCTGCGTCGGGCTCTGTGCTGACAGCTCAGAGCCTGGAGCCTGCTTCAGATTCCGTGTCTCCCTCTCTTTCTGCCCCTCCCCCATTCCTCTGTCTCTGTCTCCAAAATAAATAAACATTAAAAAAAATTTTTTTTTAAAAAGAGAGGGGAGAAGCCACTTACAGAGGCTATTGTTAAATCAATTGTTCATCTCCTCTCTCCCACTTTTACTTGCGCCCCATTCTAAAGTGTTACATACAGATGACACAGAAATATTATATTTGTTTACGTCATAGGAACTTGTAGCATATATTTACATGCCAGTCGGGAGTCATCAGGATCACATTAAGTAACACATACACAGCCAAATTCTGTTTTATTAAAGGGACCTATGAGGATAGAGGAAGGCCTGGGAAAGTTTTCCGGAGTCCTGGGATTTGGCCATGGTGGTAAAGAAAACGGCAATTTGAGTGGTCACATTGGAGGTGATTTGAAGCAGTCATTGGCGGCAAGGGATTATATCAGATAAGGTGAAGGAGTTAGCAAGTCCAATAAAATGAGTGAGTGTTAGTTATTATAGTAGTTAATAACGTAACCTAAGAAGTGCTGCCTCACAGATGGCTTTCAGTCCACAACTGGGATCAGTTGTGGTGCAACCAACAGAAATGGGCAGGTTACAAGTAAGTAGTGGAATGGAAGAATATTCAAGTGGATACTGTAGTGCCTCCCTGCTATCCATTCTGTTTCTCTGTCTGGAAGCCACACAGTTTTGGAACAGACAGTCCTCACCTCCAGCTCCAGCAATGAACCCAAAATAGTGTAATCCTAACAGGAAATTAATCCTATGTTCCCGGTCAGAACCTTCGTTTCCTGTGGCTGCCATAGCAAATGACTACAAACTTGGTGGCTTAAAACAACAGGAATTTATTCTGTCACATTTCTGGAGGCTGGAAGTCCAAAGTCAATGTGTAGTCAGGGCCCTACTTCCCCTGGAGGCTCTCTGGGAGAATCCTTCCTGGCTTCTGGTGGCTCCACTCTGTTTCCAGTGTCCCATGGCCTTCTCCTCTGTGTGATCTATAAGGATACTTGTCATTGGATTTAGGGTCCATGCAGACAATCCAATATGAGTTGATCTTGAGACCCTTAATTTAATTATATCAGCAAAGACCTTTTTCCAGATAAGGTCACAGATTCAGGGAGTTAGGACATAGACATATCTTTGGGGGGATCACCATTCAACCCACTACATCAGGTGACCCGGCTTTCCGTGCCCACAGCGATTGTTTCACAGATGATCCAATCAGAGCAAAGCCTAGAGCTTTGGTTGGATGGTCATGGGAAGTGATATTTTCTCTCCCCATGAATGTGAATAAGGAAGCTCATAGTTCACACGGCTGCTGGCAGCCTCTGCCCTGACAGAAGCCAGTGTGAAAAACAAGGCCACAGAAAGGAAGGCAAAGCTGAGAGAACTGAAAAGTTCCAACAGGACCTTGACTGTACTCACTCCGCCTCTGAATTTGTAAATTAGGAGAACCCATAAATTTCCTTTTATTTTTCAATCTACTACAAGGCAAGTCTGAGTACAATAAGAGAACTAAGCAATCAGCCATATGTGGAGTGTAGCATTTTTTGCAGCATACTCAGAAATAAATGGAAATGGAAATATGAACATTTTCTGAGCAGTTAGTACATTCCAGGCACTTTCTAAGCATTTTATATTGACTATTTAATTTAATTCTCGTAATAACTCTGTTATTTTCCCAGACAAGAAATCTGCAGGACAGGCCTACATAACCACAGGGTCTGATGCAGGGTTCAGTAAGATGAGGTGAGAGGTACAGGTGGAGACACATCACAGAGGGTGATCAGATCTGTCCTGTGGACATGGGAGAGCCAAGGACAGGGTTGAAGGGAGTGGAGTGATCAGGCTTGCACTCTGGGAAGATCATTCAATTTGGAAATCCTTAGGCAGAGATTGGACTAGATTACATTCCAATCCAAAACTCCTCTGTCTTTTTGTTTGTGAACATCCTCTTGTCTGTCATTACTGGAGGCATTTTACTGTAGCGTAAGTTAAATATGTAGTTACTTTGATAACATACAAATACATACATTACTATGCTACTATGTACTATGTCGTAGTTAAATATGAAGATTTTGGAGCCTGAATGCCTGGGTGCAAATCACAGCTTGAAGATTTCCCAGTTCTGTGACATGGCTTATCATGTAACCTTTGTGTGCCTCATTTTCCTCACATCTAAACTGGAGATAATAAAAATACCCACCATGTGTGGTTGCTGTGAAATAAGTTAATACGTGAAAAATATTTAGAAGAACGCTTGGCCCATAGACACATTCTGCAATGTTAAGCTGTTAATATCTTCACATTTTACATATGCCCAGCACAGGGACACTTGTGCTATAGTTAATCAATAAGTATTTGTTGAAAGAGTGGGTATTTTTACTTTAAGAGGCAGTCTGTATCTACTCCTGAAATCATTGTTGCACTATATGCTAACTAATTTGGATGTAAATTAAAAAAATAAAATTAATTTAAAAAAAAGGCAGTCTGTTTTTGCTGTTAGACAGGTTTATTCTTTCAATTCAAGCCAATTCAATCCAATCAATAAACATCCATTCGGTCCAAATACAGCTAAGGCCCTGTGCCAGATACTGTAGGCAAAGCCAAAATGAAGAAGGTTTAATCTCTGATATTCATCAGAGAATATTTGAACCTATCTCCTCATAACTTAACACAAGTTCGTTCTAGTAGAGCCTTCTAGAACAACTCATAACAAATCTGTTCTCCTTTACATGACAGAGTTTCCAATTATTGAAAACAATTATCCTGTCTGCCCTTAATCTTTTTTACTCTGGGATAAACAATAAATATACACAATTCCTTCAGCCATTCCTTACAGGACAGGGTTTAGGAGCTTTCAATCAATTTAATCATCCTCCTGCAGACACATCTGAGTTTGTTAATGCTTTTCTTTAAAAATTTTTTTTTCAACGTTTATTTATTTTTGGGACAGAGAGAGACAGAGCATGAACGGGGGAGGGGCAGAGAAAGAGGGAGACACAGAATCGGATACAGGCTCCAGGCTCCGAGCCATCAGCCCAGAGCCTGACGCGGGGCTCGAACTCATGGACCGCGAGATCGTGACCTGGCTGAAGTCGGTCGCTTAACCGACTGCGCCACCCAGGCGCCCCATGTTAATGCTTTTCTTTAAATGCAGAGCTCAGAAGTAGATACAATAGATACAATAACCTGAGCATGATTGGATGCATGGATAGTGTTATGAGGATTTGTACCATAAAAATAATAGCTAAACTTGTATAAATAAAACAGGTTATAGGTTAGAGCCTCAGGGGTTTCCTTCAGTCCAAATAAAAGGAGAATAGAAAGACCTTCCAAAAAATTTCAGAGGAAAGGATTGTGAAATAAGACATGTCATAAAGAACATGCAATCACAAAGCCAAGAAAGAACACTATTAAATAATAATAAATAATAAATATTTAATAAATATTCGTAAGTAAATATTTAAGAAATAGTAGGAATAATCATTAACTATGAAATATGGTTCTCCCCCAAAATGGCAATCAGGAGACCAGAAAAGATGATTTGATCAATGTGGAAATTACTGAGAGAAGATCAAAAAGGACCAAAGGATTTTGAGGAGAGGAATTGCAAGATGGAAATTTACTATTCCAACCATTAGTCTGAAGTGTCAGAAGAGAACAAGTGTATGGATTTTAGTGCATGGTAGGGAGGACAGTTGTTACACACACAAATGTCATTCATATGCCCTTGAATAATAATGAACAGCACCCGTAAATAACAAAGTACTTTGAGTATTATGTAAATAAGCCATATATGCTAATTTAAATATTTGTTTTCTGTTTTAATGATAGCAAGACCTGAGTTCTTCATGTTGACTAATGGAGTTGCTTCTCAGGGAGATAGTCCAATGTATATGGGAAATACATAATCTGGTGAGTTTCATGGATCACCAAACTGGACAAGTAGTATAATCCAAAAATAGAGTAATGCAGGAGAGAGAGAAAAAAGGGGGGGGGGGAGAAAAGAGAGAATTTTACAAGTTTCATGGTGATATATCTACTTCCAAAAGACCTCAAAAAAAAAAAAAGGCAGAAAGGAAACCAAACCTGGCATATTTTAAGAGATAACAGAACATGGGGCGCCTGGGTGGCTCAGTCAGTTAAGTGTCCAGCTTCAGTTCAGGTCATGATCTCATGGTTTGTGGGTTCAAGCCCCGCGTCAGGCTCTGTGCGGACAACTCAGAGCCTGGAACCTGCTTCAGATTCTGTGTCTCCCTCTCTCTCTCTCTGCCCCTCCCCTACTAGTGCTATGTCTCTGTCTTTCAAAACTAAATAAATGTTAAAAAAAATTAAAAGAAAAAAAAGAGGTAACAACATTAGGAAGGCATTTTGATCTTTAGTTATTTTTCTGAGTAGGCAGTAGTTCCCAATTTGTATGCTAGCTACAGTATAACACGGAATAGATTAAACTGGTTTTGAAATGTTACTTTGTACAGTAAAATAGCAATATTTGTACTTAACTAATGTCAAATAGTTAAGACTACTTCTAGCACAACAAACTTTTGTAATAAATCATTCAGACAATAGTGTGGCATTGCTGTGTATTCAACAAATTGTCTGGGTATATTTTCAAGTACGTATTTTATGGTAAGACAGTAAAACACAGATAAATACTACTGTTACAAGCTGCCATTTAGATAAAATGTCTTTTATATATCATGTCTTCACCTATATATTACATTATTTCTAAATCCCTCCCTTCTGCTCATCACAGTACCAAAAAAATCCTTGTAAAGGTATGATATTTATAGATTATCCTGCTTCCTTACATTAGATATATTGTGTAGTTATTTCTGTAATGATTAATCAGCTAGACAGTCAATAACTATTTGGATGATTGATTCTTTTCCCCTTCATTATGTATTATCCGGGCACCTGATGTGTTGCTTTTGTACAATGTATCTTATGGAAAGGATAATACTGCTTCCATAAAATAGTAAAATTCTATGGCTAACAGAAAGGTCTATAAAACACTAGCAATACATATATATTCTAAAAGGAATATGATCTGTTTCTTACAGATAGTAGTTTGTAAGCCAAGCACTCATGGCTAGCTCCAAGCAATCTCATGCAAATATTTATTAAATTCTCCTATGTGCTCCCTCTCTCTTCTTTTGTTTCACATTCTAGCCCATCTGTGCTTAGCCTGCAACCGTTTAATAGAGAAATAACATGAACTAAAACAGCAGAGGTGCTAATCTACAAATCTTAGTTTAAAAAAGGAAAATAAATCTGCAAAATATCTACTGACAAAAATCATATAGTAGGCTCTTAAGGCATTTTCAAAAGAACACACCACAAAAATAGTGCTCATATTACAATATCAAAAGGACTGCCTAAGGTAGTTATTGAAATAAGTACAGATACGTTGGGAAGCCTGAAATGATGCCAACAAAGCAAAGCAGGAATTATATATAACTGAAAATTAGCATTTCATAAAAAAAAGCAGGAAACACAACAAAACATGTAAAAAAAAGTATTGTAAAACTTTAAGAATAGTACAAAATTATGAATAATTACAGATGCTCTTACTGCTATTATTGCACTGGTTGATTTTAATTAATTCAGTTAATTAATCAAGAATTAGTTAAATAGGGGCAGAGAGAACATCATGTATTTCCTCTTCAAACTCTTCTAAAATAAAAGCAAAGAAACTAGGGGGAAAATGTACAAAGATATAGATAAGGGAAGAGGAGATGATTGTAAGACAGAGAAAAAAACGAATTTTTAGAAAATGAAATTCATGCAGAAGAGGGATAACTAAAAACACTATAAATGTTGAGTTCAAAGTGTTTTCATAGATACCAACAAGAAAGAAGATGCTGTGTGCTATAATACCTAGGAAAGGTGCACTATGTTGCCTAGAAGAAGGAAGGCAAGAGAGGTAGTGGATAACCAGAAAAGAATCAAGGCAAAGAACAGGGGAAAAACAAAGCAAAACTAAACAACAAAACAACAAATTCAAATGAACTATATTTTATATCCTTAGAGACATAAGAAAATATATTGGTTCCATCAAAGCAGGTCAGGACCCTATATTTAATAAAAAGATGGGAAAACAAGATGGGGGTAAAAAGCCAAAACTCTTGCAAATAAAAAATATAACCAAAAGAAAACCCAACCTACAGGCTACAAGATATGTTAGGATGCGTTCTTGGAAGGCAGAATAAAAGGACAAAGAGATGGAAAACTGGACAGGAAAAAAATCTAAGAGATTTTTTGATCTCTTAATCTAAGAGATTCAACATCTGAATAACTTGAGTTCCAGACAGAACTGAGAAAACACAATATAGATCATTAGCGATAGAATTCAAGAAAATTCCAGGGAATGGAAGGACATGAATTTGCAGATTTAAAGGGATCTCAAGTACTTGGCACAATGATGAAATAAACATATCAAGGGAGATCATGCTGACAGTTCAGAACACTAGGAATAAAGTAAAGATTCCAAGTGTTATCAGAGAGAAACAAATGGATCACATCCAGGGGATCAAGAATAGCAGTGATGTCGGGCTTGTTGACGGCAACACTGGAATCCAGAATAAGGCAATGGAACAAGAATGTCTTCAAAATTCTCAAAGAAAATCATTTTCACTTAAAATTCTTAAATGCTGCCAAATTCTATCAAAGCCTCATCAAAGGTGTGGGTAGAACAAATATTTTCAGGCAAGTTCTCAAAAAAACTCACCTCTCCAAAGGAGAGGACCTGATGAAGCAAGGGCATAAGAAGAAATGGGATACAGAAAACTGTAGGTCCAGAAAAGGAGAGAGATGACATGAGAGAAGTTTCTGATTAGTAGCAAAAGGATAAAAGCTGTGTAATAGGTGTAGAGGGTAAGCAGTTCACAATGGAGCAGAAGAGAGGTTTGGAAGAAACTTTTTAGAAGACAAAACTGGTAGACTAGCTGATTTGTCTGAACATCTAGAGAGGAAATTTAAACAATGATGAAGTTTGACCAAATCAGTGATAAGAACAGAACGTGAAGCAAATAAAAGAGCATGACACTATTAACTTTAGGGAAAATAGAAAATGTAGGAAAGGAAAAAATGAGATTGAAATGCATGGCTACACTGTGGATAACATATAGACATCCATGATAAAGAAAACACTGAATATGTAAACAAAATGCTATCACTACATTTGGGAGGATAGTAGGATAGGGGGGTCAAGGACCAATGTGTGTGCTAAAATGAGGAAGGAAAAAGGACTTGCATTGTGGTAGAAAGTCAATAGAAATAAGGCCTAAAACTAAAATATCAAGTTCAAAAATGTAGGTATTGTTTAGAGACAAGGAAGTAATACCAAAATACGGAAGCTCACATGACTAATAACTGGCAGAACCAGAATCCAAATTTAAGTTCATCTGTCCCCAAATTATATTCTTTCCACTAAACTTAAGTGTACCCCTCAAATACAGTGATGCCAAAATTATGAGATTTCTTAAAATTTGCTCAAAATGAGCTCATTTACTTTTTTATTTGTTACCAAAAATCAGAGCTGACTAAATAAATGAAAAACCGAACTAAGATATAAGGGGTTATTTGTCTTAAGAAAATATCCTATTTTCTCCAACATAGGGAAATCCTTTTATAACATTTACCCACATCTTAGGAACTTACAAAAGTGGACATCAAAACTGAAATATTCTGATTATCTGTTATTTGGTCATCCAGAAAACCACAGAAAACCTCCTTTTTATAGCTACAAGTTATTTCTTTCTTGCTATTACAAAATATGTCCTCTATGTTCCTGACCATTTCCTCCATTGATCTGTTGACCATTCTCAAAGGTCTCACATCTCTGGCTCCTATGGTGATTATTGCTTGTTCAACCTTTAACAATCTCACCCATTTCTCTTTTTTTTCTTCCTGGAGTTCTGCTTTCTCTTTTCTGCTCAGTCCCCCATGAAATGATCTAATTTCTGTAAAGATGAAAAGTTTAACCCATGTTCCAGTTCTAATATAACTCGCCTATTCTGCTTTCACATTTTTAAATGTCTATCTGATATTTCATTACATATTTTACCATTCCTCATACTTCTTAACTGTTCCAAATTTCTTATACTGACAAACAAGGCCCTTCCTAATCTAGATTTTGATTACTTCTTTAGTTTTATCACTCATACCTTGATCTCAAACTCTACTCTTAAGGTGGGATAAATTATTTAAATTCTTGAAAACTAACTGCATTCATTCTTGTCTGTGGGCACACAAACATTCTTTCCTTTCTTTTTCAGATCCTCTGCCAATCTCAAGCTGGTCCTTGCTTGTTCCTTAGGACTCATCTTTGAAGTGATGCTGTTCATGGTATCCCACATGCTAAACACAGTGCCTTAGGTATAGTGAGTGGTATATAAAGATGTATGGAATAAATGAATAAAAAGACTCCTGTGTAGATAACTTATCTCTACATAATCTCTTCAATTCAACACAAATAATGCTGCTTCATCAGTCTCTCCTGAGTATTGTTTATTAAATGATTTTCCTTTGCTTAAAAAGCCATTAAATTTTGGCTTGTTGTTTGTTGCTTGTTGTTGTTTGTTGCTGTTGTTGTTGAACTAAAGTGGAAATACCTCTATCTGCCTTTTAGACTCTTTACAAGGCGGTCACTATACCTCTGCAACCTAATTTCCTGCTGCCCCCCCAACAGAAAGCCCCCTCTCTGGTCTACTGATTCCTGAGCACTCCCTGCCCATCTATACATCCATCAGTTTGTTTTTTTCTCTTTACAACATCTATTTTGGTACTTTCTTCTTTTTTGACGCTCTATCCTATAAATGAACAGCTCAAGGCCAACATATCTCATAAAGCCTTGGAACTACTCTAGCCCATACTGATGACAATAACAACACTTCAGTCATTTATCATGTGTATTTTGAGAATGTTATTTGACAGATCTTCTTTAGGTACTGGGACATAAAAGTAAGCTGGGAAAAGGCAAGAAAACAAGTTAAAACAAATTGGACATATGATTGCAAACTGTGACAAATGGTAAAAGTAAGGGGCAATGTAGAGAATGTTGGATATAGGTAGGGAGTTAAACATACAAGTCAAGATCTCTGTGGTAGACAGAATTCTAAGCGAAATCCCGATAGGCCCAGCCCTGTATAATTTCCTCCCCTTATTTGTGAACAAGATCTTAATTTGCTTCTAATGGGTAGCATATGAAAAAGGTAAAGCTATTTTATAGAATTAATGTCCTAAATCAGTTCTCTTAAATTAATTAGAAGAGAGATTGCTTCAGTCATGAAAAAGAAGGAAATCCCACTGTTTATGACAACATAGATGAACTTGGAGGACATCATGCTCAGTGAAATAAGACAGACAGAGAAAGCCAAATACTATATGGTCTCACTTTTGTAGGGAATCTAAAAAAAAAAACAAACAAAAACAACGCCAAATAACAACAAAAAAAGAACTCGCAGAAACAGACCAGAACAGTGGTTACCAGAGGCTGAGGGGTTAGGAAAATGGGGTTCAAAGTGCTAAAGCCCTCAGTTATAAGATAAGTAAGTTTGGGGGATCTAATGTATACCATGGTGACTATAGTTAATGACACTATATTGTGTACTTAAAAATTGCTAAGAGAGTAGATCTTAAGCATTCTTACCATACATACACAGAAAAGGTACCTATGTGAGGTGATAGATATAATAATTAACCTGACTGTGATAATCATTTCACAATGTATATGTACATCAAATCATCATGTTGTACACAACAAAAAAGATAAAATAAAATGGAGAGTATCTTGGGTAGGTAGGACTTAAGCAGGGGATCCCTTTAAAAGAAGTCCAAGACTTCCCTGGAGCTAGAGATGCTCTCCTACTGGCTTTGAAGAAGCAAAAAGCTAGCTATGAACTTCTTATGCAGAGGGGTGGCCTTTAGGAACTGAGGCTCTTAGTCCTATGGCTATAAGAAGTGAACTCTGACAATAAGCTCAACAAGCTTAGAAGACATTGGGCTTCAGATGAGAATGCAGCCCAGCCAAGAGCTTGAGTATAGCCCTGTGATACTCTGAGCAGAAGATCCAGTTAAGTTGCTTGTGACTTCACTGCAACGAAAGATATCAGAGATAAAGAGGGGCATAACATAACAGTAAACAGGTCAATTTTCCAATAAGACATAACAACACTTAACATATATATATATATATATATATATATATATATACACACACATTTCTATCAGAAATGTGCAGATCCAGCAGAAAAAAAATCATTAAAGGCATAGTTCAATAATATCATGAGTCAACTGGATATAATGGACAGCGATAGTACTTCATTCAACAATAGCAAAATACACATTCTTCTCAAGTGTACATGGAACATTTACCAAGATAAGCCACATTCTGAGCCATAAAACAGGCATTAAAATTTTTAAAAGAATAGAAATCATAGACTGTCTGCTTTCACATCACAGTGGAATTAAACCACAAATCAATAATAGAAAGATGGCTGGGAAATTCCAAAGTACTTTGAGATTAAACAACACATCTCTAAATAACATGTAGGTCAAAGAAGAAATCACAAGAGAAACCTAATATTTTGAACTAAATGAAAATAAAAATACAACTTATCAAAATTTGTGGTATGCCAGAAAATAAGTACTTAGAGAGAAACTTAAAGCACTGAATGAATACATTATCCAAAATCAAACATCTAAGTTCCTACGTAGAAAATTAGAAAAAGAAGAGTACATTAATTCCAAAGTAAGTAAAAGAAAAGAAATAATAAAAATTAGAACAGAAATCAATGAAATTTAAAACAGGAAATCAATAGAGAAAATCAACAAAACCACAAGCTGGTTCTATGAAAAGATCAATGAAATTAAAAAGTTTCTAGCCAGACTAATTAAGAAAAAAAAGACACAGGAAACATGGCTAATATCAGAAATAAAAGAGAGAACATCAATATATATCCCGTGGAAATTAAAAGCAAATAAAGAAATGTTATGAACAACTCCATGCCCTAAACAAAGTGGATTAATTCTTTGAAAGACACAATCTGCCAAAATTCATACAAGAAGAAATAAATAGTCAATCCTAATAGGCCTATATCCATTAAAGAAATTGAATCAATAGTTAGTAACCTTCCAAAACAGAAAGCACCAGGCCCAGATGGGTTCACTGGGTGAATTCTACCAGACACCAAAGGTAGAAATTATACCAATTCTTTACATTTTCTGTCAGAAGACAGAGGTAGGGAATAATCTTTAACTCTGTCTATGAGGTCAGCATTACCCTAATACCAAAACCAAACAAAGCCATTACAGGAAAAGAAAATTTACAGAGCAGTATCTCTGACGAGAATAGACGCAAAAATTTTTAACAAAGTATTACCAAATCAAATCCAACAATGTACAAAAATAATTATACACAATGACCAAGTAGAATTTATCCCACATCTGCAAGGCTGATTTAACATTTTGAAAATCAATTAATGTAACCCATCACATCAACAGGCTAAAAAAGAAAAATCACACGACTGTATTAATAGATGCAGAAAAAGCACTTGAGAAACTCCAACTCCATGATAAAAATTCTCAGTAAATGAGAGATAGAGAACTTCCTTAACTTGATAAAAAATATCTATGAAAACCCTTCAGCTAACATTACACGTAATAACGAGAAACTCAAGGCTTTCCTGCTAAGATCAGGAACAAGGCAAGGATGTCTCCTCTCATCACTGCTTTTCAACATCATATTGGAAACCCTGGTTAATACAGTAAGATTTTAAAAAAGGAAATAAAAGGCATACAGGTTGGTAAGGAAGACATAAAACTGTCTTTGTTTGCAGATGACATGATCATCATCTATGTAGAAAAAAAAAAGACAAAAAAACCTCCTGGAACTAATAAATGATTAAGATTGTAGGTTAGGTTAATACGCAAAATATACAAAAGTTAATCACTTTTACTACATATCAGCAATGAACAAGTGAAATTTGAAATGAAAAACAAAATGTTATTTGCATCAGTTGCCCCCACCCCCAAATTAAATACTTCAGTATAAATATAACAAAATATGTGTAAGATCTGTATGAAGAAAACTACAAAATTCTGATGAAAGAAATCACAGCACTAAATATGTGTAGTGATATTCTATGTTATGGATAGGAATACTCAATATTGTCAAGATATCAGTTCCTCCCAACTTGATCTATAGATTCAATGCAATTCCAATCAAAAATCTCAGTGAATTCTTTGTGGATATCCACAAGCTGATTCTAAAGTTTATATGACAGGCAAAAGACTCAACTAGTCAAGACAATATTTAAGAGGAAGAACAAAGTTGGAAGACCGGGACATTACTCAATTTCAAGACTTAATGTAAAGCTGCAATAATCCATCCATACCATTTGGTATTAGGGTAATGCTGACCTCATAGACAGAGTTAGAGATTATTCCCTACCTCTGTCTTCTGACAGAAAATGTAAAGAATTGGTATAATTTCTACCTTTGGTGTCTGGTAGAATTCACCCAGTGAACCCATCTGGGTCTGGTGCTTTCTGTTTTGGAAGGTTACTAACTATTGATTCAATTTCTTTAATGGATATAGGCCTATTAGGATTGACATCATGATAATGGGGAAAGAACAGAAAAATAAGTCAATGGAACAGAATAGAAAACCCATATTAGACCCCTTTAAATATAGTCATCTGGTTCTTGACAAGGGAGTAAATTCAATAAAACAAAGATAGGTTTTTTTTTTTTTAACAAATTATGTTGGAATAACTGGACATTAACGTGGAAAAACAACGAACCTAGACATAGAACTTACACCTCTCACAAAAATTAACCTAAAATGGATCACAGACTTAAATGTAAAAAAAAAAAAAATTATAAAACCCCTTGAAGATAACTTGAGAAAATGTAGGTAGACCTTAGGCATGGTGTTGACTTTTTAGATCTAAAACGAAAGGCACAATTCATGAAGGAAAGAATTAATAAGCTGGACTTCATTAAAATTAAAAAATTTGGGGGCACCTGGGTGGCTTGGTCGGTTGAGCGTCCGACTTCGGCTCAGGTCATGATCTCACGGTCTGTGAGTTCAAGCCCCGCGTAGGGCTCTGTGCTGACCGCTCAGAGCCTGGAGCCTGTTTCAGATTCTTTGTCTCCCTCTCTCTCTGCCCCTCCCCTGTTCATGTCTGTCTCTCTCTGTCTCAAAAATAAATAAACGTTAAAAAAAAATTGAAAAAAAATTGAAAAATTTTGCTCTGTGAACATCATCATGAAAATGAAAACACAAGTCACACACTGGGATAAAATATTTGTAAAAGATTTACCTGATACAGGATGGTTATCTAAAATACACAAAGAATTTTTAAAACTCAGCAATAAGAGAGTAAACAATTAACAAATGGCCAAAGAACTTAACAGACACCTCACCAAAGATACACAATGGCAAATAAGCATATCAAAAGATGCTCCATATCCCAGGTCATCAGGGAAGTGCAAACTGAGACAACAATAGGGGCACCTGGATGACTCAGTTAAGTCTCCCTGACTTGGCTCAGGTCAAGATCTCATGGCTCCTGAGTTCGAGGCCAGCATCAGGGTCTGTGCTGACAGCTCAGAGCCTGGAGCCTGCTTCAGACTGTGTCTCCCTCTCTGTCTGCCCCTCCCCTGCTTACGCTCTGTCTCTTTCAAATAAACGTTAAAGAATTTAATAAAAAAAATAAAAAAAGTCACACTGTATGTTAGCCAATTTGACAATAAATTATATTAAAAAAATTTTTTTAATTAAACAAGACAACAATAAGATACACCTATCAGACCACGCACCTATCAGAAAGGTCAAAATACTGACAACGTCAACTGCTGATGAGAATGTGGACCAACAGAATTCTCACACGTTACTGCTGGGAATGCAAAATGGTAGTTACTTCAGAAGGCAGTTTGGAAGTTTCTTAGAAAACTAAACATACTGTTACCATAGAATCCAGTAATCATGCTCCATGGAATTTACCTAACAGAAATGAAAACCTAGGTCTACATAAAAACTTGCCCATGGATGTTTAAAGCAGCTGTGTTCATAACTGCCAACTCTGGAAGTGACCAAGATGTCCTTCAGTAGGTGAAGAGATCAACGGTAGTCCTTCCAGACAATGGAGTATCATTTGGTGCTGACAATAAATGAACTATCACGCTATGAGAGCCATGAAGGAAACTTACGTGTATATTACTTGGTGAAAGAAGTCAGTCTGTAAAGGTTATACATGATATGATTTCTACTATGTGGCATCCTTGAAGAAAAGGCAAAAGTATGTAGACAAAAAGATCAATGGCTGCAGGGGTTAGAGAAGACGTATGAAGAGGTGGAGTACACAGGACTTCTAGTGCAGTAAAATCACCCTGTGTGATATAGAATGCTGGGCGCATGTCATTATAAATCTGTCCAAACCTGTAGAATACGTAACATGGAAAGGGAACCATAATGTAGACTATGGATTTTAGGTGATAACGATGTGTCCTTGTAGGTTCCTCAATTGTAAGAAATGCCCACTCTGGTGGCGGAAGCAGGTAATGGGGAAGGCTCTATGTGTATTGGGATATGTGTGGCAGGGAGATATGGGAAATCTCTACCTTCTACACAACCTGAAACTGCTTTAAAAAATAAAGTCTATCTAAAAATAGTGAGAGAAAAAACTCCATTTCAGTTAAACAAGTTCAAGCCATTAACTGTAAAGAATAGCTACCAAATTCTGAATAATCTGGAGAGAAACAGAGAGGTTGAGAATTGGCACAGAAAACTCGCAAACCTTGAGTTGGATGCATATTTTCCTGAACATAATATCATGGTTCCAAAAGACTGTCCATCAAACCTTAGATTGGGACAATGAGATTTAGAGCAAAGCAGGCTGTAAGGAATGTGGATGTTTCCCTACTGAGACTCCGAATGACTAGGGATGCAGGGATGGAGAAGATACCATACCATCTACTCTTCTTATTAGCTACGGAGTGATCTCCCAGCTCAGGGTACTGTAGGAGAAAAAATAAGGGAGGCCACAACTTCTAAATTACAACACAGAATTAGAAGCCTGAATGTTTAAACATGAGAGCAAATGGAACAAGCTGGGTGAGACAGTGTATTCTAGATATGACCCTGGAGCTGCAGACTTTCCCACTATACCAGCTCCTGCAATTCTACATCCTCAGCTCCCATCAAGAATGGGGGGAAAATGAGAAAATGGCTATGGACTAGGGACATTAGGTGCCAGACAACAGGACAGGGTGATAATGGTGGAGGAATGGGGATAATAATCAGGCGAACAAAAATTCAGGGAGGACAAATCCATAGGAGCCATCCAGGAATAAATTCCTTGAAAATAAAATCCAGCCAAGCACAAAATAAATCAAAGTAACTCTGAAAGGGAAACGGTAATGAAAGGACTGTTTTGAGCAGTGATTTCATTTAAATAAGAAAATATAAAATTTGACATAATAGTACAAATATAACAAAAATCTTAGACAAGGAAAGGGATTTAGAAGGATCCATCGCCTTATTTTTATTTTGTTAACATACAGTAAAACTGACTCAAGGTGCGGGGGGTGGGGGCGCTGCATCGAGTGTTACAAATGTACAGGGTTCATAGAGAATCCTCTCCTATATTTTATTTTACTACTAAGGTGCTTTTTCTAAGCAGCTGAGTAGATGCCACAAAAGCAAAAACCAGTTAATCAGTAATTCCAGCTTGTGCTGACAATGAGACTTCTCAGGTAGTGATTAGGTATTTCTTTCTTTCTGATAACTATGATTTTGAGTGTAGTTGAGTTCCCTTCTGGAGACAGGCTGCACAGTGCTCTTTTGCTATTTCTTCTGTAATTGCTATGTTTTGAATGTAGGTACAAATAGAACAACACTATTTTCCATTGTTTGTTTTACTTATCCTTTCTGAGACTTTAGGTAAAATGACCTATTAAACATCATGAATGAAAAATAGTTACATACTTGGTCTAGAGTTCTGCATTCCTTGTGCAGGGAATTCAAATATACTTATAACATCTAGAATTATTCCCCAAGGCACAATCTTTTACATGGATTTATTATCAAAAGGTTCTATTTGTGCAAAGTCTTATTATCATATGTGTATATTCAATAAACTTGGGGAGTACAAATGGCTTCCAGCTAATAATTACCTACACAAATTGTTCGCATAGCTGTTCTCTTTTAATGCCAAATTCTACATGGAAGTCCGCTTTCCCTATTGCTATAAATTCTAACAACTTTTAACTTCCGTTATTCATGGTCTTGGAAATTTTTTAAAAATATGAAATAAAAATATATTAACAGTTTAATAAGATCACAAAATTCAATTTCACCCAGTTCTCTCAAGTCTTAAACTTTTCAGTGGTACAGGTATCCACTGTCTTAATACTGATATAAATATAAGCTACATAAGTAGTTTGGGGTGGGGTATACAGGGACGGTGGTACAAAATCTATTATTTCCTTTATTTGAAGATAATCAAGACTTTTAAAGAACCAACTCCCTCCCCACAATGATTTGTTATTGTCTTCCCCTTATTAAAACAATGCCAAGTTCAAGCTGATTATTCATTTTTGTCTAAATATAAGCTGAAGATGAGTTATATTTTTTTTCTAGTGAGGAGTTCCTATCACAGTGAAATTTAGCCTCAACATCATATATGGTAGCAGCATCTAGAGACTGCTTTTTCAAATTTTTCAGGAATTCTAGTCTCTTCTTGTTATAAATTATAATAACTTTAAACTGTCATATAAAAGATAAGGGGGAAAGAACTCAGTATTTGTATCTTTGGTTTATTGTACCTTAAAATATAAGAAGGTCTAGAAGTTCTTTTTTTTAAACATTTATTTTTTGAGAGAGAGAGAGAGCAAGGAGGAGAGGGGCACAGAGAGAGAGAGAGAGAGAGAGAGAGAGAGAGAGAGAGTCGTAAGCAGGCTGTGCACTGTCAGCACAGAGCCACGTACAGGGCTTGATGCCCTGAACCATGATATCATGACCTGAGCAGAGATCAAGAACTAGATGCTCAACCAACTGAGCCACCCAGGAGCCCTGTTTTCTTGTGGGTTTTAGTCATATATCAAGAAGCACCACTACACTTGGTCTGGTTATGTGAAAGGTACATCTCCTAAGCAGCCCTAATTGTTATCATAGGACCATGCAAAGTATTCTTACGGGGACCTGAGGACAAATATTCCACCATACACCTTAATGAGAGGATAGCTATTTTAAATAGTTATTTTGAAGTTGAATTTTTTCTGAAGAGAGAATTTATCACAAATTTTGTAAGTATTTTTAATTCAACTTCTTTTATTTTGCGCCTCATATAGAATCAACCCTCACTTTACTGATTAAGCAGAGAGCTTTATTTTTTGGTAGTTGTAACTGTATGGTACTGGGCTTTAGGTACCTGCTTCTAATACATGAACACTAACCGTGCTTGCCCACCTTCCAGACAATCTACAGTTGAGAATCACAATGGATTCTAAATTTTACTGGGGCCCTGGCCAGATCTATTTTACACTGCATGTTGCATTCTGTTATGTTGTGCATCTTGCAGTGAAAATCATCAGTGGTTTCATTGTTCTACAGGCAAACACCACAGGATAGATTGTCTCCTACGTTGCCTAAAACGTATTCTCTTAAGGACAGTTTTTCTTACAGATTGTTGTGGAATGCTGAATGGAGATATTTAGATACTTTGGAGAGGACACATTACTAATGGACTAAAGAACTTCCAAACATCCTCGCTCGCTTCCATACATGATAATGATCTCATCTGTTGCACAGCTGGCTTAAAATGACAGAGCATTTTACCCAATTTTTATTTTTAAAAACATCTAACCTACAGAAAAGTACCAATAACATGGGGAATACTATACAATCATTATCTACATTAAACAACTGCTAATATTTGCCACATTTGCTTCTCTCTCCAACATTTAAAACAATTTTGCTGAACCACTTCAAAGGAAGTTGCAGAGATCGCGAGATTTCACCTGCAAATGCTTTCAAATATATCCTTTCCCCAAAAAGACATTCTCCTGCACAACCCCAACATGATCATCATACTAAGGAAATTTACCATGGATGTGATACTATTCTATGATCTACAGCCCATATTCAGATTCCTCCAACTGTCCCAATAGTAGCCTGTATAGCTCCACTCCCCATCCCCAAACCAGAATCTGATCAAGAAGGATACCTTGCAGTTAGTTCCCAGTCCCCTTTAATCCTGAACAATTTTGTAGGATTCTTTGTGTGTGGCACTGACATTTTTGAAGTATCCAGGTTGATTATATTGAAGAATGTCTTCTAGTTTGGAGTTGTCAGATTGTTTCCTTATGATGTGAAACATTTTTGGCAGAATAACTTCTCAGGTGATTATGTGCCCTACTTCATATGTGTGTCATATCACATGATGTCAATTCGTCCCGCTTGTGGCGACATCAAGTGTGATCACTTGGTTAAAAGCTGGTATCTGCCAGATTTCTTCTTGTAAAGGTATCTTGCCCACTTTGTAATTAATAAGCAACCTGTGAGATGACATTTAGAGATAGCATGAATATCATGTCCCCCAAAACCATTCACTCTGGATAATCCCTTGATGACTCTTTATTAGAGTGTTGCAAAACTGTGACTTTATAATCCCATCATTTTTTTAAATTATTAGCTTGTACTCTTCAGTGAATCTGGGCTTTTCCTTCTAACCACCACCGTCTGTATATACACATGCACTACGGGCTCGTGCTTCGTTTCCTATTCGATGTGCTCTAATCCATCACATACATTATTAGTTTTTATGCTCAAATGATCCCACATTGGGCCTTGAAGTGGGAGTCCCTTAAACCTGGCTCTTAAGTCCCTCGGATGTGTCTCCATCAGTTCTGAGCGACTCCTTATTTTCTGGCACAGAGTGTTCTAGGCTTGGCAGCTTCTCCCCTCAACTAGTCAAAGCAAGAAGGCTTTAAATAAAAAGGAGACAAACTCAACTCAATTTTAATACAGCAACTGGAATTTAGGCACCAATATTAAAACAGTATCTAAACATAGCAAGTGCCAAGTAAGTAGGTATCTTCCTTAACTATTTCAGCCATAGTTTGAAGCTTCTGTACCATTCTTAAAAATACTTTGTTTTTGTTTATTTTTGAAAGAGACAGAGACGGAGTGAGAGTTGGGAGGGGCAGAGGGAGACAGATAATTCAAAGCAGACTCCAGGCTCTGAGCTGTCAGCACAGAGCCTGACACGGGGCTCGAACCCACAGACCCCAAGATCATGACCTGAGCTGAAGTCGGACGCTTAACTGACTGAGCCACCCAGGCGGCCCTAAAATACCTACTTTTAATTTATAACCTAGACTTTTATGTTACTCTTTCAATTCCAAATATTTATTCTCATTTTAATTTTTGTTCTCCTTCATCTGGCTTATCTCCATACAGGGGCCATATGGACAGGTAATCTCCAAAAGGTTTTCCTCTTCTTTTCTCCAACATAATACAATCTTAGATCACTGTCTAATGCCAAAATATGCACAAATGGCACAGAATAAAACTCCCATAAGATGAAGCCTTTTAAAATTTCTATAATTATCAAGAGACGTCATATGTCATAGGAAATAATGTAAAGTAATGCTTGCTTAAGCTTTTTTTTGAGGGGGGAGGTAAGGAATTCAATAGCAATTCAATTTCTTTACTTTCTAAGAAAATGTAGCACTACTTAAGCCACCTCTGAATGAATCACTATTATAATACCAGAAATTGAAGAAAGAGGAGAGTGATCTTTGGGGCGATCAAAAAGAAAGAAAAAGGTGGGGCTTCAAAGCTTTCAAGTCTTTTTTTTTTTTACCGTTTATTTATTTTTGAGACAGAGAGAGACAGAGCATGAACGAGGGAGGGTCAGAGAGAGAGGGAGACACAGAATCTGAAACAGGCTCCAGGCTCTGAGCTGTCAGCACAGAGCCCAACGCGGGGCTTGAACTCACGAACCACGAGATCGTGACCTGAGCTGAAGTCGGACGTTTAACCGACTGAGCCACCCAGGCGCCCCAAAGCTTTCAAGTTTTTATTTGTGTGTTTTCATCAGAATGTGAGGGTGGGTGTGAGCGGGTGTCTGTGTATAGTGTATTTGTACGCACGTATACACGTGGGGTTAAAGACAGGGATGTCCAGTCCACCTTTCTTCAGCAAATACTTACTACACTGCCACGATGACCAGGCACTGCAGTGTTTTCTAGGAATAGAAGGACCGTCAAAACTACACACTCTACCCTAGTGGTTGATTAAATAATTACACAAACGAATGTGAATTTGCAACCATCTGGGTGAAAGATAGGAATACATAAATATGGACACGTTTATGCATACAAACATATACATGTATATGTTATATTACAAGGAGATTTGCCTCACTCTAGGGACGAAGAGATGGTTCACTTGAGAAAATGACATTTGGGTTGGTATTTGAAGTACTAACTAAGAGTTAAGGGGACAATATTTTGGTACGTGTGTTCATGGGTGTGGAGATGGGAGGGAGCACGGCAAGTCAAAGCAACTAGAAGAAAGCCAGTCAGTAGAAGCAGAGGGAAAGAGTGGGGACATCAAAGAGGTGAGACTGGAGGGGCCCAACATTGATGGATTTTAAAAAACCAGGTGTACAGCTTTGGGCTTTACCAAGTAATGCTAACCCATTTGAAGTGGTATGTGTAGTTAAAACAGTGATAACTACAATTGCATTTTGAAAAGGCTTCTCTGGCATGTTACTGGAGGATGGAACTGCAGGGAAGCATTGTTGGATGCCAGGAGACCAGGGATGTAGGCCCTGTGGTTTTGTACACAGTGGAGGGTGAAAGATTGGACTTGGGTGATGGCCTGAGGCAGATTTGTAACACACTTTAAAAAAAAATGTATTATTGAAATGCAATTGACATACGGTGTTATATTAGTTTCAGGTGTACAATTTATAACATACTTTGGAGGTAAAAATTAACAACTGGGTGAAGGCTTTGATATGAGGTAAATGAGAGGGGATGTCAGGGATAAAATGGGAGATTGGGAGCTGGGGAAATCTGGAGGTTGTTGGGATGAGATGGGAAAAGATCACAAGTTTGATTTTGACATGTTTTACTTGATGTTTCTTTAAGACAGACAAGAAGTGGGGTGCGTGGGTGGCTCAGTCAGTTAGGCATCCGACTCTTGATTTTGGCTCAGGTCATGATCTCACAGTTCCTGAGAGATCAATCCCTGTGTCAGGCTCTGTGCTGTCACTGCAGAGCCTCCTTGGGGTTCTCTCTTTCCCTCTTCCTCTGCCCTCCCCTACTGGTTCATTCACTGTCTCTCTCAAATAAATACGTAAACATTTAAAAAAAAAAAAAAGATTAGAAGAAATACCAAACACATAGCTGGGTCTACAAGTGGGGAACTTAGTGGGACTTCATGAGAGGTAATTATGTCTTAAGGAGTGTTCTGCATAAAATATATGCCAATAATTTCCAGGAATTCTAATTGAAGAGCAGTTCGTATAGATATGTTGGGAAAATTCAAGGTGAACCAAAGTTCTAAGGTATTAGATAAACAATCTCTCCTACTTCGGAGTCTGGTAATTTGCAAATCCATTTCTATTCTAAATGCTGTTATAACTCTCTGAACTGCAAAATCTGAAAATATGACTCTCCTGGACTTTTTAGCAAACCACAGAAGTGATAATGTAAGTATAGGATAAATACCTAAAATATTTAACAATCGGTACATTTGGATTCTGGCCACAAATAACCAGTAAGACCATCCCACTGCATCTAGCTGACTGCCAACCCCATCCCAGTAATGGAGTCTCATTCTCTAATGGTAAAAGTTCCTAATTGAAAACAGAGTGCAAGTATTAGAAAGTAAAAGAGTGTTAATGGTTCCTGCTTTTAGTCCAATAATGTCATTCACACATAAGCATTTTTTTTAATACGTTGAGAAAACTAATTGGAGGGGAATAAATTACCCTCACTCTAATCTGTTCAAAGAAGGCTGTGGGAAAATCAAATTTATTTAGAGATATGTTCCTAAAACATCATGCCTGCATTTCAATTTTGGAATTTCTTTTTTAAAGTAGATAATCAATGCCATCACTTCATTTAAATCTTCGCAGACTGTATCTGCTTCAAGTAACGTGTACCTATAAGTCACAGCTCTAATTTTCTCTGTGACCATAAAGGAAACAATAAAAATGACTACAAAGCTAAGTGAACTCTGAGCTTCTTGCTTCTGAAACTAATGGAAAAGCGAATAGTACATTCTTCGTTTGAATTGACAAAATTGTCTTATTTCGCTTTCCCATTTTCACATATTGCTAACAGAGGCTTCTGAAATTTCTTTCACTACACTGACTGGATGTATTCTTCCTTTTCTTAACCACATTCTTTAGTGTGTTAGATCTCAGTTTAGGGTAGTAGTGAAGTGCAATAGTAAAAGGGGGTACAATGAGGCCAGTGACTGGAAGAAGTCGGATCTGTTTATTCTGGAAAAAAAAAAAAGGTTTTTCTGTTGTATGGTGGAGTTAACAGTGCAAAGAGGGCGGAGGGCTTTGCTTTCACAATCTCTGCCTCTATTCCCTAGAAGAGTAAAAAGCATAACAAGAAAAGGCAGATTTCCAATAAAATTTCACTGCCTACGCAGATCTTTGTGCTGCTCAAATGAAAGAAACTCCTTACTTTCCTTATCACCTCCACAATTCAACACCCTCAATTTCACCTTCTCTCAATTCCCACTGCGCCACTACACTCTTATTAGAAATTGTAACAAAAGTAGACCAAATAAAGTTAGGGGTCAGTCTGAGGTTGAGCGTTGGGCCATTCAATTGACCAAGAAGCTTCCAGTAAGAATGAACAATATACAGCAGAACAATCATAGATTAAATTGTGTTGTGCACAACTGCTGCAGCCCCTCTGTAGGAAAAGCTATCTCTCATGACTGGGTAAATGCCCTTCCCAGCAGAGAATCTTGTGATTGCGTGAAAACAATTGGCTATTCTTTCTCTGTCTCTCTCTCTCTCTCTCTCTCTCTCTCTCTCTCTCTCTCTCACACACACACACACACACACACACACACACGCGCGCGCACACACACACACGCACACACACACACACACACACCATGACTTTCATGTTAACTGCTAAGAGCCTACATTAAAAAGTTTCTTTCTTTAAAAATAAGAGATACACAATGTTATAAAAGACATCTAAGATGGACATGGGAGTGGAAAGTAATCTAAGAAAATAACCAATTCTTACTTACAACTTGGTAAGTTCAAGACGCTCACTGCAGCTAATACTGGAACAGCATTTCATAGAACTCTTAATTCACAAAAGCGGGTCTTACGCTATGGTCTGGTAGTGCAAATATTAGAAGTGAAAACTTTGAGTTCCCCTCTCAATTCCCTCCTTGTTTCTAGGGTCTCACGCTGTCCCATATGTTGCATATACAGGGAATCTTCAAAACCTTCTTATTTCTCTGCAAATACTCTATATTTTGCAGAGAGCAGACATGTCGGTGTGCTTTTAGTGTGTCAACAGTGCAGAGGCTACATACAGCTAGGACAGACACCACAGCAATCTAACCACTTCTCCTGGCCCGACTCCTATATGCTAGCACAGGACACATTGATTTCAAGCAACATAAAAAAAATTCTAATACAACACTTTATTGGGGTGGTAACAGATTTTGGCCTCTTCTGTGAGCATACTTCACAGCACTGTTTTAGGGTACAACTTCCGATATTGGACCTGTGCAGTTCTTTGTTTGCATAAAGATGTTTCAAGGGCATTCAAAATACAACTCCCCAAATACCTCCTTTTCTGTTTTCTCAGGGCCTGAAATTACATGTGTATACATATATGTATGTACATATGACATGTACATATATACATATACATACACACATGTGAGTGTGTATATGGTCTCTGTCTGTATGAAAGCCTTCAATGCTTTTTGGAGACCTGCATTTAAACAAGGTTCAGGCCTAGGAACACTAAAATACTAGTCAGCTTGCGTATTAGTTTGTCAACACTCATAGCCACCCACCAAAGAGAGATTTCTAAGAGAAGGGAGGACCAGAAGAAGTAAACTCTTATAAAGGTAACAGTGACAGAAAAACATCAAAACATGAGCTTGAGTTTGAAGGTCAGTGGATCAGCAGGACAGTTCCATGTAAAGAAAATAAAGATAGATGAGTAAAGGCATGAAGAATAATCCATGCCATCGTAAAAATCCTGTTTATCTAGTCCTATGGATCTCCTCAGGGTGAGAACGCCACTAGAGAATATTTTGGGAAGGGATGGGTACACTCTGGTTTGTCACAGTTACTGGGACAGGAGAGTATGGTCAGCTTTCAGTGAGGAGAAGCAATGCTAGTTAACGAAGGATTTCCCCAAATAGCCCACACGACATGCAATGTCCCACTGAACTAAACCTATAGTGAATACCAGCCTATAGAATATGGTACATAATCATAATTAAACATTTTATACGAATTTCCACTGAAAACCCAGAGAGTGACAATTAAAGTTGCTGCGGCAAGTAATTTAATCATTCCACGTAGTCTGTCTCCTAACTCCAGAATTGATAGACCACGATAGTAATAGAAAATAACCTTAAAGAGGCAATATCAGCATAAATCAATAATTTTCATTTTAGAAATGTTTTACCTGTTATTATTGATGATATGGTGGGTAACCTGCAGAATCCCTTGAAGTAGAGTTCACACTAGTAATAGGATGCAACTATTCCATAAAATAGGTTAGGAATTTTGGTGCAAGTATATTAATAGTATTTATTCTCTCATTTGCAGAATATCACACTTCCACATTTTCTCCATCCTGACAGTCTATAATTTGACTTGGCATATTTTCCCTGGAACGATTCCCATTATATCCTTTATCACATACAAATAAGTCTGGTTTGTAATTATCCCAACATACTTTCAGTCTATCCTGTTCTTTCACCTTCTTATACTTCTTGTATAGAATGTTTTATTTGTCTTCAATCTAAATTTATTCGTTACATATACATGCAAGCTTCTGCTACTTTAATATATGCTGCAGTGAAGACATCCTCAGACATTAGTAGAGTTGCAAATCACAAATTAATTTTAGTTTACTGCTCCTTTTCATTACAGATATATTTGGTAACTAAACTATTGATGAATTACATACATTTCAGGATTACATACATTTCACAAAATGTTTGCTGTTAAAAAAGAGACTAAGAGGGTTGAGAACCACGGTTTGGTCCACAGTGAGCACTCAGTGGATGATAGAAGATAAAAAAGTCACAAGCCTTCTGCTTCTACCTCTGTACCATTTCATTTCATGACTATCGTGTGGAGCTGATACTCTGATGGCCAGAAAGAGTTAACTCCCCTAACTACCCAACTTACTACATGGGAGCTGAATGAGTCAGGAGATCAGGTTTCTAGTTTCTGCTCTGCCACTAACTACCAGTGTGACCTTTAGCTGCTCACAGTGATCACCGTGGGTCCCTATTTCCTTAACTGTAAAATGAGGGCATTGGAATCAATTACTTTAAAGGTCCTTTCCAGCTCTATAACAAAATGCATAATTTTGATTCTAAGAGTTAGGCAACTGATCAGAAGAAACTGATGCCTTTAACAAATGTATATAAAATATATCCTGTGGGTCTCAATTATATTTCCAACCACAATATTTCTTTTAAAATATTCAGTCTAAAGACTCAAGTCTTTAAAAAAATGTCACATCCTATAGAAAATAAAAAATGTTTCCTCAAAAACGAAGTACCCCTACACTTTCAGTAGTGAGCACATGTATTATGAGAACATAGTCACCACTCTGAGGGGGGACACCTACTTTATTGCCATTCTGCTCACTGCGGTAAAAGTTACAGTTTTAGTTTTGCTTTGAATTCTTGAAATCAAAATGATCTTCTCTGCTTTTCCAATCATATATTTTTAGCAGCTCTAACCTTCCCCACAGAGGTTTTCTAACAGTCCACAGAACTAACAACGCAACAAAATCTATATACAACTAAACACTGACTATAAACAAGGTGTTTAACAGCCAGTGGTATGGTGTGAATCAACTTCTTGTTCAAGTAACTATTTCATCCACAACCAATTTTACCCTAGAGCTTTTGAAAAACACAATAGAAATCTGTTAAATTGCCAGTCTTGCTGAACTTCAACTATTTTATCTAACCAGGTCCTCGGTAACAATAGATACTTGAGAGCTTCTCTTCAATGAAATGTACTTTGATTTGGAGCATAGGAACAGAGATCAAATGGGCCAAACACCTTATTCTGGTGGTGTTTCTCCTTTAGAAAGTACCTATGTAAGGCATAGGACTATCACCTTAACACATACATATGTGTATGCTTTAGTAAAACTTCATGCTTACAGATTCAGCTTAGTAAACCAGAATATTCCTGTTGGGATTTCTGGAGTACCCCACTATCATTTAAAAAAAAAATATTAATCACCTAGCTTACATGTAAAGTGGGACTGAATTTCTCCAATTTTGATTGAATGACTTTTATTTTTCCCAGAGACATGTCTAATTCTTAAAACATATTCATTAGATAGGTATACAGTCAAGTCTTGATCATGTTTCTGTGAATTACATGTATTCTACCGTGAAGCTGCCAGGCCAGGTTTGCTTATTTCTATCACCCGGCTCATTTCTGGGCAGCCTGCCACCTCCCTTTAAATCGTTTTTGGTGTTTGAGGTTTATAAACTCATTTAAAAATTAACCTAAATGAAACAAAATAATTAGAAAGGCAACTTGCCCACAATAACAATGAAACTCTTTTTTAAACCAAACATGTAATACGTTCCAAAGACAAAAACAAATGACTTTTTAAATAACCATGATTTTGGATTATCTTTGCCTCTATTCTTCTCATTAACATGAATAATTCAGGGTGCTTACTATACATAGTGAAACTATTTCCCCTCAATAATTCATTTTTAGTATTCAGAAAAGTAAGATCTAACACATCCTTATGTATTTACAAGGGTTTAAATTAAACCATATTTTTAAAGGCAACTTAACTTTCAAAATTATCTATATAGTTTGGGTTCATTCCCTTCAGTGCTATCCTGGTAATAAGTAAGGAGAATCTTATGCTTTCAAGGCAAAAGCAGTATAGAGCAGTGTAGCAGGTTAGAAGGTAGAAACCTCACGTTTCTTTGGTTCTTGATGTTCTTCTAGTACATATAAAGTATTTGCAAAGTGTGGGAAAGATTGCCAATATTTTTTTCCTTAAAAATATGAAAGTGCTTTAGAACACTACACCTACATTTGAATAAAAAGAATTTCCCAACATTCTGCCTGCATCAAAGGAACAACATATTTATTACGCAACTTAATTTCGAGTGCTAAAAACATCCTAACGTTCCAGGTGTAGCTACAGCAAACATCCCTAAACGTGAAAGGCTTCTTGGACTTGGGGGGCAGGACTCAAAACCCCAAATATTGTTCCACTGATGACATAAACAAGATGAGGGGTGCGAATCTACCCCCTGGTTACATACAAACCCATCCAGGTTCCCAAACACAAATATAAAGGCTACTTACAGAGACATGTTATTGATATGCTAGGCGACACCTAAACCCCGATCTATGTGGGAAACAATGTGTATATCCTAGGTCTACTTAATTTGGGGTTTGGAATATTAAGCTCCCGTTTTGTAAATTCTTCCTGGGAAGATGTTTTATCCTTCTGGAAACACACTAAATTTTTGGAGTCACGGGGCTGTTTAATGCACTGCTTCAGAGCACCAAATGCTACCCTTGTGACCAGCAAGAAAGGGAAAGAATGTCATCAGGAGGAGCTCGCAGCTGTACTAATTCTCAGCTTCTCTTTGGTAACAAAAAGGTGGGAGTGGGGGGACAATCAGGTTTCACTGGAGTAGACACACCAGCTTTGGCCAAAGGCTTTAAAACTTTTTTGATTTCTTCTTTCATTGAAAATAAAAGGAGAGGAGTTTGTAGTATAACAAGCCAAACACGGCAGTCGCCAAACTTGGGTCAACATCAGATACCATGGCAGATTTCAGGATATTCATGGAAATGTATGAAATGAGGATGTATGTTTTGATACCTGTGAAAATAAAACATTGCGTTTTAAGTAAGTGGGAGAGAACAGATGGTTGGTAATGATTTAAAACATTTATGTATTTGGACTGTCACCAAGCCTCTGTATTAAAAAATATGGTGTTTAGTCAGTACATACCAACATCTATCTGCAAGGTGTTCATTTTCTAGAGGATGCTACTATAATAAAGGAGATAAAACTCAAATGAGGCAAGAGGAAAATCCTTCCTGCTTTCTCAGAGCATGCAATGTGTGCCATTTCTCATTGACTATATTCAATCAAAATGTTGTCTGTGTGACGAGAGGATTTTCATTTTTCTTCAATAACTGGTCAACTATAAGTGTCCAGGATTGTATTCCTTCTGAATGCATTGGCTAGAATTCTAATTTTGTTCTGTGTATTTGATTCCCTTTGACCGAAGCCCTTAAAACCCCCTTAAGCAACAACAAAATTGGGTAGTCCAGGGTAGTCTTGCCCATGAAGAAGGATAACAGGCATAGTGTAGACAGGCATATGGTGTTATGATTATGTACTGGAATTGGCAGGTGCCAGACCACTGAATCAGGAAGACAGATAAATATTGGATATTGTCACATTGTATTTTGGTGAGTGTATGTGAGTCCACAAGAAGCCTTTGTCCGTTAAACCCAGTGAAACAGTGACAGACAGAACTGTACACAGAGAGATTAATGCAATGTTTGGAGTTAGAGCGAAGAAAAATAAACACTGTGAACAATACTCTTAATTACTATCAAAACTACTGAAGCGGAGTCCCATTAAACATCTCCAGTGTTTTGATTTGGTTCTGATAACATAGTGGGGAAAAAGTCACACAAACACAAACTACATCATGTACTTGCCATCCCTTTCAAAACCCTGGAAGATTCGGGAACAGTTTGCTGGTGGGAGGGAACTGGGGGGTAAACCGCAGGCAGAGGAGCCAGGAGGAGCAGCCGTTCAGGCTTTGCACCTGTGAACTTACTTGGAAGTAACTCCTGACAGTCATCAGACAGAACACCTTTTAGCTCTCTAACAGAAAGTGCTGGCAGACAGGATGTTCAAACGGGGCAGAAGAGCGAGCGGGTAACCGTGACCGTAGGAAAGTAACGGCAGCAGCAACACAACAATCACGCCGGTCCTACTCTTCCCCAACCCACTTCATCCCCCCCACGCCACCCCTCCCAACCAACCCCTTTGCTGGAGCCCGAACGACCCGGGCTCTGATTCTCCTAACTTCCCTCCCGCACTGCCCGCAGCCTTCTCAAGAGCTTTGAGCAAAGTCTTGGAGCGTGAGGCCGATGCAAAAGAGGCATCGCTGCAGAGATGCTCATCTTTCTGCCAAACACGCTGGAGGACCGGATAAACCGGCATCAGAAACTCAATACCGTGCCCTGGGTGTCCTCCTTCCAGCCTCTGCTTGCGCCAAGTGGGGGCTGGCACCGGGCATCCCGGAGCCCGGGGCGCCCCGCCGAACCCAGGAGTCCAGCACAGGTAAAGTTCGGGCGCCCGTCCTCCTCCGGCGCCCTTCTCAAAGTCCTCCTGTCCCCTCCACCTCCCGGCCACCCCGCCCCTCCAAGCAGGTCCAGTAAAGTGAACGGAAGTGGGTTCACACATTGGGTGCGGAGCGAGGGGGAGAAGGGGTACAAAGGCAAAGAAAGATGCCTCCCTCATCCAACAGAGGTGAAGTACCTGAAAAGGTGAGGATGCGCTTCCCCGCCCACGCAGACCCCTCTACCTCGGGTGCTAAGCGCTCCCCGCGACCCCGGCCCCCACCGCCCACCCCATCCCCGGCCCCAACCCGGTGCGCTCACCTCGCGAGCACCCGCCGGCCGGTCCCGCTCCTCCAGGAGCGCAGCTTCGCGGGAAACTTCCCCGCGCTCCGGGGCAAACTCGGAGGACTCCTCCCCGCCGCGGGCCGTCGGGTGCGCAGGGGCGGACGCGGCGCGCGGGGAGCAGGGGCGGCGCGGGGCCCGGCGCTCGCCCTCGCCCGTCCGCCCGGCTGGCTGCGGCGCCGCCTCCGCTCGAGCCCGCTGCCGCTCGCGCTCCGTTGCCGCCGCGGCCGCCGCGCCCCCGCCCGCCCCGGCGACTCCGCCTCCCGCCTTTATCTCCCCAGCCGCGCGCCGCCCGCCGCGCCGCCCGCCGCTCGGCCTCGGTCGCCCTCTCTTCCCCGACTTTCCGGCTTTTCCTCCGCCGGCCCCTCGCCCTCCCTCCCGACCCCGGCCCGGTCGAGGCTCGAGTGCCATGCGGTCTTGGTCTGGGAAGTAATTATCCTCGCCCTTTCCTAATTCACCTTCCCCTCTTCACCTCTGCCCCGTCTCGGATTCCTTTCCCAGGTGTTCTACAAACACCCGAAGGACAAATCAATAGGTTGGCAGGTTATTGCAAACGTTGACTTCAGAGTCTTAGGATTTCTTGTGCTTCGCATATTGTATATATTTAGATTTATATAAACACCTTTTATACATGTATATTTATACACACACGTATGCACATGTGGATGATGGTCGGGCGGTAGGTGCAGTTAGGAATATGTGCCGGGAGTGAGTTCAGTAGCAGGTTTCTGTAAGGCAAGGGCTTCCTTCAAAAAGAGCAGTGGCCATTTACCATGTTCCAGACCTCAGAGATCTCTCAGGCCACGCAATTCAAAATCCAGCAAGCTGAAGTGGGCAGTTTGCAAAGGGCTTTGCAAAGACCCAAGACTGGGATCAATTTTCTTTTACGGTTAAAGGAAACGAACCAACGGTTCGTCGGGATTTAAAAAGATTAAATCTTTAAAAGACTTAAAAATTAGTTCCAAACATTATGCAAGCAACAATTTGACCAAACTAGAGCCAGTAAAGTAGACAAAACCCTTGATGGGGCGTTGACTTGGGCAGTTTTTATGAATTAAAGGAAGACGTTTGAAAAGTGGTAAGTGGTTAAACCTACCACACTGCTAATTAGAATATATATATTTTTCAAACTGAGCTGTTACCAAGTTTCTGCATTTCCAGTTGGTCTTGGTCTTACTGGTGGCTTAGAAATAACATGGGGTGATAAGGAACTTTGGTTCATTGAGGAAATGCTATTAAAGGAATTGCTTGTGCCTGATCCAGGGCTCTTTGAAACAGAGCCTGATTTTTTTCTAAGAGTTTTATTTTTAATTTATATGTCTGCTGGTTTGTTATTAATATTTAGCTCCGATAATGTCTGTCTTCCATGCAGTGAAGGTTCTTATTCACCACTAGAGTGTACCTCTTTTCCTGCAGTTGGACTTTCAAAGAAACAAGATGGAGTCCCTGAGCTGTTATTAACTGGTAGGCAGTTGATGAGTGCTTGTCGAATGAATTAACCAGTTTAACTTAGTCACTTTCAGTTTGGTCCTATGGGTGTCATTCCATGTTCTATGCACTCTTGGAGTTGTAACCATCATTACATAGAGCAGTGAAGAAATTGCAGCCTGGCTCAGAAGAGCTGCACTCTGCTTTTTGGCTGCTGAAAGTCAGACAAGTTTTGTTACTGGTACCTTCTCATTCGCAAAATAAAGGAGTTAAGCGAGAATATCACTATAACTCTATTATTTCCAAAGTCTTAAAGTTTTTGTAGCTCCTGGGGGAAACTGGGTAGGGTCAGGTCAACTTCTGAATGAATTTGCTTGATTGGTGGGCTGCTAGGCATTGCGAATCCCTTGTTGGATGAGACTCTATTTCATTCATCTACCATACCAGATTAAACACTTAGAACTATGAGCTGTCTTCTACTCCTGATCTTTTGTCCAAAGCCATTAAAGATATTTTTAATGACTAAGAAAATTGAATTTTGTTAATATCCGAGGTTGATGAATAAAGGATCAAAGAATCACCTGAGTGCATACCAAGCATCGTAAGATACATTTTCTCACGGCATTTGATTGGGAGTTATATGGTTAAGTGAAAATACTGCCGTTTTAAAAAATTTTGTAGTTAAACTAATTTAATTTTTACATAGTGAATTATTTCTGAAACATTGGTTCACAGCATGTTTCTAAACTCTCTAGTCTATTAATTTTGTTTAGTTCCTTGAATGCCTTAAAATGTTTAACTATTGACTGTTTCTGGGCAAGTATGAAGCTTCTGGATCATTGATCCTTTAATGTGTAGGTTAGTAACAATTAGAGTCATAAAAGGAGTTTCTGCATCAAATTATGAGTGCTTTTGTGGAAAGAGGACTTCACCATCATAAGGCAGATAATTATTGGACTAAAGCATAAGAAATGCAGTCAAATTTGACTTTGGAAATATAAGTAATAGTATTGAGAATGAGCCCAGCAAGCTGCTTATGTTTTGTGAGAGATGTGTGTAAGGAAAACAGGGGTCGGGGGTAGGGAATGAGTAAAGAAGGGTATTTTTCTGGTATTGCATGTGCAAAACAGCTACTTTAGGTGTGAGCACAGTACTAGTATGAGATAGCTCTTAGTATTGTTGAGCTTGTGTTTTTCTTTAGCCATGCACTTCTCCATGATGGCTTGTCTTAATGAATGGCCCAAATAATAATTCAGCAGAAATACATTAAGCACAATGTACAAAGCCATTGAGGGTTGCAAATACCTCTAAACCATCTGATTTTTGGTCCCAACTGTTTTGTTGAGGGAAAGCAGAGATATGTTTACTTGGGAAGAAGTACTCTTACATGAGTCAATAGAGGATAGTCCAGTAGCTACAGGAACTTCTCTTGCTGTTATTCTGTACAGCAGGAGTAAAACAAGAAAACTAATGAAAGAACATGATATATGTTGATTCACAAGCAAGGGAGCACAAGCTTTCCCGCTAAGCCAGAAGGGGAGAATAACAGAACTCTTGTAATGGATGATAGAAGGCATTGTATCCAGACTTTTCTGAGGGAAAAATAAAAACAAACAACTTTTAAAGAAAAAGAGGTTTAAAATGGTTTTTAAAAAGCTTAAGCTAGTGAGATGAAAAGGAAAAAAGTGCTGGAGAACAGGATTTAGATCTATGAAGATGAGCAAGTCTTCTCTCCCTGGGCTCTGTTTTATCATCTGTAGTCCTTGAGGTCATTGAACTGGACAGGCCTAGAACTCTTCCACCTTCTAGAACTCTGCAACGTCTGGTCATGATCACTTATTTTGATTACGCTATTCAGATGATTATTCAACTTCACATGTCAGTTCATCTGCATAGTGATGCCCAAAGCATATTCTAATCACAAAATAAAAGGCGAGTGTAGGCTTTTTTTCTCAGCAGATGAAATTCAAAACAAAAATGGGAACACTCTAAAGAAATGTGGTACTGATGACCTGAAGTTGATATACAGGATGTAGAATGTGGTATCCTACGAAGTCGAACTTCCTCTCTGAAAGTTAAGATGAAAACATCCTATTTTCATGTCAGGAATAAACAGGGCAAAGGACAAAGCATTAAAATTTTACAGTCAAGGAGGAGTCTGGAAGTATAATGATTTAACTCCGTGCTACGGTGTAGCAAATTTTGCAGTTTGAGGTAGACCAAAATTAGTATATAATGGGGAAAAAAAGAAATGCCACTTGACTCTGTGGGCAATGTCTTTACCATTTTTTTTAGAAAAGAGGCTATTTCTTTACAAATTAAGAAAAATATCAAGGATCAGATATATATAACTAAAACACAAGTTAAATATTCAGAAAAATATTGAAAAAAAAAACGCACAGGGAAAAATACATGGAGAAAGCACAGGATTAATAGTAAATGAGGAAGAACTGTGATCCCTAAAGAATGAAAACCTTTATATGAAAAAAAAAATGTTGGCCAAACAGAAAAACTAAAAGGTAATTATAAGTAAATAAAAATGAAACAAGATGTGTTTTATGAAATGAAAATGAAACAAGATGTATAATAATACATATAATAAAACAAGATGTTTAATATAATTTATTATACATCTGCTGCCCAAATACAGCAATGATTCAAGGTCAAATAAATTAGAATAGTCAGCACCTAATAGTCTTAGTAAATAGAGCAGGTCAATAAATATGTATTGATTGGTTGATTGAATAAGAACTGCTTGCAGTTATTTTAGGAAAACCAAAGTCCATAGGGAAGTTATGTATGTCATTTCTTAAACTAAACAAGTATGCATTTCCTTTCAAAAATAACAAAAAACAAAACCTTTCCAATGGCCACTTTTTAAGTCCTAAGCAATGAAATTTTATGAAAAATTTATATCATGTTTATGTATAGAAAAACCAAAATTGGAAATTCATAAAATGTGGAAATATAAGTGTGCCTTTTTATAAAGAAATTATATTTTACATCTTTGATGATTTTTGACGGGTGATTGGAATTGCAAAGATTCCAATCTTTGAGTGATTTACCAAAAAAAAAAAAAATGCAAAACTTTTCTCTAAAATGGTATGTGGATACATTCATTTTTTATTTTCTAAAGTGGGTTTCAGTTTCTGAAATGGGTGGTCAAGATATTGACAGATGACTTCAAGACCCCAAGTGAAAATAAAAAATAATTTGCAATGGTCCGAATTGATGAGGAGCCTGCCATACTGTAAATTTCAATAGTATCTAGAAAAGAACGTGTGATGGAGATTTCCTTGAGAAATATTTTACTAGTTAATTCACCAACCATGGCTGTCCAGTCAATGTGGACACTCCGTGTTGGTGCCCTGGGTACAAAAATTAATAAAATGAAGTCCCTTTTAATAAAGTGGTAACTAATGGATTCACATCACATATCATTACATTTAGAAATGTTAACTAAGCTTACAGGAAGAAAAGGGAAGAATTGTTGGAGTAAAAGAAAAGGAAGAATTAAAATCGCTTTATATGGTTTCTATTCAATGATGTGTGTGAATATGTGTGTGCGTGTGTGTTTGAAAGGGAGGGAAAAAGCAAGCAAGCTTTTAAGAGATTTGATGAAATCAAGAGAGTATGTCAATGATGTATCCTAAGATAAAATATGGCATTTGAGGGCAGAGAGTAATTCTAAATCCACCCCTCCTATGCAATGAAATATTTCCTTGTCCAGCACTGGGAGTATTTGTGATATACGGCTCACCTCACCAAATCTAATATCATTTCAGCCCTGAGGGACTCAGACCATGGTGACTGTCCTAGCCTTTCTGAAGACTTTTTGTTGACTGTTCATTCAAAATGTGTATTGTTAACGGGAGGACTTTTTTAAGTGAAGGTAAAGAAAAATTTTTGAAAACCAATGTATAAGATGAAAAATAAGTATAAAATTTAAGAAATCTTATATTTGGTAGCCTCATAAAATTTAGTATGTAATATCAGCAAGGTATTACAAATATTATATTCTGAAGTTGATACTCAAAATACCTAAAAACAGAGCAAATTCAGGGATCATTAAACACACGCTATTTATTTATTTATTTATTTATTAATGTTTATTTTTATTTTTGAGAGAGAAAGAGAGCACGAGCGGGGGAGGGTCAGAGAGAGAGGGAGACACAGAATCCAAAGCAGGCTCCAAGCTGTGACCACAGAGCCCCACTCAGGCTCAAACCCATGACCCTGAGATCATGACCTGAGCCAAAGTCAGAAGTGTAACTGAGTGAGCCACCCAGGTGCCCCGACACAAGATATTTATTTAGTTGTTTACATCTGAATCTATGTCAACATGTCAGTGCATGGTTATTCTAAACACTTTGCCTATTTGGTTTATTTAGAAGTCTTTTTCCCCTCTTGCATTGAAAAAAGGAATTAAAAAATTCTTTCCTAGTTCTTAGGAAAGAGGAAGAGAAAGAAGTTAGTATCCATTAGACATTTACTTTTTTGGGTTTGTATTTGTGAGAGGTAATGACAGTGGAATTTAAAACTTGAAAGACTGACTTATTTTAGGGGGAAAAAAGGCATTATTTCTGTTTATAATTGTGAAAGCAACTTGAACCCTAGGTATTAAAGTAAAGGTAAAAATAAACAAGTTCTGGATATGATCTCTTGCTAAAGTCCATCCTTCAATACATTTATTAACACACATTGCCATCCAAGAATAAACTTTTCAAGGAGAAATGTCCTTTATGCAACTCCTTCCAAAGGTTGTCATATTTAAGTTCATGCAGAATCACAGATTTGAGCATTTACGAGTTAATTGTTAAAATGTTAGGAATATCTCCATGATACGATATCGCTATTACCTCAAGATCTCTTAGGTGCTTCATCTTCTCTGTCTTCTCTGGGTTCGTGCTCTATGTTCTAGCCACTGTGCTGAGCCCTTTAATTCTTAATTTCAAAATACCAATATTATTTTGAAATACCCTCCATGCACAGAGTAAATCTGTAGTATAGTTATTGATTTCACATAATTTCTCAACGTTGAGTGACCATTTTAGAAGCTTTCACAACCTCACAGCTGATACATCTTTCATGTTTTATTTTTCATTTTGATGGGAGGGACCGTTTAACGAATCTGCACATGGATGTTCAATCTGCATTTTTCAGCCACGTTTGACTACACTTCATGAAGTACTAAATCACTTACACATTATGCAAATATCCTGAAACTACAGAACTCTCTCGTTATTTTTTTCTCAACCACCACTGAAAACAAAGGAGTAAATACCAGTATATTATCTTTTGAACACTGTCTATACTTCTGGGTTAGACGTGCGAATATCTTCCCCAGCTTAGGAGCGTGTCCATGTCTGCTGTCAAGCTAAATGGAGACTTTCATAGGAGAGAAAAGGGAGATATGTCTCAGTGTGATGAACAAGCAGGAAGGAGAGCAAAGCCTTTGCATAAGGATGTAGAAACAAATATGTCCCAGTCTGACTACTGCAAATATGGTAATACCAGGAATTAAAGCATAAAAATGGACTGTTCAACAGGCACTCCCTCGCTATAAGCTTCTAAATCACCCTTCAGATTAAATGTGATACTAGGGTATTGCTTTTCACCATAATGAATAACCATAGGTGGTGAACACATGAAAGACGACAGCTTCTAGGATGGGCAGCACTCAGCACAGCAATGATCTTTACAAACAATGAAAAAGCATTGAGATAGGAAGGAAAGGAAAAGCCCAGTGTTTGTAATTCCTACTTTTCTGACATATGTAGACAGCATGTCTGTTGACAGAAAGTACTAGCAAATATTTATAGGTACCATTGCCTACCTTAGGTAGTCTGTCACTTTAGCAGATTAAACTGGCCTCTTAAGCATTTGTTTTAAATTTTAAATTGGACCTGCATGAGAAAAATGATTGTCCTCACATCATTTTTCTCATCAGCAGGAAAATAGAAAACTAAGTAGGATGTGGCATAATAATTTGTGACTTTTATCCACTGTGTACATATAACTTGCTGCTGGGAATGAAGTTAATGAAAACAGAACAACGACACCAACAAAATTAGAGATGTGGAGGTTTGGTATTGCTACCTCCAATTTACAGATAAACCTGTTGAGGGTAAGCTAATCCCAGGAATATTCTTACCAGTTGTTCTGCCCAGTTCTGAGCTGCATAATCTCAGGAATCCATGGAAAATGGAAAGAGAATTGGTCAGAAAACAGCATAGTCATATTAAGTGCCTGGCATACTGTAGGTGAGCATGATTTGTTTATCGACAGAATCAAATGAGACTTAAAATAAAATCCATGGAAAAGACCAAATAATCTAGTACTATTTAAGCTGTGTCTTCAAGATTTTTTAAAAACTGAAAAATATTTTAAGGAAAATGGGCTAAGGGTGATAGCATCAAGGATTATATATATATATATATATATATCATATCTTTTGCTCATTTATTTACCAAATATTTATTAAGCACTTCCCATGCCCATAATTGCTTGGGCATGTAAACAAGAAAAATGAGATCTCTGCCTCTATGCTGTTTACACTCCAGTAGGAAAAGGACACTAAGCACATATACAAAATAAACAAACATGATAAGTAAAGACTGGAAGTTTCCATGAAGGAAATGACCAGGATTATATGATAGATAATAGAGGAAAGAGGGTGCTGAGGTCAGGAAAAGAGATAATATTTGAGCTGAGTCCTTAAAGATTAAGAGTAAACAAAGCCAAAGCCTAAGGAACGGTGTTCCCAAGCAGAAGGAGCAGCGTATGCCAAAGCCCTGAGATGAAAAAGAGTTTGGTGTGGTTAGAGAATAGAAAGGAAGTCAAATGGACTGTGGCAGCTGAGACATCATGAATTGAGGCTAAAGAAGCAGGAGGGCCCAGTTCATGGAGAGCTGTGGGACATGATAAGATATTCACATTTTCTTTTATGTGCAGTGGGAAGTCACTAAAGGGCTTTAAGCATAGTCAAATCTATTTTTATTGATAGTGAATGTAAATAAATGATAGTTTGAATTAATACAGAGGTTGTATTATTGTTTCATGGATTGGAACATCTTTTGAAATAGAATGGTTTCTCCTTTTTTTTCTTAATTTTTTTTTATTTGACGTTTATTTATTTTTGAGACATAGAGAGACAGAGCATGAACGGGGGAGGGTCAGAGAGAGAGGGAGACACAGAATCTGAAACAGGCTCCAGGCTCCGGGCTGTCAGCACAGAGCCCGATGCGGGGCTCGAACTCACGGACTGTGAGATCATGACCTGAGCCGAAGTCGGTCGCCCAACCGACTGAGCCACCCAGGCGCCCCAGAATGGTTTCTCCTTGAGGAAAATTTTCTACATGGGCCTGACTTTAGGTGTGTAAATAATTAGCTTATTTATCACAATGTGAGAACTTTTATGTCCACATTACAACACACACACACAAACACACACACGCAAACACACACATAAATATAGCAAATTTCTAGCTTACATCTTTTAAGGAAAATTATAAATCATCCTGTAGGTACATGATGAAGTTCAGGATCTGTCCTATAATTAATTCTGGTGAGGTTTTGCATACAATAATGAATGAATCTCTCATTTGGCCAAAGTGATCTCTAGAGGGAAGATTTTTCAAGGTTTCTTCAATTTTTATTATTGGCATTCCTACCAGAATTGTGGATCTCTCTGGACTTTTACACCTTGAAAGGACAGCGATCTTAGGGACGTGCTTGGTTTCATTCTTTGTTAGAGAAAAATACCCAGCTGGAACTTCAACCCATGAAGGGGATCCCACAGACTCTCTGATGACAGGAAACAGCAGGCCTTAGCTCATCGCCTGAAGAATGCTGGCTGTGTTCCTGGTATTTGGGATCCTTTTCACTGTTTTGCAGTTGTTTTAATCATGTTATAAAATCCTAGGCTGTCCAAAACCCTTAGAGGCAACATAATTCGTGGGAGAAAATACATCCTAGAGTTATGTAGGAAATGTATCAGCTTAAAATTGCAAGAGATATGATGGGGGTGTGCTGGTTAGAGTTGCCATAACCAAGAACCACAGATTGGGTGGCTTGAACAATAGATACTTGTCTTCTCGCAATTCTGAAGGCTAGAAGTCCAAGATGAAGGTGCTCACACTGCTGATTTCTTCTGAGGCTTCTCTCTTCGGCTTATTAATGGCCATCTTCTCCCTACGTCTTCACGTGATCTTCCCTCTGTACCTGTGTCTCAAAGTCCTCTTCTTTTAAGGACACCAGTTTTGTCAGATGAGGGCCAACCCTATTTATCTTTTTCTAAGTTAATTACCTTTTAAAGGCCCTATTTCCAAATACAGGCATCTGAGGTCCTGGATTTTAGGGCTTCAACATATGAATTGGTGGGAGGGCACAATTCAGGCCATAATAAATAGTAAAAAATCTAAAAATTAAAGGGAAAGATATTTAAATTAAAAAAAATTTTTAACGTTTATTATTGAGAGACAGAGAGCATGAGCATGGGAGAGACAGAGAGAGGGGAAGACACAGAATCTAAAGAAGGGTCTAGGCTCTGAGCTGTCAGCACAGAGCCTGATGCGGGGCTTGAGCTCACAAACGGCAAGATCATGACCTGAGCCGAAGTCGGACGCTCAACCAACTGAGCCACCCAGGTGCCCCAAGATATTTACATTTTTAATGATGAAGATTGAATCTCACTGAGCCATACTCAGTCTTGAACCTCACAATTTTCATGCAATCTAGACTGGCAGAATCCCACAGTCTACCCTATTCAACATCCCTAGTTTCTTCTACCAGTTTAAATGCAGTTTGCAATGCCTATAGTGTAACCTCAGTGTTCGCAATTTTCTATAATGTAAGGACATAGCAATGGTTTCAAGGAAAGTGACTTGAAGGGTGATGGAATTGCATTACCATATGGTATTTAGATCAGGAAGAGGAAGATTATAAATATGGTAGGAAAGGAGTATACGAGGCAAAGTAATTTTAACTCCTGCATTAGAAGATCAGATTATTTTAATTTTGTTGAAACTCACTGATTATAATACTTGATCCCATCTGGTTTTTCTCTCCATTTGCTTAGAATTTTGCCCACACAACAATTCACTGTCCTGGTGCATTGTTAAAAAAAATTGTTACTTTTTCCTAACTCTCAATATCATTATGGTGAATATTTTCTGTTTGCCCCCTCCCCACATCCAAATGTCACCCTCCTCATCCTGCTCTGTGTCAGAGCGCAGACCTGTATGAAATGCTGTTTGCAGAGTTCCTTGGCCTACAGCTTCCAGCTAGGTTCTTCCAATGGGATGCTGACACAGGAGGTCAGAGAGCAAGAGGAGGGAAGGGAGTAGAGCTTTATTCTCTTGGCTCTCTCTCTTCCAGGTTGTCTTGGGGGGGGGGTGCTAAAATGTTCTTCCAAAGGTTCCTGGGAGCTACCCCACTCCCAGCAGCCTGCTGCCAGCTCTGGGCCCTAGGACCATTCTCTTCCTGCTCCCCTCTGGGCCTACAGGTGCTAACTCTGCACCCCTCCAATTGTTTCCAGTAGCCCTGGGGTTCTACACTATTCCCAGATGATTTTCTTAAAAACTGCTCACATCTTTATAAATCATCTGCTTGTTAAAATTTCCTCAATAGACTCAGTTTTAGTATGCCACTCTACCCAAGTCTTGGCTAGCTAGACAGAAATTGTAAAGCCAGGCTTCATCTACTAAAGAATAGATCTAGAGCCAACTCAGTCACATTGTTCAAAAGATAAGAAAGCAGAGTCACACCCTGATTAACTCATTTAACCATATATTTTCCACTCATTAAACATATTTATCGGGTTTACCATGCCCCTGCCATGGTAAGGTGAGGGTGATATGAGAGTACAAGGCCTGAAGGCCCTGGACATCTGCTGGAGGAAAGCAATGAGAGGCTGTCATGTTTTAGTAAGAAATGCTAGAAAGAGACAGAAGGGATGGTGGTCAAAGAACCAAGGAAAGTTCTAGAAGTGGCAACTAAAGTCAAATTTGAATAGTGGGATGAGAAAGAGGGGGAATGAGGGAAAGGGGACTTTTTTGTCCTAAGAAAACACACTGAGGGGTGCCTGGCTCCCTCAGTCGGTTAAGTGTCCAACTTCGGCTCAGATCATGATCTCAAGGCTCTTGAGGGCTCTGTGCTGACAGTTCAGAGCCTGGAGCCTGCTTCAGATTCTGTGTCTCCCTCTCTCTCTGCTCCTCCCCCACTCATGCTCTGTTTCTCTCCCCTTCAAAAATAAACAAACATTCAAAAAAAAAAAACTAAGAAAAGGAAAACATGCTTAGGAAATCCAAGAGTGAGAGAGATGATGGCATGTTTGCAGGCTGGGAAGTAGCTCAGTGTGGTAAGCACTTATGATACAATGAGTGAGTAATATGAGGTTGCACATGTTAGCAGGTGTCTTATCTGTTGTTTTAAAGAATGTGAACTTTCTTCCAAAAGCAATGAGGAGAATGAGAACAGAAGGAAAGGAATAACACTTTAGAAAGCTCATGCTGGCTGCAGTGTGGAAAGTGAGCAGGGCTAGAGGCAGAGAAGGGAGTGAGGGGCCGGCACATTCATCTAGGCGAGCCATGAGGGTGGCCTGAACGAAAGCCTTAGCCCTAGGAATGGGGGAAAGCGGAGAGAATGAAGAGATGTAATCTTCGGAAAGCTTGCCAGTGGCAACCTAGGTACCTAGCACTACATTAAACCGAACTTCAGAATATACGCCGTTTTGCTTATCACCGCAAAGTTCAACTTCTTTAAACTTGTCATAACCTTTCAAGAATTTCAGTGGAGCATTTTTATTATTGCTGAACTAGCAATTTTTCATGGGAAGGCTAATGTTGTAGTCTTTATAGTGACTGGAACCTGGCCTGTCAATATAAATACTTACCATGTGAATTCATCTGCAGCCTTTTGAAAATAATATACCTTTAGCAATAATAGATTTCTACTATATGCTTTGCAAATTCACTTTATGATGCTAGTCTTAAGCAAGAATAAAATCATATAACTTAATAATTAAAAAAACAACAATTTGTGGGACACCTGGGTGACTCAGTTGGTTAAATGTTGGATGTCGGCTCAGGTCATGATCTCACCCTTTGTGGGTTCGAGCCCGCTGTCGGCTCTGTGCTGACAGCTCGGAGCCTGGAAGCCTACTTCAGATTCTGTGTCTCCCTCTCTCTCTGCCCTTCCCCAACTTGTGCTCGTGCTCTCTTTCTCTCAAAAATAAACATTAAAAAAAATAATAATAATTTGCAAAAGCCCCTTGTGATGGGTATGGTATTCCAGTAATGAATTTAAAATATGTCCAAAGAATTGCTCTTTTTTACAAATCTAAAATTCTTGTAAATGTTCTTTATCATCCTTAACCCCTAAATATGTTTTCCTATATCTATTTGCTGGACATTCCAGTATACATTGAACTATGAGTAAGATATTATGCTATCTTTTGGCCAGTGAAAACTGGGGTTAGCCCAAATAAATATTTATTTATTTTTAAGACACAAGGATGTCATTTGCTAAACTACTGAGTTTTTCACTGAGTATCACCTTGGTGACTTGAAAAAAAATGCCCTCGTTCCGGAAATGTCCAAAAAAAGTTACTAAAAACACAAAAGATCATCAAAAAATATTTTTTAGTAGGAAGAAAGTACTTAGGGAAATAAAATTTTAAAAGATGTTTGAGATATGACAGCAGTAAAGACTTTTAAAAATCACTTAAATTTGAGTACGGTCATAAATTTTGACTAAGCGAATCTAACTCATTAAGTTATTAATCTCCCTCAAATCCCCAAGAAAATAGATGATCTACCGAGGAGTTTTAGATAAGATTAAGTTAAAACAACCCTTTATAAATTCCTGTTATCACTTTTAGTTGTAGCTGGCATGGAATGATATATGGCCCCATTTCAGTTGTAATGTTCAAATGTTTGTAGGTGGTTATCATGGTTTCATCCTCATTTTCTCTCTCTCCGGCTTATTCTAGGTCATCTTCATGTACCCATAGGTCACCAAAGAAGTTTAATCAGTAAATAACATGTTGTGTCCCTGATGACATTATTCGTCTTATTTTTTACTATCATAAAACACTGGTGGGTAATGTTTATTTTCTTCCATACATTAGTAGAGAAAACCATTTATTTTTCTTGACATTATTTAAAAAAATTTTTTTTTAACATTTATTTATTTTTGAGAGAGACAGAGACAGAGTGTGAGCCGGGGAGGGGCAGAGAGAGAGGGAGACACAAGATCCGAAGCAAGCTCCAGGCTCTGAGCTGTCAGCACAGAGCCTGATGCGGGGCTCAAACCCACAAACCGTGAGATCATGACCTGAGCTAAAGTCGGACGGCCAACCGACTGGGCCACCCAGGTCCTCCTTTTCTTGACGTTATTTTTTTCTATTTTTCACTTATCCATGAATGTTTATGTCTTAAATAGTTATATCCTGGGACTAGTAGCACATTATTGTCTTCATTCTTGATAATATTGTTTTTCCCTTACGTATGATCTTCTCTACATTGGCATCTAAAATAGTCCTCATTGAATTGTTTCGACAATAAATAGTGTTATGTCCTGAATTAACAAATCACCGAACACTTCCTATATGTTTAATTATAACCTCAAATGTTCATGTAATGTAGAATTGTAGTCCATATACTATATATTTTAGAAAAGGAAATATACAACTTAAAAATGATCAAATATATATGTGTGTATATATATACCAAAATTATACCAAATGTATGGGCCCAATGGAATAGTTCTATGATGAAGTAATTGTTTTTGACCAAAGCTTTCAGGTAAGGTTTTTATACATTTAATAAATGAAAAAAATTGGTTAATATTTTATATCTGGAGAATAGACAAGGTCATGATTTCTCTTGGCTTTACTGAGGGTTGCTGGAGGGGAGGCGGGTGGGGGGATGGGTTAAATGGGTGAAGGACATTGAGTAGGGCACTTTTGGGGATGAGCACTGGATGTCATATATAAGAGATGAATCACTGGGTTCTACTCCTGAAGCCAAGACTACACTGGGTGTTAAGTAACTTAATTTAAATAAAAAAGAAACAAAAATGAGGTGTTTAGGAATCATTATAAAGACAACAGGTCTTATATGGAAATGCGATGGACTCAGTTATGTTTCTTACATTCTCATCCTGCTGCTCTCTTCCATATGTAGAATTCAGTTCTGAACTCAAATTCCTGGAAATAGCTTTAAAAAGTAAACTAGGGGGATTCCTGGGTGGCTCAGATCATGATCTCACAGTTTGTGAATTCCAGCCCCAAGTGGGGCTCTGTCCTGACACCAGGGAGCCTGCTTGGGATTCTCTCTCCTGTTCTCTCTGCCCCTCTGCCCCCTCAAAAACAAATAAACTTAAAAAAAAAAAGTAAACAGAAAGTCAAACTCTATAGAATTTGCATGATATGTTGATAGACAAAAAATTGTTGAACAATAGACAAGAAATAGTTGAAGGGTGCCTGGGTGGCTCAGTCAATTGAGTGTCTGGCTGTTGATTTTGGCTCAGGTCATAATCCCAGAATTGTGGGATTGAGCCCTACATTGGGCTCAGTGCTGAGCATGGAGCTTGCTTAAGATTCTCTCTCCCTCTGTCTCTCTCCCCCGTTCGTGCTGTCTCTAAAAACAAGAGAAAAAAAATAGAAAAGAAAAAAGAATTAGTTGAACAATATTCAAATAATTTGAATAACAAATAACCGCATAACAAATAACCACAATTTTAACACCTTAGTACAACACCCATTTATTAGCTGGCAGTTGTGCAGGTCAGGAGTCTGAGCCTGGCATCACTGGGTTCTCTGCTCTGAGCTCCACAAGCTGATAGGAAGGTGCTGGCCAAGCTGCATCACCAGCTGGAGCTCAGGGTCCACTCCCATGGGTAGAATTCAGTTCCTTGTGGTTATAGGACTAAGATACTCATTTCCTTGTAAATTGTCCTCTGGGAGCCACACTCAGTTCCTAGAGGTCACGCATGTTCCTTGCTTATGGTCCCTTCCGTCCAGTCAGCATCAGAGAATCTCCCTTATGTTGATTTTTTATCATACTTCAGACTCTCTAACTTCTCTGTCTCACCTCTGGACTCATATTTAACGGGCTCATGTGATTAGATCAGGCCTGCCCAGATAATCTCTCTATCAGAAGGGCAACTGATTTTGGAGCTAATTACATCTGCAAAGTCTCTTTTTCAGCAGTACCTCAGTTAGCATTGCACTGAATTACTAGGACATGATGTGGATATACCAGGGCCTGGGAATCCTGTGAGCTATCTTAGAATTCTACTTACCACGAAAACAAATGGACTGAAATGCTGCACGGCGAAAGGCCAAAGATGAAATAGATGAATAAGAAAGGTGGTTGTTTTCATTTTCATTGCAGATTGCTTCAAACTAATTGTATTTTTGAGAGTTGTGACATTATCAAAAAAGTGATCAAAGAGTACAGACCTTTGAAGGAATAAGCAAAACTTGGGAGAGAGCACGAAGCCTAGAGAGTGTTTCTCTCTCTGCCAAAGTTGAAGGAGCTCAAGGTGGCCTAGAAAGTTCTAAAACCCGACAGGCAGTTTTTAGAAATGCTCTAGGCGTGTTTGTAGAGTATGCCTTGTGGAAGAGCTGCACAGCCTGAAGTTCCAGATTTTGAAGCAGGAAATATCAACAGCTATAGTTTGAGCCGATAAGGATAGAAATGATTAAGATGTAGAAGTTTACAGTCCAAATTTAAAGCACTTCAGTGATTGAGAATGTTTAGCAATTTTGGCACTTTGATAACAAGCAGTTAACAAACCAATTTGGACTGACTAGATCCTCGGGGACATTGGCCATGACCAACATATAAAATATGATTAAAATGCTATTATTTGGGGACAGTGAAAGACATGGCAAGATGAGGATAATACCTATAGAAAAGCAATCCTAATCTAGAAGTGAGTGGGTAATCCCGAAATATTAGTATTTCATGTGTTTTGGGATTTTTAACGACTGGTGTAGATTTACTGGCATCTTAAGATGAAATCACAGAAGTTTTTAAAAATGTATTTGTTGGGGTGCCTGGGTGGCTCGGTCGGTTAAGTGTCTGACTTCGGATCAATCAGGTCATGATCTCGCAGTTTGTGAGTTTGAGCCCTGCATCAGGCTCTGTGCTGACAGCTCACAACCTGGACTGAGCCTGCTTCAGATTCTTTGTCTCCCTCTCTCTCTGCCCCTCCCCTGCTCGCACTCTGTTTCTCTCTTTCTCTCTCTTTCTCAAAAATAAACATTAAAAAAATTTAAAAATAAAAATAAAAAATAAAAATGTGTTTATTTACTGCTTGTGTGGTCTCAATTCTTCTGGTAGCATGACTGAGGATAGCAGTGTGGGTAACGTATGCACTTTTCCAGCTTTGAATAAAGGAATTTGTATTGCATTCTCGATATTTGGGGTGTTTAGTTGATACATCGATGTCCTCGTGTATTTTATTGACCTTTGACAAATCGGAAAAATGGGACAGTTGGGATCCTGGGGTTATGCTAATTCAACCTTGGAGGTTCCAGTAGAGCTGAGCTATTCCTGACTTACACTAGAAAACATGAACCACGAGAGAATCTCACACTATACTTGTTTTGTTTTGTTTTGTTTTTTCAATGTAGAAAGGAAGGGGCTTCTGGATGGGATGTAGAGGCCAAGACACCCTGTTGTCTTTCTACTGCCATGCTGGCAACTAGAACATGTCAGTCCACACCTCACTCACTGATGCTGAGCTCGTGCTGGCTTGTTCTTTCCTCCAACCTTGCAGCCTAAAGCCAGCAAACCCAAGGCTATGGCTCCTCCGACCTGGCAGATTCCTTACTCTATATCAGGTAGCCAGGACACCTCCCTTAGATCCCCGAACCCCGAGTTTTGTTCTGCTTGGTTAGATTTTTTTAGCACAGTTCCTCTGAATCTTACACTGAGCCCGAATCATCAATTTTGCCTCATTCTTAGCCAAAGAGTGTGTTGGCAGGTTGAGACGAGAACCCGTGGTTCAATGGAAGGCTGTGAGCCAAACACGAAGTGTCTGAGAGATCAGTAGGAGGCAGTGATGAGACGGGATAGAGGGACGGGTGGACTGATGGTAAGTGTTATAGACAGATGGCTCAACTTCAAAGACGCGGGGTGTAAGTGAGGAAAAACAATTGGTCTGGAAATATAGTTCTATCCCTATCTCTCTATCTATCTTCATCTCTATATCTGTATCAGTATTGATATATACACAGTACATACTTTATATGCCAAATATGTAAAATCAGACTGCACCTTTTAGAATGGCATTATTTGCAATGACCATCATAGGTGTACTAGTCCTGAGGTTGCCCACAGAAATGTTATTTTCTTTAGTGCATCCAGAGTTGAGGAGACAGCACACTTGTAAAAACTCAAATGTAACTGTCTTTATTTTCAACAAGAAATACAGTTGCCCAGACAGAGGGAGACAGAAAGCTAGTAAAGCATACAAGGTAATTCACGGCATTTTTAGAGTTGGTAGTAACTATGGGAAGAAGAAAAGTGGTTTCTTTTAATACTAACTCTCCCTGTAGCTACCATAATACCTCACTGGGAGAATAGATGTATCCATGTGTAACAAAGACCTCCATCTGACAAATAGCCTGAATCGTGTGCATGGGTTTATCAAATGCCCTCCTTCCTGGGCTATTGTTAAAGACTTAGATACAAATTTTTACACTACCTCTCTTCCCCCCCTTCATCCACTATAATTTGCCCCGGAATTCTAGGCATACCACCTTCTTTTATTGACTCATCCTTCTTTCTAGATAGATTAATGTCATTGATTAAGCTCCAGCAACTTCTTTTACCAATTAATCCTAGTCATGAATGACAGATACACTTATGGATACTAGCTAAGTTGTTTCCCACATCTCTTCAACTACATATTGACAACCTATTCTCCTGTTCTGGGGGTATCAAACTATTGCCTTCCAAGTTCTGGCTCTGATATTTTGTTTAATTTAGCTAGAGTAAATTATACGATCCATAGTGGGAGCTGAATTTTTAACAGTGATGTCTTTTAATGTATCTGTAAAATTTCTAGCAGGTATCACGTACTAGGTAGTGCTATTTGGCATCAGGAAGCCCAGCCATCATTTACACTAAAGACACAGGTCCTCAGAGAGGACAGATATCTAAGTACCCTCCTAGCAAAATGGCATCTGAAGGAGGCATTTTCCCAGTTTGGGTCAGGCACATACTATATTTATCCTATCCTTCTGCATATGCTGAAGTTTTCCTTATGTAGGAAAACAGTATAGTTTAATGGAAAGAGAGAAATTAGATGAAGCTTTAGGTTGATACTCTGAAAATTAGAATTTGCTGACCCATCTCAGAGGGAGCTGTTATTGAAATTAACATGACACAGAGTAAAATATCTAAAGTAGGTAATCAATTACCCATTCTCTTGATGTTCTACCAAATTCTGGTATGGGACATTTAATTAATGGAACAATGAAACAATTGTTCCATTAATTAATGAAATTAATTTCATTAAATAATGAAATAATTCTAGTAAAACACCTTTACAATCCTAAAAAAAAAAAGTAAAATATGTTTTTCTGAGTGATAAGTAAGAAATCCCACACCCATAATAAAAATATAAGAGTGCATGGTTTGTGATGCCTGGGTGTCTCAATTGGTTAAGCCTCTGACTCTTGGTTTCAGCTCAGGTCATGATCTTACAGCTCCTGGTTCGAGCCCCAGATCAGGCTCTGCACTGATAGTGTGGAGTCTCCTTGGGATTCTCTCTCTCTCTTTTAAAATAAATAAATCAACTTTTTTAAAAAAGAGAGTGCATGGTTTGTTTCCTTGAGAAGTAAAATTCTTTTATGCTATTAATATTAATTGGGAGTCATGAGGCCAATTCCAAGGAAAAACTTATTTCTCCTATTTGTTTTATAGATTTCCTCAATTCAATTAAGCCTTTTGTTTTGGAGAGAGAAAGAAAAATATTTTAAAGGGAAGAAGATCTATAAATGAAAACAAAACAAAATACCTACCTCAGTATTTTATATATTGCTTCAAATGATTTATCCCTCTCTCAAATACTTAGAACTAGTTTATGTAATACCCATGTCATATCTCGGGAGATCTCTCCATCTCTGTCTCCGTCTCTGTCATTAACCTCACAGCAGAATTGCAGGATTTTAGAACAAGTCATAGGAATGCCAAGTGCCACATACAGATGCAATAGATGAGCATGGGCAAAAGATAAGGAAGGACATTTAGTTAATGAAACAATGAAAGTAAAATTTGAGTCCAGCCAGAAATAAGGTAACCTAAGCTTTGATTCTCATTTGCTTTCTCTTTGTTTTCCATTGTAATCCATTTATTGACAAGTTTGCTGACTGACAAAGGCTGGCGAGTACAGAAAGTGTCAGAACAAATGCCTCAGGATTTTGATAACCCATTGAATGGTATTGATCATTCTTCAGCTTTCCACGGATATTTTCCCTCCGAATAGATAAGCAGAAATATTTTTAACTATTTATCTTCTAATTTACCTAGTGCAACTCTCCTGAATTAGAATTCTTTTCCACTTTTGGAAGACAATAAGATATTTTATATGCTGAAAAGAATCACTATTCTCACTGTGGTATATTCCCCTATTCTCAGTAAAGAGATTTATCTTATATTGTCATTTTGTTGTGATTATGAAATAGAATTGGCAGTTTCAAAATTCTGTTGAAATTAGTATTTTTGTTTTATATTCTAATTTTTATTAGACATACTTATTAGATATATTAGATGTATTTATATTCTAATTTTATGTAGATATTGTAAGGTTTAATTTTCATACATATGCATTGTTCTTATTTTGTCATTATTTATTTGCTGCATTTACCACATACTGATTTTCTGATGCGAAAAAATTAAAAATAAAAATCTTAGTGTTTTCTTTATTTTCCAATCTGAGAATTAAAAGAATGACTCATTCAGACATATAACAAGGAGCTATGGATCAGGTGGAAGTTATTTATAGTAGTGTAGACCTAGATAATTATAAAAAGAAAATAGACCAGAAAAAAAAATAGTAAACAGTGACTTAATCTTTTCATTAAAATGACCATTAAATCACAATAATCACCAAAAAAACACATGAATAGCATATCAAATATTTCTTTTTTAAAAAAAATGTTTATTCGTTTTTGAGAGAGAGAGAGACAGAGTGCGAGTGGGGTGGGGCAGAGAGAGAGGGAGACACAGAATCTAAAGCAGGCTCCAGGCTCTGACCTGTCAACAGAGTCTGACTGATGCAGGGCTCGAACCCATAAACCGTGAGATCATGACCTGAGCTGAAGTCCGCACAGGTTGACTGAGCCACCCAGGCACCCCAAATACTCCTCTCTTTGCTCTCAGTTTAGCCACTGAGGGCAATCACACAGAAGATACCTATTTCCCATAAGTGGCTTAGCATATGCTAGTCATGACATTATGTTATGGATTGAAGCAAAAGTAACTCTCCATCTGTAAGTTCCAGAAAAATCCAAATCTGTTGAAAAGGATGTGGCTTCTAACCCAAGTTAAAAGGTGTATACTTCACAGAAACTGGACTGATACTATTAGTAACTAAATATGGAACTAAGCTCCTAATTATTAAGCCAGAAAAATTATAATCAAGCAGGTAGAATAAATAAAAATAGTAACAATGATCAGCAGATGGAAAGAGGTTGTTGATACCTCCTAAGCCTTTAACACACTTTCTACTGTCACTTCATGGCCCTTCCTAGAGGCAGTAAATCACATTCCTCTTGGTTTGGACATGTTCTAGGAGCCCTGGATGTCCACTGATGGCCATCTATTTCTGTGCATTGTTAGTGATTCCATTTTATTTTAAAAAAATTTTTTTTAATGTTTATTTATTTTTGAGAGAGAAGAGAGAGAGAGAGAAGCAGACTCAGAATCCGAAGCAGGCTTCAGGCTCTGAGCTGTCAGCACAGAGCCTGATACGGGGCTTGAACTCAGGAACCGCGAGATCATGACCTGAGCTGAAGTCGGAAGCTTAACTGACTGAGCCACCCAGGGGCCCCTTAGTGATTCCATTTTAAAAGAAACCATGGACAGCCAAGGAACTGTGTGCCTTACTCCCTAGCTTCTCCTCCAGGAATGTTCACTACCAGTCAAGGGAGAGATAAAGAAAGTCAGAGGCCTGGTTTGAGAATGTAGTTGTAGGGCCCTGAATTTCTATATATTTGTGCTTTGGACAGATTTCTTCCTGAAATATTGGGCAGCACATAACCTCCTACAGGCAGATTTCTAGGGGAACCGTGGATTCCTCTATGGAACTAACAGTCTGACCTATATTCGATTACGTTTGTCTAAGAAGGCCAGAAGGGGAGTAGGACACAGTTACACCTCCTTCCCTAGGATATCCAAGTGATAGACCTCTGGATCATAAAGCAGTGACAGTGAATGTTCTTGTGATGAAACTAGTTACAGAATTAGAGGAAGCCTAATCATGGTGGGGGAAGAATTGGGGGAAAGTTGTCAAAAGGCATAAACTTCCAGTTATAAGATAGGTAGGTACTGGTAACGTAACGGTGACTAAAGTTAGCACTGCTGTATGGTGCATTCTGAACTTGTTCAGAGTTCTCATCACAAGAAAAAAGTATTTCTTTTCTCTTATGTCTGTATGAAATGGTGGATTTAACTAAACTTACTGTAGTAACCTTTTCATAATATATGTAAGTCTAGTCATTATGCCATACACCTTGAACTTACACTGTATGTCAGTTATATCTCAATAAAACTTAAAGGAAAACAGAAGCTTTCCACTCTGAAATAAATATACAAAATCCCTCAAAAAAAGGGGTGGAGGAGAAAAAAATGAGAGGAATCTTGGAAAACCTCTAGCTTAATTTTCTCATTTTACAGAAAAAAACCCACCTTAGTTCAAATGGTAATTCTACATATAGAGCATGTGTACAAGCTACAACTCATGAACTATCTTTACAAGAATATTCATTTGTGTAGTTACTTCCAGGGAAATGATTGAAAACTTTATTGAAATCAGCAACATTTTGCTCCTGGATTTGATGACATCATATGCACATGTTACCCCTGCACTGTTTAAACATCTTCATGGTAATTGCTTATATTAGTGAAGTTAAAGATGTTAATTCATTGTTTACCTAAAGTCCACAGTATGTCTTTGAGAATAAAGATTTATTTCTTGAAGTGATACTGATTTTTCATTAAAAATAGGTGCATTATTAGATGGAGAATTTCTTTCTTGAAGAAAAAATATAATCTCTGAGCTCAATGTAGTTGGAAATTATCCCCTTATGTGGACCCAGGAAGGAGCCTCGTTTCATCAACAATGAAATAAGAATCATAACCTAATCTACCGTAAAATGACTATTGAGAAAAATAACATCTCTTTCATCTATGGAAGTAAGCAAGCTGTCTCTAACTGCCCCACTGCTCTGTTGAAAGCCTCTTTAAGAAATTCATTAATAATGAAGTTTACTTGTTTTCCCAAATTAATTAGAGAAACATTTAAATACACATTAACCACTGCTGAATAGTAAGTGTCTTAAAAATGCAGATAACATTTTTAACCATTAGATTTTAGATCTTTGGCTGATAAAACAATGAAGAGGATGTGCCCTTTCTAGAAAACTCCCACCTCAGATCTCTTCTAGTCATCAATTCCTCTTAAAAAAAATGTGGAAGCATCCCTCTTCTTTGAGACTATTTTCATGATAGGAAACACAACTTTGTAAATACATGTTAGGGTTATGTATGCAAGTAGACTGATCTCTTTGCATTTTCTTCCATATAAAAAGGATCAGAGACATCCATATTTTTAAAAGAGCACACACTGTAAATGTATTTATGGAATTTATGCTTATTACCAAAAGTACGAATAGTATTTGATCTGAAGTATCTCCTTCATATAACTGAGGGTTTTTTGTTGTTGTTTTTTGCTTTTTGCTTTTTTTTTTTTGTTTTATTTTGTTTTTGGTTTTTGGTTTTTGGTCACAGAAGGGTGAAAGAGTATTGGCATTCTGATCAGGATCTTTTATTACCCTTCAAAACATCTACAAAAACACCTAATATACAATATGATGACTATAGTTAATCATACTGTGTAGTACATTTGGAAGTTGCTAAGAGAGAATTAAGTTCTTGTCACAAGGAAAAAAATTTTGTAGCTACATGTGATAAGGGATGTTAACTGTGGTGATCAATTCACAATATATGCATGTATTGAATCATCCTGTTGCACACCTGAAAATAATATAATGTTATATGTCAGTTATGTCTCAATAAAAAATTTTGAAAAATCTAAAACTAAAGGGGCAGTTGGCCCAGGAGAAATAACATCTCAGTGATGCAGTGAACTTGTGGTCAATGGTAAAGATTATACTGCATGACTTACAGAAAAAAATCCATAGGCACAATTTCAAAAAATAAAAATTAAACCTTACTGTGATCTGTTGAAAGCCTGTTTCAGAAAATAAGTTTCCAGATTGTCTAATCTTTGACCTGGAGAATTAGGACCGTGCTGAAATGTCAATATTGCAATACCCAATGCTCCAGTGAAAACTTAGGAAAATGGCCAGGAAAGAAAGTGGGTGGATGCTCTTTGAAATCTTTCTGAAGCTGTACAAATTATTCTGCCATGATAAGCCTGCTAGCTCTACTTTCTACAAACAGCCAGTGTGGCCAAGCATAAAGCTGTCCGTCAGAGAAGGGTTAATTATTTAATTAAAAGGAGAGGCCTTACATGACTGCACCATGAACTTGATGATAGTTGAGTTAAACACAAAACCAGATGCTTTTGTGTTTGCTGGTTGTATTTGATTTTCATGTGTTTGTTCATTGCCATGCTTAGCATTATTGGGCGGCTATAGTCTAGAAGATAAAATCCTTTAATACTCTATTTAGAACTACAGGAGATGAAACTTGATCAATACTTTTTATGAATCTGTAAACTGTTACAGCACAGCATGTTCCCACAGCCTCTCCCCTGGTGACATGGCTATATTATTTTGGGGCCAGAGGCCCAGGCAATATTGAAATCCTGCTTGAATTCATCTTCTACAGGCCATAAAAGTGACAAGATCCCCAAAGATTTACATTTTTTTATGCTATAGATTAATCAATCTTGTAGGTGGAAAAGAAGGATTTTGGTGTGCATGCTATAGACTGTCTTTTCAGCCTGGGGAGAGTGTAAGAAATTAATTTTCTTTTTCCAACAGAAGTGGACAGTGAGGGTGAGTTGTCTAAATCAAAGAAAATGCAGTTAAAGTATCCTTTTGCCACATGGTTTTTGATAGATTCTGAAGAAGATGTCCGCAGTGTCATAAAGAAAAACTTCTGGAATGCATAAGTGTATGGAAAATAACTCTTTGGCAACAACAGAGTAGCAACTGATTTTGTTGTTAAACTCAAACTCAGACACTGATTAAGAATTCGGTCTGTTCAGAATAGTTACCAACTGAAGTATTTATTATTGATGTTCAAAATGTGAGGATCACACAGATCTCACAAAACTATTACGTTATCTGTCAGAACAGAGATGCTAAAATGGGCTTCCTTTGTTTTTAAGAAAAAGCTGTCAGAGTTTTCCATATTTCATTCTCCAAAGATAGAATTGTTTTTTTCCAAGGCTCTTATCAATTATTTATGCACAGTAGCAGCTAAATTATTTTAATTTTTGCTTTGGACAGTTCTTTAGCATAAAAATGCCACTGCCAATTTCAAAATGTCATTGAGTATTTTACAGACTAAGGATATTTTCTAGAAGTGTTAACGCACCTGTCCCACCAATTTAAAGAAGTTAGGATTTCCCCATAGACAGGAGGAATAATAGGAAATTCATCCAAATTTTTAGAGAGCTCTAGTTCATTAAAACTCTTGGAAGGACAATTCAGCAACAGCTATCAAAATTAAAAATGCATCCGGCCTTTGACATACCAATTCTATTTCTAAAAATTTATTTTATAGGATAGGCACACATGTAGATACACTTTCATGTGCATGAAAATACTTTTCTTTAAAGTTATTCACAGAAGAATCTTGGTAGAAACAAATGATGGAAAACTAAACGCTCATTTTTAATAAATTCCTTAAGTGCCTTATATCCAACTATATGTTGGATCACTATGCAGCAGATATACTGATGTACTGATATGGAAAAATTACCTCCATACTGTTGGATAGGAAAATAAATGATAGAGGATTATATATATATATATTTACCATTAATGTACAAAAATATATATAAATATATATATTATATATTTACCATTTATGTACAAAGAGGGGAGGGTGGTAGAATACATTTTTATATTTAATGTAATCTCTGGAAGAGTATATTTGAAACTATTAAACCATCAACAGTGGTTCCCTGTGAGGGATTAGGTAGAAAATATGTATCTGAAGACAGAAATGGAAGGAGACATTTCTCTATGTCCCCATTTAAATTTTGTTATGTTTACATTTGAACCGTATGAATAGATTTAGTCTAAAAAGGTAAAGAAATAATTTTTAAAGTAAAAAAAATATACATATACACATCAGTCTCCAAAGAGAACGGGATCTATTGGATAAGTCAGGTCTTTGAAAATTCTAGTACCTTGTGTGGAAGACGCACTTACTGTCCATACCATTTGTCAGGTGTCATTGCTTCAGTGTGAGCCACCAACTTACAACTGCCAGCATCACTGCTGTGCTTCATGGTGGGGCAGATCATAAGTGCTGGAGAATTAGTGCTTCCTCTGTGTCTAGACCAGCCCTCAATCAGCCACCAAAGGTGGTTGCTCAATTAGTATTCCAGCTCCCTAGCCCCTCAGCAGGTAACCTGGAGGTCTGAATTATAGAATCAAGCTATATCACTCAAGGGGGTAACTTGTCTGCTAATGTGTCCTTTGTTGGCTACCTTTATTTTCTTCTCTCCTTCATTTTTTTCCAAATTCCTGAGATTACTTCCTAAATAAACTACCTGTACCCTAATGCTCTTGCAGGGTTTGCTTCTTGAGGAATCCAAATTAAGACAGTTAGTACTAGAAGTTGGGTTGTGAAGTGATAACTTCTGGTGTGCCACACCACCCCCATTACTAAGACTCCAGTTGTGGAATGAGATAGAAGTTCAGGGGGATGAAATGGCTTATAAAATATCTCTAACATCCTAAGAGAAAAAGGGACAGTGATAATTATAGATTATGACATTGGTTGATTACTGTTGAGTGAAGTAATGAAGTGAGCTTCAGGTAACCCACCTATCATCCCAAGGCCTTGTGAAACCTAGGAAGTCTTTATGGCAGTGTTTAGAGGGATCTTTTATCTCCTACAATTGGAGGGCAGCTTGTGTTGAAAAATCAAGCCAGGATCTGATAGAGAGAGTAGTTGTATCACCCAGAAACTCAATTCATGGCCTTCTACAATAAAATCAGAACTCTGGTAAAAGATAATTGGGATCTTGAGACCTGGGATGGGGTCATATAGAAGATACACTTGAGGACCTTGAGCCCCAGAGTCCCCTGAACCCTCTAGGCTGGAAGAAGTAGCATATTCCCTCTTGCTATAAATTTGGAGCCCCCACCCCACCCCCGCCTTGTGTGAAGACCATGCAGAGGCAGATGACTCCCAATATGATACTAATCATCCTCCAGATATGCCCCCACCTCCCTCTTCTCTCTCTGTACTATTTACTAGGACCATATCACAACATGACTTACTGTGGGAGAAAAACCCACATGATCTAACTAAAATGCCCAGGATGAACCAGAAAAACATGTTTCAGAAGGGATCTTGAGGATGCTGGACTGTGGTGAGGTATGAAATATAAGACTGTATAAGAGAGTTTATTGCCACAAAGTGTTCACCCACAAATGAGGATTTAATGTCCTGGCAAGGATACCTATACTGTGGAGATGCCTCCTTCCAGTTTGGAGAAAAGAGTGGAAAATAAGGTGAAGGTGGCAGAACTTTCTTGACAAAATATTGTAGGAGGGTTCAAAAAGCTCAGAGAGCTGGTCATGCTGGAACAAATGTTATGTAAGACCAGAAATACCACCAAATGCTTCTATATATTGGGAAGGCCCAGAGAACACTCCGTTCTCTAGCAGTAAAGATTTCACTAGTCGTCTGTAGGTAGGGGTGCCAGATAAAACACAGCATGCAATATTTGGGCATACTTTTGCTGAGAAGTTATTCACTATTTTTCTGAAATTCAAATTTAACTGGGCATCTGTTGCATATTGTTTTGTTTTGTTTTGTGTTTTGCTAAATCTGGCAACTCATCCCATTGGCCAATGTTGATAATAGGGAATACCACTATGGAAATGGGTTCCCTAGAGTCACAGGGGACGGAAGGATTTCAGAATAATAGAAGCCATGTAATTGTACTTCACCATCACAGGCAAGGGGAAGGGAATTTTGAAAAGGGTAACAGAGCTGGAATAGCAGCTGGAATTCTTAACAACAGGGATCTGTAGTAATGGCTCACAGAACAAGTTATTCCAAGAAGCAAGGTGAATGAGCAGCCACTGACAGTGCTATTTAACCAGTGTAACCAAAAATGATCCAGAATGGGCGATTTTAGCTACTGCAATTGAAAATTTTGACTCTTTTCCCAGTTTCCAGATCTAGCCAACTCTTAGACCAACATTCCTTTAGGAAAAACTCTGAAACACTCAGGAGGCATCAGGAATAATTTCCCCAAGTCCGTCTCAAAGGGACTTGCTACTATTTCCAGAGTACTTGAACACTGGGGTAGAAGGAAGTACTCAAATCCTTTTAGGACTCCTGGTTAAGCATTTGAATGAAACTTATATCAGGGGACCAAAAACACCATCATGGCCTCCGTTTGGTAAGACAGGGCAGGAGAGAGGATGGAGGAGTCATACAGAAGTCGGATGATAAATGGATTGCTGGTCCAAGTCTATCTCACAGTGGGTCTAATGTGTCTATACACCCACCTGGGTCATTTACCTCACTGTATAACTCAACATATAACTGGATTTGATATACTTAGCAGCCAGAAGAAACCTCACATTAATTCTCTGATCTGTGAGCTAAGAGCTATAATGAAAGGAAAGACCAAGCAGAAGCCTTGAAACTTCCAGCTCCCTCCATGCCAAAAGAGGACACTGGAAGTAAAGCTGTGCCCCAAAGAGAAATGGCAGGGAATAGAGCCATCGTTAAAGACTTAAAGGATCCTTATTACATCCGTATTTAATTCATTAGTCACACTTTTGATAAAAACACGTGCATCATGGTAGGTAACAAAAGACTTGTAAACTTAACCAGTTATTAACCCCAATCTCAGTTCTAATGCAAGTGTCCTATCTTATAGAACAAGTGATGCTACTACTGATCTGGTAATTGAGTTCTTTTGATCCCCAGTCGAGTCATGGACTCTTCTGCTCACTTTCACAGTGAAGTCCAAAGGGAGTTTCATCATCTGGACACTCCCCCAAATATCATGCCTGCTCCACCATACTGATGACATTATTAATTCAACCCAAGGAGCAGGAAGGGACAAATATGACAGACGCCTTGGTTAGAAACACTCATGCCTGTGGTTAGACGATAAACCCTTCAGAAATAAGAGGTAGGCTATATAGTGAAATTTTTGGAGGTCCAGTGGTCTGGGGTCCAAGGACAGATGTTACACCTTGCCCCTGCTACTATTCAGAAAGAAGCACAATATTTGATAAACCCTTTCAGATTCTGAAGATAGGGCACACTGCACTTGGTGGCAAGTTGATTACATTGAGCCCTGGCTCACCCTGGAGAGCAGCAATTCATTGGTGTTTGGATGGACATATATTCTGGGTCTAGGTTTTTCTTTACTCTCTACAATGCCTCATCCAGCACTGCTTTCTGAGAGCAGTGGAATTGCCTGTAATATTGCCTTGGATGAATGGACCCACTTTATGAGGAAGGGAATGCAACAAGGAGCACATAACCATGGGATTCAACATACCACGTCTTTTCTGTCACGCCAGCCATGTCAACCGCAGTCAGCCAGAGAAATACTGAATGGGCTCTTCTAATGCTACCTCTCCTTTGTGATCCCACTTGCCCACTTTCCTGCCAGTGTTTCCTGGATCACCTCCAAAATAAACTATTTGCCCTGGAATCCTCCAGTCTATACTTGCTTCTCCCAGGTGCGTGAGGGAGTGCAAACTAAAGCTTGAAAGAACTACACACCTTCTCGTCCGTTTGTCAATATCATTCTCTCTTCTAAACACGCCTGCCTTGTTCCACTTCAGTGACGGGGCTAGGATAGTGAAAGAATTTGTCCACAGGCTGCAGACCTTGCATTTTTCCACAGACACCAATTCTTATAATCAGGACACAGGATTTATTAAATTTATTTCAGACCCTGAACTTGACTTTCATTAGGTCTGGCCTGATTTATTTTTAGTGCCTTGAGTCAGTGCTTACTTCCACAGGAAAAGGCTTATGGTAGTAAATTAGGCCAGTTTTATGGGGGAGATACAGATAGTCTTGGGTTTGAATCTTACGACTTCACTTTATGTGTACTTGGAGGCAAGTGAGCTTGAGTATCAGGAACACGGACCTAAGTTTCCTCTTCTGTTCCCCTGACAATAATAATATGTATTTCGCAAGGCTCTTTGCAAATGTGTCTAAAGCAAGTTGTTCAGTGCCTAGCACAGTATGAATCCTTAACAAAAGCTCATTTCTCCACACTGTTCTTTGTGTGTCCTCTCCCTCTTCTAACCTTGCTAACATTTATAGGGGCACCTGGTTGGCTCAGTAGGTTCAGCGTCCCACTCTTGATTTCAGCTCAGGTCATGATCTCATGATTTGTGGGTTCGAGCCCTGTGTCGGGCTCCACACTGTCAGTGCAGAGTCTGTTTGGGATTCTCTCTCCCTCCCTCTCTCTCTGCCCCTCCCGTGTACTCCCTCTTTCAAAGTAAATAAAATAGTCTTTAAAAAATTGTTTAAAAAAAAAGGAAATATTTGGGGTACCTGGGTGGCTCAGTCAGTTACGCATCCGACTTCAGCTCAGATCATGAGCCACAGTGGGTTCAGGCCCTGTGTCGGGCTCTGCACTGACAGCTCAGAGCCTGGAGCCTGCTTTGGATTCTGTGTGTGTGTCTCTCTCTCTCTGCCCCTCCCCCACTAGTGCTCTGTCTCTCTCTGTCTCTCAAAAATGAATAAAAACGTTAAAAAAATTTTTTTTTTAAAAGTCAATATTTATAATATAGAAGTGACACCTTTGAGGGTTAAGGGACATAAAGTAAGTAGAATGCTTATAACACAGTAAGTGTTCAATAAATGTCAGCCTGTCCCCACATAGCACTATCCTTACCTACTTTAAATTGTCAAGCTTTCAAACTACTTTACCCAGTTATTACTGGGGAGAAGAAGAGGATATTCTTTAATCAGACCTCAGTTCTAGCCATTTATTTTCTAGAGCAGTGATTCTCCCACATAATCCTTTGACCCTCATTATAGATTGGTCTCTGCACCTGGCTTGCTGTGATGAATGCAGTTTCTATCCCATCACCCAAAAACCAATCCGTTCGGGAGGTTACTTCCCCACAAGGCAGGCAATTCCATTTTCATGCATTTCTCTTAGAAAGATGGGAGCGAAAAAAGAGAGGAGATGTGGAAGCCAGAGTGAAGACACAGCCAGTCATAACAAGTCTCTGGTTAAGCATCCAACTCTTGATCTTGGCTCAGGTCATGATCTCATGGTTCATGGGATCGAACCTTGCGTTGGGCTCTGCGCTGACAGTGTGGAACCTGCTTGGGATTCTCTCTCTCCCTCTTTCTCTGCCCCTCCCCTACTCATTCTTTCTCAAAATAAATAAATAAACTTTAAAAAAAACAGCAAAAGAATAAATGAAAACTGTATTATTTATGCCAATAAGTACAAATCTTGTTTCATATGAGAAATGTATTTGTGTTAGTTCATGATTATTATTGAAAATAACTTTGTTGCATACAGAAAAGTGACAGGTTTTGGGGTGTTGGGGGAGGGGTTGAGGGGTCCAGAGCTGAAGGCCAAGAAAGAATTCTTGAAGATGTCTTTGGTGCAAAAAGGTGATTTTATTAAAGCTCAGGGCCAAGGCCAGTGGGCAGAAAGAGCTGCACTGGGGTTGTTAAGAGTGATTCCTTAAATACCCTGAAGCTGGAGAGGTAAAGTCAAATGGGAGGTCTCCAGAGGAACTTTGATATGCTAAAGAGGACACCTAATGTATTGAAGCTTTGCTGTTGTCAAACTAAGGTTCTTTTCCCTCTAGTAAGGCATTAACATTATATGGCAGGGTGTTCCTGGAGAAATGTTATACTCTGTATTTGCCCCAAGTATTTGTCAATAGGCTGCAGGTTATAAGGAAATTTAATTTTACCTGTCATTTCCTTCTTGCTTTTGTTCCCTGTATCACTAAGGAGGGGTGAGTCGGGGCTCCAGGAAACTGAGTCTACAGGTTTCTGGAGATTATGCTATTGATAAGATTGCCTTTTTCTTGTAATTTACTATGATCTTTGTAAACTGAAGGAGACCCTGTCCTGCATGACTGTGATCTCTATCAGTCAGCCATTTGTTTTCTTTCCTTTCCTTTGTTCTTGGGCAGCCAGGAGTGCCTGAGGGATATCACACATATCCCACCTGGGGGACAGGGCAGGTGGGCGAGCTTGTAGTTTGTCCTCAGCTTGCCCCATGCTCCCTCATCAAAAGGGTATTGAAATATGACCTGTTTTGGGTGTCAATCTAGGCCACTGGGATGGATTTAGAGCGGCAACCTGGGAAGAAGAGGAGGCTAACAGTTTTATTTATTTTTTAATCTTTCTTTTAATGTTTATTTATTGAGAGAGAGAGAGACAGAGAGACAGAGAGACAGAGAGAGAACAGAGGAGGGGCAGAGAGAGGGAAAGAAAATCCCAAGCTGGCTCCACAATGTCAGTGCAGAGCCTGATGTGGGGCTTGAACTTAGGACCATAAGATCATGACCTGAGCCGAAATCAAGAGTGATGCTTAACTGACTGAGCCACCCAGGCCCCTATTTTTAACCAGCATTTGCATAGCAGTTTCCATATTTTTGTATGGATCATATTCAGCATATCAACAAAAATAATGTTTCCTAAAGTTGCTTCTCGTACTTTACATAGGAATGAGAAGCAACTATTTTGTAGTATGAAAAAATAATAATGACAACATGAAATAGCATCTACAAGAAAGAGGTCACAATAATGATGCTCAAGTTGGCCTTAGTGCCATGGCATATGGCAAAAGCATATTGAAAGGGCGGGCCTACGCCGGCTGACTCCATCTTGTTCTGTGTCCTTCACCTTGACCACACCTCCTCCCCTTGAGTAACCCCCCCCCCCCACACCTGCCTAACAGGACTCGGACCCTTCCCCAGCCAATCGGCTGAGGCCACAGCCATTACCTCACCAACTGCCCCTAGGCCCCAATAAAACCTTTGTCCTTTTGAAACTCGTTCTCTCTCCGCGGTATCTCACCGGTATCTCACCACTATGTCAGTGCAGGTAGGGGATTGAGCTCGAGCTAGCTCGAATAAAGGCTCTTTTGCTTTTACATCGGACTCGGCTCCCTGGAGGTATTTGGGGATCATGAATTCTGGGCATAACACATATCACATTTATTCTATTCTCAAAACAAATGAACAAATAAGGCTCGGGTAACTGAAAAGTTAGGGAAGTGCTTTTCCTCTGCTGTATAGGAAGCAAAAGCATCAACAATACATTTAACCTTCAGATCTTTGCCTCCTTTGGATTTATATACCCAGCTAGGGCATCATTTGGTTTTCTGTCATTATTGCATTCCCCCATCAAGTCTTTATTCAATCCTATATGACAGGATTAATGGTCAAAATCACCCTGGCACAGACCATTGTGTGGGACAGGGCACAACAGAGCCCGAAGGATTGGGGCTTAATGAACCCCTCCCCCGCCTTAGCACTATTTCTTCTCTTATTTCTTCTGGTGCTTTATTGCTTAGATTGTGAGGCTTGAATTTAGGACTATGGAATTCTTTTTTTTTTTTTTTTTTAGATCAAGAATAACAGCATGTTCCTTAGATGTGGATCTGCTGATGGCTAACCTAGAAAAAAAGTTCTTTAAGAATAGAAGGTACACATGGCTTCTGAGAGAAGACCAAAGGCAGACGTGGAAGCAAACTTGATTTATTCACTTTTTTTTTGGTCAGCTCCAGCGGTTGTTGGATTTTTCACTCTGAGTTCTTTCTCTTTGCCTTTAGAGATCTGCTGGTCATCTAAAAAGTCTTCGTTTGGGCCACTCATTGTCACCCTTAAGGACTCAGACTCTCATGAACAAAGTCAGGATTGTCTGTTTATCTCCACAAACATCTCATGCAAATAGGATAGCATTTACATCTTAGTTGTTTGTAAAAGAGCCCAAGAATATGGTGAAATAGCTTTGTGTACAGGAAAAGCAAATGTTATTACAAACTAAAAGTTATCTGGGCAATTTCTTTTTTGTCTTCTCTAATATTGAATATATTTATAAGTCCCTAAACACAAAAGTCCCCTCTCAGCAGCTCTTGAACATTCCTGCAGAACATTCCGAATGCCATGGTAGTGATTAAGATAATATAAATACATAAATAGGATAATGGCTTCCCTTCATAAAGAAATAATAGCTTTGGTTTCCACATTATGGTGCTATTGAGTCCTATTTTTAAGGAATTCTGCTTAGGAATATTTCGAAGAAAAAAAATAATAGTTATGGAGGAAAAGAAGGTTGAAAAATTATCTATGGCATTCGTGTATTATTATTAGATAAAAATGATTGGAATTAGATTGAATTATTGGGAAGGCTTATTCTTATACATATGAATCTTTAAAATATTTATATACTTTTTTCAAATAAAAATGTTTACTGTGCAATAAAATTATTACAGTGTAATATAATTTTAAAAAACATCATGTACTTGAGCGCTAGCAATTGTCCGAACTTTCTCATGATCACAGGCTAGCAAGGCTGTAGGTATGGTGGTTAAGGGTCCAGACTTCATAGTGATACTCCCAGGATGCAATCCCTGTTCCATTACCTAGATACGTTCCTTGTTGTATGGCTTTGGGTAAGTTATTGAACCTCTCTGTGCTTCAGTTTCTCAAATGTAAAATTAGCATAATAATATCTCATAGAGTTTTTATGAGTTTTAAATATATTAATACATGTAAAGAGCTTAGGGAAATGCCTAGCATACAATAAATGTTCAACACATATAAGATTGCAAATGACAAAACTTTGAGATACAGTTGAAGCTACCTGAGTACCCTATTGGACTCTACCTCTCCAGAGTAACTGCTATTCTAAATTTATGTTTTTCATTTCCAGGCATGCTTTTATGTCCTTATTTATAAAAAAAAAAAATGTGTCAATAAGTAATATTTATGATTTTTTTATACTTTTCTAAGTTTATATTAATGGTATTATACTATAGATATTATGAAACTCTTCCCCTCATTAGCTTTAGACATGTTTTTATTAATTTATTTAATAACTACTTCAATTGTGACCACTATTCTCTAGTTGATGAAGTATTTGGAATTTTTCTAATTCTTTTGCTCTTACAATGATTCAGCAAACATTATTGTGTAAATCTCCTTATATACTTACACCTGAGTTTCTCTGGAGTATATATCTAGAAATTGAATGGCTGAATCAAGGGAAATGAATCTTTTCTCTTTTATTGGTTATTGCCAAATTGCTTTCCAAAGCAGTTCCAACTTACATGCCTACCAGAAGTGTGTAAGAACTTCCACTGTGGTAAGCCTCACTAACACTTGGTATTAGAACATTTTAAGGGGTGCCTGGGTGGTTCAGTCAGTTAAGCATCTGACTTTGGCTCAGGTCATGATCTCGCAGTTGGTGAGTTCAAGCCCAGACTTGGGCTCTGTGCTGACAGCTCAGAGCCTGAAGCCTGCTTCAGACTCTGTCTCTATCTCTCTCTGCCCTCCCCCCCACTCTCTCTCTCTGTCTCTCTGTCTCTCTCTCTCTAACACACACACAGTCTCTCTCTCTCTCATATAAACATTAAAAAAATTTAAAAAAACAATTTAAGATTTTTCCTAATCTGACTGTTATGACATAATCTCTTATTTTACTTTGGTTATTTCTCATTTCTAATTAAGCCCCTTTTCATAAGTTTCTTGGGCACTTAGATTTCTGTTTCTGTGAATTTTCTGTTTATATATCTATGTTCCTTTATTAAACTGTCCTTTTTTGATCGGTGTGTAGGAATTGTTTTGTTTGGTTAATACATCTTGGATACAAATCCTTTGTTGGTTATGTGTCTTGGAAATACTTTCTTCAGGTCTGTGACTTGTTTGTTTCATTTTGTTTTGTTTTTGCTTCATTTATGGTACTTTTTCGAATAGTCTTACTTTCTTCTAACTTGTCAAATTAACTGATCTTTTCCTTTATGGTTGTGATGTTTTTGTATAATTATTTAAGAAAATTGTTCTTATCCCAAGGTCCTAAAGTATTCTCTCTCTCTTTTTTTAATTTTTAAAATTTAAAGTTTGTTTTTCATATTTAGGGCTTTAATAAACTTGAAAAAAATATTTTTCCATTTGCTGTGAGATAGGAAGCTAATTTTATTTTCCATATGGATAAACAATCATGCAATCATGCCAATGATGTTTATTGAATAGTTCATCCTGTCTCTCTCTCATTTATAATGCCATTTATATCAGATTTCAAGTTTCCTTACATTCCTGGGTCTGTTCCTGTGCTCTCTATGCTGTTCCATTGGTTTACTTGCTTGTTCCTCTGCCAATACTCACAGTCTAGCTTTATAATATTCCTTGCCCATCTTCAAAGGCAAACCCTCCTCACTTCCCACACTGCACAAATTTTGCTCCCTTCCGTCTCTTTAGATGTTTACAATTTTTAAATGTATAGTTTTGGTCCTAAACTTTTCCCTGTTAATTTTATGATAGCCTGTCCAGCTTGCAAAAAACCTTGGGAAATTTTGGTTGAAATTGCTTTACAATCAGAGATTAATTTTGGTGAAATCCCATATTTAAAATTCAAATCTCCCAGACACCACTGAAGCCTTTTGGGTGGGGCCTGGGCAAAGCAGCTCCAGAGGCAGCGATTTCACACTGGAAACAAAACAATGGCTGCTAGGGAAGGAGTCTCCCCTGCAAGCGGCTGGTGGCAGCAGCAAAGGAAGAGTAGACCTAATCTGGGAGCCTGCAAGTGACAGCAGCCTGTGAGGTCCTTAGAAAGCTTGGCCTGGAGGAGAACACATGAAATGAAGAACCCCAAGAGGTTCTGTTTTCTGTGAAAAAGTATGTCTCTATATGCTTGCTCCAGTGACAGAGTTACCTGCACCATTGTCCTACTTCCAGAATGCACAGATGTCTGCAGACAACCACCTGAGCAATACTAATGACAGCAGAGAATGGCTTGAGCACAGCAGCGAAAGGTGGAGGCGTGGCAACCCTGAGCCATTATCTGATGGACGACCCCAGGGTAACTCAGGGCAGGTGGTGGAACAAGATGAAGAAGAAGATGAAGAACAGACTTTGAAATATGGCGGCAAACATGTGATCATGCTCTTTGTCCCCGTGACTCTCTGTGTGGAGGTGGTCATGGCTACCATCAAATCGGTCAGCTTCTATACCCAGAAAGGCTGCAAAGGACCAGAGACATCACCACAAGCATGAAACCCACAGATAACATAATGACACTAAATCCGTATCTTTCAATAATAACGCTGAATGTAAATGGACTAAATTCTCTAATAAAAAGACATAAGGTATCAGAATGGCTAAAAAGACAAGATCCATCTATGTGCTGTCTACAAGAGACCTGTTTTAGACCTGAGGACACCTTCAGATTGAAAGTGAGGGGATGGAGACCCATCTATTGTGCTACTGAAAGTCAAAATAAAGCTGGAGTAGCTACACTTATATCAGACAAAATAGATTTTAAACTAAAGACTGTAACAAGAGACAAAGAAGGGCATTATATCATAATTATGGGGTCTATCCATCAAGAAGAGCAAAAATTATAAATGCTTATGCACCCAATTTGAAAGCACCCAAATATATACATCAATTAATCACAACCATAAGCAATCTTATTGATAAGGATGTAGTAATTGCAGGTGAATTTAATACTCCACTTACAACAATGGGGAGATCATCTAGGCAGAAAATCAATAAACAATGGCCCTGAATGATACACTGGACCCGATGGACTTGACAGATATATTCAGAACTTTTCATCCAAAAGCAGCAGAATACACATTCTTCTTGATTTCACATGGAACATTCTCCAAGATAGATCCCATACTGGGTTACAAAACAGCCCTCAATAAATATAAAAGCTTTGAGATCATACCATGCACATTTTCAGATCACAATGCTATGAACCTTGAAATCAACCACAGGAAAAAGTTTGGAAAACCTCCAAATGCATGGAGGTTAAAGAGCATCCTACTAAAGAATAAATGGGTTAACCAGGCAATTAAAAAAGAAATGAAAAAAAATTTATGGAAGCAAATGAAAATGAAAATATGACAGTCCAAACCTTCTGGGATGCAGCAAAGGGAGTCCTAAGAGGAAAATACATTGCAATCCAGGTCTATCTCAAGAAATAAGAAAAATCCCAAATATAAAATCTAACAGCACACTAAAGAAACTAGAAGCAGAACAGCAAAGAAACCCCAAGGCCAGGCAGAAGAAACATAATAAAGATTGGAGCAGATATAGTATAGAATCCAAAAAAAAAAGTAGAACAGATCAATGAAACTAAGAGCCGTTTTTCTGAAATAATAAAGAAAATTGATAACCCCCTAGCCAGACTTCTCAAAAAGAAAGAGAGAGGAACCAAATAGATAAAATCACAAGTGAAATTGGACTTATTACAACCAAACCCTCAGAAATAGAGTTACCAGAGAATACTATGAGAAATTATATGCCAACAACCTGGGCAACCTGGAAGAAATGGACAAATTCCTAGACACCCACACACTACCAAAACTCAAATAGGAAAAAATAGAAAATTTGAACAGACCCATAACTAGTGAAGAAATTGAATCAGTTATCAAAAATCTTCCAAAAAGGAAGAATCCTGGGCCAGATGGTTTCCCAGAGGAATTCTACCAGACATATAAAGTGTCATAGACTCTAAGTCTAACGTTCTCTTTTGGCCAGCAAAAGAGCAGATGCAGGGTTAAAGCAAGAGATGGCTAATGTCCGGGAAAAGATAAGAGCCTCGAGTAAGGGTCCTTGCCCCATTTTATTAGGATCAGAAGGCTTACAAACATGGCGATGGATGTGCACAAAGAGACAATGAATCTGTGAACATTAACTTGTGGACATGAGGGAAAGGGGCTCTTGAGGATATTTGTGGTTAGGGGGTTTGGGTTAATACAAAACAAAATCTGGGCACCGGGCAGTGGGGAGGAGGGTTGTTTACAGTGGACATGAGTCAGCACCTCTGTTTATCTTAGCTAACCTAGGGGATGAGACAGATAGGGGAAATAACCTCAGGGTTGACAAGGCACCTTTTCTTTTGTTAATCATCTCCGCTCAGGCTGCTTTGTATTGGTCAGGCTGGTGCCACCACTTTAGATGGTTTCTGTACATTGTAGCAGTCCATAGTCCAGTTCACCAATTTACCTAACCTGGGCCTATTCTATGAAAACAGCTTTATGCTATAGTACTAAATTTGGGGTGCTTTCACCCTGAATATCTAATCTTGTTCTTTTCATATACCTATGTATTGGGCACCTCTGTGCCATTTGTATCTCAGGCCTTTGCCTCTCTCTCTCTTTTTGGGGGGGGCTTTGCACCCCCTCTCTATTTTAGGGTGCCTTTGCACTTTCCTATTCCTGGCACATTTGTGCCTCCCTATTCTCGAGGTGTCTTTGCACCCCCCTATTATTGGGGTGCCAATGTGATTTACCCAAACTTGGGTGTGAGCATTTTATGACTTTGAATTTCTTTATGCCTTGTCAACCCATTGGTGTAAGCCTGGGGGAGTCCTAAGCTTATCCCCTACAATAAAGCAGAGTTAATGCCTATCTTTCTCAAGCTGTTCCAAAAAACAGAAACAGCAGGAAAGCTTCCAGACTCAATTCTATGAATCCAGCATTACCTGGATTCCCAAAACATACAGAGAACCCACAAAAAAAAGAGAAGTACAGGCCAATATCCCTGATGAGCATGAATCCAAAAATTCTCAACAAGATACTAGCAAATCAAATTCAACAGCATATGAAAAGAATTATTCACCATGATCAAGTGGGTTTCATTCATGGGCTGCAGGGCTAGTTCAATATTCACAAATCAATCAATGTGTTACATCACACTAATAAAAGAAAAGAACCATATGATCCTGTCAATAGATGCAGAAAAATCATTTGACAAAATACAGCATGATTTCTTAGTAAAAACCCTCAAGAAAGTGGGGGTAGAAGGGACATACCTAAACATTATAACAGCCATATACGTAAAGCCCACAGCTAATATCATCCTCAATGGTAAAAAACTGAGACTTTTCTCCCCGAGATCAGGAACATGACAGGAATGTCTACTGTCACCACTGTTGTTTAACATAATGTTGGAAGTCCTAGCATCAGCAATCAGACAACAAAATGAAATAAAAGGCATCCAAATAGAAGTCAAACTTTTACTTTTCACAGATGACATGATACTCTACATGGAAAACCTGAAAGACTTCACCAAAAGGCTGCCAAAACTGATACATGAATTCAAAAAAGTCACAAGATACAAAATCAATGTACAGAAATTTGTTGCATTGCTATATACCAATAATGAAGCAACAGAAAGAGAAATCAAGAAACTGATTCCATTTGCAATTGTACCAAGAACCATAAAATACCTGGGAATAAACCTAACCAAAGATGTAAAAGATCTTTATGCTGAAAACTATAGAAAACCTCTGAAAGAAATTGAATAAGACACAAAGAAATGGAAAAACATTCCATGCTCATGGATGGGAAGATTAAATATTGTTAAAATGTCAATACTACCCAAAGCAATCTACACATTCAATGCAATCCCAATCAAAATTGCACCAGCATTCTTTTCAAAGCTAGAACAAACAATCCTAAGATTTGTAAGGCACCACAAAAGACCCCGAATAGCCAAAGTAATGTTGAAAAAGAAAACCAAAGCAGGAAGCATCACAATCCTAGACTTTAGCCTCTACTACAAAGCTGTAATCAACAAGACAGTATGATATTGGCACAAAAACAGACACATAGATCAATGGAACAGAATAGAGAACCCAGAAATGGACCCACAAATGTATGGCCAACTAATCTTTAACAAAGCAGGAAAGAATGTCCAATGGAAAAAAGACACTCTTTTCAGCAAATGGTGTTGGGAAAACTGAACAACTAAATGCAGAAGAATCAACCTGGACCACTTTCTTACACCACACACAAAAATAAACTCAAAATGGATGAAAGACCTAAATGTGAGACAAAAAACCGTCAAAACCCTAGAGGAGAAAGCAGACAACAACCTCTTTGACCTCAGCCACAGCAATTTCTTGTTCAACATGTCTCCAAAGTCAAGGGAATTAAAAAAAAAAATGAACTATTGGGACCTCATCAAGATAAAAAGCTTCTGCACTGCAAAGGTAACAATCAACAAAACTAAAAGGCAACGAACAGAATGGGAAAAGATATTTGGAAATGACATATTGAATAAAGGGTTAGTATCCAAAATCTATAAAGAGCTTACCAAACTCGACACCCAAAAAACAAATAATCCAGTGAACAAATGGGCAGAAGACATGAATAGACACTTTTCCAAAGAAGACATTCAGATGGCCCACAGACACATGAAAAGATGCTCAAAATCACTCATCATCAGGGAAATACAAATCAAAACCACCCTGAGATACCACCTCACACTGGTCAGAGTGGCTGAAGTTAACAACTCAGGAAACAACATACGTTGGTGAGGATGTGGAGAAATGGGAACTCTCTTGCATTGTTGGTGGGAATGCAAACTGGTGCAAAACAGTGTGTTCCTCAAGCAATTAAAAATAGAACTACTCTATGACCCAGAAATAGCACTACTAGGAATTTATCCAAAGGATATAGGAGTGCTGATTCATAGGGGCACATGTACCCCAATGTTTATAGCACTGCTTTCAACAATAGCCAAATTATGGAAAGATCCTAAATGTCCATCAACTGATGAATGGATACAGAAGATATGGTTTATACATACAGTGGAATACTACTTGGCAATGAGAATGAAATCCTGCCATTTGCAGCAACATGAATGGAACTGGAGGGTATTATGCTAAATGAATTAAGTCAGAGAAAGACAGATAATCACATGTTGTCACTCATATGTGGAACCTGAGAAACTTAACTGAAGACCATGGGGGAAGGGAAGGGGAAAAATAGTTATAAGCAGAGAGGGAAGGAGGCAAACCATAAGAGACTCAAACTGAGGGTTGATGGGGGGCTGGGGGGAGGTTAAACTTTTAAAGTTTAACCATTATTTGATTAGATAACTTTTCTTTATCAAATTTCCCTAGTTTGATAATCATTTTTATTTTGAAAAAGTTTTGCATATCTGTTTCAAGTTTCTTTGTTTCTAGTCCTTAACCATGTTGTCCTTTTGATCCTAATTATGTGTGTTTGATTTTCTCTTTGTATTTTATATATCACCACTATGTGTTTGGATCAAACAGGATTGTCTAAATGTGAAACTATTATAATTTCCTGTCTGGTAACTTCATAATCATATTTTTTTAGTAAACTCTACACCCATAATGGGGCTTGAACTCACAACCCCACGATCAAGAGTTGTATGCTCTACCAACTGAGCCATCCAGTCACCCCCATAATCACGTTTTTTAAAAGTGAAAAATCATAGTTACCAAATAATTTGCCTCCGATATTAAAACGTGGCTTTCAGAAAACTCAAGTCTAACAAATTACTTGTGGTATTGTCCAAAACCCTAGATGTTTATCATTAGCTGTTTATTTTTACAGTGTCATGTTGGATTAGGCAGAGATTTGAATTTGAATGATCTTTTTCTGGAGGTATAACTTTTATTGTTTCCTTGATAATAGAAAAATAATGTACTGAGTTACTAAAGATTTTTTAAATTGCTGAAGTTTTGATAGTCAATAGCAGGAGTTAGCAAACTTTTCCTGTAAAAGGCCAGATAATAAATATTTTCAGCTTTGAGGACCACATGGTCTCTGTCAGAATCCTTATCTACAATAATTTTTAGAAGTGAGTTCTAAATTAGATGTTCAAGAATATACATACTATGATATAAAAATATTAAATTCATGAATAAAAAATTAACTATATGTATTTTATCATAATCATGGTAAGTAGAAAAATGAAATATTAATTTTAAAGGGTTCAGATGCTGTCAGTATCTTTTTTGATGTTAGACTTAAAATGAACAAGGCATGTACTCAGAAAATTAGATGGGTACATTTATTTTTTACTTGGACATTGCTGACCAATAAATACTAATTAGTCTATAATGTAGAACTCATTAGCAATAGAAACAGTAATTAATATCTCTAGATTTATAAATTATAATTTTTTGAGGTATGGTTCTATGAGATCCCAATGTAAAGCAATAGCTGATATTTAAATTATTTAAGGATGTAGGTCTCACTACTAGAGGTGATGCTAATAAGACCATGATATGGAAGGCAAGAAAGATTCTAAATTATAACATAACATAAAAACTACAATGTCAAAATATTTCTACATTCTCTCAAAAATTGACTTTTTTTGGATTTTCTATCAGCAGTATGGAAAGCTGTCTGGCAAGTATTATTCTTTTCAGAAGAATTGAAATCACAAGGATTTCAAAGAGGGGAAAGATGGGAAGCAGGTTGCAAATATCATCCTCAGCTTCCCTTTTTTGTCCATGGAATGCCAGTTTCTCTCACCTGAATGTGTTCTATGCCTTCACATCTTGTCATCTATCAAAATTTACACATCAGACGGCCTCTAATTTTTATGGTGTTTGCAATTCTTTGTAAGAGTGTTTGAACTTCCAACTTAGTTTTTTATTGTGCATTGGAAAATAATTTATCCTATGCTAAAAGGCATCCAGGCAGTTGTGAAGAGATTGGGCAATCGGGATGGAGGGAAGGACATTTTGGTGATAGGAAGGTGGCCATCTTGGGGCCTCTGAAGTCACACCTTTTAGGTTCATGCCCATCCTGACTATGAACATCCAGTCCTGGTAAAGACGGTATATGTGGTAAATACAAAAATGTAGTTTTTGGATAAAACTGAGAAAACAAGCCAAAGCAAGGAATCGAAGAAGCCACAATGCACTCAATCACATAACTGCTGTAATTTTAGCTTTATTGTAGTGATATTTCCTTTATTTTTAAGGGAGGAAGTACAGAAGGGCACATTGAATCTCAGAAATTTATATTACCAAAAGACACCAGCTTTATACACAGGAGCAGAAAGCTGATCCAAACGTATATCATTCAAGGATTCTAAGTTGAGTAGAGGTTTGGGGTTTAAAAACAATCCCTGTAAAGAATTATGGAATGAGCCTTAAACATTGGAAACATTTCGGGCACCTGTCTGGCTCAGACAGCTGAGTCGTGATCTCAGATTTGTAAGTTCAAGCCCCATGTTAGGTGTGGAAATTACTTAAAAATAAAATCTTAAAGAAAAGAAATTGAAATATTTGAGGGAATACGGAGTTTGGGAATGTTCACCTTAAAAATTTTTTTTTAATGTTTTTTATTTTTGAGGGGGGGGGAGGGGCAGAGAGAGAAGGAGACCCAGAATCCAAACAGGCTCCAGGTTCCAAGCTGTCAGCACAGAGGCTGATGTGGGTCCCAAACTCACAAACCCACAAACTGTGAGATCATGACCTGAGCCAAAGTTGGACGCTCAAACGACTGAGCCATGCAGGCGCCCCGAGAATGTTTACCTTAAGTATGAATAAAGATCTGTCAAAAATCAGTGTAAGAAGCATAAGGTTAAATTACTTGAATGATAGGATCTGTCACCTTTGCTTCTGGCAAAAGAAAGCATCCTCAAGGCTAAAGGATCTATGATATTAAAGGACTCCTTGAGGAAGGCTAGAAATGCATCGTTTTCAACAAAAACATGGCTTCTGTTTGGTAATCTGTGTGGGGAGAACACCTGTGCAGGAGACATCTCCAGTGAAAAGGTTCAATCATCTTGTTGCTTTCTCTGTTGACTGAGATTCTGAGAAATGAGACACGTGGCAGGGAAGCCATGCTATTGCATTCAGAGGCCAAATGAAATGATGCACTTCAGGGCACTTCAAAATAAAAATAAAAATAGCAAATATAATTTAGGCATAGAACATTCCTGAACTAATTTAATTGCATATTTCTTTAAAGCAGACAACCACCTGGAAGGATTCGTAACAGCAAGAGCAAATCGATTTTGGTGAGCAAACTAAGTTAAATATTAAGATCTAATAATATACTGTCTTGGAAGCAGCTGTGAGTTTATATTTATTTCCTTTTTAGAACAGTGCTAATAGTTTACAAGCATAGCATGTATCTATTATCTTACCCTCACCGAAAACAGAATTATCGATTTCTACTAAAAAAGAGCATAAAATAAGTATATGTCTGTAAGGCTTATAGGAGTTATGTAGTAATACCAAAGATATTACTGAGAACTCTTGAGATTTTTTTTTCTGAAAAAGGCTTTCAATACTTCAAAATGACATAAATCGAAACATCAAATATGTGTGTCTGAGTATTGTGCTGTCTATGAAAAAACTTGGTTATTGAGGCAGGTGTACATTTATATTGGTAATGAGAAACTAGTATAAAGGGTCCCTTGATTCTAGTCAGGACCTCAACACTTAACATATTTCCCAATTTCATGTTTAACCAAAATATACAAATTGGACCAGGTTTTCCCCATGCCAACTAGTATAGCCTCACTCCTGGGACCAAGGATACTTGACAGAGATGGAGAAGAAGCAGACATCTAAGAGAATTGAGTTTTGGTCTTTGAGCTAAAAGCATTTTATTATTATAGGCCTTGAGAAGATGTTTCCATGCTCACTTTATAGTCAACTCAACTCTTTTTTCTTTAAATATAAAACAAACACTATTCTCTGATGAGAATAGGTTACGAACCTATGTAAAACAACTGCATACATAGAATTTCACTGACACTATCCACTGAGGATACTTCAGTAAAACAAGAACCACCGTCTCTATCTTACAACTCCAGACAGACAGCTCCTGCTTTCAGGGAATGAGAGTCTGGTGTTGTTACAATACATCAACTGGGTGAAGGTGGGACACTGTTGGGTGATTTTATCAAGTTTCTTGTGTTCTATCTGAAACTGGAGATATTTTAGAAAGAGGCGATAGATATACAAGCATATTTTACAAAGTTTGACTATTTAAGGGTTTAGAAGTGATCTGGAAGATTCCTGCAGTGAATCCATATCAATTATCAACTAATTAATGATTTGCTAGAACCCAGGATTCTGGTAATATTAGCTCTATTCTAAAACAATGCCAAATGACTTCAAAGGAATTTCTACTTAGGTCAGGAATAACACATATTAAAAAACAAGAAAAAGGATATTTTACATTGTTCTTAGTGGTGAAAGCACAAAAATTCAGTTAGCTTTGTATCATGTGAACGGTTCAATGTGTATTTCCCAATAATATGGATCAGGGCTAATACATAGTCAAATCACTCTCGACTAAAAGAGTCTGACATTTTCTTTTTAAAATTAAGTCCAGAAATTGATTAAATTATTTTTCAGGGGAAAAGATCAATTTTCCATTCTTATTTCAGTCTGTGGCCTGTGAGTGAAGTATGGTACTGTAGTACCCTGAAGATGATGAATCAGAGTTGTGTCCTTGGCAACACTTTTCTGACCACGTCATAACAGGCATTTTTGGAGATCTTGTGACCATTCCACTCCTCCATAGCCACAATAAATTATAACTTGCCATTTTCAAATCTGCTCTCAAGTATTATTTCAATGGCATTAGCATTCAAATACATTTCTTTAAGATAAATGAATTCAGCCTAAGAAAGATGAAAAATTAAAAAAAAAGAACAACTCCAATTCTAGAACATGCTCCTCTGTAGATTTAAGATTAGCTGACATCAATTTGCTCCATTAGTTGCTGGAAGCAAATTGGTCAAATAGCATTTGATTAACATTGTGAGATGGCAAACTTTCTTTTAATGACTCTGATTATGTATTCACAGGCTATACGCATGTCCTGCTTTACCGGCCTACAGATTACATATGTAACGTATAATCAATCACACTATGTGGAGTGTGCACATATCCCTCCATCTTTTATTAACCCTTATTTCTCTCCTGAAGACATTTTCATATATCTCAACATGCGTCATCAAGTCAAAAGAGAAAGGATGAATGGTAAGTGGTTAATTATTGCATGAACCATATATGTCATGTACTAATGTAATTAAATATGAGTTTGTAGGCTGTGAATTTTTGGAATGGCAGAACAAAATACCTTGGAGTGAATAGACTTGGTTAAATCTAATTGGTTTCTCCTGCAATGTAACACTGACTAACCGTATGCCATCAAATTCAACTTCTGTTTTATTGGGGCAGTTTGATTGCTTTTCATATCAAGTAGAGCAGAAAGTTCCTTAGATTAATCTATAAATTGAGAATACCCAATATATATTTTAAAGAAAAGTATTGTGGTACATAGATAATAAAACTCACTAGTGTAGAACAAGTGGATAACTCTCGACATCAAGGGAATTCACATAAAGATAATGTGATTGTAAGTAAGATTGTCATACATACATCTCTACATACAACGCTACATCCCTAAAAACGACTGCACTTTTCCCAACCAAGATTTCTTTTCACATGAATAATTCTCACTGTTTTTAAGTTACTTTTTGGAATGTCTATGAAAGCACAGGAAACACTAAATTACCTATTGGGAGGAACAGAAATCTGGTAGGTGACAGAATGTTAGCAGAACATCTCGGGATTGGAAGAGACATTTATAAACCATCCTGAAGGATTGTTTTCTAAACTTCAGTTGTTCAAACATTCTCACAATTGTTACCTATCCCTATACCCTTGTATTTTAGTTCCCTTTTGCTGCTGTAAAAAAAAAAAAAAAATTCAAAAAATTGATGGTTTCCACAGTACAAATTTGTTGTCTTTTATGTCTGTAGGTCAAAATTTGGACATGACTTTCATAAGCTCAAATCAGGGTTTGGCAGGGCTGTGTTACTTTCTGGAGGCCCTAGGAGACGATCCATGTCCTTGCATTTTGTATCTTTGAGACCATTCCCATTCCTTGGCTCATGGCCTGCCTCCATAATCCTCAAAGCAGGGGCCAAAGGATTGCATCTCTTTGCCCCTCTTTTGTCCTCCTGTCTCTTTCGGACCACAGCTGGTAAGTTTCCTGTTCTTAAGGACTCAAGTGATTAGACCAGGCACATTCAGATAATCCAGGATCATCTCCGCATCCTGAAGTCCTTAACCTTAATCCCATCTGCAAGTTTTTCCTTTTTTCCATATAAAGTAGCATATACATAAATTCTGGGGATTAGGATATAGACATCTTTGGGGGAGGGTCTGTTTTTCTCCCTACCATACATTTTAATATAAACCAGCTAATGTTTTTACTTAGGTTGACTTACTTATTTATGTAGATTTATTTTTAAAAGTAAAATTTATAGCACTGCTATAAAAGGAAATCCAAAACCAAAATAAATTCAGTGGAGATAGAACAATAATATCAGATCTAGTTGAATGGCTATCATTGCCTCTGAAAGCTTAGAACCTACTACTCTCTTGGTCAAAAAGTGGGTTAGCATGTTTGAGTAGTATTAAAGGTATATCAGCACCAAGCTGAGGCTTTCTCCTAGGTAGTAGTGGATGGATTAAAACTATAATTGAAAAGGGAATCAAAAGGTCTCATTAGGCATATTAGTGATTTTGAATGCTGTGTCCATATAGTGTTGAAAATTATCTCATGATCTGCTAATGGTTCACTGCCCACCAGAAATTGATGTCCCACATTCTGAGAAGCTCACAGGTCTGTATTGGTGCATGCGGTGCCCTTGGTAAAAACACTCGCCCCATGCCCATTCAGTCCCGGGCTTGGGCAGTTTCCAGTAAGTTTCTGATTGATTAGGAAGTTCATTCATTCAGTTTTTAAAATGTGGTACTTCATTTGGGGATGAATCTTTTCTTAGGAACTTCTACCTACTTATCCTAGCTGCAGAGCTAGGATTCTGAATCTAGAATTGCTAGATTCTGTAGCAATACAGAGCAAGTTCAGTTACTCAACCGAGCAGACAGAGAAGAGTGTATAGTTTGAATCAGATTATCTGGGTTCAAACCACAGCTCTGCCACTAACTGGTGCTGTGTTTTGGAACAATTCTGTAGGTTTTGTTCAGGATGTAGAATGGGGAATAGTATAATAATATTGATATCAATCAACTACACAGGGCTTTTGTAAAGATCAATGTCCAAATGATGTAGAATCTTCTTTTAAGCCATATACTTGGGGAGAAGATAATAATTGATTGTCTAACTTAGAATATTTTGAGAGTGAAAGAGAATGTTGTTCATAATTGTGTTGCTACAACTGCCCGGGTAATTTGGGATGCAGGCATAAGGGATTTCATTCCCCTAAATATAGGGGATTTCATTTACTTTCATCATTTTACATGGAAGTGCTTGCAAATTTGTTTTTTTGTTTTGTTTTTAAATAAGACTTTATATTTTATATATTTATTATTATTATTATTCTTTTATTTGAGGGAGTGAGAGCATGCGAGGTGGGGAGAGAGGCAGAGGGAGAGAGGGAGAATAGTAAGCAAGCTCCGTGCTCAGCGTGGAGCCCAAAACACGGGGCTAAATCCCACAACCCTGGGATCATGATCTGCGCTGAAATCAAGGGTCAGACGCTCAACTGACAGAGCCACCCAGACACCAAAGCTCTTCCCAATTTGAAGTCAAATGATCCTATCACCTCTGTTTCTTGGTTTGTTTTTAGCCTGTATCGGTCCATTTCTTTCAAACATTTCAATATGATGTGTTTCTTAGAATCCTTTTCCTGGTCAACCTCATACAGATGAGACATAGCTTTTTTCAGAGTTGTGTTTTTGAAAGTCAGCAGAGTGTTGAGTGTCTGGGTTCAGATTTTAGCCACTTCCCAGCTTGGGCACATTTCTTAACCTCTCTCTATCCAAGCATCCCTATCTACGTGCCTCACATGGTTGTAATGAAGATTAACGAATTAATATGTGTCTGTAAAGGACTTAGACTTATGCCTGGCACATATGAACACAATATAAGTGTTATTAAATAGAATAAAGAAATGAGGCTACTGAAACTGGCAATATTTAAAACAGCGGGCTCCAATTTTTTGTGTCGACATTAGACACCGGAGATAAAGCAGTAAGCGGTGAAGGTACATTGCCTGCCCTCAGGGAGCTTATAGGCCAGCAGAGACCACAGATGTTCAGCCAGCACTTGCATAAATTAGTGAGTCGCAAGCATGAGTCGTGCTGTGAAGGACAAAAGCAAGACGCAGTGACAGTGTTTCATCCCCCAGTTTTCACTGACCAATGTAGTCCACGGAGGATCATTTATGTTCCCAGTGCTGACACCAGAAGCATATTAATTAATGCAAAAATTGATTAGCTTCTAAGCAGCTGTGTCACACTGTGAGCTCATGTTGAGTTGTGGTCATTAACACGCTCAGGTCCTTCCTTGCATGAGCTGCTGTCGAATGGATCCCCCAGCTCGGTACGTCTTTAACCGATTTTTTTTAAAGCCCAAATGGAGATTTCAAATTTATTTTTAATAAAGTCCATCTTGATATATTTGGTCCTTGTTCTGGTCTGTCAAAACAACTTCTAATTTTGCTTCTTCACGCACTGTGTTAACTCATCGTTTCAGATCATATGATCTTTAAATTTGATAAACATTATTTCCACATCTTATGAAGATGTTTCTCAAAGTGCAGTTTGTAGATTCTTTCAGTTTAATTATTTTACTTTTTATACAGTTAGTATTAGTATTATTATTTACCACAGGTCAATACTCGATTCTACTACAAAATGCAGGGGAAAAAGTTTTAAAAAGTTAAAAATCTCCGTCACATCTCCTTGATACTATCAACACTTTATGAAATACCATTGCACTGTTTCTCATCTGAGAGAAAATTTACTGAAGATAGCGGGAACATATGGCATATATATTTTTGAAGCCATACAGCACACACCCGTGTCGTTAAATTTTCTTTCACAACACAATTTTAAAAGATTATGTAATTTTTTCCCACCCATATTTTATTTAACAAACTCTTCAGTTGGGGCTTTATGTTATTTCTGTTTTCTTGCCATTATAAAAATAAAGCTGTGATACATATTCTTGCAGATAAGACTCTCAATGCACTGGACGCCGGGATTTTCACATCTTTCTGAGAGAGATAGTCCCTCCCTTGTGAAACAATCAGTTCCAAAGTGGTTTGCTCAAGGATCCTCGTGTTCTTTGATCATCTGACTTAAAATGCATCTTATCTTCCTCCCCAGACACAGTAACTCCTTGTTACCTTTCCCTGCCTCCTTTCCTCCAGAGCAGTTATCCCATTTTAACACATCATCTGATTTTCTTCTTTGTTTGTTTATGGTCGCCCTCCCCTTCACCGGAATGCAAGCTCCATAAACACTTTGGGTTTTGTTCGCTGCTGTGTATCCGGCACTGCGAACAGTACCCGTGCCTCATTAAGTGCCCGATAAATGTATGTTGAAAGAATATGAAAGCGTTTAGCTTCTTAGGGACACAAACTGCTAGAACAACTCCACATACCCCTTGTTCCCTGCCCACAGCTGGCAGCATTCGTTTTCCTGCAATGATGACAGTCTGCACTCGCTTATTTCTCTATTTGGCAAGGGATTTCCTCTCTGGGTCTCAGGAAGACACGAGGCCACGTGAAAGCTTGCGCGTGTGTTACCCATGCAATATATATGCCAATCTTTCCAACAACCATATTTTTAGGTTTTACTCATTATACCATTGAAGGCAAGGGGGCCCAGGGAGGTTAAGAAATTTGCTGGAGATCACCCAGTTAGCAATAAAATGTTCTTAATAAATTCTGACACACTGCTTCTCAGTAACCAGCTGAGTGACTCTGGGTGAACTATTTAATCTCTCTGATTCTGTTTTCTCATTTATAAAATTAAAGGGTTGGATCTGATCTCTCAATCTGACACTCAAATTATTTTGTGACAAGTATGACCCGTTGACCTGCAATAGGATTATTAATTGTGTTCTCACACAGGGGCTTTTTCCTTTCTACTAATACCTCTGTTAAACAAAGGAATTTCCTCAGGACACTTTTCATCTTGGAATTCTAAAAAAGAGAAGTAATTGGTCAAATATCACATTCTACAATGTCAAATTAGGCATCACAGTGTAAAACTATCATTAAGTACTGACCAAATATAAAGTGTTGTACCCTAAATCATTGTTTCTAGGCATCATATCTAAGTTAAAAATTTTAATCATTCCTTTATTTTATGAAAATAATACCCAATTATTTCTGTAAGATAACAACAACCATTGAGCATATAATGTCTGTTCAAGTGGTCCTAAATCTTTGCATGTGTTAATTATTTAATCTTGCCAACAATGGGTGTGAGGTATGGAGTCTTCTTATTCCCATTTTACAGATGAAGACACTTGAGTACAGAGAGTTTTAAGGAAATTGTCCAAAGTCTTACAGAGTAAGTGGCAGAATCAGGATTTGGACCCATCCTGTATAATTTCAAAGCCAACACATGCAGAGACAACACTATATTACCCAGTGCCTAGAGATTGTGTGTTGGGATAATGTATAGCCCAGACAGGGAGCAAAGAAGGTGGATTAGTTCTGTGAGATAACATAGTAATTTCTGATGTTTTAAAACATGGGATTATAAACATAAATATAAATATAACATGGGATTACAGTTGAATGTATACAGTAGAAAAAAATATATAACCTACACAAGAGAATGCAATTCTATAGAATATAATTGAGTAGAATTCTACAATATTATTTGTCTACACTATTCTTCGTCTTTCTTACTTTTACTTTTAATTATTTTACCAATCTTACCTACTGAAATACGTAAAATGCATTCTCTTTTTTCTTTACCTCCAAGCCATAGAACTACATAGCCATAGTTATAAAATTACTGTTTTAAGGAATCGGTAATAATATATTCTTGCTTTAGTACGCTTATTACTATTTGGTGACTTAGACCATACTGTGTCAACCTACAAGGAAAGTGGTATTCCGCAGCATTCGAATTAGTTGCTTCTGGGGATAATTAGCTTCTTTACAGTTAGGTCAATTCTAAATTGCTTCACTCCAATAATTTGTGATCCTATTCCTGGTTTTGGCATGTTGGTTGTCTAAGTCCATAAATTCTGAATGACCAAATTTAATGAACACGCTTTGAATTAATTTTCCACTTTGCGTGAAGATCATCGGTGGTCAGTCAAAGAAAATTTAGGCGATTAGTGTTATCCATGCTGCTAGTAAGAATGAAAGCAACCCAGAGGAAACAAAAACAAGAAAAACAACATCTTGTAGCATTCATGTATTTGATATTCATTCAAATGCATTCTGCAAGAAGGAACCTGGGCCCTGCCTTCGTCTTCAGTGAGCTTTCCATTCTAATCCTCAAACACCATTTTAGTTGGTAGTCTAATCATGAGAGGAATTTTGTTATTGTCACTGTTGTCCATGAGAGTGGTTATGATTCCAGAGCTCTGTTCACTTGCACCCCCTGTAAGAGAAGCCAGTTATTAGCAGAAGCAGCTAATTCAAATGCTGCAGAATAAAATTCTCCCTCTAATTTAAGGGCTGACAAGTTCACAGATGGGTCACTAAGTAGTGATGTGTATTAAGGTAAAAAGTTAAATATGTTATCACTGCTTCCTTGATAATAACAATTCTACAACTATGGCTATAGAATCCTCAGTTTTTTGTAAGGAGTAGGATGAAAGCTCTTGATGTAGAATTGCCATAAGTCTAGAGGCATGGAACTCCCACGGATTAAATGTGTTCACTATGTTAAATACACACAAATCTAAGAAGAATTCATAAAAATATGCTTAAATCATCTAGCCCTTTAATATCTGCAAGGATTTGTTTCTTTGGAATTATGTATATCACACACCACGTTCATCCTTTCTATGCCTGAATCTTGCTGAAACAAATCTCATTTTATTTATTATTATCTTATTATTTTTTTGAGATTAACTAACATATAACATTTGTTTTAGGTATACGGTATAATGATTCGATATTTGTATGTGCTGCAAAATGATCACCACATGATATCTCGTTAACATCCATCACCACAAATTTCTTTTTCTTGTGATGAGAACTTTTCAGATCTACTCTATTAGCACCTTTCAAATGTGCAGCACAGGGCTATTAACTATGGTCTTACTGTTGACTAAACAGTTTTAACTATTTTTAAAAAGGGTTTTTAATACATCTTTATATAAGCAAAATGTATCACAAATTAAAATCATTCTCTTAGTCAAGTTAACTGCTGTCACTTGGAATAAGGAGTTTTGATACAGTTTTCACTTTAGCAAGCCCAAATTGACAAAACTAAACATTGGCACAGAGCCAGGTAAAAAATGAACTTTTAATCTCATAACTAAAGTGAACGGCTACACATCTTGGCTGTCAAAACAGGAGTTATGGCTTTGTAATGTGAATACAGCTAAAAGTACAAGTTTCTCAGGCACCCATCTGTCAAAAGGCAGAATGCGCTATGCCCTGTGGCTACTCCACTGTGTTCACTCCTAAGCACGGGGGCCAGGAAGATTTAGGTGAAGCCCGAAAAAGAAGAGGTTTGAGGCAAAGCATCCTTCCAGATTTTAATGTTTTATGCTTTCCATGTTTTTTATGGTGATAATCTATTATTTTTACCTTGAGAAAAATTCCTTTCAATGGAAATGACAAGTTTCTGTTCTAAAATATGCTTAAAATCATATTTTTATTATAAGGAAAACACAAAGAGCTTTTTATAAAATTACTTAGAGAAGGAACTAATCCTTTCCTGGCTCCTTTCAGGTAAAGAAATGATTTTAGCACTCTCTCTGGTATGGCATTGGATTGGGTCCATTGGACTGAGGGTCAATGCCTGCAAAGTAAATATAGGTTTCCACTGGGGGCTGTTTCAGGAAAGGTTCTGAAAGAACAATAATTAACATATATGGACTCAAAATAGGCAGAAATTATAAATATCCAACATTTGTGAGGTAGCACAGAGCATAAAATATGTAATTGGGAAATCAGCTTTTATAAAACCTAAAATCTTAAATCTAAGCAAGTGACTCTAACCACACATTTGACAATTTGCTACCATCAATTAAACATCTATTATGCATTAAGCACAAATATAGATACTTAACATATGTCATCTAATTGAATTGTACAAATGCAAAAGGGATTGCCAGGGGAGAGAATAATCAATCCCCAAAGCATTCATTAGAGAGATTTCTAAGGAAGAGAAATGTTCTTGAAAATAAAAGGAGCCAGCACGAATTATATGTCACACCAGTTGTCAATAGCATTTGGAGAGGAGTCCAGAATTTTTCTATGAACTTTAGTCCATGGAAACAAGCACACTAACTACTTTCCCCCCTTCTATTTAGTGCACCATTTTTTAAAGTTGACAACCTCCTGCAGGGATGTTCTGAAAGACAGAGACATCTTGTCAGAATTATAAATGTCCTTGGTGGGTGAGACAGAAAGGGTTGACTGTGTAGGACATTCCTGACAAGTCTTCAGGATTTGAAATGGTAACCATCTTTTTGGCTAGGGTGGTTTTTCTTTTCTTTTTCTTTTCTTTCTCCTTCTCCTTCTCCTTCTCCTTCTCCTTCTCCTTCTCCTTCTCCTTCTTCTCCTTCTTCTTCTTCTGGGAGATGTATTTAAATTTTGAATCGAAAATGATAGAACTTTTCAATTTAGTTACCTATAATCGTGTAGAGAAGGGTGTGCACACAATTTAGCATATAGTAGATGTCCAATGTATATTTATTTCATGTAACACCCCTCTTCCCCATCACTGCTGACAACTTCTGAGTTAAAGGTGGCTGACTCAAACGGCTGCCAGATGGGACATGCAGGGTTGTTCAGTTATAAGACAGCTAGTCTATACCTCCTCCCCTTCTTCTTCCAATGTGAGCCATGCTCTTGCTATAGTCCAAACTGAATTCATATACACATACATAGAGATAGATTGATAGAAAGAAAGACACATATAAGGTAAGTGTGTGTATCTGTGGAGTATATACGAAAATATGTATATGTGTGCATATATGCATATACATGTACCTGTATGTGTGTGTGTGTGTGTGTGTGTGTGTGTGTGTGTGTGTATACATTTGTGTTTGGCATATATACTTACCAATTCCTTACCATTCTTTTGGAAACAGTTGCTCCTCCTAACCCCCAAATGATATAGTTGCTATCATTTTAGATTTAGCAAGGATAAGAAAAAGTGAGGGGCGCTTGGGTGGCTCAGCCGGTTAAGCACCATGTTTCGGCTCAGGTCATGATCTCATGGTTTGTGGGTTCGAGCCCCACGTTGGGCTCTGAGCTGACAGCTCAGAGCCTGGAGCCTGATTTGGATCCCGTGTCTCCCTCTCTCTCTGCCCCTCCCCTGCTTGCACTCTGTCTCCTGCTCTCTCTCAAAAAATAACTAAACATTAAAAAAAAAAAAAGTGAGACTACACTCACAGTGTTAGGTTCTAAGGTTGTGTCTATCTAAGTTTTTAATAACTTTCTTGAGTGTGTAATAGGCCTTACAACCTAACCTAATATAGCCAAAAATATAACTTCTGCTACTCCTCCAACCCTGCCCACCTGCCCACCCCGTAAAAAGTACCCTATTCATCTTCTGGAATTTTCCATTTTAGCAAATGGTATCCCCACCCACACAGTTGCTCACTTATTCTCTGGACCTACGAGTTTTCTAATTCCCTTATCCTTTTACTTCTAATCCATCATCAAGCTCTTTTGGCCCTATTTCCCCAATGTTTTTCCAAATCCATATACTCCTCTCCATTTCTACTAATATTACCATAGTTTAAGCTCCAACATGTTTTGCCTGAATTACTGCAAATGCTTTATAGTTGGTATTCCTGCTTTTACTATTTCTCCTAATCCTGTCACCTAAGATATTTTCTTAGTTTACTTAGAATAAAACTGATTTTACAAGACCTAGTAAGTGTGTATACTTTCCAGCTCCTAATCTTATCTGTGACCAATAACCTACCACTCTTCTCTTCATTCACTACCCTGGCTTCACTGGCCTTTGTTTTGCTCCTGGAACATGCCACGTGTTTCCTTTATTTGGACCTTTGCATTTGCTGTTTCCTTTGTTTAAAATGCTCTTCCTCTTGGTGTTCCCAGGAGCTGATTCTTCCCCAACTCCGATCAGTTCAAACATCATCTCTTTGGTGATACCAATGTTCCCCTCCTTAATTCACACAATCTCTCCACCATCTTTCTTTTCTATTTCTTCCCTGACACCTACCACTACCTAAAACTGCATTGTTCCTGGATTCATTTGCTTATTTACTGCCTCTTTTCTCCTACTAGAATGTGAGCTGCTTGAAAGCATGAGTTTATCTGTCTTGCTCATCACATGGATTCAACACGTGAAAAAGTGCTCAGCACAGAGTAGCACACAGGTAGAAGAATGAACTAACGGGAATAAAGAATGAGTGTTTCAGTGTACTTTCCCAAAACTTTTGAACCTAAAACTAAGAAAAACATCAGTTATAATCTCTAAGGGTTGAATCCTACAGAGAAAACTCAAGGGCTATTGGTATCCATGTTTTCTGCTAGGGCACAAAGCAGTGAAAATAATGAAGACAACTGGAAGAAAGAGGCAAGACGAGAGCTAAAGATAGTTTTGATGGTATTCGCCTTTCTTCGAGTTAAGACCCAAATGTGCTCCCTCCCTTCTCATGGATGGTTGTTCAACTTACACTTAAGATATCCCAACATAATTTTAAGAAGTTTCTGTCTTTTTACTTCTTGCTTATGTTATTTTAAATTTGGTTCCTGGGATTTGCAATTAAAGAATTCCATGCTACTTTGTCACTGCTTTTCTCTCTTACTTTTTCTTCTGCTACTGTCATCGAACTCAAAGTTCTGACCATAATACACTTCTTTCTTCTCTCTCTCTCTTTCTCTGTCTCTTGGATGTTGACACATGTATTTCTACATGACTGAACTATTCACTGATTTTCCTTTGAGAACACCTTCTGACATCCCACCCTAGGGTTTATACTCCTATGGGCTACCATAAGATCCAACATTCATCCCAGTAAAGCATAAACAACCCATCTTGACTCCTATTTCTGTTTCTTTCACTGTTGTTTTCTTGTTTGTTTGTTTGTTTTTGTGGGTTTTTTGTTTTGTTTGTTTGTTTACTACTGTATCATTGGTGCCTAGGACAAAGTCCAACACATAAATCTAGGTGACTGAATGATTGAATGATAGACACATGGAGCTGTTTTGTTGGTAGATAAAGCAGAACTAAGAGGTGACAGAGTAGAATCTGAGTATTAACAATCTATTCCACATATGCTCTAAAGTTTTGAACTGATTCTCTTTACCTTGGGCTTGGGTAAGATTTATACCCATATTTTTCACTAGTTTTTTTTTTTTTTTCCCTTGAGGACCTTTTTATTTTTCTGATCATGTTCCCCTTTTGCACTAAGGGCTTTATTTTTTAAGAGCTTTTTTCCCCCTCGTTTGAGGGAAGTTTCCACCCATTAGTGCTATTTGGTTTGCCACTTTGTCAAGTATTGGCAGCATGCCAAGCCACTAGGCACCTTGTTTAAAATAGGATCTCATTGAGAATAAAAAATAAATCCACACCATCAAGATCATTTTCTGTTTAGTGTCTTGCATGGACTAACATTTTTAAAACTTTTTTTAAAAATCAGAATTATTACACTATCCCCAAGTGCTCTTATTTTCATTATTCCTTACATAGTTCTTAGTGCTATAGGGAAACAATTAAACTATCCAGGTTTCTTCAAGTTCATTTAATAGCTGAGAAAAAAATAGAGTTTTCAATTTATGTCATGTGCAGTTGTTCCCAAGGGAAGAAAATGTTTCAATTGACCATGACTGTGACCCATTATTGCACTCTTATGCTGCAGAGTCTTGATGAGTCTTGGTGTTCTGTGAGACTTGGTGCAGTAATTTTTTTCCCCACGTACACTTCATGGATCTTATAAATGCAGCGACACTAACTGATGGCACTTTTCTTGTTTTGCTGGCACTTTCTTCATGAAATTTGTACCATTACTGAATGAATTTGCAACATTACATGGATACTGTCAAAGATTCTTTATAAAATTGAATTCTTACAGCAACATATAAGGAGGAAACTAGAAAACCTTATAAAGGGTGGGGATTCCAAAGAATATATTTATAAATTGAAATGAGTTGTCAAAGACTGATTATTTTATATAATACCATATCATGTGAGAATTTGCCTACCTCCATGGCATTGAGATGGAGAAGATGGGCAGTGGGGCAGAAATATTGAACTATATTCTTAGCATCTTGGAAGACGATGTAAGGATTGAATCATCCCCAGAATTAGATAGTTATAAGGATATGGGGCCCACTTTTTAAATTCAATTTTGGTCTTAGAATGGTGAGGGCTGGTAGAATTATTTGTTTCAATTTTCTGTAATACTCCTGAAGCCATGTTAGTGGTCACATTTGAAACACGGTGTGAGATGCTCTTTTACTCAAATTCTCAAGGCTGAGCTAATAATTTCAAAAATAGTATGGAAGCCATTCAGCATAACTAAAAATATCCATGGTTTAGCAATGAATCCTGGAGAATCCAAATCAAAGCTAATCTCAGAAGTGATCAATAGAAACAATGAGCTCTTCCACAGTACAATTAAACTAAAAATCATGTGAAATGAAGAAAATGTCACTTAATGGTGCCAGCCCTGGAGTTACAGATTTTAATCAGGTGCTATTTTGATTACAGTTAGTCTCCAATGATGAACAGGTTATGCATGCATCTAAACTTTATTTATCTAAAACTTTATTAAGAAAACAGATATGAGGGGTGATATTAATGAAGTGCCCAAATATTAGATTCTAGGTGTAGAGGGTCTTTTAGCACAGAAAGAATATGGATGTACTTCTTCTCCCTTTCTAGCCTCAGAAAAGTAAAAATTAGGTAAAATTTCCTTTTTATAATCTGTAACTCCATTCTACTTAGCTCCTCCCTACCTCTGAGGGCCCCTCTCTTCTCTCTGCCTGGTATCTAGTACCTTCTTGCTGTTCTTTGTAAATTATTATTTGAAGTTTATTTATTTATTTTGGGGGGGGAGGGAGAGAGAGAGAGAGAGAGAAATCCCAAGCAGTCTCCATGCTGTCAGTGTGGAGCCCAGCATAGGGCTCCAATTCAAGACTCATGAGATCATGACCTGAGCCAAAATCCAGAGCTGGATGCCTAACTAACTGAGCCACCCAGGTGCCCCAAGTACCTTTTTGCTGTTCTGAGGTACATTAAGCTTCTCACAAGCACTTCTACTAAAACTCCTATTTCTAAAATAAGTAAGGTATTCGAGAAGCATACATTCTGATTTAATTAATTCACAATAAAATGTGAATGATTGAAAGCAGATATACACTTCAGGCTAACAGAGAAAACTTACTGAAACTTCACAGTTTGTCTGGAACTGTGTTAGGCTTATTTTCTCTATTATTTCACATCTTTAAAAAAAATGTATTACAGAGGACACAGGGGTTCAGATTGCTTAAAGAACTTGCTCAAAGGGCATTGACAATAAATGATAAGGCCATTACTTAAGACATAAAAAATTGTTCAAAAAATTTTGCGGGGAAGATATTTGTTGGTGCCAATTAATTAACACAGTTTTGGATTTAGGAATAGGGAGAAGTGAAGTACTGGTAAAAAAAAAAAATTATTTTTTAAGCCAAAAATTCTGAGGAGAAATAAATTGGAGAGGAGGCTCTGCTTAGGTGTCTATTTTCCTAGACCAGCTTCCCTAAGTTAAACTAGTTTTTTATATTTTCTTTCCCATTCTATTTTCCTATTTTCCCATTCACCTTCCACACACAATTGTACTTTACAATGGATTAGTGTGAATATTCCAGATTGTTTGAAGCTCTGACTTGATTCTTTGCCTTTCTAAAAGTTATTGGGATTTCTGAGTAAGAGGTCACCCTTTGATATTTTCTTGTCTCATTATCTATTGATGGGTTTTTCTATTCTTCATTGATGGGGATTTGGGAAGTCCTGTACCGAGCAGAGAAAGGAAGCCATTAATAGCAGGCACTGGCATCTGACAGCAGGGATTCTGAGGAAGGTGTGGTTGGAATGAGAGGACGAGGAAAAAAATTGGGAAATCTGCAGCCATGTGTAAGTTGGCTGCTTTTATTTTATTTTTGATATTTATTTATGTAGAAGGAGAAAGAGGGGGAGGCAGAGAGAAAGGGAGACAGAGAATCCCAAGCAGGCTCTGCAGCTATCATTGGGACCCCACGTGGGACCCGAACCCACAAACCATGAGATCCTGACCTGAGCCAATAGCAAAAGTCAGACGTGTAACCAATTGAGCTACCCAGGTGCCCTAGTAAGTTGGCTACTTTCAAATGGAAGATTTTTCCCTCCGCCTCTGAGATTATACATACTACATCAATGCTTGGTTTCATTGGTCCATATTGTAGCCCACAGAAAAAGTCTTGGGATGCCTGGGTTGCTCAGTTGGTTAAGCATCCAACTTCGGCTCAGATCATGATCTTGCCCTTCAGAGTTTGAACCCCACCTCAGGCTTTATGCTGACAGCTCAGACCCTGGAGCCTGTTTCAGATTCTGTGTCTACCTCTCTCTCCGCTCCTCCCCTGCTTGTGTTCTATCTCTCTCTCTCTCTCTCTCTCTCTCAAAAATAAATAAACATTAAAAAAAATTTAAAGAAAAAGACTGTTATCTAGCAAGAAAATCTGGGAAATCTAGAAAAATCTGGAAAATCACTACTGCTAAAACAAAAAATACCTTCCTCAAAATAAATTGGCTTTAGAAATGGGAAATCTCTCTATTGACCCGGATTGTTATTTTTTGTTCCACAGTACTAAACGAATTTTATTACATGTACTGCTAAAAATAATCACCAAATCATAAATGGTAAAAAGAAAAAAGAAGAAGAAAACCAAACAGACGCAACAAAATACCCTCCTATCCAAATAAGTTATATCTCTTGGTGGCATTTCAATTAAAACAAAATCTACCCAACGTAACATGATAATGTTTACTGGCCTCTCTTTATTTTAAATGCATAGATAAAATGCAAATTCTCACTAAAGCAAAAGTGTATTACAATTTTCTTTAGATAAAATGAAAATATTCATCAACACCCAAACCCCCATATAGCCTGGAGCTAATTCCCATAAAACTTATATTTTTAAGTTTATAATTCACTTGGCTCTCACTCAACTGTCAGGAGCTTTATGGACAATATATCTTGCTTTAAAGTTCTTATTAAAATAATTAAGTAAAATAGATTGTAAAGTCAGATGTTGCCACAATTTACTGCCTCTTGTTTACTTTTATTTTCCATTGTGAGAGGCCTTTGAAAGCAATTTCCCATATTGTCCTCTTTCTACTCCTCAGAATAGAAGCTAATACTGAATGTCAAACTCCCTTTCCTCCCTAGAGAACCAGAGAGTATTCTTACAGGAATTTAGAAACACCCTCTTGCCTGAGGACATATCATCTGATACTGAGGATGGAGTGCTCAACCTTAGAATATCTCCAACATTAACCTTGCATGAACTCAGTCACAAGACAGGAGCTCATAGTCCTTTACACATCTTGGAACCACTCCAGCAAGGAGAAGAGTCACCCTTCCAGGAGAAAAACAATAAATATCTTCAGTCCCTTTTACCTTCGAAGAGAGACTAGTGTATTGGTTAAGAATATAAACTTCGAATTCATGAACTGGATTCAAATGGTGGTTCTACCATTTTTAGGGTGGAACTTTGGACAACTCACACTTCTTGAGGTTCTTTCCTCATTTGTCATATAGGACTAATAATATTTAGTTCTCACCCTGAAGACTAAGTGGTATTAAGAATGAAAAAATCTGAGTTGAATGCTTGGACATTATAGGCATTAAATAATTGTGTTTTTTTTGTCCTGGGAAGCAGAGCCTGAGTTGGAGATTCTTGGTCAGGAGATTTATTGGTTGAGTATACTCAGGAGGACAATGAGAAAATCGGGAGGGGACAAAGGGAACACATTTGCAGAATGTGGCCTTGGCTGGGAAGGTTTCCCAGGAAGGTTTGCAGCTAAAATTACATTAGTTAGCCCCTCTTAGAAGGGTGTGGAGGTGTAGCCTTTCCAACATGGAACTTCCATTTGGCAAAGGGAAATTCTTCAGAGAAGACTGCATCTTTGAATTGTCATAACACTAACAGCAAGGAGAGAGAGGTGCACCTGTTGGTAAAGGGGATCTGAATGGGACACCCAAAGTGCCCACTAGAGCTTACCGCTGTCACTGCTCAGATCCGCTCTCTTCTTATGCCAAATACACCTACTGAAGCACAGGATTCTAAGTGGTTACAATTTCTGGGAAAATTTCAAAGAGGGGAGGGTTAGCTGGACAAATTAGAACTCCAACTGCTGCTTTTGTTCCCAATGCTGTAATTCAATGGTTCTCAATCGGGGGAGATTTGACAATGTCTGGAGACATTTTCCATCACCATATCTGGAGGTGCTACTGGCATAATGTCCTACAATGCACAGAACAGCCCCCATAGCAAAAAATTATTCAGTGCAAAGTGTCAAGAGTGCTGAGGTTAAGAAACGCTGCTGTCACTGATATGCGTCATTTCATTGATTCTCCACCTGTTCTAGATTCTCCTTCCCTCAGCGAGCATATACATATGCTGGTCCAAGTGGCTGATCTAGTGGGTTAACAGAGACTTACATCCCAGAGTGGTCTAGGCCCTATTTTGGCATGTTCTGTCAGATTCTAGTTTCAGTACAAACACATTTAGTTACATTTGGATATGGAAGTATGGAAAAGATGTTCAAGTGAATCACTTGGGTACAAAACATAATCCTCAACTTGCCACCAAGAGGCTGAGTGATCTTCTCATGGGACAGTATGGTTCTGGGGCTCAGTCTTAGTCTATGTTGCTGACAGGTCAGACATTCAGCTGTTGCAGTAACCAGACTACCCTGAGTGAGAGGAAGCATATGGTATAGGGCCCATATATAGCCCTGTGGAGTATTGCTGGGCTTATCTGACCTTTTATTTGATGGGTCATGATGGTAACTTCTGGCTACTTGGTTATCTGCTATCAAATGGTTAGAAGCTCAGTTTCTACCGTGACCTAGTAGCAATATAGGAACTGGTTGTTTTGTTTTCTTGTGAGAGCTTTATTTCTATAACTCACATACTTTAATTCACTCTTTTGAAGTGTATAATTTAGTGTTTTTTTAGTTCATTCACAGAGTTTGGCAACCATCACAACTATCTCATTTACAGCATTATTATCATCACCAAAGAAAACCTAATACCCATTAGCAGTCTCTCCCATTCCCTCCAATTACCGCAGTTTTAGGCAACCATTAATTTATTTTCTGTCTCCATGGATTTGCTTATTTCAGAAGCTTCATAAAATTATAATCAAATAATATGTGGCCTGTGTGTCTGGCTTCTTTCACCAAGCATAAAGTTTTCAAGGGTTATTCATAATGTAGCAGGTATTGGTACTTTATTCCTTTTTATTTACAATAAATACATTTTAGTTGTGTAGATATACAAAATTTCATTTATCTGTTCATCTACTGATGGATATTTGGGGGGTTTCCACTTTTTGTCTGTTAAGAATGCTGCTGTGGGGTGCCTGGGTGACTCAGTCAGTTAAGCATCTGATTTCAGCTCAGGTCATGATCTCGTGGTTCATAGGTTCAAGCCCCATGTCGGGCTCTGCACTGTCAGCACAGAGCCTGGAGCCTGCTTCGGATTCTGTGTCTCCCTCTCTCTCTGCCCCTCCCCAACTTGCACTCTGTCTTTCTCTCTCTTAAAAATAAAAAAAATAAAAATAAGAAACAAAAGAATAATGCTGCTATGAACACCTGTGTACAAGTCTTTATGTGGACGTATGTCTTCAGTTCTGCATACTGAGGAGTGGAATTGCTGGGTTATAAGGTAACTCTGTGTTTAACATTTTAAAGAACTGCAGAGTTATATTCTAAAATGACTGCACCATTTTACAAACTGACGATTATTTTAACCATCCTAGTAGGTGTTACTTTTGTTTTTGTTTTCATTGTGGTTTTGATTTGCTTTTCCCTAATGACCAGTGATGTTGAATATCTTTTCATGTGCTTATTGACCATTTATTTATCTTCTTTCGAGAAATACTTATTCAAATTATGTGCCTATTTTTGAATGGACTGTTTTTAAAATATTTTAGTGGTTAAAAGATATTCCCCTCAGCCTGGTCATTGAATTGTCTTGGCAGTGTTGTAGAAATCAATTGACCTTAAATGTAAGGATTTCTGGACTGCCAATTCTATTCCATTGATCTACACATCTATCCTTAGGCCAGTACCACACTATTTTTATTACAGTAGCTTTGTGGTGAGTTTGAAATCAGGAAGTATAAGTCTTCCAATTTTGTTCTTCTTTTTCAAGAGCATTTTGTCTATTCTGGGTCCTTTGTACATTCATACAAATTTTAGTGTCAGTTTGTCAATTTATGCAAAGTCACTTGGGATTTTTTTTTAAATGTTTGTTTATTTCTGAGAGAGAGAACACGAGTGAGAGAGGGGCAGAGGGGGGGTGGGACGAGGATCCAAAGTGAGCTCCATGTTGACAGGGAACCCCATGTGGGTCTCAAACTCACCAACTTTGAGATATGACCTGAGCTGAATGCTCAATGGACTGAGCCACCCAGGCACCCCAAGTCATGTGAGATTTTAATTGAGATTGCATGGACTCTGTAGATTGATGCAGGGAGTACTGTCTTCTCAGTAACATTATCTTCCAGTCTGTGAATATGGTCTATCTTTCCATTTATTGTCTTTCTTGCATTTTTCAAGGATGATTTGTAGTTATCAATGTAGAAACTGTACACATCTTTTATTAAAATTCATTCCTAATTGTTTTCTTTTCGTTGTTATTGCAAATGAAATGTTTCATTAATTTCATTTTTGGATTGTTCATTGCTACTTTTTAAAAATTCAATCAAATTTTGTATATTAATCTCATATCTTGCAACATTGCTGAACTCGTTTATTAGTTCTAATAGTTTTATTTTTGGAAGAAAGGAATATGAATTCCTTAGAATTTTCTACATATAAAAGAGTACGCCTTCTGCAAATAGAAATATTTTTTTATCACTTCCTTTCTAAACTAAATGCCTTTTATTTCTTTTTCTTACCCAATTACCTTGGTTAGACTTCCATTACAATGCTGAATAGAAATGGTAAAAGTGAAAACTTTTGTTTTGTTCCTAATCTTAGGGGGAAAGCATTCAATCACCATTGACTATGGTGTTAGATGTGAATTTTTTGCAGAAACCATTTATCACATTGAGGAAGTTTGCTTTCACTTCTGGTTTGAGAGGTTTTGTTTTTGTTTTTGCTTTATTTGTTTTTAAATATGGAATGCTTCATGAATTTGCATGTTATCCTTGTGCAGGGCTATGCTAATCTTCTCTGTATCATTCCAATTTTTATATGTGTTGCCAAAATAAGCACTGGTTTGAGAGTTTTAATCGTGAAAGTGTGCTTGATTCTGTCAAATGTGTTTTCTCATCTATTGAGATGATCGTGTGGTTTTTATCTTTCTTTTATCCTACTGACATTGTGTATTGCTTTAATTATCCGATGCTTAAATAATTGTAGAATCTTGGTGTACACCCCACTTGCTCATGGTGTATAATTTATTTATATATGGCTGGATTTAATTTTCTAGCATTTTGATGAGAATTTTTGCATTTATGTTCAGAAGAGATATTGGTCTGCAGTTTTCTTTTTTTGTGATGTTTTGCCTGGTTTTGGTATTAGTATAAAACTAGCCTCATAGTATGAACTGGGAAACATTCCTTCCTGAAATTTCCATTTTTGGGGGAAGAAATTCAGGTGACTGTTATTCTTTTAAATGTGTTTTAAAATTCACCAGTGAAGACATCTGAGCCTGCGATTTTCTTTGGAGAAAGTCTGTTCAAAGTTTTTATTTCTTACTGAAGCAGTTTTGATTATTTGTTTCTTTCTAGAATTTTTTTCCCATTAGTTTAGGTTATCTAATTTGCTGCCATACAAATCTTTATAGTACTCTTTATAATGCTTTTTATTTATGTAAGATGTATATTGATACTTTATCTTTTTTAAAAAAAATTTGAATTTATTTATTTTGAGAGAGAGAGAGACAGAGAGGCAGAGAGAGAGTGAGAAAATCCCAAGCAGGCTCCAGGCTGTCAGCACAGAGCCCAATGGGAACTTGAACCCACAAACTGTGAGATTGTGACCTGAGCAGAAATCAAGAGTGGAATGCTCAACTGACTGAGCCAACCAGGTGCCCCTTGATATTTTCTCTTTTATTTTTATTTTAATAATTTGTGTCTTCTCTTTTTTTAGTGGTCAGTATAGCTAAATGTTAACTTGGGTGAATTTTTGAAAGAACGAAATTTTGTTCTGTTGGTTTTCTCTATTGTTTTTTTCTATTCTTTATTTCACTTATTTATACAGTAATCTTTATTTTTCCTTCCTCTGCTTGGTTTGGGTTGTTTATTTTTTTCCTTCTAGTTTCTTAGGTGGAAGTTTAGGTTATTGTTTTGAGATATTTACTTGTTTTTTAAATATAGGCCTTCATAGGTATAAATTTCCCCTGTAAGTACTGTTTTAGCTGCACCACACAAATTTTGGTATGTATCTCCTAACATTTAGTATTCATTTTCATTTATCTCAAAGTATTCTGTAAGTTTTATTGTGATTTTCATTTTGACCCATTGGTTATTTATTCACATACTATTTCCACATATTTGTGACTTTTCCTCATTTTCTTCTATTACTGATTTCTAATTTCATGTCATTGCCATCAGAGAACATCTTTTAGCTGACTTTCTCTTTTTAAGTTCATTGAAGCTTGTTTTATAGCCTAACATAGGGTCTATCCTGAAGAATGTTCCATGTGCTTTTGAAAAAAATGTGTAGTCTGCTCTTGTTGCATAGAATATTCTATAGATATCTATTAAGTCTAACTGGATTAAAGTACTGTTTAAGTCTCGTGTCTATGTTAATCATCTGCCCATTTTATCGTATACGTTATTGAAGTGGAATATTGAAGTCTCCAACTCTTAATCTTGATTTGTCCATTTCATCCTTCAGTTGTGTTAGTTTTTGCCTAATATATTTTGAAACATTTTTCTTTGGTGTATGTGTGTTTTAATTGTTATGTGTACTGAATTGATTGATGTGTTTGTTATTGTAAAATGTGCTTTTTTGTTTCTAGTAATGATTTTTATTGTAAAGCCTATTTTGTCTATTAATATAGCAATTCCAGGCTCCTTTTGGTTTTGGCATACATGGTATATCTTTTTCAATCTTTACTTTCAACCTCTTTATGTCTTTGAATTTCATGTGTTTCTTGTAGATAGTATACAATTAGATATTTTTTAAAAATCCATTTTCAGTTTCTGCCTTTGATCGGGGTGTCCACTTAAGTTTATTATAATATTTGATAAAGTGGGATTTATATCTATCATTTTGCTGTTTGTTTTCTACCTCTTATGTCATTTTATTACTTTATTCCTCTATTGGTTTCTTCTTTTGTGTTAAAAGATATTTTGTAGAGTATCATTTTTTCTTTCACTATACCTTTTGAATTACTTTCTTACTTATAGCCCTGAAGGTTGCATTTAACATTGACATCTTAAAATAATGTATTTTGAACTAACACCAACTTAATTTCGCAAAACATTTCTTCAATATCATGATTCCCTGTTCCTTCTTTGTATTATTATTGTCATGAAAATGACAACTTTTGGCATTTCACTCCATCAACAGTTTTACAATTATCACTTTATGATCCTGTCTTTTGAATCAAATAGGAGGAGAAAGGAGTTACAAACAGAAAAACACTTTATATTTTCCTTCATATTTACCTATGTAATTGCCTTTTTTGGTGTTGTTTATTTCTTCAAGTGGATTTGAATTACTGTCTAATGCTCTTTCATTTCAGTTCAAAGGACTCTAGCATGTCTATAGCATAGATTTGCTTAACAAATTCTGCCAGTTTTTATTTGGTATTGTCTTCATATCATCTACATTTTTGAAGGATGGTTTTCCTGGATATATAATTGTTGGCTGTCCATTTTTTTTCCTTTTCAGCACTTTGAATATGACATCCCATTGCCTTCAGACATCCATGGTTTTAATAAGTGAGTTGTTAACCCTATTGTGAATCTCTTGTCTGTGATGAGTCCCTTTTCTTTCACTGCTTTCAAAATCTCTCTCTCTTTTAATGTTTATTTATTTTTGAGAGAGAGTGAGAGACACAGAGAGAGAACAGGGGAGGGACAGAGAGACAGGGAGACACAGAATCCAAAGCAGGCTCCAGGATCTGAACTGTCAGCACAGAGCCTGATGTGGGGCTCAAACTCATAAATGGCAAGATCATAAGCTGAGCTGAATTTGGACACCCACCGACTGAGCCACCCAGGCACCCCTCAAGATCTCTTTTTGTCTTTGTCTTTGACAGTTAGTCAATACTATTTCCAGATGTGGATTTCTTTGAGGTTCTTTTACTTGGAGTTTGTTGAACTTCTTTATGTTTATATTAATAGTTTTTATTAAATTTGGGAAGCTTTTGGCCATTATTTCTTCAAATATTCTTTTGGCTTCTTCCTTTCTCTATTTTCTTCCTGGGTCTTTGTCATAGTCTGTTTAGACATAAACAAAATACCAGAGACTGGATAGCTTATAAACAATGGAAATTTATTTCTCACAGTGCTCGAGACTGGGAAGTGCAAGATCAAGGCACCAACCTTAGGTAAGCCCTGTTCCTAGCTCATTGCCAGCAACTTTTTGCTGTGTTATCACATGATGGAAAGAAAAGGACCTCTTTTATAAGAACACTAACTCCATTCATGAGGGCTCTACCTTCATGACATAGCATTTCCCAAGTCATCACTTCCTAATACTATCACATCAGGCATTAGGATTTCAACATACGAATTTTGGGAGAATACAAATGTTCAGACCACAGCAGTCTTCAATTTGATTGAATTTATGTTGATTCCTTAATGATATTCCACATGTCTTTGAGTACTGTTTTCTTCATTGTTTTACTTTCTTTCCTCAAACCTGATAATCACAATGACCTATCTTCAAGTTCATTGATTCTTTCTTCTGTTAATTCAAATTTTATGTTTAGCCTCTCTAGGAAATTTTTCATTTTATTTTAGTTTTTGACTCCAGAATTTCTATTTGATATTTTGAAGTCTTTGTCTAGTAACACCAATATCTGTTCTTCCTTAGGGATAGTTTCTATTTATTACTAGCCCCCTCCCATATATGGAATAGTTTTCCTGTTTCTTTGCATGTTTCATAGTTTTTTCTTTTTTTTTAAACTATACAGTTTAAATAATAAGAAGCTACAACTCTGGAAATCAGATTACCTACCCCCCCAAGGTTGGTTGTTGCTGTTTATTTGTTTAGTGACTTTCCCTGTATAAATCAACAAAGTGTTCATTCTTTATTATATGTGGCCACAGAATTCTTTTTCCCAGTTATCTTAGTGGTAAGCTAATGATTAGATAGAGATTTACTTAAATGTCTTGAATGAGTAAGTCTCCCAGTCTTTGCTAAAAGGTTTTTTTGGTTTTGTTTGTTTGTTTTCAGTTTGGTTTTTTTTTTGTATTTTGTTTTTTATTTTTGTTTGTTTGTTTGTTTTTGGTGGGAAAGCTTCAGTGCTCCAGCAGGCAGTTTAAAACCTGCCTTAGCCTTCACTACCCACTTGTGAAGAAACTCAAAGTCATCCAGTAGAGAATACAACCTTCTTAGGTCCTTCCTGGGCATATGCAGAGCCTTGAACCTATGTATGACCTCCTAGATCCCATGGAATGTACTGGAGCTTGTCAAAATCCTCTACAGACATCACATTTCTCAGCTTTCCTTTCGAGTTAGTCAGTCAGTCTCTTGTTAGTCCCAAATGGTATTATTGCCTCAGGAAGCTGTGATGTTAAACAATTGCCACTGATTGTTTTTGACAAATGCCTTGAGGATAGGGCTGTTCATGAGCCCTGAATCAAGTCAAATAAAGATAAGCTCTGAGAATAAACTTTTCTAGGGAACAACTGTAAGACAGATTTAACAGTGACCATTCTCTGGGAATAGAACTTGATGGGATTGCTTCAAATCTGTTTTGCCACTCTAATGGATGGATGATAGGCTGCCAGTTTTTACAATGATTGTGGTTGTGAAGCTGTTGATACTCAAGGTTACCATGGAGCTGGGGAGATGGGAATGGAGATGAGACAAGTTAAAATACCACAAAGATCACTACTGTTACCAAGATTTTCTTGTTTTTTTTCTTTAAAGAATATATTTGGAATTTTTCAAATTTTTGGTTAATTTCAAGAGCTCTGGTTGATTTTGAAAAATTTTTGCTAGTGACAGTTGTTGCTTTACAGATGAGCAGATTTTCAGAAATCCTTACTTTATTATTTTGGAAGTTCTCCCCACAGGAATTCCTTTTTAAACAGTACATGGTTTCTCTGAAGTGTGCTGCAATTCTCCTATTAAATTTTGCATGAAACTGTTTACAGCATCCTTCTCTACCGCAGATAACTCAAGTAGCCTAAGATGTTCTAGGTTATATGGCCCACGTGGCAGGGTTGAACATACCATGGCCATGTCTCCAAGCCGTTTCTTTCTCTAGCTCCAATCAGATCTAACAACTTTCAATGCCACCTGATAAATGGTTTCAAACATTATTTGCAAGTATTGAATATCTCTCCTCCATAACTCAAAGAAGTCTCTGAGAATTATACTCCTTTTCTAGTGATAGAAGTGAAAGATACAATAACTTATATTTTGCTTTGCAGGACATGTCCTAAAGTGTCCCAGACTACTAGAATCTTGGAAAGACTTTTGATTCAAGAAGCTCCTTAATCTTTGTAATGCTTATTTCCTAACCTCTGAAGCACATGCCTATTCTGGATGAATTGAAGAGTACTTCTTTTCAAGGCATCCAGGATACCTGCTACCTCTTCCTCACTGGATTTGTTATACGTGAAGTCATCAATATAGTGGGCCAATATGATATTGCTTGGAAAGTGCCAGACAGTCCAGGTTTTTGAAATATACTGTGACAGATAGCAGTAGTAATACAGATCCCTAAGGTATGACCATTAATGTGTATAGTTGTTCATTCTATTTAAATGCAAAGTAATTTTGACACTCCTTCTATAGGAAGAAACAATTGCCATGGACCCTGAGCATCCCTGCACATTCTTGCTAGGTATGCCAAGAATGTAAGACCCTGACTGCTCTTTAGCTTGGCCATTTCTGAGGATTGTGTCTGACAGATGAGGTAACATGATTTTCTTCCATTTTTATTATACTGGTAAATACCCAAAGCTCATTATTTCTCTCCTACAACACAACCCATTGTAAGTACAGGCAACCATGATCATGATGTGTCCTTTTTATCTGCCTCTGGGAAACTGAAGAAAACAAACATATAGCTCTGGTTAGTGCTTCTGTAATACAGACCTACGTCTCTGAGGCAAGAGTCTTGTGTTGTCTTTCAGCATTTTAAGTCTAAACAGAACCTAGCTTGTTCCTTGAAATTAGAGTAAATTAGAGTAAAGTCTTAGAATTTGTACAGTTTGTAAGTTTTGGCTTAGAATTTGTACAGTTTTTTTTTTTAACTTTTTAATGTTTATTTATTATTGAGAGACAGAGAGAGACAGAGCATGAGTATGGGAGGAGCAGAGAGAGGTGGAGACATAGAATCTGAAGCAGGCTCCAGGCTCTGAGCTGTCAGAACAGAGCCTGACGCGGGGCTCGAACTCACAAACCACGAGACCATGACCTGAGCTGAAGTTGGATGCCTAAGCAACTGAGCCACCCAGGCACCCTGAATTTGTACAGTTTTTAAGTTTTGCTGATGAAGACATGGGTTTCTAGAATAGAAAGGATGAGGACCCTTGTGGGCTGGGTTAGAGCATATGAAAAAACTCCCAGGATCTAGTTTGACAATTCTCTTGTTTCAGTGGTGGGTTGGGGGAAGGCCTCCCATTATAGATAGAGACCTATTAAGTAATGTTTAGAGGCTGAATAGTGAGAGGTTAGGTTGTATCTAGTCACCAGAATGGTGCCTAGCTTCATTTTCTTCCAAATAGAAGGAGAAAGAGATATTATAATGATGATGGGGCAGCCAAAGACAATGTGGCTGCTGAGCCAAAGGGGCCAAAAGCTGGAACAAGTAGTATCAACAATGATGTAGCTGAGGGGAGAAAAGCAGCAGAAGCTGCTGGAGGAAAGGATGGCTTCAGACTGCTAAGCAAGTCTTTGTGTTTATTTTCGGTTTTGAGCAGGTGATCTCTCAAGTTCAATGCACAAAGTTTGGATGTTTAAATGCACCCAGAGCTCTATATTTTCATTGCTGACGATGAGGCAGACATGGATTTGAATCATCTCTCTGTCTTTTATTATCAGGGGGAAAACAGATACTTGACTACCCTGAGTTTCTGTTATCCAAGAAATAACCAGAATTCAAGGTTATTCTCGTAGCTCTTGCCAATACTCCCCTTGATATTTTTTACTGAATTTTGTGTCATTGCTAGTGGCTTAGATATTTGTTTTGTCACTTGGAATATAGCCAGATCAAAGACACCACTCTCTGGGGTCACAAACTGGAAATAAATCATGGCTGATTGGGTGGTCTGTGTTACTAATGTAAATGCCCATGACAATCATCTGTTCTCTGACTGAAACCAAGCTGCTGATCACCCCTGCACTGCCCAGATTTCTGACTTGACAAATGGGTTTATTATCATACTGGATATGGCCACACATCAGTATCAGGAGCTGGGGTTCTCTGTCTGAAACAGAGGCTATCACTGCATGCCAGGTTTGTGGCTCCCACCAGTAGACAACTCCTTTGTGTCATGATTAAGGAGGACACACTGCAGCAGCTATGGACCCTTTCTGCTCCTGGAAGTTTGCATACACTGGACTTTTGATCTCCCTCACCCCTCTTGGGGTTACCAATGATGCCACAATAGTTTTGACAGTTTTTCAGATTATGGTGTTGTGGTCCATCCATGGTATTTGGGCCATCGAAACTAATCTGTGTCATGTTTTTTTACTTTCTGGACCTTATACAATATGTCAATGATGTTTCTTTTATCACAAAGACCACCCAGCAATGGGCCAATGATATTTGATGAGCATTTCATGCTCCCTACTATCTATAGACTTTGGGTATTATTGAACACTGAAAGAACTTCTTTCTCTAACACCATCACCCTTTCCTGGTCCACACACCTCAGTGAGAGCCCAAATGAGTCTATCTCCAGAAAAGGATCATCTCATCTTGGCTATTTCCTGGGTAATAGTCAGAGAAAAATATCTAGATATGAATACAGGATAATTAGAGGAAAGGTAAACTTATAGGTTCTCAGATTGAATGCACTAATTTTGTGGTGGTAGAGGGAGAGCAAACCCCCTGGTACTCAGGGAGGGAACAACTTAGACCCCAGAAGGTATGGAGAGCAGGGGATGATGAATTATCTTTGTCCTCTAGATTCAGCACTGCTGCCTGATTCAATTGGCAGCTATACCCGACAACCAGACCTTATGCTGAGTTTGTCTTCTCTGTTCACATGCTATAAAAATAAATGCCCTCGGGTAAACATGGCAGATCTTGACCTATTCTGCTGTATCTGATGCTGTCAGTGGAAGCTCCCAAACATGAAGATGCACAACACAACCTTGTTTCAATCTAACTGATTGATCATACACTCCTCCAGATGCCTGAGCGGACCTAGGTTATGCCACATGTGGCAATCAAGGCTTGGTGATGCTGGCCTTGTGGCTTAACAAAACCAGCATAACAGTGATTCAGATCACATTTAACAACAAATCCTGAACTGGAGTGACTGAATAATGACTCTTCAGGGTGTGTGTTTGTATGTAAAGAGAATGAGTCATGGAATGACTCTCCACTGGAGACTGGGCTTGCTTTGTGGGCCAACTTTTGTCCCGGCAATTATTGGAAGTCTCACAGAAATCTTTCTATCACATTCTGTTGATTAAGACAGTCATCAATGTATCCACATTCAAGGGCCAATGTCACTCTAAGAAGTACATGAGGGATGAAATACATATTGAGGTAGTCATCTTTGGAAAATTTAATCGGTTATGCTTCATTATGATGGTATTTTACTTTCATATCTATTGAAACAGGCTTCAGGGATTCCTCCACATCCAACTATAATGAATCCACTTGTTTAAAATCTGATTGTATTTAGATATTGTTGCGCTATTTATTCACATCTCGTAAATTGCTGTTATCACAATCAGCCTTGGTTTTGTGTGAGTAAAGTGTTTTCATTATTAAATTCCACTCTTTGAATTGTACACTCCATATGAAAAGAATTTTGTTTTGTTCTTGGCTATACACCCAGAATCTAGAATGCTGCCAGTTGTGAACTAGGTACTCAATAAATATTTGCTGAATGAAGAAAACCCAAAGGACTTATGTCAACTTCCCATAAGTAGTTGACAGGCAAGGTCCATAATCTGCTAGGCAAAACTGAGGATGGTTTACAAGGGCCATTACTGGGTCAAAAAAGACAGAGGGTCAAGTAAGAAATTACCAAAGCTCAAAGCACAAATTACCCTAGAGTTTGGGGTCATTAAACTCTGCAGAAAAGGTTCTGCTTCCCTTGGAACTGTTTTATTTGTCTCTCCATATGTGCAGCAGTATTATTTATTTGTAAAACGCCAGTGTCTAACTGATACATGGCCAATGAAATGTCTATCCTCTTACTGGCACCTTAAATATATGTAAATAATCACATATTCACATGCTTATATATAGTTATCCTAGAAACCCTATAGATAGAAATTAACAGCTTCATTTTAGATGATTTACCTATTCAACATCATTAGATGAAGTGGCACAGATTTGATTTAGGCTTCTTTGTTGGTTTTTCTTCTTTAGCTCCATTGTTTTGACCAATATTTCAACTACCTACTCTGATTTACTGCAGGTTTGAAAAACAAAGACAAAACACATTTACATCCGATGTTTACCCACAGGCAACCATCCACACAGACTGATTTTAGTTAGTTGTATTTGGATGCTTATCCTAACAAAAAATACTTCTCCCATTGGGTTATTGATTATGACAACAGCTATAATTTCCATAGTTTGGTAGTAGCTAACATTTATTTAAATTTTACCATATGCTAAACTATTTCCTGAATGTTTATATTTTGAAACATGTATTTTTCTAACATGGGGCAGCACTTCATATTTTTCATTCAATAATTAGGGACAAAGTTTAAAGTGCAAGTATCTCTTGCAAAAATAATCAATCAATTCAGTGTCACATTAAATCTTTCTTGTTTATCAGCTTCATAGAAAGCTGAGATCCCAGGTCAAATGTTTCTTTTTCTTCACTGAATTCGGTGCACCTGTGAGGAGTTCATTTTCAGAACTGATAGCTTTTATAGCCTGCTTCATTTATTCGAGATTTACTGTATTACTGTCTTCTATATGGGTGTTCATTACAGAGAATTTTCTATTAAAGACAACAGATTTTTTTCTTTTGTCCCAAATGTGAGTAACAAAAGTGTTTACATATTTGTCTGAAAATATGTTTTTTTAAATTTTCTTATTTTCATCTAGGAGGCAACTTACACAAAATGTAAATAAAAAAATAAAATCTGGAACAGAACAATAGAAATCAGAATACAAAGTAGTGAACAGTTAAGAAAGTTGATGTAAAAAAAATACATCTCTTTGGCTCTACTTATCCTGATGGTCAAAGTAAAGGGAAAGACATTCATTTAATTTACATTGGCAAAAACACATTAGCTTTTTATGGGGAACAAATAATTTCCTGGCACTAATCTTTAAAATAAATTTCTATCACAGAAATGCTAGAACAGAGTAAATTGTGAGAACAGAGTAAATTAATGACCAATATCCTCAACAACGGATCTCATCACACCCAGTTGAGGTTTTAAAATGGTTTTTCTTATGTGTTCCTTATACATCCCTTAATTAACCAGACTTTATAACACTAACATGCAACTCGGTTAAAGACATTGTTAAAAGACCCAATACTACTGATTCAGTGTCCACAGGATTTATCAAACTGTTTACCGATGTTTTTAAAGAAATGAGATGCTACTCCTAAAGGTGATTAGTGGATACAAATTTATGTCTTGCCCATGGCTGGGGCTTTGTCATCTAGGTGTTTACTTCTCTCCCCAGAGACTTGAGGGATTTGGTAAAAACAACAAACAGAGTTGTTTTTTTTAAAACGTGATTGAGATTACTTTAATTTTCACTTCCAAAATTAAATTTGTTCTCATTCCTTTCAAAACACAACTTATCTTTGGGAAGAAGTGTTGATGGATCAATCCATTTGACAAAGAAAGAAATCCTGAAGAAACAAATTAGCCATGACCCAGTCAAACAATAGAACATTCTCACTATCCCCAATCCCCCCACCCTGGTTGTCCTTTTTAGTCCTCATTCTCTCCTTACCCAAAGATAACCACCATCCTGACTTTAAATACCATAACTTAGTTTTGCCTACTTTTCAACTTTTTATAAAAGGAGTCATACATTTTGTATTCTTTTTGCATCTGGCTTCTTTTGCCCAATGTCATATTTGTGATTCTCATACCCAAGTTCATGTTGTGGTGTGTAGCAGGGATTCATCAATTTTTATTTCTGGATAACATTTCATTGTAGAAATATACCACACCTTGTTTTACACAATTTAAGTACTAACGAACATGTGGGGTTTTCTAGTTTGGGGCTGTTATAAATAACACACTGGACATTCTTGGACAAGTCTTTCAGTGCCCTTGTAGGAGAGAGATTGCTGGATCACTGGAGATGTAGATGTTTAATTTTGATAGATACTTCCGGTTTCCCAGTCAGGATTAATTTATACTCCTATCTGCAGGATATGAGGATTCCAGTTGTTCATTGTCCTTAACGCTGGTTCTGTCGGTCTTTTTTTATTTTTTATTTTTTTAATGTTTTATTTTATTTTTCAGAGAGAGAGAGAGGGAGAGGGAGAGAGAGAGAGAGAGAGAGAGAGAGAGAGAGAGAGTGTGTGAGCGGGGGAGGGGCAGAGAGAGAGGGAGACAGAATCCGAAGCAGGCTCCAGGCTCGGAGCTGTCAGCACAGAGCCCGACATGGGGCTCAAACCCAGGAACTGTGAGATCATGACCTGAGCCGAAGTTGGACGTTTAACTGCCTGAGCTACCCAGGCACCCCTCTGTCAGTCTTTAATTGGGGTCATTCTGGTGGTTGTGTAGTAGTATCTTACTGTGGCTTGAATTTGCATTTGCCTAGTGACAAACGAGGTTGGTCGCTTTATCACAGGCTTGTTGACCGTTTGTGATCCTTTTCGGTGAGGTTTTTTGCCAATTTTTCTATTAGCTTGTATGTCCGTTTCTTCAATAGATTTAAAATTTGTAGTATGTTATGGGTATGACCCTTACTTTTTCAGTCTCTTAATTTTTTTATGAATAGAAGCATTTAATTTTAATTTTACTGAAACTTAATACATCAGTCTTTTCCTTAAGTTAGTGTCTTTTCCTACCTCAAGTCATGAAGATGTTCTTTGTTTTCCTCTAGAAGCCTTAAGATTTTACTTTTTACATTTAGATCCACATAGAATCCTGTCACCAGAACAGCAGTGAAATAGTAGACATACTAACAGTAATAGTCCCTGCCATTTGTGTGTTTCACCAGATTTCCTTAAAGGAGTTCCCATTTGTAGGCTGTATGAAAGCCTCAAAATCTGTATATATAGCCTAAATGTAAAAACTCCAATTCCATGAGAAAGAAATCAAGTGAATAAAAGTTAAAAAAAAAAAAAAAGCAGTAACGTTTAGTGGGAATTCTAAAGCAGCACATCAATAAAATATAAAAATATCAAAGTACAAAAATAATGCACTGAGAACTCAGAATAGAAGAAAATGGATCAAAAAGATTAGCAACAATAGGGGCTGACAAATGAAATTGTTAATGTACTGCTTCAATCTGCAAAGTATTGTTGAAAGGCAAGCAAGAAAGAACAGGAAAAATTGTTGAAAGTCAGGGACATAAATAATTCTAGTGTTATCACTTTATAGGTTAGGATTCTAAGTTCACACTCAAGGGGCTTCTTATTTTCTTGTTATTACTTTGTTTTCACTCAGGTAAGCTCTTATCCAGATGGGGAGATGGTGTTTTTGTTATATCATCTATTGTCAATATGACAAAATGGAAAGCTTGTGTTTTATCCTGCTGGTTAAATCTGAATATTGCTTTTTCATTAAATTATTTTTTATATCAGGCCTCTATTTAAGTGCACAGACATCAATGAAATAAGTAGCTTCAAATAAAAAAAGAAGAAAGAAAAGAAATACAGCGTAATTTAATATCACTCTCACTGTCATTCACTAATATCTCTCTAAGTAAGCATGAAAACCATTTCCTTTGGAGTAGCAAGAAGAAACTTGTGATGATCTTTCGGAATCAGAGCAAGTACTCCATGTGACTGACTACTTACTTCTTCTCCCCACTTATTTTTTTTTTCCTTAGATAAGTTTAATATCCCCTGAACTCTGGGTATCTTTGTGTTGTTGTTGCAAAACTAGTTATCTTTTCAATTAAAATTATTTTAGCAACACTGCAAAAGTTGGAGCCTATCATCCTTACTACAGACTAACCTATAAAACAATGCTTAAAAACAATTTCCTGAAGATTTAAAGCAGGGAGTTAAAGTTACCTCACCTCAGCTTTTTTTGCCATTTAGCTGATTTGATGATGGTGGTCCTACAGAGAGGTTGTTGACATAGTTGATACTTAAAAATGTTACACATTTGTTAGAAAAAGTTATAAACTTACTATAAATACAAATAAAAATGTTATCACTATCCAAAAACCTTAAGCAATATCACACTCCACTGCATGATACTAATTGAAGGAAATTTCATAAATATTGAATATGATACCCAAGGAACAAATGAATTTGTGGAATGTGATAAAGCTTTATGAAAATATTTGATACAAGAGCTCAGCACTTCTAATCTGCTTCTTTTCTTCTCAGATTCCAACACTAAGCACTCACCTGGAGATAATCTAAAAAGACATTCTTTGTTACCCATGACTAGTCTCTTGACCATGGAGGTGAATAGATTAGAGTAAGTGAGAATTTAAAATAGAGGTGTACAGTGAGAAAGAGATATGGAGCTTGTGGGTTTTTCTTTAATAAAAGAAAAAGAACAATACAAAGAGAAAGAAAAAAAAAGCAAACTAGAAATTTCCCAAGGCCTAGCTCCCTGCTTAGAGTAAGTACTCTGTACATCATCCTAAAGTGGTGACCTATTGGGGCGCCTGGGTGGCTCAGTCGGTTGAGCGTCCGACTTCAGCTCAGGTCACGATCTTGCGGTCCATGAGTTCGAGCCCCGCGTCGGGCTCTGGGCTGATGGCTCAGAGCCTGGAGCCTGCTTCCGATTCTGTGTCTCCATCTCTCTCTACCCCTCCCCCGTTCATGCTCTGTCTCTCTCTGTCTCAAAAATAAATAAAATGTTAAAACAAAAAATTAAAAAAAAAAAAGTGGTGACCTATTATTATATACATACATAGAGAGAGAGAGAGAGGTAATATGTGAGCAAAACCATCTAAATATTAGATTCTGTATTGCCTTCTACACACAAACTCATCCTTAGTCAATGGGGAGCCTTTAGAGGATGTTCAGGTATTGACATATTCTAGGATTTGCATGTTACAGTTTCTAGTAGCTGGTTGAGGTTATTCTGGAAATGACAATACCACAAGAAGAAATAGTAATAAAAATAAGAGCTGGAACTTACTGTTTACTATGGGCAAGGCCCTCTTTGAAGAGTTTACCAGGTAATACTTATTTAATCTTCACAATAATCATGCAAGACTAATTTCATTATTGGTTTTATTTCATAGACATGGAGGTGAAGTGACTTGTCCCAGGTCACATGGCTTGAAAATGACAGAACCGGGATATAAACATGGGCAGTTGGGATGCAGAATCTGTGTAATGACATCCTACGCTTCCATTATGAAGAGGCTGTTACCAAATTGATGAGATGTAATTTGAACATTAAGTAAGAGTGTTTGAAAAGGGACCAGGGAAGATAAGAGAGATTTTGAGAAATATTTAGGGAATAAAATGAGCAGGACTTAGTAGCTAATAGGATATCGTGAGTGAGTGTGATACATGAATGTGGGATGATTCTTTGATTCCTGCATTGAATTACTTGTCCTTTATATATCTGAGCAGATTTGTTCCAAATAACGTTAAGAGACTAGACCATAATCTTCAGTGAAAACAGACATGATTTTTGCCTTCAATTTTATAACTCCAGTTGGAGAGATTTTTATTAATTAAATAATCACCCTATTCAACGTAAATTGCCATGGAAAAGAAAGAACACATTGTGTGTGTGTGTGTGTGTGTGTGTGTGTGTGTGTGTGTGTGTTAATGAGACTATAGAACTTTGAGTGAGGCTAGAGACAGAGAAGACTTCATTAAGGAAATGATGTTGGAGGTGAGATCTGAGGGATTGATGGGTAGGAGTTAATTAGAGCAAGGCTCCTCCTAAGTAATGGTGCACCACGCAGCAAGAGAAACTTGAAGAGGAGAAACACATTCAGGAGGGATGATAAGGATATCCATGGTGCAAGTGTCTATTGGACAACAGTGGACATGACTTTGCTGTTGAGAAAAGCCACGAGGATGACATCTGAGGACATTTACATTTTGGGGTGGGAGGCAGGCAGGGGTGGCACAGTTTGATGATATGTGTGGAGGTGAGACTGCCCCGGGAGTATGTGAAATGGGAGAAAAGAGGAGTGGTAAGGAAGGGCTAAACCAGCATTACATTTAAGAGCTGTGTCAAGAAGGAATCACCTAACAATCACCCAAATAAAAGGGTCCAAGAGAAAGGAAGGAAACCAGCCTGAAAAGAATGTGGAGGAAGAGATCATTTCAGAGAGAAAAGTCAGGTCAAACGAAGACTGATTTTGGTAACTTGTCAGTTAATAGTGACCTTGGAAAGGACAATTTCAGTGGAGTGGTAGCATCGGAAGCCAGATTGGGTTGAAGGGAAATAAAAGTTAAGAAAATGGAGACTGTGAAGCATACTTGCATGACTGTTTTCCAACGGCTTGGCTGTGAAGGGAGAAAGGTGACAGTGACCAGAAAAGGAGCCAGCAAGTTTTTTGTTGCTTTGTTTTGCATACATGCTTTCTGATCAGAAATTAAGTACAAGTTTATATGCCTGAAAGGGAGGGTCATGGAGAGAGGGACCTGAGACCTCCGGCCTCACTGACTGCTGAAGGTCAGAGAGGAGATGGAGAAGGATGGGTTCCGGGCACAAGGTGAGGGAAGGATCCTTCACCAGAGGCATCTCATTATCTGAGTCAGGAGGGGCTGAGTGTAAGGACAGATGCTACTGCTTGTGATGAATATATTAGCCTGCAGCTATTAAGTGCTCAGGTGTCAGGCCTCATGCTGAACTGTGTTCCTGTGGGTTCAGTTCTAAGTGTCACTACACCCCATGGGGGAGGAAGCCAGCCCAGAGAGGTTAAGTGACTTGCCTAAGGCCACATAGCTAGTATGTGGCTGAGTTGGAACTTGAAACCAGAGCTGTCTGATTCCCGTCAGAGGCGTGAGAAGTTAAGAGTCTTATCTAAAAGCCTCATTGGTCTCTCTAGAAGTCATTGGCTGTGATACTGGGGAGTAACAGCCTTGAGCAAGGGGTGAGAATTTGGAGTATGAGGTGTGGGGATGGACAAAGGAATTGCCCAAGGTCACAGGAATTACCCTGGTTCACTGGATTGTGTGCACTTGCCCTAGGGCCATGCATTTGCAATTTACTTAGATCTCAGTGTCCTATTGAGCTTAATTTAAGAGCTTACTTAGCTCAGGGATAATAAACTGGGCCAGAACAGACGGGTATTGTTGGCTGAGCTCTCCTGGCCTCCCTCAGTTGCATGGAGACAAACTGGTTGCCACGGCTAATCTGAGGAGTCTGAGCAGGTCTGAACAGGCCGAAAGCTCTGACTATTCCCCATTACCAAATGCTGTCACATATGCCTTCCTGGTATGCAGGAAGCTCAGGGGCTCAGGGCTATAATAACAAGACCCTTCCGGATAACAATGCACACTGAAACTAACAACATACACTTGCAATGGCTATTTCCAATTTATTCATACGTCTGGAGGACTGCCCTAATGGGGCTGGTAGTGGTCCAGGTTTCCCCCCATGTGAATTCCTACTACAGCAAGAACACACAAACACCGCAGCTAAGGATGATACCAACGATCATAGCAACAGACTGAGGGATTAATATTCTTCTACCAAAGAGTCAACCATAAGGAAGCATAATTAGATAATTGTGAATAAATGCTAGCTTTGCATAAGAAACAAAAGAATATGAATGTTAAAAAGCCCGTAAAATGTTTACAACACCGTAAAAGTTGGTCTCAAAAAGGATTTCAACCCAAGTCCTTTGAAGACTGAGCGATAATAGCAGGGTGGCGAAAGGTCAGAGAAGGACCCATGCAGGCAGCATCCACACTATCAGCCTCATTGTGATTTCCAGTAAGCTCTTTTGTATCTCTTGATAAACAGTTATGTGGTAATGAAACTCTTCAAGGTTATTCCTTTGAGAATATAGCTAGAATTGCCTCTCACTGCTCTCCAGGCAGAATATTCTGATATTATTATTTATTTTGGTGTCTTGTTCTGAAAATGATTTGCGTTATCTTACAAAATACATAGTCTATACTAGTACAACATAAATATATGAGAAAATAAACCAAGGAAAACAAAACCTAGGGGTAAAGTGTGTGTGTGTGTGTGTGTGTGTGTGTGTGTGTGTGTGTGTGTGTGTATGTGAGAGAGAGAGAGAGACAGAGAGAGACAGAGAGATTTTGACATTGATAAATATTTTTAAAAGCAGAAGTTATATATCTTTTAGTTTCTAATTCAACCTAAACCTTCCATAGGGTATCACAATAAAGAAAAGTATGTCTTTTAATTTGACGAAACATAAACTTATATCTGTACTAGAAAAATAGGTGGTGAAAAGCCTCTCTTGAGAAAGAGTGAATGGACAAATAAAGATTTCTCATCTCAGACAAAAGAAAATATTCAAGGAAGGGAGCCAAAAAAAAGAAGATTCTAAGGAGAGAGATGGAAAGTAATGCCAAGAGGCAAACACATAAAAAAGATTTAGTGATCTGGCTAATTAAAAATTTAAAAGCTTTATTTGTCAAAAACATCATAAACAACCCAAATGTTCTAAGATAGAGGACAGGTTGAAACAATCTAACTGCATTTGCTATGTAGGTGGGAATCTGCTGAGCCAGGGCCCTCTTTGGCTAAGGGAGGTTAAACATCAGTTCAAGGTCACTCAGCCGAGATGTGAGCTGACATCTCTCTGCCCCAGAGCACATGCTTTCAGCCATCATTTCTCATTCTTCTTTCCTGGGATACATATCCATTCTCTGTTAAACCTTGTTGTTTCCTTTATTATTTCTATAAATTTTGTTTCATTTTTTATATTCATTGTATTCTCCAGTGATTCTTCAATGATTTTCTTGGTGTTCTGTTAATGTTTATTGAATAAGTAAATGAATATTCAGACTGGTTATTTTTGGTATATAGACTTTTTGTGTGTGTGTAGTCCAAAGCAACATTACATTCTTACTTTAAGTATAAATTTTTAAGTATATTCTTTTGGATTTTCAATGGATGAATGAATAGTTTCTGAAAATAGTGGTAATTCTATTTCCCCCATTCCAGTAACAAAGTTCTTTTATATCCCATGTTTTAATGTCTACATCAGAACTTCTAAGCTATAAGTGATATGGGAGATTTCTGATATTTTTGTTTAGCTCATTAATAAGGATGCTGCTAATGTTTTTAGGTTCATTTTCTTCTGTTAAAAATGCTGCATTAAAATGGTTATTCTCTATCATTTTGAGGACACATTCTTCTATTATTGGTTTTATGATTTTTTAAAAATATAAATGGTGTCTAATTTTATTGATATCTTTTCAGAAACTATCCTGTGCGGTTTTCTTTTTTCCTGTTTGGTTTTATTGAAGTAAATCTTTATGTCACTAAATGTCTTGATGTTAGTAATTCCTTGCATTCCTACTTGATACAAATGCTATATGGTTATGGTAGATAATGTCAACGTAGTATTTCTTACTTTGGTTTGCATAAAAATCACCTGGAACAAATGTTAAAATGCAGATTCTATGGTAACAGTCTTGAAGGTTTTGCAGGTGTAGGGGGGGAGGCTGAGAATTTGAATTTTTAGAAGTCCCTCCTCCATCACTAATCATATGGTTATAAAACCACACAAAAACATACACAAACCATATTTTGAGAAACACAGTTTAAACGAACCACTGATTGAGATTTATTAGTATTTTTGCTATTGTTGCAGTAATGGAAAAGGGGAAATTAACCTAAGTAATTTTTCTTTTATTTGTTTGCTTTTATTTTAAGAAGACTTTAACATATTTTGTTCTCTGGCTTTGCTAGTTTCATTAAATAGATTGGGTTTTTAAAAAGATTTTTTAAATGATGTTAACTGTTTATAAAACACGAGAATTTTCTGTTACTTCAGAGTTTAAGAGAATTTAATAGGTAAAATAATCTGACCCTGAGGTATTATTTGTTTGAAGTAATTCTTAGGGAGCTTGTTTTTCTGTTTCTGCTATGGTCACAGATCCCACAAAAAATGCGAATTGAGTCCAGAGATGGAAGAACATCCTAGTTTGGTCAGAATACATTATACAAAAAGGGCTCTAGTGGAACATAGCACCGGAAAATTCATATGGGGCCAGATCACAGAGGACCTTGAGTAGGCATAAAATGAATATCTTACAAAAAATTCCTATGTATGTTATCTCATTTCATGTTTATAATGAGCACTGCGAAATTTGTTTTATCTCTATCTTCATTTTTATGAATGAAGAAACGTAGTACTGGGGTCTCAAAGCAAGACACCGATCAGGAGACCAGATGCAAGTAAGTGTCAGGAAGGAAAGACACCTTGAAAACCTAAGTAAAATGTTACAGAGAATCACCCATAGTGCTTGAGTTAGATGAGACAGACTGTGGCACCGCGGGCTGTGTGGTATCAGTCCCTCTGAGTATCCTATCCTGCCAGCCTCGAAGTCGGGTTTGCCATCTCAGAACACTTTTGACAACTAGCTAATCTGATCTAGTCTCCTGTGGTTGTTTTACATCTCCTTCCCAGAGGTTCACCCAAGTGTTATGAGGCTTGAAGCTTATACACTTTCATAGGGCACCTTTAAGTAGAAGCATAAAAAAATAGTCATTTTTGTAAATTTCACGAAAAATATCTGAACATCATAACACATTGCTCTGGCCCCTCTGGGGAACCTATGCAAGTGAGGGGCCATTTAGTTAAAGTGTCTTTAGCTTCATGATGACACTGCTTCTGACTTTGGGTAAGTGAAGTTTAATGGGAAGTTACAAGATGTAGTAGCTAAAGTATTGACTGATAGAGTAGGGATCTTATACATCGGTCAGAACATTATATGATATATGAATTATATAACATATAATATATACTTTGTACTATATAATGTATATATTTCTTCCTACTGCTGTGTGAGTAAAATCATAGAAGTGTATAGTGTGACTTGTTTAGTAATTCTCAGGGAGATTTGGTAATTTGCCAAATGCCGCTATGACTAACATAATATTGAACAGGTATGTTTGAAAGGCAAAACATTTCCTTACCTCCCTCATTGCTATGGACTGAATTGTGTCTCCCCAAATTCACAAGCTGAAGCCCTTACTTCCAGTGTGATGATATTTGGAGATGCAGCCTTTGGGAAGTAATTAGAATTCAATGAGACCATGAGGGTGGGGCCCTTATGATGGGATTCCTATCCTTACAAAAAGAGACTGGGGCACTTACTCTCCACATTGTGTGAACATAGCAAGAAGATGGCCACCTACAAGCTAGGAAGAGATCTTTCACCAAGAACTGATCTCTGCAGGACTTTGTGGTCTAGCATTTTCTAGCCTCCAGAACTGTGAGAAAAACAAATTTTGTGGGACACTTGGGTAGGTTAAGCGTCCGACTCTCGATTTTGGGATTTCAGCTCAGGTCCATGATCTCACAGTTTGTGGGATCCAGCCCAGTGTCGGGCTCCATGCTGATAGCACAGACCCTGTTTGGGATTCTCTCCCTTTCTCTCTCTGTCCCTCCCCCACTTGTGTGAGTACACACATGCTCTCTCTGTCAAAAATAAATAAGTAAACTTAAAACACGCACACACACACAGATTTTATTGTTTAAGCCACTCAGTCTATGGCATTTTGTTATGGCAGCCTGAGGAGACTAAGATACACTCTGTGTAGTTAGATCCTGAAATGAAATGTGCAAAGGCAGCTGAGTAAAATAAAAGTAACATGTGAGACCAACATTTAAAAAAAAAAAAAAATCTTTTAGTAGTTTAAATCAATTACACAGTCTGCTAAGGAAGTTCCAGTGTGGATTATATACTTATAATGATGCAACAGTCTTCAGGGTGTCTCCCTAATTCTGGCCTCTCTTACAGTCTAGGTAGTTACAAAGTCAATTTTCCTTTAAAAATATACATATGAGGGGCACCTGGGTGGCTCAGTTGGTTGAACATCCAACTCTTGATTTTGACTCAGGTCATGATCCCAGGGGCATGGGATTGAGCCCTGAATTGGGGTTCACACTGAGCATGGAGCTTAAGAGTCTGTCTCTCTCTCTCTCTCTCTCTCTTCCCCTCTCCCCTGTTTGCTCTCTCTCTCTCTCTCTCTCTCTCTCAAATATATATAAAAAATACATTTACTTTTATTCATCCATTTACTGAGCCATCCATCTGTTTACATATTCATTTATTCATTCATTTTAAGATACAAAGGCAATGAAGTCATTGTCAGAGACTGGCAATCTAGTGCATAGTCACATATATCTAGAAATAAGATACCTCAGAGTAGGTGTAGACTATGTGCAGAGAACTGTGAGGTCCAGGGAGGTGAGACATTCCTTGTGGTTAGGCTGCAGGAATACACCTTTGAGCTAGACGTTGGTGTCTAAATAAGATTTCAATAAGTGGAGATGAATAAAAGGGCAATTCAGAGAGAAGAAAACTACATTGATAAGGTATAAAGAAGAAAATTCCAAGTTCTTTAAGGACAATTGTATGTCACTTGGTTTTATTAGTTCAGAGTATATATAGGGAAAATAAAGCTGAAAAACTAATTTTAAGCCATATTGTGAATGTTTTTAAATTGCAGACTAAGATTTCTAGGTTTTGTTCTGTAGATAAAGGAGAAGAAATAAAGGATTTTGACAGCTATCAAGTAGTAGCAAAAACAACAATTGAAACAAGCACTTGAGTTTTTTTTTTTTTTTAAACGTTTATTTATTTTTGAGACAGGGAGAGACACAGCATGAACAGGGGAGAGTCAGAGAGAGGGAGACACAGAATATGAAGCAGGCTCCAGGCTCTGAGCCATCAGCCCAGAGCCCAACGTGGGGCTCGAACTTACGGACCGTGAGATCATGACCTGAGCCGAAGTCAGCCGCTTAACCGACTGAGCCACCCAGGTGCCCCCAAGCACTTGAGTTTTGATCTACTTTCAAAATGGCACTGGTGTCTCACTGCTCATCAAGTAGTTGAATAAGAAATATTGAGAGAATTCCAGGCTGTGATCATCTTCAAGGTGGTGAAATCAGAGCAGATAAAATCACCAATGGAGAGAGCAGGTGGAAACAAGACAAGGGGACTGAGGTCAGAATTATATAGGGTGGAGGAAAAAAAATTAGGAAGAAGTATTATGAAAACAAGAATACTACAGTCATGATGCCAAAGGGAGTTTCAAAAGGAGGTATTTTAATCCTGCCTTGCATTATACTTAATATGTTTTCTGTGCTTATCTTTGTTTTCAAATTAAGTTACATTTATTTTTAGGGCAGAGATTATATTTTTATTTTGACAATGTTCAATACAGTACCTGATATACTGTTAAGGATATGGTTAGGCATTTAATAATTCTTGCTTATCTATTGCTTTTTACAATATTCAAATAATTATAAAAATGATCATAGTGATCATTTATAATCACTTATTAAATTTATAATGGGCAGTTCTGAGTGCTTTACGTGGATTATCCATTTAATTGTCACAACAACCAAATAAGGTAGTTACTAAGTGAGGTAATATTTGTTAGGTAGATGAGGGTAGAGTAATCACCTAAAAGTGTATGTCCTTTACCCTGAGGAATCTTGAAACTCACTTTGAATTTTAAAACTCTGTAGGAAGTAAAAACATGTCTCATTTATAAAAAGAGATTATTCCTCAAGCACATATTTGTACAAAGCATCATGCTGGCTCTTTGGAGGGGAGGGGGGTAGGGCTTGCCTGTTACCCACAGTTGTTAGAAAAGTTTTATTTTTTAAAGCTTATTTATTTATTTGGGGCGGAGAGGTGCAGAGACAGAGAATCCCAAGTAGGCTTTGCACTACCAGCATGGACCCCAACTCGGGTCTTGAGCCTGTGAGATCATGACCGGAGCTGAAACTGAGTCAGAAGCTTAACTGACTGAGCCACACAGGCACCCGTACGAAAGTTTTATTAAAAAAAAAAAAAAGAAAGAAAAAAATGAGAAAACTTTTATTTTCCTCACCTTTAACATTAACAGTTTTCTCCTATAGAAAGAAAAAAGCTCAGATTTCATTCCCAGCAGGTATAATAGATAGATTACTTGAAAAATCATCACTGGGCTTTTTCTAATATAGAAACATTAGATTTAAGGTTTCTAGTTAAGGCCTAATTCATAAAAAAAGAAAAAAAAAACAAGTGTTGGTGAGGATGTAGACATTGGAATCTTGTGCACTATTAGTGGGAATGTAAAATGGTGCAGCCCCTGTGAAAAACAGCACAGTGGTTCCTCAAAAAATTAAACGTGGAACTATTCTATGATTCAGCAATTACACTTCTGGGTATATGCCTACAATAATTGAGACAAGGGTCCCGAGGAAATATTTGTACACCCATGTGCAGAGCAGTATTATTCACAATAGCCCAAAGGAAGAAATAACCCAAGTGTCCATCAGTGATTAAACAGATAAACAAAATGTGGTAAACACATACCATGGAATAACATTCAGCCTTAAAAAGAAAAGGAATGCTGACACATACTACAACATGGGTAAACCTTGAGGACATCAGTCTAAGTGAAATAAGCCAGTCACAAAAACACAAATACTGCCATATTCCACTTATGTAAGGTGGAGAAGTCAAATTCATAGACAGAAAATAGAAAGTGGTTGCCAGGGACTCGTTGCGAAGAAATGGGGGGATGGGGAGTTGTTGTTTCACAGATACAGAGTTTTAGTTTTGCAAGATCAAAGAGTTCTGGAGATTGGCTGCATAACAATGTGAATATACTTGACACTATTGAAGTATACACTTAAAAGTGGTTACCACACTTCCCAGAAAAAAACTTTAAACCCTTAATTCAGGTATTCTTATACAAAGTATAAATCTATTCTGTTATCATTATTTCATACACCTTTTGGATAATGTATCCTAATATACAGAAAGCCCCATTTATGTTGAGCAACTGTGGCTGTATGTATCATACGCACGTGAATTCAAAACTGAGAGAATAGAAAACCAGCATGAACAAAAGATAAAATGAAGAAGTGCTTATATCCTAACTACTAATAATGTGCTTAACTATTCGAAAGGGGAACTTTTGGAATGCTTTAATTTAGGTTTCCTGATAAAGAGTCTATTTTTGACTTGAAGAACAATTAATTCTACTATAGGCTTCAGTAGTGATGATAATACTGGGACCTGATTATACTTTATAATGATACCAGATAGGGTAATTTTTCAAATGTTTTATTGGATCTATGAAGGGATCATTGTGTGACCTGCATTTAGAAAATCCACTCTCCAAAGAATTATCTGTAGTTAGGTTATTATTGTTAGGTCAAGTTATGTATTTGAAATTGATTAATCTTTTTCTGGGGGTGACTGTCATAACTCGTACTGTTTACAATTAATCCCTTCTATAATCTGGCCCTGAGTAATTTTTATATAAAATCTGAGAAGACATGCAATATTCATATCTTATATGTAGATACATAATAGTGGGCTGTAGTCTTGCCATTATCCATGGATTAATTCAAATTTGATAGAATTATCTCTCTTCAGAGATAGATTATGAAAGACTTTTAAAGGAACAGATTTCCATACTAACTTTGAACTTAATCAGCTATTTCATAATTATTCCAGGATTGCTACAAGGAATCCCATGGCTTCTTATTATTCATAGCAGCAAGACAAAAATGTGTGCAACCTTTCTTCATTTTAGGAGGTGGCAAAAGGTCTCAAAGATTACCCTTCACATGTTAATATTTCAGAACTTTATTATTTAGGTGCAGTGGTGAAAAAAAGTAACTTTCAAGATTCTTCTGTAGTTTTCCCTTTCTTTATTCTCAAAAGCGTCTTTCGTGTAACTAAAATTCTTTTGGTGCTTCTGGAGTTATTCGAAGAGCTTTCATTTATAATGTTTCACTACAGAAAATATTGAGCTTTTGCTATTTGAAATGGAAGTGCAAAAGGAAGAGTTACTCCTTCAATGACATTGTTTTCCATCCCTGGAACTTGGGCCGACAAACTGGATTCCAGAAAGTTTTGAGGACGTTACTGGTTGGTCACAACAACCATATAGGAGTCATATTTCCTGGCTCACCTTTTTCCTGTCTTGCTTTTATTTTTTTATTTGCTAATAACTTATACATTTAAAGAATTAAAATCTTATATGCAACATATGCATACTCCCAATACTCCCATCAAATTATACATTGCATTGTTACCTGAGGTAGATAAAATACTTAAATGCATAGGGATGTATGAATCTAACCAGAAATATTTTCACATCCGTACTCTTGAGGTGGTTACCTAATTTGTGAATACATGGGAAGATACTTTGTGTTTTCAACTGTGCATTACAATCTGCTCATATGGCTTTTTCTGCCCCTACTGTAAACTTATGGAGTCAAGGATTGTCTTTCCCTAGTATGTATAATTTGTAAAGACTCCACAGGGTATTGTGATGTAGAACCTGAATAAAGAATCACTGCATTAGAAATGTATCCCAACAATATACCCAACAAACGTGGAGGTACATGCAGGTGTGACTAATTGACCATGGGGTTCTCCAGATTAACCTTGGCATTCATCTCTAGGAGGTTACCACTTTGGCACAAAAGTTGGAACCTATATGCCATTCCTGGTCTAAAATGTTCTCTGCATTTGCACTGTGATTATAATCTATAAGGACTCTTGGGCAGATATATTTTCTGTGTTGCTACAAAGATATATCAAGTAATTTCATGGTATTTTTAAAAGTTCGTTTTCTAATTAACAAAAATACTTGAACTTGATGGGCTTTTTTTCTGTTCCAAAAGTAATTCTCTTTTCATTACCAGTAATTTAGGTTCATACCCAGAAAATGTGCTGTAGGTCAAATTTTGTAATATTTGGTAATATTTCCCTTTTAGTCCCTCTACCTAAAGAGAAGAATATAGCCTAGTGATGAAGTACACAAATCCTCTATTCTGAGGGTTTGAATCCAAGCCCTAGCTCTTCTACTTACTCTGTGACTGTAGGAAGGTTACAGAACCTCTTTGTTGTCTCAGTTTCCCCAATAGTAAACAGGTATATAAGAGTTGTGAGATGTAAATGCATGAGAAACAGTTAATACTCTACCAGTAGATGGAAGGCCACCAATAATTATGGATTATTATTGTTATTAGTAGAATTTACAACTATTGTTTTTTTGTTTTTGAGAGAGAAGCAGGCAGAAGGAGGGGGGTGGAGAGAGAGAGAGAGAGAGAGAGAGAGAGAGAGAGAGAGAGAGAGAGAAGGGCTCACCCGATGAGGGACTCAAACTCATAAACTGGGAGATCATGACCTGAGCTGAAGCCAGAGGCTTAACCACTGAGCCACCCAGGAGCCCTACAACTATTGTTTTATACCACCTTGCCTCAAGGTTATCTTTTCCTAGCAGTAGAAATATGAGAAATTTCTTGTTTGTTTTAGATGTAGTGTTGTAAGCACTTTGGGTGTTATTTATTACTATTTAAATACATGTTAAGCTATGACTAAAAAATATGAATATTATTTGGTTCCCAAACCTAGAATATCTCTGGGTGATTTTACTTTCATTCTTCCATCTGTCCTTATCCATCCATCCATCCATCCATCCATCCATCAAATATTTGACAAGTGCTTTCCACAGGTCTTGCACTGGTGAAATAAAGATAAACAAAGTACATGATCTGCCTTTAATGATCTTCCATTCTCTGATGGGAGAAACAGACAGGTAAATAGGCAATTATAATACTGAGTGTTAAGTACCATGAGATGATTGTGCTTGGGATAATGTAAAGGGGGCATGCAGGATATTTCAGTGCCTTGAAGGTCAGAGAAGGCATTCAGTTTTTCTAGTAATGATCAATTTACTTAAAAGGCATTGTTTTTTTTAGTTAACCGCAGCCCCAAATTACCTTAGATAAATACATTCATAGCCTTATAGAAAACACTTAGGGCAAACCAGGCTTCTTTCAAAGTTGGAAGAGAAAAACTTCTTTTTCAATCTCATGGCTATTTTACTTTAGGGAACAGAACACACAGATTATGGCTATTTTGCTGCCTCTCAGTCCTGTTTGGAAAAGGGTGTTGGCGTATTTTATATAGCTGAGTTGAATAAATCCCAGTACTTACCACCGTAATTTACTGCATGTGGAGCTGGCTTGTCCCCTAGATCACAATAGAAATGCACTAGGGAAAGCTTCCATCCCACTTTTATATCTCAGAAATAAATCACTTTTTTCTGTACAAAACACATACACAGCTGTAAAATTTAGTCTAAGCATTAATAATTATTTTAAGTCCTGTAAATCCTAGGTTACTTTATAGTGTAGCCATACAAATCTTTTTTAAAGGTCTTTTATTCTTATCTAGTAAAATGGGTCATTAATTATATAGAGTCTTCATAGTTTTGAATTTAGAAAGCTTTATGTTTCTATAATGTTAGTTTGCTTGCTAATACAAAATATTAAGATACCTATGCTCTGATTTTTCTTTCAATCAATGTCCTCGGAAACAAGAAATCATAATTATCTTATCACTGGGATTTTACAGGATACTCAATATATCAGTGAATCGGTATCAAATTCAATGTAAAAGAAAGAAGGAATGAACACAGTACAAAACCCTTGAATATCATTGCTCCTGGGACATTTAGCTATGAAATTAAATTTAGGACTGACACAGATGTTGCCACAGGCACAGGCACATGCCAGCTGCATACGCAAACAATCAACTTGCCAACTTCACTCTTGGTCATTGGTTGTCTTTTTTTTTTTTTAATTTTTTTTAACATTTATTCATTTTTTGAGACAGAAAAAGAACACAAGCAGGGGAGGGGCAGAGAGAGGGGGAGACACAGAATCTGAAGCAGGCTCCAGGCTCTGAGCTGTCAGCACAGAGCCCGATGCGGGGGGTCAGCCCATCAACTGTGAGATCATGACCTAAGCTGAAGTTGGACACTTAACCTACTGAGCCACCCAGGCACCCCCCCCCCTTTTTTTTTAACTCTTTTTTAAGAACCACTCTTGGACCAGTTACAAAAAATAAGGAACTAAGCAACACACCCATTCCTTGGTTATGAACCAGAAGTCAGGAGACCAAATCAGGAGAGTAATCACTGAAACACACAAACATGGTTGTTTGGATAGGATGAGTCATTCTGTATGGAAAAGTCGAAATTCGTTAATTATTTTTGAAGGCCACCAATTAAGCCTTCTAGAGAAAGCCTTTCCCAGATCCTCCATGACTGTAATTCAGTCTTGATGAAACAAAAAAAATGAAAGTGGAAGGCTAAGTGCTCCATATAGGGTACAAAGCAACCCAGTTTGGAAAATTGGGAGGGATTCTTTAGAAAAAGGCTTTCTCAGTAATACCCTCCCAATGAGAAATGGATGAAGATAAAACACTATTTTTATTGTTGCAAACTTAGAAATTGCTTCTTGTTAATCGAATTAGAATTCAAATAGAACTCTAGAATGAGAATTAATTAGAATTTTTAGAATTGCTTGCTTCTTAAGAAATTCTTAGAATTGCTTGGAACCTTGTTTCTCAGATTTATCAACCTAATCATATGTGACACTGAGATCAGTCAGCCAATTCCATACATACATTAAAGAAATTTTAAAAGTCACCCGAAAAATGTTGAAATAGTAGACATGCATAAGTTTCTTAATTATTGTTTAGCACAATATATATAAAATATTCTTTATCTGCCATTATTAATGTAACATTGGCCAGATTTCAAATACTGAATGTTGTAGCGTTTTCCACATTTGTCCTCCCAACAGCTATGCTCAATAGAGTGTTTGTATTTTGTTGATACTGATACTCATTTTTCCTTCTTTCCCAGGACAATAATCAGAGATTTATCATTTATCACACAGCTAAAGAAATCAAGTTTCTCACATGGAGTGTCAGTGGAGCGGCCATGGGCATTTAGAGAGTCTTGTTAGATAAAAGTTGAGTTGAGAATACATTTTGATTGGCTTCAGTGGGATATATTTAGATGGCTCTAAGTCTCATCTGTTTGTAATTAAGCTAGTGCTGGGAATAAATGGTGGTAATGTTTTTACCCCTTAATATGCTGATACCCTGAAGTAGAAGTATTTGGATAATAATGAAGAAGCAAAATAAGAAGCTTGTCTGGAAATTTATTCCACATCATATAGCTCATATATATGACATTTATTAGGAGTTTTGCCCCAAGTTTAATAATAAGTATAAGAATTTACATTGACATTACCAAAAACAAATAGGAAGCTAAAAAAATTTCTAAATTCAATAAGAAAAAATAAATGCCCATTCCTCAAGTTAGAGGAAAAACTAAATGATCTATTTTTTAAAAGTCATTGTTATATGAAGAGATGATCAAAGAGCACACATGCCCCAAAATTAAGAAATAAAAATTCTAACGAGGTGTATCAGGTCATTTACTAATACAATGTGCTATTTTTTTTGATAATGTCCAAATATTTTAAAAATTTATCTTTTGTGCGATTTTTTCTTACTTTAAATATTGTTTACCTTATATCTAATTGTGTATTCTTTTTCTTTTGTCATGAATGTTAACTTTTTAATTAAGAAAACAAATCTACACATTGAAAAGCAAAATTAAAAAATTAAGACTTGCTTCAATAGTTCAAGAGCGATGAAATTTTCCTTTTTTTGCTTATCTCCTCGATACTCAGCTCATCTTTTATTTTTATAAAGCTGTTTAAAAATATTGCTCTTTGTGGTCTTGTAAGCATGTAAAAACACATTCATACAGGGGTCTTCTGCCCTTGTATTCTTTTTCTTAAAGAAGGCATCCAAATCTTCTACAAGTACTGTCAATAATTCTTATACTATCTAGAAATTCAGTTTGCAATGAGTGGACTATCTGTGTTTCTAGCTTATTTTCTCCTTTGTTAATGACCCTCATTTTTAGCATTTTACCCTTTACTGCATTCTATCAGAAAACTAGACTTTCAACTCCCCAGAAATGAGTCTAGATCTTTGTTAATAAATATGTTAAGAAGAGAAGTCACAGGGATTCTAGTCTTCCAAATACGTTCCCCCCAAATTTTCCCTCTCACTAAGCAAAGGACCAGGATTCCTTTCCTCTAAAGTTGGTCTGGGATTTTAGAAAGACCACTTCTACTAGGACTAAACTATTTCTGATAGTCAGAGATTCTGATTGAAAAGTGTTCTATGCTAAAAAGAAAAAGATTCTTAGACCTTTAGTGTTTGTAGTCCCCAGTCATTCACTATAACTTGGTAAGTAGCTACAGTTTAGGGTGGACTTTCGAAATTTGCCTGGTGGTCTCTATGATGACAGATTGCAAGAGATTTTTTTAAATATATGAAATGACATTCAGAGAACAAGAATAGTAGTGACAGATTGAATTATTTTGTAGGGATAAAATGGGTTGGTGAATGTTGAATTAAAAAAAAACCAAAACAACCTAATCTATTTTCCACAAACCAAAGTCCTCTAGAGCTTCAATCCCTCTCTGTGCATAGAAATCATGCTCAACTTGGAATCCTAGAAGGCACAGTAGGTGCCATGTTTCATCAACATAAATAATTAACCGGAGAAGGACATGTAATATTCATAGTGGGAAATTATTAGATTGCAAAAGGAGAGAAAATATCTAAAAATTAAAGAAAAATTAATCATTAAGCTTATGGCATTTCCTTTATGTATATAATTAGTTAAAAAAAACCAAACAACCCTATCCCTTTGGAGCCAATGACAAATGGTGGGTGTGCTAGATTGCAGCACAATTGGACTGTATTTGATGCGTGGTCTGGAACAAAAGGGATTCAATGGTTCGGGTGCATTCTGCCAGGAGGTAGGCATCAGGAGTAGGAGAAGTGAGAGTCATGTTTTGCTTTTTTATTTTAAGACCATTCCAATAATAAGGCAGCTGTGATTTTGGGAGTCAGAGCAATCGTTCAATTTACTGTGCTCAATTAAGTGTCACAACCTGCAAGTGATTTATTTATATTATTGGAGGTTTTCCCTTTTGTGGGTAGGGATTATGGTGATGGGTTCTAGAAAAGCTATTGAATAAATAAATATTTCCTGGCAGATGTTGCTTTTGTGTCCCTAGCCAATAGCAATTGTAAAGCACAGAGCTTAGGGGTTACTGCTAGTGATATTAAATAATGTCATAAAGCTTTGTCTAAGCGTGTCCATCAGATGATAAACAAGCACTATTTCCATGGCACAACGTGGCCAAAAATGGGTCAGAAGACCAACACTTCCATGATATCATTTCTCTGGTCAGATACATGGCATCTATTCCCAGATGTTCTTAGTTGTAGGAGGGGAAAAAAGTGGGATATTTTCCCCCTCACCATCAAAACCTGTTTGGCAGGAGACCCTGAGAGCTTTAGACCCTCGGAAAGCAAAAGACGGATTACTTTCAAATCCAGGAGCCTCATTAAGATTTTTGAGGAAATGAAAAGCAGTTTGACCTGAGACGGAGCTAAGGCTACCTGGTGTGGAGTTTTGGTGCTAGCCAGCCTGATCACCTTGCTGATGAGGTGATTTCAGGGGGAGCTGTAAAAGGCCTCATTGTTCATGTGTGGCCCCAAGAACAATGAGGTACAAATTAGCTGTGTCCAATCTCAGGAAAGCTTATCATCATCATCAGGTTCTGTTGACATTACCCATCCTGCCAGCTTTCCTTGTAGTTCAGAAAGTAAAATGGGATTGAGGCAAAGGAAGAGAAGTTCAGGGATCTGATGCCAATTTCTCAAAAGGAAAAAAGAGGTATTTTTTAACAGGAAAAAAGATTGTAGTTTAAAACCATATTTGCAGTAGATATCAATGATACTTTAAAGCATTTAAATGTGGAATATTTGACTTGTCCTAAATACCTAAGAATTTGTATATGAACTATTTCTTAATCATAATACTTTTTTCCTCCTTTGTAATTATGGGTCAATGTAAGTCACAACAGAGTCTTAATCTTCAATTAAACATGATACTCTAGCCCAAATGGAATTTAAAGTATAGTGTATACATGACAGACAACCTAGGGAATAATTTGGGTATTATTGGAAATGGCATTAAATTCTTAGGCATCTGTGATGCTATTTTATACACTGGGTCTGCAACTTAGTAGGGTAACAACTCATGCATTGGAATAATAAGGGAAGGGGTTGCCCAGAATAGAATTTTTGGGCTAAGTTTTACCATTGTATTTCCAAAAAGCATCTCATACCTTCAAGGTAACCATAAAGCTTGAAGGTTATAATTTGTGAATGAAGTTTTAAAAATTCTATACATAACAATGAAGAGTAGACAACTATATAAATAATCTATTTTAACTGATAATCTATAAGTGAGTACTGAGGGCTTTTGAAGACATCCCAGTTCTATCTATGGCAATCATTTATTCATGTAATTATTCATTTATCAAACATACATAAAGCCCCTAGTATGTTTGATGCATTTGGTTAGACATCTTATAAAAAAAACTTGCATTATCTTTTCTAAAGGTCTAGTGTATCAACAGCAATTTTAACCCAATCTGCAGAAATACTGAGTTAACACAAAGTGGAAAGTTACCAAGCAGACTGGAAATAGTATGACAATGAGTAAGAATTTACTAGTATATTCCCCAGCCTGTCTACAAGAGAACGAGCCTCTGCCTTTCAGAGCAATTATTCAACTCACTTAGCTGTCAAAATAATGATAGTAACCACAAGTTAACATTTAGTATAAGCTGTGTGTTAAATGTTCTATGTGCATTAGTATATTTAATCGTCCAATGAGTCTTGCAAAGTTACCATCCTTGCTTTTTGAGTGAGGAAACCGAGGCTTAAAAGTTTAGTTAATTTGTTCAAGATTAGGTAAATAAAGTTTGGAACCAGAATGTGAATATAGTCCTTTTTGTCTTCAAAGCCTATAACTCCCATACATAATGGAAAAATATATATACATTATGATAGCTTGATGATGTTAGCCATTAACCATTCTTCAACTCTCGTTCCAAGTTTAGCCAACATCCTCTTCTGATTTACTTAGAACTTCCATTAAATATTTTCCTTACAGGAAGAAAATATGCCACCAGTGATTTTGAATGGGTGATGCCTGCAAACATTGTGCATTTAAAAAATTATAATTGAAGAATTGCATTGTAATTTATACTTCCTCCTGTTGTGAATTTAATTAATGTGAGTTGGCCTCTTCAATATAGGCATCACTTCTGAAAATATTTACAAAATTTTTTTTTTGATTTACAGAATTCAGGACCAGATCCTAGACCAAGGTATTTTTGGTATCTAAGCAGAATCCTTACCTTATCATTATTTATGGTCTCAGAAATAATGCAGTAGTTGTGTTTTTTTTTAATAATCAAAAATTTACAGAAAAGTTTCAAGTATAGTACAAAGAAAGTTTTCTCCTTAACCCTTTTCTTTTTCTTAGAGTAGAGATCATTTATTAAGTACCAGCCATACATTTTATCTTCATAAGGGCACAAGTGGTGATCCAATAATAGTACATTTCTCTTATGATTTGGGGTCTGGAGTTAATCGAATGCAAGTGTTTAGATGGTATCTTTATTTCTCTTTTCAATATTTGTGAACTTAGCAATTAATGCATCAAAAACTTGAGAATACTGTTTTAACGACAAGTCAATCAACATTAAATATTAGCCTGAGTCCTTCTCTGACACAGTGAGCCATGTGCTTTAGTCTTGTCACAAGTATTCCTGCAGCTCTAAGGTTTTCATCAATTACATCTAAATTCTCCGCGGTGTTCTGGAAGACTCACGTGTTGAAAACCTGTGTCAGGATAACTGGAGTCCTAATTCTCATATCTAGGTAGAAGGTGGTTGCTGAAAAGTTAAAGTTTTTTGTACTTCAATGCAGACCTACTGAATAAGAGTTTGTGGAGGTGAGGCCAAGGAATCTGCAGATTCTACCTGGGTTTCTGTTGCATATAGATGATCAAAGCCAGTATGATACCTAGTTGGGAAAGTGATGTTTTTGTTTTCATTTTTTTAAGGTAGCCTGTTCACTGGCTTTAATCTACTCATTTATTTGTGCATGTGTACATGTATCTTTAGTTGTGTGCAATTTTATCACAAGTACAACACTTAATGTTTTTCAACACTGCACACTAGTAAATTTTGCGTAAGTTGATCCTTCTTTAGTGGCTTTTTAACTGATGGCTGTTGTCTTGTTGGAGACTCTAGAAAAGTGTTGAATCTGGAAAAAAGTAAGTCACGTCATGTTCCTGTGTACAATATGCATAACTATATGCATAAGCACAGAGAATTGTGTATAAATACGTCATTTTACTTACATAAGTAAATGACTCAGATGCTCAGAGTATAAACAAATCAAGGAACTAAGTAAATTAAATACTTTGGAAAATTGCGTATCATGTTTGGGCAACTAACTTTAATTTGTGTGCCGAATTAGGGATTCATGCATGACTTTGGAAAATTGAAAACTGACAGGAAGCCAAAAATCAGGGAAATACACCTGCCCCGCACTTGTGGGTCCAAATGGAGAAGTAGAGCTTGTTAATTGGTAAACATAATTTTCAAAACTACTTCAACCTTCTGCATTAATTTCTTAGCATTTCCATAATGAATACCACAACCGGGTAGTTTAAAACCACAGAAGTTGATTCTCTCATAGGTTGAAGGCTAGAAGTGTAAAATGATGGTGTGGGCAGGGCCATGCTCTCTGGGAAGGCTCTAGGAAAGGATCCTTCATTGCCATTTTCTAGCTTCTGCTGGCTGTCAGCAAGTCTTGGCATTCCTTGGGTTATGGATGTTTCACATTCCAATCTCAGCTTCCTTTGTGACATGGCCTTCTTCCTTGTGTGTCTGTGTGTCTAAATCTCTTATTGACATCAGTACTAGATTCAGGCCCACCGTGCTCTAGTATGACCTCATCTTAATTGCATCTGTGAAGACTCTATTTCCAAATAAGGTCACATTCTGAGGCTCTGGGGAGACATAAATTTGGGGGGGGTTCACTATTCAACCAACACGTGTTCCTATCCTGTTTTTGTGGCACATTCACATTCCTGCTTCTTTCTCCTATACAATGAACATTTTACTGGTGAAGCAGTTTGTGGATAACTTCATTTTGAAGTTGCCTTTTGCAGTATGAACCTTTGCAGTGACATGGTTCCGAGTATAATTTCCCTCCTTTTAGAACACTCTCAGTTCGGCTAAGAGCCAATTTGTTTTAAAAACTAGAATGCAGAGTTTCTCCAACTTTGTACTATCAAGAGATGCTTTCATTTTTTTCATTCATGGGTCGCATGTTTTTTAAAGAAATTGTCTATCAAATAAATTATATTTACTAGCTAACTAATTCAATTTCTCATGGAATGAATCAGTGATCATTTAATATAATTCCTCACAAGGAAGGAAATTTGATACTTAACCTATGTAGACAAACATACATGGATATAAGCATGATTTTAGGTAGACATTTTGAAATTCTGGAGATGATCAGCAAGCCATTATAAATTATATCTGTTGACATCCAAGGTATGAATCGCTGTTTAAGGATTAATGATAAAGATTTCAGACTTAGGAAAATTGCAGTTAAATTTTCAACTTACTTTAAATGGACAGGGATTCACAGAAGCGCAGTTCACATCTTATCATCTATTCTTGATGAATATTGTAGTTAAGAACAGTGGCTAAGTAAAAACAACATATTAGTCAGAAATTAAATGTGGAAAAGCTTTACTTTTTTTTTCTCCAGATTTGAGATCAAGACATGGAAGGGTGGATAGAGAAAGGTACAAGGATTTCAGAAAGTGAATGAACAATGTAATAGCAAAGAATTATAAATATGACTTCTTTTAAGAAGCAGTATAGGTAGTTAACAGTTTACATGTGTCTACATATTTTGATTTAGAATGCTTCCATACATTACTTTATGCGATAAGGCCAAAATTCTGGGTGCAAAAGGCAGGTATTATTTCCCCTAATTTAACAGAGGAGGACACTGAAGCTTGGGGTTAAGAGATTCACCCCTCCACCAGCCAGATAGTACATAGCAGAATTGAAATTCCAATCAAGAGCATTAGTATTCACTCCACTGTTCCTTCCTTTACCACAGTTAACTCTTGGCTAATAGCGATTCCTGAAGCACTGTCCCTCACATTTTGAACACAGCTACAGGGTCAAAACAAGGGCACACAGCTGAAATTCAAAAAATCTAGTTTCTGATTTCAGCAGCTGTCTGACCTTAGACATTTGTAAACTGGTGTGATAATATTTGTTCTACTCCTCTGGAGGACTGAAAGAATGAAGCAGAACAAAAATATGAAGCAGAACAAAAATATGAAACAAAGACCACATGTTCTGTGGGTGGGAAGAGAAGACAGTTGTGTGTAGGAATCATAACACCTACAGAGGTTCCTGTAAGGCATGGCTCGCAATTACGTTTCCCTAGATTTCCTTGTTGCCTGTAATAATAACTCCCCCTTTTTCATTTTGGTTAAATAGCTTTTGTTGTTTTATGTGATCAATATATGCCATTCCAAAGACACCAAGTTTATAGTCTAGTACGGAAGACAGACATACACCAGTAATTTCACCAAACTTTAAGAATAGAGGAACACCCAAGGAAAGTATTATGTGATGATGCTATCCCTCATTTGTCCTTTTAGCGTAATTTACTTTCAGATCCATTCATAATCAGTATTCAGCAAGATTCTGAACTGTCTGAGGAGGGGCTTCCTGTGAAGTCAAAGTGGTTGGAAGAGAAGGACATTAAATAAGAAGGTCCATTTTAATTCATTTACAGTTGAGCAGAGTTGCAAGTGACTTGTCTGCTCCCACCCCCTCAAACCCCAATGTCTTTTCTTGTGTACTTCCTTTGTATATGAAGTATTGCCCTTGGATTTCCCTTGGAAGATAATTGGGAAAGTTAAAAATAAATCCATTCCTTTCAAGTTTTCTGAACCTGGAGGATACTTCTTTTGTTGTAAGAGGAAGAAAGGAACATGTATATGTCATAATTGCATAAAGGTGAAACTCAGTTAACATATAACATAGTTTTTTATCATTAGGCATATTGTTAAAATTGCTATTACCCTGGAATTCAGACATGATGACGCACAGTGGATGGACAAAACCCATCTGCACAAAAGGCAATGTATTAAATGGTTTGAATCAAGACTCCCTTGCTAGCAATAAAAAAATGACATTTTTATATGAGGCATAAAACAACTAACAAACGAAGCTATAATCATGGGATTATTAACAAATAAACTTACTTGAATTTATAGTGCCATAGATCTATTGGAAAACATCCATGTGGTAAGTAAAAAAAAAAATTCATATGGATTTATATAAAATTCCACAATGCGTCGAATGATTTATTGCAACTTTATTTGTATTAACCCAGATGGTGCACAATTTGGATATACAACCCTGCATATGAGAGATGTTTTATAAATGCCACGCATCTCTGTTGTGCAGCAGTGATTGCGTGCCAGGACAACATTCCACTCCAGAAGGTCCATGCCAACATGAATAAAGAAGGGAAATGACATCTTACTTGTTGGAGTAAAGAAACTGCAGTGCAAACAGTAACAACAATCAAGCAATCAGAGATGTGATTAAGTAGAAAGAATTCTAAATGACTGGCCGTGGTAGGCCCATAAAACATGACCATTACGTCTCACCCTGACAGAAAGAAACTTTGTTTGAAATGACTGTCCTCAGAGTTTCTGCATTGAAAGTCTTTTTATAACCAGCTGTCATTCTACTATTTATTTCCAGAAAAATACCAGAGTGATTCAGTCTTCTTTGTCAGTATCCTTACCGACTTTCAGCTTGGGTGCCGGAGAAATTATTCTGGACTACTCATTTTCAAATTCTTATGTGTAGAGCTATAAAAGCCAAATGAAAGGGCCCGTTTCTGTTTCACTATATCCTTTATATTTTTTTAAATGTTTATTTATATATTTTTGAGAGAGAGAGAAAACAAGTGGGGGAAGGACAGAGAGAGAGGGAGACACAGAATCTGAAGCAGGCTCTAGACTCCCACAAACTGTGAGATCATGACCTTAGTCGAAGTCAGAGGCTACCCAGGCATCCCTCTCTACATCCTTTTAAAAAAAGCTTCAAGGTGTCTGTGAACCCCATGAATGGCTTTTAAAATGTTGGTGAATTTTTTTTGCTGAGTGGGTCTAGAACTATAAAGACCAGTCTTGAGACCAATCTTGGTTCTCTATGTAAAACCTGAGGAGATTATAATTATTGTCCATTTTCTGAGATTTCTATGCTGCTTAAGTCCTCAGAGAGTTTTCTCACATTGGAAGCTTTTCTATTCTTTTTTTTATTATTATTTTTAATGTTTATTTATTTTTGAAGGAGAGAGAGACAGAGTGTGAGTGGGGGAGGGGCAGAGAGAGAGAGAGAGAGAGAGAGAGAGAGAAAGAGAGAGAGAGAGGCACAGAATCTGAAGCAGGCTCCAGGCTCTGAGCTGTCAGCACAGAGCCCAACGTGGAGCTAGACCTCACAAACCGTGAGATCATGACGTGAGCCGAAGTCGGACACTCAACTGACTGAGCCACCCAGGTGCCCCAGAAGCTTTTCTATTCTTAAGAGAGATAGAAAACTATCTCTAGTAAAAGATAGTAAAATTATCTTTGAAAAAAAAAATGATAGCCAAATTGCTGAGTCAAGATTTAATTAATCAATCATGTGTAACATGATAATTTACTGAATCAAACAGATGGCAACCCTTAGCATGTTAAAGAAAAGCTAAATGTGAAAGGGAAGACAGAGAATAACATTGTTTATGTTTATATATTTTATGCTAAATAAATTAAATGTTTTAACACAGTCTGAGAATGGAAAGTACAAAAAGAGTAACCTTGCTTATGGGGAGTATTTTTCTTATTCCTAAAATATTGGTTCCTCCACTTATTTTGATTATTCTACCTTAGAACTAAGCTGGGTCATTTTGGCCTGTCAAAAATGAAAGTAATTTGTTGAGAGAAATTCAAGTTATCTAAAATAGCCATACAGTAAAACAGGGATGGAAATAATGGTGAAACTATACCACTTCTTTATTCATTCATCAGTCGCTTTTCTTTTTGATAAGTCTGGCTAGGGGGTTATTAATTTTTATTAATTCTTTCAGTGAACCAGGTCTTATTTTATTGATCTGTCTTGCTGTGGGTTTTTTTTTTTGTTGTTGTTGTTTATATATCATTTATTTCTGCCTTTGATCTTTATTTTTTCCCCTCTACTCATGGCTCTAGCTTTATTTCCTATTCTTTTTTTTTAGCTCCTTTAGGTGTAGGGTTAGGTGTGTATTTGAGACTTTTGTTGCTTCTTGAGAAAGTCCTGTATTGCTATATACCTCCCTCTTAGGATCACCTTTGCTGCATCTCAAAGTTTCTAGAATGTTGTGTTTTCATTTCCATTTGCTTCCATGTATTTTTTTATTTCTTCTTTAATTTCATGGTTAACTCATTTATTCTTTAGTAGGATGTTCTTTAACCTCCATGTATTTGTGGTCTTTCCAAATTTTTTCTTGTGATAGTCAACCACAAGAAAAGACCATATTTTATGGTCTGAAAATATGCATGGTGTGCTCTCAATCTTTTTGTACTTGTTGGGGCCTGATTTGTGACCCAGTATGTGATCTATTCTGGAGAATGTTCCTTGTGCACTCAAAAAAAATATGTATTCTTCTGTTGTAGAATGAATTTCTCTGAATATATCTGTTAAGACCATCTGGTCCAGTATGTCATTCAAAGCCTTTGTTTCTTTATTGATATTCTGCTTAGATGACCTGTCCATTGCTATAATGGGGCATTAAAGTCCCCTTCTATTATTGTACTATTACCAATGAGTTTATTTTTTTTTAATTAATTGATTTATATATTTGGTTTCCTTCATGTTAAGGGCATAAATATTTACAGTATTAGCTCTTCTTGTTGGATAGACCCCTTTATTATGATATAATGTCCTTCTTCATCTCTTATGACAGTCTTTGGTTTAAAATCTAGTTTGTCTGATACATGTATGGCTACTCTGGCTTTCTTTTGACGTCCATTAGCATGGTAGATAGTTCTCCCCTTACTTTCGGTCTGTAGGTGTCTTCAGGTCAAAAATGAGTCTCCTGTAGGCAGCCATAGATGATCTTGTTTTTTTTATACATTCTGATACCTTATGTCTTTTGACTGGAACATTTAGTCCATTTATATTCATAGTGATGATTATTGGTAGGTATGAATTTAGTGCCATTGTATTACCTGTTAAGTCATGGTTTCTGGAGATTTTCTCTGTTGCTTTTTAATCTTTGTTGCTTTTGGTCTTTCTTTCATTCAGAGAGTCTCCTTTAATATTTCTTGCAGGGTTGGGTTTAGTGGTCACAAAGTCCTTAATTTTTGTTTGTTTGGGAAACTCTTTATCTCTCTTTCTAATCTGAATGATAGCCTTGTTAAATAAAATACACTTGGTTGCATTTTTCCCATTTGGCATGTTGAATATATCATGCCACTCCCTTCTGACCAGCCAGGTTTCTGTGGAGAGATATGCTGCTAACCTAATTTGTCTTCTGTTGTAGACTAGGGATTTCTTTTCCTTTGTTGCTGTCAGGATTCTTTCTTTATCTCTATATTTTGCAAATTTTACTATGATATATCTTGGTGTTGGCCAGCTTTTATTGATTTTGATGGGAGTTCTCTATGCCTCCTAGATTTGGATGTTTTTCTCTGTATTAGGGAAGTTTTTAGCTATAATTTGCTCAAATAAACTTTCTTCCTCTTTTCCCTCTCTTCTTCTTCTGGAACTTTTATGATATGAATGTTATTACACTTTATGGAATCTCTGAGTTCTCTAAGTCTACATTCATGATTCAATATTTTTTCTTTCCATCTTCTTTTCAGCTTTATCATTTTCCATAATTTTATCTTCTATATCACTTTTTCATTCTTCTGCTTCTCCCATCTTGGTGGTTGTTACATTCAGTCAGTTTTGCATCTCAGCTATAGCATTTTCTTATTTTGGCCTGACTAGTTTTTAGGTCTTTTATCACTAAGGTAAGGGTCTCTCTGTTCTCTCCTGTTTTTTCTCAAGCCCAGCTAATATCCTTATAACTGTTGCCTTAAATTCTGCTTCAGTCATATTACTTATATTTATTTTGATTAGCACCTGGGCCATGACCTCTTCTTGTTCTTTCTTTTGGAATGAATTCCTCCATCTTGGCATTTTGTCTAGGTCTCTGTCTTTTGTGTTAGGAAAGCCTGTGCCTGGTTCTATTTCCACTGAAGCTGAAGCTTTGCAGCACTCTATGATCAATAAACCTGATGCATACAGGGGGTGGGGGGAAGGGGTTGTGCTGGTCTTCTGGGGGAGGGGCCTGCTGCTATTCTGGCTGTCAATCACACTTGCCCTAGTAAAAAAGATACCTGCAGAACCCAGGGGGCAGGGCTTGGTGTAAGTAGCTCAAGCCTCTACTCTGTGTGCTGTGCCACTCATTGAAGTCTCTCTGTGTTGATGGGAAGAATGAAGAATGGTGTTGTCCGCTCTCTTCTCTGGAGAGGGGAATTTGAGCTCGCTGCTATTCAGGAAGCCTTCACAGAAGAATGAACAACCTACCCTCTTGTGTCCCAGGCTTCCATTAGATCCCTACCTTCACCCTGTCTGTATCCATGCCATCTTCCCACCCAGTGATGGTACAATGCTCCTGTGTTTTATCCCAGGCTTGGGGCTGGGTTTCAAAACTCCAAATTTTAGAGACCTGGTACAGTGTGCACCTGGGCTGATCCTCTGGGGGAGGGTCTCGCTGTGCAGTGGCTGGTACTGGTTTGTCCCAGAAAAGCAGTCGCATGACTACACAGGAGCTTGGATTGTATGATAAAGTGTAGTAAAAAGCTGGCATCTAGGTTAGCTTCCCTCAGCAGGTGTCTCTACTTGTATGCGAATGAACAGGGCAGCTCAATGGCACCTGCTGACTCTATTGTCCCCTGAGAGGCCCCCTCTCCCAAATGCACTCCAGGAAGGGGAACTGTCTCTCTCAGCGTGACAGAAGGGGTCCTCAGAACATGCTGTCCACACCTAGTTCTCTGCCCTCCTTCTCCAGAGGAGCACCACTATGCCCACCAGACTCAATCCTGGTAATGGCACAGACTTCTAAAACTTCAGACTTTCAGGACGGCTTCTTGTAAAAACTTGTGATAATTAGCTCCTTTCGTTTTCCCAGTCAGTGGTTTTTTGGGAAGTGTTTTTCTTGTGCAGATCTCTACATGCTGCTTTATCTCTCTTTCTCTTATTCTCTCTCTCCTCCCTGTGATCAGGGCTCCCTCCCCTCTGCAGCACTCACGATTTGTTTCTTCCCTAAATCACATCACCGCACCTCCTATCTTCCAAGATGTGGGCCCCTTTCTCCTTCTAGGTATGCAGTTTGTTTTCTCAGTCCTCATATCAATTTCCTGGGTGTTTAGAATGATTTGATAATTATCTAGCTGTGCTTGAGAGACAAAGCAAGCATAGGTCCTCTGGCTACTCCTCCACCTTAACCCCTCAGCCCCACTGATCCCATGTTGATAGAATACTGGAATCTCAGGTTTTGGGGGAATTTAAAGGCCATCAGGTCTCCTCTCTCCAGCTTCCCACAGAGTAGTTGCTCAGACTAAGTTATTTGATCATTCAGTGATAGAGAACCGTATCGCTCAGGACAGATTCTTCCATTTGACTAAAGTTGTTTATTAAAAACATGTCCCATAAGAAGTATAGAATGGAGACCATTTTTACACCTTGGAGTCTCTAAGCCCAAAACTTACTATTTTGTCTATGACTCTTAAACATGGCATTCAGACTAGATTATTTATTTTAAGTGGACCAAGACCAGAATCCAGTGTAGTAAAATCATCTTCCTCTTTCTTTGTCCTACATACCTGTTATTAGTTTAAGATAAATAGTTTAAGTTTTAAATTTAATGCTGTAAAACTTACTTTTTTGTTGTAAAATTCCATGAGCATTGACAATTGCATACAGTTACACAACTATCATGATATCAAGATATAGAAGATTTCATCAATATCAAAATCTGACTGCCTGTAGCCAATTCCTTCCTAACCACTAATCGATGACAGTCATTGATCTGTTCCCCCTACCTATAGTTTTTTCTTTTCTAGAGTGTCATATAAATGAAATCATTTTGAGTTTGATTTGTAGCTTTTGAGTCTGGTTTCTTTCACTTAACATAATACATGGAGATTCATCTATATTGTTGAATATTTGTTACGTTTTATTGCTGAGTAGTATTCCATTAATGGATGTATCATGCTTTTTTATCCTTTTAGCAGTTGGAGGGCAATTCTATTGTTTTCAGTTTTTGGCAATGATGAACAAAGCTGCTGACACATTCACATACAGGTTTTTGTGTGAATATAAGTTTTCATTTCCCTTGAGTGAATACTTGTGGCGCAGGGTGCTGGGTCATATGTTAAATTATATATTTAACTTTGTAGAAACTGACAAACTACCACCCAAAGTTGTACCATTTTTCATTACCAGCAGCAGTGTATGAGTCCTACAACATTTTTCCTCTTAAAAAAATTGTTTTGGCTATTCTAATTCATTTGTCATTCCACTTATGTTTTAGAATAAGCTTGCTGATATCTACAAAATAATCTTCAAGGATATTTTGGGGATTGAGTTAATTCTATAGATCATTTAGAGAGAATTGGTAGTGATATTAATATTGATATTTAATCTCCCATTCCATAAACACAGGACACATCTTGAAATTATAAGTTAAGAACACCTTAGAGAAATGAAAAGAACATAGAGAAAGGAACTTTTCATTAAACATTTATTGCTCTACATGTATTTGAAATTGATTGGCTAAAATACTTTCTCCCACATCTGATTTGAAAATCAGTAAGGATACCATAAAAAAAATCTGAATCACTCTAGTATGTTATGGTAGTACATACAAAAATCTAAGAAATCTATAAAAAACTCCTTGAACTAATTAACGAGTTTAGAAAAGTCATAGGACACAACCAATCATATTTCTATATACTAATAATGAACAGTTGGGAATTGTAACTTAAGACTATAGTATGCAATAGCACCAAAAATTGAAATAATTAGGTATATATCTGACAATCTATTGTGGAAAACTAAAATACTCCAATGAAGATATAGACCAGATCTGTTGAATTTATACTGAATCCTTATTAAAGTGAGAAACATTGTCGTTCTATGACAAAAGCCAACCTTATTTGTGAAGGTGACTTATAATTAAGTCCTTTGGTACTGATGCTAAGAAGAGGAAATTCAGGGATGTATGGAAATAAATGAACTACACAAATGAGAACAAACAAAAGCTATGTACTCTGAACTTGTTAAAAAGGGGTTCAGCCATCATTTGTGCTTGGCAGAAACTCAAAAGCAGAAAGGGGTGTGGTGTGGGGAAGTCATACAAAAAAGTGGAAGGTTTCATGTATGCTCTGACAGGAGGCTATTGGCATGGGGAAGCTGGAGGTGAATTAGCTGGAAACAGAGCATCTTATGTGATCAATTTTGGGAACATCTTTGGCTTTTTCTTACTGGCCATGAGTTAGAAGCAAGGACAAAAAGATAAGGAAGCTGGCAGTCATGCCCAAGTCCTGATTGTTTGGTGCCCATTGTTGAGAGATTAAGGTTTGGCTTCCTGGGCTGGTGGGTTAGAGTTTTGTTGTCATGTATGTTCTGGCCACTGTCTATTTTTATATTCGTCTCCAAGATGGCATTCTGAGGAAAAGACAATGGAAATTCTCTGGACATATGAGTAGTCCTCAGCCAGCTAAACACAAAAGGAAAGAATATTCTAGGCGTAAGGTACAGCATATGCAAAAAGAGAATCCTGTTTTATGTCTTGAAGGATTGATTATAAGTTCTTCACACCATATAAATGGTGCAGTGTTACACAGCATATATATTATAAAAATTTAACCAATTAAATATTTTATCAGTATAAAGCACTCATTTTTTTACATTTTCCTTTGTATTTTCTTATTTTGAGATTGAGATTGCTGCTAGGGACTTCTAAATTCTACTTTTAATCCCCTCCACACATGGATGATACTTTTCTATTCGAACAATACTGTCAGTCATTTGAATTTATGAAGGTCCCTGCTCCTCTCCCCACACAGGAGTTGTTTAGTCCACACAAAAGCTAGCTCAACTGTCAAGTTCTAAAAGAGCTATCAAATGGTCATCAGGTTCTCTGTGGCTTTACTTCATAGAATTAGGCAGACAATAATCAGTTCTATTGTATATTATCAAAGGCAAAATTTGATACTGGATTATGTGCCATTCTCCATAATGAGGAATAGTTATGAAGGCTGCTGGTTAGAAGAATTATTTATAGTAAAAAGACAGACTGCTCATCACTTGGAGAGCTTGACAGTTGCTATTTCTTCTGTTCAATAGCTTTTGAGATATTTCTACTTTGATTTCTTCTCATGGCTTGTTAACCTTTTATTTTGAATCTCTTGTGACCCTTAAAAATTTTTCTGCAGATTCTCATGATCTATTTAAAATATGAGATAAGTAAGTTAATAATGTGGCTTTCATCTTAAGGAGGTGAGTAAATTCTCTATCATTACATGAAAATTGAAAGATACTTGATGATTTTTTTTTCTTACAGGACTTGTGTTAGCCAAAGAGAGTGGAAGCTCTTCTGTCTCCTTTGGCCCAGTTTATTGACTTACCTTGTTTTCCAGCAACACCTTCCAGGTTAACTTTTCAGTAACTGCCTCCCTCCCACCACAGAGGTATATAGCATCTAGCTCATGCTTAGACCATTTCATTTAGGAAATCAACCTGGAAGTGAAGTGACATCCTGGCCTTGGGTAACCAGGGTTTGCACCTTACTTTTTCATGCTGCCAAAACATCAATCTGACACATATGCTGATTATCTACAATCCTTATAATCAAAGCCACAGTTGAGGTTTTCCAATGCATACATTGGGAATAACAGGAGAGTAGAACTTTGACGTGCTGTTAGATGTGGCTATAGTCAGACACTCAGCCATACCCATGTTCAGGCTCCTCTGTAGTGCATTTCAATGCCTGGGTCCTTCCATGCTTCTAGAGTTGAGGCCAAGCCACTTCCATAAATGAGCAACTTTTGTGTATGCCCCTGGCTCAGATTTCATGTCCAACTCCTGGGAATTCTCCATGTCTCCAGTCTGAGGTCCTTGCTTCATGTCCAGGTGTAGCATCTTCCCAGGGTGTCTGACAACCCCAGCATCGAGTCCATTCAGGGAAATGAGAAGCTTGTGCTGTGGACATGCAGTTTTCCCTTATGGCCCTCACTAGGACAACAACCGAAGAACATCATTCATCGTCAGTGCGTCTTGGGATATTCACTTTTCAGTACACATGTGGAACACCAGCAAAACACTCTGGGTTGAGTTTGACAAAATCCTACAGAGTTCTACTTTATGGTGCTTCTGGTAGCAATGACTGAAAGTCAAATTTCCTGTCATCTTCCAGGTCTTGTTAACTGATCTCCATGCACAGGTGCTTTAATGAGATCACACCTGTCTCCATATTAACAGAAAATAACTTATAGTTTCCTCATAATCTAAATCTATACTTAGATAAAAACACATTTTTTGTTTCTCATGGAAAGTTTAAAGGAATATAACTTTGCCTAAAATAGGGACCAAGTTGTATGTCATTTGTCATATCAAGCAGCTCTCATGAATCACAGTGCTCTAAACATCTGTGTTTCAGAAGAGGACTCAGGCTTTTATATATAGGATTATAAATCTTGGTCTGATCTTTTCCCTCAAACAATAGAGCAGTTTGTCTTAGAAATGAATTGATGACTCCAATCTGAAATAAGAGCTATTGTACCTTTTAAACTCTTAGCTATGGAGGTTAAAACAGCAGCAACAACAACAACAACATCAACAACTTATGCCACCAACATCACCACCACCACCAACAGCAACAACTTAAACTAGGGCGTATTCACACTATAATTATTTGCTTATGTCTGTGGCACAATCATATTCTAAAGGGCAAGACTGTGTTGAATTTACAGTTGTGTCCCCTGAATCCAGTCACAGTACAGAAGAGACTCTTAATAAATGCTTATGGAATAAATGAATAAGTTAAAGTTCTTTCCCTCAACATTGGATCCTTCCTTTCCTTTATCCAATCATTACTTATCTTAGTAAGCCCACAGTCTTTTTCCTAGTTGATCTTTTCTTTTCCCAAATGCTCTCTCTGGTGGAAACCCTCAATGTTTTGTGCCTGTGCTACAGTGACAGTCTCCTACCCAGCTTCTTGGCATCTTCTCATTTGAGGGTGTCCTGCCCTGTTATCTCGCTCTAATGGAAACCCGACCTTCTTACCTCTGGTCTTAAAAACCTTCCAAAATTTCCCCACGGTCCAGACACTAATTTCAAACCTGTTTTTTGTTTGGTTTCATTTTGTTTTTCAGAACACTAGTACTTCATAGTAATGATTTCAGCCTTCCATATTTGATTCAAATTTCATCATTTTAAACATATGTGGTATTTTTTAAAGTGATGCTGGAATTACCCACTTTTGGAAGATATTTATTCTAAGAACAACTAAAAACCCTATACATATATCTAAAACAAACATAAGAAGACTCAGAAGAGAAAGAAAAGAAGTAGGACAGACTAGAAGCCTTAAGACACTCAAATTAGCATTGTGGTGAGTTCCCTGGGCTTCCCTTTTGCCTTGTATATCTCACACTTGGGGCTAAAGAAGTTGGCAACCTGGAAATGTCAAAATGCACAGGCAAAAAAATTCTCAAACAAAGCCTGCTCTGTCTAGCCATAGGACCAGGAAAGGGAAAACCTAGATAGACGAGATAAAATAAACAAACAAACAAAACTTTTGGAAAATAATATATCTGCTTTAGCAAGATTTCACAGAGAAAGACATGGTCCCTCTCCAGTCCATGCCAGCAAAGGCCAAATGGGAGCTCAAATGTCAATCCTCATAAGCCTGTAATGAAGCACCCCAAATACCAAAGACTGTGATGGGTGATGTCAGAGGGCAAAGTAGGATGCCGGGACTTTCATATCCACTGGGCAACAATGACTTCCTCCAAGACGTCAGTGGAGTCCACATGGGGAGCCTGGAATTTTTTCTCCATTTGGTAGTAAGGATGCAACTCTCCCAGTCACCACTGGGGGGTTAACACCTACTGGAGAGTTAGAGCTTTCAGCACCACGCAGCTGTAATGAAGCTAATGCCCTTTCTCCAGGAGTCAGCGTGGGCAATGTGGGCAGCAGCACCAAAGCATTCTGACATCTACCAGTCCGGAAACTATCAGTGGAATTCCCACTTCCACCAGGCAGTCCCAAAGGAATCCTCACCTCGGGTGCCAATGGGTACAGAGCAGGGAATCTGGACTTCTGCTTTCACCTGGCAGTAATGAGGCAGAGCCACTCCCAACCATTTCCATGCCAAGGCAGTGTCAAAGGAGGTAAGTTCAAACATTAGTTTAAATAAGAACCAGAAATCATTATGTAATAACCAAAAAGTTCAGGTTTCAGTTGAAAGCCACTTTTTATACTGTGAACCAGGAAGACATCAAAAATGAATGAAAAAAAAAGCCAATATAGATAACATAGAAATGACAGAGAAATTAGAATTTCTGATGAAGCAGCCATCATAAAAATACCTCCGTAAGCAATTCCAAGCATTCTTGAAAGGTGAAAAAAATAAAAGGTTTCAGCAAAGAAATAGAAAATATAAGGAACCAAATGGAGATTTTAGAACTGAAAATACAATAAGAAAAATAAAACACTCAGTGGATGGTCTTAATAACAGAGTGTACTGGACAAAAGAAAAAAATAATAAGCTTGAAGATAAAACAATGGAAAGTACACAGTCTTAATGAAAGAGAGAAAATAGGCTGAGAAAAAAAAAATCCCAAAATAACAAAAGAAGAGAGCTCCAGGGCTCATGAGACTACAACAAAAGATGTAACATGTGTGTAATCAAGGTATGAAAAAAGACTAAAAGAAAGAAGGTGGGGCCCCAAAAGCACTCATAGAAATAATGGTAAGAATTCCACAAATTTGGCAAAATACATAACCTACAGATTCTTGAATCTAAGCAAATGCAAAACAGGATAAGCCCAAAAATCTATACTAAGAAACATTATAGTGAAACTTCTGAAAACTAAAGAGATAAAAAACAATTCTTGAAAGCAGCAAGAGAAAAAAAAGCATCTCACGTACAGGGGAGAAACAATTTCATTAGTTGTGGATTTCTGTCTTGGAGCCATGAAAGCCAGAAGGAAGTGACAGACATTTATCAAGTGCTTCAAGAAAGGAACTTTCAATCCAGATTCCTATATCCAGCAAAAATGTCATTTAGGAATGAAGTAGTACTCAAGACATTTTCAAGTGAAGAAAAACTAAGAGGATTTGCCACCAATAAACTTTCCCTAAAGGAATAGGTAAAGGAAATTCCAAAAAAGGAAACAAGACAACAAAGGAATTTTGGACTATAAATAAAGATGAAAGAAAATGGTCAACAAAAATAAGGGTAAATATAATACTCTCTCATTTTCTTCTTCCTTCTCTTGAGTTCTAAGGCAACTATATTACAAACAAGGGAGTTAAGGGAATATAAAGGAAGATATGCTTTCCTTTCTTAATTTGAACTGTAAAATGATAAAACCATATGTATTTTCTATGTATATGTTTTACATACATATATTATCTAGAGCAACTAGTAAAAAAAAAGAGACACATTCATTATAGAATATAGAATATATAGACACATTCAATATAGAATATAGATACATTATAGACAAATCAAAATAGAATTCTCAAAATGGTACAAGCAACCCACAAGAAGGCAAGAAAGAAAACCAGAGACACTAATTGTACACCAGCAGATAAAATAATCTGGGTTATTAAAGACTTGAATTAAGACCCCAAACCATGAAACTCCTAAAATAAAACATTGAAGGTAAACTCTTTGACATTGTGCTTGGCAATTATTATTTTGGATTTGACACCAAAAGCAAAGGCAACCAAACCAAAAAGAAACAAGAGGGACTATATCAAACTGAAAGCTTTTATACAACAAAGTAAACCATCAACAAAAGAAAATCTGTGTAATGTGGGAAAATATTTGCAAATCAGGGGCATCTGGTTGACTCAACTAGTTAAGCCTCTGTCTCTTCATTTTGGCTCAGGTCATGATCTGGCAGTTGGTGAGTTTGAGCCCTGCATTGGGCTCCTCTCTGGCAGTGCAGAGCCTACTTGGGATTCTCTCTCTCCCTCTCTTTCACCCATTCCTGCTCGCTCTCTCTCTCTCTGCCTTTTCCCTTCTCTCTCTCTCTCTCAAAATAAATAAACTTTATTTAATAATAAACCATTTAAGCAGAGTGAAAGTAAGAAGATGAAGAAAGGCACATCATAGGAAAATTTATCGAAAGAAAGTAGAAAGTGGCTTTCTACTTTTATATTATCACGCTTACTACTATTATTATGATATTAATAATAATAAAGTGGACTTCAGAGGAAAGAGAATTACCAGAGAAACAAAAGGACATTATGTAGTAATACAGGATCAATCCATCAAGAAGACAAGCAATCCTGAATGTGTCTGCAGCAAACAACAGACTCAGAAAATATGTAAAGCAAAAACTGATAGAACTGGAAAGATCAATAGACAAATCCACAATTATAGTTGGAGACTTCAATCTCTCTCTCTCTTTCAGTTTTGATAGCATTATATCAAAAACCAACAAGGATATAAAATAACTCATCAACCTATGGGATTTCATTGGCATTTATAGAACATTCCACCCAATGACAGCAGACTACACATTCTTTTCAACTGTCCAGAGAACATGTATCAATGTAGATCACATCCTGAGCAATAAACAAACTGAAAATTAAAATAATTGAAATTATATACTGTGTTCTGTAATCACATGGAATTAGACTAGAAATTGGTAACAGAAAGATAACAGGAATATCTCCAAGCACTTGGAAACTAAACAGCACATGTAAATGATCCATGAGTCAAAGAGGAAATCTCAAGGGAAGGTAAAAAAGGCATTAGATTGAATGAAAATGAAAATATACTATATCAAAATTTGTGGGACACAGCAAAAGCAGTCCTGAGAAGGAAATTTATAGCACTAAATGGATACACTAGGAAAGAAGAAGAGTCTCTAATAAATAATCCAAGCTCCTATCTCAAGTACCTAGAAAAAGAAGATCAAAATAAGCTCAAAACAAGCAGGGGGAAATGTTGGCTCAAAAGTTCCCTAGCAGCTTCCTATGTAATCTGAAACTGGTCCCCATATGCAGAGGGAAGGGAGAGACCTAAGAAAGAGGCAGGTCATTCCAGATTGGTAGGTGGCAGTTTAATAAGTAAGAGAACTTACATACAAGGCTTGGGTAGCCACAGAGTGAGTAGATTTCTTTACCCACTGGCCACATCTTAAAAGTTTATATAAAGGCTTTTCCATGGGTTCAGTCATGTATACCATTCAGATGTTCTCAATATTGCATCATTAATTATCTCAAGGGTATGTCCTTGGAGCAGCCTCTGAGAAGGGAAAAAGCAGGGGGAACCCACATCCCAAAGGGAGGGAGGAAGGAGTCTCTGATTGCCAGGGTCCAACTGGCAAGTCAAGCAGAGGTTACATCTCCTAAGTGGCCTCCTCTAGAAGGAAGGGAATAATAAAGATAACAGTAGAAATCAATGAAACTGAAAAAAAAAATTAAAATGGAGAAAACAATGAAGCTAAAAGCTGGTTCTTTGAAAAGATTCATAAAATTGACAAATCTCCAGACTGACCAAGGGAAAAGAAAGAAGGCACAAACTATTAATGTCAAGAAGAGTAAAAAAGAAGGTATCACTAGACACTATTCAGACATCAAAGGAATAATAAGAGAATACTATGTACAACTGTATATGCATAAATTTTACAATGTAGATGAAATGGACCAATTCTTCAAAACCACAAAGCACCACAATTCATCCAGTAATAAACTGATCATATAAATAGACCTCTACTATTAAGGAAATTGAGTTTGTTATTTTAAAACTCCCAAAAAAGAAATCTTTAGGCTCAGATTGTTTCACTAAAGGATTCTATCAAACATTGAAAGAATTAACACAAATTTGACAATATCTTTTCCAGGAAGTAGAAGAAGAGAACTACTTGTATTAAGCTAGTATTAACCTGATATCAAAACCAGATAAAGCAGTATTATAAGCAAATAAACAAAGAAAAAAGAAAACTAAAGGCTTCAAACACAGAATTCAGTGATATAAAAAAAAGTCATCGTATAGATGACTAAGTGGGGGTCATCGCAGAGCTAGTTTGATATGTGAAAATCAGTTAATATAATCCATCATATTAACAGGTTAAAGGAAAAAAGTCATATCAATTGACATAGAAAAGCATTGGACAAAATTCAACAGGCTTTCATGGTATAAAAAAAATTCTCTGGAAACTAAGAATAGAGGAGACAGTCCTCAACTTGATAAAAACATTACTAAAAACCTACAGCTAACATTATAGTCAATGGCAAAAGGCTGAATAATTTCCTTCTGAAGTTGGGAACAAAGCAAAGGTGTTCACTCTCATCACATTATTCATGAAAGTACTAGGAATCTTAGAATAATAGGCCAAAAAAAAAAAAAGATATAAAACCATCTAGATTGGAAGGAAAGAAATACAACTGTCCCTATTTGAAAATGTCATGATTGTCATGAAAAAACCCCAAATAATCTATTTAAAAAAAAAAAAACCTCTTAGAACTAATAAACTAGCTCAAAAAAGGTCACAGGAGACAAACACATGAAAATAAAGCAATCACATTTCTATATACTAACAGGAACACGTAGAACCTGGAATTCAACACACAATACCATTTATAATTGCTCCAAAGAAAATGAAACACATAAGCATACATCTAACAAAACACGTACAGTTTCTGTGCCCTAGAAACAAGATGCTGATGGAAAAAATCAAAGATCTAAATAAATGGAAAGATATACTGTGTTCATGGATTGGAAGACTCAGTATTATAAAGATGTCAGTTAACCCCAATTGATCTGTAGGTTGAACGCAATTCCTACAAAAATCCTAGGAACATTTTGTTTAGGCATAGACAGGTTTATTCTAAAATCTATAGGGAAAGCAGAGAGTTTAGAAGAATGGAAACAAATTTGAGTAACACAAATAAAGTAGGAGGACTCAATCTAATTGATTTCAAGACTATATAATCAAGACAGTGTGATATTAGTGAATAGGTACATAAATCAATGGAACAGCATAGAGAACCAAGAAATAGACCCCACAAGAATTTCCCTAATTGGTTTTTGACCGAGATGCAAAAGCAATTCAATGGAGTAAAGACAGCTTTTTCAACTAATGATGCTGGAGCACTTGGACAGTCATAGGCAAAAATTAACTTGAACTGAATCACAGATTACTGAATTAAGTGTAAAATGCAAAACTATAAAAGTATTGTGGGAAAAAATGGGAGAAAACTTCAGGAGCTAGGACAAGGCAACGAGTTCTCACACTTGATGCCAAAAGCACAATCCTTAAAAGAAAAAATGATGAATTAGACCTCATCAGAATTGAAATTTTGCTTGTGCAAAAGACTCCGTGAAGTGAATGAGAACATGAGTTATAGGTTGAAAGAAAAATATTTGAAACCCATATATCTGAGAAAGGAATAAGATCTAGAATATATAAATAACTCTCAAAATTGAGCAGTGAAACCCCTGACCATCCAATGAGAAAATGGGCAAAAGACCTGAAGGGACATTACCCTGAAGAGGATATACTTCAGGTATACTTGAAAAGATGTTCAACACTATCATCCATTAGGGAACTGCAAGCTACTTTGACTACAAGTCTTTGGGAGGATATGAGGTTTCATTACATACCTATCAGAACAACTGACTGTGATAACACCAGAAACTGCTAAGGATGAGAAAAAAACTGGATCAGTCATACATTACTAGTGGGAATGTGAAACGGTATGGATATTCTGAAAAAGAGCATGAAGGTTTCTTACAAAAATAACGTGCTTATTATACAACCCAGCAATTGCACACTTGGGAATTTATCACAGAGAAATGAAGGTTATGTTTTCACAAAACCTCAACACTAATGTTCACAGCAGAATTATTCACAATCATCAAAACTGAAAAACCTAGGGGTCCTTTAATGGCTGCTTATGGTTAAACTAACTGTGGTACCTCCATACCGTAGAATATGACTCATCAATAAAATGGACACCTTGACAACCTGGATAAATCTCCAGAAAATTATGTGAAGTGAAAAAAAGGGAAACCTCAAAAGTTTAGATAGTGTATGATTCCATGTATATAACATTCTCGAAGTGACAAAATTATAAAAATGGAGAACTGCTCAGTGTTTGCCTAGAGTTTGGGAGAAGACTGAGGTAGGACAGACAGGGTAAGGGGATGTGTATAAAACGGATCCTTGTGGTGATGGAAAAATGTTGTATCGTGACTATATTAATATTGATATCCTGGTTGTGATATTGCATTACACTGTAGCAAGATGATCTTATTATAAGGAATTAAATAAAGGGTACGTGGGATCTCTTTGTATTATCTCTTACAACTGTGTAACAATCTACAAATATCTCAAAATAAAGATTTTAATTTAAAACCAACATACTAACAAAAGGAGTGATAGCAAACAACACTCATACTCAATATGTCACCTACCAAAGATCATAATGCTCCAGATTGCTAACGCGTTACCTAGTATTGATGGGGAAGTTAGTTTCATACAAAGGACAAAATTGGCATCTGTGTACATATTTTGATTTTTATAAATATGTAATTGTTTACAGATGTTATAATTCTTTATTATTCTTCCAATAAACACTGTAAAATTAAACCAACAAAGAACAAGTATCAAAACTCTAGTTTGTGCATGTCTCTTAGTGCAAAATTGTACATTTGAGACCCTGTCCACAGCATGAAGTGTATGTGGTATGAAATTAAATACCAAGAATGCAGGCATTCTTGGTATTTAATTCATTCATTCATATGCACATTCATCCATATATCTGTGCATATATTTGATCACTTGTAGAGGGTATTGATCAGTGTCACATCCCAGTGTTTCAGGGATTGTTTCATGATTCTATGATGGTTTTGGTTTTGTGATAAGTAATTATAGCAGTTATTAACTATTTGTAGTAAGTAAAATCTAAAACAAAAATTACTTGTTTCTAGTCCAGGTTATTTTAATTCAATAATATCCCAACACTGCAAGACAACCTTAGGATGCGATAGACCATAGAGGTAAAAAACATAAGCTGTGGCTTCGAGAAGACCTGGGTTCTAACTCAAGCTAAACCCAGGCACCAGCTCCTCCACTTGAAATGCTGACATAGTGAGTCCCGCCCTAATCATAGGTGCAGCTGGAAGACCAGGCCTCACCTCCAGATTCCATCTTTGTCCACTGACTTACCTTAGTGCCTTGTAGGAAATTAATTGAATGTATATGTGTAATACATATGTGTACATGTAATACAATACATTAATTGAATGTATATCTGAAATCTCTATTTGGTTTAATTGATCTATTTGTCTATCCTTAAACCAGTACAACACTGTCATAATTACTGTAGGTTTGTACTAACCCTTGAAATCCACAAGTGTTTGTTCTCCAATTTGGGCCTTTTGTTTTGGCTATCCTAAGTCTTTTATATTTTGATGTAAATTTTAGGATCATAATTTTAATTTCTATGTAACGGCTTGCTGATACAATAATAAATTTCCATCCATAGATCAATATTTTAAGTGGACATCTTAAAAATATGGAGCATTTCAATCCATGAACCTCTATTTACTCAGGTCTTTAATTTTTCTCTGAGTGTGAGCACAGAGCCTGACTGACGTGGGGCTCAAACCCACAAGCCGTGAGATCATGACCTGAGCCGAAGTCAGACGCTTAACCGACTGCAGGTGCCCCTAAAATGGTATTATTTTCAATTGTTTTTTCCTACTATACAGAAATACAATTAATTTTCAGGATTAAGTAAATTCCAGCTTTATCATTGCTGTCTTTGTCCATGCCTGAGATTCTCTGCCATTATTTTACTAAGAGCATCACAAAACTTTAGGGTTCTTGCAATGATTGAATGAGTTATTATCTATAAATTATTGCTCAAACATTGTCTAACCTAGAGTAAATGTTCAACAAATGTTGATCATTGTTGCTTTTATTCATCTTCCAGAATAAGTGCTTTCAGGGAAACATTCTCATTATCAAGGACTCACATCAACTGTGGTCTTCAGTTGGCTCTCTTTCTGGAGGAAAGTGATCTTTACTGAGGTAAGAGCCTCTTGCAGAGTAAAGGTAGTTACAGTGTCATATCCTTTTTCAGAATGGGGTCCCTGTGTCTCTGCCTGGTCTGGAATGAAAGGACAGCTCCAAAGTTAGAGTGTTCCTTTCCCCTTAGCATGGCTTTGCCCTCAAAAGCTGAATTATTCTGTAAAGGGCTAATAGACATCAAGAAATGAATCTGCTCTGCCAAGCAAGATCAGAGCATTGCCAGATGTCTATAAGGCATCTGTGATTTTACATGTCTTCTAACTATGGAGATAGGAGCTAAGAAGAGGTCCTGCTCCTCATTTGACATTTAAGACAAAATCAAATCCGCAAACAGTGAACAAATTTGAAAGCCAATACAATGCTACAGAGAGAGTGTATATTAGAGATTTCCAAATATAGAAAGACTTCAGGTAAGTGACACAACTTCATCCTCACCTCTGAAGACATTTTAAAGCCCATATGAGAATTTATAGTTTTTCACAAGGGGCACCTGGGTGGCTCCGTTGGTTGAGCATTGACTCTTGGTTTCGGCTCAGGTCAGCATCTTACGGGTCTTGAATTCGAGCCCCACAGAGGGCCGTGCCCTGACAGTGTGGAGCCTGCTTGGGATTGTCTCTGTCTGCTCCTCCTCTGCTCACCTACTCTCTCTCTCTCTCTCTCTCTTAAAATAAACTTTCAAAGAAAAAAAGAACTTAGTTTTTCACAAAACATGAGATTTTAGGATTCCCAGGATGTTGGCTTTATTTTGAAGTAAGCTGAGTATTTGGACTCTACATTGGAATGAGTGTGGAAGAAACCTAAGACTGAGTTAGCTTTCCTCTCTCAGAAGGGATCCTTAAGTGTCACTGGAACATTTACCTACTCAATGTGCTGCTTCTTCCCGGTAGCCCTGGCTTGCTTTTCTATCTTAAGCAAAATGTGTATTTTGTGGAGCTGTGACATTTTGTCAATTAAATCTGAAATGATAATGATTAAATATTATTGTCTGCTACAGATTAGTATCCCACATGCATGATTCATGATAGAATCACTTTTCCAAACATGACTGCAAAGCATAAACTCAATGTTAAAGAAAGAAAAAGGGCTGTGATACAAACATCAAAAGTAGATCATTATCTGAATTCGGCAGTTTGGTTACTTCCTTTCTTTTATGGACTGATTCACACCAGTAGAGAAAGAAGTAAAAAGAAGAAAGGCAACTGTTATCTGAGAACGTATTTGGAAAGTTATATATTACTTTAACTTAGAATTCATTTTTTTCTTCTGATTGAAAAGCATGACTTTGTAATGAAATTTGGAAAAAGAAGACAACAGTGAAGAATAAAGTGAAAATAAATTTTATTTTTTTTGATCTAGAGAGATCTGCTGTTGACATGTTAGTCTTTCTCTCTCTCTCTCTCTCTCTCTCTTTCTCACACACATGCATGCACACAGAGTTTGTGTATCCCTATTAGTTCATGCATTGTATACCCTGGTTCAGTCATGGACATTTTCTCATGACCTTGAAGTACACTTCACTAGCATGGAGCTAAATTAATAATGTATTAAATATAACATATTAAATAATATAATAAATAATATTACTACATGAATACTATAGTCATAAGGAACACATTATTTTACTTAACCATTCTCACATTATTATCATTTAGGTCGTTCCAGTGTTTCACTATCACAAATAACTTGGTAATTATACAGAATAAATTCCTAGAAGGGGAATTAGTGGGCCAAAATTGTAATTTCTAAAAGCTTTTGGTCCTAATTTGCTTTCTTTAAGGTTTATCAATTTGGGCCAGCATCAACCATAAACAAAAGTAAACACTGCACTTTGCCCTCATTAGCACTGAGAGTTATCATTAAGGAAAGCAAAAATAGGCCAGTTTTAGACCTGAAAAATGATCTCTCATTATTCGTTAAATCGCCAATTTTTATTACATTAGTGAGATTGGACATATGCTGTTAATGTGGGCCAGCAACATTTAAATTTCTTCTTTCATTCATATGTAACGGTGCTCTTCTCCTATTTTCCCTAAGTTTTAATCATTTTAAAAACAGATTTTAAGATCTCTTTAAATATTAAAGAAATTAACCTGGCTATATTTACAAAAAATACTTGTCTCCCTTTTTGTCTTTTAATTTAAAATGTGCATGTACACACATAGACATATATACATATAGATGTTTATATATATATACATGGATGTTTTTAATGCAGACAAGCTACTGATATTTTTATTTGCTATGTCTGTCGGTACTCTAATGTTTTAGGAAGTGTGTACATGATATAAATTAAATATTTACCAACTTCAAGTTGTTTTTTAGTTTCATCTTTTACATTTAACTAGAATTTACTTGGATTACTATATGGGATAGAAATCTTTACCTTTTTTGAATGACTAAACAATTTTCCAGCACTGCTTACTGAATAATCATTTATTTTACCACTGATTTGTTAACTCACTTTTATCTTAAAATACACTCTTATATAGGCCAGCATAGAGTTCAGGGCTCTTTTGTTCTATTGTTCTGTCTAGCTATTCTCGGATCAGCATGTCCTGGTTCTCAAAGTAATTGGAGAGGTAAAAATACATCCTAATCTTGTAATCTCAGTGTCGCTTATAAATACAGTGTTTCATAATAAAAATATACATGGCTAGAGGTTGGCTTAATTGGAAATATCTAAATCTGATTATCAGTGACCACAGGTCTCCTAAACTGTTCACTTCCTCCCATCCTGCCCTAGGTGAGGCTGCCTGGATGAATGGGTCTCAGCCCTGGGTGCACATTGAAATTACCTGGAGTTTCATGGAATTACCTGGAATCATGGAACGTCCTCATGAATGAGCCAAGCAAGTCAAGAAAGTATATTATGAAAAGTCAATCCTCTACTCTTCTTTTTCTTGTTGTGTTTAAATAAAAGTTGATGTTAGTTTTATAACACATTGGGTAGACTTCCTTTTGTAAAAGGCTGAGAACTAAAAAAGTTGAGAAAAATCACTTAATCATTGGCCTAGGACTCTTTTATGAATGTATTTATTTGAGGAGCTGAAATTTGTTCCCTGATTCATTTATTTGTTTATTCATTCTTTAGTTTGTTAGCTCATTCAGGAAATAATTATTGAGCACCTCTTATATACCAGACAAGATGCTAGGCACTCAGGACAAAATTTTAAACAGACCAGCAATGTCTTCTGTCTCCAAGGGTGTATAGCCTAGGGGAGAGATGCACAATGATTCAGTTACAACAAATGGGGATAAAATTGCAGCTCACACAATGTAGTGCTAGGTAGGAATAGCCAGGGGTTTTGTAATAGGCAGGTAAATCAGAGAATGATTAGCTGAGAAAGTGAAATGTGAGCTGGGATATGAGTGATGAGACCTTAATTAGGGACAAGAGGAGTAGGGGCATCCAGGCCAAGACACAAGCACATTCAAAAGTCCTGTAGTGGTAGGTGTCTGGGTTGCTCAGTCAGTTGAGCGTCCGACATCGGCTCAGGTCATGATCTCATGGTCTGTGGGTTCGAGCCCCATGTCGGGCTCTGTGCTAACAGCTCAGAGCCTAGAGCCTGCTTCAGATTCTGTGTCCCCCTCTTTCTCTGCCCCTCCCCCATTCACATTCTCTCTCTCTCTCTCTCTCTCTCAAAAAACAAACAAACAAACAAACAAAACATTAAAAAAAAAAAGTCCTGTAGTGGAAGGAAACAGGGTGGTAGAAGGGACTGAATGGAAGCCCATGTCTGGAGCAGGTAGGGACAGACAATTCAGGGCCTTGTGGACTGCCTTATGAACTTCTGCTTTTATCTTATGTGCAAGTATATTTTAAAATATTAAAGGCAAATCAGGGGCTTTGTTACTTAATTAGATTTGCCTTTCTGAAGTGTGAAGGACAGATAGGGTGGGGTGGCTGGTTTGCAGAGTAAATGCAAGTGAATTAGTTGGAAGGCTACAGACATAATCCAGGAGAGAGATGCTAGTCATTTGCACTAGATTGAGAGTTTGCAAACTGTGGCCAGCAGGCCAACTTTGGCCCCCAACATGTTTTTGTAAGTAGTTGCAACACAGACTATATGTCTATGCAATATAGACAACAAAGCCAATATATTTTTTATTTGACCCTTTGCAGAAAAAAATTGCCATCATAAATATTGAGAGAACTATATAGATTTGAGATAGTTTTTGGATTAGTCACATTTTCCGCTTCTTGTATCAGCTTTGGGATTCTACATCTTTCTAGAGAATCATTTGTATCAATGATATGTTATAATTTAATGCTAAATATTCTAGTCTCTCATAATTGCTTTAATTTCGTCAGATTCTACTTATGTGACCTTTTATATTTTGATATACACTTAGATTTTCTGAACTGATTGATGAAACTTGAAAGTCTTAAAGTATTAAAATGGAAACTGCAATCATTTTATAATTTTTCTGTTTTCTCTTCAATGGTTTCTATCTACTTTTCTATTGAACTTTTATGCTTACTATAGTTTTCTTGTTCTAACTTTTTTAGTTTAATGTTTACTTCATTTATTTTCATTCTATATTGCTTACTATTAATACTGAAATATGTACAAGGCTATATATTGTCCTTTGAATATTCCTTTGACTAATATATGTGTATAATAATATAAATAATAGTTCAAAATAATATTTGTGTATGGTTTCAAATTATTGTTTCATAGTCTATTTTATTTTAGTAATTGCTACTTTATTAAGATTTTACTCTTTATCAAGTGGTGTACTGTTTCATCTCATTTAATTTTTACCATAATGCTGCATAAAAGTCTTACTATTCTCTCCATTTTACAGAACAGGGAATTTAGAAAGGTTGGTACCCAAATTAACACAGTTTATAATTAAAATTTTGCTTTTATGCTTGTCCCAAGCATCCAGTTCACTTTAAGCCAGGTGGAAAAATTATAGTAATCATAATCACTCTCAGGATTTTGAGAGTCTAGCAAAACTGTGTTAAAAGAAGAGCATGATATTCTACTAGTTGTAGTAAATCCAGTGAGCCAAAGGCTCTTGTTCCTGCCTGGAGTGTTAACTGTAATTGGACAGGAGAAAATGATCTGAAAATATTTAGGGGCTTCATGTCAGAAATGGAGATGAAATGAGATCAGGGAAGAGAGGCTGGTCAAGAGGGATTTTCATGAGTGCCTGAAAGGTTTTCACATAGCAGAGCTCCACCTGAATTGAGGTGGGTTTTTCTAAATCTCCTAAATCTCCTTTCCTAAATTTCCTAAATTTCCTAAATCTCCTAAATTTCCTAAATTTCCTAAATCATCCTGGGGATGATTTTTCCGGTAATCTGAGCTAATGAAGCCCACAAACATTTACAACCTCTGACATTCACTGCTACCAAAAATCCTATCATTTCTAGCACTGACTGTGGGATTTTACACATTCAAAATACACTTCTCAGGAATAAATGGGTGACTTCCTGTTTTCTTCTACTTTCTGCCTTTTAGTTTCTGTGCCTTTTGATGCATGAGGAGAAACAGAATGAAGTCATCATGCGTTTGGCAAAGGAATGGGCACCTTTTGGGTTCCTTCAAAATACATCACCTGTATGTAACAGGATGCTATAGTCTGCCATGTTTCTACCTGGTCCAAATACTGATAGGGTGGTGGCTGGGGAAGGAAGATGTGGCATAGAGGTTCTGTCTACCTTCCTCCAGACTGTTAAATTTGCTACAGTAGAAAAAGATACATTAGCCACTGACATGATCTTCGTAGTTCAAATTGTTTAGTTCCCTATTTAGAAAGTAGCCTTTCTATTTTTCCTTATTGTTACCATATTCTTCCTCTTCTGATTGTTTTCTTTTTTCCTCCCTACAGAGTAAGGCAGGGATTATCTGCCAGCCACAAGCTTACAATGAAAGCCAGACAATGGTTTTCTTCACTGGTAGACTCCAAAATGACTAACAGTTGCCCCTTAAAGGTCTACTTGCTTCAGGGCGCCTGGCTCAGTTGGTTAAGTGTTCGACTTTGGCTCAGACCATGATCTTACGGGTTGGTGAGTTCGAGCCCAGCATGGGGCTCTGTGCTGGCAGCTTGGAGCCTGGAGCCTGCTTTGGATTATGTGTCTCCCTCTCTCTCTGCTCCTCCTCCCCCTTGCACTCTGTCTCTCAAAATAAGTAAACATTAGGAAAAAAAGAACAAAGATCTACTTGCTTCATTTTTATTTCTGTGAATATTACACATCTTGCTTATCATAAGCCAGGAATGCATGGCCAAACGCCATAGTATAAAATATCTAAATGCCCCAAAGTGGCAAATTGAATTATATCTTAAGACCCTGTAGTTTACTCTCTTTTAAAAATCAGGACACTACAATTATGAAGATAAGCGCCACAGAGGAGTTGGAATGAAACCCTTGCTCGTTTTTACTCAGCGGCGACATTTTTATGTTTCCCCTGTCTACCCGCAAAGCAGTAACTCTACAATCCGTGAGCTCCCTAAATTCATTCTTTCCCGATTACAGTGGCTAATGGTACGTAAATGGGAGATCATTTTTACCTTCTTCTTTTTAAAATTGGCAGAGTTGTATAGTTGATCAAAATTAGTCCCCAAAAGTTTCCCCAGCATCTTTAAATACCAGTATTATATGATTGTCCAGTAAGTTAATAATATCATTTCACAGTATTGGCACATTAGAGATTTACCTCCTAAATCATTAGATGCTTCTTTTCTGAGAGAAAATGAGATCATTTCCCCAATGTATGAGCGTGGGGAAGGCATTGGTATCTTTAATATTTACTGTTATCTTAGGAACTTTAAAGCTGTGTCTCCTCCATGCATTAGAAAGATAGTTCCCAGCCTGGAAGGACTGTTTTTCTGTCTCTGGTTTTCATTTGATGCCAAAAATAATTGTCTTTTTGCTGTCTTACCAAAATGGAACCTACTTGCTTTGAAATATCTATTAAAGTCATTCTTTTGTGAGAGAAAGCCACAGGGAGAGTTGCCTTCAGAAGACCACTGCTCGAATTCATTTTTGACTTGGAAGGGAAGGACTGATGGCCTGTGGGCTGTGGTCCCTTGGGCCTCTCCCTTCAGTCCATGTGCAGAAGTCAGCCTCTCTGGGCTGGGTGGCTCAGTTGGTTAAGCGTCTAAGTTCGGCCTAGGTCATTATCTCACAGTTCTCAGTTCTAGCCCCCCGTCGGGCTCTGTGCTGACAGCTCAGAGCCTGGAGCCTGTTTCAGATTCTGTGTCTCCCTCTCTCTCTGCCCCTCTCCCACTCACTCTTTCTCTCTCTCTCAAAAATAAATAAACATTAAAATTTTTTTTTTTTAAACAAAGAAGCCAGCCTGTCTGGCTGTGTAATGTTACCTGATCAAACAAAATGTGCAAAGCTGTGGGGAGAGAAGGGCCAAGTGAATTGTAGGAGGAGCTAGAAAGAGAGCCAGAAAAGATAGGGCATGACTGTCTAGAGGCAGCAGACAACCTTCTGGTAGGATGGAAATGTCAAGATCATGCTCCAGTGGGCCTCGAGAGCATCAGAAGAGTTTCATAGAGATTTCTGTACTGAAAGTTTGGATTTGGGGCGTTTAGAAGAGAAGTTAGTTTTGCCATGAGTAAAGAAGAGATTTCCTGCCAGAGAGAGAAATAAAAGTGTGGATTATGAAAACAAACTTCCCTTGTTTCCCAGCTGTGCTGAGGGCCAGCTCAAGGTTAAAGAAATGTTGCTGTTAATTGAAGAGACTGTTCCCTTTTGCTACACTTTCTCACTTTTTGCTCTCTGACTTGCTCAACTGCCTGTCTATTACTGGATTTTGTACACATGACCTCTGGAAAAAACTCCGGAGGGCTTTTTTGGGTTTCAACCTTCTAATAGGGCCTTTTCTCCTTCTGTGACTGATGCCATTCTTCTTAAATTGACTAAGTTTATAGGCAGCAAACAGGACAAGAATATAGCATGTCAGAAGCTTATTTCCATTGCCTGGGCTCCCCTTCTTCCTTAGTTGATCTCTCTGACCCTGTTGGAAAAGTTGTGGTTCTCCTTCACATTATATTCTTAATGAGGCTATTTACCCTGCATACTAAATGAGATCATGACTATGTAATAAATTCTCCACTCTGAGCTAAGCTTGAAGTCAGCCTTACAATTCAGCTGCTTACAATTTAACCTTTTCACTGGCAAGAACCTTATTGCTGTACAGATTGCATATTTTAATATTGTCATGATTAAAGAATCAGAGCCACCTAGAGCTTTTTTACATATAGTTAAAAACAATTTTTTTAATTAAAAAAAAATAAGGCTGGTTGCAATTGCTTTTTTTTTTTTTTTTTTTTCCATTCTGGGAAACAATCTGGGCAAACCATTGGAACTGGTAAATATCCATGAAGAGTCTCTCTTGATATGACATGTAAACACAAACACATATACAATCAAGTGTTTTACATATACAAAGAAGCCCAAATTTCTAGTTCTTAGCTCACAGTTTGGCCTATTTTATGTGTAACAGAAAGCCCTCATTGTCTTCTGCATGAATCCGGGGTATTTGGAAATTTTTGTTGTCAGGGCAGAGGGGTGAAGGTGTGCAAGTCTGGAGATTTACAGAAGGGACCGAGGTGTATTTGTGGAGGATCGAGAACAGATGTCAGATGTGGACTTTTGAAGTAAACATTGCCCACTGGGTAATGTGAAAACCTGCCTCCACCTTTTGCAGATTGTTTAGGAGCACCTAGTGAAGGGATTGTTTATGGTAAATGAGAAGAGGCGTGCTATCAACTGAAAATGTGTGACCCCTCAAGATCTTACATTGAAAAGTAACGTGATAGTACTGAAAGATGAGGCTTTTAGGGGGTGAACAGATGGTGACGATGGACCCCTCATGAATGGGATTATTGCCCTTATAAATGAGACCCAGAGAGCTTATCCCTTCTACCACATGAAGACACAGCACAAAGATGGCTGCCTTTGAACCAGGAAGTGGGCCTTCACTGGACACCAAATCTGTCAGCGCCCCAAGTTTGGACTTTCCAGCCCCCTGAACTGTGAGAAGTACATTTCTGTTGTTTATAAGCCACCAGTCTATGGTATTTCTTCTACAGCAGCCTGAGTGGACTAAGACAAAGTGCTAACCCTGCTTCACATTTGAAATGGGTTAAAGCAGAGGTGGTACGTGGGTACCTCTGTTTTCTCACCCTCGGGGATGGTCTTGACTTCTTAAAATGCCTTCTCCACTAAAGCTGGAAATCCTATCATCAGCACGGTTACCTCTTTCAGCAATCCTTTTTCCTTTTACAATGAAAGACAATCAGAGGGAGTCCTCTGCACTTTCGGTCGGAATGGATTTGTGTTTCCCCTGAGCACTGCTGAGCAGACTGGCCACAGGAAAACACAAGGTGGATAGGGAGGCGAGGGCCAGGCAGGCAGGCACCTCACTCACTCCTGGTCCTGCCCTGCCAACTGAGCCAGAGGCTGTCCATGAGCTGGAAGGTGGGGGGAGGAGGGTGTTAGATGAGAAAAGAACCCCTGGTTTTGTTTCCTATCAGATTCTATCCTTCCCTACAATTTCCCTAAACAGTGAGGCTTCTGAGTCTTGGTCTCGGGCAAGCTGCAGAGAGCCTGGTTGAGACCCACAGGAGTGATAGCTGTGCAAGAATGAGGAGGCAGCAGAATGAGCAAGGACTCTAGCAGAAACAGAGTTGATGGCAGTGAGAGAGATGGCTGAATAGGTCTCTAGGGAGAAATGTAGGGGTAGGGTGTGTGTGTGTGTGTGTGTGTGTGTGTGTGTGTACATACAGAGAGGGAGAGAGGGATGGAGTGGACATTCATTCGCTTGTTCATTCATTACTAATGCATGTGATAATCACAAAATTACTATGTGTCCAGCATCACCCTCAGTCTCATCAAATCGTCTATCTCTGGCAAGAGCAGTCATGTATGGAGAGCTACAGTGCCAGAAGAAATGAGTTCTAATGCAGTAGAGCCGAAACGTACACATGACAATGGGACCGCAAAACAAGGGGGTGGTCAGCAAGCAGCAGCAGGAGGCATGGCTCCCTTCTGTGGCTGACACGGGGGCATGGCATCCGTCCTGGTGGCTGCAGCCTGCAGCTCACATCGTGTCTCCCTCATTGACAGACTAGATCTCCCCACCCTCCCCTCCCCGGCCCATGTCTTAACAGGCTGGTTCAGCCTTCTCTCCATTGCTTCACTTTGAAAGATGGAAGCAATTTCCATCTTGCAGAGAAAATTTTCCATGACTGAAGACACACCCAAGGTAACTGTCACTTCAGCTGCCACATTTTGCAGCATTTATTCACAAGGAAGATGCATTTTTTAAAAAGGCTTATTTATTTTTGAGAGAGACAGAGAGACAGAGAGACAGAGAGACAGAGCACAAGCCGGGGAGGGACAGAGAAACAGGGAGACACAGAATCCAAAGAGGATCCAGGCTCTGAGCTGTCAGCACAGAGCCCGATGCAGGCTCAAACTCACAAGCCATGAGATCATGATCTGAGCTGACGTCGGATGCTTAACCAACTGAGCCACCCAGGCACCCCAAGGGAGATGTATTTTTAAAAGGGAAACCTTGAAATGCATCTTTAAAAATTAACCCTAAAAGCCAAATAGCTCTTAGAAAACTTGCTTATTAAGAACAGTTAAGGAGAGAAATGAAATAGCTATAGAGAAATTTCATTGAGATGACTTTCTCTCTCATACATATATAATGTATACTTATAATAATATACAATAAAATACATTATATTTTAAATAAAGTGGCTATATATAATTGTATACACATATCTATACCTATCTATTGACCTAAGCTATAAAACTAGTATCATGTTGAGAGGCTAAAAAACTCATTTCTCCTGCTAAACATAAAACAATGTTAAAGATAGAGAAATTCTGCTGCTTTATGAAATTTTTACCTAATGGCCACCAATCACCTCCTCTACCTCTCCCTGAAGTCTCTATTCCTCCTTATGTTCTCTCCCTTCCTCGCTCCCTAAGGATCAGGTGTGCAAAATTTTATTTATCCAATACTCCTTAGTTCATGAATCACTATTGTCATCATCTATCAGAATGTCTTTTAAAAAAAAATCTGATGATTTTGGGGCACCCGGGTGGCTCAGTAGGTTAAGCGTCTGACTTCAGCTCAGGTCATGATCTCATGGCTCATGAGTTCAAGCTCCATATTGGGCTATCTGCTGAAGCCTGCTTCAGATCCTCTGTCCCCCTCTCTGTCTCTCTGCCCCTCCCCTGCTCATGCTCTCTCTCTCTCTCTCTCTCTCTCAAAAATAAACATTTAAAAAAATCTGATGATTTTCCCTATTGTCTAATTTTCTCAATCCCATTTCCTACTGCCTATAAGCACCTCTAAGTGTATCTACTACATATCTCTTCAAATCCATCTGCTACATACTTATTTAGATAATTACAGATGCTTCAAAACTACACAGTCCTGGGTGGGCATTTAATTTTGCATAGCTGGTATTGTGCTATGGGATCTCCTATTCCTTCCCTCTCTTCCCCAGCCAACATATGTTTCTGTAATCTATCCATGTTTCTGTATGCAGATTTAACTCACTGCTTTTGATGCTGCCCAGTATTCCATAATACACCTGTCACATTTTATGTTTCATTCTCCTAACAATGGCAGTACCAGTTTATACGGCCCTAGGCTATTCATTTGCATACTTCCCACGTAGCATGTAAAATTATCCAACTTTCATGATTGGCCAATATGATGTGTTTAAAATTGTACCTCATTGTAAAGAATGGAATGCCTGAGTGCTTTTTTTTTTTACTTATGTTTCCACTTGATTGAGATATAATTGCATTACATTACATATATGCAATAGATATTATATATAATACATTGTATAAACTGCACATACATATATTATATACATCACAATTATATATTATATGTATATATTATATTAATGTATATATTATATATGATAGCATATATTTATATACATTAAATATATGCAATTATATCTCAATCAAGCGGAAACATAAGTAAAAAAATTCAGGCATTATATGTGTATATATAATATTATAAAATATGTAATAATATAATATAGTAATATACAGCATTTTTAATATAATACATACTAACATGATGATTTGATCCACATATATATTGTGAGACAATTACTATAAGGTTAGTTAACACATCCATCACCTTACACAGTTATCATTTTTTGTGTATGCGTGTACATTTAAGATTTACTCTCTTAGCAACTTTCAAGTATATAATATTCACAACTATAGTCACCATGCTGTATAGTAGATGCCCAGAGCTTATTCATGTTACAGCTGGACATCTATACCCTTGACCAACATCTCCCCATTTCCCCAACCCCTCTGTACCTGGCAACCATCAGTCTACTCTGTTTCTGCAAGCTTAACTCCTTGAGATTCCACTTATAAGTGAGATCATATAGTACTTGACTTTCTCTGTCTGATTTACTTCTCTTAGCATAATGCTCTGAAAGTCAATCCATGTTGTTGCAAATGACAGGATTTCCTTCTTTTTATGGCTGAATAATAAGGAATGCCTGAATTCTAATTCAATATGTGGAGCACTCAATGGTTGATCTCCTTTTATAAGAGTTACTTATGGATTCGTGTTACTGCAGTAAGATGTCCTCTATAGGAAATTGCGTTACTGTGCCCAAGACTTCACCCCTCCCTGAATCCACACCTTTTCCTTTATGACTTTGAAGCTCCCTCCACAAGACCTAATGTGCAGAAGGAACAGGGTGCAGTGCAAGGCTGAGGCCTTAAGAACATTGAGCATTTCTGCTCACTCTCTAGTACTTCGGTCCTTACCACAAAGGTGATAAGCCTTGGGTAGTATATTATGTTTCTATTACACTATAATTGCCTTATCAATTATCACAAATGTAATGGCTTAACATGATATCAATTGACTGTTGACAGTTTTGTACATCAGAATTCCAAACTGGTCATACTGGGCTAAAGTCAAGGTGTTGGCAGGCTTCCTTCCTTCTGGAAGCTCTAGGGAGAATTTGTTTCCATGCCCTTCCCTGCTTCTGGAGGGTGCACACATCCCTTGGTTTGTAGCTCTCTTTTCTGCCTGCAAAACCAGTAACATTGGGCCAAGTTCTCCTCATGCTGCTTTCTCTCTGGTTCTCCTTCTTGTTCTCTGTCTCTCCTGCTCTATCTTCCACTTTCCAAGATCCCGCGATGCTGGTTGACTTTCCCAGGTAACATAGGAGAATTCTACGTAATCTCCCCATCATTGAGTCGGTTGATTAGCAACTTGATATCTTCTGCAACCTTAATTACCCTGTGCCATACAACGTAACATATTCATAGGTTTTGGGGAGTAAGATGTTGACATCTTCGGGGGACCATTAGTCTACCTACCATAGGTAGTTCTTAACAATGAATGATATGTGATTCATTCCACCAACCCGATGGCATGTTCCCTTCTTCGTTACCCTCAGGCATCACCCAGACAGCTCGTGGTCCCTTCCGCAACAACCCAGGAAAATACCAAAGAAATCCCAGTTTCTTTCCTTCTAAAAATTCCACATTTTAGACTATTCATATTTAAGTTCCAATTTTGACCAAGGAGCCAAGATGGAGGGACAGCATGGAAGCTTTTTGTGTGTCTTGTGTACATGAAATACAGCCAGACCAACACTAAACCATCCTACACACCTAGAAAACTGATTGGAGGATTAACACAAAAATCTACACAATAACCTACACAACAATCCACAGATTCAGCAGGTATGCGGCACGGAGAGCTGAACTTGGGGAGCAAGAAGCTGTGAAAGGTAGGGAACCCTTTTCGCAGGCAGAGAGAGGGGGAGCATACGGGAAAAGCACCTCTCCCCAAAAGCAACTGGAGAGAAAGTGGAAAATTGGAAACAGCCGCAGGGACTAAACTAAAAAGGGAGAAAGGAGAAAGGAGAGGGTTTAAATTCCATTAAGACCATAAACAAGGGGAGCTCAAAGGCTGCAGCTCTGCAGCTCCATACCTGGCGGTGCTCTGGTGGGAAGGGCAAATCCCCAGGAACAGAGTGGGAGTCGGGAGGTTCTCGGGCCACACGGGGAAAAGCAGTCCCACTGCTGGAAGGACATTTGGTAGAGACTGTTGAAGCCACCTGGTCCCAGCAGACCCCAGAAAATGGCCACAATCACTGGTGCTGGAACCAGGTCGTTGAGGGTGAAGCCTGGTGTCAGACGTGTGTTGTGATTTTCCATAATCCCTGAGGCGCTGCTGCTACACTGTCTCGCAAACTCTTTCTGGAGTAGGCTTGCACCTGGCTGCAGTCTCAGGGCACCAGCAGCAGCAGGGTCCAGAGGGCGTTCCTGGGTGCAGCCAACATTCAGCCATTGCTCATTCGGCCGTTGCTCGGTGAGACCCTCCCGCAGCGGAGCGGAAAGGGTCAAAGCCGCAGTCCTTCAGAAGTGAGGGGCTGGGGAAAACAGCCGCATCTGAGACAAAACTCGGGAGAGAGGTACTGCCTGGGGCCTGGTCACGGAGAGTGAAAAAGCTGTGAGTGGACAAAAGCCGAAGACCGATGACGGGTGCGCGATTGCTGATCCGGGAGAACAGACTGGGTAGAGGGCTGACGCCATTTTCACCACTCCCGCGCATGCGCATACACACCTGCAAGCACCGCAGTAGGCTAGCAGCGCCATCTAGTGGAGAGCGGAGCTGTTACACTAAACCCCGCCTAACTGGGCCAACTTCGCTCTTCAAGAACACAAGTCTCACCGCTATCTTAATTTATGGACTATAAAGAGCTACGTAGTCTGACTTCTAGGGGAAAACGAAGCAATTTCAGTCCTACTTCAATCTGTTAGCAGGTTCATCTATTCAATTTTCTTTTTTACTTTTCATTTTTCTCTTTTACAATTCTTTTCTTTTTTTTGAATACAGAAAGAGAAAAAATTCATTTCTATTTTCAATTTTTATTAAAAATATCTTTCTTTAATTTTTATTACTATATTTTTACTTTTGTGTAAATTTTTAAAAATTCTACTTTACTTCCACCATTTTATTTTAGTCTACTTCAGTGTACTCACCTTTTCAAGTTTTCAAACAATTTCCTTTTTTTTCTTTTTTTTCATTTCTTTTCTTTTTTGTAAATGCAGAAAGAGAAAAACTTCATTTTTACTTTCAATTTCTATTAAAAATATTTTTGTTTAATTTGTATTACTATATTTTTTGTTTTTATGTAAATATTTCCAATTCTATTTTACTTCCATCATTTTATTTTAGTATACACAGTGTATTCCTTTTTCAAATTTTCAAATGAATTCTTTTTTTCTTTTCTTTTCTTTTTTCCTTTTTTTAATCTTTTTTCTCTTTCATTTATTTTCTTTTTTCTTAATTACAGAAAGTGAAAAAATTCATATTTATTTTTAAATTTTATTAAAAATATTTTTCTTTAATTTTTTCTACTATATTCTTTACTTTTGTGTATATTTTTTCAAATTCTATTTTACCCCTTTCATCTCATTTTAGTCTACCTCAGTGTATTCATTTTTTCAAATTCTCAAATGATTTCCTTTTTTTTCCTCTCCCCACCTTTTTTTTTCTCTAATGTGTCAAAACACTTTCAACACCCAGACCAAAACACACCTAGGATCTAGCATCATCTATTCGATATTTGTGTGTGTGTGTGTGTTTAATTTCTAATTTTAATATTTTTTTAATTTTAATTTTTTTATTTCAACTTTTCTACCTCATCAATTCCTTTTCTCCTTTCAAAATGACAAAACGAAGGAATTCACCCCAAAAGAAAGAGCACAAAGAAACGACAGCCAGGGATTTAACCAACACAGATACAAGAAAGATGTCTGAACCAGAATTTAGAATCACAATAATAAGAATACTAGCTGGAGTTGAAAATAGTTTACAATCCCTTTCTGCAGAGATAAAAGAAGTAAAAAACAGCCAGAATGAAATAAAAAAAATGCTATAACAGCTGCAATCACGGATGGATGCAGCAGTGGCAAGGATGGATGAGGCAGAACAGAGAATCAGCAATACAGAGGACAAACTTATAGAGAATAACAAAGCAGAAAAACAGAGGGAGATTAAGGCAAAAGAGCACGATTTAAGAATTAGAGAAATCAGTGATTCATTAAAAAGGAACAACATCAGAATCATAGGGGTCCCAGAAGAGGAAGAGGGTAGGGAATAGGGGTGGAAGGGTTATGTGAGCAAATCATAGCGGAAAACTTTCCTAACCTGGGGAAAGACACAGACATCAAAATCCAGGAAGCACAGAACACTCCCATTAGAGTCAACAAAACCCGACAATCAACAAGGCATATCATAGTCAAATTCACAAAATACTCAGACAAGGAGAGAATCATGAAAGCAGCAAGGGGAAAAAAGTCCCTAACCTATAAGGGAAGACAGATCAGGTTTACAGCAGACCTATCCACAGAAACTTGGCAGGCCAGAAAGAAGTGGCAGGATATTTTCAGTGTGCTGAATCAGAAAAATATGCAGCCAAGATTTCTTTATCCAGTGGGGCACCTGGGTGGCTCAGTTGGTTAAGTGTCCGACTTTGCCTCAGGTCATGATTTTATGGTTCGTGAGTTTGAGCCCCACATTGGACTCTGTGCTGACAACTTAGAGCCTGGAGCCTGCTTCAAATTCTATGTTTCCCTGTCTCTCTGCTCCTCCCCTGCTCATGCTCTGTCTCTCTCTCCTTCAAAAATAAATAAAAACATTTTAAAAAAAGAATTCTTTATCCAGCAAGGCTGTCATTCAAAATAGAAGGAGAGAGAAAAAGTTTCCCAGACACACAAAAATTAAAGGAGTTTGTGACCACTAAACCAGCCCTGCAAGAAATTTTAAGAGGGACTCTCTGAAGGGAGAAAAGATGGAAAAATATACATATGTATATATATACCAAAAGCAAGAAAAGACTAGAAACAACCAGAGAATACCACCTTTAAACTCCATCTCTACAAGCATCATAATGGCAATAAATTCATATCTTTCAGTACTCACTCTAAATGTCAATGGACTCAATGCTCCAATCAAAAGACATTAGGTAACAGATTGGATAAGAAAACAAGATCCATCTATATGCTGTTTACAAGAGACCCACTTTAGACCTAAAGACACCTACAGATTGAAAATAAGGGGATGGAGAACCATCTGTCATGCTAATGGTCAACAAAAGAAAGCCGGAGTAACCATACTTATATCAGACAATCTAGACTTTAAAATAAAGACTGTATCAAGAGATGCAGAAGGGCATTATATCATAATCAAGGGGTCTATCCACCAAGAAGACCTAACAATTGTAAACATTTATGTGCCAAATGTGGGAGAACCCAAATATAAAATCAATTAATCACAAACATAAAGAAAATCATCAATAGCAATACCATAATAGTAGGAGACTTCAACACCCCACTCACAGCAATGGACAGATCATCTAATCAAAAAAATCAACAAGGAAACAATGGCTTTGAATGACACACTGGACCAGATGGACTTAACAGATATATTCAGAACATTGCATCCTAAAGCAGAAGAATATACATTCTTCTCCAGTGCACATGGAACGTTCTCCAGAATAGACCATATACTGGGACACAAATCAGCCCTAAGTAAGTACAAAAAGATAGAAATCATACCATGCATATTTTCAGACCACAAGGCTATGAAACTCGAAATCAACCACAAGAAAAAATTTGGAAAGGTAACAAACACTTGGAGACTGAAGAACATCCTACTAAAGAATGAATGGGCTAACCAAACAGTTAAAGAGGAAATTAAAAAGTATATGGAAATCATTGAAAATGATAACACCACAACCCAAAACCTCTGGGATGCAGCAAAGGCAGTCATAAAAGGAAAGTATATAGCAATCCAGGCCTTCCTAAAGAAGGAAGAAAGATCTCAGATACATAACCTAACCTTATGCCTTAAAGATCTGGAACAAGAACAGCAAATAAAACCCAAAACCAGAAGAAGACAGGAAATAATAAAGATTAGAGCAGAAATTAATGCTATCGAAACCAAAAATAAATAGTAGAACAGATCAATGAAACCAGAAGCTGGTTCTTTGAAAGAATCAATAAATTTGATAAACCACTAGCCAGTTTGATCGAGAAGAAAAAGGAAAGGACCCAAATAAATAAAATCAAGAATGAAAGAGGAGAGATCACAACCAACACAACAGAAATAAAAACAATAATAAGAGAATATTATGAGCAATTATATGGCAATAAAATGGGCCATCTGGAAGAAACGGACAAATTCCTAGAAACATATACATTACCAAAACTGAAACAGGAAGAAATAGAAAATTTGAGCAGACCCATAACTAGTAAGAAAATAGAATTAGTAATCAAAAATCTGCCAAAAACCAAGAGTCCAGGGCCAGATGGCTTTTGAGGGGAATTCTACCAAACATTTAAGGAAGAGTTAACACCTATTCTCTTGAAGGTGTTCCAAAAAATAGAAATGGAAGGAAAACTTCCAAACTCTTTCTATGAAGCCAGTATTACCTTGATTCCAAAACCAGACAGAGACCTCATTAAAAGAAGAACTATAGACCAATTTCCCTGATTAACATGGATGCAAAAATCCTCAACAAGATATTAGCCAACCGGATCCAACAATACACTAAAAAAATTATTCACCACGACCAAGTGGGATTTATACCTGGGATGCAGGGCTGGTTCATTATCCACAAAACAATTAATGTGATCCATCACATCAATAAAAGAAAGGACAAGAACCATATGATCCTCTCAATAGATGCAGAGAAAGCATTTGACAAAATACAGCATCCTGTTTTGATAAAAACCCTCAAGAAAGTAGGAATAGAAGGAGCATACCTCGAGATCATAAAAGCCATATATGAATGACCCAATGCTAATATCATCCTCAATGGGGAAAAACTGAGAGGTTTCCCCCTAAGGTCAGGAACAAGACAGGGATGTCCACTCTTGCCACTGTTATTCAACATAGTTTTGGAAGTGTTAGCCCCTGCAATCAGACAACACAAGGAAATAAAAGGCATCCAAATCAGCCAGGAGGAGGTCAAACTTTCACTCTTCGCAGATGACATGATACTCTATATGGAAAACCCAAACGATTCCACCAAAAAACTGCTAGAATTGATTCATGAATTCAGCAAAGTTTCAGGATATAAAATCAATGCACAGAAATCGGTTGCATTCCTATACACCAACAACAAAGCGACAGAAACAGAAATCAAGGAATCAATCCCATTTATAGTTGCACAAAAAAACATAAAATACCTAGGAATAAATCTAATCAAAGGGGTGGAAAATCTATACACTGTAAACTATAGAAAGGTTATGAGAGAAATTGAAGAAGATACCAAAAAATGGAAAAAGATTCCATGCTCCTGGATAGGAAGAACAAATATTGTTAAAATGTCAATACTACCCAAAGCAATCTACATACTCAATGCAATCCCTATCAAAGTAACACCAGCATTCCTCACAGAGCTAGAACAAATAATCCTAAAATTTGTATGGAACCAGAAAAGACCCCAAATAGCCAAAGCAATCTTGAAAAGGAAAACCAAAGCAGGAGGCATCACAATCCCAAACTTCAAGCTATACTACCAAGCTGTAATCATCAAGACAGTGTGGTATTGGCACAAAAACATACAGATCAATGGAACACAATAGAGAACCCGGAAATGGACCCACAAACGTATGGCCAACTAATCTTTGACAAAGCAGGAAAGACTATCCAATGGAATAAAGACAGTCTCTTCAGCAAGTGGTGCTGGGAAACCTGGACAGTGACATGCAGGAGAATGAACCTGGACCACTTTCTTACACCATACACAAAAATAAACTCCAAATGGATGAAAGACCTCAATGTAACACAGGAAGCCATCAAAATCCTTGAGGAGAAAGCAGGAAAAAACCTCTTTGATCTTGGCCACAGAAACTTCTTACTCAACACGTCTCCGGAGGCAAGGGAAACAAAAGCAAAAATGAACTACTGGGACCTCATCAAAATAAAAAGCTTCTGCACAGTGAAGGAAACAATCAGCAAAACTAAAAGGCAACCGACAGAATGGGAGAATATATTTACAAATGACAAATCAGATAAAGGGTTAGTATTCAAAATCTGTAAAGAACTTATCAAACTCAACACCCAAAAAACAAATAATCCAGTGAAGAAATTGGCGAAAAACATGAATAGACACTTCTCCAAAGAAGACATCCAGATGGCCAACCGACACATGAAAAAATGCTCAACATCACTCATCATCAGGGAAATACAAATCAAAACCACAATGAGATACGACCTTACACCTGTCAGAATGGCTAACATTAACAACTCAGGCAACAACAGATGTTGGAGAGGATGTGGAGAAAGAGGAGCTCTTTTGCATTGTTGGTGGGAATGCAATATGGTGCAGCCACTCTAGAAAACAGTATGGAGGTTTCCCAAAAAACTAAAAAGAGAACTACCCTATGACCCAGCAATGGCAATACTAGGCATTTACCAAGGGATACGGGTGTGTTTCGAAGGGACACATGCACCCCCATGTTTATAGCAGCACTATCAACAATAACCAAAGTATGGAAAGAGCCTGAATGTCCATCAATGGATGAATGGATAAAGAAGAGGTGGTATATATATACAATGGAGTATTACTCAGCAATCGAAATGAATGAAATCTTGCCATTTGCAACTATGTGGATGGAACTAGAGGGTATCATGCTAAGCGAAATTAGTCAGAGAAAGACAAAAATCACAGGACTTCACTCATATGAGGACTTTAAGAGACAAAACAGATGAACATAAGGGAAGGGAAATGAAAATAATATAAAAACAGGGAGGGGGACAAAACAGAAGAGACTCATAAATACGGAGAAAAAACTGAGGGTTACTGGAGGGGTTGTGGAAGGGGGGATGGGCTAAATGGGTAAGGGGCACTAAGGAATCTACTCCTGAAATCACTGTTGCACTATATGCTAACTAATTTGGATGTAAATTTTAAAAAATTAAAAAATTAAATAAAATAAATGAATGATATGTGAGGCATCTGGGGGGCTCAGTCGGTTAAGCATCTGACTTTGGCTCAGGTTATGATTTCATGGTTCACAAGTTGGAGCCCTGTGTTGGGCTGTGTGCTGATAGCCCAGAGCCTGGAGCCTGCTTCGAATTCTGTGTCTCCTTCTCTCTCTGACCCTCCCCAGCTTGTGCTCTCTCTTTCTCTCTCTCTCTCTCAAAAATAAATAAAAACATTTAAAAAATGAGTGACTTGTGGAGCAGACTCGATTCTGAACCTTGACCTGGAAATAATTCCCAAGCCCCAGATGAGATCAGCATGGTTGCCCAAGCTGACATGCTGACACATAGGCAAGACATATGGCTGGTTATTGTAGCCCGGCAACAATTGAGATTGTTTGCTACTATTGTGGCAATTGTTGACCTAATCATCTATAAACTGATTTGGCTAAGAATTTTAACCTGGCTTCCCAAGAGGTCAAAAATTTTGTGAAAATCTGTCATGTTCTGTCTCCTCTAGGCTAAACATACAAATTTCTTTATTCTTTGCTCAAAGGATCTTCATTTATATAATTGTGCTGGGTTGCTGTCAGCTCTGTATCATGTCATCACCTTCCTCTACAGTGAGAATTATCTTCCCCAGAATCCCTTTTTTTCACATGGCTCTGGCAGAGCTTGACAACGAGAAGTACTCCAATAAGATTTGGAAGGTGGAAGAGAAGGAATTAGCCATCAATCTCTGAAGACAGTTGTAGGCAAATGGATGGGCACATGAGAGGTTCAGTGCATCTGCCTAGCTAGTGTGGAGAACCATTCTCTTCAGTGCTTCAGGCCAAGATCACCAGTGGTGGCTTCCCTGGCCTTGCCCTTCCCAACTATTCCAAAAGTTGTTTAAGCCCACATTTCCTATATTAAAATCCTTTACACCAGGGGTATATGGAGTGGCCTCTGTCTTCCTGACCAAATCCTGACAGATGATACATCAGTAGACACCAATGGAAAATATACTATGTGCCAATGAGGACACTGTCAGATAGGTCTTACTTCTCACCCCTTTAAGGTAGTCTCTTTTATATGGATTATATGTTTGACCACTTTCTCTTCAAAGTCTGCTCATAATAAATTCTCAGAGGCCTCTTATGAGAGATCTTGAGATTATTTTTATAAGTTAGTCATATGAATACATCTTGGCATTATGTTGACATGGATAATTTTTCCATACATATGATTATTATTTCAACACCGTATATTCCTTCTCAGATTCTTTTCCTTACCTGAATCTGTCTGTGTATGTTTTTATTGAATTTCATTGTGGTTTTGCAAATGCAGTATATTCTTTATGAAAATCATATTGGGCCTTATTTCCTAGTTCCAAAATCTTAGTAACCCTCATAACACAAGCTCTCCAGTAATATGGATAGTATACTATAAACTTTTAGATTAGGTCATCAATAAATTAGTGATTAGGAGAGACCCTAGGATCAATCCATGCCAAAAGCTACCCAGTATATCTCTTCAGGCTAACACAAAGCCCTTGCAATGACCAATTAAGCGCAGCTTTTAATCCCCAGAAAAGGTAACATGGCCAGTGTTACACTTTCTTAATTTGTGTTAATAGGGATCTGTGGGTTAGGATCAAGGCTTTACTAAAATAAATATACTAAAATAAAAATAAAATGAAAATTAAATAAAAATAAAAAAACATAAAGCATCACTCAATTCATTGCAATCAATTATAGTACATTTATCAGTATATGATAAATTCTTGACATTTTACATTTAATTCTTTTGTATGATAATGTAAGCTCAAATTTTGGTTCTTCATACTTATTGAAAGTTGTCTTTGCTCGCATTGGCTTTTATGAATATGTTAATACTTGTCATCTCTGATAAAAGACACATAAATGACAGGCATATTGGTCAGTTCATTGATATGGGTATTCCTATCACATAACTCATTATTGTTTTGTAAATGAGAAAAGGTGAAAACAGAATTATGATCATAAAGTAGTAAAGAAGATTTCTACAAAATTGATGGTTTGATTGTAATAATTGGTCAAATCCTTCTTCCTCCAAACTCAGGTGAACATGAGGATGATTCCTGCCCTTACCTTCATCTGGTTTTTCCTCCTCTATCCAGATGAACCACTGAACAGCTACAGCCCAAGACTTTGGAATAGCCCCCACCCAACAATGTCATCTGTCCTAAGAGGCAGAGTTTTGGGTTTTTTTGTAAGTTATTTATTATAGCAGACATTCACAGGTCTTTTTCATCAGTGTTCATACCTCCTCTCCAGTCTGTTTGCTTATGTTTCTGCACACTTGCTCCTGTATGTCTTTTCTCCCACTTTGTCTAATCTTTCGGTATTTGTGCTTTTCTGGGATCCTGGAATTTGCTCTATTGCCTTAACTGCTTTCTAGTGACTGCATTCTTCTGGGTCCTGACTCCCTTTCAATCCATCCATTGCCTTGCATTACCCTTGGGTTTCATGGATCAACACCTCACTATCTTCCTCTGAGCACAGAGGTCTGTGCAACTCAATTCTATGTGGTTCACCTGCTCCTGACTTACCTGGATCTATCTATTACTTGGATCTCTTACCTTACAGAAGGTTGATGTCTTATATAATGACAGTGATGTCCATACAAATTAATTTTAATGGTGCCACAATTTTCAAACTTTAGTTTCTCAGGTTGCACAAGGACCACTAGAAGTTCTGAATTTAGTATGTAAAAACTTTCTCTCAATTAAAAATATTTTTATGCTTCTGAATTTTGTATGATTTTGTCCTAAATGGAAATAGATTTTATCTCTATAGGAAGAGATGTGTGGAATCAAATATCTGAATAAATTATGTCATGTGAAATCAGCAGCCTTTTCAGATGTGCGCCATGTGATAGTCATTGATATTAGATGAATAAAGCCAAGATTGTGTTTGCAAAGTTTGAGAAACAGTGGGTTTATCAAAGTTAGACAGGTTTCTTTCATGTAGGTTTCCTCTGAACCTTTTATATGTTAATTGAATTCTGAATCTTTATGATAAGAGGTAAAGTTTGCAGAATATTGCTGAGTAGTTTGAGTACGATTCCTTTTATCTGTGCAACACCTTTTTACGTCTCACTAGATACCAGGATTCTATGGAACATGATTTGGGAAATGCTGCAAGATAGGCTTTCAGGGAACGTTTTAATGATAAAGTGCACAGATCAAAATGCTCCCTCTCTACAAGAGAAATCGGCCTCATTGCAGCTTGAGTTAATATTAATACATGAGCCTGAGACAGGAACTCAGCAGGAGAGTTAGACACAGTCAGGAACTATCAAAAGCATGAGAACCAACTGGGCATTGTGACTGCTCTCTGGTGGAAATGCCTATTAGAGGCAACCTTCCCTTTTCATTTCAAAAGCACAATGCACCCAGACTATGGAACTCTGTCCTGTCTTACTGCTTTATTGTAACAAGAACCACGTGACAGAACTAGTTCCATCCAACTCGCTCTGACATAATGTCCACATGAGGATGCATATACGTTTGAAGCAATATGTTAACACACGCTACTTTTGAAGTAGAGTCTGTTAGAAGATCATAATTACTGGATGGGCCCATCGTCTACTATTTTCTCTAAGTTTTAGTTGCAAATATTCTCTCAAATGCTTAAGATGGTGTAGAGCAGGATATTAGCCATTGTGTTTTCTAATCCTGGTAGTTTTCTGTTTCTTGTGACATTCCTGGCCCCATTCTATCCCATAAATTTCATATCTTGTAACTACTGCCTTAGGGAAAAATGGGAGAAATAAAAATTTAAACAATCAAATTCTTGCCCTTTAGATCTAGTACTTAAGTCAGGACATAAAGAACAGGTCTTGAGGAATAGCTGAAATGCTAGCTATCATGACAATAGTCCAAATGAGAAGTCTGCATGAGAAAGGAAGAAGACAAAAGTTATACTGTGACCAAGGGTTAGTGGTACCAGAACTAGAGAATCAAACCTGAATGATCACACTGATGGGAGGGGATCATCATCCAGGACCTGCCTCAGCTCAGGATGAATGATTATACTCTGTCAACCATTTCTGAAAGCCATGTAGAAGCCAAGAACCCACAAACCATCATATTGCCATTCCAGGGAGCTTCGTGCATTGCTTGTATCAAGCTGGCCGTTAAGCATTGTTCCATTGGTATCAAGGGAATACCTTCCACCAGTCGTTGACAGCTTATCATCCAATAAGAGTGATTTCCATCTGTTCTCAGACCTTGCCCCCAGACCAACTTCTGTGAACCACACTTCTTTCAGCAGTCCCAAACACCAATGATCCCCTCAGAGACAGAAGGTCCCTGATCACCTAAAGGAATATACATGATGTAGAGGGGAAAGCATCTGACGTACTTGTGTGCTTGTATACACAGAACAGAACTAGTTCAAGATCTCCCTAAGCCAGGTCAACATTGAGACTCCTCATTTCGTGCTATCTTACAGGTATTCCTGCCTCTGGGCAAACTCAGGCTGATGTTTGGCCAAAGAAATGTATTTCTAAGATATATTTTACATTCCTTGACTGAAGGACTTCAAGTTTTTTATTGTTTAAAATGTACTTCCAATAACATTTTGAATTTTCAAAATCTCTAGCTGGAGTTGTAAAATCCACAAGGCAGGACACTCTTCCAGGGTGATGTATGGTAATGGCCCATAATGTAGGTGTGCTTCTGTCTACAAAGATATTCTGAGAACCATATGGCACCTACTGGTGGTGGTTCCTCGTTTTAATGGCTTATGCCATATATTGCCTCACCTTCCAAATACTTAAATAGCTGTGTCTCTCTCCAGTGCAGAGCCACAGGGCTGTCCTCCTAAAATTATTGTGAAAAACATCTTTAGTGTCTGTGTGCGGTTTCAGAAGTGATGAACTTGCTATTAGTCTCATCTGATTTAGGCTCCCAATCTTGCCTCTGAAACTAAAATGCTTTGCATCTGTAAACCTTGAAGTAATCTCTCTAAGCATGTGTGTCTGGAAGCATTTCCATTTTCTTAGAGCAACTGAAGTCCCTAGGATATTTGAAATGCTTAAACTTTCATCTGGCTTGCTGATAATGGCCTATATGCGAGGCATTTCCATTTTTATTTATACGTTAGCTCTTTCTACATGATCAAGTTTCATTGTTAAATTTTCTTTCATGTCACAGGTAACTTTCCCTGAATAGCAGATGAAAAGCTATGAAAATACTGTTGCATATTCCAACATGATATTTTTTGAAAATATCTTTTTCCCTTTGTATTCAAATATCCTGTTTCTTGGAGTTATTAGTCTGCATGAAGTTTGGCTGAATAGATTTGTGCACAGTAAACAATTGTCTTTTTCTTTGTATGAAGACTGGGCTCTTGTTTTAGGCAGTATCCAGGAGCTGAATGGAACATAATGCTACAAAATGCCTTTTAAGAGAGCTTACAACCATTGTCTCTTCTTTTCACCACCCTCATGGCCAGAAAGATTACAGGTCTTTGTCCGTTAGTTAACATGTCAATTTGGAACACATTTGAAAAGCTCCATCGCCCTCCCCCCCCCAGTCGAATTTGCTTCCAAATCAATCAGTCCTGCTAGCGCATTTTTTTTCATAAACCGTAGAAGGTCTCTCCTTTTGGTCTCAACATGCAGCCACTAAAAAGCAGACGGGTAAGGGGATACGTGTGTTTATTTTTGATATTCTGGACCAAGAATTGATTCTTTAAATCTTTCTTGTTGTCTGACTGTAATGAATTTGAGAAAATTTGCTGAGCCTCAGCTTCTTAATCTGTAAAATGAAAATATTAAGATCCACCATACCCACTTCAGAAGGATGTAGGTGGCATAACATGAAAGAACGTTTAACAATAAACATGGCGGTTTATGTTCTAGGCAAAGAAAATGTAAACGTACGTCCTCAGCCTCAAAACATAGCGTGAGGAGCATATTGTGATCCCCCATTTTCAGATGCATAAATTAATTAGAGGCTAATCAAATTTCATTTACTTGCTCAAGACTCTACAGTTTGTAAGGGGAGAATTCCTGCATGGCAAACAACAACGGAAAAATTCAACAGCCTAGGACAAATGAGGGAAAAGTGGCAATACCTGACAACTTAGGATAAAGTTTGTCATATTTTACAAGTCAGTAAGCAAGACTTTAAAAAAGCCATCTAACAGAAAAATTGTCATGGAATATGAGTTAGCTGTTGACAGAAAAATAAAAACGGCCAAAGTACCTGTAAATGTTAAACTTAACCCATAATTAAAGATGTGAAAAAAAATAGCAAAATCCAATTTCATTATTAATCAGTAATGAAATTTGTTTTTGTGTGTATTTTATGTGGTTCAAAAGGAGAAAACACTGAATTGTCTGGAGTGCATGAGAAAGGTCCCCCCCCCCATCTTGATGAGAATGTAAACTGAAACAAATTTAGGAATGCCTTGTGGTAATGCTATTAAAATTTATGACATCTTACCCTTTGACCCAGCAATCTCACTTTCAGAACTTTACCCTGCAGATATCTGTACAAATATGTTCTTTACAAACCTATTTTCAGTTAAAAAAATTAGAAACAGTAAAAATAACTCCCCATATGGGATTGGTTAAGTGAATTATCATCTGAGCATACAGTAGGATATATGTACTCATTAAATGTAATGGCAAAATTATATATGTGATATGGAAAGAGGTCAAAGATCTACTGTGAAGTAGGAAAAAGTTTCAGAACAATATATTTAGCATTCTGTTGTTTTTTTTTTTTATAATAAGGTGTATGTCTCTGTATTTTTCAATAGGGTGTATGCCTCTGTATACATATCTGCTTGTATATATTTCAACAACTTCTGCAAGTCTTTCACCAGTTTGGTAACAGGGATACAGATTTGGGGAGAAGAGTAGAAAGAAGAGCATGAGAAACTTGCTCTGTCCTTCGACGTCCCTTCGTGTTTAGGTTTGCACACCACAGCTGTCTCCTTCCAAGCCTGCTTTCTTTCCATTACACCAGATTACCCTCTGCAGGTGCTTTGTGTATCTCAAAGAGTAAAATTACTATTATTTGTAATGTGTCCTGAGCTGGTCTCATGTAATTCCACCAGAGCACGGCAGTTCTGTTTAGGTCAAGTTAAACGAACTCACTTTTGGTTTCCCTTCATGCCAGTCATTTGCCTGTTTTCACTCAGATCCGTCTTCTGCTTTTCCCTTCTCTGCTTTCAGTCGCAGAGGTCCACCTGGGCAAGTGATATTTCCCTGGAGGCGCCATGCAGTCTCCAGCGGGAGATGTTGGCAGGAAGCTGGAAGGAGGGAGGACGAGGGATGTCAGAATACTCCTCCACTTCTCTCTACTTTGAGTGGCACCTTCAGTGGGCAGCAGCTAGTTCCCCTCTGACAAGGTTCCAGGGGTTCCACTCTCTGGTTCCCTGGGTTGAAGGATGCCAGCAGCTTCCTGTCCCCGTCAATGTGTTGATCATCTCACCTTCTGTGTTGACATTTTCAGCTCTCTCTCTTAGCACTATTGTAACTAGTATCTTGGATAAAATACCCTCCTGAATTACGTGGCACGATTCATGTATTCCCATGGGACCCTGACTGATACACAATTTACATTAAGTTTATGGGCCACGAATTTTACTGCTTGATAAACTGAATATAAAATAAACTGTAAGTGGAGCACGTGTCCTCCTGGAGCTAGAGAAGAAGGAGGAAAGTAACAATTCAGACTCTTGTTATGTGTCAAAAATTTGCATGCTCTTTAAAAAGAAGTCGTCCTCACACTCTTTCTTTGCAGTATTATTATTCTAAATCACAGTAAAGAAATGGAGACCCAGACAGATTAGTTAATTGGTTTGTAAACGGCAGAGCTGGGATTGAGCTCCAGGTCTTTCTGACTCTAAAGCCCAAGTTATTGCCAAGATGATATAAAGCTGTTTTCTCTATGCCTTCCTTCCCCTTAGCGCTCTATTTTGCAGGGTCCACCATCCACAGGCCTCCTTTTAGCACAAGTGTCTTATATTTGCAACATTTACCTTCTGCTCTGCCACACACACACACACACACACACACACACACACAAATCCTACTTTTCTGTTGTGTTACTTTTCTTTGACACCTTGCTTTCTCCTAATCTGATAAACAAATTTGAACTGAGCCATTATTTGATGACAATTGTTACTCTGCCAGAAGAAAAATACTGGATTTGAAATGTTAACTCAAGCCTGCAATAGTTTCCTAAAACCATTTATTTGTTTAGCCACTTTTCTTTGCTGAAAATGTGCTGGTTGCTAGATACACAGCGCTGAACAAGACAGATTGCAGCCTAGTAGGGAAGAGAGTCATCAAACAATTTTATTGAGTTCTATGTAGGAGAAATGTTCTGTGCAAGCACATGAGAGGAAATTGTATTGTAGAGTCCAGAAATACTTCCCTAAGGAAATGAAATTTGTGTTGACCATAAAGAAGGCACTAGATAAGTAAAGGCAGAGCAAGTGGGAAAAAGAGAAAAATTATATGACAGCATATATATTGGTCCTGGGGCAAAAAAGAGAATGGCCCATCAGAGAAATTTTTTTTTAGAGACCAATAATGTTGGAGTGTAGAGAGAAGAGCAAACCAAGGCAGAAAGATAGGAGGCAGCCTGATCATGCAGAACCTCAAAGGACATATTAAGGATTATGGACTGTATCTTTTCTATCCAAGGAGGAATAGAAAACCACTGAAAGGTATTTAGCAAGGAAGAGGAACAAATCTCTTATTCTAAAATGAATTATCTGGCTATATGATAGAGAATGAACTGGAAGAGGGTGATAATGGATGCAGGTAAACCAGTTAAGAGGCTTTTTAAATATTCTTGGTGAGAAAAGATGTAGCTGGAACCATGGGCTGCTGTAGATAGAGAGAAAGAGAGAGAGAGAGAGAGAGAGAGAGAGAGAGAGAGAGAGAGAGATTTAGGAGGAAGAACCAATAGGATTTGGGGAGTCAAGTGGAAAGAGGAATCAAGAATAACTCCTAATCTGGGGTTACCTCCTGAAATGGGGAAAAGTGGACAGAGAGTAGGTTTGGCACCAGGAAATCCATGAATTCCATTGTTTTGGATATGTTGAATTTGTGGGTCTTTGAGACATATAAGTGCAGGTGCTGAGTAGGCATTTCTGTCTACCTTTTCCCAGCAATCAGGACTAGATACAGAAACATGAGGTTGTTGGTCCCTGAATGATAATTGAAGGCCTGGGGTGGGGGGGGGGTAGATGTGATTGTCCAAGGAGAGAGAATAGAGCAAGAAGAGGGCCTAGGAGTGAATTCCAAAGAATAAGAAAATTTCTGACCTCAGAGAGTAGACTACAAGGAGGAGAAACAATAAATGAGTTCAACAAGATATTTTAGTTCCATTAGGAACTAAACAGGAGCTCAGAACTACTGTTCAATTTTAGTATTGGGAAGGGGCAGGTTCAAGAGGAAGGGTTTTATATTGGGCAACATGAACCATTTCAGACACCCAGCTAGACCTTATGTGCATTTAAGTACCCGAGCACATGAACACATGTCTCTCATTCTGAACCACTGGAATGGCACACTCACATTGCTGTTTTTCCTAACTTGGCTTTAGTTCCCAGACTGAAAAGATGTTGCAGAAATGTCTTAACAGAGATGAAAGGCATGTTTAATCTTACCTTCAAAGTTGCTCATGGTGGCCTGGACAGACCGTCAGTGTTTTGCTAACTTCAATCTTAACAAACGAATTTCAATTCCAGGATTTTGCAGTAAATGTAGGCAGTGGACAAATTCTCCACCTCCTCTTTATTTGCTATCACCTGCGGGATTAATTTTATTAACTACATACTTATGAGTCTTTTTGAATTGCAACTTGCTCATTCTGTGGAAACTGAAAGACTGACTGAAGAAAGCAAATTGTTTGGGGTCCTTCTTTTTACCTCTCTATCAGCACATTAGTGCTAAATTCTCTCGCCTCGCCTCGCCCCGCCTCGCCCCGCCCCGCCCCTTCTCTTCCCTTCCTCAGGGCTGCATGGTGACCTACTACAGCTGTTCACCAAAGGTAGAAGAGAGAGTAGTGTCCCCAGACACTGAAAGTCTGTCCAAGTCTCTGCCAGCTGGGACCCATCAACATCAACCTTTTTCACTGTGCTTTTCATAACAAAGATTCTTTCAGATTAAAACTAGTAAGTCAGTATCTTTAGCCTGAAATTTTCTCCTGTTTTAAAGTCCATATTTCCAATGGTTAATGGATATGCCCTCCTTCCAGCACCTCAAATACATAATGACTCCAACAGTACTTTCCATATCCGCTCCGTCAAACAGCTCCCTGCTTCTAACTGCCTTTCTTCAGTTAATGGACTACATCTTGAGTTGTCACCTGGCTTAAAATCTGGGCTTTTTAATTTACTTCTCTTCACATTTCATAATCAGTTGCCAAGTCTGAAAGATGGTTCCTTTCCAACATTTTGCCCACCCATCATTGTCTTTCCATTTTGATGCCATCATACTAATTGCAGGAAGAGGAGTGCTGTCTTCTTCTCTTCACTGCTCCTGTCCTGACCTCCTCTGACATTATAACCAAATGAATTTTCCTAATGTAAGATTTAAATAAATCTTTTTCTTATTTTTTAAGTTTTTAAAAATGTTTACCTATTTATTTTTGAGAGAGGCAGAGCATGTGTGCACACACACAAGTGGGGGGAGGGGCAGAAAGAGAGGAGAGAGAGAGAACCCCAAGCATTGTCCATGCTGCCAGCCCAGACCCTGATGCAGGGCTCAATCCCATGAACCATGAGATCATGACCTGAGCCAAAATCAAATTTGGGAGCTCAACCAACTGAGCCATCCAGGTGCCCCAAGATTTAAATGAATTATATTCCCTAAAAGCACAATTGTTAGCCTGGCATTATTTTCTGTAAACAGCCTTAATCTACTTGTCTTGATTTCCTTTGTCTTTCATGTCTCTCTAGCCAAACTAGATCACTTTGGTTCTCTCAAATGCCCTTCTTTGAGCTTCTGTTAGTTCAGTCTATTCCCAAAACATTCCATTTTTTCCCTTTCTAATATCAGCTATTGACCCAAATTTCACATTATTTTGCCCGTAAAGTTACCCTTTTTCACACCCTAAAATTATTTTTTTTTCTCTTCTATATCCTATAAGACTCAGTTTGTATGACATTTATAGCCCATTTATTCATTTGTATATGTTATTTTCCCTAGTAGATTGAAGGAATCGTGGGAGCAAGGGCTGGACCTTATCTATATTTTATCATCTATAGGTACTACATCTATAGTACTTTGTTTTATTGCATTAGCTTGTACTAGATATGGCTATGTGTTTTAGAATACCCTCAGTAATAGTGCTTTAAATAAGATAAAATTTACTTTTCTTTTGCTTAAGCAAATTTAGGCCTGGTAATATAGCTCTGTTGCACAAAGTCTTCAAAGATCCAGGTTCCTTCTATGTTGTTGCTCTGCGATGCATGGCTTTGATCCTGGGGACCATGATGGTTTCTGCACTCCAGAGGAAACACAAAGATGGGCTGAAGAATAAAAGAGTTAAGGGTACACTTGTTATGCCTTTTAAAGAAGGCTCCTGGAAGCTGCTACAAGTCACATTCTTTTCTATTTTTTTTGGCCATATTTGAGTCACATGGCCACACCTACAGGAGAGGCTGAAAAATGTGATGTAGAATATCATATATCATATCATATAGTATAGTATAACATACTATAACATAATATATAATAACTGATGGCTAATTATAGTCCAAAAATTTATTACTGTAGGAAAAACGAAGATGAAGATAAAGGTATAATTTGGGTGATGATGATGTGTCAATGGAAGTTCATCAATTGTAACAAATGTACCACTGTGATATGGGATGCCTACAGTGGGGTAGGTTGGCTATGTGTAGGGACAAGGTGGGCATGGGAACCTTCTATACTCTCTGCTTAGTTTTTCTGTGAATCTAAAACTACTCTAAAAAATAATGTCTATTCAAAAAACTTAAGACATAAATAGGAGTCTCAGCTCTATTTCTCCAGAATAGATTGAAACAAGTATTATGGAATAAATGAATGAATGACAATAGCAGGTGAAAGATAGCAGGTGAAGGTTGAAATAATTTTCCAAGGGAGCTATATTTAGAAGTTTTTTTTTTTTACTTAGTGAACTTCATGCTTAATAATCCTATTATCCTTAATATAATATTCTGTTTTCTGGGTTAGTGATTATAGTCTTATTAACTTGAGAAAAAAAATTTCCCAAATCAGTTTTTAATCAAGGATAGCTTTACTGGATTTATATCTAAATCATTTCTTTTAAAAGAGAGAAGGTTTTTCTTCCTATAGTGTATTTTTAAAACTTGACAATTATCATTACATTTGCATGAACTTCTAAAATAGCTATTTCAGCTATTTTACTATAACATAAATTCCTTCAGAATATGCACCTACAACTCTAGTACAGAATTTGAGCATTTACAAACAGCTCTCTTTAATTGTATATTTTCCTTATGTTTCTGTTGTGAAGTGAGCATTAGAAGGTAATTTGCCTTTTAATATTGGCCAATTTCTTTAGTTTTGACATATTTATTTTCATTTTCTCTCATTCTGCCCCAACTGTACTGATACTCCAAGAAAATAATTGGATGCATGTCTGAGGAAACTAATTTGTTCACTTATTTTAAAAAAAACCCAACAACACCCATTAATTACCTGGGGTCTTATTCAGGTAAGCTACCTTACTGAAAGACTACTCATCTACCAGGAGAAGGGGGATGGAGCTGGATAAAATTAGGTCCTGTTAGAGTTGGAATTTTCTGGATATTGATCAGAGCTAAGTCCTGATAATGACTGATGGGAAAGATTGGCATTCAGACTGCTGGGTCTAGGAGAAATCAGAAAGGAGGCAATCTTGTTTTTCCATGCGGGACACTCACTGTAAAACATCCACTCAGACTTTTCTGTCCACTAGCCCTTTCATCAGGACCTTCCTGGGGATTACTCTCCAATCTGTGGATCTAGTTGGCCTTGAGAGAAAGCGTTGTACTTTGTGGGAACCCAGAATTGCTCTAAACAGTCATCAGAGGCTGACCACAGGGTTAAATTAAATAGGTTTTCAATGACGCCAGTTTTGTGTGGGATTGTCATTTCGATTTTGCACTGACAGGAAAGAGTTTTGAGGCCCCTCCCTGAAATCCATGTGCCAAAGTTAAAGAAACACTTTGGAATTTGTTTTGTACCCTCTGCCCCTCTGCAACACTTTATGATTTAATTCTCTGAATAGAGAGTTTTCTTTAGCAATCTCTTTAAATTCCCTTGATCTTGAGTTCTTTTTCTTCTTAAATGCACCATTGATCAATTGATGTTCTTGTTCTTTTGTACTCTTTGAGGAGAGTTATTATGAATCCATTGTTAAACTTCTAAATGGGTCGAATCAATTTTCCAATTGCCTCAGAATAAATATCAAATTCTTGTCTTCCAGGAGCCATAAGCAAATAAACCTCTCCCCATTAATGAAATAAAGTCTCTTTTAAGTGTTATTGCTGGTAGGAGGGAATGGTTATTTGTCAAATCAAATGAAATATTCTGACTATCTCTTTGAACCTACTCAAAATATGACTTCACAGGTGCCTGTCAAATTTCATTGATCTAAATTGTCTTCTCTTGAAAACTAAAAAATAATGATAAGCTATGAACATCTTTATTTTTGTATCATTCACTCATTTGATACCTGTTTTTGGAGCATCTAGTATGCTCCATATACAGCTATTTTAAAAATGTTTTTTAAATTCTAGTTGAATAAATCCAGGAGATTATGGAATGCAGCTTGCAGGGGTCTAGATGCTGGAGAATGATGGGGGAAAGAACCAGTTGTGTCAATGGGCAAGTACAGAGAAAGAGAACAAGGTGAGAACTTGGCTGAATGCAGGACAAGTGAAAGCCTCAGCAAAGACAGATAGGAAGTCTAACCCATTGGATCCAATTTTAGATCTGGTTCAGGTATTACAATCAGAAAGTTCAGAACAGTGGACAAAGCTAGTAAGAATGAGATGACAGGGGTGCCTGGCTGGTTCAGTCAGTAGAGCATGTGACTCTTGGTCTCAGAGTTGTGAGCTCAAGCCCCACATTGGGTGTGGAGCCTATTGAAAGTAAAATTAAATTAAAAATATATTACAAATTAAAAATAAAGAACACAATGACAGCAGATTGCAGGGAACAACAGCATGGAAAATGAGATAAGGACTGATAATGGATAGGAAACATCTTAGGAGTTAAATATTATCATCAGAGATGTTACAAGGGTCTATATATAGTAGCTGAATAATAGTAGCTAACATGTATTCAATGTGCCAGGCAGTTTCCAACCTATATTTTAATCTTAAGCTATCAAGGCATTAGTTAATTTAATCAGTCTGGCATCTATTCCATGAGTTCACTATTCTTATCCCTATTTCATGGATGAGACAGAACTTCCCAGAGTTTTCAGAACAGGGCTATGAGTACTGCAACTTGATTGCAGATCCTCTGTTACCAACCACTAAAAGGTACTGCCTAGATACCAAATAAGAGGTGTTGGGAGCAGGCATACAGGAACACACACAGGAGGAATGGAAGGATCACAGGGAGGGAGCAGGGAAGGAGCAAAAGCTTCTTGGAGACTGGTTCATCTCCCTAAAGATATAGAATTTTCCTAAGTGGAGAGGTGGCGCTGGTGGAGACCAGACAAAGCAGAAGCAAGAACAGGGTCCCGGTTAGCAAGTTCCATGCTGTGTTGGCAAGGTATATTTGGAGAAGAATATTTGACAAGGGAAACTGAGGCATAAGTTTGGAACCAGAAGATAGAGCACTTTGAATGGGAAGCTCTCCAAGGCAGAGAATATAAAGAGATAAAAACACAAAACCAGGAACCCAGTCTGGGGTGATGTTAGCGATGAAAGTCCAGGAGGAGGTGATAGAAAGCTATTTTTCAAACATGAGCACGTGAAGGTGAGGGCTTGGCAAGAGTGTTGGCAGTGCACTTGGAAAAGAATATGCTTGCTGAATACACGAATGGATGTAGGATTCAAGAGCCAACAACGTGAGGAAGACCAGCATGGTAAGTGAACCAGCATAGGGTAGTGGTCAAGAGTGTAGACTCTGGATCCAGACTGCCTAGATTCAAAAGTGGGTTCTGCCTCTGATCTTCCCTTGCCTAGTATCATCGTCTGCAAGATGGAGGATCCTACCAGCAGCACTAGGTTTTTGTGAGTCTTAAATGAGCTTACACTCTGCGGGAATAGTGCATAGCATGACATAAGCTTTATATAAACATTTGTTAAATAATTCAAGAAAAAATATCAAGTCACTCTGGGTAAATCACTTCCATACCTTTTATTAACAAATTGGATAGGGTGGCTAGGTGGCTCAGTCTGTTAAGTGTCTGACTTCAGCACAGGTCATGATCTCACAGTCGTGAGTTTGAGCTCCGTGTCGTCCTCTGGCTGACAGCCCAGAGCCTGCCTGGAGCCTGCTTTGGATTCTCTCTCTCTCTCTCTCTCTCTCTCTGCCCCGCCCCTGCTTGCACTCTCTCTCTCTCTCAAAATAAATAAACATTAAACCCTTTTTTAAAATAAAAAACAAATAGGGTAATTGAGAGGCATCATTCAAATATGTCTAGATACTGACTGTATCAAAAGGCTTGTATTTCACTTAATAAACATTATATGTACTGAGTATGCACCATAAGTAATCTTTGTTTTTTTAAATTATTTTTAATGTTGATTTATTTTTGAGAGAGAGAGCGAGAGAGACAGAGCATGAGTGGGGGGGGGGGGGCAGAGAGGGAGACACAGAATATGAAGCATGCCCCAGGCTCTGAGCTGTCAGCACAGAGCCTGATGTGGGGTTCAAACCCATAAGCTGTGAGATCATGATCTGAGCCAAAATAGGATGCTCAACCGACTGAGCCACCCAGGCACCCCAACACTCTTTGTTTTTGAGATGTGGAGTGAGGGTGAAACAGTATGACTGTAAGCTCTAGTGTCATCACTATTCTGTGTGCCTATCTTGTGCCTAGCACAGTCTTGGAACAAACATTTTTTAGAGGGAATGGGCACGTGAACAAAGAATCAGATGGCCAAATGGGCATTTTGGGGATGTATAATAAATGATGCAACCAAGCCTGAAATAATATCTGTAGACCACCCACCAGCTCAGTTCACCACTATCACAACACCTTTCCCCACCTTCTGTGTGTAAGTAGGAGTTGCACTTTGTCTCAACCCTGGTAAGCCTCTCCATGACAGTGTGCCACTGTTGAGGGCAAGAGCTATGTCATATCAAGTTTTGCCATCCATGCAAGGTGAAATATCCCTTACATGTTTACACTCAATACTGAGTAAATAAATGAAGAACCCTGGTCTTGGATGGAAAGAATTCTTGTCATCTAGAATACCAAATAGGAATATACAATTTAACATAGAGCCTCTAGTGGAATCACATTTAATTAGCAGAATAAGAAAAATAAGCTAATAAATGACCAGATGGTAATGTGCTATTAGAATCTGCATAACTGTGACTGTGTTTGTGTGCACATGTGTGTGTGTGAGTGTGTGTGTGTGTGTGTGTGTGTGTGTTTAGAAAGCAGCAGCTATTATTGGAATGCTACATCTAAACCGAACTATGAGCAGAAGGTATGGTTGTGTTCCTAAACATTACAAAATAATGTAGGATGTAAAATCAAAAGAAAGAGCAAAACCAAAAACTAGACTTTGTTTCCTTAAATAAAGTTCAACTTGAGCCCCACAGAAAAAAACATAGAAATTCAAAACACAGTTTTGATGTTGTATGGGAGTTTTTGTTAGCTCTTCGGCAAAGTTGTTGGAGGTATTTCTCATTATGTTTCCAGCCATGGACATTTTCAGGAAAATAAACAATCATTGGCCTGCCCTTCAAATACCCAATACATGGTGCCCAGAGACAGAGAGGGTTTATCTTTTTCAGTCTTAAATCATGTAAGGTGACACCTCAAGTGACTTGATGTATGAGACTAGAACTATAATAGTGTAAAGTCCCAAAAGAGAGTAGAATTTCATGATGTAGCTTTTCCAAGTCCACTAACTTGTCATTCTTAAGGGTTCATTTCTTAAGGGCATTCTTCACATGCAACTGATGTACCCACGGGAAGAAATCATTAGTATCAATGTTGCAGAATAGGGTATGTTCATAATGTAGGCTATATTCTTTATGAATGTTAGCTTTTGTCATGTAGGGGTCCTACCTTCCTAGATAGATGGTAAATTACATGAGGTCATCTTGATCCGAATATTTACCCCTTATATCTATTATCTATATGGTAATCACAGTGTTCTGCAATAAAATGAAATCTTTATCATCTATCATCTATCTATCTATCTATCTATCTACATCTATGCAACTATATTCCAAATTTCATGCCATCATTTGTGTCTTACAAAATATCATGGACTGGTGGCTTAAATAACAGATAGCTATTTCTGACAGTGTCAGATGCTGAGAAGTCCAAGGTCAAGGTGCTGGAAGATTCAGTGTCTGGTGAGAGCCTGCTTCCAGGCTTGTATACCGCTGACTTCCTGCCTCACATGGGTTTTCCTTGGTATATGCTGGTGAAGACAGAGAGATCTCTTGCTCTTCCTCTTCTGATATGGGCACTAATCCCATCATGGGGGCCCATGCTCAAGATCTGGTCTAAACTTAATTACCTCCCCAGACACCTCTAACTACCATCAAATTGGGGCTAAGTTTTCAACATATGAATTTTGGGGGAGACACAAACATTGAGGCCGTAACAACCTGTAAGATCTCATTCCAGTCTTTCCCTCAGACCTGGTCTTCTTCTCCTCTCCTGCCACATGGGTCCTTTTTCTGTTCCTTAAATACACCAAAATTATTCTTACCTCTAGGACCTTGTGCTTACCAGGACCTCATTTTTTGCCATGTCTTCATGTGCTTTCTCATTCAGCTCTCAGTTCAAGTGTCATCTCCTCACAGAGGTTGTCCCTGGATACCTTAGCAGAAGTTTGTTTCCTTATCCCTCTAACATCACTCTAGCACATTATCTCACCTTGTTTTTCCTTCTTGGTACTTATGAATATCCAAAATTATCTTTGTTATTGTTGTTATTATAGTTACTATCTGTGTATTGTAGTAGTATATGACCTGCATAAGGAAAGACCTCTTACTTATACTGTTTATTACTTTAGCTCCAGATTCTAGAACCTAGCATATGATATATAAATATATATGCATATACACATATCTTATGCATTAACATATATATAATATATATCAAATATATATAAAATGTTTCAGTACTGAGCAGAGTGCCCAACATCCTTGATGTTTAACAATGTTTGCAGAAAGGGGCACATGGGTGGCTCAGTCGGTTAAATGGCCATCTTTGGCTCAGGTCATGATTTTACAGTCTGTGAGTTTGAACCCCACGTCTGATTCTGTGCTGACAGCTCGGAGCCTGGAGCCTGCTTCGGATTCTGTGTCTCCCTCTCTCTCTGCCCCTCCCCCGTTCGTGCTCTGTCTCTCTCAAAAATAAATTAGCATTAAAGAAATTAAAAAAAAAATGTTTGCTGAACAAAAGTGAAAGTAACTACATGGTTTCATGACTTATCTTTGGCAAAATTGTGCAGTATGTTTTTGAATTTAAATTTAATCTAGCATTCTCTGTCTTCACCTTCATCACGACTCTTTCCTCCCCCAGAGTCACATTTGCTTCACCACTGTCAACCAGAGATCAACTGCTGACTCATCCCCAGTATTGTTTAGCTTATAATACCATACCAAGATTTTGGTGGTTCAAGGGACAGAAGTTCTTATAACAGTGGTATAATAGGAATGATAGGTAGATGGAAAATACTTTGGTTGGGCATGGAGAGGCTTCCTGGCACTATCACTATTATTCCACAAAGGTAACGGGACTGAGAGCTGAGATTTTCTTTCTGTACTACAGCAAGAGAGGAGAGACTAAGACTTGTCCATCTAACTGAAGTGACAAGCCTTGCTACATTTGCCTGAGGGGCTCACTGTGTTTCAGGATCTGACCTAAGTTATGGAAAATCTTAGAACCAAAGTATTAATAACAAGGAGCCTTATTTATGTCTTTTTTCATTGTGTGAAGAGACCTCACCTCTGTCTCCCATGTCACCTACTAGTTCCTAATGAGTGGACTAAGCCAATATGCCACAACTTTTTGGCATTCATATCTGCTTATGAATAATAAAAATGCAATTCAAGCATATGCCTTCTCATTCTGTGATCCTCTCATTCTCTGCTCGTGCTCTTAATGCACAGTGTTAATGTCAAATCTGTTTGCTTTAATTATGTTAAGAGGTTACGTTGGAAGGTTATCCATTTTGTCTTTAACAGCACGAAATAGCACTTATATTATCACTGTCACTTTCCACACATAAACAGGAACTTGATTAACAGTAGCTAACCATGAGAAAATAAATGTTCTCTTAAGCACAGACATTTTTAGTGGATAAGCACTAGGTGTCACTAGTATACTCTCAACCACAATTATCTATATCTTCAGAGGAATCAACGCTGAGTGAGGCAGGCTGATGAAGAAATATAGGCATGCTGGGAAACAGTGGGAAGTCATACCTTTAACAAATACTATTTATTTGTTTATAACCAGACAAGTGTCTTTAAAAATATTTTAATGGATTATGGTAAAAAAAAAGTAGGTAAGTGACTTTGAGATATGTGGGAGACCATCATTATATACACCAGAAACACGCCTGAAAAAATTGTGTGTGAATCAAATATTTATAAAGTGAATTATGATTTCCTACTGATTATTTTTTAAAAATTTGGATGTGTAATCCCCCCTCATCTTCCCAATGTTCACAGTGCAGCTTCATTTTAAAATAGAAATTATTTTGGAGCTGGCGGAAATGTTCTATATTTTTAAGTAGGTGGTGATTCCACAGAAATATACACATGAAAAAATTTATTGAGCTGAACACTTAGGACTTGACATTTTACTGTATCAAAATTATACTCCCATAAAACACTAGTAAAAATCATAATTATTCATCTTAATGTTGCTTCCAATAGCTTTTCACTTTTGTAAGCAGATATTCTGTGCTTAAGTAATTATTCTACATAACATTTGCAAGTACTTAGTCAAATGAATGCTGAATGCACCTGGTCTTTGAATGTCTTAAGCTATGCCTCAGGGCTAATTCCCACATCTTGGAACTGCTCCTTACTCAAGGACTGAATTTTTAATTTAAGGCACCACATTGGTGATTTTCACATTGGTATGGAACCATTTTGTTGGTTGCATAATTGACCCTTTCAGTGTGAAGAGATTTAATGGATGTGAACAGGTATACTATTGCTTCAGTAACAGTTGTTTTAAATTGTGTCCATTACTTTGTCTTAAAGCAAAAATATCAGCATGCTCCAAAAGTATTGTTTAAATTAAATTATGTATGTGAAGTTCTCTTAAAGCTCAGGTATAAATGCAATCTGCTGAATACTTTTGCCTCAACATAGTTTATCAGCGTAATTATATGAGCCTTACCTTTTGGACTTTTTAAAATAAACTGGGTAATTAACCATTTTATTAAATATTTGAAACTAGATTGAAAGTCTGGATAAAATTCTTTCAAGGAAATTCTTTACGTGTGCTTAAAACAACAACAACAACACACGATATACTCAATCATTCTATGCTTTACTTTGTTCTTTTTAACCAAACCATTTACATCTTGTCGCCCAAAATGGCGTATCTCTTTTTTGATTTTCAGTTTCCTTCTTTGGGAGAAGAAAAAGGAATGGATTCCTCACCTCCTATTGCTCAACCCATGTGTTGGATCTATATTGGTCTTTGAGAGTGACTGTAATGTCTTCATCTTGCCTATTGACTCAAATTCCAGCTCACTGATCCTCAGACTCTAGAGTCTTGAAACTTCCCTTTCACTTTACACTTTTCCCAAATGGTTCTATACCTCTAACTATGCTCGCAACAACAGTTTAGACCTTCTCCATTCTTAGCCTTGGCTCTCCACAGTTTTCATACTATATTTATAATCTACCAGTTCTATGAACTGGTGTCTTGCTTCTCATCTGAAACTTGATTCCCAACTACTTTGGAGTGAATACCACCATGATACAGAATTCTGTATGCTCCTCCTTCGCTCTAGAAGACAGAAGTGCCTCACCTATCAGGAAACAATTCGGGGGGGGGGGGAGGGAAATATATACGTGTACATACACGTACACACTAGGTATATAGTACCTAGTATGTGCCAGGTACAAAGCTAAGGAATGGGATACCAATATAGGTTTAGACATGAGTCCTAATCTTAGAGACCTTACAATATTCTGGTGGTCGTATACACATAAACCAATCATTTTAATATTGTAACGGATGCCTCCAATACGCTAATCTTGTCAATTCCAATAGAAGAGATAGAAGATAATATATTTGCTGCAATCATCTAAAAGTAAGCAATCTTCTTCATTTGTGAGACAAAAGATTGAGAAAGGACAGTTATACAACCATGATGATTAACTCTCATGTGGACATTCCTATTGGAGTGGATAAAGAGATCATGCCAAATTGGGGATAATAAGCCAATCACAAATGAATACACACATGCTCACACACACACGCGCGATGACAATGAAGACAGAAGTCAGGTGGTACCCACTCTGTGTACTGAAACCACTTCAGTGGACAGGGCTGTGAAGGACAAGCTTTCTTTCTGTTTCCCAGGTGCCTCATTACTTTTGACCAGCATTTCCAATCCCATTCTGTTTGGTAATATACTACAGGAGAGAAAAATGTTAAAGAGTATTTCTTTTCTTTTCTTCCTTCTGAATTTTTTTCTCAGAGAATTGCATTTCCTACAGGATTCCATTGGTAGTCCACGGTGAAGACACAAAAGAAAGAGAAAAATGTAGAAGAACAGCTTACAGGAATGATGAACAAGATGTATTGTGGAGTTAGGGGTCATTGTTGTCTGGTACGGCTATAGATGGAGGCCCCACTAGTGTGTTTTGGAAGGTTGCCGCCATTACTCAGGGCACTCTGTCAGTTCCGGGCATGATGCGGATCCCTGATGCTCCCACGGTGCTGTGTGCCACACGTTCTTGTGTCTCAAGGGCAGACCCAGGCAGGAGAGAGAAGCGTCTGGAGTTGGCAATATGAAAGATAAGTTTGTACTTGATGACACAGACCAAGGAATGATAGTTTAATATCAATCATCACAGACAATTGCAAAAGAACTGGATGTTCACACACAGAAGATATATTACCCATTAGGAGGCAAATCTATCACAAACAGTACCCCAACACTTACTGACTGAAAACTGAATAAGCATCATATCTCCAAGAGCAAATAAGTTCAAATAGATGTGTTTGTCAAGATGAAATTGGATTGACCTTCAAGTGCCTTGTACTTTTGGGGTAGCAGCAATAGAATAGCATCATTTAGGGCTTCATTATCATAAATAGGAGGGAAACTTTTGGTATTGTTATGAAGTGCTAGTAGTCCTCAACCTTATTTCATCATTGACATGTATATATATCTTTTTGTTCTTTTCTTTTTACTGTTTGCAACACATATGCATCCACACATTGTAGAATCTGGGATGTTAACAGAACCTCAGAGATCATCCATCCGGTGCCCCAAACCTTGCTCATAGGAGAATCACCACCAGGGAGGGTGGGGTTTTCAAAATACAGATTCCCTTGGTTTATTCTTAAAGATCTTTGGTAATGATACTAGTTTCCTTGGGCTGCCAAAACAAAGTGCCACAAACAGAGTAGTTTAAAAGAGCGAAAGTTTACTGTCTCACAGTTGTGGAGGCTGGATCTGAATCTTATAAAGAAATCTTTCCATGATAAAGAAATTGTGGTTTATATACACAATGGAGTACAACGTGGCAATGAGAGAATGAAATATGGCCCTTTGTAGCAGCATGGATGGAACTGGAGAGTGTGATGCTAAGTGAAATAAGCCATACAGAGAAAGACAGATACCACATGGTTTCACTCTTATGTGGATCCTGAGAAACTTAACAGAAACCCATGGGGGAGGGGAAGGAAAAAAAAAGAGGTTAGAGTAGAAGACAACCAAAGCATAAGAGACTCTTAAAAACTGAGAACAAACTGAGGATTGATGGGGGGTGGGAGGGAGGGGAGGGTGGGTGATGGGTATTGAGGAGGGCACCTTTTGGGCTGAGCACTGGGTGTTGTATGGAAACCAATTTGACAATAAACTTCATATATTGAAAAAAAATCTTTCCATGACTTTCCCTACGTCTGGTGGTCACCAGCCATCTCTTGTAGTCCTTAGCTTGCAGGGGCATCACTCCACTCTGCCTCAGGTACCACATGGCCTATTTTCCTGTATGTGTGTGCCTCTGTGGCTCTTTTGATAAGGACACCAGTTACATTGGATTGGGCCCCGCCATATGCCAGTATGACATCATCTTACCTAATTACATGAGCAATGAACCTATTTTCAAATCAGGCCACATTGTCAGTCACTTTAACATACCTTTTGTGAAGGACACGATTCAACCCATAGCAAAAATATTGGAATGGGATTGAGAATCATTCAGGTGATTTGGTCATGGCCATATTTGAGACCTGCCGGACAATCAGTTCAATTCTCTTCTTTTACAGAAGAGCAAACTGAGGGCTAGATATATCTGGCAACTTTTAAATGAGAGTCAGAACATGCACAAACCAGTCACATACTTATGTAAACTGTCACCCTCTAGATTCCCACCTTGATTACTTTGATAACAACAACGCTTCCTTGAATCTGGATTAAGATTACTTAGTATTTGTCAACTTTAATAAAAAGCTCTGAGGCTTTTTTTATTTTACATTTTGATTTTGAAACCTACTACATAATACTTAACCCTAGAGTCTTACATTAAAAAAACAATTCTGGTAGCAAACTTACTCAGGTATTCAAGCAAGGCTGGTATGAAGGTCAAATGGATCAATAATGGTAGAGAAATATACAAATGTGTAGACATATGTATTTTATCTAAAGCAGTAAAACATTTTTTTCAGACTTGATGGATTCTTTTCCAGATGTGGATACTACTGGAGGCAACACAAATGGTGGCTTAAATGTCACTGATTTAAACAACATGGTTCTTAGGCACATAGAGCGTATGTATATAAAAACTGAACAATGCATGTGATGTGGGCCTTGTACATTTCCTAATGTATCTGTCTCTCAAAGTTCCCCTCTTCAGCTATGCTCTGGGTCAGGAAGTTTTATTAGGTAGTAATAAAATGGATTCAGAAACAGGGTTTATAGTTCAGAGGGTAAGGGTGTAAGACTGCTTTCTGTTCCTTTGGAATTATGCATGACCACTGTCATGAAAAGGAGTAAAAATTTGAGGAATATGTCACAAAACTTGGGACACGGGGTGCCTGGGTGGCTCAGACCGTTAAGCATCTGCTTTTGGCCCAAGTCATGATCTCATGGTTAGGGAGTTCAAGACCCGCATTGGGCTATCCGCTGACAGCTCAGAGCCAGAAGCCTGATTCAGATTCTGTGTTTCCCTCTTTCTCTGCTTCTCTCTCTATCTCTCTCAAAAATAAATAAACAGTAAAAATAAAAAAAACCTTGGGACAGAAGAACCAATAGAATGAAGAATTAATATGGAAATCGTGACGACTGCCCCCAAATATGCTGAAATTCCAGTGTCATCTATAAGAGAAAAGGAAGGCAAGATTGAGATCTGTGTTAAATGATGTACGATCAAGGATATTGATTCAGAACATAATCTCACATCCTGTTTATTCTCTGCTCCATTCCCTCCAATAAACAACAACAACAGCAAAAACCTTAAAGACTTGACCACTTTTCTTAGTATAACAATAAAGATGTTGAATAGACAGGATTTTCAATTGCAGGAGCATAAGCAGGGACAGTGTACTCTCTGAGGACAAATATTTACAACCAGCCTGCAAAATTATTGGGATTGAAGGGCACTGATTTGTATGTGCATACTAATAGTTCTGAATGCATTTAATGAAGAGAAATGGCCCTGAAAAAAACCAGGCAATTTACACACGGGAAAACTTGAAATTTGTGACATGTAAATTGGAAGTTACCATCTTTTCTGATCGTGAGGTTGCCTCAGATTCATTTCCGGAAAGCTGAAAAATTAGAGTGTGGTATGAGCAACTTGTTTATAGAATGGGATGGCATGCAAAGCATAATACAAATATTAATCAAGTCACTTTCAGAATACCAGTGGTTGGCCTTCAGATGATAGTATGGAGAAAATTCTGAAGGGGACGAACAAAATTAAATATTTTGAGAGACATTTCCAACTTCAGACTGAATTGAGAGTAAGTGGGAAAAACAATGAAAGGTAAATAGTGAATAGCACCAGGCAGAGGAGGCAGTTTTATGGAGTGTAGATCAAGGAGGAAGGAGAGGAGATAATGTGGACTCGGTTCAAGAACACTGTCAGGCAGCACATCTCAGATGGAGGTCTGTGGACCACAGAGGCCAGCATCAGAATCTCCGCCACGTTTGTTAAAATGAAAATTTCTGAACCCTACCCTAAACCTACTGAATCAGAATATTGGTGATCTGTAGGTTTCATCGAGTTCCCTCCCCCAAGTCCCTGGATGGTTTGTATGTACCCTTAAGTTTGAGAGAGAGCATCTTAGATTTTATAAAACATAAAGAGAGGTTCAGAGGTGACAGCTATAGAGAATATAAAGAAGCTGTATGGGCTGGGACGGAATGAGGAATTATAGTGTATAATTGAAAAGGTTTATATGAACGTCTTTAAAGAAAGAGAAAAGAGAAAGAGCAAAGAGCAAGTTCATGGACTGACACTTGATTCCCGGAAAGGAAAATGAAATCAATGATTTAGAGGCGGGTGCTCACAGTTCAGGAAAGAGGGTGGTTTGATCAAACTTGTAAAGAATGGCAGTGGCTTGCGATGTGCCCTTATCACTGAATTCCACACAACTTCAGAATATTGCTTGAGCAAACTTTGGGCGGGGGGGTAGCTTTGAGTGGCATACAAAGAAAATAATATGAAAAAGCCAGCATATGAAGGGAGCAGTTTCTGTTACTGCCATGGGCCTCGTCAGCTAGTGAACAGCCATGTGTCCTCTCCAATGTGTGACCACTGTTGTCTACCTGCATTCAGACTTCTGTGAAGGCTTTCGGCGACCTTTGCCCTCCAATCTTAGCAGTCACTACTTTATAATTTAAATAATCTCCTATAATAATAGAATGATCGCATTGAAAGAAATAGAATTTCTTGAAATTCTATTCTATTGAAAGAATAATAGAATTGAAAGAATAGAATGATAGAATTGAAATCCTCATTAAACAGCACTGCTAGGACTAAGGCTACAGGTCGGTTCTGAAATAATGCTTGAACATCTGAAACTTTGAAACAAGACTTAAATGCAATAAAATGTGACAAAGAAGTCCCCGAATCCACTATCTGTAAATTTAACAGGAAGTCTGTTGTGAAACAATTGTGGAGGCATTGCTGAGTAGAAAAATATGAATGGGAAAATGTACCACAACTGTCAAACCTTATGTGCTCCTATACACTCCCTCAAGTTTACATTTATTCACGTGAGAGATTTTTTATTACATAAAAACTTAAATTTTAAATTTCAGAGGCCTTTGGGGATTCAGCCCTTGTGATGCAACTCTCCAGTGTTGCTGGGACAAAAAGTATCTGATAGGAAGGTTTTAGACAATTTGCTGAGGAGGAGGACCCACCATGGGGCTTCGTGTGTCATATAAAGCCTCTGAGTGAGGGAGAGAGCATTGTACTTTTTAAAGTAGCATGGCACTTTTAGGGGCACCTGGGTGGCTCAGTCGGTTGAGCGGCCGACTTCGGCTCAGGTAATGATCTCGTGGTCTGTGAGTTCAAGCCCCATGTCTGGCTCTGTGCTGACAGCTCAGAGCCTGGAGCCTGTTTCGGATTCTGTGTCTCCCTCTCTCTCTTCCGCACATGCTCTGTCTCTCTTTCTCTCTCTCTCTCTCTCTCTCTCTCTCTCTGTCAAAAATAAACATTAAAAAAAAAATAGCATGGCACTTTTAGAGAGATCTTTATGACAGCTGAATGGAGGAGGGCATGACTAAAGGGAGAATAACCTGCTAGGGGACTCTAGTTTTGGGATTAGCTCAAAGAAGATCAGGATGTGACTGGGTCAGTGGTGGCAGTTTTGGGGAAGAAGGCATAACTTGCAAAGTACTGAGCCAGTCAGCCAACAAATATTGAGTGAATGCCTGCTGCGTGCCAACACTCATTCTCTGCCTTAAAATCCACAGCACTTAGAGTTTGACTGGATGCGTTTGGTGCCAGAGTAGCTAACAATCCACTTAGGGGAATACGAGAAAAAGCGAACTTTCTTCTAAATGAGAAGTCGTGCAAAGGCTATTTAGACCAGTGGGTGTTTGAATTGGGCCAGAAATGAAGGGGAAACTTTTAAGAGGAAGACATGGAAGACAGGGGTGAAGCTGGCCGAGCCGACCAAACCAACAAACCAAGGCCTGGATGTGGGACATAGAGTTCAGTTCATAGGATGTGAAGCCAGCCTGTCTAATGGAAGCTTTGGGGTCTTACTGGTTTTAATGGAAGATTAAGCTGAATGTTTATATAAGGAATATATTGGAAAATTTTTTGAAGGACTTTGGATTTTATTCTGAATGCAGTGAATGGTTACTGCAACATTTCATAACAAATTCTAGATCACACTGAATAGGAAAATTAAAAGTTGAGATTAGAATTGTGCTATAGTTTGAGTCCGTCCTTGGTATATAGAGCTTCTTGGTTTAAAGACAAACTTCATCTTTTATCAGTTATTCAATGATGGTTCTCTTGCATATTTAGTGTTTCTGGTAGACTGGGTATCTTTTTTATAACTTACACAGTATTATTATCTAGGATAAGAATTTTATACTGTCCCAACACCCACCCATTTTCTCCTGTGTAAAAGACTTGGCTTGGATATGTCAGATTACATTATAATACAGTTTGATAGAAATCTACTTTTACTTGTTCTGAACCACCACATCATGCTATTTTCTCTCTCATTGCAAATGTGTATTCCATATCAAGTGCTAGTTACATTTCAAAGAAAGAAATCATTTGCATTAAATCAAATATTACATTATTCTTCCTCTTTCAAAAACATAAAGCAGGTATTTAATCAAAAGGAAGACATTGCCAATTTCAGATCTTTCCTGTCTTTTAATTTGCAGCTTATACATTCCTACCAAGAGCTCATTCTGTTTTATTCTAATATAACCAATAATTTAAAAACATTTGAAAATCATCTTTAAGACTAAGATTGAAAACTCTTGTTTACCTATTTCTATTCAATTTTTGCCTAATAGTGTCTGAATTGGTCTCCTGCACATTGTAGTGGGCTGTGCCTTAAAGCAAGAGCATAAATTATCTTTTTCCAAAACCTTATTCAGAACTTACTGCCTTTAGAAAACCTTCAAGGATTGATTTTGGGTTACAAGTTTTTTGTTCTGCTCAGGGCCACCTCAGAACGTAGTCATTTTGTGCATTTCCAAATCCCACCTCCTAGTCAGCAGCACCCAGCAGCACCGGCAAGACTCATCAAGCTTCTGAAACAAACCCCTCCCACTATGACAAAAATGCAAACACACAGAAGAGTCAATCACTAATAACTCCAAGGGACAATAGCTAAAATAAACATATGACAACGGAATAGATTGTAAGTTCCTTCTAGGTAAAAATATCTTTTCATTTATATTGAGTCCATTATAGAACGTAAGCAGGTAACATTTTATACACTTCTCATGTACTCCACCAAGTTCAAGGCAATCCTGAGCTGCATGATGAAAATAGGTTTTAGTGGAGACGTGGCGGAGGAGAAATACTCTGGTTACCAGGGAACAAAGCTTTTGTAACCCTCTCTGAGAGAGAAAGAGAACTCGTGAGGTTGGCCAGAAGAACTGCCCACTATAATGAGCTCGAGGTCATGGCCACTCCTTGGAATCCCCCATCCCCCCAACCCACGGCTGAATTTTCACTATTCCTGATGGTGGCAGCACTTCTCAGCTGTTTGTAAAATAGCTGGGGATCCTGGAGCTGCAGACTGATTCTCTGTTGCCAGGAGGACTGCCTGAAAGCATGAACAGGTAGGCAGACATCACAGGGAGGGCAGCTGCTAGGACATCTACGGTCCCCACTCACCTCTGAGCTCCTCAGATGCACAGATAAAACTAGATAGGTTATTTTGTTCGTTCTCTTATTTGTGGCATTTGGCTCTTTTTCTGGATTTATCAGAGGAGCATTCTCTTTAGCCAAGTGTTCACAGGTCAGTAACTACATAGCCTTATTGATCACTTTCTCTTTTTCTATACGTATGTGATGAAAAACTCCCTGCTGTATGTGTTTTCTGTGGTATTCTCCACACAAAATGTCAATCTTTCTGTGATCTATATATACAAAGAATTTGTATTTTTCCCTTTGTTAATCTTTTCATAAGATATTGATCCTTCTGTGATCCACATAGGCAAAGTAATATTTAATGGGTGATGGAAAACTAAGAGAGTGCAGTAGTAATGCAGCTGCAAAATGAATGTTAAGCTGTTCATAGACAAGCCAAGCTTCCTATATTCTAATCAGGCATTTGACTTGAACTTGTACCCATAGTTATTGGAGCCACATTTTTATCAACCACCACTCTAGTGGCCGTTGTGACATTTTCAAGCTGAGAAAATGCCCTTCCATAGGCTAACACAAAAAAGCATCAGTGGTCAGGGTGGAGTGTTAACCATATATAGAGAGACCACAATGATCTTACCTGGTAGGGATCAGCCTACAAACAGAATCCCTAGTGGTGAGCTACAGTGTCCTAGAACTACTGACATGGTAGTAGAGGGACCTCATTATTACCCTAGATCGCCACTGAAAGCAATGTCTTGGAGATCAAGAATCCATAGAGAGAAATGAAGATTTTTTAACTAAACAAAGGAGCAAAAAAGAAAGGAGATGAGTGTGAAGGGCCAGACTCTGTTACTGCAGGGACCTGTAGTCTCTGCAAAAATATGCCCAGATACCTGACTCAGAGGAGAGATTAGAAAACCAGAGAAAACCAGTGATAAAAGAGCTGCCTGCTAAACCAGTGATTAAAGAATACAGAAGTCTTCAAAATAGGTTGGTGATTAGCCATCACTGAAATACGACCTGGCCAGATACTAAGTAGCTTGGGACACACATATTTCTTAGGAATTACCAAGGAGGAGAGAGGCATAGCCAATATCCACTCCCTTTCTCTAGCAATTACTTGTCCCATCACATGAATCAACCTGCCGTTCAGCAATCAGCCCCCCTCTTCCCTGACCCACCAGGAGCACTGTGACCCTTGACTTTCACCAGGGAATCAAAAGTAACCTGTAAAGAAACACTTGATTTATAACTCTAAAGAAACACTTGATTTATAACTCTTCAGTGTGGGATGCTTATATAAACAGGGAAGACTTCCTCGCCTCTCAAGCCTCAGGGAACTGGATCCTGGAAAGAGAAATGGCCTGGCAAGGCTCATCGAGTCCTCCAGGACTGCTCAGGATCAGATAGTGGACCTATGAAAGCCTGAGAACATCTGCACCCACCAAAAAGCTGTTTGTGTTACATGCAGGCTAAATGAAAAAATATAAAACAAATGGTGAGAGAATTGGCCCAGAGGTATATCCCAGGAAGGAACATCCCTACCCAAAAGTTGGGTGAGTGAGAGAAACCTGAATGAGGCGGGAGCTAGATGGAGTTTGGGACTTCATTGTAGCTCACAAATACACTTTCAACAGACTCAGTTTTCCAATAAAACCCGAAGAGGAAATAAATAAAGTGCATGAGAGAGAGCAAATGAAAATGAACCAGAGGACACACATAACCTTCTCTCATGTTATCTCTACCAAGTGAACCAGGAGAGGGGATAATTTAACCATCACGAGCAACTGTGATTTCAGCAGTGTTTACTGTAAAATATGTAGTCAGTAACTGAAGCTGACACTGACCTTGGCAGAATTACTGAACAATTTTCTACCTTCTGTCAATGAGCCTCCTCCATGAAAGAGTCTCACTTCTTCACCCAAGAAGCTGAATCCCTTTGTTCCCTCAAATCCTTCTCAAAGCTTACAAAAAGATATTTTTGAACATTAAAGATCTATTTGTAATTAAATATAGCACACCTATCAGTATTCCAAAAAGGAAGTTATGGTATATTTTAACTCTTTATATAATTGTATATATGTAAAATATATTGCAGAAAAAAATCCTCATTGTATGTATACATTTTTTACAAAGTTATTTTTTATAAAAAATTGAAGTCATAGATTGAAGGGCTAGAATTATTTAAAAACATTCTTTTTAACATGAGAAAGAATGAATAGTATAGAAGAGTTAATTGAAATATTCCTAGCTATTATTTACTACATGGCCCCTTGTAAAAGTACAATATTCTTGTACACTAGATTTATGGGAACTATAACCCCAAAGCAAGTATTTCTTTTGAATGATCAGGTATAGGAGACAGAAAAATCTTCCCATAAATTGTTGATTGACACCTCCTGCTAAATCAGCTTTACAAACAACCCCTAGAGAGTCATACATGTTGTTGAAACATCCTCAAATTCAGAATCTGCTAACCCCACAGTAGTGAGCTACTTTGAGGAGTGGTGACAGAATATTGCAGTGAGGTAGAAATGCTCAGGTGGACACATTTGCTACAGGCAGGCCAGGAGCCAACATTCCTGAGAAACCGAACTCCAGGTCAAATGCATTGTCTTCAGCTAAGTTTTTGTGGTCTAACCGAAGGGTATTTATGACTCAGCCAACTCCCTGTATTGAGCATATTTACAGCATACTCTTTAGGGTCTTTGAGCAATGAAATGGTATTACCCACTGCTGTAAAAAAATGTGTTAAAGCAGCTCTTGTTGAGAAGAAAAACTTTAATTTCTTTTTTTTTTTGGGTCATAAGGAATCTAGAATTGAGGTTTTTAACTTGTCATGGTAAGGGAAGATGAATGCAGGTTAAGAACATAGGCAAAAAGAATCTCTGCAGGTGTTCCCAAGATAAAAATGAATATTTTCTATCTAGTTATATATTTATCTTTGGGTTTCTTCCCACATTCTTATCAATAAGACTTTAAGTAAAAGTCTTCTTTAACTATCCAACCTCTTTTCAATTTTGCTACAAAAAAAGATGCACTGGAAGAAATGGCGCCCCCAGAGGCCAGGAGATTGTTGACAGCACAAAGAGTGAGGAGTGCACGAAGGGGACAGTACAGTCAGAGGGATACAGCGGGGACTGGAAGCTTCTCTTTCCCCTTTTCATAGTCTTTAGCCATGGTTAGGTTTCATAGCTAGGGTTTGATTGGACTGAGTGTGGTGGCGATTTTCCTCATTGCTCTTATTTAATGTGAAATACTGTACTAGATCCTTGGAACACAAAATAAATAAGACATAGTCATCGTCTCAAAAGAGGTCGTATTTTTTTGGCTCACCTTTTTCCTCAAGAGAATTTTGACTTGAAGGATATTTGTCATGTAGCTGCATCAAAATACAAAGTAATTATTTTAAAGCAGCAATAATATTTGAAATCAAACCTTATCTAATCTCCAAACTTCTTCCCACTTCTTACTCCACATACACATAGGTAAGAAGAAGGATGGGGTCAAAAAGGGGAGGAGAAACTCTCATTTTTCATCCTAAAAAGCTTAAAGTCCAAGAGCTAATTTTTAAGGCCAAACAAAAACAACTGTTTCATCTAAATGACTGCATCAAATTGTCTGCATGGAAACCTCTTGGCCTCTTCAGATTCACAGGCTTCAGTAGAAATAAGCAGATTCCAACTGGGTGGTGTGGTTTATTCAGGAGAGATTATTCAGAGCAGTGGTTTCAAGCTAGTGGAGGTACAGGGCCATTGCCTACTTTTGCAAATACTTAGTGTTGAGAGAATTAATGGGAGAATCTTCTTTAGATCTAGAACAACCTTGGAGAAGCAAGGGGTCCTCCATGATTTCTCTTGCTTGATTTGATCAGAATCCTGAGTGAGACCAACAACTGATTTGTCAGCTTTGTTGATCATTCCTTCAGGGTTTTGAGACAGATGGCCATGTGCATCTCTGATTTTCGAAGCCAAGAGGGATTTTCCCCTCTTTTGAATCCACAGCACCAATGCATGCACTCTGGCCATACATTGGATTATAACCAGCTACCTGGGCAGCTCTTTTCACTTGTGTGAGATCTGATCTCCCTGCCAAACTCCTCATCTTCCTAGTGCAGGATTCCCCAAAGTATATGCTGTAGAACATTAGTGTCTTGGGTTTTAGAAAGTTTCCCATTGAAAACATGTTTACTGGTCAAATAACTATGGCGGAGCTTGTTCTAAACAATGTGAAATGTATTTATTTACTCCAGGATTTCTCAAAATCCTGAATAAGAGAGTGAGGAAAGTGAATTCACTTTCAGACTTACTTGAATCCTACCTCTACTTCTTACTAACTTTGACCTTTGGCGAGTTATTTAATCTAAGGTTTAATATACTCATCTGTGAAGTTAGGATACAAATACTACCATCACAGAATTGGTCAGTGGATTAAACAAGATAAAATACCAAAATTGGTAACATTTTCTATTCAGGGATATAATTTGTATTATCATTTCCACATAATCATGCAATTTAGATTATATCCATACCAAAAATATAGATTTATTTTTAATGTACAAACAAAGCAGAGGAGTTGTTGACAGTTTTGAATTCTACTTAATCACTCCTTCAGTAGATGCCCCATTGGAAATCACATAGTAAATCACTAGGAATTAGCTGACCATTGTGTGTGTGTGTGTGTGTATGTGTGTGTGACCTTAGTGTTACACTATACTGATCATTGGTTTTTCTATTGGAATTCTATAGACCTTTAAATGGCCCTGCACTAATGATGCCAATGTATTTTAAAATACTGGAAAGGTAAACCAGTGCTTTCTGAACACAATGTATTCCCTTGCTAAGAAGCTAACTCTCATCAGAGGTACTGTCCTTTGTTCTCATATTACAGAAAGTTGAGGTACCTGGCTTGTATCTCAAGAGTCACCAGGATATCTGAGCTTTGAATTCCCAGCCACTTACCTTATTTATTGTCACACCATTCATCTTCATCAAGGTGCAATAAATATCTCTGCAGAGATCACAATCTTGGAGATAGTTCAAATGTTAGCTTCAGCCTCAAAAGAACTCAGAATAAAACGTACTCTTTTGCTCTTCAGCATTTTTCCAGGCTGCTTCATAAGAGATTACATTCCAAGGACAGACGGGACTTTTCAAATTTTTCATCTAATACTTCGTAAGCATGCCTTTGGAAAGAAGAGAGAATCATGACTATTGATAAGAAACCTGGTGACATAGTATGGTTTATATCATCTTATTATCTCCCTTTAAATGATAGACATTGCATTGTAAAAGTTACCATAGATAGGTTCTAAAGGATGGCAGCATGTAAGTATCATTACCTTTTTTGCATGAGAGATGGTATCAGATAGGAAACATATGTAAGAGCTGAACAAATATTGTTTGTTGTTTCCTATTAGACATATATAATATCAAAGGTGGGAAATTCCAAACATCTGTAGGAAAAACAGACTGTGATAAAGGTTATCAGGAAGGTACAAGCTTTATGTGACAGAATGATTGTCACTTCAAACTACACAGTTTATGGCAGTCAACTAACCTAAAAGAAGGAATTGCACACATACAATGTGCCAACTTCATATGCCAAGTTCCAAAATGTAGAACAGAGGGCCCCCATCCTCATCAGTTTACTGTCTAATATTGGAGGCTCAAATAAGAGGCACTAGATAAAGGTGGGAAGCACACTGAAAAACTGCAGGAACTGTGAGAAGAAAAGACGTTAGTGGGCTGTAGGCAGACAAGATGGCTTCCCTGGAAAAAAAAGAACTTTGTTGGGAACTTTGACCCAGGGTAAGATCACACTGGCTAAGAAGAGGAGGAAAGATTTCTGGAAGTAGAAAAGGAATGACAAAGAGCAACGCTAGTGAAGAGCCCAGTGAACTGACTGTTGTGAGTGAAATGAATTAATAAATAAGGATCATCTTGGAATGTAGTTTAGAGGAAGTTGAAGGAAAACTCGGAATCTATCATTTGACCTTGACAGATAGATCATGGGTGAGGTGATAGATTCTTTTGCCAAGAAATGACAGTAGGAGAGCAGGGCCACAGGAAAATAAATTGGGTAGTTATGTGCAGCATGAGTTGGAAATGAAAAGTGGGGAGGGAGATAACCAGAGTGATCTCAAGTTGAGGTACTGAGGACTTGAGTGAGAGTCATGGCAGGGAGGTGAGTAGGAGATAAACTGAGAAACACTGAAAGGAAACTTTGGTGATACGTGGGTGATAATCTCAAGTGCCAGTCAATGATATGGAGAAAGTATTACAGCCTAAACTTACCACATAAATTACTATAAAGTTATAGGTTTTAGAATTGCACTTGAGTTTTTATTCCATTTTGCTTCTTATCAACAGTGTCATCTCAGGAAAATTATTAAACTACTTGTTCCTAACTTTCCCCAAATCTAAAATGAGATTAAAATTGTTTATGTGGAGGCTTAAACAAAATAACATGTAAAACATTGACTAAGTACCAGGCAATTAGTAGGCACTCAAGGGATATTTGCTCCTTGTTCCACTTAATTAACCCTAAAATATCCTAGAGGCAGCTGGAAACTGGAAGGTAGATTTAAGTTTTGTGGCTATAATAGGGTCTGAATGTTTGTATTCTCCCCAAACTCAAATGTTGAAATTCTAATCCCTAATGTGATGGTACTTTTGAGTTGAGGCCTTTGATAGAGGATAAGCTCATGAGAGCCGAATCCTCACAAATGGAGTTAGTGACCTCATAAAAAGTCCAAATGAGACCTCCCTCACCCATTTTGCCATGTGAGGTTAGATGGCCATCAAGGAGAAGGCAGGTCCTCTCCTGCACCATGATCTTGGACTTTCCAGCTCCAGAACTATGAGAAATAAATTTGTTATTTATAAGCCATCTAGTTTATGCTATTTTATTATCGCTGCCAGAATGAACTAAGACAGGCTGGAGATGCAGTTAGACACCGCCCACAAAGAGGTGGTATTTTGAACCATATGGGAAGTGTTCTCATTGAGGAAATAACTGAGTAAGCAGAAGGAAAAAAAACCTTGAGTAAGTTTTGGAGAAAGCCTAAAATGAGGAAAAAGAGGAGCTGAATAAAGAGTAGTAGATTTGAAGTGTGCTTAGTATAGCATTTAGAACCTAGTAACCACTGGAGGTATCTGGGTGGCCCAGTCAGATAAGTGTCCAAACTCTTGATTTTGGCTCAGGTCACGATCTCATGGTTTGTGAGACTGAGCCTTGCCTTGAGCTCTGTGCTGACAGCGCAAAGCCTGTTTGTATTCTTTCTCTTCCTCTCTCTCTGTCCCTACCCTGCTCTCTCGCTCTCTCTCAAAATAAATACATAAACTTAAAAAAAAAACCTCACAAACTCTCAATAAATACAAGCTGTTATTGTTGTTGCTATTTCTATTATTATTATTATTATTATTATTATTACAGATGGTCAAAGATGTGGCGGTGAACTTTAGAGAGAATAAAGGCATAATAATCAAATGAAGGAGAAAAGTCAAAGTAACCTCCAGTGGTCTATGTTGCAATAAACTGAGGATGAGGACTATAAAACCATTCCATTCAAATGGAAGCAGTTGGTGACCAAATGCCTGACTTTTATAATTCTTGTCTGTAGTTGACATGACTTCATGATTTAGGAGGAAGACTATGCTCACATAGCTACCTGAACTGTGAATGATATATTATTCATTCACCATCACCAAAAATATCTCTTCAGCAGATATTCTACCTGCCACAGAAGGAAGAGAGACTCAGGGTCTTTAAAATAAAGGACACCAGCAAGCGATTTTAACATAGGGGAAAATATGAAACTATGAATTAACAAAAAATACAATTTCCTGTGATGATTTTTAATAGAGCCAAACACCAAATATTGGCTTCCATTGTGTTAGAAAATGAATAAACACTATTGCAATGACCTGAAGGCTTGGATAGAGAGAATAAATAAATTATTGACACATGAGGAGTAGACAATTCTCCATCCACAGTTGAGCTTTTCATTCTTTGTGAAGCAGATGGTCTAAATAAAGCAGCCAAAAATAACAGGTGGGTTTTATTGCATTAAGCCACTGAAAACTCTAAGCATCTACAGTTTAAATCATGTTTAAAATAGTAAGCCTTAAAAACCACCTTTGAAAATAATCTTTCATATTTATGCAACACCTTTGTCCACCTTATATGATATCAAAACACAAAGACCAATGAGTGTATGAACACATATTTAGGGACAACAAGGGAGAGACAGATTGGAAGAAACAGCTGCTCTTTATGGAAATGGTTTAATGCAGCGTCATTAAACCATGTTGATAGACTCTAACTGATATGGATAACATCACCTCTTCTGGGACCAGACAAAAGCTAAGTCATTTCTACCATTAATATAGTTATCTCACATGTCCGACTTATCTCTATCGACCATGTGGAAGGTAACTACAAAGAATTCAAATACAATGTTTCTTGTATAATTCGCCAAACTCATACGTCTAATTTGGGAAGCTGAACTGCATTTTACTAACATCTATCCTACATCGTACTATGTATTTGTCTTACATGTTTTTGTAAGTTAGATGTGATGTTGGAAGAGATTGATGAATGGGTCATCAATGGAGGAAGTAGCGTAGCTCTGCTCAGAGATGATTGCTTTTTACATAGTATTCCTTATTAATTACATGCATTTGATGACTAGAGTTTTAAAAGTAAAAATCACGTCTCCTATCTCTCTTCCCCAATCTCCCACTTCCCTAGGATAACCACCATTAGAGTAACCTTCAGAATCTGTGCATGTACATTGGCAGTTGAAGAAATGCTCAAACCATTAAACCCACAATGAATTTTAAGAATCTTTTACATTTATAAAACATCTTCATCCTTCTTGAATAATTTAAAACCATAGACACCTTCCTGAGTATGAAGCATGAATTATAAAAAATGAGATTATGTTTCTACTTACTGTTTGCAACTTGCTTTAAAAAAAAATCAACACTGCCTCATGGATATTTTTCACTTTCCTACATGGAGATCTACTTCATACTATTTAATAGCTATGCCCTTTCTTTAGAATATATCGTAGTTTATAATCATTCCCAAATGGATAGGTATTTGTTATTTCCACTTGCCACCAAAATAAATTGCAATTAATACCTTTATTTATATATACTCACTTGTGCAAGTTTCTATAGTATTTATTGCTAGAGAGAGATTTGACATATCAAAAGTTTTGTGGATTTTTATTTCAATGTCTTCTGGAATAACTATTTTCCAAACTTTCTCATCTTCTTGCACTTTAAATAAGTCATACTTTGCTTTTGTCTTTAAATCTAAAGTGCTTATTTATCTAGGGGACTACTATTTCTTTTATTTTTTTATCTCAGAGCTGACTGCATGCGGGGATAAATTAAGAGTTATGTACTGTTATTGATAGTGTAGGAGACAGAAGGAAATATGGTGAAGGAGAGTAAAACTGTAAGCCATTGGCACTGCTACTAAGACATAATGATTAGTAGCATGTCTTATACTGATAAATCACCTGATGAATATGCCTCTTGGGCTTTGATTGTCAAACAAAATCTATCTTATATAAGTTCAGTACAAATATAGATGCTTGCCAAAAATGGAGGGGTGGGATTCATACCGGTGGTACATTTGGTCAAGAAACTATTTCTGACTGACGGCAGAGAGAAGATGTGTGGCAACTTCGTTTCGTGATACTGCATGAAAAAGAAGAAGAAACACAGAATGGAGAAATATAAAGAATTCAATCCTTGAGGAAGACCCTGACCAATTGGAAAAATAAAAGGAGAGCTTTCCTTGTAAGCTGGTCAGTATTTCCAGCTAGACTTTATTCTATGGCTGGTAAAAGCTCTGGCAAGGTGTTCGGCTACTGTTTTCCCTTCAAACAGGAAGAGAACGTCCGAAGTGATATACTCCTATCTCGACCCTCTGTACAGTAAAAAGTTATCCAAGGGGCAAAGTGGCCCAAACCAGCCCAGTCTTTCAAATGCAGTCAAGCTACTGACTCTAACACTCCATGTTTCAATTCTTTGTGGGCAAAAAAACCCCAAAACAAAACAAAACAAAACACCCACCTTTCTAACAATAGCTATGGAGTCTTATCCTGCAGTCATACTTTCGGTATTAGGGAGCAAGCGACTCTACCCTCCACTTGTCTGGAGTGAAGGTGTTTAGAAGAACTGGAAAAATAATCCTGTGTCTTAGTTCCTGCAATCTAGATTGTTCTAAGAATTTGCTTATTCCTGGGAAAAGGAAGCCCTCCAATGATGGAAGGGCTTCATAGCAATGAAGTGGCATAAAATTTTGAATTTAAACTTCTGTTGTAAGCTTTTAGGCCAAAGATGGATGAGCAACGGCATTGTTGAAATTCCATTCCCCTTTCCTAAAACCCACTGTGAACAATGAAAAAGAAAAAATAGAAGAGAAAAACTCTTCATCTCCGGTAAAACAGGGAAGTTTTACCATCTCAAACCTACCAACTACTGCAGCAGCTATGCTCATATCACAAGAGCATTTACCTTGTTAGGTCTCAAAGAAATTGGGAACATTCTGATAACTCCTGAAAAGATCCATCTCAAAGGGTAGATATAGGATTCAAAGAAAAAACTGTATGATAGTGGTTGGAGAAAAAAAATGAGCTGACACAACAGAGAAAACATAAGAGAAAATTTACCCATTATAAAGATGAAAGTCACATAAGGAATAGTAGTAGTACAAATCAAAAGGGCACATTCTTTTAAAAATGCAGACAGAATCCTCTGACACATCTTGTCAAAGTTGCTGTACTTTGACAATCCGGAAAATAAATATGAGCACGTGACAAGAAAGGCAAATCGTGTACAAGAGGTAAAAATGGTATTGGCTACAGGTGTCTCCAAAGCAACATTCAATTCCTGAAGACAGTGAACAATATCTACAAAGTTTCAAGAGAGTGATCCAATAGTGTTCTCAAACGAAAAGCAACAGACATATCCATCTAGTTGGCAAGTTTGTTAACAACTTAAAGACCAAACCATTCCTGAGTAGAATGAATACCAGGCAGACATGAGATGAAACATAATAAAAACTCAGATATGGAGAAAACATGGTAAAAAACATGGTAAAAAACATGGTAAAAAAAAACACGGCAGTAAAGGGGCGCCTGGGTGGCTCAGTCAGTTAAGCATCGGACTTCAGCTCAGGTCATAATCTCACAGTTCATGGGTTCAAGCCTGCTTTGTATTCTGTGTGTCTCTCTTTCTGTCCCTCCCCCATTCATGCTCTTTGTCTCTTTGTCTCTCTCTCTCTCTCTCTCTCTCTCTCTCTCAAAAATAAATAAATAAATAAACATTAAAAAAAAAAACTTCAGTAAATAGTGAATCAATTTAAATCCAGAATTATGGGAATTATGGTTTCCAACCGAAATGAAAATAGATACTATTTAAAGTAGAAATGTAACTTTTTTTTTCAATATATGAAATTTATTGTCAAATTGGTTTCCATACAACACCCAGTGCTCATCCCAAAAGGTGCCCTCCTCAATACCCATCACCCACCCCCCCCCTCCCTCCCACCCCCATCAACCCTCAGTTTGTTCTCAGTTTTTAACAGTCTCTTATGCTTTGGCTCTCTCCCACTCTAACCTCTTTTTTTTTTTTTCCTTCCCCTCCCCCATGGGTTTCTGTTAAGTTTCTCAAGATCCACATAAGAGTGAAACCATATGGTATCTGTCTTTCTCTGTATGGCTTATCTCACTTAGCATCACACTCTCCAGTTCCATCCACGTTGCTACAAAAGGCCATATTCCATTCTTTCTCATTGCCACGTAGTATTCCATTGTGTATATAAACCACAATTTCTTTATCCATTCATCAGTTGATGGACATTTAGGCTCTTTCCACAATTTGGCTATTGTTGAGAGTGCTGCTATAAACATTGGGGTACAAGTGCCCCTATGCATCAGGACATGTAACTTTTTATAAATCCTTTAAATATTAAAGTGTAATAAATTATTCTTCATTTTTAAAAATTAGTTTATTTTGATAGAGAGATCACGTGTGCACGCATGCGTGAGCAGGGGAGGGGCAGAGAGAAAGGGATAGAAAGAACACGCTCTGCACTGTCATCACAGAGATCCCCGTGGGGCCCAACTCCATAAACCATGAGATCATGAGGTGAGCTGAAATCAAGAGTCAGACACCAAACCGACTGAGCCACCCAGGTGCCCCTAAAATGTAATAAATTTTAAAATATTGAGTATCTCTTGGGGAAACTTATTTCAGTTTTACTTCAATTTATTTTTCTTTCTTTAAATTCTAGAATTCATTTCATTTTAAATAGTATATATAGCATGATCATACTTTTCTTTCTTCAAATGATTACTTTCCTCCTTGAGGGTTTTTTTTTAATGTTTAATTATTTTTGAAAGAGAGAGACAGAGCATCAGTGGGGGAGGGGCAGAGAGAGAGGGAGGCACAGAATTTGAAGCAGGCTCCAGGCTCTGGGCTGTCAGCACAGAGCCCGATGTGGGGCTTGAACTCAGGAACGTGAGATCATGACCTGAGCCAAAGTTGGATGCTTAAACAACTGAGCCACCCAGGTGCCCCAGTATGACCATACTTTTTACTCTATTACCTATTGATCTCTCTATTAGGAGATGTACAAAGTGGTATTCGTAGAAGAGTAACTAGAGTGATTTGAAGGTGGTGGGGATGGGGATGGGGCAAAATTTTCTGTTGTACTTTTCCGAACTCCTGGACTTTTGTTAACAAGCATCTATTAACTTTGTATAAAAATGCATTTTCTTAGCTTCAATTCTTTTAAGATGGGAAAGGAAGTCAGAAAGAGAAGGGAATAGGGTAACAATTCTTTACACTTGTTCTAGAAAACCATAATTTAATCACGGACTTCAAAATCAATTTAAAAATTTGTTACAAAATCAGTTTGTAAGTTATTTAATGAAAGGTCGAAATTTTGGCATGCCTATAATCTAAGAACCTCTTAATATTGTGTTGACATTTCACCATGAAAATAAAATGTTCTTCACTTTTGTCTAGATTGACTACTGTTTCCTATATATTAAAAAAAAATTTTTTTTACATTTATTTACTTTTGATAGAGAGAGACAGACCACAAGTGGGGAAGGGGCAGAGAGAGAAGGAGACACAGAATCCCAAGCAGGCTCCAGGGTCTGAGCCTGACGTGGGGCTCGAACTCACAAACCACAAGATCATGACCTGAGCTGAAGTCAGATGCCCAACCAACTGAGCCACCCAGGTGCCCCTACTGTTTCCTATATTAATGACAAAAATATTAAGTCAATCAAAAATGAAAATTATTATAGCTTTTCAACTACAGAACTGAATTTATATATATATATTTAATTAGAGAAAACCTTATCATTCTAATTCTGTTTTGGGGGGGGTTACTTATATGTTTTGAGGGAGAGAGAGAGACAAAGAGAGAGAGAGTGGGGGAGGAGCAGAGAGAGAAAGAATCCCAGGCAGGCTCTGTGTTGTCAGCGAACCATGAGATCATGACCTGAGCCAAAATCAAGAGTTAGATGAACTGAGCCACCCAGGTGCCCCTATAATTCTCCTTTTAAAAATGTATTTTTCACTTGGTTTAAAGCCAAAATAGTTCAATGACAAAGTAACAAGGGAATTAAAATTAAAATGGCTGAGTTTAAATAGACAGGTGGATTTTGATGTAGTATCTGAAGCTGAAACTATGTTATAAAACTCAGATGATCCCATTTGTCCTGTTGAATTACTAAGCCTTTGCTTCTCATGAGCAAAGCATTTCACCACTGTATTAAAGAATTTTAGTAACACCCGACAACTCCTTGTGGCTGAGAGAGACAGACAGACAGACAGACGGAAAAAGACAGAGAAAGGCAATAGAATAAAAATTAAAAGAAGAAATGAAGTATTGTCTCCCTTTTATAAAACCTCACAAAGCTCATTTAGGCCCGTTCATTAGCAAATTCAATAACAAATAAAAGACAAGAGAGAAGAGCCTAATGTAACTTTCTGAGATTATGTAATGATCAGATTCATGAAATGCTAAAATAGGGACTTTACTCTTCCTCCCCCCATTCCTTATAGTTGAGTAATGACCAGCAGGAATGTCAGCGATGGCCACTGATGACCTTAATGGGTCTCTGAGTGGTCCAGGAAATGTAATTTCAGAGCAGAGAATGAAAAAATGTTCTATCTTCTCTTTCTTCCAAAAGGTTTTATGAAGTGCTTACTGAGTCCCTGGAACTATCTAAAGTGTGATATTAATCTATTTAAGCCGATACAATTGCATTTCCTCTATAACAGTGGTTTTTTAATTTTGAGACCAGGGATCTACTGGTCTATGAATAAGCTTCAGAGGGCTCATGAAATTTCTACATTTCTATATACATAATTTATTGAAGAGAGAATTCAGAGATTGCAAACAAATACTCTAGAAGCTGTTTATCTAAATGATACTGTAAGAGAAATACTTTAAAAAAATCCATATACCTATATTAAATAAAAAAAATTTTTTTTGAAATGACAACCCATGAAATCATGGGGTCAACTAAAACTTCCTAACACACTAAAAACAGGAAGTAAAGACTTATTCTGTATGTTTTACAAATTTTACATTAGCTTCTGCCAACCAAGATGTCTCAGAAAACTGACCTTTTCTATGGGGTGACTCAAGAATCATAAATGTATAACCATTCACGGGGCTGGGTGGTGGACATGTTCTCTGACTCTCCAGCGGTAGAGTAAGCTCAGTTTGAATTTCAGGGTAATCTTTCCCCAAGTGCCTCACAAATAAAATGAAGTTAACATGTGTAGAATAGAATGGTACCATTACATTCTTTGGAAGTCGTAGTAAAACATCATATGAGCCATGGCACTTTTTACTTCTTCCCTTAGAACAATTATCTCTTAGAAGCCAAGGAAAAATGTGTGTATCATCATTACTTTACACTCTATAAATCAACTTCAGGGTTTGCAGATATGAAAGGATGGTTCTAAAGTCCACCAACTAGAATTCTTCAAATTCCTCAAGCAGACATATCTAAGAGCAAACTGACACACTACCTTTCGGAGCAGTAAATCATTGAGTAATGGTCTTCTGTTGACCTTTTTTTTCTATCTAACAGACATCATGACTTGATACTAACGTTCCCAATCTTTCCTCATGATGGTGACATGTCAGAACTTCAAGTCTAACCATAAGAATGTTAAGGTTTTGAAAAAAATAAACTGCATCAACTTTAGGGCAAAAAAATGATGTGATCGTGGTAAGTTAAGAAGAGAAGCTTGGAGTTCTAGAGTCTGCTCTCTCTGAGAACTCTGACCTCTAGACTTCCATTTGTGGTGTTCAACCAAAATACAGTCCTACATTCTCTAATTGTTTGCTCTTCATTTATGATGGGGTATCAACAATAAAAAACGGTGTATTTCATTTTCTTTTCTTTTCTTTTTCAAAATTGCATAGGATTTGGTAGGAATGAGGGGAAAAAGAAAAGAAAGTTTGTTAGGTTCCCTCCATTGCCTAAGTTTACTTCTTTTTCTGACCCAATGTTGTCTTTCTCATCCCTTCCCCCACGTACTATACTTTTAGACTCTGGATTTGTTCTGCCTTTCTAAAAAGTAGTTGACAGTATGCTATTGTTCTCATCCTCATCCAGAAACATAGACAACTTTCTTCACTGAGAGAAATTTTTAGGTGAACAGCTACAAAGAAGTCAGTTAAACTGGCAGTTCCTCTAGACAAAGATGTGACTATAACAATTGATCTACCTGGCATTATCCTAAGCCAAAGAATATAATTATTTACTTTTTAAATTGTTCTGTGCCTTTCCACTGACATTATTAATTTGGAACCAACAGGGCTCCATTAGCTCAGGCACTGTTCAATGCTAATGATGTCTGGGAGATACTGTCTTCTGCTTTCCATAAGCAACGGATGTGGCTGCTTTTTATTAACATTCTTAAATGTATTAGGTTATAGATTATCACATGAAACATACCTGTCAGTTAACAAAGTTGCTATCACCAACCAACCTACAAGGCTAATGGTATTAAGACATAGGCTTCATACATCTTGGTGGGTGCATCGTTGATCTTTCCCACTTGTGACTAATGAAGACACACTTGAGTCTTTATGTAACAAAGGTATGCAACACACTATTGATTTATCACTGAACACCAAGCCTTATGTCTATGAGTTCTATATTGCAAAGGCACCTGGCTAACAGTTATGATTCCTCCAAGGATAGTAACAATGGTACATTTACAATAAGCATTATCCTCTTTTCTCCCCTCTTTTCTCCCACCCCCCAGCTATTACCCAAAGGATTACATTTCAAAATTTTGATCTCGATAGTGTTGCAGTTTTGAATAAGAAATGTTTTCATAACCGGCAGATATGGTCCAGAGAAGGTCATACGCGTGGGTTGGTTACGGCATAAACGTGTTGTGGTATTACATAAGTTTGTAAAACAACCCTCCAGTTCATGAAGTACTACCACAGCCATTGTTATGTATTACCAATAATCAGATGGAGTCTCTGGGAGATTTATGAATGTGCCCAAGGTTATGCTAGACTGGGTGGTAGGTCCATGATTTGGACTATGTTCTTGGAAGCCTAGTTAGGTGATCTGTGCAGCCATTTTGTTCCAAAGAGCAACTTGTTCAATAAGGAAAGTATAGAGTTTTATGAAAACTGTATAAGAAGATGATGGTAGCATGTGATATGAGCACTGTTGTGCGACAGTGTGACAGAAAAGCTTACTCATCTTTAAATCCCTCTTCAACTAGACTCTAACAAACGCCTAACATTTTAACATTAGTAATACATTCCCTCGAGCAAAGACTTATTTTTCAGGCATATCTATGTTAAAATGCAAATATTCCAAAAAGGCAAAAATTCAAATGAGGAAGAGAGTCCACTTGTTAAATTTACTTTCAGTGCCAGGTGAGAAGAAATGGAAGGCATGCAGGTGAATATTAAGTTTGGGGAGATTTGTTCTAAATGTGTCAGACGAGTGGGGCAGACCTGAGCATTGTAGGGTGGTAGGGTTTTTCTAGATTAAGTCCTGGGAGGAAGGCAGCATTCATGTGGGTCTCAGGCCTTGGTCTTGAGTATTTGTATTACCGTTTCCTTGACCAAGGACACACAAAAAAATTGGGAAATTATTCGTCTAAGGTGCTTTTTTTTCTACTTTGTCTGACCACCCTGCCCCATCACCTCTTCCACTCATTCTTTTTATATTTTTCTCAGCAGTTCTACTGCTCTGGTGGAGGAGTAGGATGACAGGGAGAAGTTTAAGGAAATTAGAGCCTCAGAGTCTGGATTAGGCAGGAGGAAGCCAGACCAAATAAAGTGTGTTGGGATCTAGCTGTGATGGAATCACCACATCAACACTTCTTAATCTTTTGAGTTCTACACACATCTAGACACCTCATAAAACCAGTGGCTCCATTTCCCCCAGAAAAATGCGTGTAACATGACACAAAGTTTTAAAGCGGAATCTGAAAGGATCGTGAGCCACCTGAGTACCAAATATAAACTGCTAAGCAATCTGTGGAACTCACATTGAAAACTCTTGCACTAGATTCCACAATCCCTACTCATAAGCGTATCAGTCCTTTTATTCAGGTAGCGCTGGTATCATGCCTGGGCATGTGGTACGCACTTGACAACTAATTTCTAAATAAACTACGGTAATAGCATATATATCAGCAAGGAAAGAACAAACCACTGATTTATGCAAAACTGTGTATTAATTTCGAGAAAAGATTGATGCTGTTGGCAGACAATTTCCTCTGGATTTGTCAGTGTTTCCACATGGTTTAGGCATTCCCAGTAAAGGGGATCCTTTGCAAACATGCCTCAGAAGTTAGAGACGGTATCTCTGCAAAGATAGAAACCTCCAGAGACATGCAAGTTAGTAAGGTTTCCTTCCACTCTTCCAGGGACATTTGCTTGCAGTCCAAGGTGGTACTTTTAACCTACCCTTCCCCTGAAAAGGACTGCTTACTGTGCAGAGTAGAGGTCTCTCCCACGCAGAGAATGGCAAATGTGCTGGCTGCCCTATATAAGTTCCAAGTTTCATTGTTTAGGATTCATCTCTTGTGATGCAAACCCAGTACGTGTGTGGGGAAACATCTGGGCCTCATTCTGTCACCTTGTGGAGACTGGGGCACGGGGAACAGATGCTGAGATGGTCGACTGGCAGGTTTTTGCTGTGAATAATAAAACATGTGTGTCTCTGACCCAGGATCTTGTTTTCGTTTGTCAGTATATGTATGTAAGATGATGGCAAGCTAAGTTGTTACCTCACAAGGGGAGTATTACAGTCCTTTTACACCTGCAGGCTGAACATGAAGGAAGCCAGGATTAAGACAGGAAATTTTGTGTGATTTCACCTATATGACATTCAGAAAAAGGCAAAACAAGTCTTCAGTGATAAAAATCGGAGTTGCATTTTTCTCTGGGGTTTATTAACTGAAAAGGAAAACGAGAGAGTCTTCTGGAATGTTGAAAATGACCTATGTATTGTTTTGGATGGTGGTTACATGGAGATTCAGATATTTAGTTGTCCACTCAGATTTATGTGATTTATTGCATGTATGCTATATCTCAATAAAATGTTGCATAAAAGAGAGACCAATAGAAAAATGCATTGTGAATTTTAACAACTTAGGAAGTCAAGTTTAAGAAGATGGCATACATTTCTAAAACCTTTTCAGGGGGTAGATGACCCAACTTTTAGGGCCTATTCTCATTGTTGCATAGAATCAGGGTGGATAGGGCATCACCTAGTTAACTATTCCTGCTACAAAAGCTAGAAAATCTGGGAGGTTTGTATGATGGTTAATTTTATGTTAACTTGATCTGGGCCGCAAGATGCCCAGATATTTGGTCAAACTTTATTCTGGATGTGTCTGTGAGGGTGTTTTGGGATGAGATTAATACTTAAATCAGTGGACTACAAAACAGCCACTTAAATCAGTGGACCCATTGGATAGTGGGCCTCATCCAATCAGTTGAAGGCCTGACTAGAATAAAAACACCATCTCCTCTAAAGAAGATAAAATTATACAGAAGTCTTTATTTGGATTTTATCTGTAAAATAGTCTTTGCCTGATTATATAGCAGACAGCCTTCAGTTCTAGTTCTTGAACTAGAACATCAGCTATCTGGGTCTCCAGCCTGCCAGTCCACCCTGCAGATTTTAGACTTGCCAGCCTTCATAGCTGTGTATGCCAACTCCTTACAGTAAATTTTCCTTCCTTCCTTCCTTCCTTCCTTCCTTCCTTCCTTCCTTCCTTCCTTCCTTCCTTCCTTCCTTCTCTGTTTATATTATCCATCTATATCTATATCTATATCTATATCTATATCTATATCTATATCTATATCATCTATCTATCTATCAATTATCTATCTATCTATCTATCTATCTATCTATCTATCTAACCATCTATTGGTTCTACTTCTCTGGAAAACTCTGACTCATACAGCTTGTCAACCCCCAAAGGTTTAGACCACCATCACTACCTCTGATTCCTTGGCTCTGCCTGAACTGTCATTATGCTCCCCAAATATGGCAGAAAACCGTCTCTCAATCCTTACTTTAACATAGCTAAAGTCTTTTTTTCTTGTGATTTATTATTTCTACTTATGTTTTCTTTTTACTTAAATAGTAGGCATGCTCACATAAAATCATGAGATGAATGTGCTAAGGCTATCATGTGAGTGGGGACTGAGAAGGGTCAAAATCTGGGATGTCATCAAACTGAATGAACATTTGTTAAGAAATTAATATTTTATAGTCCCTTTAAATCAGTCTGCTTCTTATAATTCCCCTCTTCCTTTCTGTACTGTGTTGAATTCTTTTTTTTTCCCTCTTGCTACATATGCTATCTCCACTGACCATATGACAAGATATAGAATAATTCAGCAGTGGCTATTGACTGGAAATATAATTCTGGCTTTTTGACTATCATGACCCTTTTATAAGCACTGGCCTAATGTCTTTAGAAGTATGAAGTACAGAATACATTTATTTTAAATTATTGTATTTAGCAATACCTATTATATTTTACATTTAATCCTACTTGGTCTGTTTCAAAATCCATAAGACTAAACATATTCCTCAGTGTTTATGTTTTTCCTTTAGTGATTTTTATACAGCTTTACAACAACCACCATTCACGTAAAAGACAACTTTTACCAACTGTTGTGTTTTCTGGCTCCTATGGTGATTGTGCTAATACCCATTTTAAAAGAAATTTAACAATAGAGAAATGAATCTTTAGATGAAGATATACGAGTAGCCATGATGGCTGCTGACATTTATTGGAATATACACAAAACTTCCTACCATTGGTTTGTTGAATAGTCTATTTTCCTGCTGAAAGAAATAGATCTCATTTTCACCAGCTCAGCAAATGTGGATCTAAAGGTAATTTCTTGAAGCAGATTTCTAATTTGTCAAATAGCCTACAGAGCTATTTTACTTACATAGTCCACATCCTTTTGTGAAAGAGTAAGGTCTACATTAGTGTATACACACACACACACACACACACACACACACAGGCCATAGCTCTAAAATAGTTTGGCGGCCATGAGAATGCACCTCACAGATCTCCAAACACAGAGAGAATAATTTACTGATGGCCTCAAGCTTCTGGGGTCTGAAATCTGTCTCCACATTCTGACTGAGGCCCTGCTTCCCACCTGTTGCTCCCAGCCACTGACTGCCACAGCCTGGGTACTGAAGCAGGACCATCCCTGATAAAAGGAGGGCTCCTTTGATGAATGATCTTGGCTCAGGAGCTCCTCCTGCTGAACATTTCTTAGAACTGCAGCACAGGCTGGATGTTCCACCCTACCGTCTGACCTCCGTTGCTTTCCCTTTCTCTTCTCAGGATCCAGCCTCCAACGTGGTCTGATGGCTTTGCCAGTCTACCCAAGCATCCTCTCCATTTTCTCTCCCTGGCATTTCTCTTACTAAGTAATTTGCATGTTTAATTCTTGATATCTTGTTTTCTATACCCGATTCTCAAAAGACTCAAGCTAATAAGTGTAGAGTTTAAGGTTGAAAAAGTTTATTGCGTTGCAGTGTAAAAAAAAAAATGCCTATAAGGAAAGAACAAATTAAGGGATGGCTGATAAAGGGAAATAGACAAAAGAAGATAATATGAAATGGGCTTATGGAGAAACAGAGTATCAAAGAGAGGAGAAAGATAGGAAGAAGGAAAAGCCAGAGGCTCCCAAAAAGGAGGTAGAGTCAGACACTAAAAAAGAGGATCAGATGGTAAACGTGATGGAAAGAAAATCTGACTCTTACTGTGTTCCCAAACTTGGTGGTGCTGCCAACTTCCTGCTTATCCTTCACCCCCCACCCCGCCCACCCCCGGGTGCTGAGAATAAGGAGGTGGAAGAAGGGCCAGAGGTGCTGAAGAGAACAGACACCCACGTAACACCACGTCCTTCATCTCTGGTTATTCCTCACGTGGTGGGTCCTTTTCATCCCGAATCCAAAAGTTGCTCTAGAAAAACCAGTGTCTGCAATTTCAGATTCCAAAAGGGCAAAAATTAGAGTCTTTTGGGGGAGCTTCTTACAAACATCTGACAGGCTTCACGATTCAGAGATACACCTCCGTGAAGACCGATCCTGTTAAAAATGCAGGATCAACAAATCAAGGGACATGAAGAATTATTAAAGACTGAACTATAGCCATGTTTTATTTTTATACCCAAAGGAAATGCAGTAGACCCACGATGAACATTTCGCTCTCATAATTCTCCATGTTCTTTATTCTGTTTTTGGAAAGGCTTCCTGTTTCTGATTTGACAAGCCATCTGCCTTGTTAGTTTTGCTTCCTTTCTCAATTTTGTTTTAACCTTTTAAAATAAGCTCTAGAAGCAGCCCAAGGTAAGGCAAAGAGAAATAATGAAGAAAAACATGTGCAAAGGGCTTTGCCGCCACAATTGTCCATTCCTAATGTTTTTAATTTGTCTCTTTGTTTTGCTTGATTGAAAGTCCACCAAATAGGAGCATAATTTCTATGCTACTGCCTGTACACAAATACAATTATTCACTACCTCTTAATATTAAAGTGTAAGATAACTCACTTTTTAGAAATCCTGAGGGAAATGTAATTAGGTATTGAAAACAGTTGGTCTTTTCCAGTCAAGTATGTCTTAATAACTTTTATTTATATACCATGTTGTAATAGTCAAAGCATTTTTACATGCGTCATTCGACTTAACTTTCCTATTTACCTACCCAGGGATTAAATTAGGTTGCAGTCGAGGATGTGGTTGGTGGATTGTATTTGGTAAAATTTCTACAGATTCTGCCAGCTGATCCCTTCCCCTTGGTTAAACATTACAATTACAGGAATCTACAAAAATCTCTAAATCTGTCACACGGGCCACAGGTGGAAACCTGACTTAGTCACAGGGGAAAAACAAACTTAACCTGTTCTTTCTTGGTAAACATTTGCATCTTTAGTGGACTCAATTATCTCTGGGGTTCTGCCTTTGACCTATCAGACTCCCCAAGAAACTTGGTGGGACAAGGAAACATTATTTAGCATGCCATGAGAAGCCTTCGGCAAGTTGCTTAATATTTAAAGGCTGAAAAATAATTACTTTGGCCTCAGTATTAGCAGGTTTCTGCTGTATCCCCTGTGATCTACGAGCAAATTACTTTATTAGAAAATCATTAGAGCATAATTTGCTTCTATATGCTAGTGACATCAATTTCCATTTCTTATAATGAAACTACAAGTTCTCATGATATATTATTACTGTAAATAGTATGCTTGCAGATATTGATTTGAAATTGTCATTAACCCTAACACCTATGCCTTTCTTAAAATGTAGGTGAGTTTACCAAGGTTATGTCACAATTAGGCCCCCTTCACCCTACTTATACACAAAATGCTCTTTCTAAAGACAGGCTGAAATGAGTCTCAAAAATAACTTCCATAAATATTTCCTTTTGTGTTGTCTTGTTTTTATTCTTGAAAAAAATGAAAACCCATCTGAATTTGTTCCAAATATTTTGAATGTGTTTCTTACTGAGGGCAGAAATACAATCTGAGCAAAGGCAAATCATAGTTTCAGAAGGTCAGAAGACAGGGCAAAGTGTAATTATGTCAGAAGCAAGCCTTGGAACCAGGACTTTTAAGAGACAAGAATGCACAGAACCCCAAACTTCAACCTTCTGTTAGAATCCTGGTCATCAAAAGGTGCCTTAAAGGCAAATGTGTCTTGTTTTTCAAACTCAACATATGCCCAAACTTTTACCTACCCGGAGTTTTCCAGGCTATTTTATCCTTGGTAACAGATTATAACTCTCAGAGAGCTGAGCCTAATGCTCAGACAACAGAAGGGATTCAATGATCGGCCCTTAAGTAACTTGAGAAATAGGAATGTGAACGAGGGAGGGGGGGGAAATTTATTATTTCAACATATACATTGGGTAAAAAGCATGTGGATGTAATAAGTTCAAGCTAAGTGGTAAGTCTTCTCCTGTACTACACTTTCAAAATAATTCATTTATTTAAGATATCAAAATCATTTTGCACATGTCCTTTTTATGGTTTCATTTGGCTGTCAGCAGGTAAGAATTGATGCACTTGCCCCCTTAACAATAGGGCACACTTGAGAGTAGAAAATAAAACTTAAAACATCTGATCATCTCAATTACTTGGGATTCAGTTGTTGTTCTGCTTTGGAAAATCCTGAAACTCCGCAAAGAGTTCTTGACAATATATTAAAATCCCTAGAGCCTCTTACAGGCAAGTTTAACTTATATCTTAAAATTTTCTTGGAAGCACATGAGTTTATTTCATGAAGTTTTTGTTTTTGCTTTTCGTAATAGGAGCCTGATTTTTTTATGCCTTCTTTTGGGTCACTTGGTTATGGAAATCATTAGATAGCTCAATATTTTGTGGTCCTCAGACTCTAGATGGTACAAAAAATGTAAGTATTCTGTATCCAATTCTATCTTTCTGTGGATAAGGAAAGGCAAGCTAAATGATGGGCATCCAGTAGCTATTGGCTGAGCTGTAACTAAAATTTCAGGCTCTCTTACTCTGAGAATATTATCCACTATACCATGCTGTCTCAGAGGTTTATCCCCTGGAAAAGGACTTGCAGGACAAAACAAAACAAAACAAAAAACTGGATACTCTTCCCCTGGAATCTCCTCTCTGGTCACCTTTCCTCCTGCCCCCGTTCTTAGCACCAAGGAGTGCCCACCTGACACGATCAAGGAGATCTAAGATAGTAGTTCTCTCTCCAGGCTACCCATTAAAAATTACCTGAGGAGTTTTCAAAACAGAGAGAAATGGAGCTTCCATTTCTGGCCATAATGGAATAACTGGCTTGAACTTACTCTGTTGTTGTAAATAAGTGGAAAACCAGAAAGAATATATGAGGTGACTATTTTTATGCGTTGGACAGTCAGAGTCAGAGGACTGTGATATTTGACAGAGTGAAAAGGTAAGAGATGTGACCCATTTTGCCCCAGATTTTGCCCTGGGGCTACTTTCCTAGCCTAAGAACAGGCAGGTGGGGTCCAAGCAGAGAGTGGCTATCTTGCTGAATTGAGGACAGGAGATGGGGAGTCTAGGTTGAGTCTGGTAAAGCCGCTGGTGTTTGTGCAGCAGGACATGAGAGGAGGTGATCCTGTAGATGGCGGTACCAAAAGATAGCATGGGGTTTCCCTGTAAGGGCCTAGTGGAAAGCTGCCCTGTGTATGCAGGGGGGAGGTGGGGTGCTGTCAGCCTGGCAGAGCTGCTTTAGAGACCCAGAGCTGCACGGAACCCCAGAGGCCATGCGCCCTTGGGAGAAGTTACTGGTCTGGCCTGGCTACAAAAGGGCTGAATTGTGTCCTGGAAGGTGGTGAGATTGCCACTGTATCTTATCAGGCTTATCAAGCTTGGTTTTATATTTGGCTAAACTAGGTCTATAGTGTTTTATTTTTTTTTTTATCCTAAATTATGGTTCTCATGCTAAGGCACAGTCCTCACTCTCATTACATGGCCTCTATGGGGTTCAACTGAATGCCCTCCATACAAAGAAAACCACATCTAGGCACATCAGAGTCAACTGCTGAAAAACAAAAGATGAGCAAAAAATCTTAATAGTAGCCAGAGAAAAAAAACACACATCATATTCAAGTAAACAATGACACAAATGATGGCTCCCTTCCATCAGACATAATGGCAGCCAGAAGCCTGTGTAACAGCATATGTGAAGTGCTGGGGGGAAAAATTGAATTTTCTCCTTCAATAATGAGGTGGAATTAAAAGATATTCAGTTAAGGAGTGCCTGGGTGGCTCAGTCGGTTTAGCATCTGACTTCAGCTCAGGTCATGATCTAATGGTTCGTGGGTTCAAGCCCCACGTCAGGCTCTGTGCTGACAGCCTGGAGCCTACTTCAGATTCTGTGTCTCCCCCTCTGTCTGCTCCTTTCCCGCTCCTGCTCTGTCTCTCTCTGTCTCAAAAATAAACATAAATGTTAAAAATTAAAAAAAAAAGATATTCAGTTAAATAACAGCTTACAACCATATGGTCGACTAATCTTCAACAAAGCAGGAAAGAATATCCAATGGAAAAAAGAGTCTCTTCAACAAATGGTGTTGGGAAAACTGGACAGCCACATGCAGAAGAATGAAACTGGACCCCTTTCTTACACCATACACAAAAAGTAATTCAAAATGGATGAAATACCTAAATATGAGACAGGAAACCATCAAAATCCTAGAGGAGAACACAGGTAGCAACCTCTTTGACCTTGGCTGGAATAACTTCTTACTAGACATGTTGCCAGAGGCATGGGAAACAAAAGCAAAAATGAACTATTGGGATTTCATCAAGACAAAAAGCTTCTGCACAGTGAAGGAAACAATCAACAAAACTAAAAGGCAGCCTACAGAATGAGAGAAGATATTTGCAAATGACATATTGGATACAGGGTTAGTATCCAAAATCTGTAAAGAACTTACCAAACTCAACACCCCCAAATAAATAATCCAGTTAAGAAATGGGTAGATGATATGAATAAACATTTTTCCAAAGAAGATATCCAGATGGCCAAGAGACACATAAAAAGATGCTCAACATCACTCATCATCAGGAAAGTGTAAATAAAAACCACGATGAGATACCACATCACGATTGTCAGAATGGCTAAAATGAACAACACAGGAAACAACAGATGTTGGTGAGGATCCAGAGAAGTGGGAGCCCTCCTATGCTGTTGGTATGAATGCAAACTGGTGCAGCCACTCTGAAAAACAGTATGGAAGTTCCTTAAAAACGTTCTACCCTATTGCACTATTAGGTATTTATACAAAGGATACAAAAATACAGATTTGAAGGGGTACATGCACCCTGATGTTTGTAGCAACACTGTCAACAATAGTGATACTGTGGAGAGAGTCCTAAAGTTCACTGAATGATGAACCGATGAATGGATAAAAAGGATGTGAGATATATATATGTGTGTATATACACAGACATATATATATGGAATATTACTCAACCACCAAAAAGAATGAAATCTTGCCATTTGCAATGATGTAGATAGAGTTAGAGTGTATTGAGCTAAGCAAAATAAGTCAGTCAGAGAAAGACAAATACCACATGATTTCACTCATAATTGGAATTTAAAAAACAAAACAAATGAAAATATGGGAATTAAAAAGGGAGAGCAAGGGGGAAGAAAGCCATGAGACTTTTTTTTTAATTTATTTTTTTTTTTAACGTTTATTTATTTTTGAGACAGAGAGAGACAGAGCATGAATGGGGGAGGGTCAGAGAGAGGGAGACACAGAATCTGAAACAGTCTCCAGGCTCTTAGCTGTCAGCACAGAGCCGGACGCGGGGCTCAAACTCACAGATGTGAGATCATGACCTGAGCTGAAGTCGGAGGCTTAGCTGACTGAGCCACCCAGGCGCCCTGAGACTTTTTTTTTTTAAAGTAGGCTTCACACCCAGTGCAGATCCCAGGACAGGGCTTGAACTCATGTCCTTGAGATTCTGACCTAAGCTGAGGTCAAAAGTTGGATGCTTAACCAACTGAGCCACCCAGGTACCCCCAAACAATAAGATTCTTAATGATAGAGAACTGAAAGTTGATAGAGAACAAACTGAAGGTTGATAGAGGGAGGTGGGTAGGGGATGGGCTAAATGGGTGATGGGTATTAAGGAAGGCACTTGGTATGACAAGCACTAAGTGTTATATGTAAGTGATGAATCATTAAATTCTACTCCTGAAACCAACACTACCCTATACGTTAACTAACCAGAATTTAAATAAAAATTTGAAAAAAGAAAAGTTGCCTGCATACCTGCACTATAGGAAATGCTAAGAAAAATTCTTCAGGCTGAAGACTAATGTTATCAGATAGAAACTTATAACTAAGTTAGGAATTAAATTAATTAAACTATAAGTGAGGAACTAAGAGAAGCGATCCATATGTGGGCAAATAAAAAAGTACTATATGTCTTTAAAAGTAAAAAAATTATTTCAAGTAAAAATAATATTTACTGTGTGCATATAGAAATAAAGTATATGACAATAAAAGCACAAAAGATAGGGCACAGGTTGGGGCACCCGGGTGGCTGACTTTGGCTCAGGTCATGATCTCATGGTTTGTAACTTTGAGCCCCGCTTTGGTCTCTGTGCTGACAGCTCAGAGCCTGGAGCCTGCTTTGGATTTTCTGTCTCTCTCTCTCTCTCTCTCTCTCTCTGCTCCTCCTCTGCTCATGCTCTGTCTCTTTCTCTGTCTTTCTCCAAAAAATAATAATTAAAAAAATTTTTTTAAATATAAAAAAATTAGGTTACCTAATAACATATAGAGCTAACGTGAAGCTCTAAAAGGAAGCCAAAACAGAACAGCAAAAAACGAAACAAAACCAAACCAACCCTGGTAGAACTAAAAGGAGAGATAGACAAATCCATAATCATATTTGGAAATTTTATAATCTTTTTTATGATGATTAATAGAAAAATCAGACCCTCCCTTCAAAATGTAAGGACATCGAACATTTGTACATCACACTAAACCAATCGGACCTAATGGCTATGTATAGAGTTACACCCAACAACCACAGAGCACACATTCTTTTGAAGTTTCCAAAATAGAATTTTGATGAGCCATAAATAAGTCTCAATAAGTCCACGTGATTGAAACACTACAGAATATTGTCTCTGACAAAAGCAGAATAATCTTGGAAACCAATGATAATAAATTATTTTGAAAATCTCTGCATTTTTGCAGATGAAACAAGTAACTTCTACATAACTCATGAACAAAAAAAGAAATAAAAAGTAAATTAGAACATATTTTGACTGAGTGATAATGAAAATATGACATATCTACATTGGGGGGGATCCAACTAAAAGAGTTGGAAATTTAGAGGGAAATTTGCTTTATTTATTTATTTATTTTTTTGAGAAAAAGAGTGCAAGCCCATGTGAGTAGGGGAGGGATAGAGGGAAAGTGTGAGAGAGATTCTTAAGCAGGCTTCACACCTAGCATGGAGCCCAATGTGAGGGTCTATCTCATGATCCTGAGATCATGACCTGAACCAAAATCAAGAGTTGGATGCTTAACCAACTGAGCCACTCAGGTGCCCTGGGAAATTTATTTTAAATGTCTGTATGATAAAAGAATTATTTGAAATAAAAAAAATTAAAGTTTGTACATCGAGAATCTAGGAAAAAAATAAAAAAGAATAAACTGAACCCTAAGTAAGTTGAAGGAAATTAAAAATAATGACAATAGCAGAAATAAAAAAGGAAAAAAAAACCAAACAATTTTTATGAGTCAAAATTTCATTCTTAGAACAGCTTAATAAAATTGATAAACTATTTGCAAGATTGACAAGAAAAAAGGGGAAAAAAGGGGAAATACGTGTCAATTCAGATCATATAGACATTAAAAATAATAAGGGGGATATTATTTCAAACCTTATGCCAATATGTTCAAGAATCTAGGTGAAATGGAAACATTCACTTAAAAACACAACTTATCAAATCTGACACAGGAATGAAAAACAGAAAAGCTCTTTATGTGTAAAAAATTTTAATTTATAATTAATTTAATTTATAATTAAAATGTAATAAAGAAAACACCCACTGGAAAAAAAACTTCAGGCCTTAATGCCTTCACAGGTGAGTTCTTTCGGGTACTTAAGGCAGGAATAACAATATCTTTCAGAAAATAGAGGTGAAGGGAGTAGTTCCTGACTCGTTTTATGAGTCATCATAACTATAGATCAATATTACTAGGAAGCATAGATGCAAGACTTATTAACAAAATACCGTAAGTTGAATCCTAAAATACCTAAAAAAGGATAATTCATTTTGTTTAATCAAGGCTTGTCACAAGAATGTAAAACTGGTTTGTTATTCAAAATTTTTTCATTATATTTCATCATGTTATCAGGAAAAGAAGAAAGATCTTATAATTACTTTTATAGATACAGGGAAAGCACTTGACAAAATTAAAAATATACTCCTAAAAGGACAGCAAGCTAAGACTGGAGGTGGATTTGTCAATCTGATAAAGACCATTTATGAAAAACATACAGCCAACAATACATCAAGTTGTGAAATGTGTAACATTTCTTCTATAAAGTAAGAAACAGGATAAGTAAATTCATTCTTAGCATTTTTACTCAATAAAACTTTATTCAACATAAAATTATTACACTTTTATTCCAGCCAGTGAAGTAAGGTAAGAAAATGAAGTAAAGGGCATAAATATTATGAGGAAAAAATAAATTCTGTTTTTTAAAGATTTGCAGGTGAGGTTGTTTATATTGGAAGTCCTAAGGAATCTGAAAAATTTGCTAGAATTAATAAGTAATCTGAGCAAAGTTGCAGTATACGAGCAGTGAAAAATCAACATATTTCTACATTATAAGAAAATAACTATTGGAAAATACAGATAAATAAACATAAATATATTCACCATAGTTTCAAAAAATAACATAATTCTGAATAATTTAACAAAAGAGGTGTAGGACTTCTATAAGTGAAAAGTAAAAATAGTGCTGAGAGGGGAACCTTGGGTGGCTCAGTCAGTTAGGCATCTGACTGGCTCAGGTCATGATCTCGCGGTTCCTGAGTTAGAGCCCCGTGTTGGGCTCTGTGCTGACAGCTCAGAGCCTGGAGCCTGCTTTGGATTCTGTGTCTCCCTCTCTCTCTGTCCCTCCCCCACTCGTGCACTCTTTCTCTCAAAAATAAAATAAAACATTAAAAAAATATTGCTGAGAAGTATAAAGGCTTAAATACATGAAGAGAGACATCATATTCATGGATGGAGAGACACTATATTGTTAAGATAAAAATTTCCTCCAAATCAATCTATAAATTCATGTAATTCCAATCATTCAAAGGAATTCTGAATCTGATTCTAAATTTTATAGGGAATAGCAAAGAGTCAGTCAATACAATCCCATAAAAAGGAAAATTATGCTTCAGTGTTTATTACTGACTGATATCAAGATTTGTGACTTACAAAAATGAAATAGCCGGGACAGTGTGTTAAGAGCAGACAGAGAGATGAATAGAATAAAATAGAGAGTCCAGAAACAGATCCAATTGACTTTCAGCAAAGGTTGCAAGGCAATTCAATGAAGGGAAGAAAATCTTTTCAGTAAATAGTGATAAAAAACTGGATAAGGGCACGGAAAAGTAAACTTGATCCCTTTCTCATAACACATACCAGAGTTTGGCAAACTTTTCTGTAAAAGGTATGATAGTAAAATAGGTATTTTTAACTTGTTGGGCCATACAATCTTTGTTACAACTACTGGACTCTGTCACTACGGTGAAAAAGTAGCCATAGATAATATGCAACCACACGAATGAAACAATGTTATAGTAAAATTTTATTTAAAAAAGATCTGGTGGGATGGGGCGCCTGGGTGGCTAAGTTGGTTAAGCGTCCGATTTTGGCTCAGGTCATGATCTCGCGGTTTGTGAGTTCGAGCCTCACGTCAGGCTCTGTGCTGACAGCTCAGAGCCTGGAGCCTGCTTCACATTCTGTGTCTCCTTATCTCTGCCCCTCCCCAACTCGTACTCTGTCTCTCTCAAAAATAAACATTAAAAAAAAAAAAAAAAGCTGGTGGGACAGTCTTGGTCTGCAAGCTACAGTTTACCAAATCTTGCCACTGAAAAGAAATTAAATGGATCACATATTTACACCAAAAAGTTAGAACTACAAAGTTTCCAAAGGCAAATGTAGACTATTCTTGCAACCTTGAGGGAAATGAAGTTTCTGAGATAGGACACAAAAACACTAACCATGAAAGAAAAAATAAATAAATTGGATTTCTTCAAAATTAAAAAAAAATCTGCTTATCAAAAGAAACCATAAAGAAAAGTATAAAAGACAATCCACAGACTGGGATAAAAATTTAGCTAAAATTAAAAACACTGACTACACAGAGTGGCCAAAATGAACAAATCAAAATGAACAAATCATAATTTAAAAAAAAAATAAATTATGGCCTTGAATTCACAGCTTCCTTTATCCACTCCCTTCCCTTGGATCATGATCTGATAGTTGCCGGTAGGGCCACAGACAGAATTGATTACATAATTTGTGAGGACCGGTACAAAGTGAACATGTGTGGTACCCTTGTTCAGAATTATTAAAAACTCAACACAACACCATCAAAATGGATGAATCAAGAGAGGAGCTTTTCCAAACGTGGCCCTTTGTGACAGCACAGGAGGCATGCCCACGAAGCCAGGCCTGGCCATAGAAATCATACTTTTTAAAAAGCTCTTTAACAATTCTCATGAGCAAACTAGGTTGAGATCCATTCGTAGCACACTGACCTGCGGATTCACTTGGAGTGACCTGCAAATCAGCACAAATTCCAACAATTATGTGCTTGGTTGGTATACAGATTGACTATTATTTCAAAAATTAAGATACTATTGTAATCAATAAAATACATTTTTAACATTACTAAATTAATAGTTTTAAATGCCATTATACATTTCACCATTATGTGTGGGTGAATTCTAAAAGCACACTGCCTTATGATCAAAGAGAATGCTTGCACCTTAAAAAGATGGGATTCACGGGACACCTGGGTGGCTCAGTCAGTTAAGTACTCAACTTTGGCTCAGGTCATGATTTCATGGTCTGTGGGTTTGAGCCCCACATTAGGCTCTGTGCTGACAGCTCTGAGCCTGGAGCCTGCTTCAGAAGCTATATCTCCTTCTCTCCCTGCCCCTCCCCCACTCTCACTCTGTCTCTCTCTTTCTCAAAAGTAAATAAACATTAAACAAATTAAATAAAAAAAGTTGGGAGTCACTGCTTTACTTATTACCAAGGACCACACCTAGGGATTTTCTCATAACATTGATGTCTTCTGACTGCAGGCACATCAATAGAAATAGAGTTCCTTTTCTACTAAAACACCCAATGACTTTATTACGTCCCTAGTGATACAATTCAAAACACAATTCAAAAAAAACAGGTCATATCCTAGTTATTTATTTTAAAATGAATGTCTTTATAGTTTATATTTTAGCCAAAAGGCTATGGTAAAACCCTAGATATCCTAGACCAGGAGGTAACAGGAGACAGGAAAACATGTACTGGAAAGTGGTATAATGGCAGGAAGAGGTAGCTCAGGAAGAGTGGTGCTCTGGGTTACCGTTACTTAAATAATTTAACTATACACAAGTGATTCATTCAGTAAAGAATGTGTTAGAAATGCTTAGTAAAAGTATTGCAAAACTTCTATAGTTCACCAGTATGTATTAAGTAATTTCGAATGGCTAAAAAAGAAAACCAAGAGATTATGCATTGCATGTAGTTTTTCTGTAAACACATTCATTTTTTTTATTCAACATTGTGTTTTTAGCCATCTATGATATGTCTGGCATTGTTCTGAGCTGTCAAGGGATTTTATCAGTAAACCACAGCACCATCTCCCCCCTCCCCCCCGCCCCACCCCGGCCCATGGATCTCACATACTAGGCAGGGGATTAGAGATGGTTGGTAAAGCATATAAGGGATTCACATTACTGAGTCCTACTGCTTACAAAAATCATTTAAATGGAAAAGTCATACAAATACCAATCCAGAGAAACCAAAGTGAAGGGAAAATATGTAACACACAGGAGAGATTCATATATAATTTTGGAATGTAGGTTTGAAAAAAGTGAGACTAAACCCCCCAAAATTATTTTCATCTTTGAATAATTCATCAAAATAATGTAAACAAATTCCATGGGGCAAGTAAAAATTAAGGCAGAATTGCATATACTAAATGTTGGGACCGGTGGAAAAAGTGAATCCTGGGAATAGTCTGCTTCCTTTGAAAATATTAGAAATTCTCCTTGTGTGACTTACACAGCCTGTGTGTTGTGGATAACTGTTGCAATGCAAAACAGATGATGAATAAGTGGGTTATTATTTTTTCAGTTGAAAGTGTTTCACTACTTTTAAAACATTTTTTAAATCTTAGGAAAATGTATAGGGTATCAAAATTATTAATACATGTTGAGTGCTCGCCGTAGCCTAGGCACTGTAATTGACTTATGCACATTACCTCTTTCTGTCCTTCTGACTCCTCTGTGGAGTATTATTGCCATCACTTTAGATACAGGGGAACTGAAGGTTGGAGGAATGTTTACCCACAATCCCAAGGTTGGGAAATGGGAGAGCCGTGATTCAAACCCAGATTATTGTGACATTAAAACACTATGCCAGGGCGCCTGGGTGGCTCAATTGGTTAAGGGTCTGACTCTTGATTTTGGTTCAGGTCATGATCTCAAGGTTTGTGGGTTTGAGCCACGTGTTGGGCTCAGCACTGACAGCATGGAGCCTGCTTGGGATTCTCTCTCCCTCTCTCTCTGTACCTCCTCAAAATAAATAAATAAACATTAAAAAAATCCACTATGCCATATGTCATATTTACATGTCCACCAGAGACTTTTGTTGATGGCATACATTCATTTGTCCACTCAACAAATACTTAATTGAACATCTCCTATATATATATATCGAGTGGGTGCTTTGCATTCTATCCTATAGCTCATTTAACCATCTTGACAACTAGAAGTTCTTTTCTATCCCCACTGTCCCGATAAGCAATTGGCTAAAACAGGGTATGACTTATAGGGGTCTTATGGCTAGTAAACAGCATAGCCTGGTTTCAACCCCACATCTGTTTCACCTCACACGTTATCATTGCATCAAAGCTTTTCATGATACAGGTTTCTTCTGCTATCCCAAAGTGAAGTGTTCCTTGAAACTTGTCGTAAACCAAAATGGCATCAAATGAAGAAACAGTTGCCAATAATCTACATGGAAAAATTTTTTGAGTGTTCCCAGACCCCAAAATTCACGTCTCTTAGGCTTTTCTGTTGCCTTAGGACACATCTTGCTAAGGGATGCACAAAATAAATGGAGTCAAAGCACAGACATTCACAGACACAGTTCAAAGCCGTGGCGGCTTGATGCTGAGACGCTGAGTTCAGTTCCTGGGGAAAGAGCTCGGCGGGGTGGTTCTCACGGCTCTGGGTGTGCACTGTCTCTGTAATGACTCGCTGTAAAACTAAGGCTGGATGCTACTTTTGCTTTTCACCTTTCTCGAAAGTTGGAAATCCTCTTTGGATTTCTTTCTGGTAGCAAAAATAGGTACTAGTGTAGGTCTTTCGTAAACGCAAGGTGGCATAAAGCACAGTTTCGAAAATCTGGAGGGATTTTCTCAATCTGAAATATGTGTATCATGTTTCTTCCCACACTTGGATAGTGTTAAGGGAAGGTAACTTCTCTTGTTCTCCTGCGTAATTATGTTGTGTAATGACATTTGACATTTTTACCATAGCTTCCTCTGTGTACTTGTCCCCTCATTTTTCTTGTGTGTCTCTGGAAGGCAAGGCCATGCCTTATCCATCCCTGCATTCCGGTGTCTGATACATTACCAGCACATGGCTGTTGAGTAACACGTTTCATGACTGAGTGCATTTGGCGAATTTTCCAATTTGGCGAATTTTCCAATATATGAGTGAAGTGTTTTTGTTTATTTGGTATCAGGAAAAGACAGACACCTGAAATGCAAATTAGTAAGTCAAGCTCTCATCTTAAGAGAATAATAAAGTCGCAATGAAAAGAAACAGAGACTAGCATCCAGGCTGATTTTGAGACAGTGGTCCCAGGAGCCTAGAGACAAACAGGCATCACCAAAAGGCAGTTTGCTTTGGGCATTGATAGGAAAACTTTCTGAGGGACTTACAAAGAACTGTGGCTGTCCTTTCTTCCCAGGAGATGTGAATGCAAGGGAACAGAATGATGGAGGTAACATGCAGTCTGAGCTTGATGTTTCCCTTTCTCTCCAAGGCACTCATCAATTTTATATGCTATAAATGCAAGCTGGTGTCTCTGACTGAAGAGAAGGTGAAAAGGTGAAAAGGACTGAGGAATGCCTTTCAGTACACTCATAAAATAAGAAAGCTCGGAAGGAGAAGGTTCTGAGGGGAAAGCAGGAATAGAAATGGGTGTCAAAGGTTGTAGCTATAAAAATGTAACATAGAAGAAAAAAGAAAGTTCTTCTATAGCATGTATAATATGCTTATTATGGAGGGTAATTCTTGGCATATTAAGGTGTCACAAACTCTGAAGGGGAAAAAAAGCAAAAATAAGGTGCAGTAGTACAGGAAGATGTAAATGTAATCCAAGCACAATGAACAATAGAGGCTAAAGCAAAGATTATTCTCGTGTTGGATTGGAAGCCTTTTAGGGGCAGAGACCCTACCACGTACAACAATCTCCAGGATTTTGCACAATGCCTAACACATTAGCGTCTGTTGAATAAAAGAGTAAACATATACAAACACACATATAAACAGGAACCAGGGAGATAGTAGATATCTCTGATATGAGAGGTCTTTTGATCTCAGAGTACTTAAAAGAAGCAGAAAATAGGTAGAGTTTCTTTCCTACTTGAGATGTTATTCTTGATGACAATGATCAGAAGTTAAACTATTCCTATCAGAGAGAACCAATCAACAGTTACAAATAGAGTAGAAAATAGTGAACTCAAGGGAGCATCACCTAGTGTGAATAATGGCAGCCTTAAGAGTATGAAGTCGGTTATCTGATGACACCAACAGAGAGAACCAGCATCGGAAGATTCCTCTGAAGACTTGTAGCCCAGAAGCAGAGAGAAAATACTAAAGGAAACAACGGCTGGAGTGTGGAGGGTGCAAGAAACAGAAAGCTTACAAAAGTATGTGAAAGACAGACTGTACAAGAGAAACAGAATTCACAGGGGATTCCCTGAGTGAATTGCAAAGAGAGTTTGCAAAACTATTGTAATGAATAAAAGTAACAAAAGAAAGCAATGAATACAAATGTAGAAAATCAATATTGAGACACTGAACTAGTCAACCCTTTCCAATAAACAGACTACCAGCAAGGAACCCAAATTTAACTGATTTCCAAACTGTAGGTGCCGGAGAGCATGGGTGCAGTATGTTTTTGAAAAATAAGTAAAACTATAATTAGTAGTAATGCCTTTAACTATATAAATTTTATGTTCATCCACAGTGTGAGTTAGACTCAGCTAACCTCACTTTGCTTATATGTGTAATATTGGAACTCTAATCAGGCACGTCAGGGTGAACTGAATGAATGGACCCAGCGACCATGCTGTTACCCAGAAGGGATGAATTAGGGTCATGTTTCCCTGCGTTTACCTGACTCTCTAGTTATCTGACAGAGAGGAACAAGGAGTTATATCCTTGACAATTTGAAATGAGGTAGTTCTTCAATGAATCTTATTAGTCAGGGATTAGTGGTTTGGGGGAGTAGAAATGGGTAGATCTCTGCTAAGGACTGTAGAAGCAGCTTATCAGGAAGCAAAAGAATGAGGCAGGATGGTGAGCAGTTTTACAGACTCATCAGACTCCTTAGATGTTACCCACTTTTCACGAGAATCAGAATCAAGGCTATCCCCATAAGAATCTTAGAATGCATTTCTAATAGGATGGTTAATACTTTTTTAAAGTAATAAATCCTCTGTAAGATTTGAACTCTCTCCTTAGAAAAATGCACATAAACATAAGCTAACAAACAGTTTAGTGGGATTCTGCAAATCCTTTAAAGTGCATCCATGAACACATGTGGATTCCATAGAATGTGGGTTAAGAAGGCTTGTTCTAGTGACTTTTATGTCTTGAGAAAAATCTAAGGGACTTAAGAAAGAAGAGAACTGGTATTTTTGGCTATGTTTTAAATTTAAAGTTGTGACTTCCTAAGATATGAGAATTTAATGTTGTCAAAATTACAGTTTAACTTATGAGTCCAGGAAAAAAAATTAAGTTTTTTATAACATTGAGATAAGCTTTTTCTGAACATTTAACTGATAGTTTTGAGTCTTATGTAGACTAAATAATTAAAATATATGGCCTCCCTCAAGTATTGGAGTCAAGAATTCTGTGTTATATTAAAAGAAAGAATTGAGTCATTTCAAAATAAATTAAAAAAGAATAAAATGTAGATTGGAGAGATATTTCCTCTAGGAGTAAGAGTCTGGAATGAGTAACAGAGCTAAGAAATGGTGACCTAAAGAGCAGTGAGAAGGAAACAAGAAGGATATTATCTCAAATAAAAATGCAATGATCTGACAGAGAAAGACAGAGACACAGAAACTCCAGTTGGCCTTGTGTTCTTCAGAAAGCTAATTTTCTGTAAACATATTAACAATTGGAAAGAAAAGAAATCCTATCAGAGGTATCAAAATCACCACAGGAAGCTTACATCCAAGCATGAGAAACTAAAATGTCCTCTTACTGTTGGCAAGTTCTAGAGCCTCTTGAAATGTGAGCTTCAACCCCACTGATGCTAATGGGAATTCTATGTGCCCTTAGAGAAGGGACTCACCCAGTGGAGAGCTGCATAACTAAACACCATGAATGGTGTTAGAAATGTGCCCAGGAACTGGATCCATGGCCACCGGCCATGCAAACACCCATGGAGGGAGTAAATCTTGACTTTGAAGAAAGCCGATTGTCAGGAAAAATAAGAAGTCCATTAAAAATGTTCCATATGGATCTAGCGAGTTACCTGGGCGTGATGTGCACATCACAGGCTCATTTAGATGCTGTTGTTTCAGATCTAAACCTCTAACACACAAAGAGAACCCACGCGGTTTGTTCCTTTACTCTGAATGTAATTTTGAGCAATGTCAAAGAAGGAAATCTTTCTTCAAACCATAGAGAGAGGACATAGTCTGAGGAGTAGAAACAAAAGCCATTTTCTTAAGCCTTTATATTTAGTAATATACCAAGGAAATGGACAAAACTGAACTATCCTCACCATGAACACTTTTAAAACATTGCAGCAAGATAACAAGTCTATTTGTTTACTAAAATTCTAACTCTGACTCTTCACTTTCGTGGTGGATTAAATTCCATCTAGTTTGGTGTTTGATGTTAGCAAGGTTGATTTCTTTGCCAGGATCCTAGGTGCAAAACTCAACAGAACCCACCCAAAGTGGTAAAGAGTTAGAGCTGATCTTGTGTGAAGGAACCCATACACATAATTTCAAAATGTGTAGAAGAAACAGTGACCTACTTATTCTGCTCTCTGGTGTTTAAAGTGTCAAAATTATATCCCAATTTCTTTGGTTTTTACCAAATAGACACTTTGCTCTTTTAAAGGTAAACATCTCTTAAAATGAGAGTTTTTTATTTGATCACTCATTTGCAATTTAATGTGGTTAACATGTAATATCCTTTCCTGAAAGTCTCTTTTTGTGGTGGAGTTACTACATTGGACATTTGCATGTATTACGTGCAAGAGAACTAGCAAAGTGCATTTTCATTTCATGGTCTAGAAAAGCATTAAAATTTTTTTTTTGAGATTTATGTTGACACTAATTTATGTCAGAAAAAGTTGGTGTTTTTAATGGATCAAGTGCAGTCAAGATCTGATTACTAAACCAGCTGAAGTTGGATTATTCATGATATAGGAGAGAACAAACTTTTAACATATTAATTGAAAAAATATGATTTATGCCAGTAATTGAGCATGAGTATAAAATACTCTCCAAATTCATTTTAAACATCTTTGAAAACACACATATTACACAAGCCAGAGCAATTGTCCACATTTTCATGCTTAATCTGCTGAAGTTTTACCTAGGCTCCCCTCAATTTAAGGAAAACAGCTTCTTAAAAAGACGAGTGAAAATTGCAGCCAGGATATCCTCCATTACTTATATTCCAGTTTACTATATTTTCCCCTCTTGAAGTTATTAACAGATTAAAGTTACATAAAAAGATTTCTGAGGCATCAGGGGTTTTGAAAATATGAAGGCTCTGAAGGCCACCTCTGCCTACTGATATGGATGCTTCAGAACTCCAGCAGCCAAACTCAGCAGTGGACTACAACAGCAGGAAAAAAAACAGGTGTAAGTGTTCTTTAAACCCAGGGGTTCCTGAACCAAGGGCATCCTGAACAAGAAATCTTGGGTCCTGTATTAGATCCAGAGGTAAGAAGGCCTCTGTAGAAGAAGTAAGTAGAAACAGTACTGAAGCATGCACGCCATGATTACTGTGAAAATGATCATTGATTTCTTACAAAACACAAAAAACAAAACATGAAATCAATACCATAAATGGTCCTATAACCATTAAAGAAATTAAACTTTAAATTAAAATGCTTCTACAAAAAAATTTTGCAGGCCCAGATGGTGTCACTTGATAATTCTACCAAACATTTAAAGAATTAACACCAATTTCACACTATCTTTTCCAGTAGTAGGAGAGGAACACTTCCTAACTTATTTTAGTATTATGCTGATACTAAAACCAGACAAAGATAGTTTTTTTAAAAAAGGAAAGACAAGAAAAGAAAGAAAGGTACAGATAAATATCCTTCATGAATTTAGAGGCAAAAATTCTCAGTTAAATATTAGTAAATCAAATCTAACAATATATAAAGGGAATTAGACTCAAACATCAAGTGGAATTCATTTCAGGTATGCAAGGCTGATCCAACATTCAATAATCAATTACTGTAATCCACCCTATCAACAGGATGAAAAAAAATCATAAAACCATATCAATTGATACAGAAAATGCAGTTGACAAAATCCGATAATCATTCATGACAAAAACTTTAAAAAAACTAGGAACAGAGGGGAATGTCCCCAAATGGAAAAAGAGCATACAAAAAAACCCTACAGTTAACATCACACTTAATGGTGGAAAAATGTGTGGTTTCCACCTGAGACTGGGAAAAAAGCAAGAGTGTCCAGTCTCACTGGGAAAAGACGAAACAAAACCATTGCTATTTACAGACTACATGATTGTCTACGTAGAAAATCCCAAAGACTCTACAGAACACATTTTAGAACTAATAAGTGAGCTCAGTAAGAGTGAAGAATATTATATTAACATACAAAAGTATCAATAGTATTTCTATAAACTAACAATGAACATTTGGAAACTGAAGTTTAAAATACCATATGATTTATAATTGCTCAAAAAAATAAAATATTTCAGCATAAATCCAAAGGCAAACTTACAAAATCTGACTTCCAAAAATTATAAAATACTGATGAAAGAAATCAAAGGAGACATAAATAAATGAAGACAAATACAATGTACATGGATTGAAAGAATGCAACATAGGTATGATGTTGATTTTTTCCAAACTGATCTATAGGTTGAATAAAATTCCTTTCAAAATCCCAACAAGTTTTCTTTTTTTAAACATTGACAAACTTACTCTAAACTTTATTTGTAAAGATGCTGGAGGTGAAAAATAGCTAAAACAATTTTGAGAAAAGAATAAAGTGGTAAACATTATTTACCCAGTGAAAAGATTTATTGTAAAGCTACAGTAATAAATATTAACCATAGACACATGGATCGGTGGATTAGTATATAGAACTCAGAAACAGACCCTAACAGATATGCCCAACTGGCTTTTGACACAGATGCAAAAGCAATTCAGGGGAAAAGGACAGCATTTTCAACCAATGGTGCTAGAGCAGTCAGATATGCATAGGCAGCAAAAATAAACTTGGATGTGAGCCTCACACCTTATACAAAAATGAACTCAAACTGGATCACATACTTAAGTGTAGAACATAAAACCACACAACTTTTAGGAGCCATTCTTCATTAATTAGGGCTAGCCAAAGAGTTCTTAGGGCTTGACACCAAAAGAATGATTCATAAAAGGACAAGATGATAAAGTGGATCTCATTAAAATTAAAAGCTTTTGCTCTATAAAAGTCCCTGCAAAGCAGATAAAAAGACACGCTACAGACTGGGTAAGAAGTTTTGCAAACAACATATCTGACCAAAGAATTGTATCTAGAATATTCAAAGAACTGTTAAAGCTCAATAGTTTAAAAATATAGTTAGAAACTGGGCAAAAGACATATATAGACATTTCACTAAAGAGGATACATAGGTGGCAAATAAATACATGAAAATATGTTCAATATAATTCACCATCAGAGAAATAAAAATTAAAACCAAGTGAGATCTGGTCACCATCTATCAGAATGGCTAAAGTTAAAAAAGAAAATAGTAATAACACCAAATACTGGTGAGGATGCAGAGAAGCTAGATCACTCAAACATTGCTCATGAGAATGTAAAATGGCATAGCCACTCTGGGGGAAAAATTGGCAGTTTTTTTACAAAGCTATACATATGCTCAAAATGTTCACCACAGTCTAGCAATTACATTCTTGGGCATTAATTCCAGAAAACTTGAAACTTATGTTCACACAAAAGCATATTCTTGAATATTCATGGCAGCTTTATGTGTACTAGCCCCAAACTGGAAACCATCCAGATGTCCTTCAAGGGTGAATGTCAAACAAAGTGTGGGACATCGGTACCTTGGAACACTATTCAGCAATAGAAAGGTGCAAGCTATCCAAACATAACTTGGATAGATCTCAAGGAAATTTGAATGAGTGGGGAAAAAAAGCCAATCTCAAAATGTTACACACTGTATAATTCAATTATATTGTATTCTTGAAATGACAAAGGATAGAAAGAAATAACAGATTAGTAGTTGCCAGGGATTTGGAAGGGATAGGAAGGGAAGTGACTGGTTATGAAAGATAGGATGAGGAATCGTGTGATGTTCCATAACAAGGTAATGTTTTGTACCTTGGCTGTGGTGGTGGGCACCCAGATCTAGACATTGATGAAATTGCATAGAACTAAATACATACATACACACATACATACATGCACATATAAATGCATGGAAAGTTGGTGAAATCTTAATAAGGTCAGCAGACTGTAAAAACAAACAAAACATTGAATTTCAGACAAGACCATTCCAAGACATTATTCTTGTCAGTAACAGCTGTTACCACACTGTCTACAGAACAGCATCAACGAACAGACACATTAACACAAAAGACCCAGTAGGTTGACTCATTTATCGCGAAACTTGCATCTATTGCAAAACACACCTCTCTATTTGAGACACTCACCTCTTTCCTGAAGGTGCTTCCATTTCTAGTAGTTTGGAATTTAGATAAAATAGGGATATGAGCAACGTAATAGGTTAGTAAAATTGTAGACTCTTCATAGTTCTTTATTCCATGTTAAGAGTATTCCCAAATTTCCCCTATTTAAGCAGGACCTGAGTTATGGTCATCCTCCCATCCCATCCATCAAGTGTTCTGGAGAATTCCCAGAGGATATCTCATGTGTATCCAATAACAGGCATTTTATTTTCTCCTTCTCTCCAGCACTCCTGATTGAAATCTTCTACTCTTAAAAGCCCTGGTTGAGAGCATCTCATGATTGCTAATCTCTTCCTTTACACTGTTGACATCTCTGACAAATATGCTATGTTCAGTGCTACAAATTCACAAAACTGAGTGCAAAAGGGACATAGTATATATTTTACTACAATGAAATAACGGCCTTCTTTCTGATTCTGCCACATTTATCACCTGGACAGCAGAGCAAATTTGCTGTGATGCTGCCTCTAGATAGTTCCTTGAGCCTTTGCACAGAGTCCCTCTTTGGAACTTAAGTGATCAATATTGGATCTAAGGAACTTAGCTGAGACCTACAACTTAGTGTAGTCTCCATGGTGACTAATATCTGATACTCATCCCATACTGTCCTCCTCATTTTCATCCATCCTCCATGTATCCATGGAAACTTGTTTCTTAATTACTCTTTCACTAAAACAAAATTTAGAATGCTTTCTGCACTCGTCATGTTTGATATGTTCCTTCTTATGGGAATTGTGACAAGGACTTAAAATTAATGTTTTAAAGATTTGTCATTGCTAAGACTCTCTGAGGCATCGTAGCATATAGAAATCAACTGCTCTAGGAAGGATTTTAGTGGTGCTATATGGACACCAAGAATGGTCTTGAGGTACCAGTATAGTAATTGAAAATCTTTATTTAAAAAAAGAGTCAATTACCTTCAAAATGAGCATATATATCCAATTTACCTGGACAGTCAGCTTTATTGGAAGCAAATGGCATAAAAATAGCTCATAGGGACAAGCACATACATATCTAAAAATAATAATTGATTAAATCATATTTTAGAGATAGATGGGACTTTTTTCATAATAGCTTTACTGTAATACAATTCACACATCATATAATTCACCAATTTAAAGTATAGAACTCAATGGTTTTTAGTATAAAGTGGTCCAACTATCACCACAATCAATTTTAAAACATATTCATCACTCAAGAAAGAAATTCTATACCCATTAACATGAATCCCTTTTCTCATTCTTCTACTCTTCTCCCTGGACCCAAGCAACAGCTATAATTTCTGGCCCAATCGGGACATCTGTGTGGCTCATTTGGTTAAGCGTCTGACTTCGGCTCAGCTCATAATCTCACAGTTCATGAATTCAAGCACCACATCAGGCTCTGTGCTGAGAGCTTGACGCCTGGAGCCTCCGTCAAATTCTGTGTCTCCCTCTCTCTCTGCCCCTCTCTTGCTGGCATTCTGTCTCTCTATCTCTCAAAAATAAATAAACATTAAAAAATTTATAATTTCTGGCCCAGTAGACTTGTTTTTTCTGAACTTCCATGTAAATGGAATCATATAATATGTGGTCTGTTGTAACGGGTTTTCTTCATTTAGCAAATATTTTCAAGGTTCATTCACATTGTAGCATATATCAGCACTTCATCACTTTATTATGGATATGGACATCTCTTTTTATGAATAATATCCCATTTTATGGATATGCAAAATTTGTTTATTGATCAATTTATGGATAATTGGATTGTTTCCACTTTTGGCTATTAAGAGTAATGCTGCTCTGAACATTGTGTTGTACATGTGTTTGTATGGATGTATGTTTTCACATCTCTTGAGTATATCGTTAGAAGTTGAATTACTAGGTCATGTGATAACTCCATTTTTAACACTTTGAGAAATTGCAAAACTATTTCCAAACTGGCTGCACCATTTTACATTCTTAGCAACAATGTATGAGGGTTCCAATTTGTCTCCATCCTCATATTTGTTATTGTCTTTTTTGTTATAGTCTTCCTAGTAGACGTGAAGTGGTATCTCACTGTAATTTTGATTTGCATTTCCCTAAAAACTAATAATAATGCTGAGCATCATTAGTGATGCCTATTTATCATTCATATATGTTCACTTAAAGAAAAGTCTATTCAAATCCTTTGCCCATTTTTTAATTGGGTTATTTATTTATTTATTACTGAGTTATAAGGGTTTCTGTACATATTCTGGATACAAGTCTCTTATCGGATATATGATTTGCAGTTAGGATTTTAAGCATTGTTGAACATAATCTACATCTTTTATAAGTGTGGAAACTGAAGGCTAGAACAACTGAGCGATCTATTCAATGATGGCCAGCTGATTTGGGGCAGAAGCAGAACTAGGTCAAGATCTCCTTACTACCAGGTATGGAATGATGCTGCCATTTTAAAAAAGCAAGACCAAAGAAATGAAACAATGTATCTTCCAACATTTTTATTTCTATACATCAGCTCAGCACTAACCTAAATTCTCTCATGACCCATGAAGTAATAGGTCTAACTCCACTGACTTCTACATTAGGAATCACAAAGAGTGCCTTTACGAAGCTCATTAAACCTTCCTGACAAAGGAGATCTTTTCCACCCAAGCAATATCTAACAGCATTTCCCAAGGTGCTTGTTATTGAATTCTATTCAGCCAGGGATCCATCTTGGTGCCTATAAACCCCTTAAAAGGAAAACATGTATAAAATAGTATATTACTAATGAAGATTGAATTCAGTGGATTAGACCACACAAGTATTAAAACCACAAAAGTAGTGCTGGTTTTATTTCTAGGTGTTAAGAAATACTGTATCATTAAAGCATGTGTGACAGTCTAGTTTGAAAAATATAACAAATTAAAGTGGGACTTCTCAAGAGGGATTCCTTTCTGAAAAGGTCAGCTATAAAAAAGGGAGGAAAAAAAAGATTTCTTACTCCCCAGATTACCAAAATAACATCATTTACTGGCCTTGATGCCCATGTGTGAAGTTTTATGGTGTTCACCACTAAATGTAACAAATGTAGTTAGAAGACAATAAACTTCGAAAAAAATCAGTAACAATGATATGGGTAATAATAAGACAGAAAATTGAAAAAATGTTTGCCCTTTTCCAAATACATATTTTACTTTATTTCCAGGTCAGTCACTTTAGGATAGAAGGTAAAATGGCTTTTAAAAAGTGTACTTCATTGAATATGTATAACAGAGGTGTTTAAAATATAATTTTTCCAGAAAACAAATGGTCCACTATTCTTGTGAAACTTGCAGGAATGTCTTTGATGAATGTTTCTCATTCTATATACCTAATTGCCCTCCTCACATATGGACTTTTAAAAATAGAATATAATGAAATCTATTTTAAAAGGTCCTTTATTTTTGCAGACTATATTTGTAAATTACTTGGGTATCAATTGAGGAGATAGGTAGGAAGATATTCTTATTTTAATAGAACGGGCACAAATTTGCAGATGAAAAAAACTGACAATGGATTTGTAGGAAGGGTTTGGTAGTTTCTCTGAGAGCATACCAGATCTTGTCCTCCCTGGCAGATGTCTTTTATAACAGACAAAATGTCTTCAGATTATCACATCTGAGCTCAGAGGGAGCTCTGGGCTAACATTAGAAGCCTCAGTCGTGTTTGACTTTTAGGTTCCACTTTACAAGGTCCTAAAATCTGAGAGTGGTTTCCATCTAAATGATGCAGTGTTCAGTCTCTCTTTATATCCCTCCTACTCACTTTTAGCCTTTTCCCTGGTTCTACCTTGAAACCCAAAGTGAAAAAATTATTGCTGCTCCAAAAGATGCCACTAGCTATTATTACTGCATTTCAGTTCATGAAAACAACATTTTGGAAGAAGTAATGTACTTTCAGGGCCATTTTGGTTCTAGATTTTGGTATGGAAGGACAGATAGAAATAACTAAAAGGAATGTATGTAGAGATAATGTAGGAGTTTTTTTCCATGGTAAGAATAGGTGTTGAACTTCCATAGAGAGATTTAAGAGGTACACGCGAAGATGTGGTGTTTTCTCTGGTGGATCCAAGAACAAGGAGGAAAGAAGCAAAGAGAAAAACTGTTCTCAGGGATGAGAGGGGCTCCACAATGTGCAGTGGGCGAAGACCCTCAGAGAGAGAAGCCAGAAAGTCATCTTTCTATCTTTGACAGAGGATGACCAAGAGACCTTTAGGAACAAAGATATGGGCAGCTGAGTTCTTAGTTTTGCTATTTTGTTAATTCCGTTATGAGAGCTTCAAGTCTTTCCTGAAGCTTTTTAAGCACAAAAGCCTAGATCAATAGGGCTTAGGGGAATAAAATGTAGGGATCTGCAAGACCAGAGAGAGTAATTCGTGAGAAATACCGGGAGGAGATGAAAGGAAATACCTGGGTAGCAGAGTGGAGAGATAGGTGACAGGCGATATCCAGTTTGCACTAAGCACTTCCTAAGCATTCTTACAAATTCCTGGAGAAGGCATGGGATTTGTTCAGTCCTGACAAATGGTGACTAGGGTTATTTGGGAATATTTAAGAGAAAAATAACTCAGAAGACAAAAAAAAAATGTCTGGGAAAACTTCGATTGTGTTTGTAAATTCTGAATTTCTCTTGGAAAGCTTGGGTCTTCTAGATCATTTTAACCAGGGCACACTATGATGTGTTAGTCTCATTTCCAAACACAGTAGAAAATAAAGAGGTGAATCCAAGCTGCAGATCCCTTTGTCTGAATTTTCTGATTTCTATTTTTGTTGAATTACCTTGGAGATAATTCTCAGACATTAGCAACTTTCTCAAAAAGGTGATTTCATGGCACAGAGTTTTCTCTGGCTGAAGGAGCAGGGGTTTCATTTAGGTTGGATAGGCTTCATAGTCAGCGATCTTAGAATTATATTAGAAGATAATTCCTTGCTGAGTCAACAAATCAGCATACAATATAAGTGAGACACCCTTTCTGGGATTAAAGCAGCTCTGACTGCCCTAAGTATACAAAGAGAACATTGACCTTTTAACACTGACCAAGACAGCAGAGGAACAGCTTGGCTGAAACATTTGCAATTTGCAGAACAAGGAGTTGGCATGGCTCCACTGAATGATCATTTGCTACATGCCGTGAATCTCAAAAAAGGAAAGGATCTCCGTTCAGTTGTTTCTGTGGCTGTCAAAGTAAACAGGTCAGATGAATTATTGATAGCCTTTGCATCAGCGAGGCACCATTGGAATGACAAATGATAAGAGCAGTGAAACTGTCATATTCCTATTCCCCAAATACTTTTCACAAATCCCTCCCACCTTACCAGACTTAGATCGCTCTCTAACTCAAGGGCCTTCTTTCTCCACAACCACCAAACCCATTTTTTTTTTTTAACTTCCATTCACTTTACCTCGTCCTACAGCTATCCCATGAAGCCTTTTCCAGATAATCCAATCTACAGAATTCCCTACCTTTTCAGCCCTAACTTTTATAACGTCTATTATTTGTACCATTAGTTAAATTACCTAAAATCAATAAAGTTCCCATACAGCACCTAAAACATACTAATCACCTACCCTCCCTTTGCCCCTACCTCCCCCACCAAAACAAAAGGCCATTGGGTTAAGGCTACAAACCTTCATAAAATTGTTAGTTCCTTCCCTACCTTACTACCCTATGGCACTTAGCTCATGCTGCCACATGTGTGCATTCTAGCCGGTTAAGAATCCTACCTCATATCTTCTTTCTTTTCTTATACCTACCACAGTACCATGCACATCATAGGCAGAGTATTTTAATTACCCACTTGCTAGATCTTCCAATTCCACTATGCTACTGGATTATGGAAGTGTTGAACTAAATGTTCCTATAGATCAGTATTATACAAAGGTCCTTTTCTTCATCTGATGCCACCAGAGAAATAGAACAACTAGTGGGTAATGCCAACATTGGCATTCACTTGTGGGTTGTGCCCTTGAAGCTCTATGCCAAATATAAACTGTGTTTCAAGTATGTATTCAACTTTCAGGGATATTTTATTCAAAAAACAGGTTCTTACTTTTGGATCTTTGGGTGTAAGTTTATAGACCCTTACAAAAAATATATTAAAAACTCCAAGAAAGTAGATTTATGGCAATGTCACACTTACTCAATCCTGGAAAGGAACTCTTCAAATAATTTTTTTCAAGTTTATTTATTTATTTTGAGAAAGAGAGGGAGAGAAAGTGCAGGGACACGAGCAGGAGAGGGGCAGAGAGAGAGGGGGAGAAAGAAACCCAAGCAGGTTCTGTGTTAACAGTGCAGAGGCTGACATGGAACTCGATCCCACAAACTGTGAGATCCTGACCTGAGCCGAAATCAAGAGTTGAATGCTTAACCAACTGCGCCACCCAGGTTCCCTGTAAGAAGGACCTCTTTAGAAGATTCTGAGGGATTCGAGCTGAGCCAACAGTGTCATCTTTTATTCTTAATTAAGAGCTAAGATTCATTGGAGCTAATGGGTGTCAGAAATTCTAGCACAACACATTTCTACCCATAACCTGAGTGGTGAGTCCCTTAAACTATATGGTGAACAACAACAACAACAACAGCAACAACAACAACAATGGGAGAGAAAGGACTATTTGTTTAACAGAGTAGGATCTCCATCATCCACCCCTAGTTTGAACTAAATATTTTAAAGAAACGTTTTAGAGCAGAGACTTTGCAGAATTTAAGACACTACTGTATTTCTTTATAAACTAACAACATTTTTTTGCCACATTTAAGGAACTAATTTTAGTTATGTGTACACATAGGCTTAGAGCAAAAGAAAATTATGTACATGTATGGTTGATTTGCCAGAAAATCTAGATCGTTCAATTCACACCAAAAGAAAAAAACATCAAATTTATTGGTCTTGCTCTTGAATTTTTCAGATGATGAAATCTGTGTAGACCGGGGCTTCATAAAAAATAAAAGGGTACAATTTATCAGCTGTAGAACAATTATAAAGACTGATAGCCTCCAGGTATAAATATAAGAAGGAAAAATCTTCTAAATATAATTGTGCTGTTCCAGTCTCATTGATATCCACTGATTAAAAATTTTTCTTTCCCATAAATGGTTCTTCTTAGTTTATATCCTTCTGATTTCAGATATGTTACCTGTCTCCGCCAATCACGTGTCCTCACAAAGCCACTCCTCCAAGTATACACCTGCCAAAGCTCAGTTAAGGGATTTTGGTGCCTCTGCATTTTGTGTAGCATTTTAAACCTCCCTGCTGTAGTCTTTAGACTTTGGTCTTTAGAGGCACATTTGTTGATACACAATTGAATAATGACACTGAGCAACTGCTTTGCTAGAGAACGCAGTCTATAACAGAATCTTCTAAATTCATATTTTCAGTTGTTTGCTACAGAGACATACAGATTCACTTTATTACACTCTATTAACTACCCCCTGCCATGCCTTTGGCACTCTAAAACCTGCTTAGCAAAAGGGAAATTACATCCATACATTTAAACTCTCTGTGTACTGGGGAGTTTCGAAGTATAAAATGCATTTTTTAAGTACACCTTTTAAAACAACTAAAATGTGGTGAAATCGCCTTTGAAATGCAACATGACAGATGGACAGAAAACTTTACTAGCATGATGGATGGGTCCTTTATTTATTCCTCTGTGAATGGCTGCTGATCATAATCACTTTTATAGCTTGACTGCAACAAAAAGGATTATTTCTTTTGTCCCGGAATCTCAGGATGAGAATATTTGTTCAGAGGATGAAGGGACCAAATTAGACTGAGCTACTGGGGCATAATAAATTCACAGCAATCACAAGCCAGTGTTCTTTAATTCTTAAGACACTATCAACTTTAAATATTCTGATCCTTTCATAGTTAGCTCGCTTATCCTTTTGTCCTTATTGAATTAACTGCCTTTTCTTTTACATTGTCTCCTGAGGGGACCTCATTTTAAATCTTTTCAGCTTAATTCCATTAATTGGCATATTGTCTGGTCTCATATTCTCCTCCTGGGTCTTGAACTTATGTTCCCCTCAGTTCTTAAACTCCTTAGCTATATTTTGCAGCTTTGAATGACAACTTGCTCCATCTGTAGACAAAGCATGTGCATTCTTATCTTTCACTTCCAGGCTAATGTTTAACAATGAATTCACAGTCCTGGCAGTTTATCAGCCCATTAAATAAGCCCAAGTGCAGAGTTCCTTGATTTTAAAGCCATCATACTGAAATCCAGGGGTATTGGTTCACTAATTTGAGCATAATTTAAGAGCTAACAATTCTACATTACGGGAAATGGATCAAAGGTAGATATAATTTGTCTCTCAGGTCCTCCTGTTTAGAGCTGAAACAGATCTGGGGTCATACTACCTTGGATTTATATCCTATGTTTGCCATTTATTAGCTAGGTTGACCTAGCTAATACCTCTCTAACCCTCAGTATTCTCTTCTCTAAAGTGGGAGTGAAAATTAAAATTCATTGCAAAACAGTGTCATAATGAAAACTTAATGGGATTATCTTTGTAGGATGCTTAATATAATATTTGGCCCATGGTAAATTGTCAGTGGTAGTTCTCATTATCATCATTACAGTTAACGCCCCATTGCATCCATGAGTGGTGTATTTTTATCCTTCCTGCAAAACGCATCTAAGTCCTGCCCTTTCTAAGACTTCAGATTCCACATGGAGAATGTCATCTTGGGAGATAGGCTTTGTGCAACTTATTTGTCATATAGTCTATACCACCATTGCAATCATCCTTTCTTTTTTTCTTTTTTAATATTTTATTTTTATTTTTCCTTATTTTTTTAAAGATTTTTTTTAAGTCTATCCATTTATTTTAAGAGAGAGAGAGCCCATGCAAGCGAGCAGGAGAGGGGCAGAGAGATAGGAAGAGAGAGAGAGAGAGAGAGAGAGAGACAGAGAGAGAGAATCCCAAGCAGGCTCTGCACCATCAGCACAGAGCCTGACATGGGGCTCGACCTCATGAACGGTGAGATCATGACCTGAGCTGAAATCAAGAGTCAGACACGTAACTGACTGAGCCACCCAGGCACCGCATCATCATCCCTACTTTTAATTAAATTGCAAGCACCTTAAATAGAGAGACCATATCATACCTCTTTACAAATACAGGATCAGCACAAATGCCTCCCTCACACACAAAAGTTGGTATAACTATTTATCAACAATAAGTGCATGAGAAGTCAGAATTTATTTTCATCTTATTTTTATGAAGAGGCCAAACTGGAAGCAGATTCCCACAGGAGATAGAAGCAAGATTATGGAACTAATTAGAGGGAAAAAGCTTAGGGAAAGAAGAGGAGAGATGAATCTATCATATGAGCCAGTCTTCATTATCCATAGATGATAGAATAATTAAGCGATAAACACAGATCTTAATGCCCATATTCACAATACTCCACTTAATAATTGAACGATCCCATTGCATTCAATCATCGAATACTTTCAAACAGGATTTGGAACACAATCTAATATATATTTCAGAGACCAACCCATGAAAGAGATTGGTATTTAGCCCACTGGTAATTGTCACGTGCTTTACTAATAGCATATTAAAACAGGATGCTAAACTGTTGTTCATCACTTGGACTCTAAAAGCGATTTTAGAGCAGTATCCTTAAGGAGTTTCTATCCTAGATAGATCAAAATTCTCAAGAACTCCAAGCTCATCCAAATTCCTAGGGAATCTCTGTTGATGGCATGGAACGAAAGTGGATTGAGAGGGCTGCTTAAGAATCCAAATATTCTCCCATCTAAGTACTAACCAGTGTCCACCCTGCTTAGCTTCTGAGATCAGAGGAGATCCGGCGTGTTCAGGATGGAATTGCCATAGCCTGGGTGGCTCAGTCAGTTAAGTGTCTGACTTTGTCTCAGGTCATGATCTCAGGGTTTGTGAGTTCATGCCCTGCGTCAGGCTCTGTGCTGACAGCTCAGAGCCTGGAGCCTGCTTTGGATTCTGTGTCTCCCTCTCTCTCTGCCCCTCCCTGACCACACTCTGTCTCTCTGTCTCTGTCTCTGTCTCTCTCTCAAAAGTAAATAAACATTAAAAAAAAATATTTTTTAAGAAAAAAAAAAAGAAAGAATACAAGTATTCTCAGGGCACCTGGGTGGCTTACTCAGGTAAGTCAATGGCTCTTGATTTCAGCTCAGGTCATGATCCCATGGTTTGTGAGGTCAAGCCCTGCATTGGGCTCTGCTCTGACAGTGTGGAGCTTGCTTGGGATTCTCTCTCTCCCTCTCTTTCTTTGCCCCTCCCCCACTTGTGCTCACTCTCTCTCTTAAAATAAATAAATAAACTTAAAAAAAAAAAGAATCCAAATGTTCTCCAAATTTGAAAATTTAGAGGTTGGTCTTAGTTCAGTGTATCATGGCTCAATCTTATTTCACCTCCATTTCTTCTCCTTAACATATCTCTTTCAGTATAAAAATATGAATAGCCAAAAACGAATTCAAAGATTTCATATCATCTTCTTAGAAAATCATGTATTTTTGATATTGTAAGTACAAATACTTGAATGGAACTAGATTCTGGCCCTTGAAATCATATTAGATAGTCATTTCTTACAAACTTGAATGGATGGCAAAACAACTTTCATATAAATATGGAGACTGTAGAAGAAATAAATAGTAGTAAGTCTATCTCAGGCTGGTCATTTCACAGAGTCAAGTGACAGAGATAATGCAATTAGCATGGAGGACACAATCCTCAGATGAGCAAATCACCTTGACTTTATTTCAAATCCAGAGGGTCACCTTAATATTACCCATGGGGGGGGGGGTCCCAAGTGGATAATAAAGACAGGCAAGAAAATCTACAATACTGATTTAGAAAATGACTTTAAATGCAGGCATCAGAAATGCCAGACCAAGACTGTTACTTTTGGGATGAAAGAAAAAGAAATAACAAGTAGAGGGCTGGGGATTAAAAAAAAAAAATACATATCATTGAAGCAAAGATTATAATAACAAAGATTCTGTCTGGCTCCATGTAACAGAAGCACAACTAGTGTATCTTAGTTGAAAAGATGTTTATTTTCCTCATGCCATGATGTGGCCAGAGTAGGGCGCTCAGGTTTTGTATGGTGTTTCCGCAAAGCTGGAAGGAACCAGATTCCTCTCTCTCTCTGCTTCTCTGCTGTTAATGAACAGCTTTCATCCTCATGGCTGCAAGCTGCCTGCTCCATCCTTAGGCAGAGAGAAGAGTGAGAGAGCAAAAGCAAAGGGCAAAAATGCAAAAAAGATACATGCCATTTGAATGTTCCTCCTTTAACAAGCTTTCCCACAAGTACCTTCCAGTAACTTATACGTACATGTTGCGTGTCCCTTGGTGGGTATCTAGGGAAGCTGGGTTATTCATTTAGGCATAATGTCACCCTAGGAAATACTTAGAGTCCATTAGGGAATAGGAAGGAGAGAAAATATCCTGGATAGGCAACTGATAATGTCTATCAAAAATGTCTTGTCGAGGGGCGCCTGGGTGGCTCATTTGGTTGGGCGTCCGACTTCAGCTCAGGTCATGATCTCACCGTCCGTGAGTTCGAGCCCTGTGTCGGGCTCTGTGCTGACAGCTCAGAGCCTGAATCCTGCTTCGGATTCTGTGTCTTCCTCTCTCTCCGCCCCTCCCCAACTCACGCTCTGTCTCACTCTATCAAAAAATGAATAAGCTTTAAAAAAATGTTTTGTTGACATTTTTTCTTACAGTGAATAATGTTTTTAAATTATTTTACAAGTCATGCCGTCTTGTGAGTAATAGACCCAAATGAAAGTAAAGTTGAATGTCTCCAACTTACTCCTCCCTAGGAGTTACTTCTCCTTCTAAAGAGCAACTTGAATGATCAAATTTCCCTCCCCTCATTCAATACCCCTGTTTCCAAGGATGCCTTTTTTGATCACCTTATTTAAAATTACGACCTCATCTCACCCTGTTCCTGCCCTTTATTACACTTTCTATACTTCTCCTTTGCACCACTCCCCACCTTTTTTATCTTCTAAAGTTCTACATGACTTTCTTGCTTATTGTCTGTCTTCTCTCCCCCCTTAGAAAGTAAGCTGCATGTAAACAGAGACTTTTTTTGGTCTCTTTTGTTCACTGCAGTCTAGGTAGTTCTGGGTGTAGAGTTAATGCTTACTACATATTTTTGAATGAATAAAGGAAGTAATGAAAGGATTACAGTGATTACTAATACAGTACTTAGTTTAAAGGAAGCAAAGACAAAAGTGAGACAATCTGAGACCTTGAGTACCTTTGGTGTGTAAGCACTATGTTGAAACCCAATGATGTTGGCTTTTTCAAAGAGGTGGATGTTGCCAGGCATTGGATGCTCAGAGGGCTGAATTCAGTTAGATGATGTTTTGAACCTATGAAAGTCTATACTTTCAACTGCTAGAAAATTTTCTTAAAACATGAGACTTTTTTAGAGAATTCATAGATCGTGGGTGCTTTGGAGAAGGTTTTGTGATTCTAAAATCTCTGAAAGCATTGTGCATTTGGTTTGAAAACTCATCTGAACTTGACCTTGCAATAAAGGGCATATTTTAAACCATCTAATAAATAAAATGTACCTGCATTTAAACTTTTTCCGTACAAAAACATTAAAAGGAAAGGTTTCAAAACATAAATCCAGCACCCAAGTGAATTGGCTGCAGTTTTATGATCAACAGTAAAAGCTGTCATCTGGTTTGTCAATTATACACAAACTAGAAGGTCTACAAGGAGGTCTCCACACAAAGGACTTTAATGACTCACAAAAAGTCTACATTAGAATATGTGTCAAGGAACAGCTAATTAATAGGTGCCTGGGAAGGAAAGACTGACATTAATGTAAATTAATGACATTATGGAATACGGTGACAATCTACAACTGAGGATTTACATAATCAGTCATTATAGCTCCTGGTTGTCTCCCAGGTCAATAATGTGCAGTTTTAAGGCATGCTAATATGTATTTACTCATTAAGTTACAATGGCTTCTAAGAGAGAATGTGGGTCTTTAGTTGAATTAATTCATATTTAAATTATAATAGCAGATAACTGCTTTACAGATTGGAAGTACAATACATAAATTCAAAAATGTAGATTAAATATAGGTCATGTAGAAAAGTCTTTGTGTTTCTTATTTGTGTTATAGACAGTTTATGAGCTAACTAAACCATCACGATTAGAGGCTCAATTGAGACTGCGTCTTAGATCTGTATTTGTCTTGGATTACTAGAAAAGACTGCACAGGGTATCCTTGGCAAGCATGGAGGAGGTAAAGGGTAGTGAGTCTGGAGGAAGAGACACATTTGCTACCTTTAATCTGGTCATAAAAGCACAGCAGAGTCTCAAAGCAAAATGCCAACTGTGATGACAACAAATTATTCCAGGTCCCAGGTATTCCTTGTGACCCTTAAAAGTGAAAAATCGCTAAGTGATAATTACATTTGACACTTTGAAGTAACTAGTCTAACATATATTTTTTTTGCTTCTAAATTACCACAACGAATCACAAAAAACGAATACAAAATGAAGCTTGCTACTTTGAGGAGGCCAATCATATTGACCTACTTGTTTATATAAATCCAATGCTTCCTTAACAAGGTTCTGGCCAGACAGACTCACCTCTCTACCTATTGCAATAGCAAATTTCCTGTGTCCTGCAATTTGTTTTCATGTTTTCAAAAATCTCAAGGGACTATGCTTATGGCAAAGTCTTTACAGCCCAACCCAGAACATGAAAGATATCGTCATTCCACTGGTCATTGCCAAAGTCACCTACACACAGAAGTTAAACACTGACTTATCTCACTGCCAGTGATAGAGGCCAGTTTCCTGCTTTTAAAATGCACATGAAATTGGGTAGATTTTCCTCTTAGAAGCCAAACAACATGTTTTCAGGTTCCCCAATGGCTCTGTCTTTTTGGATGAATGGCCTCTCCTGCTTCAGAGAGGTCACATAGCCCAATGTGGGGCGAATGTATCATATCATAATGCAAATGCCTTTTAAATAGGCTGTGAGGCAATGCTGTCACAGCATTTGGCTGCACCAACACTTCATTTAGGGATCAGCATTAATCCCTCATTTGCATGGACACTGACTTCTCTCTCAAATGACATTAATAGGCATTATAAATCTACTTTTTACTTGCTAGCACTGTGCCAAGGTATAATGCTATGGGAAAGAACTATATGGGAATTGCTTTGGACAGCCAGCCTATGTGTATAGTCAGCATCAGCCAATGTCCCGGCCAGTCAGAATTTGATAACACCAAGCGGGATACAGAACACAAAAAATATAATATTAAAAATTTGCCAAAGTTAAGGAAAGGATGGTGCATAAAAACAGATTATCTCAGAGTGCCTGGGTGGCTCCGTTAGCTAAGTCTCTGAGTCTAGGTTTTGGCTAAGGTCATGCTATCATGGTTCTGAGATGGAGTCCCGAGTCAGGTTCCTCATTGGCCATGGAGGCTGCTTAAGATTCTCTCTCTTCCTCACACTCTGCCCCTCCCTCGCTCACACTTTCTTTCTCTCAAAAAAAATTAAATTAAAATTAAAATTAATAAAAAACATTATTATTTCAATGGACTGTGATTGGGAAAGATGGCCTAGTATGTTTTCATATTATGTGATACCTTCAAAATCTGGCCCAGAGAAGAATGTGGGGGAGGTAATAAAATGGGGTAAAATGTGTGATAATAAATGACTTTTAGAAAAAAATATGTGTGGGATCAATAGCATTAGGTCACTTTAATTAGTAAATTCTATCAATTTGAGGGCTGTGCCCCATATGAACTGGTTGTGGTCCATGTTAATTAGCCATTAAATTGCAACAGAGCATATGTTTAGGGTCATACTTTCTCAACAGACAGTAGAGAAAGGAGAAACAAGGTAGATTTTGGCTTAATCCCCACAGAAACTTTTTACATAGACATTTAAATATGTCACTAAAAATTAGACTTCACACAAAACTCAGCTGGATATAAATCTAGAGTAATCATTCCCAGTGGTCAGCTGCTGCGTTCCACAGTCCTCTTTACTCTTTGAGTTTGGGGTTCTGTCACCCTTGTCACTCTTCCATAGGATGTATCTTGCCCGATGCCTCCTTTTTCTTGTTAATTTTTAAAAAATGTTTTATTTATTTTTGAGAGGGAGAGAGAGCACGAGTGGGGGAGGGGCACAGAGAGAGGGAGACACAGAATCTGAAGTGGGCTCCAGGCTTTGAGCTGTCAGCATAGAGTCTGACACAGGGCTTGAATTCACAAATCGTTAAGATCACGACTTGAGCCCAAGTCAGATGCCCAACTAACTGAGCCACTCAGGCACCCCCCACCCCCGTGCCAGTGTCTCCCTTTTTAAAAAGAACTATTCTCTCAAATAGGTCTAAAGAGTAGTTCTCAAAATGCATAAAAGTTTCTATTTCCTGGTTAGATGGGGTAATTTGTTGCAGGCCATTGCACACACCTAGAACAACAAGAAAAGCTATATAAAATACCAAACTCATCTTTTGAAAGGTGTCAGTTCCCTAAGCAAGGAGGATAAGGGGAATGAAGATTTCAAAAAATGAACTGCAATCTCTAGTCAGTTTTCCTTGGGGAGGCACTTTCCATGCTGAGTGTGGGATAGAGATAGCATCTAAGATCCATCTGGGTAGAAAACTTCTTCCTGGGGAGTGAGAGACCATGAGGGCTTTTAAAGAGCTTAGGGGGTGAGGAGAAAAAGTTGGAGAGTTGAGTGGCCTCCAACTCCTGACAGGTTTCCCCTCTCAAGTCACTTGCTGAATTCTGAAGGTGCACAGTATAGACGAATAAAAAGCTAAGCCACAGAGCTCTGAGAAACAGTGGAATTTTCTTACTCTTGTCTTTGCAAAACAAACTTTAGAGTTCAGAACCTGTCAGAGGGAAGGACATCAATAAGTGCACGAGGCTCTTATTTGAAAGCCAGGGAGGGCTATGACACATGAAGGAGGGTGAATAAGGTGTAAATGTATTATTACCAAAACTGGAAACCAGGTTAACTGTTTCTTGCTTAGACGAAGGTGATTAGCTCCCTAATCCCACCTGTTGAGAAGGGGAAACTTTTATTCCTGTTTGGAAAAAGGTAATTTCATTCATAGCCACTGTAGTTATTTTATATGAAACCTCTATTACTCTACATAAAAAAATTACTAGAAATGCCAAGAGACAGGACCACATAACCAAGAGAAAAATATAGAGGCTCACACATATCCAGATATTAAAGTTAGTACACAAAGATTTTAAATACCTATAATTAACATATTTAGGAAAACCAAGGAAAAGGTAGAAAAAGAGATGAAAAGATAATCTCTTCAGAGTATTGAAATCTTGAAATCATGTACAAATTCCAGGCCTGAAAAAAAATCTAAAATTAATCAGATGAATTAACAGCAGCAGACATAGCAAAAGACAAGATTAGTGAACTGGAAGATGATGTCAAAACGTATCTTGTATGTTACATTGTACTAGCATTCCTAATCAGTGCAATAAGGCAAGAAATTGGAATAAGGCACAAAGATTGAAAAGGAGGGCATATAATGCTCATTAATTGCAAGTGACATGACTGTGTACATAGAAAATGCAAGTGGAATCTACAGCAACTGTTAGAATTAATAAGTGGACTTAGCAAGGCCACTAAATATAAGACATTATACAAAATTAAATTGTACTTCTATATATAAGCAACAAAACAATAGAAAATAAAACGTTGACATTTTACATAGCACCAAAAACATCCAGTATTTAGGACTAAATCAAATAAAAACACTACAACTCAACAGAAGTTGTACAGAGGTTTTAAAGACCCAGGTCAACAAAGGGAATATAATGTTCATAGATTAGATTCATTATCATAAAGATATATTTCCGCTTAATTTATTGATTCAGTAAATTCTAATCAAGCTCTCAGTAGTTTTGTGGTGTGTGCATGTGTGTATATGTGTGTAAACTGGCAGGTTTCTTCTAAACTATATATGAAAAATACTAAAGCCTAAGAGTGGTCCAGGAATATCGAAGAAGGATCTAGAGGACTTACGCTACCAGATAATCAGATTTTCTATACATCTGTAGCAATTAAAATAGTGTGATATTAGTGCAAGTTTAGACAAATAGATTAATAGAAGAGAAATAAAAAAGAAAGCCCACATGTATATGGTTATTTGATTTATTACAATAGCTACATTGCACTGCAGTGGGGAGAAGACGGCTTTCTTTCCTAAACGAGGCTGAGTCAGTTCAATATCCATATTTAAAAAAAATTAATCTCTACCCTCTACCTCATAGTACACTCAAAAATCAATTTCAGATTGATTGAAGGTCTAAATGCACACATAATAAGGCTTCTTCAAGATACTATTGGAAAATACCTTCTGACCTTTACCTCTGGGGTGATCTGGAAAGACAGATGTTAGCAGAATCTGGGGAGAGCTCTAAAAGCATAGGAAGCTCTTGCAGGGGAACTGGCTGCATGATGTGTCTAGACACACAAGGTCTCAGGCAGCCTCAGTGAGTCCCTCTGGTCTACCTGTGGGTGTGTCTGAGAGGCAGGGAAAGCATGCAGACCCCAGATGTGAGTTTGGTTGGGTGACATGACGAACGATGGAATTCATAAAATCCAGGAGCAAAATTCAGGTCCACATGGAGAATCAGCATCTGAGGTGCAGACCTGCACATGCCCTCCCCACCCCAATTTTCAGCTAACATGGAAGGATCACATAGTAATGATAAACAAAACTGGCTAGCATTTATTAAAGAGCTTGCTGTGTGTCAGTCTCATTATGTGTTTTCCATGTTTTAATTCACTTGATTTTCACAAAACTCTATAATGGAGTTATTGCTATCAAACTCACTTTACAAATGAATATACCAAGGCACAAAAGAGTATACTGGCTTACCCAAGGTCTTAGAGGCAATCCTGGGTGGAGCCAGGATTGAAACTCTGGCAGTTTGGTTCCCAGGAGAATAGGTGTTTTTGGTTTTTTTTAATTTTTAAAAAAATTTTAATGGTTATTTACTTTTTGAGGGAGCAAAAGACTGTGAGCAGGGAAGGGGCAGACAGAGAGGGAGACACAGAATCTCCAGGGTCTGAGCTGTCCACCCAGAGCGTGATGCGGGGCTCAAACTCATGAACTGTGAGATCATGACCTGAGCTAAAGTAGGACACTCAACTGACAGAGCCACCCAGGCGCCCCAAGGAGAACAGTTTTCATTCTTCTGAAGCAATCCTGGAGGATGGACTCAGATGGCAATTTCTACCACCTTGAGGAAGCAGGGTACTCGAGTTTAACACTGAATAGAAAAATTACTAAATCTACATTACATTTCTTGTATATCCAAGTTTGTGGACTAAAGTCTGTACTCTTCATTCTAGAAGTAAAAGTAGAGGAAATACTCTGAAAAGTGCATACACTGTATCCTAGGCATTTTTTGCAAATGTAATTTTGAATTGGGAGTAACTTTATGTTAATTTTGTGAATGAAGAAACTAGAGATTTATATACACAGAGTTTCTAGGTAGATAATATGGCAGAAGTAAGATTACACTGTGGGATTCTTCATCTGTGATTTATTGCCCTTTTCACCATGACCAGTCCCAACCCATTCTGAAAACAAGCTCAATGAAAATTGAATGCCATTAATTAGCAGATTACACAAATTCTACATTCAAGGTTTTTTTTGGTTCCTAGTTATAGATGATTAGGAGAAAAAGCATCAGTGAACGATTAGCTAATTATTTTTTAATTTAGAGGCAAATGTGAATGAGTCAAGGAACAATAATCAGATAGGATTTGCTGTGCTTTCTAACCCACCTTCTGGATAGAATAGTGAAGCCTAGAGATTTTCTTTTGTCCAAGATCCCAATCTTTCGCAAGCTTCCTAAAGCTGTCATCATTTTCAACCATGCCTTTCCGGAAAAGACTATTTCCAGAGCAACTAATAGGCTTGTGTTACTAAGAAAAAGAAGAAGAAAGAAGAAAGCAGGTGTTGATGCCACCAGGAGAAAAAAAGACAGCTCTTCTGGCCTTCACCTGGTCCATTCCTGGCTTTCACAGCAGAGAAGGACACATTTTCTCAGCCAGGTAAGTCTTCTTTCCCTAGAAACTTTATTGTAGGATTTGGGTGTCAAGTTAAATCCTGAGCCCTCGCGGATTGACAGGACTTTCTGAGATGAGGTGTGTGAAATGTTCCAATATTAAAGATGATGCCATATTGCAGATAATTTTAGATAATCTCTACACACACTCTTGATCTCATTTGATCTCCATGGTAAACCAACAGGAAGGTGTCTTTTCCAATTTACAGAGGATAAAACTAAGGCTCAGAGAGATCTGGTTGCTTCCCCAAGGTCACAGAGTTAGTAAATGGGAGGATTGAGAGTTGAACCTGAGTGTTTACTGATTTCAAAACTCATGTCCCAGGCTCCTGCCTTTTTGGGAAATTTCTATTTTTTACAAGGTAACAAATAGGGGTTTAGTGTAATGATATATTGGATTTTTTTAAGACTTAGGGAAACGTGAACATTAATTAGCAAGTTGAAACTGCTAACTTTATGAGTGATAAATCATGATAGGACATGAATTGTATAGCACCTATTTATAATTTTCTGAATAAAAGATATATATAGATATATATAGATATATAGATATATACCCCTCATTTATTATCTTGGTCCTTTCAGCTCCCTTTGGGTACACCAAAGGCACCCTGCTTCTTCTGGATCCAGCCGTGTTCAAGTTCACACAATCTCAAATCTCATAGGGCTCCAGAGTGGGAGAATAGGTTTCACTTTAAAATGACTAGAAATCTTAAATCTTAAGTTAACTGAATGTATTAATCCTAGTCAATATTTTCCATTTCAAATGAAACACTCACTCCCTCTACTTATCTAAGGGCGTTAATTTGCTGTAAGTATTCAGGTTAATGCCAGTGTATTAGCTTCCTATTGTTGCTGAAACAAATTACCTCCAACTTAGTTGCTTATAGCAACACGACTTTATTACCTTACACCTCTGAAACTGAAATAGGTTTCACTGGGCTGAAACCAAAGTGTAGACAGAGCTGCACTCCCTTAAAAGGCTTTAGGGTGTTAAAAAACAAACAAACCAGTATTCATCTGAGTACATTCTAAAGATCTTATTGCCTTTATTTTAGGATTCAGAAATCACGCAGCATCCGGTCTAGCAGATAGAATGGAACTCCAAGGACCTGCACACAGTGAGACTTTTACAGACAGAAGGGAGCGGGAACTAGGAAGTTAGACTAGGCAAAAAAGGCTTGTTGGTTATTGCAAGATTACTTTCCATTTGGGGGATGGCAGGGGTCTATCAGGTTACCTAACTAGTGCTGAGTAGGCGATTCCTGATTGGCTGGTTTAAGATTCCATTTGTGGGAGAGCTGAAATTGTAATTAAAGTGAGTCTCAGTTTGGTGACAAGGATTTAGCTTAAGCAACTCCACTTGGGGCCTGTTGTCTTATCTTTAACAAGGGGAAAATCTTTCTTCACCTTTTCCAGCCCATAAAGCTGCATTCCTTGACTCGTGGCCTCTTTCTGCATTTACAGAGTCAGCAATGTGGCATCTTCAAAACCGTTTTCTCCGTCCTGTAGCCTTCTATCTCTCTGATCTCCTGCCTCCCTATTACAAAAACCTCTACACAGGGCCTGCCCAAATAATTCAGGGTAATTTTCTCATCTCAAGATCCTTAACCTAATCACATCTGCAAAGTCTCTTTTGCCATATAAAGTAACATCGCAGGTTCCGGGATGAGGACGTGCACACCACTGTGTGGGAGACAGGGGTCATTATTTGACCTACCAAAACCAGAGAGTGTTTTTCTATTTTACACTGTAACATAGTGGAAAAGAGATTACAGGGCATATTATCGATGTTGAACTATTTGTAAGCGTTGTAGGAATGGTTTATTTTTCAACCAAGCTAATTGTAAATAGTCATTATCATATTATAAGTACTTTCTTTGGAAAAGCTAATAATAAACTAAAGCAACAGAAATGAATTAAGCTCCATTTCCTTGAGCATTGCATGGTAATTGTTCTCCAAAGATGTATTGCTGTTTACCTCACTGGTGAAGTAAATAGGAGTCTTGCCCACAAACAAGCAAAGGATAATAAAAATAAAACACTTAATATCAGCCACTTGTGATTCAGAGGGTTTTGGTTTACAGTTTCAAAAGCTTTTCGCAAAACTAGGAAGTTGCAATAATATTTGAATCCGTGTCATTCAGATCTTTGCAACGCAAACAAAGCTCTATCAATTGAACAACCAAACCACTGTTCAAATTAATCAGTAGGAACTTGATAAATTCCACTGATGTAGAAAATTAGCACTTTGCATGTTTCCCAGATTTTGATTTCATTTGGGCGTCTGGTCATGAATTATAACCACTCTTCTTGGACTCAAGCTATTTCACTTGAAATCCATTATTTCTAGCAGAATTATGAGTCTTGTTAGGGAAATGCCAGCTATTTCCATTTTGAGCATCTGCACTGCAGTTCTATTATTAACATGGAGCTCATTTTAAAAAGGGGGGGAAGAATTAGATTTGTGTCTTTGGGGCAGTGGGGGAGGTGGAGGTGGTGGTGACTGAGGCTTTAGTGAAACAAACAAGCTCACAGAGCTGCTTCCAATTGACACAGCTGTCATGTAAATATCTGTCCCTGCTGTATAGCTAAGGGATCCTGGGCTTAAAGACCTTGTAGCCATATGTAAACAATGCAGGGCTGATGACAGGTTTACAGCACTGGAGACAACATGTGCAGCTGTTTCATCCTCCTTCCTAGAGTGAGATACAAATGTTCAGGAGGCAGATCGCAGATGCTTAGAACTGAGTTCTAGAAGCTTACAGGGCTTCTCCTGCTTTTGCATCGCTGCCTTACAGCTCAGGTTCTACAGCCAGGGTGTGAACTCCTCTGGGCAGACTCCCTACTGGGTCTCTCCCTGCTCCCCCTTCCTCTGCTCTAGCTCCAGACCATTGTTTCCCCTGAGGGACACTTAGCAAAGCATTTCAATGCTTGACCCACACACCTCTGTGCTCTGCATTGATCAGAGGCCTCTCCAGATCAGAGATCTAAGAGGCTAAGGCCCAGGTAAGTCATTTACTCTGTTCCCTGCTTTTCACCCTCTTCTCTTCACAACATCCTTTCCAGTATTCAGCACAGGCTCATTATAAAAGAATCGAACAGGAAACAAAGTATTATTTCAGCCAAGGTTCACTTGATACAAGTGAAAGCCCCTGTGAATGTGACCTGGAAAACAATTACTTTGTGCAAGTCAATTTGGAGAACATTTGTTTTGCTTCTCTTTTCAGCTCTTAGAATTAAAACTGGGGTGCCTATGCACAATTTTCAGGCCAGTAAACCCCTCGTTTTGGCTTTTGGATGGTTATTTGGATTCATCTGGTAAGCAAAGTATTTTACAATCTAAGTTATCTGGAACCCCAAATTATTTTGTTTTCTGGTCACATTATGTGATCATGGACAAAAGCCCAAGGCTGATGTTTAAGCTTTTCCCCCCTTATTCGAGCCATTTTCTTTAGAAATATAGAGGATATTCAGATTTATGAGTTCTATTATTAGACTAAATCGACTTAAATCCAGGCATAACCACTGTGATTTTGGGCAAGTTACTTAAGCTATCTCAGCTTAAAACTTCTGTAAAAGTGGATAATCATAGTACTTTTAGGGTTTTTTGTGGATGAACTGGACAATCCATACCAAGTCTTTAGTTTAATTTCTGGCACATAAGAAGCAACCATTAAATATGAGTTATAATTATGATTCTCTTCTTTTAGGAATACTGGCATAAATTAGAATCTCTTTACAAAAGAAAAATAAAAACTTACCAAATCCATACACAAATAGCCTTGCAACATCTAACCATGTAATCACCAGAGATTTACCCCCAAATGAAGTCTTCCCCCAAAAACCATCACCTATTCTGGGTTTAAGATACTATATATTTCTCATGGAGGTTCTTTTCTGTCCCATCAGTCTGAAATCTCAACCCTATTTTTTTTTCTGAAAAAGTACTAAGACAGGGACCCAAATAAAAGCAACCCAGAAACCATAGAGCCCCTACTTTTATGAGAAAGGAATAGAAAGGTCTAAATGATGGCCCAAGCATTTTACATTGTTTAGCAGTCCGAGTATACATGCCCAGCTACACATTGAGTTGCAAAGCTTTTGTAGACAGAAGTGGCAATTTAAACACACTGGGAATGTTATTTCTTTGGAAAAGCTTGTTTTAGCTTCCAACAATTGACACATAGTCAATCTTATGTGGCATACTAATGTAAATGGTATTCTGTTTTAAATTTCATTTTTTAAAAATGTTTATTTATTTTTGAGAGAGAGAGAGAGTGAGAGAGAGAGAGAGAGCAGGGGAAGGGCAGAGAGAGAGGGAGACACAGAATCTGAAGCAGACTCCAGGCTCTGAGCTGTCAGCACAGAGCCCGACGCAGGGCTTGAACTCACAGACTGCAAGATCATGACCTGAGTTGAAGTCGGACGCTCAACCGACTGAGCCACCCAGGAGCCCTCCTGTTTTAAATTTCAAATTCCAATTGCTCAATGCTAACGTATAGGAAAGCAGCTGACTTTTGTATATTAGCTTTGTATCATGCAACCTGGTTACAATCACTTATTAGTTCCAAGTGTCTTTTTTGTTGTTAATTCTTTGGGATTTTCTATACATATGAATGTATTTTTATTGTCAATATTTTGTTGTCTAGGCTCTGTGAAAAAAATGTCTGCATTTGCTAGGTTCCTTATATTGTGCAAAATGTATGACTAAATTAACATTAAGAAATAGATAGTATTTCTTTGGATACTTTGGGTTAGGGAGAAAGCAACAAGTTGCTGAAAATTCATCTTTAATAGCTTTCTAATGATTGCTGAAACCCTTTGTTGACAACGTGAAAGTCATCTTGGAGCCTTGATCAGGAACTGCAACTAAGTAGGACAGCACAACTAAGTGTTAACAGCACTGCTTTGTTTTTATTGCATTTTTTTTTATGGTTACCATACATTTATGGCCGATAGTATTAATTTTCTACTTATGGTACTGATTTTAACTTTACCTTTGACATAAATGTCTTTAGGTATAAACAATAAGTTGATACAAAGAAAAATATATATAAACTAAATAAATAATCATGGATATTTATGTGATTTGGTGAACATTTTGAAGGAGGTATACTGAAACTAAATGTTGGAATAAATTAGTCAGACCCATAAATCAGATTGCAGAGGTAAGACAGTTATGAATGGCACTGAAAAACTGTCATAATGCCAGGCAAAATTATTAAGTAGATAAACAATCATTGGCCCGTAAACTGCAATCCCATTTAGGCTGTGTAATCTTGGTGGCTTGCATAAATGCTTGGCTGAAAGTAGAATTCAAAGAACACTTGTGGGACAAAGGAGTGAACAAATGAATTCTGCATTCTCATCTCCTATTGGGCATCACTTTCCCAAATCCTGAAATCTCTTCTCTACCTACCAAGTTTCCACGTTCATAGTTCTTCCCCACGGCTGTCACACTACCTCTGAAAAACCTCAACTATGCCAGTAGTTGAAATTACTTTACCCTCTTCCCACAGCTTAAGTTCCCTACCAATTTTAGCTTGATATTAAAAGGATGAAACGGTAAAATAATTCATACTAAGCAATGGAAGGACTGATACGTTTAATTGCCTCAGAATGGATTACATTTTAATAGAGGCCTTTATGAATCCAAAATAATGTCTACTTGATAAAATGCATTAGTGAAAATCATCTTAAAACTAGATGTGTGTCTTTTACATGCTAGCACTCAGACACAAAATAAAGTAATCACATTATTCATTTATCCCCCTACTTTTGAAGTTTTTGTTAAAGAGCAAGCGAATTAGGGGCGCCTGGGTGGCTCAGTCGGTTGAGTGTCCGACTTCGGCTCTGGTCATGATCTCACAGTTCATGGGTTCAAGCCCCGTGTTGGGCTCTGTGCTGACAGCTCAGAGCCTGGAGCCTGCTTCAGATCCTGTGTCTCCCTCTCTCTCTGCCCCTCCCCCACTCATCCTCGCTCTCTTTCTTTCTCCTTCAAAAATAAATAAACATTAAAAAATAAATAAAGTGGGGCCCCTGGGTGGCTCAGTTGGTTAAGCGTCCGACTTCGGCTCAGGTCATGATCTCACGCTCCGTGGGTTGGAGCCCCCTGTCGGGCTTTGTGCTGACAGCTCAGAGCCTAGAGCCTGCTACAGATTCTGTGTCTCCCCCTCTCTCTGCCCCTCCCCTGCTCATGCTCTGTCTCTCTCTGTCTCAAAAAAATAAAAATAAAAATAAAAATAAAACTTTTTAAAGAGCAAGCGAATTGGAAGATCTGCCAGCGATTTTCTTAATTTTGACTGGCTGTGTTTCAAGAAGCACCTTGGGAGATTTTAAAATTGCACATCCCTGGGCCTTACTTCCCAGATACTTGCCTTCCATTCTACACAACCCATTCTACACTTAAATTCTTAAGTGACCTATCCAAATTCACGCAGATATCTAGAGACCACCTGGAATTACCTTTCTTAACTCTCAGTACAGGAGTCTTTTGGTTATAGAGACTAGAAATATTAAAAGCCACCCTAAAGATTTTCCTAGGTCATAACATTCTTTGTTTTTAAGAAAAGGAGACGTGTTACCAACAAGAGATAATTTGAAATGACTTAATGTTTTGATGTGTTTTGCTTGCATTGTTAATAGGAAAACATCTCATCCAAAATTCATTTTTTATTTAGTTGGTTCATCTATGGAATAGATGTTTTTTCTGCTTGAGGATTTATGTTTTACTTACTATTTTCACATAGTATCCACATATTTATGATATATTCTAACTATTGGCTAATTTAATAAGCAAATTTATACAAATAGTAATAACTAACATTTGCCAAGCTCTAATTATCTGCCAGTACTATCTTAACCCCATGTACACGTGTTATAAGAAACTCAAAGGGTATATAACATTAATATAAAAGAATTAGGAAATGAGGAAATAACTGAATGAGGGAATGATAGATAAATATAAACAATTCAGCCACTATTTGGGATTCAATAATTACAGATTATTGAAAAGTCTGCCAAACATTCTAAACACACAATAAAATTTTCCTGAGATAAATTGCTAGCAAAAGACTTCACAAATAAATATCTGCTCAACTGTGATAAAAATACAAGCCAATGTGACAGCTGGGAAAATGAAATGTAGTCTACAAAGCAATAATTAATGTGATATTGTTCAAAAAAGGAGAAATAATTAATAACTCAAGTTACATGATTATGAACTTCCAAAGGCATCCAATTTTGTCAATTTTGTGTGTCTATAAGAGAACTAATGAGGCTAAAAAATTATATCTTTCATCTCCAAAAGAAGCATTTACCTTTAGCTGAATAAATCTGCTAATAATGTCAAAATCAATTCACAGTAGTAGGGATATCTTCCTCCAAGAGCTGTAGGTTTCATATATTTCTAATTGCAATGTTGTTCTAATGAAAATGTTATAAGCAATGTGTCTACCTGAGAGGAAATTCTCAAGACATATTATATTAAACTTCATAGTGTGTACAGTTCTGTTTTCACATTTGATAAATTTATAGCCTCACATTCATGGCGAAAGAGTGGTTATTTACTCTGTTTTATCTTGTGACTTTAATTTGAAGGTTTCCATATCCTTGCTGATACTGGTAATTTTCAGTATGTGCTAGAAATAATGACTGTGTTTATGACACACTGAATATTTTTATACTGTGCTCTCTCTCTAATGGGGTCACAAAGTATTTAAGCACAAAGAATTTGCAGTCACTCTTCCATCTACAAACAAAACAGAATGCATGGAATTTTAGTGTGAAATCCTAATAAATAAGTATTTCTTGTTCCTAATGCCAGATACAGGGAGCAGAGACAATTTGATGGGATAAGTTGAATCTTTCTTAATAGAAGTACTTTTCCTGGAATGAGGCTTTATATATTATGGGTATACAAAATCAGGAAAGAAATATTTAAAATTGCTAATTTATTATGCATGCACTATTTTCTATGCTATAGCTCAGTGGCAGCAGACTACAGGCCTGCCAACCTCTGCAGAATGCCATCTTATGCTCCCCTATGGAATGAAGTATAGAACAAATCTACCAATTTTGCTATGTCTCTACTAATGAGATCTACTTGGTGAAATGCTTGTTCATTAAAAACCTAAGAACAGAAATAATGGGATACATGGGAATTGAAGTTACAGGATGTCTCAACACTAACACAGTACAAATCATAGTCAAATCATACTTAATAAACAATCCTGTATGCTCAGACCATTTAACCATCATGTAGCCAGGGGTCTTGCAGTAAGTAAATTCTGTCCACCTCACTTCTAGGACATAAAACCTAGGCAATGCCTTAATTAGATAGTGATTGGGGAGCTGGAAGTGACAGTAGTAATGGATGCACAGCAGAGGCAAGCATTTTGCTATCTTTCCAATGTTGCTATACACGAATTAATGCCAAACTCAAGTCAAAGAAATATTCATTTGATTTAGACTTAAATTTTTTTTTTTTTAAATCCAGATCATACAAAAATCACCAGGGGAAATTCCCATATGTTTTCAGGGCAATTTGAATACCACCTCCCCATCCTGTAATTTTATTGCATTAGAAACTATTCCTTACTACATTCTCCAGGGTAATAGATTATGCCAAAAGATAAAATAATGCTTACTTAGTTTTAATCAGTCAGAAACTACCTGGGAAAGAAAAAAAGGAAAAGAAGAGGAAAGGAAAAATAAGTTTATTGAATGTCTTCTAGGTGTTAGGTATTTTCATATTTATTATTTAATTAACTAGGTATGTGGGTATGCTAGGCATTATCATTATGATTGCTCCCACTTTAAAATGAAATGTGAAAAACCGAGGGCTGAAGAAGTTAATGAATGTGCTTATAGTCATGGGCTATAATTCATTTGTTTAAATAAACACTTAACAAATAGCTACTATGTGTCAGTCATTTTTCATAATAGTAAAGTAGTGGTGACTCATACAGTTCTGTCCTTGTAAAAATAACATTTTAGTGAAAAAACAGATAATTGCATATTGTGGTGGATGCTATAAGACAAATCAAGAGTGTTTGTTGTCATAGAACGTAGCTGAGTAAGGAAGTTCTTCATTAGCTGGATGGACAGACTAGGCTGTTTTGAGGAGATAATATTTGAACAAAGATAAAAAGGGGTAGGAGTTCATCATGTGAAAAGCTCTGGGAAAAATGTTCCAAGGTGAACAATAAATACAAACTCCAATAAATAGAGATGTTTGGTGTGTACGAAGAACAAAAAAGTTAACTCTTTGGGAGTTAATAAGTTAAGGAGAGATTAGTCAAGGTAAAGTTGAAGAAATAGGCTGTGGCCAAGTCTCTCCGGGCCATCTAGAACATGATAGCATATTTAGATTTCATTATACATGTATTGACAAGCCATTGATTTTTGTTTGTTTGTTTATTTTCCAGTTTCTAACATATTGCCCATGGTGATTTTGGAAAACAGATTGCAGAGCTTCTGTTTTTGGTAAGGATTGATATGTTAACCCTCCTGCTAAGCACAAGAAAAGATGGACAGGATGTAAAAATCATCTGCTTGGATACATTAGAGAGCTAATAAAAGCATGAGAAATCATGGGTCTTGAGCCCTTTTAGAAGGAAACGTAGGTGGGGCGCCTGGGTGGCTTGGTCGGTTGGGCGGCCGACTTCAGCTCAGGTCATGATCTCGCGGTCCGTGAGTTCGAGCCCTTTGTCGGGCTCTGGGCTGACAGCTCAGAGCCTGGAGCCTGTTTCGGATTCTGTGTCTCCCTCTCCCTCTGCCCCTCCCCTGTTCATGCTCTGTCTCTCTCTGTCCCAAAGATAAATAAACATAAAAAAAAAAAAATTAAAAAAAAAAAAAAAGAAGGAAACTTAGGTAAGTAAGTGAGACATGTGGGATATCTTTTCTGCAAAAAGTTTCTGCGAAAGCCAAAAGAAACAACTGAGAGAGGGAAGAGCTGAGCAGAAACTTTAAAGCCTTCTGGGGTAGGAGAAAAAATACTGTGTTTGTGTCTGCCAAAAATGGGGTGGGAGGAGGGGTGGGGCTTGAGTAAATGCACAAGACTTCAGATTGAGACTCTAAAGATTTTAACTTACTGGTACCTGTGAATGAGAAGTAAACCAGTTGTTAACCTTAAAAAGCCCAGCTTCAAATAATCTTAATTCCTATGATGGGATTAAAATGACCTGTGACTGCTAGCAGCCCAGACTCTCTGCCAGAAGCAAAGGTAAGCTTTCTCTAGATACAGATAACATTCTCCCAGCCTTCAAGTTATTTTATAGCTTCTCAAACACATGTCTATACCAAGCACACAAGGAGACAAGACAATGTGATAAAAACTAAGAGAAAAGACAGACAATAGAAAAATAAATATTGGGGATTCAGATAATGGGGCAATCAAATATGGACTTTTAAAGAAACGATGGACAATATTGAAACTTGGCAGAGAACTGAAAATCATAAAAATGAAGGAAATTCTAGAATCAAAAAATACAATAAATAAGGTCTTAGTGGTTGAGGAGAGAGTTGGTTTAACAATAGATTAGACACAGATAAAGAGAAAATAGGTGAAAAGAAAGGATGACTAAAAGAAAAGTGTCAAGAATGAGAAGCAAAAGAATGGAAAATATGCTTTAAAAAGGTAGGGAGTACAGGGAATATCGTTAGAGAATCTGAAATATAAAAATTCTAATTCTGGGGGGAAAATAGTGGTGGAAAAGGAGGCATAAGCAATATTTGAAAAAATTATTTCCTGAAACTGAGAAAGGACATCAATTAAAGATTCAGAAGAAACCTTATAAACCAACCAGGAAAAGAAATAAACTTTTCCTTGATGGATGGTAGGAGAAAATAGCTAAATCCAATGCATATTTATAGTATAAAACAATAATAACAACTTATGAGATTTAAATGTACAGTGAGAGATTCATTTCTAGAATGATGGCATGAGAAAAGTCCATAGACCTGCTTGCCAGAGAAACTACCATAACTGGTAAAAATTCTATTTAAAGAATTCTTAGTTATTTAAACTGTCTAAAAACTCTTCTAAGGCACAGATCAATGAGAAAAAATTACGCAAGAAAATTTACTAAATCTGGGTCAGTGTAGTGGGAGTCTGTGGCCCTTGAGTCCCATACTTCTCTTCCTCCTCCTATAGCTCAATGTGACAAAAACTCCATTCTGGATGAGTGTGACCAAGAATACAGGGCTCTCATGGCCTCCAGTCCCCAGTTACAGTACCCCTCTGGAGGAGCAGACTTCCAGCACTTCTCATGAGCCCCAACACCAGGTTTCAGAGACTATGTTTCAGGAAAATGCAGCTGGAAGGTCAGGATCTCCATTTCTCTACCCAGCCTCCAAGGACAGAGCAGAAGCATTCTCCTCAGCATGGCTGACTGAGAATATGGGAGCCTGTTTTCCTTGCCCTCTTCCCAGCTTGCTCCTGGGACAGGGATTCCACATCAGGAGAGGCAAGAAAAGTAACCAGACGCTACCTCCCCAGACATAGTGCCCTGATTATAAAGCAGGGATGTCACTACCAGGGAAGTAATTGTTATCTCCACTTCCAGCCCCTGAACCAGAGGAAAAGAGAAAGTGTAGTATTAACAAAATAATAGACATGTTCATCAGTGTCCAAGAACTCTGGATGGAATAATAAACAAAACATAACAATGACAGAGGGAGTCAAAATGTGGTGTGGGGTCACTTTCTTGCTTTTGGGGTGGTTGCCTGAGTGTGAACCATAGCTGCGGTACGACATGGAAAGCTGCAGCTGCTTTAGAGAGTTCATCATTTTACTGTCTGGGTTACCAGGGGAAAGAGCCCAGGGCGACTGCACTCATTGCAAACTGAAGGGTGGAATCCCAGGAAGGAGAGAAACGGAGAAGGGCAACCCCAACTGTTATGGCCTGAATCGTGTCCCCCTCAAAATTCATATACTGAAGTTCTAATTCCCAACATGACTGTGTCTGGAGATAGGGCCTTTAAGGAGATAACCGGTTGTGAGATCATAAGTGTGGGGCTCTAATCTGATAGAATCACTTATAAGAATAAGTGCCCTTGTAAGAAGAAGATGAGACACAAGAGATTCTTTCCTCACCTGCACAGGAGTAAAAGCAACGTGAGGACACAGACAGGAGGTGGCTGTCTCACCAGCCACCAACTCTGCTGGCATCTTGTTCTTGAACTTCTAGCCTCCAGGATGCTGAGAGAATAAATTTCTGTTGTTCATACCAGCCAGTCAGTGGCGTTTTGTTATGGTGGCCCGAGATGATTAATACGCCAACATTTTTGTGAAAATTCTAAGAAATTCTCTGGCTGACCAAGGAATCACACATGGTTGTATGGCTCAGAGCGGTTTCAGTTAGGGGCTGGCAAATCAGAGCTGAGATTGAAGTGGCTGCCCACCAGAGGGGAGATTTTTGTACTTTGAAGGATCTCTTATACCTGTTTTTTCTTTTAATTTTTTAATGTTTATTCATTTTTTTTTTTGAGAGAGAGAGACAGAGTGTGAGTGGGGGAGGGGCAGAGAGAGAAGGAGACACAGAATCCGAAACAGGCTCCAGGCTCTGAGCTGTCAGCACAGAGCCCAACGGGGGTGCTCAAACTCATGAACCTGGCTGAGGTCGGATGCTTAACCAACTGAGCCACCCAGGCGCCCCACATACCTGTTGTGTGCACAGCCTTCAGCATGTCTCTGCAATGTAATTGGTAAAGAGCTCAGGGCAGGTTTGAAGCCGCTGTCCCACAGCTGCCCTCAGCAGGACCGGGCACTACACAGATGACCGCAGACCCCACCAACTTCCTGGGGTAGAAGAGTCTCTCAGCTCCTCTGCTCTGCTCCCAGTCTCAGGCAGGCTGCTGTCTTACACTCAGAGGAAGGTTCCATACACCTCCCGGGGCTCAGGGCATTCCCATGAGGAGTTGGAGGTGGGGAGATGCTGATTGTCTCTATGACCTCACTTTTCTAATCTCTCATTCCAGCCCACACGCTGTTAGGAAAGTTTTGCAAAGTTGGGGTGATTTCTCCTTATCTCTCTTTCCTCCATTGCCCTGGGGATGAAAACAACCATGGGAATCCTTTCTTAGAAATTCTCTATTCCATCATTTAGCTTTCTTATTCTTAGCTTTCTAATGAGTTTGTTGAAAAGAACTTTTTGTCTTTTTTTAGCTATTCCACATTGCTCTTAATGTTAGCCTGAGTGTGCTAAGTTTAATAGTTTAGTATTTTTCAAATAACATCTTTGGAGTTTATACTATTTCCTCATGCAGCAAGTAAGTATCTCCTGCTTCTTCCCTCTATCTGTAGTAAAAAATGAAGGAATAAAAAAGGTTGTCTGTAGAAAAGTTAGGTGATTTCATGCATATTATAAATAATGTTTAACATAGGCAATTTTTTTGAGAAAAGCAAAAGGAAAATGCATGGCAGTTGCAAAATTACTTTCCTTCAAAATGCTTGTATTTGTTTTGTGGGAATGAATTTACTACTCAACATACATTTTCAAGCTCTTTAAAAAATTTTCTTAATGTTTCTTTATTTTTGAGAGAGAGAGGGAGAGAAAGTGTGAGCAAGGGAGGGGCAGAGAGAGAGAGACACAGAATCCGAAGCAGGCTCCAGGCTCTGAGCTGTCAGCACAGAGCCCGACGTGGGGCTTGAACTCAAGAGCCGTGAGATCATGACCTGAGCTGAAGTTGGACACTTAACTGACTGAACCACCCAGGCGCCCTGATGTATTTTCAAGATTTTAATAATTTTTAATATTTATGTAGGAAACGCATCATTATTAAGCTGCCCCCAAAGACCAAAGGTATCATTACACTGAGATATAGCAAGACAAGGTGGAGCAAAATTACTTGTCCCCATGAAATAAGAAGAATTATGTCAACACTGCTTTCAGGAAGACATGGCCCAAACATAATTGTGGTACGACACTCTTTGTTTTGCTGCCTTATTTTGGTGTTATGATGAGAAACCCAATACTGAAACATGGGGAGAAATCTCAAGAACGTGATCTAGGAAAGGTAGGTAGAGCTGATGGTTAACCTATTTACCAGACCAACACATACATCAGCCTATGGCTTTTAACATTTAAGATAGAGTTGAGTAAGTATATGTGTTAAAGATTCTTCCTGTTTTGCTCACTGTTGTGCATCTGATGCTTATTACAATTTCTAGGACAGAGTGGAATTTCCGATTACTGAAATACAATGACAACATAAATGTTTCAATTTCTCACTCTGTGTTTAGAATCAGCTCTTCTTTATAAAACATCTATGCTATTGAAATTCTACTCTAAGAATTAAAGTCAAGATAGAAAAAAAAAACTCGCAAATGTTTGGTGCTATAGGGGACCTTGGTTCATACTCTAATTATGTGTTTGTGTGTGTACACATTAAGGCCCATTGAGTTGACGTGATTTACTCAAAAGTAACACAGCTAGATAATGGCAGAGGTGAGTTGATTGCCTATTTAGAACTACAATTCTGTTCTTTAAACCATACTAGGTAAGAAGGTAGGTTTTAGAATTAGACAGGTATGGATTCAAATTGTGGCTTTGCCACTTAACTAACTATATGACTTTCAGCAACTTACTGGTGGTCCATGAACCTCTGTTTCCTTATTTATCAAATGAGGATGGTAATAGTATCTACCCATTTGGATTACTGTGATGATTAAATAAGAAAATACATAATGCTTTCTGTGCTTTCATGTAGCATTATAAACTATCATAATAGTACTTGTTGATGTTGTCATTATTTTACACTATTTTACACTCACACAAACGCGTCAATGAGCTTGCTTTTTGTATAAAGGATAAGTAATAGCTAATTAAATTCCCAGAAAGCAATGAATCAGCAACCTTGAAGCAAGAAATCTGCTCCCTCTTTATTTTTTTATTTATTTAAAAAATTTTTTTTAATGTTTTTTAAATTTTATTTTTGAGAGAGAGTGCAAGTGAGGGAGGGGCAGAGAGAGAAGGAGACACAGGATCTGAAGTGGGCTCCAGGCTCTGAGCTGTCCACACAGAGCCTGATGCAGGGCTCAAACTCATGGAGTGTAAGATCATTACCTGAGCTGAAGTTGGACACTTAACCATCTGAGACACTCGGGGTCCCCTCTGCTCCCTCTTTAGAGATTAAGGAAAGCTTTGTGGTAGCTACCAAAAGAATGGTTTCTTTCCTTAACAGATTCAAAGTTCTGTTCCTTTCAGTCCTAACTACTGTGGGTAATGGTGCAAGATAGACAATATTAACCATGTTCTGGATTAAATCAGACATGACACACTTTAGCCCACACACTTTAAGTGGATCTCTTTATTTTGTATGAGGGATTACCGAAAAAAAATTCCGGTATTTGTGAAAGACTTTAAGAGTGTTTAGATGCAAAATCAATAGCTCTTGAATAAAAACAAGAATCAGATTAAGTTCATGGGTAGCGCTGCTACATGCTAAAATGGGTTGCGTTTGCTTTTGTCAATAAACCATAAATCCATAAATTATCTTAATAGGCATTTAAAGGGCCACCGTATTTACATAATTGAAAATAAAGTGAGGTCAGATTTGAGTTGACAATATAGGAGCGATTAAGATAAAAGGGATAACTGGAATCAAGGAAATGAATGAAGTTATCTCAAGAGAGCAAAGAGGCCAGACCAGATCCTTAGAGAAAATCTTAACTGGGGATCAGCAGATGTGAAAAGAGCCACAGAAAGAGAGAGAGAGAGAGAGAGTGCAACAGCAGGCTTTGAAGCAAGAGGAGAAAGAGAAGAGCTTCATTTTGGAGGCAAGGGAGATTTTCTAGAAGAAAGTAAAGAATCAGTAGTACCAAATACTGTCACACTAACACCTACAGAATTTTTATGCACAAGTTACTTAAGGATAAGAAGGAAAGCTAGTAGCACATCAGTCTTGCAACTGCATTTGTGTTGAAAGAATATAATTTTTATTCCAATTTCATTGTATTGGGTAGGTTGACCAGGGCTGAGGGGGCGGTGGCACAAATCATTGGCGAAAAACCTCCAAGCCACATTTGGTGCCAAAACTATGCAATGGAAAAGCTGAGTTACATGTAAAATAAGAAAAGGACCGTTATATATTCCAATAAAGGGCCATTGGTGACTTTTGCAATGAGTAAGTCAAAGAATTATATATAATGATGAAACAGAAAGTTTGTTAGAAAAGGTGGCCAGAAAGAAGAAAGGTAGAATGGTAGCTTGGTGGGGAGGGGTGTGTGGAGAAAGAGCGGGAGAGAGACAGGATAGAGTGCAGGGGTGTTAATAATGTGAAGTCAGAGAGGTTTACAAAGGGCAGACATCCACATTAGTTGCCATTGACCGTATCACTGAAGTAGGAGGCAAAGGCAGCTGAGCATGAGTGTGCTGAACTGCAATTATGGATTTGAAATAAATGGAAAATGTCCAGATTATCTGTTGCACAGAATAAGCTAGAGAGTTAAGTAGGAGTGAATAAGAGGAATGATGAACATACCAAAGACCTGGCTGAGGTTGAGTAATCACTACAAATGGCATTGCACCAAATTAAGTGGTATGATTTTAACAAATGACCCGATAAGGTAGAGTATATTATATGTTGAGCAGTAAGACCTCACAATGGATCATTGAGTTGGAAGTTAATCTTTGAGAGTATATCTGAAGTTCCTTTCATAACTTTAAAGGCTGCCTCCAGACAGCATTTAAATAGGGATAGCTAGGAGATAGAGGGAAGTATTTTTACCATTCAATCAAAAAACTATACTTTGTTTTCATAGAAAAAAATAATATAACTTCTCTTTGAATTCAATAGACTCCAATGTATACAGAGATGTCCACATGTAATGTAGCTAGAGATAATTCAACAACTTTATCAGTTAACCATCGCTGGATATTTACAAACCAGAGAATGGTGTAACTTCTCTTAAAGTGAGAGCTGGTAGTAGTTATTACTGAAATAATTATTTGTTTTCAATTCCTTTGCATTTGCTGAGGGTCCATTCTATGCCAGGTCTTCCATAAGGCTCTGAGGTTATCAGGATGAGTAAAATGGAATTCTTCCCATCAAGGATCGCACAGCATAGATAATACGATAAAATAAAAGGAAAGAAAACATGTGGGGCACTCTGATTATGGTGCCCCCTAGAAACCATGGAACACACGTCACTTTATTCTAACATTCACTTTACTCTAAAATGAGTAACATTTACATGAATCTAGAGAGATTTGGGAGCCGTGGTAGGGAGGAGAGAAATTTTTCTACCAGGTGTGGAGTGGAGAGGGCCTTCTTTGTGACAGTACTGGACAAAACAAAGGGGGTAAAATGATGAATAAGGTACAGGCAGTTTCAGGTCTCAAGTGGCTTTCAGTCTGTTGAGAGGCATAAACACAAACACACATTCTGAATGCACTGTGTTAGGTGCCATGGTGGTGAGGGTGCTGGCAGGATGGAAATACAGAGCAGGCGCTGCCCACCTGGGGGGCTAAACAGGATGGGGAGAGTGTCACCAGCATAGAGTGAAGATTTCCTGCAGGAAGAGATGGCTGAGTCCCAATATATATAGGAATGAGCCAGCGGACCTGGTGAAGAGAGAGGAGGAGAACATTCCGGGCAGAAGGTACAGCCCACAGACACGGAAGTTAAAAAGAACATGGTTTGTAAGAAGAACTGCAAGCAACTTAATGTTTCTGGCACCTGGATTTTCAAGCTGGAAGAGGCAGGTGTGCTTCACAGGGCCTGTGCCCATTTTATAGATGAGAAAGGTAAAGCTTCCAGAAAAGAAAAGTTAGCATTGTCACACAGCTAACAGTGGGACCAAAATTCCAACCCTGTCAAATTCACAGCATTTACTTTTCACATTTCCTCAGAATTAATTTTTACAAATATGTATTTATAATGCTTACACCATAAATAGGACAATAAACACTAATTTTTATTTTATCTGTTTTTGTTTAGGAAAAAAATACTTCCTCAGAATTACAAAGGTATTCGTGAAATTAAAACTAAGTAACAGAAGAGAGGGAAAAAAGAATAGACAAAATATTTATGCATATGTGAGAGAAATGATCCAAATATATCATACTAAAATAACTTAAGGGGTGCTTGGGTGGCTTAGTTGATTGAGCGTCCGACTTCAGCTCAGGTCATGATCTCATGGTTCGTGAGTTCAAGCCCACATCAGGCTCACTGCTGTCAATGCAGAGCCAGTTTGGTTCTTCTGTCTCCTTCTCTCTGCCCCTCCCCTGCTTGCCCTCTCTCAAAAATAAATAAACATTTACAAAATAAGATAGATTCAATTACTTGTCCATTTGTCAGAAATAACTATACCAAAATTATAATTAGTAGGTTAACAGTGTAGTGATAAGGTGTGTGACAATATCCTCTGGACTGAAAATATCATAGACAAATAGAAATCGCCCTTTGAAGACTTTCTGGTTGTCAATTCTAGAGAACTACCTCAATTCGTGATGAAATCATTCCATCTCTTTAAAACATTAAAGTTAGGGATTTTTTTCACCTTGTCTCAGCAGGCTCCCAAATTCAGAATCAAGTAACTTGTCATCAGCTGGTCTTCATTAGCAAATTGCCATGACCCATCCAAATCTGATGCTCAAAAACAGTACTGAAGGACCAGGGCATGCTTTATTATTTTTTCCCCCGTTACAGTAGCTAACAAATTGGGCATGAAGAGAAATGATGGCAATGTGATGAAAATAGGAACAGGGTAATTAAAATGAGATAATTTAATAGTGTATACCTTAGGCAAGAGGAGAATGAACTTCTAAAATGTAACCCATTAAACCATAGCAGAAGCAAAGGAAGCAATAAAATCCTACAAATGCTACATAACCTTGGAGATCTCCCTGGGCAGACAAACAACAGACCCCTTGATGAAAAATGATATTCTAATCTTCATGAACTGGACACATGAATAGAAAAGCAATTATAATACTGACCCATCGTACTGGATAAAAACATCCACACTCAAAAATAAATGACACAACATGTGAAAAGATCTGCTTAGATATTTTCCACCGAGCAAAAGAAATTAGAGCAGAAGCATCTAGATAGCCTATGAACCAAAGCAAGAAGAGTCAGGTAAGTAGTATTAACTACAGTCTACTTAAAAGGTCCGGTTTTGGGGGCATCTGGGTGGCCCAGCCAGTTGAGCATCTGACTTCAGTTCAGGTCATGATCTCATGGTTCAAGCCCCGAGTCGGGCTCTGTGCTGACAGCTTGGAGCCAGGAGGCTGCTTCAGATTCTGTGTCTCCCTCTTTCTCTGCCCCTCCCTTACTTGCCCTTTGCCTCTCTCTCTCTCTCTCCCTCTCTCTCTCTCTCTCTCTCAAAAATAAATGAACATTTTAAAAAAAAAAAAAAAAGGCCTGATTTTTAAGGAATGGGATTTCAGGTCAGGGGCAGTTTCTTGGTTAGCATAGACACTAAAGCCCTAAATATACAGTTTATTTAGTTTCCTGTTCTGTTTTTCTTTCTTTTCTGTAAGACACTGTAACTGTAAGAAAAGAAAAAGTCAAGAAACGTCAGGCACAAGACACAAGATCTCCAAATCCAGCTGAATAATCATTCAATGCATGAAATACACCATGACTTTATTGCGTAAATTTCAATGGCCAACTTATTATACATTTCAGAAGATTTTTAGGAGATTTCTTTCTAATCCATGTTGGATGGAAAAAAAATTTTCAGAAGACACTAAACTTCTCTAATAACACAATTGGAAAGGGGACCAGCCTAAATGAATAGAATGTCACTTTTATAGAGGGTCTTAAATTAAATTTTATTTCCTGACTGAGAGTTATATATGCATACAATTAATAATTAATGAATGCTGGGAAAGAGAGGTTCTTCTGGACTGGAATTTAATGGAGAGAAGAGGATTATTTATGAATGGATCTATTATGTAAAATTTGGTATGGCAAAAATGCTTAAATAAATTAAAATTGTGTGATTAAACCTGTAGATTTAATTTGTGTGCACTTAATACATACCATAAGAGCAAATTGTAGTTAAGGCCAAATCTGAATACACACACAGTTTGAATTTGTGAAGTTGGAGATAATGAGGTTTTATTACATAGAACATAAGTATTTGAACTTTCTTTTTTTTTATTTTTAAAATGTTTTTATTTATTTTTGAGAGAGAGAGAGACTGAGCGTGAGCAAGGGAGGGGCAGAGAGAGAGGGAGACACAGAATCTGAAGCAGAGCTGTCATCGGATGCTTAACAGACTGAGCCACCCAGGTGGCCCCAGTATCTGAACTTTCTAATGTTGTAAGGAGACACTTGGCTACAACATGAAATTATGTACCATAAAAATTCTTGGAGGCGGAAGTATGGTAAAGAATGGAAGAATATCTTTAAATGATACCAAACTTCAAAGATTTTGGAAAGACAATTTCTCACAGTGGTAGAGACTAAGCTATTTACTCTTTACATAGGATGCATTAAATCACATTAAATGAATAAGAATGAATGAATGAATGAATGAATGAATGAATGAAAAACAGAAAAGCAATTTTAGTATTGGTATATGTTTTACCTCCAAAGACTAAATAAACTACTGGTTACAATAAGTAAACCTCTTCAGGAATTTATTCACATAGTGACTTCCAACTCTAGAGATAGATCACACGACAACCTTGAAGAGTGAGTTGTCACCGCATTCTGTAATATGATAGGGTTGTGAAAGGGTCATTAAAATTGCTGTGGGTATCTATGCAATTTGCCAAAGTCCTCTCCTCTGATTCTTAGACAGTAGTCACTCCCTACTCTGGACTTAGATGTACCGATCTAAATGTAAATAGCTGTGATATGCCATAACAATATATAGTTTCCTTGATTTCAAAATGAAGTGACATTGCACTTTAATTCTAAGTGATACCATTTAGTGTACTCTCCATATTTTCCACTCACTACTCTGGGAAACACATCCTCAGCCCTTTCCAACTCAGTCTGTTGTTCAAAGAATCCTCCTATGAAATCTCTCTTCATGTTACTTTTCTCCGTTGACCTATTTTTCATACCATTTCTCCCTTCCCTCACATTACTGCTATTTCCCATCCAAACGTGTCTGATCTGGTCCTTCTCTGCCCTTCAATATTTAGCAATATGAAAACTTAGTTCCCTCAAGTATGAGTGTAAAAGAGTACTAATGATTAGTTAAACTTGTCTTCCACACCCACTTAACAACTTTTCATGGTTAAATCTGAATATTGAAATTCAAATAAAATTTAATGAGCATATGTTATGTAGGCAAGTGTATGGTATTATGAGACATCATCTTCCTAATTTTATGGCATCTGAACAGACTTGGATTAAATAACTGGCTCAAAGTCACATAGTTCAGACTGGATTCAAAACCATCACTTGTGACTACAATGTAATCTGCTATTGTCATCCATAAGCGTAATATAATTAGGAATAATCAGGCAGATAGAAAAACTGTAGGGGAGATATTTGGGCCAAATGCATGCTGTGATAGTTTGAGAGCTCATTGGGATAGGTAGATACTGACTTCGCTGATATATATGTTTATGCTTGTCCCTGGAAACTCTTGTATCTTCCAATATGGTAGCCACTAGGCCCATGTAGCTATTAAGCTTATGAAACATGGCTGGTGCAAATTAATATGAGCTGCCACATAAAAAACACTCTGATTTCAAAGGCATAGTTTTTTTAAAAAACGGTACACACTTTCACGTTAACATTTTGTATGTTGTTGACATGTTGGAATGATGTTTTGAATACATGAGGTAATATTAAAATTAGTCTCACTTGTTTCTTTTTACCTTCTTGACATGGGTATTAGAAACTTGCTGATGTGGCTCCCATGATGTTGCCATTGGACAGCACTTCTTTAGATCCCGTGTTCTGTGTGATCCCCGACTGGCAGTATTGCATCCACTGGGACTTGTGAGAAATGCAGAATCTTGGGCCTCACTCAAGAACTACTGAATCAGAATCTGCATTTTAACAAGATTCTCAAGCTATTTGTATTCATATTACAGTTTGAGAAGTCATTTCTTGACTTCAGGAGAGTTGAGCACAGACAATCGTGTGTTCCTCTATGCTTCTGCAATCCCTTGAGCCCAAGGGTCCATGTAGAAATCACCACAGTGCTTTAAGCACCTACGATAGGTCTTCTCTTGAGGGCTTATTCAACGGTTATTAAATAGTGTTAGTATTAGTATTTATCTGATTTATCTGATCAGTAAATAATCAGATATTCCTTTTCTACTACTCTAACTGCTTTTCCCATACTGGAATGCCAATGGCTGCAAATACTGCCTGTGTGGCAGTCAGTACCATTGAGAGTTAAAACACTTCTATGTCTCCTACACTAAAGGCAACAGGAGACAATGGCCAGATGAAAACAGTAGGACATATGAATTTCATGTATACAATATATCTCTTCCTGAAACAGAAAGGAAGAACTGGGACGGGAACAATTGCATGAGAAAGTCTAGCAATGCAGCGAGAGTCTAATTGTCAGCCAGCTCTCCTCCGGGAGCAGAGTATATGAAGGTTATTGCTCAACAGTGCAGGCAGACAGCCTGCTGCCTTTGTCTGCTTTGCAATTTACAATTGGGGGATGAAGGGAAACCAAGCAATATTCTTTTCTGTTTCCCCTTTCCTTGTTCTTGTTACCAACAGTACTCATTCTGGTTTGCAACTCTGCCTCTACTCATCGAGGAATTTAGATGGAGTTTGTTGGTTCTGAGAGCAAAGTGTCATGCTAATGAATCACTAAAAAGAAAGCTGGTCTAATTATAGCCAAATGCTGCAAAATAATCTTACTTATGATTGCCTCTGATTAGGTGTAGGCTGCTGTGTTCACTGCAGGGGGCTGCAGATTATCACTGAAACGCAAGGTGCCCACTGACTTCCAGGAGGGAAGGACTAACAGAAAACAAAAATATTGCAGCTGTGCTCTATTATTTTGCTGTTAAAGTTATGTCTTAAAGTTTCTATAGCTTGAAACTGGTATTGTGCAATTAATGCTTATTAGTGAAATGATATCATGTTCAATAAATATATACTAATCCACTGATAGCTAAGTATGCACTCATAAGCTACCATAGTATTATAGGCATGTTGCATTTACGTATAAGGGATAGTGATTTGTTTAAGCGACTGCCAACGAAGGTTGATTTGCTCTAAATCTAAGTGGAATATCATGGAACTCATCAGGGGCCACAAGAGTATCGATCTCAGCTTGCTGAGGACACGCTCTAGATTTGAAATGGTTCTGGAGAACTTACCAGACTTTCAGGGACCTTCTTTCCAGTGACCTGTCACTGCTTTCCAGGTACTCCACACAGGAATGCATTGTGTTTTCTCCTTGTCATCTCCCCACCTCTGCTGGGTTCTAGTTTCCTGTATCCCTGCCCCCATCCTGTCAATTCAGCTCATACTATTCTGTCAGGGTCTCCCTAACCACAGTCCTATTTTAAGATCTTTCAAGATGAAGACTTCATTGCTTTTTGGCATTTCTTTCTTTGTTTTCTGGCTCAGATTTTAGAGGAACTATAATTTGCTGAAGTCATCATTTCAAGTCAGTCCAGCTTTGTGACAAGGTGGCCATGCGCTGGGATCACGGGTGGGGACATTTCCCTAATATATTTTGGGGAGGGCCAGACATCATAGCTGAGAACATACAATGTGTAGGTACTGCTCTAGGGGCTGGAAATAAAAAAATGAGTATGACAGACATAATCCCTGAAATTGCCAATAGTAATAAATGCTATGGAGAATATTACCATAGAGGAACAGGAAGAAGATTGATTGACAGATTGGTAGATAGGGTGAACAGAGAAGGATTCTCCCAGCATATCACATTTAACTTGCCATGTGAATGAAAAGAGTCAGTCATAGGAAGATCAGGGTACGATGATTCCAAGCATAGGACACAGCTTGTGCAAAGGCCCTGGGGCAGGAAGAAGCCTAGTATGTTCAAGAAAAATTTAAAAAGCCACCATAGCCGAAGATCTGTGGTCAAGAAGGACACTGATATGAAATTAGGTTAGAGAGGTAGGCAGGACCAGATGCTGTAAAGCTCTGCAATCCAGGACAACGTGTTTGGACTTTATTCTAGGTGAAATGGGAGCCACCAGAATAATATGATCAAATAATCTTACTTCACAAGCCTGTGTTTAATAATTGCCTTATTTTTGTTGACTTTAACTCAATTTATATGTATCAAAATGGCCAATAAAACTGAGAAGGTGCTCAACTTTATTAATCATTAAGAACATGATTAAAACACAGTGGGATTGTAGTGCACATCTCCCAGAATGGTGAAAATTTAAAACGATGAAAAATATCAAGTGTTGGTCGTGTAAACTCGTAAACCGAACACCACCCCCATACACCCCCCCCACACGTATACTTACATCTCATGACCCAATAAAAATGTATACCTATGTGCACCAGAAGACTTGCACTAGGTTGTTCTGATAGCCCCAAGCCGGGAACTATCCAAATGGATAAATGTGGTGTAGCATACCCACACTACTCTATAGCAGGGGTTGGCAAAGTACGACTCGTTGGCCAAATCTAGCTCAGTGCCTGCTTTATTACCGGCCCTTGAGCTAAGAATGGATTTTACATTTTTAAAGGGGTTGTAAAAGCAACAACAGCAGCACAAACAAACAAACAACAATAACAACAACAAAGAAGAATATGTACCAGAGGCTATATGTGGCCTGCAAAGCCTAAAATATTTACCATCTGGTCTGTCACAGAAAAATTGGTGGACCTTGAACACAGCAGAGGGAATGAACAAACTGTAGCTACAAGCAACAATGTGAGTGGATTCCCAACATGCTGAGCGAAAGGAGTTCTGTCGACAAGGTGTACCTGCCCTATAAACAGACAAAATCAACCTGTGGTCTGAGAAGTCGGGTTAGTGGTTATATTCAACCTGACTGGTAACAGGAAGACGGGGTCAAGGGATGCCTCCAGGGTTCGCCAAGCTGCACACTTATGATATGTGTAAGCATGCATTATTTGAACAATTGACATCTGACAGATTAAAGGAAAATGCAGCTTAAGTTCTTAAAGTCCCCCCTCTTCTCTCTCATGTATAAATCTTGAGGATTTCTATGGTAGCCAGAGAGTTGAGGAGAGACTTTTCATCTTTGGTCTATTGTAGTTACAGTTATGTCCTCATTTTCTGAACCATGTGTTTCTTTCAGGAACTGCTATTTGAGTATAAAACTAGGATTTTTTTTTAACCCGATACTTAGATCCTTGTAACTTAGGCCCTTCCTTACTTCCTTATTCTTGATTGTAGTCTTTCCCTCCCATCTCGTATCCAAGCCACTAGGCTATCTGTGGGCTCTACCTTCCACACAGTTCCACAGTCCAGCCATGATTTTCTGCCCTCATGGTTACAAACACGGTGCAAGCTGCCATCATATCTAGTCTCTGAACTAGTTTATTGGCTTTTACCCTTGAGTCCCACGTGTGTGTGTCCAACCTTTGAAAACAAAGGTTGTGTCTCTGCTCGGGTCAGAAACCTTGAGCAACTGTCCTGTTCACTCAGAATAAAAGTCAGAGCCCTCACAATGACTAAGGTCGACGCTATTTCTAGGTTCTCTCCTGCAAACACACATTCACTCCCCTCTGCTACGCGGGCCTCCCTCTCTTCCTCAAAAATATCAGGAACATTCCTGCCTTGGGGCCTTTGAACTAGCTGTTCCCTCTACCTGGTTTGCTCATTCTCCAGATATCTCCAGAGCTCAGCCCTTGCCTCCTTCAAATTTTTACTAAAGTCTCACCTTTTCAAAGATACTAGCACTCAGGCTTTTTGTGATGATTCTATTTAAAATTGTCAGCAGCCCCTGTTAATCTCTATGATCTTGCCTTTTTAAAAAATGTTTATTTATTTATTTTGAGGGGGGGGAGATGAGCAGAGAGAGAGGAGAGAGAGAAGCCCAAGCTGACAGCGCGGAGGCTTATGTGGGGCTAGAACCCATGAATTCTGAGATTACGACCTGAGCCAAAATCAAGAGCCAGCCGTTTAACCCACTGAGTCACCCAGGTGCTCTATGATCTTGTTTTGAAAAAAAAAAAAAATTAAGTTATTGCATTTGAACGTCTTATCTACTTATTTATGATGGTCATTGTTTATTATCTATCTTTTCCAGCTGGGACAGCTTTTCTTGAAGGCAGTGAGTTTTTACTCATATAGTGCCATATCCCAAGTGTCTATACCAATGCTTGGCACACAGAAAGTTTCAGTAAATATTGATGAATGAAAGAATGAATGGATGGAGTTCTGTCTCACAGGCACACTATTCCTCTAGCATCTCTGAGTCTTGCCACATCTCTGAGGTACTGCTATCGAATGAAATGTGTCATCACTACTCAAGGGCCCAGTCAGTGATCACTATTCCCCATCCAGTATAGGGAATCATGTCTTCTTACCCTCTGGCTTCTATGCTACTTCTGCCAGAACACGTTTAGAGAAGCAAAGCCATGAGGCAGATTACTTTTAAATATCTAAAGCTTCCAAACTTGGCCCAAACCTTCTCTGCTTAGGATAAGGAAGAGAAAATGAAAATACAAACACCCAAAAATAATTTATCCCAACACCCATAGATGTCTTTATATTCCGAAGAGAGTCAGGTGTGGAAAGCTTCAGAGCCATTGTGGATTGGTGAGTTTTGAGAACAAAATTTAAAGGTCTCAGCTTCAGGCCTATTGACACTGACTTCATTTTCTGTGGCTTTATAACCAGGAGATTTGGTGTCACTTTTATAGAAGACCCAGTATTTATACTTTATTTCAGCTGGGCATTGAAAGTTAGTAGTTTGTGCTTTATGATACCAAATATTTTTTAACTCCATGTTATGCTGTCACATAAAATATACCAATTTTTCTGAACTTGTCTTTCAAGGTCATGTTTAAACAATTATTTTATTACGTAAATGAAGCCTACATGTGCTGAAAAGTGGGAACATGATGCCAGATTTACAATGGAGAAACAGATATCCACAGGAAACTCAGGTTCAACATTTATTTTTATTTTTATTAGAGAGAGAGCACAAGCAATGGAGGAGCAGAGGGAGAGGGAGAGAGAATCTTAAGCAGGCTCCATGCCCAGCCCTGAGCCTGACTGGGGGGGGGGGGGGGGGCTCTATCTCAGGACTGTGAGTTCATGACCTGAGCCAAAATCAAAAGTCAGACACTTAACAGACTGAGCCAACCAGATACCTTCCAAGTTCAACACTTAAACGGTTTGGTACTTACTAAAGTAAATAATAAGGCTACATTATCACAGGAAGATGATTTTAAATGCTACTATAAAATGTGTTTTGTTCTATGACTGTAACTCCGAGCAGAGATCTCATTTGTTAGTGGGAATGATAAAAAGATATTTTGATGTTAGTTGACTCAAGTGAAAAGGTTTATCCTTCTATGGAGAGAAGAACAAATGGGTGGCAAGGCAAAGGCTCTAGAAATGCACAGCAAGCAAATGAAAACATCAGAGTCACTAAGCAGAGATAACAACAGTGGTTACACAAAATCGTCACATCGTCTGTCATGGGTTCTTTCTTCATTAGAAATGTTCATGATATGAAATTTTCTGTTCATCAAATATATCTGGGAAATGTAACTCATGAACCACACCAAATAAATGATATTTTAGTAAAATCTTCATAACTTTTTCATTTAAAAAGAGACCACACAAAGTTAGTCATGTATGATTAATTAGCATTTTACTCTAAAAGATCTGATAAAGGGGCCCAGAATTCACTTTAACTATTTTTATTACGATTTTGTAATTGGGTGCCCAGAGAATGCTCCTATATATCATAACTGAGATATTAAGGCAGGGGTGCTTGATCTGCTACAGAACATACCAGACTTCAAATTTAGGCTCAGCAATCAAGTTGACCTTGGGCAAGTTACCTAACTTATCCAACACTTAGTTTTCCCACCTATAAAATGAGGATAATAATAATGCCCACTGCATAGGATTATTGTGAAGATTAATTGGATAATATATAAAACATGCAGTTGAGTGTCTGGCCCGTAGTATAAACTCAGTAAGTGCTAGTTGTTGTTATTACAGTTTTTTTGGTAATTAAGCTTTATAAATATAGCTTTACAAGCTTACAGTATTGATTTTTTTTTTGCACTCAGGTACAGAACTTTACATTTATTTCCATTAAATGTCTTCTCATTAAATGCAGCCTATCCCACAGGAGTACTGATGCATAGGGGCACTCGTACCCCAATATTTATAGCAGCACTCTCAACAATAGCCAAATTATGGAAAGAGCCTAAATGTCCATCAACTGATGAATGGATAAAGAAATTGTGGTTTATATACACAATGGAGTACTATGTGGCAATGAGAAAGAATGAAATATGGCCCTTTGTAGCAACGTGGACGGAACTGGAGAGTGTTATGCTAAGTGAAATAAGTCATACAGAGAAAGACAGATACCGTATGTTTTCACTCTTATGTGGATCCTGAGAAACTTAACAGGAACCCATGGGGGAGGGGAAGGAAAAAAAAAAGAGAGAGAGAGAGGTTAGAGTGGGAGAGAGCCAAAGCATAAGAGACTCTTAAAAATGAGAACAAACTGAGGGCTGATGGGGGGTGGGAGGGAGGGGAGGGTGGGTGATGGGTATTGAAGAGGGCATCTTTCGGGATGAGCACTGGGTGTTGTATGGAAACCAATTTGACAATAAATTTCATATATTTAAAAAAAATGCAGCCTATCCCTACACATTATTAATATTGTCTTCAGTCTCACATTTATCATTTGACTCCTCTTCTACCCTTCTGGCCTCCTACTATTCAGAATCCTGATTGTCACGTCCTCTAAATCTTTACCCAACTCAGTTGTAAAAATGGCAGGCAAAACAAGGTAATATTCATATCCCTAAATTTCAACCTCATAAGTTTAATTAATAGCAGGTCAAAAATTAGCTCTCTTTGGGTAAAATCATTCCATCTGTTAGAAATCTTTGAATATTCTTTCATAGAGTCAACATTGCATGTATCACGTTATACTTCAAATACTTTTGTACATTTCTCACTTCCTCTACTAAACTGTAGTCTTCTTGTTACTAGGGATTATGACTTACTTATCTTTATTATTTATTCATTTAATCCCACGGTACGTACCAAACAGAGTACCTTGTATATGCACTTGGTCAGTAAATGTTTTAAGAGTTAACAGAATGAAAAAAAAATCAAAGATGGACATATATTTGTCTTAAAAATATTATGGTTCAATTGCAAAAAAGGTTACATTCTTCTAGAAGGGGATAAACCCACATTTGAGATCAATAAAGTGACAGTGATCATAAAAAGGTCATCCTCACATCTGTTTCAGATTTCCAAGCATCACATCCTTCTTGCTCTCTTCCACCTTAGACTCTCCTGCTGTGAAGCTTAATTAAACCATGTTTGCGAAGCATATTGAATTCTTTGGAATAAAGATTGCATGGAATTGCATTATGTGTTCAGTGATGTTAGCATGTCTCTTTGGTCATGTCTATGAATCCCATGCTACTCCAAATTGGAAGCAGCAAAGCAATAGATAATCTGAAGTGATATAAAAATATAACACATTTCCAGTGACTGTTTCTAGAAGACTTTAAAACGTGTTTTCTTCTAAAACATTTATCCCTTGTGGCCTCTCTTGCTAAAGGTCAATGAGCAGAGCTTGGAAACCGATTCTAACTCTACCGATAATTAACTTTATTTCATTTCACTATGATGGATGAATTGAATGACCTTGGACAATCACTTTACATTTTAAACCTCAATGTCTTCCTCTGTGAAACATGGTGTCAGAGTAGATGATCTCTCACTTACCTTTAATATCTGCCAAACTGTCAAACAAATAGGGTTGTGTAAATTTCTTATGCACAGATTTATATACACCATGGTATATGACATCACAATTATAATTCCAGGCCTCATAGATTAGGATGAAAAATGAGTTCATAATTTAAGCAGAAGTGATTTAGAGAAGGATTGTAAAATTTAACTGATTGTCTTAAACATTAACCACCTGCAATGTCCTCCCACTTATTCTTCACATTGGATACATCCTGGCCATCCTCTCAAGTACAGGACTATGGAGGGTCCCTCTTCTGGGCTGTTCTATGTTGTCATTTTACATTTATTCTCTACATGTTTTCATTCTCCATCTAAATTGTAAACTCACTGAAGAAAGGCCTCATGTATTACTTCTTTCTATCTTCAAAAGGACATACATATCTAGGCATTAAGACATCTTGAGCACTCAGTGATTAAGTAGACTTTATCAATATCTGATTACTATACCAGTCGCAATACCATTAAACATAAGCAATTTTAAATGCCCATGTAATATATCATAATGAGAATCAACATGGGTCCAAAGCTTGAGTCTGCCACTTTACCCAAGGTCTCTACCTCTCAATTTACAAACCTGCAAAATAGTGAATACCTGCCTTTTAGAGATGTTATGAGTGTTACATGAAATAATATGAGCAAAGCTGACACATACCAGATATTTGACAAACAGTAACTATTGGTATCATTATTATTAGAATGATAATGGTAGACATGCACTTGGCTTTTGTACATTTGCACAGCTAATCAATGGTCTTCAATTTCTGTGTGACCAAATCTCTTGCGGAGCTCCTCAAATATTTAGCTATTTAGGAGCTACCCCTGGAGAGTCTGACTCTGGTGGTCCTTGAAACTTGTTTTGAGAAATGCTGTTTCACAGTTGAATTTTTCCTAACATATCCTTGTTCTTAAAATTCTTTAAAAAACTTTCCTCAGAGTTCCAGAGTTGTCAAGCATTTGACTGTTTACTAAGTATTAAAATATTAAAATATTTTGATGCATGCTATCTGGAAAGGTAAGTTGCTTGTGGAAACAAACTAGAAGATACAAGCTTGAAAAACAGGGATGAAAAATTAACTAGTGCAATTTTCCTAACCAAAGGAAATAATTGCTTTCTCATAGCCTGAAAACTACACAAACTCTTTCCCCCCTCATATTATAACTGCCATTTCCAACTTTCAAGTATGGCTAAGACCTCAGGTTACTCATATATTCTTTGAACATCAATATTTTAGACAATTATTTTTAAGGGGAAGGTTTACATTGCATTTCATTTCAGTCTTCTACCAATTGGCAATATCACTATACAATTGATAGTGTCAGTAAATTGCTTCAACCAATACTTTTTGATACATTGTTCCTTAGCTGGACTTTCAAGCACTTCAGAATTTTGAGAGCAAACCATAAAAGATTAAGGGCGTCAGGGCAAAACATATTAGGATTGTAGATACAAGCACTTTCTATCAGCACAGATTTTTGAACTGTAGTTTAACTTTAGTCTTTCAACTTTTTTTAGTATTTAAACTTTTAGTCCTTTCTTCAGAAAATCTAAGACATTGTGAAGAATACTGAGGACAAATAAACTGACTTTATCCAAGAACCCAAGTCATTTCCTATTAGTGCCTATTTGCATTAGTTGGGGGTATGAGTTTAATTACCATAAGACAGGAATCAAAATAATGGTAGTTTAAAGAAAATGAAATCACTTTGTCTTCACAGAAAAGTCTGGGTTAGTCACCCAGGGCTGGTGGGGAGCACATCCCAATCATCAGAGGCTCACATTGCTTCCATCTTGTTGTGTGATCACTCCCAACACAGAACTTGAATTTCACTGTCCATCCAAGGTGGATGCCCCAAGTCTTGCCAATCATCCTCACTATGGTCCATGGGAAGGGAGCCCTTGGAGGGGTTAAGCCTGCTTCTTCTCTTGAAGTACACCTATAAGTTCACTTACATCTAAAAGTTCATTCACTTCCCAATGGGAAGAACTTAGTCGCATGATCACATTTAGCTTCCAGGGAGGATAAAAATGTAATTTTTAGCTAGGTTGTCATATACCTAGCTGTGATTCTATTACTATCTATGAAGTGAAGAATGGATTTGGGGACACATCTAGCTTCCTCTTCTATACCTGATCTTCATTGAGTTCAAGTGGACTGATGCAATGTACCATGAGTGCCACTGAGTCAGTGTGTTAACTGGAGACCTTAGGGTCATCTGCCACCTAACGAGATTGTATGAAAGGTAGAAATAGTGTTAAGAAAGGGTGTACTAATGTATCAGAGACAAAATGTGCTTACCTTATATCAATTCTTTTCCCAAAGGTTAGCCTGATGACTGAATGGTTTGGAAATGTTTAAATAGTTTTTGGTCTAAGCATCTAAGTTGTTAACCAATTAAGGGAATCAAGCATTTTTATTACATACCAAAATATAGAGAAGCTCGGGCCTTGTCTAGGAGAACCAGTACCAACCTGATATCAGGCATTTAACTTTATGATCAGACCAATACACGCTCACAAAAATGCTAAAATTTGGATATACACATTTATACTCACTCTGTCATATATCCCATGATCATTCTGTAAAAGTATAAGAACTATTCCCTTTCGCAGTTGCTCAGTATTTCATTGTGTGAATGCACTACTGTTATTCAACTAGTTCCCTGTTGGTGATAATTTAGGTTGTTCGCAGTGTTTGCTTTTATCAATAGTGCTACAATAAAGGGCCTTGTGTGCATACTATCTTTTTTACAACATGAAAAAGCATATCACTGGGAGGGAGGCTTGGAAGTAGCATTGTATATCTTTAGGTATTTAAAAAGATTTGTATTTGTTCTACAGATTAATATTGTAGTTTATGTTAGCCTGGGTTCTTTCTCTTTCAGGGGCATAGGGGTTCTCTTTGTTGGCTTTCCATTATGAACAAGAGTAAAATAGGTCATCAATTTTTTTTCCCTGCCCCCTTTTCCTCCTTAGCATCTATTTTGAAGTAATATCCTTTTATTCTCTGTTTAAACCTATGATACTATTAATGAGTCTATTCGATGTTTTCATGTACTTTCTTCAAACTTCCCCCATATTCTGTTGACTAGCAGAGAATACAGCCATTACATACCACATCATCTTCCTTACAACTGTTATTTGGTCTGAGTTTAACAGTTAAATATATATTTAATGCCAGTCCCTATGTGGGTGTCACTCCAACAATGTTGGTTATTTGAAATGTATTGTCTAATAGAGTTTTGGAGAATGCACGTGGAAATAGTATTTCCTGAATTTTTGCAAGCTCATACATAATCACTTGTCTTTGGGATTTTGTAACATAAGGATAAGTTTGGATCAAATCTCTTTTCCTGAGTATCTTAAATATGTTACCCATTTGCATTCTGACATAAAAGCCAAAAGGTCTGATATTCTTTCCTTTATGTTACTTGATCCTTTTGACTGGATGTTCAAAGGTGACACTATATATATATATATATATATATATATATATATATATATATATATTTCTTTAAAGTTCTTTTTTCTTTAAAGTTCAATTGTTTTACTAGAGTATATATCAATATGGACCATTCTAGGTCAATTTTCCTGGATATATAGTAACAGTTTCCAATTTTTGGTTTCCAATTTTTTTATCCCAGGAAATATTTCTTGCTTTATAATTCTAGTGTTTGTCTTATTCCTTTGCTTTGATTTTTCTTCTTTGGCAATTTCTATTTTATGCATAGGAAATCTTCTTTGCCCATATTCTGCATTTCTCACTTTCTCTTGCATTCTTTGTATCTCTCTTCATCTGTGAGTTTTCAGTGTTTCATCTTTTCAATTATCTGTTAAAGTACTACCTGTGGGTTTTTTTCACTTTTGAGTTCCTTTATAGTTTAATGTTCACAACTGAAGTGATTTTTTTTCTTTTACCTCCAAATCTTTCCTGCACTTCGATAATCTCTTTTTTAAAATTTTCTTTCTCAAATTATTTTACTATTGCATTTTTCTAATTGCTGCCAATTTGGCTTCTCTAAGACTTCTATCGTTTTTCTTAATTTCTTTTACATTGTATTTAAATTAGGCTAGGGGCTTCAATTGCTCTGTAGCCGTGTCTTTCCGTCCTATATTTTATAGTAAACTTGTATGAAATTGTCTACCGTGCTTTTCCATTCTTATGATAAGTTGGATGCATTTTCTTCTTTTCTTAGGAGAAGAGGTGAGGCTAGATTAGATTTCCCAGTCTCATAGTTCTGGGACTCCTGTTTCTGTGTGCTTGTGAAGTGTTCAGGTACACGGTTTAGTACATGCTGCGGTTTTCTAGTTCTATTCCTCTTTAACATTAAAAAAAAATTTTTTTTTAATGTTTATTTACTTCTGAAAGGGAGAGAGGGAGAGACAGAGAGATGGGAAGAGAGACCACGAGCCGGGGAGGGGCAGAGAGAGAGGGAGGCACAGAATCCAAAGCAGGCTCCAGGCTCTGAGCTGTCAGCACAGAGCCCAACACGGGGCTTGAACCCATGAACCCTGAGATCATGACCTGAGCCGAAATCAGAAGTCCGACGCCTAACCAACTGAGCCACCCAGGCACCCCTCCTCTTTAACATTTTTATCTAGAACTTCTCTTTTCTTTGCCCTATGGCCCCAGCCTTAGTTAATTTTGATTCTACTCCTGGAAGTTTCTCCTCAGTGTCAGACTCTGCTATTCAGTTAGTGTCGAAGTGCTTGGGGCCCGGACCGCTCTAGCCGTGACCAGCATACTTGGTCTCCTACACTCATCAGTGAATTGGAGATTGCACAGACTCCCGGCATGTTTCAGCTCCTGGTCTCAGATTCACATGTTCAGTGTTGTATGCAATACTTATTGGCTATTCTCAGTTTGCTAGCAGTCAAGCAAACTGCTCTCCTTCTCTCCTGTGTGCCTGATTTAACATGAATCTTGGTGCTGTTGAATTTTCCTACTTGTATATCTTTTAGAGTTCATGGGGATTCTTTGCTACTCAGTTTTGTTCTCTATGGTTGCTGTGGGACTTTGGTTAGCTATCCTACCACAGTTTCTGTGTGGGATTCAATGTTGTTATGCTACCAGATATCTTCCTAGATTCCTCATCCTTGACCACACATGTTTTTCAGAAAATGGAGTGCAAACCAACCCACATATCTGGTTGAATGAGATTACCTAGTGGTAAATATCTGAACTCACATTTGTACAGGATATAAGATTCCACACTGCTCCATTTTTTTAAAAAATTCCCCCCCTGTCTGCAGAGTCCTCACGTGGCAGTGGAAATTATATCAGTTTTTGTAATAGCAGAGGCTCTTCAGTCAAGTGGAAAAGTCACAAGTATTCCATGTCATATATAATGAGTGAAATTTCAATAAGTAGCAACAAAGCAAATGTGTATAGGTTCAAAATGGTGAGAACAGAAGCTAAAGAGACATTGAAGAGAGGAGTGCAGAGTGAGAAGCACATAAAGAAGGGGATGTAGGATGGAGTCAGAAGGATTCTGAATAACATACCAAAGTCTGAACTTGCCAGCAAAAACTTTTGAGAAAGGGATTGCTGGGTTTTTTTTACTTATGTTTTAACAAGATGACATTGGCAGTAGTGTAAAGGATGGTGTGAAGAAGTAGCAGGGGAACTAAGGCCACTGTCATAAAATTCAATATATTTGAGTGCTTGAAGTAGAGAGAGGGAATCATTTGATACAGGTAAAACAGTTTCAAAACTAAGCATTATTTTTACTTTAGTAAAAGTGGCGCAAATCATAAAAAAAAACATTAGGCTAGAGGGAAGGTCTCACAGTCAATGGAAAAAGAAAATCATCCAATGTGTTATCTATGCTGGAATATAAAAACCCACCAGTTGATAATAAATTGGTACAGCCACCATGGAAAACAGTATGGAGGTTTCTCAGAAAACTAAAACTAGAACTACCATATGATCTGGCAATTCCACTTTTGGGAATAAATCTAAAGGAAATAAAAACACTATGTTGAAGAGATCTGAGCCTGCATGTTCATAGCGGTATTATTTACGATAGCTGTTATAAATATGGAAACAACTTAAGTATCCACAGACAGATGAATGGATAAAGAAGTTGTGATATATACACATATCACATATATCACGTGTGGTGTGTGTGTGTGTGTGTGTGTGTGTGTGTAATCCAGCCATAAAAAAGAAGGAAATCATGCCATTTGAGACATCATGGATGGTCCTAAGTGCATTATGCTAAGTGAAAGAAGTCAGACAAAGACAAATATTGTATGATCTCACTTATACATGGGAGGTGGGGGGATGGGGAGGGGGAAATAGGTGAAGATGACCAAAAGGTACAAACTCTCAATTATAAGATGAATAAATACTAGGGAGTTTATGTACAACATGATGACTATAGTTAACACTATTGCTTGGCATATTTGAAAGTTGTTAAGAGAGTAGATCCTAAAAGTTCTCACCATAGGGGAAAAAAAAACCCTTTATTTTCTTTTTATTTATTTTGGTATCCATATGAGATGATGGATGTTAGCTAAAATTATTGTGGTAATCACTTTACAATATATGTAAGTCAAACATTATGCTATATATAAATTATTTCTCAGTGAAACTGGAAAAAACCCTACCAGTTAATGTCTCTCAGAGAGGAAGGATATAATGGAAAGTTACCTTCCATCACAGCCTATGTAAAACACAGAAACCTTAATTCTTCTGGGGAAATTACTCATATTTACCATTAAGAGAAACTCTAGGTAAGAATAAAAGGTGAAGTATTTTCTACTATGTTTGCTTGTTTAGAAACAATTAGCTGTTTCTGGAAGAGCAGAGATTCAAGAAACAATGGAAAAGTGGTTAGATGAGCAGGAATATAAACTAGTGTTGCAGGATTTTTTTACCTCAATACCCAGGGTTCATTGTCTTGCCACTTCGAAGAATGAAGAAGTGGACACAGAATAAAATAAACAGCAGGCCAAAGTTTATTAGAGTATAAAATAAGGAAGTGAGAATAGTATGAAAACTCTCTTTATAGAGAGGGGGTATTCAAAGTTATGCCCGCACACCGCAGGCAAAGGACTCCACCATTTTATAGGATTTTGGTCAGCCCCTTTCCTTCCCCCTTGGTCCTTCTCAAGTCCTACCCTTATTGGCTAGATAACCCTAAAGGCTTAGTCATTCCTTTTTGATTTGGCTTGTTTCCATTGTATGAGGGGTGGTCAATGGCCATACCATTCCTTGTGGGTCATTTTTTTTTTTTTTTTGGTTTTGGTTTTTATTTGTTAATCAATTTACAAAATTTTTATTTTTATTTATTTATTTATTTATTTATTTATTTTATTAAATATAATTTATTGTCAAATTGGTTTCCTGGGTGGGTCATATGTTTTAAGGTCTACTTATTTTTAGTCAGATCTTCTGCTTGTCAATTTTCTGAGGGAAACCTGAGGTGGAGTAGATGGCGTCTGAGTAGATGGCGTCTGTTACATTCTTAAGAGGAACTTTATGCCTGAGGGGTTTGCTCAAGGTCAGATGCTCCCAGAAGAAATGTTTTAAAAATGTGTTTCTCCCCACCCAGGGACCTTCAAGCCCTACCCTTTCCCTTTCTGCCTACTGAATCCTATCTTCCCTATCATACTAGGGAGCCTCAGTCAAGGGACTGAACTTTTAAAAAGCAGCAGATTTTGTGGCTGCTCTGCCCAATGTCCTCTCAGCTCATCTCCAGGTATATGTGCGGAACTCGGGGACGGTTTGCATGCGCTCGGATGGCACCCATTACAGATACCAGCCTCTTTCTGCTTTCCTCCCTGAGGGCTTTCTTTGAAAACTCTTTTACTGCTGGAAAGCTTAAAGATCCCCTTTCTCAGCTCAAGCTCAGGACCACCTGGAACTGCCCAGTATTCAATACTGAGAGGACACTCCTCAGCCAAAGAGAGACAACAATCAGCAGATAAGCACCCCAGCTTTTCCATTTCTTGGTGGTAAACTCTAAGCTGCATTCTATAAGGTTTCTCAGAGGTTCTCAGCAAGACTGAGCCCCAGTCACCCACAGTCCACCCCACTATCCCCCTATTATTAGCTTTCTTCTTTGCATGTCCCATTCATCTCACTTCCTTCTTGTGTTTCGTGGGACCACTTTTCAAATACATCACCTGTACCCAAGTCTTTGTCTTAGCCTTCTTTGAGACAACCCAAATGATGACCAGTAAACATTTTCATCTTTTAAATTCCTCCCGAATTGTTTTACCTCCTGTTTCTAAGTTCCACTGCAAACTTCCTGGCATCTAGAGCTGATCTATAGTGCTTAACAGAATTTTCCCCTCAGTGTAGCAGCTGCATTTTTTCCATCCACGGTGCCTAGCCTATTTCCTGGCATAGAGCGGCTGGTTATTAAATAATTGTGGAATGAATAAAGGAAAGAAGTTCCCACAGTCATGCCAAACTATCAGGGAAATCTAGCAATAACCAACCAGAGGATGTTTATGCAGGAGTAGGGCATCAGGAAGTGACAGAAATCTCAGGAAGCAGGTAATTGCATCAGTCAAAAATAAATAGCAAGAAGACGCAGAGACAAAAATTCAGGAACAAGATTCTTTCTCCAAAGAAAATAATGGCTCATAAGAAAATGCTCAATTTCAGAGTGGGATGGAGATGATGAAGCCTCATCATAGTATTCATTTAATCCTTATAATAGTCATATAATACAGGTATTATTTGCTTCACTGAATGGATAAGAAAAATAAACCCTAGAAAAGTAAATAAAAGTGGATCAAGCTTATACAGTAAGTAGTGATTGGAGATCAAGAGACTGGTCACCTGGTGGTGTCCTAGCTATAATTACTAGAAGTCACAACTCCTAGGACTCACAGGGATTCCTATTTTGACCATTCAGGCACTAATGTTACACCTTGTGCTCCAGTTCCACTAGGGGAAGCTGATCCTCATGTGGGAGAATCCTGTCAAGGCAGGACAGGTGAGTAGACCAGCTCTTCCTGAAGAAAGAGAATAATAATTTGGGCCATCATATCTGTTTTGGAATTCAAAGTCTTACCGTTTCTTTGAAACAATGGAAGGAATGCCCTGACAGTGTCACAGATGACCAATTTGAACAGAATTTTAAAAAATACTAATAAAGAGGCATGCGCTATTCTGTTTTCCCTCTTCTTCTCTTTTCTTCTGTATTACTGAACATAATTCCCTCAATTTTAATGGAAGTGAACTCTCTCTTCTTAAATCAGTGTTCTCTCTCTCTAGGATTCAAAATTGCAGTGCTGTTTTGGAGCCATCATTTTGCCTCCATAGTAGCAATTTCCCTAAATCTTTGCCTTGTGGCCTCAGTGAATGCATTTGGCAGGAGGAGCAGGCTGATAGAAAAAGGGAGAGCTTCTGTGAACACAAGTACCTTGGGAAATCAGCAATGATGTGAAAAGAAATACATAAAAACCTTCCACCACAGTATACCTGTTTTTAATGGGACTTCATTAAAAGTATATATTTTTTTTAAACTTTGCCTCAGCATGGCAGTGGGTTTCTACAGAGGAAGTTTTGAGGGCACTTAGAAATTTCTTTTCACGTCTCTTCTTTTTAATTCACTCACTACAAGCTTTGATAGAGAAAAGGAGAGTAACTGCTGGTTCATATTAACTTTGTAGAAGGTTTTATATCATTTGCCATTGATTTTCTAGAAACTTTAGATTCAAGGCCTGGTTCATGAAATGAGAAGTTGAGTGATCAGAAGAGTGGGCCCAGCATGAGCTGCCTTTAAGGGCATTGTACCCAAAGAGGTGTGCATCCTGGGATGTTCTAGAACACACAGCCTTTACCAATACCTCAGCTCAGGGGAGGGTTCTGAATCCAAGGAATGTCTGGCACAGAGATGGCCCTCAGTGTGTGTCTAATGAATGGATGAGTATCTAGTGCAAGCAAAACCCCTAAACTCAAGAAACAGAGCCGGAATCCAATAATGGGAATTACAAACAAGAAACACAGAGGATTTTAAACACAGCAAACATTGGCTGCAACAGGACAGAGATTTTTTGTACAGTAGTGGAAGAAATATTTCATATATGGAATGAAAGTGTGAGAAGGACTTTAACTGCTGGAAAGAGGAGCTTTCACTTTAACCTACAGGCAATGGATCACTAGTAAAGATTTTTAAAATAGTGATATCAAAGTAGTTCTTTAAGATGACTTAGAAGTGTGGTTTTGAAGGAAAGGAAATACGGGCATAGCAACAAGTCAGGAGTCTAGCTCGCACAAGAGAATGTAGTAGTCGGGAGCATATGCCTCGGAGTCAGAGATCTGGAATTGCATTCCAGATGTGCAATCCACTATTTGTGAGACCTTCTGCGTCTACTTCTTCACACATCATTTTTCTCATCTGCGTGGGTATAATCCATTAATTCACTCCGTATTTTTGAGTTCACCCTTTTGTCCGTTTCTGCTCTAGAATCTGAGCAAACAGGTATAGGTAGAAATTGGATGGCTTACTCATGTAAGTCATTTTGAAGAATGACCTTAAAGTTTAGAGGTAAAAAGGGGAGGATACAAACAGTAAGAAGATGAACATACAATTAGTAGAATTAGTATAAATATGTTAAGACAAGAATGAGTTGGGCACACACACTTAGGGATCTGAAGGAAGGTCAGGATGTGCTTGTGGGTAAGGGGGACAGTGACATGAGAAGAGGGCAGATGGCTAGGTAAGGATCAAATAATGGAGAGGGTCACAAACTAGGCTAAGAGGACTAGATATATTTTAAACAGGATGAGAAATGTAGAGAGTGTTTTTGTAGCTCACTATTGCTGAGTAGAAAGTGGGTTGTCATGGGACATGGGTCAGAGCTGGGGACTAGTTTGAAGCTACAGCAGACATCTGGCAAAGAGGTGATGATGCCCTGGAATGGGACTGATAATGAAGAACAAAGGGAGAAGCATAGATTTGGGAAATGTTCAGGAGATAGAATCAGTAGGACTTGCTGAGAAATTGAGTTTGGACAGTAATGGAAGGCAAGGAATCCAAGATAATCCCTCCATTTCTGGCTGAAACAACTGCCTATAAGGTTGTGTGTTTGGTTTTGTTATCGTTGTTGTTGTTTGTAAGGTAAGTACAAGATGGGGAGAAGCAAGTTGACAAATCAAGAGCATTTTTGCAATTTTAGTTTATAGTGTATATTAGACATCAAAGTGGAGATGCTAAATGATATGTGTCTGCCTGAACCTCACTCCAGAGAGAGGTCAAGTCTAGAAATAAAGATTTAGCAGTCATCACACATAGGTGATATTAAATCCATGGGATTGGATGAAGTCCCCGGAGGTATAAAGAAAGGTAAATGAGACTGTCCAAATACAGTGGATTGGCTAACAATGTCCTTTCCAGACACCTAATGTGTCTTCCTGTGCTGCAGAGCCTGAAAAACCAATGACTATGTTTCCCACTCCCTTCAGTTGGGTTCCAGGTGGGATTTCAGTTCCACCAATCTGATGTGCTTGTTCAAGTACGGAGTTTAGAACTGAGATATGTGAGGAGGGAGGTGGGACCTGGGCATCATTTTGTGAGGACCGAAATTACTGTGGTTCTGCAGTCAGCAGCTATAATGACAGCTTCCCAACTCTGAAAGCAACCCCTAATTCTACAGTTTGCTTGTCATGCTAGGGATGGTAGCATTCTCGGAAACTCAGTTCCTCAGTGAGAGTCCTTTCTGGAAGCTCAGACAAACATTACTTTCCTTAGCTCACTTAAAATGATGTAAGGTATTTAACCCCCCACTTAAAAGAAGACATCTTTCTGCTTAAACTAGCCAGAGTGCATTCTGTTCTGACCCAGTCCATGCCTTGGCTCATCCTTGCATTACTTCAGCATCAAAAGTTTCAAAAGAAGGGGAGAAATCAGTGATTTAGAAGGCAGGAACGACTGAGAAGGAATAAATAAGAAGAAAACTAAAAGTGTGATGTCATGGAAAATGGGTAAAATACGTTTTTTTTTTTCTAGAATATCATTTAATGCTGAGTGGTCAGCTTAGAACTGAGTGATAAAGTGCAAAAGATGGCAAAAAGATCATTGGTGAGCTTGTAAAGAATCTTCCTGGAGTAAGGGAAGTAAACAACACAGGGAATGATTTAAAATTGAACATGATCTAAATAAATGGATTTAGTACCCACAGGTGACTTTTAAAGATGCTTTAATGTAAAAGGGTTAGAAAACTGGGGAGGTATTGAGCAGAATAGGTGTTACATGATATTTGTTTCCTTGTCTGTTCATTTTAGAGACAGGAGCTACACAGCACACCTGTAGGCTGATTGTAGCCTCCTCTCCAGAAAAGAAGATGGATGATGTGTGAGAAAGGAGATGATTGTAGGAGCAAAGTATTTGGGAACAAAAATACTTTGGTTAATCTGGTCACTTTTCTTTTCTCAGCGAACTATGAGGTAGTCATTAGCTGATAATGAGTTGGGGTTGTAAGGTGGAAATGTTTTGAGGGAAAGTAAAGGTATGCAATGGTAGTTTTGTTGAGTAGTGATAGCAACAAACTAAAAAAAGAGCTATAGACAACTCATTTAAATCTCAGGCCATGAATTTTCCCTGACGTTGGTCTGCATGGTTATGTGTTGTTGTTTTTGTTGTTGTTGTTGTTGTTGTTTTCCAACAATGTGTGTTTAGCTGCTTGCATGCAGGCACAAAATAGGCTGACAGTAGCATTTAAGCAATATCCAGGCTTAACCAGATAATACAGTGGAAGGAGAGGGTTATGAATATTTATAAGGGAGTGATTATAATTATGGAATGTGGAATCTAAGTTAGGTAAAGAGCAATGTGGGAAAACAAAATGAGAAATTGATGGTGAGAAATTTACAGGTTCAAAGATGATGCACTGATGAAGTTGAAGACTGATTGGAAATGATAAAGTAGGTGAACTGGTTAGAGGAGGGGATAGTTGAAGTTGAGGTTTCAGAATCAGAGAAGTTACTTATGTCAAGGTGAAGGGTTTGACCATGAAAATAGGTGGCTGAAATGGAGCAGAGAGACAATGGCATTGGCTAGATTATTCATTAGGGTGTTGAAGTTATCAGAAATGGTGATAGGAGAAGCAGTGGAAAGCATGCAGTGATCCAGGGTGAAGATCATCAGTAAATGAGCAGGAGTAACCGGGGTCAGTAGATGATTATAGCCAGGCAAGATGTTGGGTAGTTTCCTTCTTCTTTCTCACCCAACCTCTATGCCAACTCAGAAAGAGGAAGAATATCAACAACTACCTAGTAGAATAGTTATGAACATTACATGAGATAACATATATTAAGTACCTAAAAATCTGTCAATTTAATGTGTGATGCTATTTTTATGGTCATTATGAATAAATCAACCTACACTAACAAAATGTCTAATATATAGTGGTCATGGTGTTGGATGTTATTCACTTTTATTTTTTCTTTCTTTCTTTATTTGACCTAGAATCAAACATTAAGGCTTCTGGACAAGACCTTGAAAGTCACTTCATCAAAGGTCCTCAAATTAGACAAAGATTAGAAAGATACATAAAAAGTACCCAAGAAGCTTATTAAATATATAAACTCCAGGCCTCCATTCTGGATCATTCTAATTCTTTACATCTGCAGTGACACCTGGGAATCTGTGTTTTTAATAAGCTCTCTAAAAGATTCTGATACAATGCCAAGTTTAGGAACCACTGCTGAGCATCTGTTTGTACCGGTGAGGAAACTGGAGGTCAAGATCACAAAGCTGGTAACCAACATCGTTAGGACTTTTACCCACAAGCCCTATTTCCAAGCCCAGGAATTAGATCCTAAAAGATAGTGGCACATCGATACACTGGGATGGAAAGTAGAATCAAATATTATACCCATTTTCTTTGTCTTCTGCCTAGGTGGATACACTGAGAATAGCCATGGCAAGAGAAATTCGTCTAGGCAACAAACCAACTATGATAACAAAGTAGGTAGTATGATTCTATGCCACCAATCAAATGAGATATATAACAAATGTGTCAGAAAGACGGTATGTAAAGTAGAGGGTGCAAATAACAATGATGTGAACTGATAGTTGTTACAATAATCCAGACTTATAACTATGGTGGTGAAAGTACCATAGGGTGGTAGACATAAATTTAAAAAAAAAGTTTAGAGGAAAAATGACAGGTATTTTGACTTGGTATCAGTCTATGAGATGGACAAAGTCCATATGTGAAAATCGAGTCAAATAATAGGCAACCTTTCCTCCTAGTGAGGTGATTTCAAGCCCTGTCCACATATCAGGATCATGTCCTTGGTATTCTGAGTTAATTGATAGGACTCACTATGAATTTGAGATACATATTTAGCAAATAGGAATCTTAAAGTATTTCTATTTTATAAAAGCTCTTGAAATGATCAGGTTTTAGCTTTCAAGTGTATCCTCAAGATTCTACAACCCTGATATGTATGATATAGGATACATATATATCATATGATACATATATATACATATGTACATATGTATACATATGTACATATGATATATATATATATATATATATATATATATATATCCCAGCTCTATAGCAGTATTAGGAGATCAAAAATGGATTCCAGTGGACTGTCATTAAAGAAAATAGTAGCTGCTTCACTAAGTGCTATCACCATGGCAAGTGGTTTCAAACAAAATAGTGTGAAAATAGTCACCATGTAGCTGTACTTTAAAGTTAAGAACTGAATACTACCTATAGGATATGTTGCCTCTTTTCTGTGAACTACTACTAATAGGGTAGGCAATGATATTGCACATAAAGGTCCTTATTCTTCTCCAGTATTCTTACTGAATATACAATAGCAGCAAACTACATTGTCTGTCAAACATGCCAAATGATGACAGCTCAGTATGTTAGCCAAGTTCACTTTATATATTATTTTCTTGCTTTGCTAGACAAAGAAAATTATTGTAACTGGGAGAAACAGGTACAGAGAAGAATTATGACTCTCTATACACTCTTATTTTTTAATTTACAAGTAGAGAAACTTTAGGCAGAGACAATGATGTCTAAGATACCTCTAGGACATTATACAATTGAGATGGAACACTTTGGCCTTCTCTGGAGATGAATGATGGGTTCCTCCAAATGTTGCTCATGACCTAAGGCTTTATTTCAGTATAAATAAGGAAGATGCCTCTAGAAACAGTGTGTGAGGTAAATCTTCCCTAAGAACGAAAGATGCTAAGACTGGGAAGGAGGAAGCCTTAAGTGGCTATAACTTTTACATGTACCCAATTATCTCTAATAATGAAAATGCCTAAAGCCTGAGAAAGTGAGATGCCATTGTCCTAATCAGTGCCATAGATGCTATCCACATAGAGACTTTGATTTTGAGTTCTAGCTCTGAGAAGTTTCTCCAAAGAGCTGCTGTTGGCTGGGACCTCACAGACCATGGAAGATAGGCAATTTTTGAAAGACTGAATTAGGCACACACGATATTCTGTTTCACTCTTATTTGGCTTCATTCTTTGTGTTCCTGCTTTGCATAAATCAGAATGTTCAAGATAGGAGAGGCATTTCAATATGGCAGCATAAGAAGATCCTGAATTTACCTCCCTCCATGGACACAACAAACCTGCAGCTACATATGGAACAATTCCATTTGAAGAGAATCTGAGAATCATCTAAATATCTACTCCATCACAGGGTATAAAAGGGCCACATTGAGACAGGAGGAGAGGCAGCAATGTGGTCTTGCCAAAAACCACACCCCTTGTATGGCAAATCATCATCGGAAGGGGTCTCACAAATACAGAATTCCTCCTTGAGGAATGAGGGGTCTGTGCCCCACATCAGGCACCCCAAGCCTTGGGACTTACACCAGAAGGAAAAGCCCCCAAACATCTGACTTTGAAAACCAAAGGGACTTGTGTACAGGAAAACCAAGGATTGTAGGAAACAAAGATTTCACTCTTGAAGAGTTTGAGTGCAAACCCGCTTGCCCCAGGACCCAGACAGAAGCAGCAGTTTAAAAAGAGCCTAGACTATATGTGAAGGAGGTTCGTTTGGTAATCTTAAAGTATCTGCAAGAGGGGCAAAATCCTGTTGGGACCCTCTACATGGATGGAGGTGCTGGTAGGTGCATTTTTGTTTTCTCTCTTTACCTTGCTAGTGCCGTCACTGGTGGGTGCCATTTTTGCACTCTCACCCTATCTTGCCAGCACCTGCCTACCCACACCACCACCATGTCCCTTCCAGAGGCAGTGAACAAACATCTTCACCCCCCCTTGCATTGCTGCCATGATTTTCTCAAAGGTGGGAAAGTATCCCACCTCCATGTACAGAGACATGGGCTCAGAAGTGGCAGGCAGGAACCTTGTACCCCCACATCACTGCTGTGGCCCTTCCCAGAGATGGTGGTTGAATGAACCCAAAAAGACCCACCTCAAGACACATTATAATTAAAATGTCAAAACTTAAATATAAAGAGAGAAACTTAAAAGCAGCTAGACAAAAACAACTTATTACCCACAAGGGAACCCCTTTAAGACTATAAGCAGATTTCTCAGCAGAAACGTTGCAGGCCAGAAGGGAGTGGCATGATATATTATAAATGCTAAAAGGAAAACAAACTTCCAAACAAGAATACTTTACCCAGCAAGGTTATTCAGAATTGAGAGAGAGATAAAGAGTTTTCCAGACAAGCAAAAGCTAAGGGAGTTTATCACCACTAAACTGGCCCTATAAGAAATGTTAAAGGGTCTTTAAGCTGAAAAGAAAGGGTGCCGATTAGTAATAAGAAATCATATCAAAGTAAAAATCTGGTAAAGGTAACTATGTAATAAAGGAAGTGGATTTAATTATTTATAAAGCAAGTATGAAGGTTAAAAAACATAAGTAGTAAGAATAACTATAACTAAAATAATCAAAGGATACACAAAATAAAAAGATGCAAAATGTGACATCAAAAACATAATGAGTACAAACTTCATTTGCATATATATATATATATATATACATACACACACACATATATGTAAGCTGTTACATGTGGACACACAAAAGGTAACAAGAAAGGAATCTAAGCCTCACACTATAGAAAGTCATCAATCCACAAGGAAAGAAAGCAAAAGAAGGAGGAACAGAGAGGAACTACAAAACAGAAAACAATTAACAAAGTGACAGTAATGACTTTAAATTTAAATGGACTAAATTCAATCAAAAGACAGAGTGGTGGGGATGCCCGGGTGGCTCAGTAGGTTGAGCTTCCAACGCTTGATTTTACCTCAGTTTGTGGGATCAAGCCCCACATCAAGTCTCTGTGCTGACAGTGCGAAGCCTGCTTAGGATTCTCTCTCTCTCCCCCCCTCTCTCTCTGCCCCTCCTGTGCATGCAATCAACCAATCAATCAATCAATCAATAAAAAGACAGTGTGGTGGAATGGATAAATAAAAAAAAAAAAAAGACCCATGCATATGTTGCATCAAGACTCATCTCAGATCTAAGGATACACACAGATTTAAAGTGGAGAGATGGAAAAAAAATGTTTCGTACAAATGGAAACCAAAAGAAAGCAAGGGTAGCTCTACTTATATCAGACAAAAGAGTCTTTTACCCAAAGACTGAAATGAAAGGCAAAGAAGAGATTTACATAATGATAAAGGGGTCAATCCACAAGATGATATACAGTTGTAAACATTTGAGGGTTGATATTGGGTATCCCTGTCTTGTGCCTGAACTTAGTGGAAAAGCTTTCAGCTTTTCACTATTGAGTGTGATGTTAACTGTGGGCTTTCATAAGACCTTTAATTATATTGAGGTATACTCCCTTTATACCCAATTTGTTAAGAGTTGGATTTTTTAAAATTGTTGAACTGTGAGTTGTTTATATATTTTTAATAGAAGGCCTTTATCAGAATAGTGTTTTGCAAATATTTTCTGCAAGAGTGCAACTTGCCTTTTTATCTTAACAATGATTTTCGAAGAGCAGAACTTATTAATTTCAACAAAGTCCAATTTGTCAGCATTTTATTATAGTTTATACTTTTTTGTATCCCATCTAAAACAAACAAACAAACAAACAAACAAGAAAGCCAAAAAACCTTCACCTAGCCTAAAATCAAAAAGTGTCTTTTATGATTTTTGATAGAAGTGTCATAGTTTTACTTTTACATTTGGGTCTATGATGCATTTTGAGTTAATTTTTATAGGAGGTACGAAGTATGTATGGGTCAGGATTTTTGTGTTGGCATATGGATACCCAATTGTTCCAGGAATATTTGTTGAAAATGCTATCATTTGTTTGTTGACTTGCTTCAGCACATTTGTCAAAATTCAGTTAATCATACATGTATTGGTCTATTTCTAGGCTCTCTGCTCCACTCCACTGATCTATGGGTCTGTCCTTTGTTAATACCATTCTTTCTTGATTACTATAGCTTTATAGCAAATACTGAAATCAGGTGGTGTAAGTCTGATACCTTTGTTGTTCTTTTGTTTGGGTTGTTCAAAGTTCTTTACTTTTCCATATAAATTTTAGAATTAGCTTGTTGATTTTTTCAAAAAGTCTTGCTGGTATTTTTATTGGAAGTATGCTGATTCTATATATCAATTTGGGAGAGTGCTGACATATATAACACTCTTCAGTTTCAGTTAATGAGGCTGGTATATCTCATCTTTTATTTAGGTTTTATTGGGCTTCTCTCAATATTTTATATTTTTCAATATACAAACCTCCACATCTTTTATTGGATTTATCCTTAAGTGTGTTTTTTGGGGGGTGCTATTTTATTTTATTTTAAATTTTTTTTAACGTTTATTTATTTTTGAGACAGAGAGAGACAGAGCATGAACGGGGGAGGGTCAGAGAGAGGGAGACACAGAATCTGAAACAGGCTCCAGGCTCTGAGACGTCAGCACAGAGCCCGACGCGGGCCTCGAACTCACGGACCGCGAGATCATGACCTGAGCCGAAGTCGGTGGCTTAACTGACTGAGCGACCCAGGCACCCCGGGGGGTGCTATTTTAAATGGATTTTTTAAAACACTACAATTTGCAATTTTTATAATTGAAAATTGTAATTATTTATAATTAGTAATTAATTAGCATATAGAAATATAATAAAGAATTGTTTTCATTGATTACTTTTTATTTTTTTATTCTTCAACTTTGCTGTACTCATGTAATAGATCTAGTAGTATTTTTGTATAATTTTTTATTTGCATTTTATTCCTTACGTATATGATAAGAAATTCCTTGCTAAGTCAGTATTAGATCAGATATACTTATATATTTTATATATATATATATATTAATTCATACAAAATATATCTTATCGTATGCTCTGAGTTGAAGATCTAATTTGGCTTTTTCCTAAGTAGTAACCCAATTATCTTAGTATCATTAATTCCATAATCTTTTTTTTTTTCTAATGAATTGATACCAACTTTAAGTTGTTACAAATGTTCTGTATTCTTCTCTACTAATCCATTATTATTTTAGCAAAGCAAACAGTGTGGAATAATCTGAGTTCAGATCCACTATTGCCACTGTCACATTGGCTTGAACCAGTCACTTAACCTCTCTGAGCCTCATGTGACTGAATACTGGTAAATTGTGGACAAGCAGACTTCCAGAAACGTTCTTCACAGGAAAGGGAGATTTTCCCCCTTTCCACCTACCCTCCTTATTCCAGAATGAAATCTATAAAATATGGCTAGATATCTAGAACCTTCTTGGACCATGTGGTGAGGATGTATGTGAAGATCTAGGGTGGTGCAGTAAAAACAAAAGAAGCCTGGTGTCTCATGATAATGGAGCTGCCCTGAACTGTTTCTCTCTGGACATCTGTGTGAGACACTAAAGCTTTGCTTCTTTAACACACTGTACTACAATTTATATTACTCACAGGATTTCTCATTTTCAATGATATATTTGAATCCCAAATTCAAGAATGTTTATTTGCATGCTTAAGTATTTTCAGCTTAAGGTCTTTTGCATTAAGAATAAAAAATAAGTCTCTCATTGTCTATCAGTTCTAGTCTGCAAAACCAATATTTGCTCCTTTGAATCAGGTTGTTTTCAATTAACATGTTAGTAATTGGTGCAACTTTGAAAGGAAAGATGAATAGAATCTTAACCATCAAACAAGAAAAGCACTGGTTTTTGTTTTGTTTTTTTCTGAAACTCCTCTAACATGAATTTCATCTGAAAAAAAGTGTCATTGCTTTAGGTTTAAGTCATAAAAATAGATTGTCAATGAAGAGAGCAAAAGCAGGTAATTCAGTTTCCTGAGTTTTAATAAATGGAATTTCTGTTTGGCATTTTGCATTGATCACCTACCCACAATAATTAACAATCTTCTTATTTATACTGTATTGAAAATCGAAGCTCAGAATTACACTATTGTTCATTTTTCTTTTTTAATTTTTTTAATGTTTATTTTTGAGAGAGAGAGAGAGAGAGAGAGAGAGAGAGAGACAGAACACAAGCAAGGGAGGGGCAGAGAGAGGGGGAGACACAGAATCTGAAGCAGACTCCAGGCTCCAGGCTCCAAGCTGTCAGCACAGAGCCTGACGCGTGGCTCAAACCCACGGACCACGAGATCATGACCTGAGCCTAAGTCAGACGCTTAACCAGCTGAGCCACCCAAGCATCCCATAATTTTTCTTAATATTAATCTTCAGTCATTATAAACTGCCTTCATATTGTTTTCTAATAAAGTCAGAAGTACCAATTGCACTAAGTGAATTGATTACCTTAACTTCAAGGCATGAATTATTTAAGGGATCAAAGTATTCATGTGCTGCCTTTAGATATAAAGTCCAAATAAGGAAAATAACCAGTCAAATCTTTCCTTTACCTCAAGGCTGTTGGCCATACTTTGACCTTCCTGTGGCTGTTACACTGGAGCTTACTCTCCAGGATGGACACCAAGAGTGGATATGAGGTAAGGCTAGAGATAAAGCATCTAGTGCAATGTCCCTCCAAAGGATGCATTTTGGGGGTACTGCTCTCTGACGCTTCTAACATCCTGTGTCAAAGAGAATTTCCACCATTTCTTTTTCACTTGCTAGCCCAAGAAAATATCCTACTAGATAACAATGCATAACTTAAATGCACTTAATTTCTGATGGTACACCATTCTGCATTAGCAGACTCTCCAGAGTGGCACAATGGGAAAGTCCCCTTTTAATAATTTACATGAAGTCAGTTTCATGGCAAAGCACTTTTTGTGTGTATTTTCCAGTTAGAAATCTCTGGATCTCCTTTTAGGGGTTTAAGTCTTAACATTCATCTTTTTATACCTCACAGAATTTAAGAATATTAAAATTTGTGATTCTAAAACTTGTTCAGCGATAGACTGTCAAAAGTATTGTGAAAAATCTCAAAGCAAACAGTTGCTCTATGAGTTGATTCACTTCTTGGGCACATGTTGTGTGCTAGATAGTGGGAATAAAATACATAATCTATATTTCATCCCCAACAATCTAGTCTTGGTGTGGAGACACTGGCATGAGAATAATCATCACAATCCCTTGAACATATAGGAGGCCAAGACTAACTGCTTAAAGTATCAGGAAAGGCTACACAAGAAACTTTTGATGTTTAATAATGAGAAGGAATTCACCAAGTGGAGGAGATAAACTATGAGATCTCCTGGTTCCCCAAGTGATTCCTGAACTCATAAGGCTCTGGTATATCCCAAAGAATATCCAGTTGGCTTTGAGCCATCCGAAAGGAAATGGGAAGAAACAAATACTTATTTATCAGGTTCGATGGACAGATAAGAGCTATTTGCTAAGAGTTCTATAAGCATTAACATATGCAATCTTGGTTAAAAAAAACATATAAGCATGTACTATCATCTTCTTTTCACAAATAAAGACACTGAAATTCAGAGACATACAGTATAACATATCTAGTAATTGACAGAACCAGGAGTTTGCCCAGCTTTGTGTCATGTAAAAGTGTCACCAAAAGACCAAAATCCTTTCTATACCCATAAATCTGTCTCTGGGTTTTTAACAATTTTCAGTATGCACTAAGAGAAGAAAGGTAGGGTGGAACTGAAATTCCAAAAGGGGCAGTATAGCTTAGGGTTTATAGTAGAGTTTTAAAGTCAGACAGTTCTGGGGCACGTGGGTGGCTCAGTTGGTTAAGCATCTGACTTCGGCTCATGTCATGATCTTGCAGTTGGTGGGTTCAAACCATGCATCAGGCTCTGTGCTGACAGCTCAGAGCCTGGAGCCTGCTTTGGATTCTGTGTCTCCCTGTCTCTCTGTCCTGCTTGTGCTCTGTCTCTCTCTCTCTCTCAAAAATGAATAAACACTATGAAGAAAGAAAAAGAAAGAAAGAAAGAAAGAAAGAAAGAAAGAAAGAAAGAAAGAAAGAAAGAAAGAAAGAAAGAAAGGAAAGTCAGACAGTTCTGGGTTTAAGTTCCTGACCATCCTACTCATGAGCTTGGACAAGGTACTTCGCTTCTCTAAAACTCAGTTTCTCTGCAAAATGTGAATACTGAAAACATCCACTTTAAGGCAGTTGTGTGAGAATTACTTCAAAAATGCATACAGAAACACTTGGCTCTACATTTGACACATATATCTACTTAATAAATATCAGCCAAACTCTACTCAACCAACTGAATATGCCCAGAACTATGAAAATTTGTCTGGCTTTCTAACAGAATTCAGATACACAGGAGCTATTATTCCAAATCCCTGTGAAAGAAATCAAGTCTCCCAAAGGACTGTTAGAATTCAGGGGTTCAGCTCAAATCTAGAATTTTAGCTTTAAGTCTGACTAGACGTGTCGTGGAAATTTCTTGACCACCTAACCATTCCTAAAAGTCAAGAGTGGTAAAGAGTGGTCTGGGAGTCAATTGTGAAGTTACAGGTTTTCGGCACCCAGGTGAATGGGAAAACCTGACTGATGGATACCATGAGAGCATCAGGTCACTGCCTTGCATGGACAAGCAGATCCCCTAGAAGCTGAAGCACTGCTTCCAAAACCCCTAACTGGACATCCATTCCATCCAAAAAATCAGGGAAGAGAGCCAAGAATTCTGATTGAACGGCATCTGTTACATGATTGATAGAAATGTCTGAGCACCCCACAGATGGCCGCAAAACACCCCAGGGCTTAGTGGCAAGTGACTCTATACAAATCAAAAAGTGTTACATTATTTTTCTGACCCAATATTCTTAGAAAAAAAACAAATATTTATTTCTATTTACAACAGGAACTCTCAGAACTCTTATTGGTAGAAAAGTATAGGATCATGAAAAATGGATATATAGGATCGCTACATATATAGATAGAATTTTAAATCCAATACACTACACAATAGATACATTATATATGTCTATGTATATATTTATGTACATGTATATGTTGTATATACACACAATTTTACATGCCAGTATCACCTTGTGTTCTATTGATTCTTTGGCTATTTTTTTGCTCAAAATAAACCTTACGTCTAAATATCAGTATAATTAAGCTAGTGATTTGCTTTATATAGGTGCTTAATTGCTTTAATGATATCAGATGGATTACAATGAGAATAAAACCAGGAAAAACCATTAAGTGACACAGGTGCCTGGTTTGCTTAAGCATGGAGTCCTCCAGGCCCGTGTGCGTTGTAATATGCACTGCCTTTCAATCTGCTTCAATCATTGGAAGCATTTAGTAAGTGTAGCTGAAAGGAAACTTAGATCATACGATTTAATCTCTCATTTTAGAGTTGAGAAAAACGACACCCAGAGGGGTTGTTAGTTGCTTAAGGTAACCACATTAATTAACAACTTTGCTAGAAACAGAAACTTCTACAATATCCAGCTCCTCAGGAAACATTCCTAACTCTGTAAACTTTTGAATAACTTGAATAAAAGGCGTAGCCACAAAGCGAACTCAAAAATCCACAAATTTTTAACTCATACACCTTAACCATCAGAAAGACTTTTTTTTCCCTTAAATGTTGTATTAACATTGGCATTTGGTTTGAGCACTAATTGAGTCCTACTTTTTTGAGTAACACACTTTCAGAAATGCCTATGAAGTTTATGATACATCTGCTTATACAATTTAACAAGTGCTTGCTTCAAATTCTGTGTTGTCATAAAGTTTTCATAGCAAACTTTCAGTCTCTTTTACCTTTTTCATTTTACTTTGTAACTTTCTGGGTGATGGTCACCCATAAGCAATTTGCATACCATCCAGTTTCCCTTTTATGCACTAGACTAGTAAGCCAAGCATCTTCTTTGTAACTGTAGCTCATTACTTGCTTAATAATTAAATAAAACATTTAATTTAATAAAATAAGTTATTTAACAACTATCTATCTCACCACTAGACTGCAAGCCCATTCAGGGAAACCAAAGATTCCTTTATGCCTTGTACAAAGCCCTGCACATAACTGGGTATCAATAAATATTTTTTGATGAATGAATGGAATACAGACTGATTTTATTATTAGTCTCAGGGAAAAGATATAGAAATATAGAACCTATACTTTGTCACTGATCAAATGCCTCAAATGTTTCCCAGTAGATGTGACATGTTTGGAAATACAGCATTTTTTTCTGTTATGTGTTATTAAAACTGTCATGAAGACAAAGGAATAGCTGAGATTTGATTAAACTTAGTTGTTTAATAGTATTGTCAGAGTTTAAGTCTACCCTGCTAAAGGTGATACTTTTCTACAAGTTTCACTAGATAAAATTGGAGAATAGCCTAGGGTATACTTGCAAATAACCATCTCTTTGTTGCTCTAACCTTTGTGTTCCAAAGGACTGCCATGTGACTGAGTAGACAGTGGAAGAGGAAGATTGAGTTCCTATTCCCAAGCTGAAAACATACGAATGAAGCAAATCAACTTGAGGATGTAGTCACGCCATGTGGCTGTAACCCTGTCATCAATAATATGCATCTTGTCCAGGACTTTCTTTAAGAAGGGAACTAGCTAATCTAGAAGGCCTGGAGTTGTAGCTAGAAAGCATCCCATGAAAAAACCAGCACCTGCAGTCAAACCTACCATGTTATTTCAGACAGCGTTCTTTCAGGTGCGTTCTTTCAGACAGCACCTAGCCAAGAGGAAGAGGATAGTAGATTGGATTTGGATTTCCATCTACCTACATCTATCTGATGCCCTGAATCCCCCACTCCCACTGGAAACCCCCTCTCCCTTGCTGGAGGATTAAAGTTCTTTGCTTTACTGATGTTAGTCCCATCCATATGACCAGCACTGAAAGCCAGTGAAATTGAAGCTGAAGTTATGTGTGTCCCTGCTGAGCAGAAGCATGGCTCACTATGTCTCTTCCTTCTTCATGAGATCAGATAGAAGCTGTTCCACTAGTTGGGATCCTAGAGGAAAGAGGACATGCTGCAAACCTCAAGCAACCCATCACAAACATGTGATTTTAGCATGAAATATAAATTGTTGATTTAAAGCATTGAGATTTGGGGGTTGTTTATTATCACAGCATAATTTTTGGCTGACAGACATACACAGAAAAGCTGATTTTTTATTATGTTCCATACGTTTGAAAAAGATTTTCTCTGAAAGGGTGTAAAACTGGTGGCAGAAGAGACCAAAAAATAAAAAAGAACCACCAAAAAACCAAAAAACCCAGAGATAAACCTGAATGAAAAAATGCCAACAGAAGTTAAAATAAAAATAAGAATGAATCCAAAAGATAGATAGATAGACAGATACAGAGATACAGAGTCACAGAGATACATAGATGATAATGTATTATATCTAGATCGATATAATATATAATACAGATCTATGTATGGATCTAGATATAATACATTATCATCTATCATCTATAGATATATCTTTTATCTATTAATCTAGAGAAAAGAAAAATAAAAAAACAGAAAAGACTGGAAATTTAGCCACTATATCATATGACTGATAGACATAACTACAAAATCCTGCCTTTGCCTTTGTTCTGAGAAAAACTACATGATCCAGAGTGACACTGATGTTCTGATGTCATTACTTATATACCTTGTGCAATGAGTACATCAGCTTACCTAGTGCCCTAACCATGGTTTTTAAAATACCATTTTCTAAAAAAAAAAAAAAAAAAAAAAGCAAACAAAAAACAGGGTTCATTATAGAGGCCTGAAGCATCTTGTAGTACCAGAAATAAAGAAGTGATTAAACAAGAATGGGGGGCCTATAGAAAGAATAGACTGCCAACCTGAGAAAGCTCCCAGTTGTCAAAGTGGAACAATTTGAGTACAAAATAAATAATAATGGCCTTGGATTTTAACCGATAGAATAACAAATTTTCATGAGTGCATAAATAAACAATAGAATCAATAAATATGTAGGGAAGAAAAGACAGCCCTTCCTTACTATAGAATCTGAATTAGTAAGTGTACAAAACAAAAAAAAATCATTATTAGACAAACACCACAGTAACAATTGTCTAAAACTAGATCCCACTGATGGATATTAAAATTGGTGGACAGATGTTTGAGGAGAAAGATTTGGATAGTATGAAAGTATTAATGTTACAATGGAGAAATCTGGAAAGCAACACCATAACCAAGTGATTAAAATGAATATCATCACTAATAAGACACACCTACATCATGAGCCTCTTGATAGGATGCACAGAGAAGTAGATGTCATTTCTATGGTGTTCCTGACAAAAATGCATAAACTCATTCCAGTCACAAGAAAACACCAGGCTCAGTTTGAAGGACACTCATCAAAACAACTGCTCAGTGCTTTTCAAAAGAGAGATTGTGGAAGATAAGCAAGAGTAAGGACTGTCACAGATTGTAGACTAAGGAGAAGAACAATTAAATGCAAGATGGGATCCTGGATAGTATCCTGGAACAGGAAAAAAACATTTTTAAAAATAGTGAAGTTTGAATAGGGTCTGGAGTTTAGTCAATGGAAGTGTAACATGTTAATTTCTTTATTTTGTGTTTTTAAATTTTTTTATGTTTATTTGTTTTGGAGAGAGAGGCAGAGAGCGTGAGCAGGGCAGGGGAAGAGAGAGAGGAAGACACAGAATCCAAAGCAGGCTCCAGGCTCTGAGCTGTCAGCATAGAGCCCTATGCAGGGCTTGAACTCATGAACCATGAGATCATGACCTGAGCCGAAGTTGGACGCTTAACTGACTGAGCCACCCAGGTGCCCCAATTTCTTGATTTTGATCATTGTACTTTGATTATGTAAAATGTTACCATTAGGGGAAGCTAAGTGGTGAATATACTGGTATTCTCAGTCCACTTTTGCAAATTTCCGTTAGGCTAAACAAGCAGGTCAAAATAAAAAGTTAAAGAAAATATATCCAGAATCTCAATATTTCTCATCACCTTCATTTCTACCACTCTTGGTCTGAGCCTGCTCTCGTGAATTGTTAGACTAGTGTCCTAAATGATTGCCCTGCTTCTATGCTGCTCCCCCTAACTCCCCACAACCATCTCTTGGACACTTGAGACCCAGGTCACTTTGCTGCTCACAATCCTCTAATGACTTGTAACTTCCATCAGAGCAAATCAGTCCTTTCAAAGGCCTACAAAACCCATGAAATCTGACTCCTCATTCTCCTCTAACCTGACTTCCTACTTTTCTCCATTTCATCATATCTTTCCTGCCAACTCGATTCCTTGCTTTCCTTGAACACTCCAGATGCATCATTCCTGCCTTAGAGTCTTGCACAAATTGTTCTCTTAGGAGCTCCTACACGCTTGCCTGTCTCCCACCCCCCACCAGTGTCTTATTTTCTAGCTTGGATTGATTGATTGATTGATTGAAGATTAAAGTTTATTTATTTATTCTGAGAGAGAGAGACAGAGAGCGAGCACAAGCAGGGGAGGGGCAGAGAGAGAATCTGAAGCAGGCTTGAAGCTGTCAGCACAGAGCCTGTTGTGGAACTCCATCCCCTGAACCATGAGATCATGACCTGAGCTGAAATCAACAGTCTGAGCTTCAACCCAGTGAGCCACCCAGGAGCCCTTTTAGCTTGAATTTATATCTCTTCTTCTTGATGGAGCTTTCAGTAACCACCCTATGTAATGGCACAACAGCATCATACCCTCTTCTCCTAGAAAAGGAGGACAGCCTTTCTTTTCTTTCTATAGAATGTCTCATCTTCTAACAAACCAGAGTTTACTTACTAGTTATGTTTACTTTTTCCTATCTATGTCCTTCCTTCCACGGCCCTTCCTTCCAATTTAAGCTCCTTGAAAGAAAACACTTTTGCTTTTTTCACTGATTCATCCTTAGGATCTGAACAATAATAAGTACATAATGAGTGCCCAGTTTACGATTTCAAGTAGTCTGATTCATTTATCCATTAATATTATAAGTAAAAATGGAAGGTTAGGCGTTGTGATTAATTCCAACAGATAAATCTTTACAAATATTTAGGATCTTAGGATCTTTAGGTCCTAAGAGTGGCACAATACAATCTTTTTTTTTTTTTAAAGTGAACAAATATATTCAACCGGATATTTTATTGTTTCATGCAACAGCTCTTGTGGGCTTCTGGGGAATATTTTGATAGCCTCTTTAATAAGCTGGATTCTGTGCTATATTACTAAGTAAAATTACTTACAACAAAGCTAAATCGCCATGATCAATGTCAAGGCATAAATTTAATACTTCTTGCTTGATTTTTATGAATAAGAATAAGGTCATATGTAGCTGTGTCTCACTAAATTTTATTGGACTATTTGTAGGTTTTATGGACATCAGCAGCAATTGTTTTAGATTTTTTATTTTCTAAAGAAACTACAAACTTTGTTATTTTTCCCAACAGATCCATAAAGGCCATTATTCCTTCCTTGATCCCATGTGGATTGTTAATTGGTGCTATTACACTTCTCAAACGGTTTAGAAACAATAGATACTATGTGCCTTTAACTGGCACTAGTCAAACTTTTTTTTGTAAAATCAGCCAAGGTGATGAATGTTCTAAATCATTGGGCTAGTTTTTATGAGAGGCTTTGCCTCTTTTCTTCCTCTTCTTTGCTTTCATTTCTTTACATTTGTCCCTTTTTTGTTTTAGTGTACAGGAGGTAATGGGTAAGGGTAATGTTGCCTGTTGACAACTCGTTTCTAGCATGCAATCAAGCTTCTAAGCAGCATTGTGTTTTGTTTTCTATTTGTGGTTGGTTGCCCCCTTTAACCTTATCAAAGCAGTTAAATTTCTTCAAACTGTCAACCAGAGCCATGTCAGCATCTTAAAGACAGCCACTGCTGACATGGCTCAGCAAAGCTGAATTGATCTTCCACCCCTTGGGGCACCGCGCACAGCCAGCCAATGCACCACCACCCGGCGCTTGACTTAAAGTTCAACCCTCATTGTGGGGAAGGCAAGCTGTGCTGCTCCGTAGCAGTATTTAAAAGTACTTCTATTTCCATGTGTAACACTGCAGCTTGTCTTGGGCCTTGGAGGTACCTAGAGGACTGAAGTTCAAGGAAAGAGATTGAGAGAGACAAAAGTAAATACATACTGTATGTCCTGTGGCTTACATGATAATCAGACCAAGTACACTCTTGCCAATTCAAATGACATGAAGTGGCAGTAACTGAGTGCTGAGCGCTTTCTTACCAAACTCTCAATACTTTTTCTTCCACCCTTCTCCAAGTTTTCCTTACTTGAATTATTCTGGTCAATACTCCATCATGCTTAAAGGCTTGGAAAGACAAGTTCTTAGAAAGGATTCTCCAAAACAAATACTTCTGCCTCATACATTTTCCTTATTGTGATGACTAGAAACATTTATTATTCTCTAGGATGTTTGGATTTGAGGGGAATAGTTTTCAGTTTCAGTAAGCAGCCACGCTTAACATTTTTTTAAGGGAGCTCCACAACCAATGTGTGGCTCAAACTCATGATCAAGAGTTGTATGCTCTACAGACTGAAGCAGCCAGGTGCTCCAGCAGCTACACTTAAAAGTAGTCATCACAAAACTTTTTCCACAATGTGGTCTATCCCTAAGTGACTTGTGTGTCCTCCTGTCATGGAGTTCTTTTTTAGAAGAAATCTTGTGCTATAAAATTTTACTTAAAAAAATTTGCTATTGGTTTACTGATAGTTTTCCATAAAAATTTGCATTTGAACTTACTACACTAAGTAATTTCCAGAATATGATGGACTCTTGGGCTATCATAAGCCCTTTTGGTAAAAACTAAAATTTCTTGAATTTAGTGATCATGTATTGAGAATCTTCTATGAGTCAGGCATTGGACTTACTATTGGAATTATAAAGATAAATAAGGTAGTTCTCGCTCTCAAGGAGCTTACAATGTAGTCAGGGATGATAGGTAAAAACATAACTAACAAAAATGCCAGGTGTTCATTGTTCTAGGTAGGCAATGAGGATGATAATTTTCCATGAATAGTGTACCATAAATCCCCACACTGTTGAAAAAGAAACCCCAACTCTATAGCTTTGAAACAACTATTATATAAGACTTCAAATTTGATGAAATAAAGGACACATTTAAAGTAATTTCTCTAAGACCCAAAGCATCTTGGTTGACCAAGTTGTGTGTAGCATTCCTACAGGGAATATGATATCCAGGAGCCTAGAAGGGAGACTAAAAAGTCTCAGAAGTAATAGAGTGACCATGATACTGATTCTGACTTAATCCTACCCTAACCCTTGCTTTCTTATCAGCATACCACATATTTCCACTGAACAAGCACCATGTCAGTGTCCTGATTTTTTTCTTCCTTCAGTAATATTAATAAAATTTTATTTTCTCTTCCCTCTCCTTTCCTCCTCTTCCTTTCTCTCTCTCTGCACCCCCCTCTCTCCACAAACATATGCACATATACACACATAGTACATATATAATATATATTATATATGATCATGGGAGATTTTACTCTTTAATTATCTCACAATTTGACATATAGAGTACCTTACAGTTACTGACAGTTTTTAGCTTTCTTTCTTCCAATCTTATTTAATTGCATAGATTCATCACAGCTAATGAACTTCAAAACTGCAATGCTTAACCATTGGTTTAGTGCTCAAAGGTCAAAAGCATACAGGCATATCATGCAAGATAGTGATTGAAATGACCTTCAATTGCCTTATTTGTTCATAATTTGACCAGTGAAGACTGCTGGATTTTATAAATCATAGGAAGAAATCAAGACAATTCACTTCATAAAGGGCCCATGCATTTAAAAAAAAAAAAATCAATGATATTTGGCATTCTATCTAGGAGTCCATGAAATTGCCAACTGGTAGAATTTTAAGTACTGTCTTTACGTACAGTGATATATCCATTCAGGAGCCTTCATCTGATTTCATTTTCATTTCACAATCAAACAGTAATTACTATGCTCTATCTGCAACTATTTACAATACATATCCAGCTATCATTGTGGTATTAGGCCATGATTTTTATTCATTCTAGAATTTGCCAGAATGTTCTATGTGCTTTTTTTTCTTAGAACTTTAAAAACTATTTTAGTCAAATGTGAGCACTCTTATGTGAAGTTTATGTGAACTTTTCATGAATACCTGTTCAACTTTATTTAAACCAAGCACAGATCCTTGGTAAATCTTATTTACATATTTCACAGTATCCAAACATCACTTCCCTGAAGCCTTTGCAATGATTTCAGGAATCACAAGAGACCCTAAAGTCTTCATGTAAATTTGATTTGAAGAAGTGATTTAGCCCAGCATATAGCAGTCACCTCTCAAAGTGAAACCTTTGATTACGGGTCTAAACAAAGGCAGATCAATAGGCTTTAAATGCTTGTGATTTGGGAGTTGAGTGAAGAAGAATGTGTTTGTTTTGTTTTGTTTTTGTTTTTTTACTTAACAACTTAATGACAATAGTGTGGCTGAGAAAATTGAAAGAACTGAGAGTGAAGGCAGACAGAGCAGTGAGGAGCCTATGGCTGTGTCAGCCTGGAAATGATGAGGGTCTTGGCAACATAAATGAAAGAGAGATGATTTTTGCCAGGTAACGAGAAGGATGACTATTCAGGGCTTGGCAAATGACTTTAAATGGCTGTAGAGATGAATAAATCAGAAATGACTCTGAGATTCTGCTTCAAGGTCTTGAGCACAGCTAAGATTGAACTCATTACCTCTTCATAAATGCAGCTCCTCCTCCTGACTCCTGACATCCTCATCATCTCAGTCACAGAGGATCAATTTCCTCTAAAGTGCCCTTTTTACAGTACCCTCCTACCTGGTTATTCTGCTTTTAGTCTCTCACACCTTCCCAGATTGGTGTAATCCATAAATTGGAAATAGAGCTCATTTCCAGTGGCTCTGTGCATCTCCCTAGCTGGGTTGGCAATCCTCCATCATCTTCAGCCAATGAATTTGGAGAGTTTGGGGTTAGACAACAACAAATAAACAGGATGACAAATTGGTAGATATCATCATGATACATCATACAGTTTTCAAAGTATTTTCACATTTGATTTTTACAACAGCTCCCTAAAAGTAGGAGTTCCTTTACAATGATGTGTATGAGACTCAGAGATTTAACTCTCTTGCTGAAAATCACGGAGCTATTAAATTTTGGTAAACTTTAGTGGAGTTATAATGTAGAAATTTGCAATCATTAAATATTTCCTTCTTTTTCTTGAGACTCCAATTCCCCTTATTGGATACAATAGGTTATGAGGTCTAAATATGCCAGGATTTATGAGATTAATAACTAGAGATTATATGGACTTCAAATTTTTTCCAATCATGCTATGAACTTGACTCATGGTTTCTGCTGAAGTTTTGGGGTGATGGGGTTTGTGGGGTCTGGAGCCAATGACCAAGAAAGAATTCTTGAAGATGTCTTTGGTGCAAAAAGGTGATTTTATTAAAGCACAGGGACTGGACCTGTGGGCAGGAAGAACTGTACTGCAAGTATGCGGGGGTGACCCTTTATGGAGTCAGGGGAGATAAAGTCAAGAGGGAGTTTCCAAAGAGTCTTTCACATGCTAAAAACTTACTGGAGACCTAGCTATTGTCAAGCTAAGGTTGTTTTCCTTCTAGCAAAGCAGTAATATTCAGACAGTAGGGAGTTCCTGGACTTTGGGCTATTGATGGAATTGCCTTTTTCTGGTAAACTGGTGGAGACTCTTAGTTTAACCATTTGTTGTTTGTTTGTCCTTTCCCATTTTGGGTAGCCAGGAGTGTCCAAGGAATATCACACATATCCCACCTTAGGTGGGGGGTGCTGTTAGCCTGAATTTTGCCCTCATGTTGCCTCATGTTCCTTATCAGTTTCCAAACTTTTCCTTTTGTATGCTATGAACAATTTCTAAGGCAGAATCTAAAAGGGGCACCTGGGTGGCTCAGTCAGTTAAGCATCTGACTTCACTTAGGTCATGATCTCACACTTTGTGGTTTCAAGCCCTTTGTCAGGCTTTGTGCTGACAGCTTGGAGCCTGCTTCAGACTCTATGTCTCTCTCTCTTTCTGCCCCTCCCCCATTCAGGCTCTCTCTCTCTCTCTCTCTCTCTCTCTCTCTCTCTCTCTCTCTAAGATAAATAAACATTAAAAAAAACTTTTTAAAAATAAAATGAAAGCACTTATTTAATACTTCCCTATCACCAAGAACCAGAATGAATCACTAGGCTTCCCATTCTCTAAGTTTATGTGACATTCAAAGTAGCTGGCATGATGTCATGAACAGCCCAGTTCCCCTCTCACCTCTGTCTACAGATCTCAGACTAGTTGTTTGATAATGGTAAAAATGAATATAGATTATCAATGGGTGAACATACCTCTTTCCACAATACTATTAAGTTTTTAACATTTGCTAAATGTGATCAGAATTACCAAATCAACTTCTTTTATGAAAACATTATATATCAACATCATTCAATTATCCATTTATTTAACAAATATGTGCTGGGTGTCTACACTGTTATACATGCTAGGAATTCAACAATAAGCTAAAAGATAAGGTTCCTATTTTTTCACAGCTTATATTTATTGGAGGAGACAAATAATATACAAATACCAACATTGCTGTTTAATATAATATTTCAGAGAATGATAAGTTCTATGAAGACCAATAATAAAAGCTAAGTCTACAGAGTTTGATCTGGGTGGGGAGGGTGGTTTGGGGGTTTTCCATGTTTTTAGTCAAGACGGTTAAGGAATGTGTCTCCAAGGAAGTGACAATTTAATAAATCCGTGACGATCCATGGAAAAGTTTGGGGAAATGTTGGGAAAAAAAAAGATAAAGTTAAGAGAAAGGCTCTGAAAAGGAAACACTGAGTATTTGAGAATTGTGAATGAGCAAGAATGGAGTAAGAGCAGCATCAAATAGTAGAAACAAGTTCAAAGCGGTAGAGAAGGACCAGATTATGAGAGGTGTTTAGATTATAGAAGTGGTCAGAAGGCTGTGGTGATCAAATAAGGTCCCCCTCCCTCAGATATTCACACTCTGATCCCCAGAACCTGTGAATATGTTATTACAAATGGAAAAACGTCTTTGTAGATATGATTATAGTAAGCATTTTGAGATAGGGGGTTTATCCTGGATTATGTGGCCAGACCCAATATTATTACATGAGATATTAAACAACTTCTCTCGAGTTTGGTTAGTGAAAAAGCGGTGATGACAGAAGCCGGATCAGAATGATGATATGTGACTGGCATTGAAAATGGAGGAATGAAGTCACAAGCCAAGGAATGTGGATGGATTCTAGAAGCTGGAAAAGACAAGGAAATGGATTCTTTCCTAGAGATTCCAGAGAGTAATGCAGCCCTACCAGCACCTAGATTGTAGCCTACTGAGACCTGTGTCAGATGTCTGATTTACAGAAATGTAAGATAATAAATTTGTGTGGTTTTAACTCACTAAGTTTGTGGTAACTCTTACAGTAGCAGTGTAAATCCAATAGATGGGTTTTGAGCAAGGAGTGATATGCTGCGCATGACCCATGTTTTAAGTGGCAACCATGTGGAGAATATATTGTTGAGGGGGGTACAAAATGGCAGCAGGAAGACTAGTAAAATGCTATGCTAAAAATAACTGTGGTTGTTTGTACTAAGGTAGCCAAGGTAATGGCAGTAATAAGTTGATAACATTTGGGATAAAATTTGGGTGTAAAATCAGCATAAAGGTGGTTTTCAAAGCCATAGGGCTAAATGAAACCATCCTGCTACACTGTCCAACACAGTAGCCAGTAGCAACATGTGGCTCTAAATTAAGATGAATGAAAATTAAAAAAATAAATATTTAATTCCTCAGGCACACTGGTCCCATTTCAAAGTTCTTAATAACCAAACGGGGCTAGTGGCTATCATATTGAAACAGCACAAAGAACCTTTCCAGCATTATGGAAAATTCTGTTGCACATGGCTGATGGTAGTAAGACAAGATAGAGAAGAAAAACAAAAAAGAATCAAAGAGAAATTCCTGGGTTATGCTTGTTCGCAGAGTCAGGGATAGGGTAAAGGAGCCAGCAAAAGAGACTAAGGAATGTCCAGGGCTTATCTTTTCCAAGATTTAAATTTACCATAATACAAATTAGGATAATACAGTTATAATAGAAAATGTGATTGTATATGTGATTAACTTAAATGTGGTTTCTGCATAGTTTTAGCTATTTAATTCACTTAATCTGGAAGTATTCACTTTCTTGGAGCTCCCAGTTGTTGTGAAGTCCATTTTAAAATGGAACCTTGGTGGGGGGAGGCCTGGGTGGCTCAGTCGGTTAAGCATCTGACTTCGGCTCAGGTCATGATCTCGCGGTTTGTGAGTTCGAGCCCTGCGTCGGGCTCTGTTCTGACAGCTCAGAGCCTGGAGCCTGCTTCAGATTCTGTGTCTCCCTCTCTCTCTGCCCCTCCCCTGCCCATGCTCTGTCTTTCTCTCTCTCTCAATACTAAATAAACGTTAAAAAAATAAAAATAAAATGGAACATTTGTTGGGGCACCTGGGTGACTCAGTCAGTTAAGCATCTGCCTTTTGATTTTGGCTCAGGTCATGATTTCCTGGTTCATGGGTTCAAGCCCCACGTCAGGCTGTGTGCTGACAGCACGGAGCCTGTTTGGGATTCTCTTTCTCCCTGTCTCTCTGCTCCTCCCCCCTCTTTCTCTCAGAATATATAAATAACTTAAAAAATTAAAAAAATAAAATGAAGCTGTAGCTCTGAAGGACAGTCAGGAAAGCAGAAAGGCAACGAGGGCAGCAGTGGCATGGTGCAAGAGTAAAGTACTGCATCCTTCATAATTTTGTACTGGACCATCTTTGAAGGAAGAAGAAAAAGGAAATGAGAAGAGGAGCTGATGAAAAAGGAAAACTAAATTAGCTTGAGCAATAGAATTAACACATTTTCTCTGACCATTCCCAGACTCACACAAAGAAGCTTAAAGTTTTCTTTTCCAAAATTTTTCTTCTTATTTGATAATCATTTACATTGCTTACAAATGATCACCAGCTGAAGATGTACCAAATATCTACTGTTCTTCAGTTGCAGTAAAACATTCAATATCTTAGAAGTGGTTGACCTCTGATACCATATTATTTGATGGTTTTGATGTGTCCTTGTAAAGATCAGGAAGAAACAAGAATCTCAACAAGAAGTCAGACCTTAGGTGAGAGACAAATGAGACTCTGAAACTAGAGGAGTGCTTTAAAAATTGGAGAGTCTGAGAGAGGAAGAAAGTAGTACAGGTAAGGGGAAGGGCGCCATCATTTTGATTGTTATAATACAGTATATATAATAGTTGTTTAACAAGTATTTCCTGACTTTATTCAGGCTTTTGAAGTATTTTTTCTGTTACAGAATAATGAGCAAAAATAGACTCAAATTTGGCTTCCCTTCTACCTTGCTGACACCAAATAAAGTAAATTGAAAACAAGAACTCAATGAAATTAACTAGGAAATACAAAATTTGCTGAAAGAAGAGAAAATAATTAGCTATATATGAGCTTTCATTCAACACATATTCATTATTTACTCTTTGTCAATCCCTGTCCTTTGTTGCAAGACATACAATGAATGCAAGACAGAGTTTTCCCCAAAGAAACTTGCATTCTACTCTATATAGAAGATTCTAAGCATACAAATTCTGGGTTTTTATCTTATCCAGAAAATTTCTCTTAAATGCATTCTTAAAGATACAAAAATTTCAGACCAGAGAGTGAATATTTGTCATGATCTCTAAATTAGTGCAAGACAATTTTTACATGATTTTTATTAACATATTATTAGGTTAAATCCCAAAGATATAGATAACTCCCTGTTTCTTCAATTAGATTTAGCCACTATCTCTATGGTAGTTTATATGGGAAGTTCTCCTATCAAGGTCTGGGTAATGAGAACATAGCCATGTCACTTAACTCACCATTGAATCATCAGCGATGTTATTCTCACTCAAATCTTTGAATACAGGAGACTACTTTACCCATAGTTATGTATGTATGTATGTATTTTTAAGTTGGCTCCCTGCCCAGTGCAGAGCCCAATGCAGGGCTTGAACTCACTACACTGAGATGGAGACTTCAGTTGAGATCAAGAGTCAGATGCTTAACTGACTGAGCCACCCAGGCACCCCACCCATAGTTATGAATCTAAAGGTTAAGCATTACATGTCAGTCAACCAAGAAATACATTGGTACATAGCCCAACTTTGCTCAGGTTATCTAATAAACTTTTGTAGTTGTTGTTCTTTCTCCACTTCTAACGTAAGGCAAATAGAGATGGAGAGAGTTTTCTGTCATTCCCTGTTTAGAGCATTCTTAGAAATTTCCTTCGCAGTATTTAGCAAAAAGTTAAATACTGTAGCTGTTCATTATGGAATATAAATTATCATGGTTACAGAACTGGAAGGAGATTGGAAGTGTTTTATATTTGGGATGGGATAGATGCCATAAATTAGACATTATGATAGAAGTAGATTATACTGAAATTGTGTGGCTCAAACTGGTATCCATAATTATCCTGGAACCACAGAATGGAAGAGAGGGTTCTAGTGGCAGTAACTCTAACCAGCTTCTCAAATACTTCTATTGAAGATTATGTATTTTAGAGAAAAGGCCACTGACCTGGAATCAAGAGAGCTAAGTTCTAGCCTAGAGTAGTCAAAATAGCTCCATAATATTTGGGATAGTTTTCAACCTTCAAATTTGATCATTCTTTTACCTATCTTGTATTCTTACTTTCTTATTATTATTGGAAGAGATAACAATGGAAAGGCCATGCAAATTATGACATGGTCCACACCCTACAACTTAACAATGCTCAGGATACATTCTGTGCGTTTTGAATTTGGTTTTTCACTGTAGGTGATGTTTGTGTGTGTTTGCTCCATTGCAGACCAGAAACTGCAAAACATGCATAAGACAACACCTATTAATTAGAAATTATCTGGGGGACACCTGGGTGGCTCAGTTGATTCAGTGTCTGACTTTGGCTCAAGTAATGATCTCACGGTTCGTGAGTTCAAGCCCCACATTGGGCTGTCTGCTGTCAGCACAGAACCCACTTCAGATTCTCTGTCCCCTCTCTTTCTGCCCCACTCATACTCTCTCAAAAATAAGTGAAAACATTAAATAAATAAATAAATAAATAAATAAATAAATAAATAAATAAATTCATCTGGGAAGTCTTGGCAGTGTCCACTTCTCCAGGTATATTTTGCCTCCTTAAGGGATTCTTCATATTGCTCTGTTGACCTCTTCCCCTTTGAAACTAGATATTCTCTTTCTCTCTCTCTCTCTCAACCACCACTAGTTTTTGTGGTGAGATAATGAGAATAGGACTTAACAGCATGGATTTTAGTGTCAGAAAAACCTGGGTCCAAATCCTGATTGCTCATTTACTAATGGTATGACCTTGGATCATTGCTTAACCTTCCTGAGGTTCTGAGTTTCCTAAGATTCTCTGTATGTAATGGAATAATATCACCTATTTAATAGAGCTGTTCTGTATATTTTTCCAGCTTTATTAAGATATAGTTGACATATAACACTGTGTAAGTTTAAGGTGTACCCATAATGAGTTTATATATATTGCAGAATGATCACCACAGTGTTAGTTAACACATCCATCACCTCACATAATTACCATTGTGTATTTGCAAGTAGTGAGAATTTTTAAAATCGACTCTCTTAGCAACTTTCAGGTACATAATGCAGTATTGTTAAGCGTAGTCACCATGCTCTACCTTAGATCCTCAGAACTTAATTTGTCTTATAACAGGAAGTTTTTACTCTTTCACCACTTTTGTCCACTTGTCCCAACCCTCTGCCATGGCAAATGACTGTTCTGTTTCTATGGAATTGTTTTTTTAAGATTCCACAAATAAGTGAGGTCATATAGTATTGGTTTTTCTCTGACTTAATTCATTTAGCATGATGTTCTCCAGTTTCACCCATGTTGCTGCAAATGGCAGGATTTCCTTCTTTTTATGGCTGAAAAACATATATATATATATATATATATATATATGTATATATCACTATATTAATAATAGTAGTATTAGTAATAGTACTACCAGTAATAGTAGTATATAGTATATACTAATATATTAATTATATTATTAACACATTAGTATATATTAATAATTATATAATATCAATTAATTTTTATTATTTATTAATTAATTTAATTAACTATTGAGATATTGTTATAAAAGAAATAATATTTATTAATTATTTATTAAATATTATTGATAAATTTTATTTTTGATATCATATTTATATATATCTTTATAATATATGAATGTATAATATATTTATATTATAATAATATAATAAATGTTATTAATGAATTATGAATAATTTATAATCATTAAAATCATTATAAAATAATAAAATTTTTATTATAAAAGAATTAATTTAATTATCGATTATTGTTATTTATATTATATGAATTAATCATAATTAATCATGTTCTATTAATTAACTATATTATTTATGTTATATTATATTAATTACATTATATTTTAATTATATTTAATATTTAAATATATTTAATAATATATTTAAATTATATTTAATAATATATAAATATATTTAATGCATTAATAATATTTAATTCTATTTAATTATATATAATATTTTAGATATTTGTAATTATATATTTTATATTAATTTTATATTTACATATTATTAATTAATTATATTAATATCTTAATAAATATATATTTATACATAAATATTATATATTATATATCATACAACTACATATATAATATTCCACTACACACACACACTACTTTTTCTTTATCCATTCATTTACTGAAAGACATAAGACATTTAGGTTGTTTCCATATCTTGACTATTGTGAATACTGCTGTAATAAATATAGGTGTATAGATATCTCTTCAAGACTGTGATTTCATTTCCTTTGGGTACATAACCAGAAGTGAGATTGCTAGATTATGGGGTAGTTCAATTTTTAATTTTGTGAAGAAACTTTATACTGTTTTCTCTACTGTCGATACCAACTTACATTCCCACCAACAATGTACAAAGGATCTCTTTTCTCCACATCCTCTCCAGTATTTCTTATTTCTTATCTTTTTGAAAGTAAATATTTCAACAGGTTTCAGATGGTATCTCATTTTGGTTTTGACTTGCATTTCCCTGGTGATTAGTGATGTTGAACACCCTTTCATGTACCTGTTGGGCATTTGGTTACATTCTTTGTAAAAACATCTATTTAGATCCTATGCCCATTTTTTTATTGGATTCTTTGTTTTGTTTGTCTGTTTTTTGCTACTGGGTTATATGAGCTCTTTGTATATTTTAAATATTAACCCCTTATTAATATACAGTTTGCAAATATTTGCTTCCATTCCATAGTTTGCCTTTTCATTTTGTTGATGGTTTACTTTGCTGTACAGAAGCTTTTTAGTTTGATGTAGTCCTGTTTGTACAATTTGTTTTTGTTGTTTGTGCTTTTAGTGTCATATCCAAAAAATCATGGCCAAGACAAATGTTGAGATATTTTACTATATTTTATTCTAGAAGTTTTATAATTTTAGTTCCTTCATTTAATTCTTTAATCCAATTCAAGGTAATTTTTGTGAGTGGTGTAAGATAGGGGCCCAGTTTTACTCTTTTGAATGTGGCTATCCAGTTTTTACAACACCACTTATTGAAGAGACTATATTTTCCCATTTAGTATTCTTGGCTCCTATGTCAAGTAGTAATTGATGGTATATGTATGCATATATTTCTATGCTTTTAATTCTGTTCCATTGATCTATGTGTCTGTTTTTTATTCCAGTACCATTCTGTTTCGATTACTATAGATTTATTGTATAGTTTAAAATCAAGAAGTGTGGTGTCTCTGGCTTTGTTCTCCTTTCTCAGGGTTGCTTTAACTATTCAGGGTCTCTTATGATTCTATATGAATTTTAAGATAATTTTTCTGTATCTGTGAACAATGTCATTGGACATTTGACCCAGATTGTATTGAATCTATAGATGGTTTTGGATAGTATGAACATTTTAACAATATTAATTCTTCTAATCCATAAACACAGGATGTCTTCCCATTTATTTGTGTTTCTTCAATTTCTTTCATCCATGTCTTACTGTTTTCAGTGTAGAGATCTTTCATCTAATTGGCTAAATTTATTTCTAAGTACAATATTGGTTTTGATGCCATTGTGAATAGGATTCTCTTCTTTATCCCCTTTTCAGATTCTTTTGTTGTTAGTGTGTAGAAACACAACTCATTTTTGTATGTTGGTTTGTATCCTGAAACTTTACTGAATTCATTTATTAGTTTCAATAGTTTTTGTTAAGAGTATTTAGAGTTTTCTATATATAAGATTACATCATCTGCACATAAAGACAATTTTACTTGTTCCTTTCCAATTTCGATGTTTTTTCTTTCTTTTTTGTGTCTGAATGCTCTAGCTGAGACTCCCAGCTCACAGGCTGGTCTTTGCAATTTGGTAGGCGATTGATTGGCTGTGTTCCAGTGTTAAGTGAGGTCACAGTTTGGGTTCTCTGTTTAGGCAGGACCCCCACCTGTACCCTGTAGCTGGTGGGGCTGGAGACTGTGCTCTGCATTAGGGTGGGGTCACTGTCTATGTTTTCTAGGAGGGTGGTGCCCCAGGTTACTTCAGCAATTTGGCAAGGCCATAAGGTGGGATCTGTTGCTGGGCAGGGTTGTAGGTTAAGTTCTCTGGCTGTAGGCTGAGCTTTGAGGCTGTCCACTTTCTCTGTCTAGACCCTTTTGTTATGTGGGACCAGATGCTATGCTTAACAGTTGGACAACAGTTGGCTCTCTATATGAGCAACCTTTAGGATGGGCTTCACCACTAACCAGATTCTCTAGCTAGCTTCTTGGTGACAGGTCACTGGAGATTATGCTCAGCAGTTGAGCAGGTCTGTGATCTTGCTCATCTGCCCAGGGAGACTGTAGGATGGTGCTCCTTGGTCACATCCACAAATGTGGGCATCTGTTGTCATACTTCTATTGGGACAGGACTAGAGGTTATGCTCAGCAGTTGGGTAGGACTTTGAGCCTTCTTCCTTGCCCAGATGATATAGAATGGACTCCTAGGCTGGTATGGCTTGCTGGCTGGGGACCCAAACCAGGCAGAACTGCCAACTGAGCTCCTCGGCTAGACAGAGCCATTGGCTTGGCTTTACCGATGGGAGGAGCCAATGGCTCAGGATATCTGCTGGGATATCTGCTCAGCAGCAGCTCCAAGCAGAAGTGCAATCTGCCAAGATTTGAGCTCTGGTTTCTATAAGCCCTGTCCCTCTTCTTCATCTCTATCTGATCCCCTGTAGTCAAGCCCTGTGGATTCTCCCATTGATCCTCATGAAGCGAGACCTGAGTGTGCCGCCTAGGAAGCACCTTGTAATGCTAGAAGAGCTACATGTCCGCCTTGGGCTCTTTTTTCTCACTGGAGGAAACCAGAGGCCCAGGAGTGCTTCCTCCCTGAGGCTATACTGGCCTGGAGGTGGGGCAATGCAGTCAACATGAAACCACTCTTCATACCCTTCCAATGTGGTCCTTCTCAGTCTCTCTGGGTGTGTTTCAGTCTCACCTCCAGGTTCTTGAATTTTCACGATAGGCTCTTGTTTATGAATAGTTGTTAATTCTTCTTCTGATGAGGGGGGCTTAAATTGGGAACGACCTATGTTGCCATTTCGATAACATTATTCTGTTCTGAGTATTAAAATGAACAGTTCAGTAAACCATTTAGTGGAAGAACAAGCACATTATATCTATTATTATTATTATATGTGAATTCTCTCCTTCTGGGCTCACTATGGAACAGATACTTCTGAAATAGCTTTTGTACCACTCATTCTGACAAAGAGATACCATCCTATTGGTATTTTGACATATTTTAACATGATTTTGCTTGTCCATGCTATTACTAAAGAAGTTAAAATATTGTAAGTATGGGTAGTTATAAAGTTATAATTAGTATAAAGCTAAAGTAGTGCTAAAAATTATGCCAACATATGTCTATATTCTCCCTTGGCTTACACATAAAATGGAGCAAGAACAGCTTGGTCCTTCACTGACTTTTCTCTTGGATGTTCTAGAAGCCAGTCTTTCCTACCTCTTGTTTTTATTCCTGTATTTCACCATGATTCTCTCCTTCCTGCCAGCCTCCCCACCTGATAACCACACATGCAAGTACTCGCACAGTGAACAAATACCCACGCATAGGGTGGAACGTGAATAAAAAAAGAAGATAAGTTCAAAGCAATGGCATGAAACTCAGAACCTAAGCAAACTTATATTCTTGAACCTGTGTTCAACCTTGTTGGACACAAGTAACGGGGACCTTCACAAACTGGCTCCATTAAAAAGTGGCAAGAGAAAGATTCTTGTACTTCCAGAAAAAAAGGAAGTGATCAAAGCAAAACAAAACCCACAAATGTCAAAAGGACACTAGAGTCAACTGAAAAGCTCCCTCTGGCCAAAGATGAAAAATTATGTGCAGTAAAATATATGGCACAGTATTGGGTTATAACCTAAAGTATAAAATAAATATCCATGACTCTCTCTATATATGCATTGTGTGGATATAAATAAATGATTGAATAAATAAGACAAGTCTCCCATGCACAGAGTACAAATAATATATAGAGATACTCTACCCTCAAGAAGAAGGAGCATAATTCCCTACTCTTTAAATGTGGCTACTCAAAATGTGGACTCCTTTGAAAGGGTACAGTGTGAACAGAGCAGAGAAAGAGTAACTTTACAGTGAGGGAAACCTGACAAACATTGCCTTGTGCAGGTGACCAAGGTCAATGTCATCAATGCTAAGTCATTTGATAGCATGTACCTTTGATGATATGATGACAATGGTACCTTATCTCTGCGATCTTCCTCTCAAAAACAGATGACTTTAGTGTAATCATGAAAATAACAGACAAATCCCAATGAGGACACATTCTACAAAATATCTGACCAGTATTCCTCAAAATTGCTAGAGTCATTCAAAGCAAGGAAAATCTGAGAAATCGTCAGTCAAGAGGAGCCCAAAGAGACAGGACAATCAAATGTGATGTGGTGCTTTAGATGGGATCTGAAACAGTTTTTAAAACCAGGTCAAAAACTAAGTGTGCACTTTTAGTTAATAATACTATATCATACAGTTCATTCACTGTAACAAAAGTTCCACACTAAGGTAAGGTGTTAATAATGGGGAAAATTGGGTACACGATATATAGGAACCCTCTGTACTATCTTTGTAATTTCTCTGTGTATTTAAAACTGTTCTAAAAAATAGTTTATTAAAGAAAGAAGTAGAGGGGGTGAAATATGGCTGGTTGCTAAAGTGAAAGGGAGTCTTTTGGAATCACAGGTAGGACTCATGGCTGTTCCCATGAAACCAGGGCTAGGGAACAGAGAGCAACAAGGAGCAAGGTTATCCTTTTCATTTTTCGGTGACTACATGGTATGCCATCTATGCTTCCTTTGGCATATTGGCTGCCCTTTCACAAACTGCTTCGTCTCACTACGAACTAACTATGCACGTGCTCCACCATAGATGCCCTCCCTAACCTCTCAGTCACCACACCCGTTAGCAAGCACCTCAGCTGCCTTAATTCAGTTTGTTTTCTTCAGATTAGATACAGAATCCCATTAGTTGCCAGCCAGCCAGTGGCTTGTCTGTCCTTGAAACAGGTGTACAACCATAGTCCAAATAGTCTTGTTGTGGGGATACAGGGCCACGTGGTAGCCTCTTCTAATCTCTCAAAGAGAAAGTTCTTGATATAGGTAAGGATAAAACAATGGAGGATAATAGGATGGGTTTGGTACATGTGACAAAAGCATAAAACACACACACACAAACACACACACACATATATGTATGTATCTATATATATATATATGCTATAAATTATGAAGTATAATATAAAGAAACAACAGAAATCCTCACTATATGTTGTCACAATACAGCTGTGTGCCAAGGACAAAATCTTCATATCATCAGATACTAAACATAGATGTAACTCATGAGTCCGAAGTATTCGGCAGATGTGGGCTGGGCTCGGCAAGGCTGGTCATGCATCCATAGTCATCTGTGGGTAACTGCCAGAATAATCTTGTCTGGTGGTTGGCTGGCTGTCAGCTGGGCCAGGCTAGCTTAGACATGTTCTCATGGAAAGTCACAGGGGCACTTTTAAAAGGGCACTTTTTAAATGGCAGGCACTTTTAAAAACCTCTACTTGCATCACAGCTGTGAATATGCACTGGCCAAGTCTAGTCACGTGGTGCAACTCAGGATCAGGGGTAAGGAAAGTATACTCCGTGAAATGCTAAGGATTGCTGGGTCACATTGCAGAAGATGTGGAGGCTGGGTCACATTGCAGAGGGGGTGGGGATGGTGAAGAATTTGGATCATTAATACAATCAACACACCACATAAAGGCAACATCTAAGTAATCAGATGGTGGGATTAATTGGAGAAGCCCAGCCAGAGGAAGGGATTTTGAATAAGTGTTTAAACCAAGTTATAGGAGAGCACATACAGGTGTATTCATCATCTGGTATGATTTAAAAGTATCTCTACTTTTGCTATTATGGATAAAGGGATCAAAAGAGGACAGGATGTTGCAGCTTCTATGTCCCGGAGTGAAATTATGATTCAGTTATTAACTCTGCGGCTCAGTAGCCCAAAGAAGTAATGTCGCATCCTTCGATTTGGCCTTATCTATTGTGACAAGGCTCCGGGGAGCTGATGCGTATGAAATTCATTTCATGTCTCATTCACAGAATGCCTGAGTTTTGAAAACACCTTTATGATGTTTCAGGTTTCAGTTACCTGGTGTGTGATCTCACAAACTCACAGTCTTCAAAAGAAAGAACATTAACTTCTCCTCAGAAGCTTGAGGTTCTTTGTTACAGGAAACCCAGGAGGCATCATTCCAGGAGAAACACACAGGAGCACATAGGTCACTTTTGATAAAATGCCGTATATTCTAAGGGCAATAGAAATATGTATTTTATGCAAACTCAAAGTTGAATAGATGGTATAGGTTTAGATAAAACAGATTCAAATCATCCTTATACAGAATACATTAACAAATAGAGCATAGTCTTCCCCTATCAGGATTCTCAAAATACTTCGTATAAATAAGAAAAGTGGCATTTTTTACCAAGGAAGCAAATAGAAAAATAAATGTGCAAGTAAGACAATAACATTTTTAGAATCTAATAGGAAAAATAAAATTACATCTTCCTTCCATTAAATGAGAAAAGAAAGAATATGCAAAAGACACGAACAAATGTGTAACTTCCTCCATTCCTTCTGCAGTACATTTCCAGTGTAATTTATCAGGTTTACTTCTTTCCATGCTTACCACAAACCACAATAATTAGACCTGAATTTTCCTGTTTTTTTTTTTTTTCACTTCCAACAATCTGTTGAGAATAGGGCTAAGTAGTGAATGCTTGGCATTCCACTCACACCCATGGTAGACATCACAATTTCATCTGGGGGCTCTTTTTACCAGAGGCTGGACCAGGTCTCTAATCCACCTTCACTCATTCTCTTGGTTAACTCCACCCTGGGATTAGAAGTAGCAACATGAAGAAACCATTTTGCCCTCCCTGACCCATTATTCCTTCCTCCATCTGTGCTAATTTAGCCAACTCCTACTCAGCCATCAAATTTCAGCTCACTTACCACCTTTCCTGAAGCCTTTCCTGACTGATCATTGTTATTTTGATACATCACCTCCATATTCTCAGAAAATCCTAGGTATACCTCAGTGAAAGAGCTATTTGCACTGTATCATCTTCTGCATTTAGTTCTCTATCTCACACACCAGTCTATGAAAGAGACATAAGAAACAAAGAAGAGAGAACAACTAAACTGTGTTTTCTCTGTTGATGGCAATGAAATCTCACAGCACAGTGCATAGAACGTGGAGCCTAACAATTTTGGTGAATGTGTGTGTGCCTGCAGGGTGAACGAGGGAGGGACTGAGTGACTTAGAAAGTGAATGAATAAGAAAAGGAAAGGCCCAGGGCGCCTGGGTGGCTCTGTCGGTTGAGCCTCAGACTTTGGCTCAGGTCATGATCTTGTGGTTGGTGAGTTAGAGCCCTGCATCGGGCTCTGTGCTGACAGCTCTAGGGCCTGGAGCCTGCTTTGGATTCTGTGTCTCCCTTTCTGCTCCTCCCCTGCTCACACTCTGCCTCTCTCTCTCAAAAATAAAGATTAAAAAAAAAATTTTTTTTTAAAGGCAAAGGAAAGGCCCATGTCTGCGTGTTTTTATTCATTCTCCTCACCCAGAAAATGACCAACTGTTGGTGACATTTTTCAGAGCTTATTTGTAGCAACAACAGTCCAGCTAAGAAATACCAGCCTCATATAACATGTCTCCAAAATTCTTGGGCTAGGGTGAGGGGTTGGAGAAGCAGGGAGGTGCTGACAGAAGAGGTTTTATTTTTGGCTCCATTGAAATCAGGAAGGCTTGAGGTTTATTTATGCAGGCAGCCCAATGGCACAACCAGAGCAACGGGGCTTGGAATCATTGGGAGATTCCAGCTTACCTGTATCAGGTTACTTAAAATTTTAAACCTCAGTTTCTGCCTTTGTATACTAGGGATAATAAGAACCACTTTCTAGAATATACTCTGAGGTGATGTTGTGACATGACAAGCCACCTAGATCACTGCATTCCTCTTAATCAGGGGGACACTCTGATATCGGCAGAAACTTCACAGCTATCGGAGGCCACAGAAGAAAGTTGGTACACCTTCCAGCATTATTTTATTTAAGCAGACGGGGGACATATTACTTTTGTATTGAAATAAACATGTATATTACATGTATAGAATGCAAAATGCTCGTGAATATTTATAATGCTCATGAATATTTATAGAACATCATAGGACTTCAAAGACATTTCATGCTTGGGTCAGGGAGCAACAGACTCTACTCTGAATCACTCAAGGATTCATACTTACTGTTCTCTGCTAACTTTCTAAGTTAGAAAAGTCGGGAAAGCCCTGATTATGGTAGATGATTTCAAACACCTCCAAAGAGCCTATAACTATGTAAGGTGGTCATAGCTTTAAATTTTAAAATTATATATTTACAAAATTTTCCTTAGAAATGAGTCCTGTGATTGGGTCCTGCTGATAGATCCAAATCCAGTAGTGGATATGTTGTCTTATTTTATAGCTCATGTGTGGGATTCTTCAAGTATATTTACATAATTATTTCCCCAAGCATCTAATTAACTTCTTTTTTTGCCATTCATGAATGCAAACCGCATCTCTTCTTGGCAGATCCCAATAAGTAAACAATAGGGATGAAGAGGAATGTTAGACTTTCTGCTCAGGCAGACTAATACATACAACAGTGGTAGAAATTCAGCTTGCAGAAAAAATAAATTGGAACTCAGCTAGTGGGGAAGAGTTTTCAAACACAGCATGCACAAGATGTTATTCTGTTTGCTTTTAGGATTTGAGAAGCAATTCCATGTTGGTGTTTCGTGAGAATGAGAAATCGCCACCACTGTTTAATTTCATATAGCCAGCAGACTCCTATAATATGCGACCAGATTAATAGAGATGCTTAAAAGACAACAATATGTTTTTAGCTACTACACACACACCCGAATGCCCTCCCTTTACACACAATATAGATTTGGTTGATTGTTAAAAAGTTATGATGTTAAAAGCCATAGAGCCAAAGTATAGAAGAGAAATTTAAGTATAAAAGTACTATAAATACAGAAGCCAAAGTATACAAGATAAATTAAGAAGAGAGAAAGCAAAGATTTTTCAAGGTAGAACTAAAATTTACTATGAAAAATACCTGACAAGATGTGGAATAAGCAGATTAAAAGTATATTTGCATTTTCCCAGATTCTATCTGCACCTGCTTCTAATTTCGTTTGTAATTGTCAAATTTCTGTTTCATGTTCCTTGTGCGAGAGGTTTTTGGCTGCTTAGAGAGCATTTGTATTGTGCTCGTATTTTAAGGCTGTTTCCCATTAAAAGAAACATACAGATAGAATAGGAAGACCTTAGGGTATCAGAGTCTGGAAAAGTTTTAAATATCATTACTGTAGTTTGCTCTGAGTTCTGAAACTGAAAAATAGATCTTAGAACCAACACTTTCATTTTTACAAATTTGTTCCAGAGACCTAACTATCTTGTGTCATCTACAAAAGTCCTGTCTTCCGGTTTACCTGGAAAAACTGATTTGGCTACAGATAATTATGAGAAAGTCTTTTCTTTCTGTTCAAGACCCACAGGATGCCTTTAAAAAAAAAAAAAACAATTTATTTTACAGGCTCACCTGATTCACTGATAAAGGAATACTCATGCTTGATAAGTACTTTGGGCCTGATGATAAATGCTGTAGTTGGGTATTATCTCTATTCAAGTGCACAAAACCCTAGAGAATGTACTGATGGCTAAGACTGCATTACGTGAATAAGGCTTTCGTGCAACTTCAGTGGTCTGCCTGATGAAATGGCTTGCTTGATCAAACTGTCAATGAGATACCTATAATTCAAATACCAATGACCATTTGGCTGTTGAGAGATTCTTAACCCCTATTATGACTTCTAGATGAATAATCTAATGCCAGGGTCCAAAGACACTGAAATTGTATCCTGTACTCTGGTCTCCTTCACCTCTCAGGACAGATTGCCACCAACATCCAGGAGGAAGAGAAAGAGAATATTACAGAGGAACTAGCGTCCACTTTACCTGAGCCACATGGTTTTAAAGACATCTCTTCTGAACTGTTAGGAGTATGAGAAACGCATACACAGTAAAACTGCCTAAAGAATGAATATTGGCCAGTATACTCAAAAGTATCTAATTCCGGGAGCAAACAATGCTAAAATTATCTGCCTGGATTTTAAGTTGTCAATGCATTAACCCTTTTCAAAGAGATGCACACTGAAAATTGAGCCAAGCCTGCGGTCAGATGAATACTGGAATCCTTGAGGGATCATCTGGAATGAAAACATCACACTCAATCAAGATCTAGAGTAGTCTGGATTTATATTCCATATATGCCTTAATAGATGTGTGAAGTTTGTTTTTTTAAGGTTTCAGATTGATCTGCTTTACATGACACTGAAAAGATGCATTCAAAATAATCAAGAGCTTTAGGCATAATTCAAATTTAAGTGGCATTGAAATGACAGTAACAGTGAACTCAGCAGGCTATCTCTCTAGTATAGCTCTGTTCCTTTCCTTCCAATATGGATGCATCCATTTCAGGTTCTTCGACGAAGCCACAAAATCAGGTGCTTACTCTGGTAAACAAATGTTACCACGTGTTTCCATTTCTACAGAATTGTTGTCATGGTGGAGATTTTTAAATACATTTTTTAAATGTTTATTTATTTTGAGAGAGAGTGTGTGTGTGTGCAAGCAGGGGAGGGACAGAGAGAGGGGGAGAGAAAGAGAATCCCAAGCAGTCTCCTCTGTCAGCACAGAGCCCAAAGCAGGGCTCGAACTCACGAACCCCGAGATCATGACCTGAGCTGAAATCAAGAGTCAGATGCTTAAATGATGGAGTGACCCAGGCGCCCCATGGTGGGGATTTTAAACGACTTGTCCTTTTAGCAGGAAAACAATTGGCATGGCTGGGCAGAAGGACAAGGAAAGGCCCTAACACAGGAGAGTTTCCTTTCTTCTGAGAAAGAGGAGGAACAGGAGATGTGTGGGAGGAGACCCTGAGACTCCCATCCTGTACGCCCTGTCACTGAGTGACTGAGGTCCTCACAAAGGCACTTTGTCAGCACTTCTTTCTGCTTCCCTCCTCCTGCCATTGAATACATCTACACACTTCCAGTTTTCCAGCATGTTAGCTATTGCTACCCTTTCTCATTCTTCCTAGACTGCTTGCTTGCTTGCTTGCTTTTATTTATTTATTTATTTTTTTTTTATTTATTTATTTTTTATTTATTTATTTTTTCTCTGCTGCTAAAGAAAAAAACATTGTTCATAATGCTTGCTAAAGAGGATAGACTTTATTCAGGGGATCTCTGCAGAGGGGGTGGGTGGTTTGCAGTAGGGGGGAGAGATGGAGTTCAATGCCTCATACAACAAGGACAAGAGAAGCAGAGTTGGGTTAGTGGGTGGGAAATTATTCAGAGGAAACTAGCTAGTGAGAGACTCTTGCTAGAATGATGCATTAGGAATCTTGCTGAAGGCAGGCTAGAGGATAAGATATCAAGGATGGGAGATTTCTCTAAACTGACCCAGCAAGATTTTTGCTAAAACTGGACTAAAGGGGCCACAGACAGAGCCCAATGTTGGGGCCTTGAGGGCTTAGAGGAGCCTGACTAGAGTCAGGTCAAGGAAAGAAATGTTGTCATCATCTAAAATAAAGCCAACATTGGGGCACCTGGGTGGCTCAGTTGGTTAAGCATCCGACTTGATTTCAGTGCAGGTCATGATCCCAGGGTCATGAGATCAAGCCCACATTGAACCCCTCAGTCAGCTCCATGCTGGGTGTGGAGACTGCTTAAGATTCTCTCTCTCCCTCTTCCTTGCTCCTCCCCCACTCCCTCATGTGCACATGTGCTCTCTCTCTCTCAAAAAATTAAAATAAAATAAAATAAAATAAAATAAAATAAAGCCAATGGTCCTTAAAGCTCTGCCTTCCAGCAGTGCTCACAGGAAAGGCACTCTCCATGAGATTCCCTTGCCCTTATAGGGACTAGTGTGGTCCTCAATGTCTGAGCACAGTCGTAGCCTACACACTGGCTGGAATCCTAGGTAAAACTGCCGATTCCAAACTAAGGCACAGGTATTTTTGTTTCCATTTTCTGCCACATTATTTCAGCAGAAACCTAGAGTCATCTTCATTCTTTATTTATATCTTTATTGCCCCCCACCCCCAATGTGTTAGCTGTTTCTCCACATTCTACCTCCAAGATATTTCTCAAACATTTTATTTCCCATGGCCACCATCTGAAATCATCTCACTGTCTTCTCTTTCCTAGATTCCTACAACAGTCTCTCAAATGGCCTCACCACTTCTTTTCTTATCCCTTTCTATTCCCTCCCAAATTTTCTACTCAGAGGTGGGAAAAATGGTATTTTTGAAACAAAAGTTGGATCATATCATTAAGAGAAAAAAGCCTTCATTGGATTTTCCATTGCACTTATCATATAATCCAACTTCTTGCCTTGGTCTATAGATCCATGCAAGACTTGACCTCTGTTTTTCTCTTTAACTCATCTTGTTCCAATCGTCCTCTAGTTTTTTTGGTCCAGTCCACCACACGCCTCCTTTTTTTTCCTTTGAGTCTCAGGGTAAATGTCTCCTCTAGAAAACATCCCTAGAACTGTCTGTTCTTCTCTCTCTCAACTCATTTGTTCTTTTCACAGCACTTGTTAAACTTGCATATTATGTGTCTGTCTTTAACTTGTTTTGTTGGCTGCCTCCCCTCAGAAACAATTAGCTTCATAAAGACTATCACGTATCTGTCTTATTCATTATTGTAAAACTTGTCTGATACAAAGTAGATACTCAATAACTATTTTATGAATGAATGAATGAATGAATGAATGAATGTCTCTAGGGCACTTCCCCAAAGTCCCTTAGATGAGTATTTCTAGGTAGAGTACTGTAGTCTTGGGACATCTAGGTGGTCAGTCAGTTAAGTGTCCGACTCTGGACTTCAGCTCAGGTCACGATCTCATGGTTCATGAGTTCAAGCCCCATATCAGGCCCTGTGCTGACAGTGTGGAGCCTGCTTAGGATTCTCTCTCTCTCTTTCTCTCTGCCCCTCCCCTGCTCCAGTACTTGTGTGTGCTCTCTCTTTCTCTCAAAGCAAATAAATAAACAAAAGAGTACAGTAGTCTTATTCAAACACCTTTTTGTCTTTGCTTTTAGAGAGGTTTAAAATTATTTTTAACAAATATCAAATTCCACACTCAACTTCTGGAACCATATTCAAATTAAGTTCATTAATGAGTACAGTGGTTAATGAGGTAAGGATGGCATGAGTAAATGGAGAAGAGGTGTGTGTTCAAAGAAATCTATTTTTATAAAACTATTTTAGTTTGCTTTCCGTATTGTGGCACAATCTTGCCAACAAATAAAAATTCCGTGTTTACTGTTATACCCAGAGTGACTCCAGAGTTACCTGGGTTCTAATAGTGACCCAACGGTGAAGTAGACTTGCTCTTCCACAACCTCAAGTGTGATTAGGAGCGAGCCTGCCCTGAGGTTGTGTCTGTTCCGGAACTGTCTCTGCCAGAGGTAATGATCAGCAGCGAGGGATGGCCAGTGCAGGGCTCAAAATGCTCTGCAAGGCCAAGACAGCTGGCTGAGGCAATTTGGCCTCTGACAGAAGATTTGGCAGGTGCCTGAGACACACACAGTGGATTACCTGCCCTTTCCTAAAATAAATTCGGTACCAATCAGCATTTCTCTAGGGATAATCATGAAATTGAAGCCATGATCATGTCATCAAGTATCCATCTCAAGAGAATCCAAATTATGCAACCTGTGTCACCCTGGAAGGTTCAGTCACGTACACATTCAGGGCAAACTTTTTGGATGAATTGCAGCAGCTGCTTATCCTAAAAAGCTGAACATAACCTTCATAAGCAGCTCCTTGCACTCATTCTTTCAAAGGTCATATAACAGTTTCTGTTATTAATGAGGAATTTTAGGTAACCTTTATGGAAGGGGTAGTGGTACAGATGTAGGTAAACTGTGCTCTCATCATGAGGTTTTATTTCCATTTGCAACCAGTCACCTTTTTAAGATAAAAGCCTCATTTGAATTAATTGTAACAGGTACCACCAGTTTATGTGACACTAGGTTAGTGAATGTGATTAATATTTCAAACACCTTAAAAAGGGGTAGTACTAAAGTACTTTCTGTAGAAATATCTCTAACAGAAGACTGCCCACTATTTTTTCCCATTTGCTCAGCTGTATTTTTTTCTTGAGATTAATAGAACCCAGTTACTATAATTATCTCTCATATTTGACTTTAAGGATTTCTTTTCCTCTAGCTCCAGTTTAGTTTTTTTTCAAAATGAAATGCCACAAATTGAATATGATGATGCAGATTTAGTCATATAAAATAAATGATAATGAGACTATAGCCCAGTATAATGGAGGGGAAATTAGATATAAAATCAGAGCTATATTCATATTAAATGAAATCTTAAGTTCTTTGCCAGGCCTCTGTGTGACTATTAATGGAGTAGATGATCCTTACATTCATCTAAACACTATGGTAGCTTTGGGAAATCTTGGGATCAAGTTTGAAAGAAGAAGCAAAGAGAAGAACAAACTGTTATGCCAAATTCATAGATTAACAAGAATTTGGAGGGGAGAAATCTAGGGAAACTGAAGATGAGAGATGAGAAGGAAGAGGAAGAAAGAAGAAATAGAAAATAACCAAATGAGTGATTAAGGAACAATCTCAACTGGTAGGGTGGGTAAAAGACCTTTTAGGGAACAGCATAGAAGTTTTTTGTGTGTCTCACGTCCATAAAATACAGCCAGACCAACACTAAACCATCCTGCACACCAGAAAACTGGTTGGAGGATTAACACAACAATCTGCACAACCTGAACCACAGAACTCAGCAGGTACGCAGCACAGAGAGCTGAACTTGGGGAGCGAGAAGCCGCGGGGAAGGAGGTGCTTTTGGGGGCGGAGAGAGGACGGAGATGGGGTGGAGGAGAATACAGGAAAAGCCCCCCACCCCAAAAGCAGCTGGAGAGAAAGTGGAAAATTGGAAACAGCCGTAAGGACTAAACTAAAAAGGGAGAAAGGAGAAAGGAGAGGGTTTAAATTCCATTAAGACAGTAAATAAGGGGAGCTCAAAGGCTGCAACTCTGCAGCTCCATACCTGGCGGTGCTCTGGTGGGAAGGGCGAATTCCCAGGAACAGAGTGGGATGCGGGAGGTTCTCGGGCCACACGAGGAAAAGCGGTTCCACTGCTGAAAGGACATTTGGTAGAGGCTGTTGAAGCCACCTGGTCCCAGCGGACCCCAGAAAACGGCTACATTCGTTGTTGCAGGAACAAGGTCGTTAAGGGTGAAGCCCGGTGCCAGATGTGTGTTGTGATTTTCCAGAATCCCTGAGGAGCTCCTGCTACACTGTCTCCCAAACTTTTTCTGGGGCAGGCTGGCACCTGGGCACTGTCTTGGGGCACCGGCAGCAGCAGGGTCCAGCAAGTGTTCCTGGGTGCAGCCGGCACCTGGCCATTTCTTGTTGAGAACCTCCCACAGAGGGGCAGAACGGGTCAAAGCTGCAGTCTTGCAGTAGTTAAGGGGCCAGGGAAAACAGCCGCATCTGAGACAAAACTCAGGAGAGAAGTATTGCCTGGGGCCTGGGCACGGACAGTGAAAAGGTGGGGAGTAGATGAAAGCTGAAGACAGAAGACAGGTGTGCAATTGCTTATCGGCAAGAAGAGAGTTCCAATACTCGAGACTGGGTAGATGGGTGAAGCCATTTTCACTGCTCCCGCGCATACGCGTATGCACCTCTGAGCACCACAACACTCCACCCCAGTAAGCTAGCAGTGCCATCTACTGGAGAATGGAGCCGTTACACTGAGCCCCAGCCAACTGGGCCAACCTCGCTCTTCAAGAACACAAGTCTCACCACCTACTTAATTTATGGACTATAAAGCGCTTCATAGTCTGACTTCTAGGGGAAAACAAAGTAATCTCAGTCCTATTTCAATCTGTCAGCAGGTCCATCTATTCAATTTTCTTTATCTTTTTTTTCTTTTTCACTTCTTTTCTTGAATACAGAAAGAAAAATTCATTTCTATTTTCAATTTCTATTAAAAATATTTTTCTTTAATTTTTTTACTATATTTTTTACTTCTGTGTAATTTTTTTCAAATTATATTCTACTTCCATCATTTTATTTTAGTCTACTTCAGTGTATTCACTTTTTCAAAATTGCAAATGATTTCCTTTTTTTTCTTTTTCCTTTTTTGTTTCTTTTCTTTTTCTTGAAAGCAGAAAGAGAAAAACTTCGTTTTTACTTTAAATTTCTATTAAAAATATTCTTCTATAATTTTTTACTGTATTTTTTGCTTTTATGTAATTTTTTTCAAATTCTAGTTTACTTCCATCATTTTATTTTAGTCTACTTCAGTGTATTCACTTTTTCAAATTTTCAAATGATTTCCTTTTTTTTCCTCTTTTTTCTCTTTTTCGTTTTTCTCTTTCTTGGATAAATTCATTTTAATTTTTAATTTTTATTAAAAATATTTTTAATTTTTTCTACTATATTTTTTACTTTTGTGTAAATTTTTTCAAATTCTATTTTACTTCCATCATTTCATTTTAGTCTACTTCAGTGTATTCGTTTTTTCACATTTTCAAATGATTTCTTTTTTTTTCTTTCCCCTTTTTTCTCTGATCTATCAAGCCCCTTTCAACACCCAGACCAAAACACAGCTTGGATCTAGCTTCATTTATCTGATTTGTCTGTGTGTGTGTGTGTGTGCCTGTGTGTGGGTGTGTGTGTGTGTTTAGTTTTTTAATTTTAATACTTTTTTTAATTTTAACTTTTTTTACCTCATTAATTCCTTTTCTCTGTTCAAAATAATGAAACGAAGGAATCATCCCAAAAGAAAGAGCAGTAAGAAATGACAGCCAGGGACTTAACCAACACAGATACAAGCAAGATGTCTGAACCAGAATTTAGAATCACGATAATAAGAATACTAGTTGGAGTCAAAAATAGATTAGAATCCCTTTCTGTGGAGATAAAAGAAGTAAAAGCTAGTCCGGCTGAAATAAAAAATGTTGTAACTGAGCAGCAATCTCAAATGGATGCTGTGGTGGTAGGGATGAATGAGGCAGAACAGAGAACCAGTGATATAGAGGACAAACTTATGGAGAATAATGAAGCAGGAAAAAAAAGGGAGATGAAGGCAAAAGAGCACGATTTAAGAATTAGAGAAATCAGTGACTCATTAAAAAGGAACAACATCAGAATCATAGGGGTCCCAGAAGAGGAAGAGAGAGATACAGGGGTAGAAGGGTTATGTGAGCAAACCATAGCGAAAAATTGTCCTAACCTGGAGAAAGACACAGACATCAAAATCCAGGAAACACAGGGGACCCCCCATTAGATTAAAGAAAAACCAACCATCGACAAGGCATATCATAGTCAAATTCACAAAATGCTCAGGCAAGGAGAGAATCATGAAAGCAGCAAGGGAAAAAAGTCCTTAACCTACGAGGGAAGACAGCTCAGGTTTGCAGCAGACCCATCCACAGAAACTGCAGGCCAGAAAGGAGTGGCAGGATGTATTCAATGTGCTGAATCAGAAAAATAAGCAGCCAAGGATTCTCTATCCAGCAAGACTGTCATTCAAAAGAGAAGGAGAGAGAAAAAGTTTCCGAGACAAACAAAAATTAAAGGAGTTCGTGACCACTAAACCAGCCCTGCAAGAAATTTATATATATATATATATATATATATATATATATATATATATATACCAAAAGCAACAAAGATTAGAAAGGACCAGAGAACAGCAACAGAAACTCCAACTCTACAAGCATGATGGCAATAAATTCGTAGCTTTCAGTACTCATTCTAAACATCAATGGACTCAATGCTCCAATCAAAAGACACAGGGTAACAGAATGGATAAGAAAACTATATGCTGTTTATCGATATACTGTTTACAAGAGACCCACTTTAGACCTAAAGACACTTTCCGATTGAAAATAAGGATGGAGAACCATCTGTCATGCTAATGGTCAACAAAAGAAAGCTGGAGTAGCCATACTTATATCAGACAATCTAGACTTTAAAATAAAGCCTGTATCAAGAGATGCAGAAGGGCATTATATCATAATCAAGGGGTCTATCCACCAAGAAGACCTAACGATTGTAAACATTTATGCGCCAAATGTGAGAGCACCCAAATATATGAATCAGTTAATCACAAATGTAAAGAAACTCATTGATAGTAGTACCATAATAGTAGGGGACATCAACACCCCACTCACAGCAATGGACAGGCCATCTCATCAAAAAATCAACAAGGAAACAATGGCTTTGAATGACACACTGGATCAGATGGACTTAACAGATATATTCAGAACATTTCATCCTAAAGCAGTGGAATATACATTCTTCCCCAGTGCACATGGAATGTTCTCCAGAATAGACCACATACTTGGAAATAAATCAGCCCTCAACAAGTACAAGATGATCCAGATCATACTGTGTGTATTTTTGGAACACAACACTATGAAACTCAAAATCAACTGCAAGAAAAAATTTGTAAAGGTAGCAAATACTTGGGAGACTAAAGAATATCCTACTAAAGAATGAATGGGATAACCAAGTAGTTAAAGATGAAATTAAAAAGTTCATGGAAGCCAATGAAAACGATAACACCAGAACCCAAAACCTCAAAACCTCTGGGATGCAAGAAAGGAGGTCATAAGAGGAAAGTATATAGCAATCCAGGCCTTCCTAAAGAAGGAAGAAAGATCTCAGATACACAACCTAACCTTATGCCTTAAAGAGCTGGAAAAAGAACAGCAAATAAAACCCAAAAACCAAAACCCAGAAGAAGACAGGAAATAATAAAGATTAGGGCAGAAATTAATGCTATCAAAACCAAAACAAACAAACAAACAAACAAACAAACAAAAAACCCAATAGAACAGATCGATGAAAATAGAAGCTGGTTCTGTGAAAGAATTAACAAAATTGATAAGCCACTAGCCAATTTGATCAAAAAGAAAAAGGAAAGGACCCAAATAAATAAAATCAAGAATGAAAGGGAGAGATCACAACCAACACAGCAGAAATAAAAACAATAATAAGAGAATATTATGAGAAATTATATGCCAATAAAATAGGCAATCTGGAAGAAGTGGAAAAATCCCTAGAAACATATACACTACCAAAACTGAAACAGGAAGAAATAGAAAATTTGAACAGACCCATAACCAGGAAGGAAATCGAATTAGTAATCAAAAATATGCCAAAAAACAAGAGTCCAGGGTCAGAGGGCTTTCCAGGGGAATTCTACCAAACATTTAAGGAAGAGTTAATACCTATTCTCTTGAAGGTGTTCCAAAAAATAGACATGGAAGGAAAACTTCTAAACTCTTTCTATGCAGCCAGCATTACCTTGATTCCAAAACCAGACAGAGACCCCACTAAAAAGAACTATAGACCAATTTCCCTGATTAACATGGATGCAAAAATCCTCAACAAGATATTAGCCAACCGGATCCAACAACACATGAAAAAAATTATTGACCAAGTGGGATTCATACCTGGGATGCAGGGCTGGTTCAATATCCACAAAACAATTAATGTGATTCATCACATCAATAAAAGAAAGGACAAGAAACATATGATCCTCTCGATAGATGCAGAGAAAGCATTTGACAAAATACAGCATCCTTTCTTGATAAAAACCCTCAAGAAAGGGATAGAAGGAGCATGCCCCAAGATCATAAAAGCCATATATGAACGACCCAATGGTAATATCATCTTCAAAGGGGAAAAACTGAGAGCTTTTCCTCTAAGGTAAGGAACGAGTCAGGGATGTCCACTCTCACCACTGTTATTCAACATAGTATTGGAAGTCTTAGCCTCAGCAATCAGACAACACAAAGAAATAAAAGGCATCCAAATCAGCCAGGAGGAGGTAAAACTTTCACTCTTTGCAGATGACATGATACTCTATATGGAAAACCCAAACGATTCTACCAAAAAACTGCTAGAATTGATTCATGAATTCAGCAAAGTTGCAGGATATAAAATCAATGCACAGAAATCGGTTGCATTCCTATACACCAACAATGAAGCGACAGAAAGAGAAATCAAGGAATTGATCCCATTTACAGTTGCACTAAACACCATAAAATACCTAGGAATAAATCTAACCAAAGAGGTGAAAAAATCTATACACTGTAAACTATAGAAAGCATATGAGAGAAATTGAAGAAGACACCAAAAAATGGAAAAATATTCCATGCTCCTGGATAGGAAGAACAAATATTGTTAAAATGTCAATATGACCCAAAGCAATCTACATATTCAGTGCGATCCCTACCAAAATAACACCAGCATTCTTCACAGAGCTAGAACAAACAATCCTAACATTTGTATGGAACCAGAAAAGACCCCGAATAGCCAAGGCAATCTTGAAAAAGAAAACCAAAGCAGGAGGCATCACAATCCCAGAGTTCCAGCTATACTACAAAGCTGTAATCATCAAGACAGTATGGTACTGGCACAAGAACAGACACTCAGATCAATGGAACACAATAGAGAAGCCAGAAATGGACCCACAAATGTATGGCCAACTAATCTTTGACAAAGCAGGAAAGACTATCCAATGGAATAAAGACAGTCTCTTCAGCAAGTGGTGCTGGGAAAACTGGACAGTGACATGCAGAAGAATGAACTGAACCACTTTCTTACACCATACACAAAAATAAACTCCAAATGGATGAAAGACCTCAATGTAAGACAGGAAGCCATCGAAATCCTTGAGGAGAAAGCAGGCAAAAACCTCTTTGATACTGGCCGCAGCAACTTCTTACTCAACACATCTCTGGAGGCAAGGGAAACAAACAAAAGCAAAAATGAACTACTGGGACCTCATCAAAATAAAAAGCTTCTGCACAGTGAAGGAAACAGTCAGCAAAACTAAAAGGCAACCGACAGAATGGGAGAACATATTTGCAAATGACATATCAGATTTAGTATCCAAAATCTATAAAGAACTTATCAAACTCAACACCCAAAAAACAAATAATCCAGTGAAGAAATGGGCAAAAGACATGAAAAGACACTTCTCCAAAGAAGACATCCAGATAGGCAACCTACACATGAAAAAATCCTCAACATTACTCATCATCAGGGAAATACAAATCAAAACCACAATGAGATACCACCTTACACCTGTCAGAATGGCTGACATTAACAACTCAGGCAACAACAGATGTTGGAGAGGATGCAGAGAAAGAGGATCTCTTTTGCATGCAAGCTGGTGCAGCCACTCTGGAAAACAGTATGGAGGTTCCTCAAAAAACTAAAAATAGAACTACCCTACGACCCAGCAATTGCACTACTAGGCATTTATACAAGGGATACGGGTGTGCTGTTTCAAGGGGACACATGCACCCCCATGTTTATAGCAGCACTATCAACAATAACCAAAGTATGGAAAGAGCCCAAATGTCCATATGTCCATCGATGGATGAATGGATAAAGAAGGGGCGGTATATGTGTGTGTAAATACACACACACACACACACACACACACACACACACACACACAATGGAGTATTACTTGGCAATCAAAAAGAAGGAAATCTTGCCATTTGCAACAATGTGGATGGAACTGGAGGGTATTATGCTAAGTGAAATTAGTCAGCCAGAGAAAGACAAAAATCATATGACTTCACTCATATGAGGACTTTAAGAGACAAAACAGATGAACATAAGGGAAGGGAAACAAAAATAATATAAAAACAGGGAGGGGAACAAAACAGAAGAGACTCATAAATATGGAGAACAAATGAGAGTTACTGGAGGGATTGTGGGAGGGGGGATGGGCTAAATGGGTAAGGGGCACTAAGGAATACACGCCTGAAATCATTGTTGCACTATATGCTAACTAATTTGGATGTAAATTTTAAAAAATTAAAAATAAAATTTAAAAAATACCTTTTAGGAAGGATATTTAATATATAATTTCTAGTTTTTTAATTTCTTCAATGTAAACTTCTTTCATTTTCTACATCTTTAGTAAATTTTGCTATACTCTTTCCCTTTCCCTCTCCCTCCTTTGGTCCCTCTGCCCCTTCTTCCCCTCCTTCCCCCTCCTCTTCTTCTTCTATTTCTTCCCCTTCCCCTTCTTCCCCTTCCCCTTCTTCCCCTTCCCTTTCCTCTCCTCCTCCTCCTTCTCCTCCTCCTCCTCCTCCTCCTCCTCCTCCTCCTCCTCCTCCTCCTCCTTCTTCTTCTTCTTCTTCTTCTTCTTCTCCTCCTCCTCTCTCTCTGTCTCTCTCTATCTCTCTCTCTTGGCATAAAACTGAGAAAGATCTAACTCTATCCACACTCCACATATCATAACATGGAACAAGGGTAGCATGCTTAAGACAGCAAAAATGATCCATTACCTGGGTCAAATAAGTGGAAGTTAATCTCAGAGCCAGGGGTGACCATGAGAACATAATACTTCTTTGATTTTACAATTATTTTTAAATCATGCCCAACCTGGAGAAAATTTAAAGACAAGGAAATACCTTCTATAAGATGTGAAAGGGCTGTTGCCAGCAGAGAAAAAGCCATCTCTGGAACTTTCTCAGCAACTAAGGCTAGCAATGTTTAGAGGCAGTATAGCACTAAGTTGAAACTCTCCAGACACATAGTAAAAAAGAGATCATTGCAGGAAGGGAAATTAATGAATTTCTGCAAACAGCATTAAAACTCCAGATATAAACAAGAGTTCATTTTAATAGCAACTGATGTGGGATATAGGCAGGCAGGATGTAGGAACAGGATAATAAAGCAGAGAACTTGAACAAGAACAGGATGGAGACCAAGGCCTTAGAAACATCTGTCTACAGCCTTTGGAGTCTCCATTAGTTCTTTTGTGTTGAGTAATTGGGATTTAATTAGGCCAGCACAGTATATTATTTGAGCGTGTTATATTAAGTAAGGTCAAATATCAATAAACCCACAGTGTAAGCTCATTCATATTCAACTAATTCTATGCCTCTTTTTTGAAGTCCTAAATCTCTAAAGTTCTTCAAAATGTAATGTAGAACATATTTGGACTGAGAGGCCCCTATCTAACAATTGTTGGCCTGCTTCTAGGACCCAGAGAAGGCAACCAGGTTAATTACACCCCTCACTAAATACTGCACTATAAGGTTCATTCTCGCATAGAGTTCACATGAGATATCAAGTAAATAAAAAAATAAAAATTAATTAAAAAAAAAAAAACAGTGGAAAAAAAGAGAAGACCAGGAAGGCACATCCATATGGTACTTATCCAATAGCTTCTCTGCTTCATACACAATGAAAAATGATTATATGGTGGCATTTGGCAATCCAAAGAGAATCTTCGGTATTGATGCCTTATATAAAACTCTTTTTCACTTAGAGGTTCATTAGTAAAGTCTTCACAAAAGCAGAATTAGAATGTTTCTTTTGAAGTATTATCTCACACACATGCAAAAATTGGTTGGCCAACAAGATATTAAAAAGGATGAGATTTAATAATTGCCTTACATTTTTTAAAGGCTTTTTTCTTCTCAGATAATGAAACAATAATAACAACAAACCAGAGAACTCTTGACACAAAGGGACAATCTCAGTGTCTCACAGTAATTCAGATATATGGGCTTGTTATGGTTCCAAGTGATGTTCTTCTCTTCTATCACCATGGAAATTGACATCAAATTATTTTCAATATTTTTTTGAAAGGAGAATGAGCGCTTCCAGCACATAATAGAGGTATTCATACCATGTAATGAAACTGACCACTGTGCTAATGGAAATCTACTTGATGATGAATGGTATTTTAAAAAATCTTTCTTTATTCCCTAAAAGCAAAATGCATTGCCTTGCTTTGTAGGAAAACCTACTCAACAACTCTGCAAGAAGTGAGGAGGAGCAGAGAAGCTATTCAAGTTTTGGTCTCACATCCGAGAGAGAAGTAGGGAGATGAAAGATTTCTTTTCAATTTTAGTTTCTTTTCATTTAAAAGCAAAAGAGGAAAGGATATACCGGCTTCAGATGTATCTGAATAGAGGAGATGAATTAATAAATGTTGTACACACTTGTAGTCAGAAGGGAGCCTGTGAAAAGGAAAAGCAAGATGCCACTGGTTGATGAATGCCTGAGGCTTTTTGAATGAAGAAAACATTAACATTCAGATGCAATTCTAACCAAGTGGCCGCTTCAATGGCACAATTAGCTGGTGCTCTCCAGAGGAGCCACGGAGGGACAGAGTAGCTGACTTTCTATCAACTATATTACCTTGTCCCTTTCTTCTGATTAGAGTACACGTGCCTTGAAATTGTACCTTTTCTTCTCCATTATATTACTATTTTGTCATTTCCTGATGTCTGATGGAGAGGGACTTTCTCAATGGTTCTTTTATCACATGTAATAGGTCATAGATTAATACCCCAAGAATCTACCCCCATTTGTATGTCTACCTCACTTGTTATCCATGGAATATTCTATTTCCCTGGGTTATGGGCATGGCCAGACCTGCTGCAATGAAACTTCAAACAGGGCTGATGATGCAAGAAAAAGTCCATTACAGAAGTTCATACCTATGGTAGGGCAGGAGACGATGTGTCCAGAACACAGATGTTAAGTCCAGGTAGGGTAAGATGATGTAGATCCACTGGACCACCTCCTCCTTCACCTTAAAATTCTTTTAAATGGGTCTAGGCTCTTTTGGTCAGGTGGAGTCCTCATCCCATGCAAGCTCCTGAGACCAATGAAGTATGAGCATCTCTCCCTGAGATACAAGGGAGGCCTTTAGGAAATTTGCATGCATGTTATTTATTTGCACTGTGTGTTTGTTTATTCAATAGTGGAACAAAGTAAAAAGGTAATCCCAGCCAATCCTAGTGGTCATTTTAACCAAATTCTAAGCAGAGATAAGACTTAAAGGACTGGCCTGGCTTATCCACTTTTTGTCCCTTTTTCTCCTCTTGTGACCCGCAGGGGAGATGTAAGAAACTACCATCCACCTCTCAATCTGTGCAAGAAAATGGTAGCCAGGACTCAGGGGCTGATTCTGCAGCCCTGTCCCTTTTAATGGCAGGAATTTAGAGTGGCCTACTGTCCCCCAAGAACCATTTGCTGCAGCTTTGTAGATGACAGAAGAGGGAAATACTTGTGAGATTTTTCAGGAAAGGAATATGCTGGACCTCCAAATCAGTCTAGCGTATTTTGGTGTCTTTCAGTCAGAATATTTGAGAGTGTTTCAGTGATTATGTTAAAGTATTATGCTAATATTCTGCCAGAGTCAATCAAGTTCCCCTTATGAATCTGATATAACCCTTATCACTCACCTTTACAATTAATGATTTTTTTCCACAAGAAATGCATAGAATTAGTGTGTGCTAATTGTAATTAGGTGTGTCCCATGGTCTTCCTACTGCTTTACTCTGAAATGCCTCCATACCTGTAAAGTTTGCATTGCATCGTGTCGTCGATATCTATAAATTCCACTTGATTCCATAAAACTACAAAATAGTAGTATGATATTAAGAACGCTTTGAAATTGTTAAGAACAATAGCATCATTTTTTTTGTATTTTGTCCTAAAGTTGGCTAATAGCTTAAACATACATCAGTCCTTTACTGTTTAAGACCATCTTGTGATGTATCATCTTAAGTGGAGACAAAAAAATAAGAATATGAGAATTAAGATCCATAGGACACAGAAGAAACTCAAATCTCATTTCTCTAAGTCTAGGGTGTTTGGGACTACTTTGTGACTATCTCAGTATTCCTAGGAATCCATCAATTCATTTATTCCAAAAATATTTCAGAACATTTACTCTATATTGGGCACTGCACTAGTGTTGAAGTTGTGGTGAGAAATAACCAAACATGCTTCTTGCTGTCATGCAACTCAGCTAACAGTGAACAAATAAATTATTTACTGCCATATGCACTGTGAAGGAAATTAGATGGCATGAGGAGAGTGTGTAGGGGCAGGGGAGGGGAGTCTGATCTAGTCATGAGAGTCAGGGAAGGAATTCCTGGAAAAGTGATACTGGAGATAAAATTAGAAGAACATATACAAATTAATCACAAGAAGGGGGGTGAGAGCATTTTAAGACAGCAGCACAGACATTGAGGTTCAAGAGAACATGATGAGTTCAAGAAACTGATACATCTCTCACGGCTGGACTTCAGGAAGTGAGGTGAGCCATGAGAGATGAAGCTAGAGATATAGTCAACACCAGAGTACTTACAGATACGAAGGCCATGTGTCTTATAGCAGCTGGGGCTGCTATAACAAATTGCTATAGACTGGGTGGCTTAAACAACAAACATGTATTTCTCATGGTTCTGGAGAGTGGAAAGTTCAAGATCAAGATGCTGGCAGATTCAGTTCTGGTGAGGACATTCTCCCCACTTTGTAGACCCTCTTTCCCAACTTCTTGCTGTGTCCTCACGTAGCAGACAGCAGAGAGAGAAGAAGCTCTCATGTTTCTTTTTCTTGAGAGAGAGAGAGAGAGAGAGAGAGAGAGAGAGAGGATCCCAAGCAGCAAGCAGGCTCCATACTCAGTGTGGAGCCGGACGTGGGGCTCAAACCCACAACCCTTGGATCATGACCTGAACCAAAATGAAGAATTGCTCAACCGACTGAGCCACTCAGGCACCTCTCATGTTTCTTTTTATAAGGGCAGTGATCGCATCATGAGGACTCCACTATCAGGTCCTAATAATCTCTCAAACTTTCCACCTCCCAGTACCATCACACTGAGGATTATGATATCAACATATGAATTTTGGAGAGCCACAAACATTCTGTCCATGATAAAGATACTGATTTTTATTCTGACAGCAGGGGAGAACCCCCACAGAAAAGTCCTCTGCAAAGCAGATGTGATTTATATATATATATATATATATATATATATATATATATATATATATATATACACACACACATATATATGTATATGTATGTATATATATATAAATATATATGTATATGTACATATATGTATATATATGCAAATACTAATTGCTATTTTCAGTGTTTTTTATCATGAATAAGAATTGAGTTTTAACACACAATATTTTATTTTCTATGGACATAATCACATGGCTTTTCCTCTAAGAGTTATTAATATGATTAACTCCAGTTGGTTATGATAGATGTTATTTGTAAAAGGACATTGGATTCTCTTGTTAATTTATTAGTTTTTCATCACTATTCATAGGTGAGATTGTGTTACAGTATTTTTGTATATTCTCTGTTAGTTTTGGTATCAGTGTAAACTTGTTTCATAAAAATACTTGGAAATTCTTCTTACTTTTGCAGTGCTCTGGAATGGTGAAATAATGGCTGAGAATACCCAACGTTGCAAGGTTTGGGGTGTTATGCCATGAAGCCATTCAGTACTCAGGTTCATTTTTTTGTGGAAGAACTGTTTTATAACTTTCTCTGGATCTTATATGAAAATCTATCAGGAATGAATTTCTATCTTTAGATTTATAGTTAGAATTTTTAGATCTTCTATTGAAGTAAATTTTGATAAATTGTATTTTTTCAGGAAGTTAAACCTTTCACATAGATTCTCAAATTTATTTACATAGAGTGATGGAAATAAGTCTCATTTAAAAAATAATTCCTCTTGGGGCACCTGAGTGGCTTAGTCGGTTAAGCATCCAACTTCAGCTCAGGTCATGATCTTGTAGTTCACGAGTTTGAGCCCCACATCAGACTTTGTGCTGGCACCTCGGAGCCTGGAGCCTGCTTCGGATTCTGTGTCTCCCTCTCTCTCTGCCCCTTTCCCCCTCTCGCTTTGTTTCTCTCTCTCTCTCTCTCTCTCTCTCTCTCAAAAATAAATAAACATTAGAATTTTTTAAAATAATAAATAAAAATAAAAAATAATTCATCTTTTGATGACTAACCTTCCTTATTTTATGAAGTTTCGCTTTCTTCTTTGATAAAAGTTCAACTTGCTAGAGATTTATCTATTTTGTAACAAACAAGACTTTAGATTTATGATGTAATAATAGTTTTATTTTTGTTTTCTAACTCATCAGTTTTGGTCTTTTTTTTTTTCATTTGTGTTTGAGATGCCTGTGAAGTTCCAAGTGGGGTTGTCAGGTCAGCAATTCCATTTCTGTCTGGACCTCAAAAAGAATTTTAAGTGGAGATATAAATTTGAATACATTATGTGTTCCAGTTACTATCACTATGTAAGTTTCCCCAAAATTAAGGGAAAGGAAGAAACATTTGATTATGCTCGTGGAATCAGATTCAGAACACAGAAAAGGCACAGCAGAGATGACTTGCCTCTGTTCCATGATGTTAAGTCACAGCTGGGAGGACTTGAAGGTAGGAGAGTTCCTAGACAAATGCAGCAGACTAGAATTATCTGCTGGCTCCTGTGTTCAGTGTCTGGTGCCCAAGCAGGAAGAGCTTGACGCCTAGGACTGCCCCTGGAACAGCCAGTCTTTCTCTGGACTGTCTCCCTTGCAGCCTGGCAACCTCAGGAAAGTTAGACTTTTTACTTAGTGACTGGAGATTCCCTGTCCTGGGTGTTCTAGTAAACAAGACAGAAGACATCACTTTGTATGTCTTACCCTTGAAGTTACTCAGAATCCATCCCATTGCATACTACTGGTTAATAAGCAAGTCAAAATTCTGCCCAGGTTTCAGACAAGGGTATTTTGATTTTACCTGTTAATTGGAGAGTAGCAAGATTCTAGAAGGGCTAATAAGACAGGGGATATATCCATGGCCATCTTTAGAAAATACAGTCTCCCACAATGTAGATCACCTGAAGCCCCTAATTGTGGATCAGAAAGCCTCAGAAGAGAACAGTAGAAGGTCTCAAAGTTGGATGTGTATTCAGAATCACCTGTAAGATTTCCTAAAACTTAGATTGCTACTAAGCTTCTGATTTAGTAAATAGGGCTTGAGAGTCTAGGGTGAGGCCTGAAATGTACGTTTCTAAGTGAGTGTCAGGTGATTTTGATGCTGCTGATTCAGAGACCTCACTTGGAGAGCCACTGGAATAGAACAAGAGGAAAGGGAGGCTGGGAAAAACCTTGAAGAGATCCAAGTAAAATGGAATGAGCCAATGAAGTTTACCAAGAATAAGCACATAGCAAGGGTGTGATGTCATAGAAGCCAAAAGGAGACAGCGTTCCAAGAGAGGTCAAGGTGGGGAAGAGTTCTCTCCTGGTTAATTCCATTACCCAAACTTCATTATCTTCCTTTCCTCCTATAGTTCTGAGAGTTTCTAATTTAATTCACATCGGAATATAGGATTTACTTTTACTTTATTTTGACCTGAATTCTATATGTAGACCCTTCTTGTGGCACACACATTTCAAAGTCAAATTTATTTGAATCAGATGTATAAACCAAATAATATGTCATAGGTACAGGGATTGAAAGCCTCTAATTTTCTAATTTTACAAAGAGTGGTAATAATCCATTATTATATAAGATTGAAGATCAATTATATTTTACATGATATGAGATATGACATTACCTTTGCACTTGAATTTGAGTACAACTAATTCTCTGGGAATCTACATGTACAATAAAACAATAAAGTCAAACTAATATTCTGACTAAAAACTAACCAAGGAATTTTCTGATTTTCTCACTCTGTATCTACTCATCTTTGCTCACCATATCGTCACTCAATGTTCGGTATGAGACATAAATAGAACCTAGTCTAAGCAAAGGAAATATTTCTAGACAAAACTGTTGGAATTACACCTTCTTTGAGAGAATGGAGAGAAGGCTGTTACAATTTTGTAGGAAGTGTTTCATTTGGCATTGAAAGGCGCCTAAGGGTTTAAAAATGGAAGAGAAAATAAAGAGCTAGTGATGATATCAATAAAAGACTTGAAATAAACAAATGTCCTTATAAATGCCTCTACCTCAAAGTTACAACTTTATATTGTTCTACATGGAATGAATAAGGTTGTCCCACAACAAATTAATGTACACTAGTTACATACCTTGCACTCTGACACAGTTTCTAAATTTTCTTGTGGCGTTAGCTATTCTTTTATTTGATATTACAACTTCACATAAATTTCAATAAGAAAACTCATATGTATCCTATCAAGTCTGCTTTTTGTTCCTACCTATGATTCCAGAGATAGGTCAAGATGGAATAAGAGACAGTTTGCAGTGTCTAAAATTAAGGCTTTATCCCCCCCTGCAATTTTATAATCATATTTTTAATTAATAATGACCCCCCTCTTTTTGTAGATCCCCTTTAAATTAATTTGTACTTGAATTTAGTAAGAAAACCTATCCCCACTCCTCACAAGTCAGGGCTTGTTGCTTAGGGACAACAACCGTGTTCTAAGGCTGAGGACCTCAGGAAGACTTTCTACTGATTGCATCACCCATTGGCAGTTAATCACGCTGACTAAATCCATACCCCTCACCCCTGGCAGGGGACAGATAAGAACTGGGGCCCCTCATACTCAGCCTGCCCACATCCAGATTGGCTCAGCAGCTTACAAAGGGCAGGACATTCATACAGTAGATGTTGATCATGGCCAGACATGGACTGGGAGTAGGGAGAGAGGGTGGTAGGAGGTGGTGGGGACGCAGCACCAGACAGGCACGTACAGTTCAGTAACGACAATAAGATGTACATAAAATAGCTGAAACGCAGGGTGCCTGGGTGCCTCAGTTGGTTAAGCATCGGACTCTTGGTTTCGACTCAGGTCATGATCTCACAGTTCCTGAGTTCCAGCCCTGCATCAGGCTCTGCGCTGACAGCATGGAGCCTGCTTGGGATTTCTTTCTCCCTCTCTCTCTGACCCTCTCCAGCTCTCTCAATCTCTCTTTCTCCCTCTTCCTCAAAAAATAAATAAATAAATAAATAAATAAATAAATAAATAAATAAATAAATAAATAAATTTTAAAAATAGCTGAAATACAAGGTTGAAAATGAGCATTCCTTACGTGTTAAATACCAAGGTTTGAAGGAGAATTAGCTGTCCATATGGATGATAAAAAGAAAAAGAGACACAGTCTTTTTCAAAAAAAAAAAAAAAAGGCACAGGGAAGGACAGGGGAGAGTGAATTAGTGGAAAACTTTGATAATATTATTTCCAAGTTAAGCTGATCTGTACTATTTCCTTTTAGCCACTTAATTGTTTCGCTTTTTCTCTTTTTAAAAATAGTACGGCACTGGAATTGTCGTTTGTTCCCATATGTCACACACAAGGCTGGAAAGCTGGAGTTTTCCCACGTCCCTCAGTAGCAGGGCAAGCACTTTTGTGCTAGTCAAAGATGCGTGCTATGCAGTTTTCTCTTCTCACAATGCATTCGCGCAATTACTCAATTCTTACAAGGAGGCAAGAAAACAGATAAACAAGTAGCTATAGACTCTCAAGAGGAAGAAAGAGATGAGGGTTGTCTTAATGTTCCCAAGTACAACATAAAAAAGAGTTTTCAGACTCCCAGACCATTTCATCCACTTTGTAAAAGCAATAAGGTAGACAAAGATATGCTCATTTCTATTTCAATAATAATATGTGTCAGGATCATTTTGCATGAAGGTTAGCAGAACCATCCATCATTTCAGCAGAACTGCATCTTTTCTTGTTCAGCATTGATAGATTTTTATTTTAACCTTAGAAGTTCCTCTCAAGGGACTCTATTAGGGACACTGTCATTTTTTATTCTGCTCGGTTACTTCTCCTTTGTAAACTTTGATGTATGCAGACAACACATTCTGGCTAGGGAAATTTAATTAGGTAAGTCTACAAATTAATTGTTGCAATTAGACTGCTTCTAACTGCCTGGTGTTATGAATTTATTTATGCGGTAATTATTATCAGATGTCGGGGATAAAAAGCCTACAGACTTAAAGGTGCTACCTTTCAGATGTATACACAGTACTCCACATTAATTAGCCACAAAAAAATAAAAGCAGGTATTAAAAAAAAAGTGAAGAAGAAAGAAAAAAACCTTGCCTTCGTAGTCCAAGGCACATACAGATTTCGACAATCAACTTGTTAACAAAACCTAAAGAGGATTGTTTTCTTGTATATTGGCAACATTCAAAATGTTAGACTTTACATAAATTACCATAAAACAATTTGCTAGTATATAAACTAGATGAAAATACAAACTCCAAGTCTACTGTATAAAAGGCGTCTATAGTTTTTGTTTGTGGTAATAATTATCAGGGCAAATTTGAAGATTCTGATGATTTTCAGTAAATTTTGTGTTTAATTTTTAAGACCGTTTACCTTGACACCTTTTATGGAGAGCTCCTGAGGACAGAACAACAGCACTTCAAACCATAGTCTCAAATCTTTTCTTCCGTAAGGAGGGGCGTTGTGGCTTTTAGTGGGGAAAGACAGATCTAATACCATCATTTAAAAGAAACCAAGTAGGGAGAGGCCACTACTGGTGACAACAGAAGCCTATGCACAGAAGTTTGAAAGTCAAATAGTAAACTGAGAGTAAGTCACTAGTAGAAATGTAAGTTGGTGTAATTTTCTTGAAGGGCAATTTTGAAATGGATTCCTAGTCACTTTAGAATATTCACTACCTTTGACCCAGTAATTTAAAAGATGGGATTCGACATTAAATAAACAATATCAAATTTTAAAATAGCACAAATAGATGCCCTCAGGTGGCTCAGTCAGTTAAGTGTCCAACTTCGGTGCAGGTCATGATCTCGTAGCTCATGAGTTCGAGCCTTGTGTTGGGCGCTCTGTGCTGACAGCTCGGAGCCTGGAGCCTGCTTCAGATTGTGTGTCTCCCTCTCTCTCTGCCCCTCCCCTGCTCACACTTTGTCTCTCTCTCTCAAAAATAAACAAACATTAAAAAATAAATAAAATAAAATAACACAAATACTCATCTCAGCATCAATACTAATAATTCCCAAGTCATAGCAATTTATGTGATCATTATAATTACCATTATTAATTATTGTGCATGCAAAGACTGGAATAAGCAGCTCATCATTTATTACCACATTCATTTAACAAATATTTTCTTTTTCTTTTTTTTCAACAGATATTTCTAATGCCCTAGATTAGAAAGTGCAAGACACTTTTCTATGCAATCGAGTCACAGACAGAAAAGTTCCTTCTCTTGGAGAGCTTGTATTCCTTTGAGGGAAGATACATCATATACAGGTAAAAAAAAATAGCTAATATTATTTCAGAGCGACATCTGAGTGGGAGGAAAATGAAGCCATGTGAGGTACTGAGAGGGTCTTGTGTGGGAGATGTTCTGGTGTGGGAGATGTCCTCTGGACAGAGGAGACAGGCCTTTCTGAGATGGTGATATTCGATGAGAGACTCAAAAAAGTGAATAGTGCGTGCAATGCTGGAAGAAGAGAACACCAGGATTTCATATATTTTACATAATACTGACCTACTGATATTTTGCAAAAAAATAAAAATAAGTTAAGATTTTACAAACTTACATAATATTTAATAATTTCAAAAATAAAAATGTATAAATGTACTATGACATCAGCTAACCCACTGATTCATTGGTTCAAAGGTCAAATGAACATCATATTTCTAATATAAATGATTTGCCGATAAAATTATTAGTGGGAAATTATTGCTTGAAAACAAGCTAGTCACCTCCACAACGAAGAAATTTTAATTAATCCTGAAAATTTCAAGGTCACATCATGTGATATGTTTAGTAAAATCAAATCCCACTAATGCTGTCATTGTTTTGTACCAAACATCATTGTATGCAAAATTTTCAAACCAAGTTTGTTCTGACTGTCCACTATTGAAGACGACAGTGAGAAGCAGTTTTTGTGCTAACGTCAAATATTTTCTTCTGACTCTCCTAAAACTCCCATTTCTTGTTAGATATCTTTGAAGAGATCTTTTGGGAAAACTTTTCATGTTTAATTTGGTATTTTTAAAGGGACTATAGTGTTTTTGTTGAGAGGAAGCTGTCATTTTAGTTTCCAAGAAAGGCATGTAGTTGGTCATTTCTTGAGTTTTATCACAAACTGCCTGAATCAATATCAATACTCTCATATTTATATTCCACTCATTCAAAATATCTTTGAGCTGAAGTGAGAATTATAGAGAGAGAGAGGAAGAGAGAGAGGGAGAGAGAGGGAGAGAGAGAATCTTAAGCAGCCTCCACGCCCAGCCTAAGCCAGATGTAGGACTCCATCCCATGACCCTGGGATCATGATCCAGGTGGAAATCAAGAGTTGGATGTTTAACCCACTGAGCCACCCAGCCAATTATTGGGGCCCCAATAATTGAATTTTTATCTTGATTTCAAAACACCAAGAATTCCAATTTCAGATTATTTTTATTGGCACAACAATGTGATACTAACAAAAGTACCAGAATTTCACTTCACAAGAATATCGGACATGCTGTAATTCTGGGGCACAGAAAATCAGTATTAAAGCTCCACGGTGGGAACCAGCAAGGACACAAATGTCCCCAAAGGGTCATTAAAAAGGAGAAGAAGGGTTGGATTTTGCACTGCAGCTACAAGTCAGAGACAAGACAGAGGGCCCCAGGGGTTTACGTAAATAGCTTGGATTTTATTCTAACTATTGTGTTTGTATAAGTGTGTAATTTAACTGAAACCTGATAATGATATGATGTAAAGTTGCGGTAAAGATACAAAATTATTACACAGCAAGATTTTTACTACGACTTTTGTAATGACAAATGGGAATTAAAAAAGATAGAATAAAAATCAAACTAAAATGCAAACAAGTTTCCTGTAGGTGGGAGAACATGCATGTTCATAACTGTCCCTACTTTTCTTACATTAAAATCTTTTTCTGATCAGTGTGTGTTATTTTTTAATGGAAAAACAAACTTTTAAGAAAACTCATGATACTTGCTCGAATTACACGGGGAATTTTTAAACAGATAAAACACCACCTGGTGGGTACCCAGTTCTTTCACTAACCATTTGCCATGAAAGAGCTAAGTGGGAAATATGAAAAAAGGACGTTGAGGCACCAGAAAGAACCCAGATGAGAAGCTGGCTGGATGATGCCTGCAACACATTACCCAAGAGTGTCCTGCAGAATTCCAGCTTCAGGAGATGAAATGTGTGTTTCACCAAACAGCATCCTTATGGTCAATTCTCTTTGGGAAACACTCATCATAATGGAGCCCCCTTTTGGAAGTGCCTAAGATATATTCACAGATATAAGCTGTTGAACAATTTGGGAGTGAAGAACACGGAGGAATTTTATTTAACTCTGGTTTTCCTGAATTTTTTGAGCCAGAGGAAACTTAACTGTTTTCTTTTCATAACACTGGGGGGACTGGTTCCAAGGAACGGAAGTTTGGGGAACACTGCTCTGGAGAAAGGCCACACCCTCTTGAAAGCATCCTTCTTAGTTAGCCTGTGAAGTGTAACTGAATGGAGATAAAGAGGTTTCTCTCAGACATTAGCCTGATCTGTAATGGAGGCAAGTTCTGTACTAAAACTAGGGCTTTATCCTTAGGCCTTTAAAAGACTAAGAGGTATCTAAATTCAAGGTGATGAAAATATCTGAGTTGGATCCCCCCATCTCAATACCCAAAACCCAATATACTATTAGAAATGAAATAGGTGGGGGGGGGGGGGGGAGGGGCTGGGTGGGCACTGCACCTGGGTGCCTTAGTTGGTTAAGCATCTGACTCTTGGTTTCCGCTCAGGTCATGATCTCTTGGTTCCTGAGTTCAAGCCTGAGCCTTGCATAGGGCTCTGAACTCACAGCACAGAGCCTGCTTGGGATTCTTTCTCCCCTTCTCTCTGCCCTTCCACTCCCCTCAAAAATAAATAAATATACTTAAAAAAATTTTTTTTAAAGAGAAATGAGATTGGGGAGTAGATTCAGTCAAGAAAATGGAAATTGGAAATGGAAGAGAAACCAAATCAGTGTGCGCTTTAGTCATCTTACGTTAACAACTACTTTCCCTTTCCTCTCCATTTCCCTGAAGTCATAACCTTTCCCTCCCCGCCCAGCTGATTTTGGTTAAGCCTCACAGGTTGCAGTGATATTTATGCTGCCCTTCATAATGTCAACGAATCACCATCAATCCTTCATTGTGGCTGTTCTTCGCCATCTGTTTTCTCTTCCTCGAGCTATGCTCCACCCCCCACACACCCCCACCCGGCATCCACACATATCCTTTCCTTTTAATATGGGCAGAGATACTCATCTTTGGTTTCTTTGTGGACAGAGCTGGCACTAACATTTGCTCATCCTTTATCGGCCTTACGTATGTCAAAAATCCTGGCCAAAGATACAATACATGGCAGCAATTGAGGTCAGAGTAAAATACATAATCATTCATGGTACAGAACAGTCAGTTCGGAATAGTACTGTAGAATGGTTACCAGCTGAAAGAATTTGCACTAAAACTCATTGGCCAAGAATGTGCAAAGCAGTCTGCTGCTGCTCTAATTCTTTGGCTCAGAGGATGAGATAGCACTCAAAGCACAGGGGAGGAGGAATATATGTATATATATACTGTGAGTGTACTGAAATGAACTGCTTTATCTGTATATACCAGAAAATCATTCACAGAGATTTATCCTGAATGAGCACTATGCAAGGATAATAGAAAATGGGGTCAGGGGTGCTGGATGGCTCAGTTGGTTTGAGCGTCCAACGCTTGATTTTGGGTCAGGTCATGATTTCACGGTTCATGAGTTCAAGCCCCGCATTAGGCTCTGCGCTGACAGTGCAGAGACTGCTTGAATTTCTTTCTTTCTCTACCTCTCTCTCTCTCTCTTTCACTCTCTCTCAAAAATAAATAAACATTAAAATAAAATAACAAAATAAAATAAAATAAAATAAAATAAAATAAAATAAATTAAAAAAATAAAATAGGGTCAGTCTATCCTCCAAAATGGCTTTTGTGGTGAAATACTTCAAAGGCTGATTTTGTTCTCCTTGTACCCTCATAGAACGATATGTATTGAAATGCAGCTCTTGATCAGACGGACACAATCTGGAAGAAATGTAGTTTGTTACATCATATTCTGTCAGCCTAACTTGGACCCTGTAATCCTGGGAATTAAAACATGCTACTAGCCAGAACATGAATAAAAAGTAACCAGTTTGAGGTGCCTGGGTGACTCAGTCAGGTAACTATCCAACTTCAGCTCAGGTCATGATCTTGCAGTTGGTGGGTTTGAGCCCCACATCAGGCTCTGACCTGACAGCTCGAAGCCTGGAGCCTGTTTTGGTTTCTGTGTCCCACCCCCCCCCACCCCACCCCCTGCCCGCCCCTCTCCTGCTCACACTCTATCTCTCTTTCTCAAAACTAAATAAACATTAAAAAAGAAAAAAGAACATAACCAGTTCAAAGAATATTGCATGATCAGGTGACCAGCTCTGCCATGTACCTGCTATATGAACTTGGACCTATCAATAATTGCTCAGGGACTTAGATTTCTCATCTGCAAAATAAGGACAATTATAGTAACTGCCTCACTTCACAGAATCGTATTAGGATCAAATGTATTTGTCAGGTTTTTTTTAAACAACTATCTAGCAATAAGATGCATGAAGTACTGGAAATAAATAAAAATAAGTAACTGTTATTCAACATAATTTTAAATAAAAATATAAAAGTCCATATCAAAAAAACCTATTTTTGGTCAGTTTCGTTCAACTCTAATTTTTCAGAATCATCAATAGTGTTTTGATTTATATTTCTATTTTGGCAGACATCCATGAACACTTCTTTATAATAAATTTATGGATATGGGAAGGCTGTATCATGGAGTTATGCACACATTTAAGGCTTTTGGTGCATATCAACAAGCTTCTCACTGGTGCATGAAAATACACAGTTTTCACACTAACATTGAGAATTTTCATTGGACATTTTTTTTTGCCAGTTTTTATGTAAAAATATGTCTTTTTTTGCTTTAAATTGAATATTAGTAATACTTCAGTTTCTGTTGGTCATTTCATTTCCTTTTTACAAATTGTCCAATTTGGGGGCACCTTGGTGGCTCAGTCAGTTGAGCAACTGACTTCGGCTCAGGTCACGATCTCACGGTTCGTGGGTTTGAGCCCCATGTCAGGCTCTGTGCTGACAGCTCGGAGCCTGGAGCCTGCTTTGGATTCTGTATCTCCCTCTCTCTCTGCCTTTCCCCTGCTTGTACTCTGTCTCTCTCTCAAAAATAAAGAAAAATTAAAAAATTTTAAAAATTAATTGTCCATTTTGAAGGATACTTGTCTTACTTGCATTGGTTTACAAGAGCTATTTATCGTTGAAAATATTAGCATATTGTCTGTTGCTAATCTGCAATATTTCCCAGTTTTTCTTCGTTTTCTAAATGGCTTTTTAATGCCCAGAAATGGTATGTGTGTGTGTGTGTGTGTGTGTGTGTGTGTGTGTGTATGCACACCTGCGTTTACTTAAGGCAACAAGTATCATTCTTTGTCATTATGGTTTCTCCCTTCTGTGTGCATTTATAATGATCTTCCCACACAGAACCATGTGAATAAGCACCCACATTTTCTTTGAAGAAATGGTTTTTCAGTTTCATTTTTTAATGTTTAAATGTCAAATCCATGTGGAACTCATGTTGATTATGATGTGAGTCAGGGAGGGAATTTTACTTACTTCTGAATAGTCTCGGCTGCCATTTAATCTCCATGTTTCACTGAAGTAGGCATTGAATCATTATTTTCTTCCTCTTTATGATTTAATGGTGGAGTGAAGGATGCCGAGAGAAGTGTGGTTAGTCAAGTGGATAGCAGGCAACTTCTCCCAGGTGATTTCCACATGTTGCTTATAGCAAGTAGACTTGTATGAGCTGAGGCTATGAACGCAATACTTCAAAGAAGAACTGACTTTTGTTCAGGTTTGTTTCAATCCAAAAGGAAATTTTATTTTTCAGATGCAGTTTATGACTAGGTTTAATAAAAACTGTCATCACCTTCAAATCCAGGTGGAGAATAAAGAATCTCTCTTCTACGATAGCATGTTAAGGGAAGGCTTGAAGTACTTTCTCAGATGCCAAAGCTATAATTATGAAAAGATATGTGCCTTTTATCCAAGCCTACTCTGAGGATATGCTATCAAGTAAGCATGGGCACACACCTACACTTCGTACATGAGTTTGCAAGGTGACAAAATATCCAGACAACAATTTTTTTCAGTTCTTAGTTGAATGTTTATTTCTATTCATCTAAATGGAATGACTAGACTGCCGCACTCTGATTTAAAAATCAAAATAAAGATTACTTGTCAGGAATTGTTAGAAACCCACATCTGGTTGAAATTTATTTTACTTTTATTTCATTTATTTATTTTTAAAATTCTAGTATATTTAACATACAGTGTAATATTAGTTTCAGGTATACAATCTAGTGATTCAACAATTCTATACACTACTCAGTGCTCACGATGATAAGCATACTTTTAATCCCTATCACCTATTTCACCCATGCTCCCACCTACCTCCCGTCTGTCAACCACCATTTTGTTCTCTGTTGAGTCTGGTTTTGTTTGTTCATTTCTTTTTTTCTTTGTTCCTTTGTTTTGTTTCTTAAATTCCACATGAGTGAAATCATAATGGTATTTGTCTTTCTCTGACGGACTTACTTCACTCAGCATCATACCATCTAGATTCATCCATGTTGTCACAAATGGCAAGATTTTATTCTTTTTTATAGCTGAATAATTTTCCACTATATATATATATATATATATATATATATATATATGCCACTCTTTTTTTATCCATTTGTCTAGTAATGCATACTTGGGTTGCTTCCATATCTTGGTTATTGTAAACAATGCTATAATAAACATAGGGTGCATATATCTTTTGGAACTAGTGTTTTTGTATGCTTTGGGTAAATATCCAGTAGTGGAATTACTAGATCGTATGGTAATTCTATTTTTAAATGTTTTGAGGAACATTCATACTGTTTTTCACAGTCACTGCATCAGTTTGCATTTCCACCAACAACTCAGGAGGGTTCCTTTTTTCCTACATCCTCACCAACACTTGTTGTTTCTTTTGTTTTTGATTTTAGCATTCTGACAGGTGTGAGGGGACATTTCATTGTGGTTTTGATTTGCATTTCCCTGATGATGAGTGATGTTGAACATATTTTCATGTGTTTGTTGGCCATCTGTATGTCTTCTTTGGAGAAATGTCTGTTCATGTCTTCTGTCCATTTTTAAATTAGATTGTTTTTTGTGTGTGTTGACTTGTATAAGTTCTTTATATATTTTGGATATTAACCTCTTATCAGATACATGATTTGAAAATATCTTCTCCCATTCAGTAGGCTGTCATTTTGTTTTGTTAATGGTTTCCTTTGCTGTGTAAGACCTTTTTATTTTGATATAATCCCAATAGTTTATTTTTTGTTTGTTGCCCTTGCCTTGGGATACATAGATGTAAGAATATTGTTTTGGCCAATGACAGAGAAATTACTGCCTGTGCTCTCTTCTATGATTTTTATGGTTTCAGGTCTCACATTTAGGTCTTTAATCCATTTTGAATTTATTTTTGTGTATGGTGTAAGAAAGTGGTCCAGTTTCATTCTTTACCATGTAGCTGTCCAGTTTTCCAACACCATTGGTTGAAGAGACTGTCTTTTTCCCATTGCATTATTCTTGCTCCTTTTGTTATAGATTCATTGGTCATATAATCACAGGTTTACTTCTGGGCTTTCTGTTTTGTTCCACTATAGCTTGTAATATATCTTGAAATCTGGGATTTTGAAACTTCCAGTTTTGTTCCTCCTTCAAGAGGAACAAAATTTCCCTTTTTCTTTCTTTTTTTTTTTTTTTTTTTTTTTTGGCTCTTTGGGTGTCTTTTGTGCTGCCATACAAATCTTAGGATTATTTGCTACAGTTCTTGAAAAATACAATTGGTATTTTGATAGGAATTGTATGAAATCTGTAGATTGCTTTGGGTAGCATGGACATTTTAACAATATATGCTCTACTCCATGAGCATGAAATATTTGCCCATTTGTTTATGTCATCTTCAATTTCTTTCATTAATGTTTTATAGTTTTCAGAGTGTAGGTCTTTCACCTCCTTGGTTAAGTTTCTTCATAGGCACTTTATTCTTTTTGGTGCAATTATAAATGGGTTTGTTTTCTTCATCTCTATTTCTGCTATTTCATTATTAGTGTATACAAATGCAACACATTTCTATATATTAATTTTGTACCCTGTGACTTTACTGAATTCATTTATTCGTTCTAACAGTTTTTTGGTGTAGTCTATAGGGTTTTCTATATAAAGCAGCATGCCATCTGCAAATAGTAAAAGTTTTACTTCTTCCTTACCAGTTTGGATGCCTTTTATTTCTTTTTCTTGCCTGATTACTGTGGCTAAAACTTCCAGTACTATGTTGAATAAAAGTGGTTAGAGTGAACATTCTTGTCTTGCTCCTGCTCTTAGGGTAAAAAACTGAGAGGTTTTTAATATGATGTTAACTGTGAGTTTTTCATATATGGCCTTTATTATGTTGAGTTACATTCCCTCTAAACTTATTTTGTTGAGGGTTTTTATCATGAATGGATGTTGTACATTGTGAAATGCTTTTTCTGCATCTGTGGAAATGATCATATGATTTTTATCCTTATCACATCCTCTTGTTGATTTGATGTATCATGTTGATTGATTTGCAAATATTGAACCACCCTTGCATACCAGGAATAATCCCACTTGATTGTGGTGAATGATTTTTTAAATGTGTTGTCGGATTTGGTTTGCTAATATTTTGTTGAGAAGTTTTGCATCATTTTCAATCAGAAACACTGGCCTGTAGTTCTTTTTTTTATTTCTCTTATTTTGGAATCAGGATAATGCTGGCCTCATAGAATGAACTTGAAAGTTTCTTTTCTCTTGTGTTTTTTGAAATAGTTTAAGAAAAATAGGTATTAACTCTTCTTCAAAGCTTTGTAGAATTGACCTGTGAGACTATCTGGTCCTGGGTTTTTGTTTGTTGGAGTTTGTTTTTAATTTCTAATTCAATTATATTGCTGGTAATTGGTCTGTTAAGATTTTCTATTTCTTTCTGATGCAGTTTTTCAGAAGTTATATGTTTCTAGGAATTTATCCATTTCTTCTAGGTTGGCATATAGTTTTTCATAATATTCTCTTACAATTGTTTGTATTTCTGTGATGTTGGTTGTAATTTCTCCTCTTTCCTTTCTGATTTTTCTTATTTGAGTCCTCTCTTTTTTTGATGAATCTGGCTAACATTTTATCAATTTTGTTTATGGTTTCATTTCATTTATCCGTTCTATTGTTATTTTAGTTTCTATGAATTTAATTCTGTTTTAATCTTTATTATGTCCTTCCTTCTACTGTTTTTGGGTGTTGTTTGTTCTTCTGTTTCTAGCTCCTATAAGTGTAAGGTTACGTTGTCTATTTGAGATTTTTCTTGCTTCCTGAGGTAAGCCTGTATTGCTATAAACTTCTCTCAGTACAGCTTTTGCTGCATCCAAGATTTTGGACCACTGTGCTTTCATTTTCATTTGTCTCATGTATTTTTTTATTTCCTTTTCAATTTTTTTTAGTCGACCCACTCAGTGTTTAGTAGGATGTTATTTAACCTCCATGCACCTTTGTTCTTTCCAGATTTTTTCTTGTGGTTTTTAGTTTCATAGCATTGTGGTTGGAAAAGGTGTCTAATATGACTTCATTCCTTTTGAATTTGTTGAGACTTGTTTTGTGGCCTAATATGTGATCTATTCTGGAGAGGTTCCATGTGCACTAGAAAAGAATGTGTATTCTGCTCTTCTAGGTTGGAATGTTCTGAATATATCTGTTAGATACATCTGGTCCAATGTGTCACTCAAAGCCACTGTTTCCTTGTTGATTTTATGTTTGGATGACCTATCCATTGATGTAAGTGGGGTGTTAAAGTCCCCTACTATTATTGTATTACTATTGACTACTTCTTTTATGTTTGGTAATAGTTGCTTTATGTATTTGGGTGCTTGCCTCCATGTTGGGTGCATAAATATTTGCAATTGTTATGTTTTTTTGTTGGATTATTCCTTTATGATTATGTATTGTCCTTGTCTCTTGTTATAGTCTTTGTATTAAAGTCTATATTGTCCAATATAAGTATTACTCCACCAGCTTTCTTTTCACTTCCATTTGCATGATGAATGCTATTCAACCCCTTCACTTCTAATCTACATTAGTCTTTAAGTCCAGACGACAATTTTTAAAGTTTGGTTAAATATCTTGACTGGAATTACATTGTGAAGGCATCAGGATATTTAACTAAACTTTAAAAACTCTTGTCTTGATACCTCTTCAGCTTGTGATGACATGAGATATAAAATGCCTGCATGATGAGATGAAGTGAAGTGAGTGGCATAGGTATTATGACATGGCATTAGGCTACTACTTGACCTGATGATCTGTCAGAAGGAAGATCTTCTGTTTCCAGACTTGTTGGCCACAGGTAAATGAAACTACAGGAAGCAAAACTGTGGATAAGGGGGGTGAAACTACCTGAGGACTGAAAGCGCATGAGTTCTTCAAATAAGACAGAAGAGCCCAAAGCAGTATGTTGAGGACTGAGCATTGGAAACCCCATATTTTCATGCATAGAGGGATAACATCATGGTTCAGAGAAAAGAGGATTTTTTTTGTTACTCCTTGTCTAGCATCTATTCACTCTTCTGTTACTTTCTGCTGGGGGTCCACCTCTCCCCACCATTCAGTGTACTTTCACTGGCTCCGCCTCAGCTTAGGAAGAAGGCAATTGATCCAAATATTGCCAATCTGACCTCTACATTCTTGGATATGTTACTCAATTAGAACACCAAGTCACAGTGGTATTTTTACTAGGTGTTCTGGAAGAGTTTTGTGTTCTTCACCTCTGGATCTAAATCTATAAGCATGTGGATTCAGAACTTCTGGCAAGCCTTTTGAAACCATGAGTCAAACAGAAAAGCATCACCTATAAACAAAGAAAAAGCTAGTTCTGGTTACATCCCATGAGCTACGAGCCTTGGATAGACCTTCATCCATAGCTTTGTTCACATCTAGAATTTTTAGTTCTGTAAACTAATTGTTCTTACCCCAGTAAATGAATTTAGGATTTGGACTGTCTGTTACTTGAGACCAACTATAGTTGATATAGAACATATGTAAACTTTATTTTCTTTACTTTGTAGTACTGGGTGTGAAAAGCGGTAAGCAGGACATTGTTTGCTTTCTTTAAATCACTCTCTGAAATTTTAATAGTTGTCTTATGGGGGACATTGGTAGCCAGTTGCACCTGCTTCAAATGGTTAATTATCAACAGGGTTAACTCTTCTCATATGTGTGTATGTATGCATGTATGGTACATACATTTGTATATGTACACATGTATATATGTATTAACCTGTGCTTTTTCTGAAATGACAAACTCAAAATAATACCATGAAAATTATTAATTAATTATATAAGGTGACATGCATTTTAGACTGAGTTATAGAAAAGATATAAATAATTTAGTACTGTTTTGCTTATATAGGATTTGCTTAAAGTTTTCTGGGTATTACCATCAAGAATGAGAAAATCAATTCACGATGTTATTTCTCTTATAATTAGAAGCCACTCGTTCCTCAGCTGAGTGCTTCAAAATATCAGAGGAATCTGATATCAAAAGCCATTTGAAAACTTTCACTTGTGCTTTCATCACTTTATGAGTGACACAGATTATCAAATATCTCGTAACAATTCTTCAAATTAAATATTCCCATTTTGCAATTGTACTTCACCTACGGTTCTCATGTGCTTCACTGTTCTTATTGGGGGGCAAGAATAAACAGACACTGGTAGTCATATCATGTACAAATTGACACTGCAGAATTTTCTTTTTGGAATATATGCTTTCTAAAGTAGTAGGTTAGACAAGATAATGAAACAAAGTATTCACCAACTTGAGATTTGCAAGACTATAATTCTGGCTATTAAAATGGTAAGCATAAGGATGACATCTCTCAGAAATGGGAAAAGATAACATGTAAATGCATTAGTGAAATGTTGACTCCAATGTATTTTTATTTCCAGATGTGTTTAATTGCTTTAAGTATATAAATGCACCACTAGGCAAAGCCAAAAGGTCTCAGTTTGGATTTTGATAAGTTCACTGATTTTCTATTGACAATAAACATTTAGGATGTTTCAAATTTCTATTTGGGAAAGGAAGGAAAGTTTTGCTTTTAGGGAGAGATAGCCTATGGAAATGCAAATAAGAAATCTATCCTCATAGTTTGCTTTCACAGACGATTAAAATATATTTTATTAGGAACACTATATCTCAGCTACTAATAAATTCTGGCCACAGATTAGGGTCTCTAACCGCAGAGCAGAAGTCTCTAGAAAAGAGCCTCAGATGAAAAACCAAATGATCTCAGAGGTGGGAGAGGCCTTAGAGATCATCTGACCCGATCCTCTAATTTTACAGTTGAAGAAACTGAAGCCAAAAGAGGTTAAGTAACTTACTCAAGGTCACACCACTAATTATTGGCAGAGTAAGGAGCCAATAGGTCTCTATTTTATTTTTAATTCTGCTTCTGATGAACTTCATGACATAAGCCAAATACCAAATTCTTAGTACTTAAGCTGCTTCTGTTTAAAATGGAACTAATACCCCCTGATTTCTCCATATTTCAGAAGCATATTGCTAGAGTTGTGTGAGTCATGAGCAACGTATTTCAGCTTCTGTGAAAAGCAAACTATTCCTTACCAATCTATCAGTTAGAATTTTTTGATGACAAGCAACAGACAACACATCTAGCTTACCTAAGGAAAAGTGACTTGACCAAAATGATATAAGGGGGCTCAGAGACTAAGAGGAGATGTTGAATAACTGGCTTGGCACAGATGAGAATGAGTGAGCTAGAGAAGGTGTTGGAAGCGGGAATAGCTCTTAGCACCAATGCTGGAATGATTCTTTTCCAGCTGTCACTTCCATCAGTGTGGGCCTCCTACTGGGATCCAAAATTCTGGAAAGGAGAATTGATTAGCTCAGATTAGATCACAAGTGTATCTCCTTTCTGCCAACAGATCAGTGAGAGAAATCTATCACAAAGAGCTTCCAAAGCCCTGTTGGCTTCCTTAGCAAGAGGAAAGGGCACCCCAATTACTAGTCTGTGAAGATGACACACAAGAAGTTAATGGTAAATTCCCCAAAGAAAATGGAGATGATATTAGGAAGAGAAAATTATGTACTGACTAACCAAGAAAATAACAAACGTCTACTATGTCCACCATATTTAAGTTGACTGGTGAATTTTGCATTTGATGATATAGTGCTAGAAATCAAAACTATAAACTTAGGCCATGTGTAGTTGATATAAAATAGCAACTTGGTATTGTTCTGATGGCCAGTTCAGAACACTCATCAAATCAATCAAGTTTGCCACATAAGAAATCCATAGTCACTGTATGAACTTTTAAATGGTACATTTGCTGATTATGTAGGCACAACTTGCTTTCATGATTCTTTTAGTACAGCTATCATGAATGTTAGCTAAGATTTAAGGGATAAAGACAAATGTTTCCATTTGAATTAGATCTAGACTCTAAACTCGGCACCTGTTGATCAAGAAGCCAGTACAACCTGATCTTCCACTAATTTGACTGAACTTAGTGTATAAGCATCTCAAAGTGACTCTTGGATCTGAAAGATATAGAATAGTGAATTAACTCCTCCAAATCAAGTTTAAATAGCTCATTTCTCCTGGGCTGCAGCAGCAATCATTTTATTAGAGAGACTGAGGACCTTGGGGCACCTGGATGGCTCAAGTCGGTAGAGCACATGACTCTTGATCTTAGGGTTGTGGGTTTGAACACTATGTCAAGTGCACAGATTACTTAAAAAAAAATCTAAAAAAAAAAAAGACTGAGGATCTTAAGCAAAATCTTCTTTCCCATCTTTGGCTTAAATTTATTCACCTTCTAAGGAAAATAAAGATATTTTAAAAATATTGATGGTGTGAATATATTTTTCTTAAAAATATGTATGCACAAGTTTGAAGATACTAAACTAAATAATATATAAAAGGGGAGTCCAAAGTATATTTATCTTTAAATATCATGTAAGGTTTTCCCCACTAATTGTCCCCAGCTCACATCCAAATTCCACTATACTTGGGTCACAGTCCACTTCAGGGGCAGCATGATCTTTTAAAGTGAGCAAGATCATGTTACTCCTCCATATGAAATTCTTCACTGACTCCTAATAACCTTCAGTTTGGCATGCAACTTCCTTCACACCGAGGCATCCAGAGCCCCTCAGGGTCAGCTCTCTGCTGGCTTCTCATCCTCCGCTGTCCTTACTTGCCACCCATGCACAGATACTTGACGTCTCCAAACTTTGTCACTTAATCTCTTGCTTCTCCTTCCTCCACTAGAACTCTTCTCCTCCTTCTTTACTAATTCATTTCTCCTTCTGGTCTCCACTCCGGAAACCACTCCCTGATCCAAATCCCTTCTTTGATAAACTTTATTCATTATGGAATTTTTAGCTCAGATGTCTTCCCCTCCAGAAACTTTTTTTGACCCTCCCAGTTTTAGGTAGGAGACCTCATCTATGTCCTTCTAATAGCACTGCCTGCATGGCTGTCATCAAAGCTCTCATAACCCTATACTGCCATACGTATTAATGAATCCAGCTCCTTTGTGAAAACTGTGACTCCTTATACAACAGGAAGCATGTCTTACTCCTCTCTCTACTCGCAATATCTGACACTGTACCTGGCACAAAACATGTGATAAATACATGTCTACTGAAGACAACAGAAGCACTATTTTAAGACTAAGGAGGCATCATTATTATGCTCATCCTCATCTCCTGCCATGATTGAAAGTAAGGGAAAGGATAACTACATCTTCTCTGCTTAAGGAAAAATTACAAGGGGATGCTCTGCCATCACCGCGTACAAAAGTAGGCTTAAGAGCAGTTCTCAGTCATCTGGCCTCCTATCTGGAATGGGTGATGATTCTAGGGCTTTCATGCAGCAGGAAAACCTCAGAAAACTTCTCTCACAGGCAGTCAGGGGATGATTTGGAAAGCATTGGCTTGGATTCTTCTAGAGTCTATGATAGAGGAACAAGAGAGTGCAAACACAGAGACCCTGGCCTGGTCTCGTTGTGAACTGATGTGATGGCTTCCCAGTGAAAAGCAAAAGACAGACACTAGGGTAGGCTGTGCCTGGTACTTTTTAGCAGCATAGAAGCTGTGGCCCCTTGTACACAAGGGCTTAAACAAACAAACAAACAAACAACAACAACAAAACACAGAAAGGAACACCTCTCCTGTGATGCTTGCAAATAGATGAGAAGAGTTCATCAGGATAAACTAGAATGGAAGGAAAGAGCAATATTGTGACATTAAAGGCTACTAATCTTTAGATCTGTTTTCCTTTTTCAGACTTGCTAATGACATTGGTGAGGTTGAAGAAAGATGAGGTCAGCTAAATCAGCAAGTTCCTGGGTGTTGGCTGGCATGACCACCAGCATTCCTGTGCTTTTGTTTGCATCTTACGCAGAGCCTTTCTCCATTCTAATTCACAAGCAGCTGGTCCAGAGCTTCACACAATACAACATATTTTTAAAAGCTGGCATCATTTGGATTTTCCACTCACAGCAAATTTGAAAACTTGGCATTTACATTCCCTGAAGTATCTATCTCTAATGAAAACAATGTCAGAGCCTTAAGCACTTTGGCATTTTCTGGACACGCTATAAATATACAGGATATACTTTATCACGTACTGTATGTTAGAACACAGGGACAAAGAACAAGCACCAGGGAAAATGGTTTGAGGCGATCCTTTTAACATATTTTCCAAGGCCATTTCAAATGACTCTCTAGTCCTTGAACTCCCTGGTGATCATTTTAATAGCAAAAAAATACCATTTGGTAACTGGCCTGGACTGCAGGTTACATTTGGCTTTAGCTGATATAAAGTCTACTGTCTTTTGTTACTAAGGAGACAGTATTCTAGCCTACTATAATGGTGTTTAAAGCTTTCCTAGCACCATATCCCTAAAACTTTAGAATGCTGCTAAGTATGTCTGTATAGGGTTTTTTTTAACCACCTATCATTGAACTTCTCATACTCCTTCCATTTAACTAACCCTTGACTGCTGACTTGGTAACATTAATCCTGTGCTGAAACCTTGGTCAACTAAAGGCATCTGGCAGGATGAGGAAAAGTACAGAACGTGCTCCAGATGAATACAGCTTCATCTCCTCATGGAGTAAGATCCATCTTACTACAACTCACTTCATTATCTGGTTGGGTGATTTCTGGAGCCAGTGAAAACAGGGCAAGACTCCTGGGGGCAGACACACTTATGAAAATAATTTTAGTCTCACTTCTGATCTCCACCCCCTCTTTTGAAACTTCAAAGAAAGCTGAGCAAGCTGGTGATATTCCAGGCTGGATGGCTGCCATTTGTGAATAGCCTTATAAGAACACTACCCGGAGTTCTTCTGATTTGCCAGAATCTGTCAATCAGATACAATTATCAGACAGATAATGGAGTTGCTACTTGGAAGATGTCCCTTTATACAGCAGAGGATGCTCCACTTACCCAGGATGTAGTCACTGGCTGAGCAACAGCTTTGCGTGCACTGGATCAAGGTGTGGCAGTACCAGTGAATGCTATGGAGAACTCAGCTAAAACAAAGTGTCACATCGTGTGTCACCATGGAAGCAGCATCTTGACAGAGCAGTACCTGTGAAAGTGAAATGTTTAACGATGAATAATTGTGTCTGAAGCCTTCTTACTCCACATTTCCATGGCAAATGAAACCACGGGAGGCATGAAAATCTCTAAAGGGCCTTTATACATAGATTAATGTGGTAATTCTCTCATTACTATGTTCTGAAGAAGAGCTTCTTACACCAGGCTCTGTGTTTTGCCTTCAGTTATAACATGGCTTTGCATTAAGTGTTTTAATAAAATGTGAAATTAAATGATCATCCCTGGTGATATTCTGCCTTGGTTCAGGTAAGGAAAAAATGTAACTTCCACAGTACATGAAAGCCAAAGAGATTATTTCACCCCCAATGAAGAGATCATTGGTCAAATGACATGGTTTCCCATGAGTCTGCACCTTTCCATTAATTGGGAATTTGTTATTACTCTCTCCTTCACCTTTGAGAATTATATGTAATGTAACCAATTTATAGCTGTCGAATACATATGCTGTCAGAAGCTAACCAATGTGATTTATTCTTTTTTGCACATATAACCAGGTAGTATCGGAAAAGGCAATTATTAATAGTGATAGTTTATGCCATTTTTTAAACTCTCTGTGCTTCTTTCTGTTGTAACGGTTAACAGGAGACAAACAGAAGTTTCCACGAGCAGCATCATGTATTGACTGTGGACACATTAGTACTAAATGACATGAACAATAAAGGAAGACGGGATAGGACTCTTTTGTAGAAAAACTGATGAAACATCTTTTCATGTGACTCATTTCAAAATGATGAAACAGTGCTTCAAAACTGTTGAGATTTTTGTTTGTTTTTAAAGTTAGTGGTATTGACTAAAGAGCATGACGTCTATGGATCTCACGGAAGCAGGAAGAATTTTTACAGACTGATGGTTCTCCAATTCTTTTGTCTAACGAGACAAAGCAATGCAGAGACTGACAAACCTGAAAGACACCACTACAATGATTGCATTCATTCTCAACCAAGTCTCATCATTGTTGCTCCCTGATGCTTACACAGAAGACTCAGCTCTGAGACCAATGACCTGAAGTGACAGTTTAGAACATGTTCTCAAAACTGAGACTTCCTGGGTTCGAATCCCGGTCTGCCACTTATTACCCTTGACTTTCCTCCAGTTTAGTTTCCTTGTCTATAAACTGATCTTGCAAATTTCCTATTCCCATATGAACATGAAATGACATACTATTGATTAAGCACTTAGGACAGACCTTGGGATATGGTAGATGTTCCATAAATGTCCATTGTGGTCAGATGTAGAACACTGAACTCCCATAAACTCGAACTCTGGTCTCTAATTTCATGACAGGTCATAACTGATTTATCTGGACAATGGTGTAATTCCCCTAACTAACACATATGTCTAAGCAAGGAAGACCTGGAAGCTGTCACATTGAACTCACCGTTTTGGAGAATGTCTGGGGTCCAATCTGTATGACACACTGAGTAAGTTAAATCTCACCAGTGTCTCTCTGGGCCTCAAGGACATTGTCCATTTTAGCACAATTGAAAGCTCTAGCTCTCTGTGGAGCCTAAGCCAAGACCTAATGACTATAGTGAAATGGCTCCCTGTGGTAGATTTCATGTACAGGTGCTTCATTTGCATTCTGTAAGTGAGAATAAAGAAAATAATGACAAAAAATGCAAATAATCCTCTGTGGTTATAACAAAATCACTTGTTATTTTCCCCTTTTCCTTCATCTGGCTACAGCATTATACTCGCACAAACAATGTTCTCAAGAGCTATTTGTAAAGTAAATTAATAAATACACAGTGTAGTCCTGCACAAGAAGCACACTTATGGCTATGTTGTTTTCACTGGGAGTTTAAAACCAGGTTCAGGGGTGCCTGGGTAGCTCATTTGGTTATGCATCTGACTCTTGGTTTCGACTCAGGTCATGATCTCACGGTCCATTAGTTCAAGTCCCATTCGGGCTCTGTGCTGACAGTGTGGAGCCTGCTTGGGATTCTCTCTCTCTCTCTCTCTCTCTCTCTCTCTCTCTCTCTCTGCCCCTCCCCTGCTCACACACAATCTCTCTCTCAAAATAAATAAATAAACGTTGAAAAAAATTTTAAACCAGGTTCAAGCCTCTAGGGCACACACACACACACACACACACACACACACGCACACACGCACACACACACACACACACAAAGTTCTTTGCATTATGTGCCAAATATGTATACCAACTGATCATTGGGTAAAAAAAAAAAAAAAAAAAAAAAAAGGAATCTGCTGATTACAAAGCCAGATGAGAATGTAGAATTCACCTAAACAACATGCACACGTTACATATTTAAAAATGAATATTTGACATCTAGGATTGTTACATTATTAACTCAAGGTCAAAAAATAAATTAGGGGCAGAGCTAGAACTAAAACTTAGACTCTGTCCAGACCTCCATCCACTCCATCATCCTGCCTTTATTGGTAACATTACTCTGAACTTGCTTTCAATTATTCAGATAAATGCTGAGTGAAACCTTGTGAGAATCTGACAACATACCCTATCTTTATTTCTTGCCCCAACATCTCAGACTAAGGTCAGATTGTTAATCTTGTATTACTTCTTGATTCAGAAATTGACACACAGTTTAGTTCTTTCCAGAAGGATTAATGGGTTTGCCTTGTGTTAAAAGATATTTACACCACTCTTAAAAATACTGAGTAGCATTACAGAAAATAAATCAACGGAAGTTCAAGTTACCTTTCCAATATCAATTATATGTTGACAAGTCTGTCCCTTTCAAATTACAAATTGTTAAGAACTGTCTAGCTGGTTGCAATTGTTAGTTTTCAATGCAAGTCTTCTGTGAAACCACTACTTCTGCTAAAGGGATAGTTTGTTTTCTGCAAAAGATTTATTTAAATTTCTTAAGAAGTTTTGTGTGTGTTACATTCAATTTTCATGCACTATTATCACATCATTCCTAGTACCCTCTTGTCTGGCAAATTTGCTCTCTCACCTTCTGATAATATTTGGACATATTTCTTTATATGTTTAAAAATGTGCTAAAAGGAAACTCATGTCTTCATTTGTAATCAAAATTGTTGCTCATCAATTAATGAGCCAGTTCTTAATCATGGTAACTTCTGCCCATTGGAAAAAGGAGCATTTTGGCTAAAAACCCACTGCTGCCACCTAGTGTTACTGGACAAGCACTGCCTCAGCTTGATCCCTTGCCTTTGTGTGGCAGAGATGCCATCCTTTGTATTGAGAGGGAGAGAGAAAGGATCAGTTACTTTAGCAATGATCTTAGTAATTAATTATTTAGGAAACTTTTGTCTCCTTCTATTGACTCTTTTATATTTGAATAGTCTGGGTTCCAGACATGCTTCTTTAATATGCTTGGCATTTGAATTCTTTGAAGACTTTAAATTGGTGAATACTAAAGACAATGTGGTAGCTTAAGGCAATCATTCATATTGATGAAGTTCACTATAAATAGATGTATGCTGCAATAACCCACATGTAATAGCAATGTGTCCTTTTTATTCTATTCCTATTGATTCCAAACCCCCTAAGGATGTTGTTGTCAATAGCTGAGACAACAGCATCAGATGAAACTCACAGACCACCAAGACATTTTGCATTGCATGGCAAAGACAAGCCTAAGATAGAATCCCACTACTGTACTCCAGCTGACTTGATCATAGTACAATAATTTTTCTGTGTGAGAAATTATTTCATTGAATAGGAACTACTTTTCAAAGGGTCTAAAACAATGAGATTTAAATTACTTAAAAGATTCATATCTATTTTATAGGGATGATTATATGCCATTCAATAGAAGCTATTCATGGATAGTTGTTTGAAACATAAAGGGTTGGAGTTCCATGGTAAAGAGCAAGCTGGAGTGGCCAGTGTGTGATGACATGAGAAGTAGGTACTGAGAGAGGGAGGGTACTGTGATTACCTCTTGCCTTGCCGAGGTGGAGCAGATGTGTGTGTCCAGAGATCCAGGAAGTCTGTCTGAGAGGGAGAAAACCAGAAAAGAGAGCTCTATCTCAGAAACAGGGGAAGCATAAAGCAGTAGGAAGGGTCGAGAACTGAGGGTCTCCAGTTGTGGATTGTTCCATTAATCTGATGTGCATTTTTGAGCCATCATCTAATTCTGTTGGGTCTTTCCTACCCTTGCTTATTCCCACAGACCATACCTGCACAAAATAAAATTGGGAAAGTATTCTTTACTGATGAAACTAAATCTCTGGAACATTCTCTTCTGAAAATACAAATAACATGAGCTCTTTTGTGGTACCTTCAGCTTTAAGATATACACAAAGAAATGGGCTCCCAAATTTCAGGGCTAAAGCCCCAATAAAAGTTTACATCTCATTTGTATACTAGTTAAACACAAGTGTTCCGTAGGGAATCACCTGTGCGGAGATGCGGGCACTTGTACTTTGTGGGACTTCCATCCAGTAGGACCTTGGGCCCTTTCACTCCAGCCAAAGGTGGGAGGTCAGTGAGCGTGGAGAATTGCCTGAGACATCTGTATGCTCAGACCCGGTATTGCTTTATATCACTGTCACCCTCATTCCACTGGACAGAACTCAGACACATGACTATACACATGCTTCATAGGCTGAGGAAATATTATCTGGCCAAGATTTGTGCTCAGGAAGTAGAGGAAGTCGGTTTTGATGAATATACAGCAATATGATGAATATAGTACCCACATATTTTTCAGATACCGCATGTTTGTCAGACGCAGAACTCAGCAAGCTACAGCCTCTGGTAAATCTAGCAGACTACTTGTTTTGGTGTATCCCATGAGCTAAGAATGCTTATTACATTTTCAAATAGTTGGGGGAATATAAGAAAGAAGATATACAATGGCCATCATTTATGGTCTGCAAAGCTTAAATATTTATTATCTGGTGTCCTTTATAGAAAATAATGGCCAACTCCTTCTACCTGTATCATTTAGTATCCTGGAAAGAAACAGATGTCACCCTCAAAATAACATCTTCTGAGGGGACTTGTATTCATTTTCTGCTGTAGCAGAACAGGTTACCATAAATTTGGAGGCTTAAAACAGCACACATGCATTATCTCGTAGTTTCTGTGGATCAGGAGTCTGGGCACAGCTTATGGTCCTTGCTCAAGGTCTAACCAGTTTACAATCCAGGTTTTGGTGGGGGCTATGGTCTCATCACAGGCTTGAACTGGGGCAAGATTCCTTTCCAAGAGACCTCCTGTTGTTGGCAGAATTCATCCCCTTATAGTTGTAGGACTGAGGTCTTCATTTTTATGCTGACCAAAGGCTGCCCTCAGGTTCCAGAGGCCACCCACAGTTCTCTGCCATGGAACCCTCTCCATGGGCAGCTCACAATAAGACTGCTTTTTCAAGGCCAGAAGAGCCTTAGGTAATACAACCTAATTGAGGAGTGGCATTCCCTCACCTTTGCGATGTTCTATTGTTAGAAAAAATGACAGATTCCACCTGTGCTCAGGGAGAAGGGATTCCACATAGGTATGACCCATTTGTGTGGGGGGGGGGTGGGGGGGGGGTTGGGGCCTGAGGGTGTGTCAGCCACAGGATATTTACAAAGGTTTAGCAAAGTTGAGGCAAACCCATAAGGGACAGGGAAACTCTAGACTGGGTGAAGCTTTTGCCACTGTGAGGCATGAAGGGAAAAGGGGAGACAGTGCGCCCAGAAGTGGGTGAGACTTCTAGCCGCAGGAGAGGACCACCTGTCAAGACCTGCTGCCCACAGGAGGAGGCCGAGCAGAAAGCTGGGAGTGGAGGGAGGGGGGAGTAAAAGTCAGAGCTTCTCTTTCTTTCAGTACTCCGTCGGCTGCCTGACCCACCCCCACCCTATCCAGCGGAAAGGCTGAGGGCAGACTGGAGACTGATGGAAGCAATCCACAGAAATTAGCCTCTTAGGGCAGAGAACAGGGTAGAAACGGTTGGAGAATGGATCTGGAGGAGCAAATTAAAGAAATCCCGACCATAGGGCTCTTGTCTTCCTCAAGTTTCAAGGACAAGAGCACGTTTCAAATGATCAGTCTAATATTTGTCCACAGCAAAATCGAGAATCACCAGGGTCTGCAACCATACAGAAGACCACTAAGCCTCCTCGGAATCATCTGAAGAGACAACACAACTTGGCTCGACTCAGAGGTAGGTTGATCTCAGACAATACTGATGCTTACCCAGCTCCTGGAAAGAAAACCGCAGCGGCACATATTCCAATCAAATGATGCAGTTGGAGAATGTTCTTTACGGAAAAACATGAATACAGCTCCACCCAACACCGGGAGCAGGGGACACCTGCTAGTACTTCCCATTTGCATGTCTAGCTTAGCGTCTGTCCTTAAATGAGCCTTTTCCCACTGACTCAGGCCCGCTTTAGAAACAGAGGCACGCTCCATCTGGGGAAAGGTGATATTTAAAAGACTAGCCTTTCAGTAAGCAAATTTCTAAATGGTAGAGCCATTTGACTACTAGGTTGGCTTCCCCAGACAGCTGCTCAGCAACATCAGCTGCAGCTTGGAGATGGTGCCTTTAAAAAGCAGGACCATATTGGATCTAGAATTGCTAATAGATAATTAGGGAGACAAAGGCAAAAGAATTAAGGCACATCATTCTTTGGCATGTTTCTAGACGTTTTTTGTTTTGTTTTAGGCATATAAGAGAAGAGATGGTGATTATTCAAAAGTGAGTTTGGAATTGCTATCATTCTTAACTAGTACATTCATAGAATGTAAGTATGTCTTGTATATAATAATACCAAAAGTACTAGAGATGCAGAAAGTGAGAACAGATTTTGGAAACAAGGGTTTGAGCAGGAATCTACTGCTAATAAAAGTTCAGTAAATCCTTTGGTTAATACAGGAGGCTTTCCTTCATATCACTTCCTCTCACACCCTAGCACCCAATAAGATATTGCTGCCTAATTGAAAAGTTTTCTAATAAGAGTTTAGGTAAAACTAATTTAAGAGAACTCATTTGCTAAATATAATAACATGGCAGACTCTCTATAGCAACTTTACTGGTTTCCTATAAATAGAAAATTAATTAATGGTGAAGAAAATAAAGCAGTAACCACACCAGACTGTGAAGAGAAGTATTATTTTAACCTTGTATTAACTGTTAGTTCATTACAGTAAATTACAATGGCCATGGGAAGTTGGTCTGGATACCAAATTTACTTATTATTCGTGCTACTGGAATCAGATACCATATGAGTTCATAATGATGAGATATTTTAAGTCTTACCATAAAACATGTAGCGTGTAAAACTACGAGCAGCAAAGTTTTGCTATCTCCCTGGGCTATACAAATACATACTTAAAAATGAGTATCTTGGAGTGCCTGGAGTATCTTGGGTGGCTCAGTTAAGTGACACCGAGTAACACTCGGTTAAGTGTCTAACTCATGATTTTGGCTCAGGTCCTGATCTCATGGTTTGTCAGATCAAGCCCCGTGTCAGGTTCTGTGCTGACAGCCCGGAACCTGCTTGGGATTCTCCCTCTCCCTCTCTGCCCCTCCCCTACTTGTGCTCTCACTCTCTCTCAAAATAAATAAATAAACTTTGAGGCACCTGGGTGGCTCTGTTGGTTAAGCGTCCAACTTTAGCTCAGGTCATGATCTCATGGTTCATGGGCTTGAACCCCACATTGAGTTCTGTGCTGTCAGCTCAGAGCCTGGAGCCTGTTTGGGATTCTGTGTTTTCCTGTCACTCTGCCCCTCCCCTAGTCAAGTTGTCTCTCTGTCTCTCTGTCTCTCTCTCTCTCAAAATAAATAAACATTAAAAAAATTTTTTAAGAAAATGAGAATCTTTAAGAATTAGGTATAAAGGAATATTTTTAACTTCTTTTTTGAATCTTTTATATCAAATATTACTTTTATACTACAAAAGTAAAATTTATTTTTTAAAAATCAAACTGGCATAGGGAGGAGCCAAGATGGCGGAACAGCATGGAAGTTTTTTATGTGTCTCATGTCCATGAAATACAGCCAGACCAATACTAAACCATCCTACACACCTAGAAAACTGATCTGAGGATTAACACAACAATCTGCACAACCTGAAACACAATTCACCAGGTATGCAGTGTGGAGAGGTGAACTTGGGGAGAGAGAAGCCACAGAGGTCAGGGAGGTGCTTTTGCAGGTGGAGAGAAGATGGAGATGGGGGGGGAGATAATATGGGAAAAGTACCCCCCCCCAAAAGCAGCTGGAAAGAAAATGGAAAAGTGGAAATAGCCACAGGGACTGACCTAAAAAGGGAGAAAGGAGAAAGGAGCAAGGAAAGGGTTTAAATTCCATTAAGACTATAAACAGGGGGAGCACAGAGGCTGAAACTCCGCAGCTCCATACCTGGCGGTGCTCTGGTGAGAAGGGAGAATCCCCAGGAGCAGAGTGGAGTCCGGGGTTCTTCAGGTCACACGGGGAGAGGCGGTTCCCCTGCTGGGAGGACACCTGGTAGAGACTATGTGGGTCCCCCAAAGGCAAGGCTCCAGTGGACCCGGGAGAACAACCACATTCCCTGGTGCTGGAACAAGGTCGTTAAGGGTGAAGCCGGAGGCCAGATGCGTTTCGTGATTTTCCATAATCCCTGAGGCGCTGCTGCTACACTGTCTTGCAAACTTTTTCTTTTTTCGGGGCGGGCTGGCACCCGGCTGCAGTCTCTGGGTGTCGGCAGCAGCATGGCCTCAAGCATTCCTGGGAGCGGCCGGCACCCGGCCATTGCTCAGTGAGACCCTCCCGCGGACGGGCAGATCAGGTCAAAGCCTCAGTCCCTCAGAAATAAGGGGTTGGGAAAAACAGCCACATCTGAGACAAAACTCAGGAGGGAGGTGCTGCCTGGGGCTTGGTCACGGACCGTGTAAAAGCGGGGAGTGGATGGAAGCCGAAGACAAAGGATGGGCGGGTGATTGCTGATCCGGGAGAACAGAGTTCCTATACTAGACGTCATTTTCACTGCTCTCGCGCATGCCCATACGCACCTACAAGCACCGCAACAATCCAACCCAATAAGCTAAGCAGCGCCATCTAGTGGAGAACGGAGCCATTACCAAGCCCCGCCCAACTGGGCTAACCTCGCTCTTCAGGAACACAAGTTTCTCCACCTGCTTAGTTTACAGACTATAAAATGCTTCATAGTTTGACTTGTAAGGGAAAACGAAGTAATTTCAACCATATTTCAGTCTTTTCACTCGTCCATCTATTTAGTTTTCTTTTTTTTCATCTCTTTGTCATTTCTTTTTCTTGAATACAGAAAGAGAAAATATTATTTTTATTTTCAATTTTTATTAAAAATATTTTTCTTTAATTTTTTTCTACTATATTTTTTCTTTTTTGTAAATTTTTTCAAATTTTGTTTTACTTCCATCATTTCATTTTATTCTATTTCAGTGTATTCATTTTTTCAAAATTTCAAACAATTTCCTTTTTTTTTTCTTTCCCCTTTTTTCTCTAATCTATCAAGCCCCTTTCAAAACCCAGACCAAAACACACCTAGGATCTAGCTTCATTTATCTGATTTGTGTGTGTGTGTGTTGTTTTTAATTTTTCAATTTTAATTTTTTTATTTTAATTTTTTACCTCATTAATTCCTTTTCTCCCTTCAAAGTGACTAAATGAAAGAATTCACCCCAAAAGAAAGAGCAGGAAGAAACAAATAACCAGGGACTTAACCAACACAGATACAAGCAAGATGTCTGAACCAGAATTTAGAATCACGATAATAAGAATACTAGCTGGAGTCAAAAATAGATTAGAATCCCTTTCTGTGGAGATAAAAGAAATAAAACCTAGTCTGGCTGAAATAAAAAAATGCTATAACTGAGTTGCAATCTCGAACGGATGCTGCGATGGCAAGGATGGATGAGGCAGAACAGAATCAGTGATATAGAGGACAAACTTATGGAGAATAATGAAGCAGAAAAAAAGAGGGAAAATGAGGCAAAAGAGCACGATTTAAGAATTAGAGAAATCAGTGACTCATTAAAAAGGAACAACATCAGAATCATAGGGGTCCCAGAAGAGGAAGAGAGAGATACAGGGGTAGAAGGGTTATGTGAGCAAACCATAGCGAAAAATTGTCCTAACCTGGAGAAAGACACAGACATCAAAATCCAGGAAGCACAGGGGACCCCCCATTAGATTAAAGAAAAACCAACCATCGACAAGGCATATCATAGTCAAATTCACAAAATGCTCAGGCAAGGAGAGAATCATGAAAGCAGCAAGGGAAAAAAGTCCTTAACCTACGAGGGAAGACAGCTCAGGTTTGCAGCAGACCCATCCACAGAAACTGCAGGCCAGAAAGGAGTGGCAGGATGTATTCAATGTGCTGAATCAGAAAAATAAGCAGCCAAGGATTCTCTATCCAGCAAGACTGTCATTCAAAAGAGAAGGAGAGAGAAAAAGTTTCCGAGACAAACAAAAATTAAAGGAGTTCGTGACCACTAAACCAGCCCTGCAAGAAATTTTAAGGGGGACTCTCTGAGGGGAGAAAAGATGAAACAAACAAACAAACAAACAAATAAAGACCAAAAGCAACAAAGACTAGAAAGGACCAGAGAACAGCAACAGAAACTCCAACTCTACAAGCAACATAATGGTGACAAATTCATATCTTTCAGTACTTACTCTAAACGTCAATGGACTTAAATACTCCAATCAAAAGACACAGGGTAACAGAATGGATAAGAAAACTATATGCTGTTTATCGATATACTGTTTACAAGAGACCCACTTTAGACCTAAAGACACCTTCCGATTGAAAATAAGGGGATGGAGAACCATCTGTCACGCTAAGGGTCAATAAAAGAAAGCTGGAGTAGCCATACTTATATCAGACAATCTAGACTTTAAAATAAAGCCTGTATCAAGAGATGCAGAAGGGCATTATATCATAATCAAGGGGTCTATCCACCAAGAAGACCTAACGATTGTAAACATTTATGCGCCAAATGTGAGAGCACCCAAATATACAAATCAATTAATCACAAACGTAAAGAAACTCATTGATAGTAGTACCATAATAGTAGGGGACATCAACACCCCACTCACAGCAATGGACAGGCCATCTCATCAAAAAATCAACAAGGAAACAATGGCTTTGAATGACACACTGGATCAGATGGACTTAACAGATATATTCAGAACATTTCATCCTAAAGCAGTGGAATATACATTCTTCCCCAGTGCACATGGAATGTTCTCCAGAATAGACCACATACTTGGAAATAAATCAGCCCTCAACAAGTACAAGATGATCCAGATCATACTGTGTGTATTTTTGGAACACAACACTATGAAACTCAAAATCAACCGCAAGAAAAAATTTGTAAAGGTAACAAATACTTGGGAGACTAAAGGACATCCTACTAAAGAATGAATGGGATAACCAAGAAGTTAAAGATGAAATTAAAAAGTTCATGGAAGCCAATGAAAACGATAACACCAGAACCCAAAACCTCAAAACCTCTGGGATGCAAGAAAGGCGGTCATAAGAGGAAAGTATATAGCAATCCAGGCCTTCCTAAAGAAGGAAGAAAGATCTCAGATACACAACCTAACCTTATGCCTTAAAGAGCTGGAAAAAAGAACAGCAAATAAAACCCAAAACCAGCAGAAGACAAGAATTAATAAAGATTAGGGCAGAAATTAATGCTATCGAAACTAACAATCAAACTGGTAGAAAGTAGATAAAGTGTAGCCAGAAACTTGTTTCAAACCAACAAAATACAATGGAGAGCTTTACGTTTTCTGAAAGAGAGGTAATGGTGGATTATTTATCTTATCCAAGAGACACTTGCAAATATCTTGCTCTCAAATCCACTTTCATTTTATAACTATATGGTGACATAATACAGTGTTAAGTGGAATTCAGTAGTTATCTATTTAATTTGGACATCAGTAAGATTTCAGAAAATATCACATAGGGCATGGGTGTTCTAGAGCAAAATTGGTATTTATGTTGACCAATCTCCCCTTAGTGTAGTCAGATTTTTCACTTTATATTGAACGAGATAGAACTAGCACAAGTGTTATGAATTTAAAATAGCACCCCTCCATAGCTTCCCACCCTCCTTCCCTCTGTGTATGTAATATATGCAGTGCCTGGTCCAGAGCCCTCCTGCTAAGTCAGCCCCTTTGTAGCTCTGTCCTCCGTTACGTTCCAGACTTCAGCCACACCCTGAGTACTCGTCATTATCAACATTCAGAACTGGGTGCTCTGACTTCACCTTCCATATTTCTCTACCTTCACATCATGGCACATGAGAATTCCTCAAATGGAAAGAGCTTCCTTTTTTTTTTTCCCAGCCGTGTAAACTCTTCCTCATCTTATAACGTGAGCATACCCTCTTCTGTACAACCTCCTCGTCACGCTCATGCAAAAATTATTCATTCGTTCTGAGATCACCTAGCACTTTGTAAATATCATAGTATTATTTAAACTGCACTGCAATTATTTGTTCACATGTCCATCTACACCACTGAATCCAAGATAGCTCCTTCTCACTTATCCCTACCCACCACTAGCATGGTGGCACAAAATAGCCTTTAATGAGTTTTTGTTTAATGAATGAGTGATTAAATGAATGGCTGAATATTAAAGTTGCCCTATTGAGAATCAATAGTCTGTTTTATAGCACAGGAAAGAATACTGTATTCAAAAGTTTACATATCGGTCACCTGTAATTTAGGGAAATATTAAGAATAAATAACAGGGACTAATACATCCTTAACCCCAGCATATATGCCAGTTTTTAATCTCCTGGATCTATGTATATGCAGAGATAGCTCTAGTTTTCTAGCCACCTCTGCTAAAGCTTAAACACATTAACAGGAATGGCATGGCCATGTGAGATCAGCAAAGAAGGGAACTGAAGTTTATAAGTTCATTGTGGGAGAAAATGCAATAGAAAGAACCCAGGCCCACTGAATATCTCTAATATTGGGCAGAAAAACAAAAACTTTATAATCTAGGTTTTTAGAAACCATGCAGAGCCGACACAAAGCATGCGCTGTAGTGTTTTCTCAATGCCAGTAGAGGGCAGCACATACTTCATTAACTAAGGAAGCAGGGTGTGCTGAATTCCTACTTTTGCAGCCAGGGATTGGAATAAGTGCTCTAGCAGCAAAGATCCTAGGATTCTTCCACTTCAACACAAGTTTCCTCAAGAAACTGTATTCTGTAAATATTTTCTGTGTTAGCATCATTTTATCAAATTGTGTTGCAGATTTCAAACTGCGTATTTATACTTTGATGGACAGTGTGGCAGAGTGGAAAGGATGTAGCCTGTGGGGCTGGACAGAGCAGACTTTTGCATCTGGAAGCCACCACTTGCCAGCTGTGTGATTTGGTCAAGTTACTGAACCTTTCCAATCTTCCTTTTTCTCATCTTCTTTTTTTTTTATTTAAAGTTTTTATTTACTTATTTTGAAAGAGAGAAAGAGGAGTCAGGGGAGAGGCAGAAAAAGAGGGAGAGAGATCATCTCAAGCAGGCTCCGTGCTGTCAGCAAAGAGCCCCAGGTGGGGCTCCATCGCACACACTGTGAGATAATGACCTGAGAGCCGAAACCAACAGTCGGGTGTGTAACTGACTGAGACACCCAGGCGCCCGTCTCATCTTTAAAACACAGATGAGAAGATCTACCTCATGGGCTTAATGTGAGATCAAATAAAAATACCAGTATCAGCTGGCTGTTTTGTAGCTGTCTCCCCACTTCCGTTTCTTTCCCAGGTAGAAAAGCAAGTATCTCCAAATGCGTACCATACGCAAGTATCTTGCAAGACACCAGGGCAGAACCAAAAAGTGCCGGACGGAACCAGCCTGGAATAAATGTGCCAAGTGAATCAAATTCCTCTGCCAGCAGCTCTGGCAGAGAGTATTAAAACCCTAAGAGTACTAGTAATCATAATGTAAAGCTTCTTGAAAATAATAAACGCCTCACACACTGTGGAATTATGGAAATAGAAAAGACAAAGCCAATTAACAATGTGTGATAGAGCACTGCCGCATTTCCCAGGATCTGGTAGGAATTCAAGACGTGTTAGTCTTTTTATTTTATTTTGTTTTACTTAAAGTTTATTTACTTTGACAGGAGAGACAGAGACAGCATGAGCAGGGGAGGGGCAGAGAGAGAGAGAGAGAGAGAATGAATGAATCCCAAGCAGGCTTCATGCTGCCAGCATAGAGGCTCAAAACCACAAACTGTGAGATCATGACCTGAGCTGAAACCAAGAGTCGGACACTTAACCTACTGAGCCACCCAGGCGCCCCTAGTCTTCATTTGTAACAGCCAAAACATGCAAGCAAAGTGTTAATTGATAGGTGAATGAGTAAAGAAAAAGTGGCATTATATATATAATGGAATTTCGTTCGGCCATAAAAAAGAAGGAAATCTTGCCATTTGCAACAACATGGATAAAACTTGAGGATATTATGCTAAATGAAATAAGTCAAACAGAGAAAGACAAATACTGTAAGATCTCACTTACATGTGGAATCTTAAAGAGCTGAACTTATCCAAACAGAGTAGATTGGTGGTTGCAGGTTGCAGGGGGAGGGGGAGACAATGATTGAAGTTGGTCAAAAGGTACAAACTTCCAGATATTAGATGAGTAAGTTCTGGGGATGTAATGTCCTACATAGTGACTATAGATAACAACACTCTGTTCTATACTTGAAACTTGCTGAGACAGTCAATCTTAAAAGTTCTCACTACACACACGTACAAATGGTAACTATGTGGTGGTGAATGTGTTAACAAACCTTATTGTAATAACCATTTGCAATATATGCATATGTCAAATCATCACCATGTACACCTTAAACTTATAGAATATTATATGTTATTTATATTTCAATAAAGCTAGGATTAAGGAAGATGTTAGTTCTTACCTTCTGCACATACCTACATCCCTCAAGATGCTATTTAATATTATTTATCGTAGTCTGTTTTTATTAAAAATATTTGATCACCATTTTTAACATAGCAATATTTTATAAACGTGACATTAAATAAAAGCATACTTTTAATTTCTCATTCTTGTCCAAGTCTCATAGATTTTATTACACAAAAGGTTTGTTATAATTGGTTTTTATGTTCCTTTTAAGTTTAAAGCTAAAGCTTTATTTCACCAAGGATGCCAAACAAATGAGAGCCAATAACAAAACCAGGGTACCAGACTGTGGATGAACAGCTGAGAAATTCAGTGCAAAGACAGCAGAGTCCAGACCCATTGGGGTTTTTTTTTTCCTTTTATCTAATAATTTATTTATTTTTTATAATTTACAGACCCATTGTTGACTTGCCATGTCAGTGCAGACTCGACAAGCTGGGAGCAGCTCGGCACAAGGGGCCTTTGTGTCTTTTCTAGTGGCGCCTGGTCAAAGGACGGGGCCACAGCAATGGGCATTGCATGCCGTATCTCAATGCTCATGAGAACTATGGAAATAAGTGAAGCGCACTCAAATGAGAACAAGAAGAGGTTCTTTATTCAGAACTTTCCCTTGCAAAGGGGGTTGGCCACCATCACTCGTGTTTGGCAGCAGCTCGAAGAGAGGGGGCAGAGCTTTCCAGTGGAAGAAGGAATGGCCTCAGGTACACTCTGATTAGAGGCTGTCGGGATGGGAACACTGCAGGTGGGCTACATAGGAGTAAGGCATCTTCTGGGATTAGTTAGGGGTGCATATTTGAATTTCTCTTGTTGGTTCTAAGTTGCAAGAAAGGGCAGAAATTAGTTGTTAATCATGTCCGGCCCATTTTTTTTTTTAAAAACAATTTGAAATGTATATTTATCCTTGAGAAAGAGAGAGAGACAGAGCACAAGCAGCGGAGGGGCAGAGAGAGAGAGGGGGAGACAGAATCTGAAGCAGGCTCCAGGTTCTGAGCTGTCAGCACAGAGCCTGACGTGGGGCTTGAACTCATGAACTGCAAAGTCATGACCTGAACCGAAGTCGGACATCTGACTGACTGAACCACCCAGGTGCCCCGTGTCTGGCCCATTTTGATTCAATCATCACATGGTTATGTTTGGCCCCCAATTATAGATAGTAGGTTGGCCTCCTGGGCTGGTTGTAGGTCAGAGTTTACATATGGTCTGGTCACTGCCCCTTTGTGTATTGAGTCTCCCAATATGACAGAAATAAGCACCAGGCCAGTGAGATACCTTTCTCAATCCCTAGATTGAGATCCCAGAGATCTCCTAGTCTCTGACCTCTGACCTCTCTAATTGTAACCCTGGGTGAGTCACTTATTCTCTCTGGGCCTCATATTTCTTCTCTGAAAATTGACAGTTTTCATCTAGAAACTGTTCCCAACCACATGTTGTGAGTGTATAAATGGAAGGGAGAAATGGTTCTGGGGAAGGAGCATGCTGGTAGTGACTGGCACCAATGCAGCAAAGTCAAGTGAGTGTTGGGAGAATGTAGCTCCGGTAAATGTTGTTACCTGGCAGGTATCTTTCTGTGGGAGAAAATGGTTGAAAACCACTGATCCAGTTAAATCTGTCAGCTTCCTTCCACTCTAATTGCAGTAAGAACCAATCCTTGGGGTGCCTGGACGGCTCAGTCAGTTAAGCGTCTGACTTCAGCTCAGGTCATGAGCTGTCAGTTGGTGAGTTCAAGCCCCACATAGAGCTCACTATTGACATCACAGAGCTTGCTTAGGATCCTCTGTCCCCCTTTCTATCTGACTCTCCCTTGCACTCTCTCTCTCTCTCAAAAATAAATAAACATTAACATATTAAAAAAAAAAAAAAAAGAACTGATTCTCGGCTATAAACTACCCACCTCTCAGTCTGTGTGTGACGACGACTATGCTTTATGGGTGTGACGGCAAAAGTAAATGCTGTCCTCGTGATTGCCATGGGGTCAACTGGCAGGTATGTGCTGATCGGAGGCCAAGATCAAACAGTGATATTGATTTAATCATTAAGTTCCTCTTGGTTTTCCAGTCTCACTGATGTTAATCCTCTTCTTTTTCAAGTGTTTAGTTGTCCTTGTGGAGCCACAGCCTCTGATAAAAATTAAATTACTATTGTTTATTTCTGAACAAAATGTTAGGTGAAATGCCATGTGCTGCCCTCTGCAGATTATTGAACTAACAGACCACTGTCAGTCATTTGGAGTAGTTTTGCCAGAAATTGTGATGAATTTCTTTCTTTAAAAAAATGTTTAATCTCACTGACATAGTTCTGTGTGTACAACATTAAAGTTTATTGTTTTTAGTAGATACCAGGTATTTATCTAGGTCCAAAAAAACTATCCACAAATAAAAGCAGGTCCTAGTCCTCCCTGGGGCTCATACTCTAATGCTATAAATTGTACTTAAATACTTAATATTTCCAAAGTGATAAATATTAGGAAGTAAGATAAGGAGGTAGAGAGTGATCAAGGGTGTTACTTCCATGAACTCGTGGTAGATGACTTGTCTGATAAATTGATACTTGAACAGAGACATGCTGAAAGTGAAGGGAAAAGCAATTTGGATATGAGGGGAAAGCTTTGGGGCAAGGAAATAAGGTACCACAGCATCTTCGCATGTTCCAGACACAGGATGGAGGCCAGTGTGGTCAGAGCTGAGGGAATAAGGGGAGGGAAGTAGCAGTGATCACAGTATGAGAGGCGTAGAGAAGTAAGATCTTGGAAGGTCTTGGCATTGTGGTAAGAATTTGGGGACTTGCTCTGAGTAAGATGAGGAGGCATCAAGGGTTTTGAAACAGAGGAATGACATGATCTCTTTATATTTTATTTTATTTTGAAATGTTTCTTTATTTTTGAGAGAGAAAGAGAGAGAGAGAGCATGCAAGTAGGGGAGGGGCAAAGAGAGAGAGAGACAGCAGATCTGAGATGGGCTCTATTCTGACAGCAACAAGCCCGATGCGGGGCTTGAACTCACTAACTGTGAGATCATGACCTGAGCTGAAGTTGGACACTCAACTGACTGAGTCACTCAGGTGCCCCTGATGTCTTTATATTTTAAAGCATCACTCTGGTTTTTAGGCTGAGAAAAGACCAAAGGAGGACAAAGATGGAAGAAGTGGGACAAGTTGGGAGGCCACTGCACTGCTGTAAACGTGGTTTGGACTGTAAAAGTCCACTTGGCTTGGACTAGGAAAGTAGCAGAGAGGAAGGTGAGAAGTCATCTTACTGGATGTGGGGTGTGAACAAAAAAAAAAAGCGGGACCTGGGTGGCTCAGTCGGTTAAGCTTCCAACTCTTATTTGAGGTTCAGGTCATGATTTTGCAGTTAGAAAGTTTGAGCCCTGTGTTGGGCTCCACACTGACAGCCTGGATCCTGCTTGGGATATTCTCATTCTCTCTCTCTCTCTCTCTCTCTCCCTCTCTCTCTCTCTCTCTCTCCCTCAAAATAAATAAATAGACTTTATTTAAAAAAAAAAAAAAAGGAAGGCTTGAGCCCTCAGACATTCAAATATTTGGGATCTGGAAGATAAGGTGGAACCAGTAAAGAATCTTGGGAAGGAAAGAAAGAGATTCAAGAGAGAATGGTAGCCTAGAGTCCAAGTAGAGAAAATGTTTTAAAAACAGAGAGGTCACCTTTTTTAAATGATGTCAATAGAGTAAGACAAAAAGCAGAGAAGTAGAGGCCATGAGTATGAGAGATTCTCTGAAAGAGTTATGCTGAATTTAAAATGGAGTATTACCTCAGAGGCACATGGAGAAAGTAGTGGGTTTTTTTTTTTTTTTTGTAATAAGGTATTTTGGCATGTTTATATGGTAAAGGAAATTAGTAGAAAGAGTAATTTATGACACAGGAGAGAGAGAGGATGCCTGCAGGAGTGTTGTCCTCAAGTAGTCAAGAGCGGATGGTACTCAGGTCCCAGTGTAAGGACTAAATAGTGTGTGCCAAGTTCATTTCAACAGGAAGAAGGGTGGAGCTACTCACACAAAGGTAAGTGGGTTGGTAGATATGTTGATGGAAGAGTAGGGACATTTTCTTCTCCATTTTACAAAGGGAATAAAAAGCAAAGCCATCAGCTAGGATTGAGGAGAAAGGAGAAATTGTTGCAAGTTTGATGGTCCCTGGCCACTGGTACAGTTTATGAAATGAGTTTTGTTCCCAAGTCAAATGATACAAGGCACATAAAGACTTAGGACTTTCATAAGCCATGAAATTAGCATACTTTCATAAGCAACTGAGACAACGCATTCATTTTTTTCACTTAGGTACTCATCAATCATTTCTTAACAAACTTTTATTGATAATCTGTGATGTGCTCACTGTGATCAACTCTGGAAAAATTATACCCAAATAAGTCTTAGTCACTGTGATTACAGAGGTGATTACAGTCTAGAGGAGGAGGCAGAAATGGGGGAAAAATAATACTACATTTCTCTTTATTTGATTATAAAACATGTCATCTTTACAGTGATCATTCTTCACTAGAATGTCATCTTTTCAGGGATCATTCTTACTAGATGTCTTGGGACATAATTGGGAAATATTCTGTCATGTTCTACTAACAATCACAGTTGTAGGATTACATGTTCCCGTTTTTGCTTAAGAAAATATGGTTATTATCACCATTACTGGGGCATGTTCAAAGTGCTAAGAGAGCACAGAGTAAGGCAGTCTAGCTAGAGAGTTAGAAAGAGATTCATTCGAGCAAAGTCTTGAAGGGTGAGTGCAAAGACAGCATAAGCCATACACCAGCAAGAAAATATGTCAAACCCAAGCAGCATGAATCTGGACAGATATGCTGAGAGTAACCTGAAAGCAAAGATAGTCTTTACTCCTCAGGTAAGCAGGAGTCACAGAGTTTTTATTTAGTGTTTCATTTTTAAGCAGGAAAGGAATGACATAGTTGGATTTTGCTTTAGATAGACCGGTTAGGTGGCTGTGTGGAAAGCAATGGAAGGAAGAAGGGCTCGGTATGGTGTTAGATGTAACAGGTAGGAGCCTGATGAGGACCTACAGTAGAACGTGAACACTGCTGGTGGAAGGAATGGATGGGTTAAAGACACATTTCCCAAAGGGTGATACATGGTGTGCTGGCTGATGGTAATACAGAGTAAAGGCACATAAGGGAGTCAAAGATTTCCCTAAGTTTTCTGCCTTACCCGATTGGGTGAAACAGAAATTACAGGACAGAGGGCAAGTTTCTTTGCTTGCTTTCTCTTTCTCTCTTTTTGGTGGGAGGGTGGGGGAGACTATGATGTTTTGATTTTAGCATTATGTTTGATTTGTAGGTGTCTACTGGCCAGTGAAATACAGGACATAAATGAAATATACGACAGTGTTCTGGAGACAAGGATTTGGAAGTTATAGTTGTGTAAGTGCCAGTGAAAGCTTGGGGGATGATGATCTCACCAAGTGTTTATGTCTGCAATGAGAAAAGAAGACTGAAGTCTGACTCTGCAAGGAAATACTAGTAATTAAGAGGCAAGTCAGGATGAGCCTGTGAAGGAAAGACATGACCCAACTTATCCAGTGCTCCAAGGTGGCCTGGAGCCAGGTTTCCGGGTTAAGCCATGAGTCAGCCAACGGTGGCTTCAGTGAAAACAGCTTCAGGTGTCATAGCCACGTGGAAGAGAATGGAGATTTAACACCAGGGGTGGTGATTGTACATGTATAAAAAAAACCCTGCACCCTACAACCTCTACCCAAGTCCCTTCTTGGAAACCTAGAAAATAAAACCCAAATATAGTTTTACCTGGGCCTTGAGCTAGGCGTGTACAAGAAGGAAACACCTGTACAAGAAGGTACGTCTCTATTCCTTAGTGGCTCTTTCTAAATTGCTCTGTGATAAGGCCATATGAACAACTTATAGGAAGAAACATTTGGGATATAATTATTCAAACTCATTACATTGCTTTGTTTTCCAAACTGCACATTTTTAAAAACCTCAGAAAGAAGAACAGTGTTTGTATGCTACTTTTCCATGTTAACTGATCTTTTTAATACAGTATCTCATTCAACTTCCCAATAATTCTATGGATTTGATAATATTATTATCATTATTAAAGCGTGGAAGTCAAGCCTCAGGACAGAGTAATAAATTTAGCTTCAGGTTGTCTGGCTAGGAAAAGGCAGAGCCAGGATTTAATTGAATCCGGGTAATCGAACCTCTGTGCTCTTTCCTCTGTATTAACTTGCTTATTCAGCAGATGATGCCTGGACCCAGAGAGATTTCCTTTAATTCCACAAAAAGCAAATTGCTGTTTAACTGGGCTAATTCCCCTATAATTTGACAAATCAAAGTTGAGAAAGACCGTATTATTTTGTATGTAGATACTGTTCAAAATTTAAACAAGAAGCATTTACTATTTCACATTCCAATGTCTATAACAAATACATAAGGCAAGTATTGAGACAGAAGAGAAAGTAGTATTTTCAGTAGTATAGGAAGTTCCCTCTGAAATACCACTCAGGTGACTCAATACTGCAAGCAATGAATGTAGTTAAGCTTTACACAGTTACCGTGCACTAGTGTGACGTAAGAAAAGTACTGTGCGAATGATTTTAAGGGTTTTCTGTCCATTTACAAAGATCCTCAAGCCATGTGGGAGACGATGGAATCTTTAAATCCGGGGGGAAAAACGTATGAAATCATTAGATGAGGGTCACAGAGAAACACCAACTCGTAGAAAGTTTGAAAACATCTGCAGGTTATACATACAAAACCAAGTGTTTTGTGCTGTTCATCACCAACAATTCAAAAGATTTTCCAAGAATATTTTGACAAGACTTGAGGTTTTTAATATTTAGGAAGACCCCAGACATAACACATGAGAAAAGTGGTATACTGCTAACGTTTCAAACTGAAGTCTTTGAAATCATCACTGAAGGTCACGTAGACTTCTGAAAGGGATGGTATGATTTAAGAGAGAAAAGTTAGGAGGACAAAATGAAAAGAAGTGATGTACACATCCCATAAAATCAAGACAAAGGACTGGTGTCAAATAGTACATTGTTGGGGAAAGCTCCTCCCTGGTGGCTTTTTCTCGAAGTGGCAGGAATTCAACTCCGGTGACTTTATTTCCATTCATATGAATTCTATCCAGCTGCCCATGCATATACCTTGCAGCATACACTTGCAAATACCTGGCCTAATTCCTGATTTCTGTAAAGCTACCATTTTCTTTACACCAAGGGTTGCAACTTGGGCTGGGGTCTTTGGAAATATTTGGAAACATGTATATTTCTTTCATATGTATATGGAACTTTCACCATATATGCAAAGGGAACTCTTTAGAGTCTAGCCTGCTTTCCATACGTGGAAAAGTACTTAGGGTAGTGGTTATTGGTAATGGGGTTGCTATTTTGTCCTTCCTGGATGACATCGAATTTCTATCCCCTAAGGATAAAACAAGGTGACTCTAAAGTTTACCGGAATAAATCACTTCTGAAAGTACAAACTTCATTCTTTCATTGTAATCATTGACTAAAATGGTGGCCAAGGGTAAACCAGAGACTGAGAATTTCTGTCACCCACAGAACTGAGACCATGTTACTTGAATAAATGACATGTTAAGCCATGCTTAGCCATTGTATTTCCTGCTGAGAGTTTTGACAAATCATAGACTTCAAAATGCCATCATGGGGAAAAAATGAATTCTTTAGGAAAGAACAGTATTTGTCTTCCTCAAGTATAACTCATCATTAAGAACGTCTGGAAAAGAAAACAGTTCTTCAACTGACATTGTAACTTTGCCCCTTTTATTAACATTACAACAGAATTTTTCAAGGAAATCTGCATGACCTTATTAGTTCTCTTGATCACTTGCCAATCTGTAATTAGTGAAGCAGCAACTTGTATAAAAGATTTTTAAAATGAATAATGCAAACAGGAGAAAATCATGCCTCTTAAAAAGTAATCAAAGTCTTTAAAAAATTTTAAGTACATTTTTAAACTATGCTATGCAAGAGTGTGTGTGTGTGTGTGTGTGTACACACACGTATAAAGTATGTCCTTAGTAAACATGAGTTAAAGAAGATGCAAATACACAGCTTACTATTTAAAGATTTGAATTTTATATAGATGTTGATTATCAAGTGTGTATTACATAGTAGTTATACTTATTATCTAAGAGGGTGTATTTTAGCTGACTGTGTGCTTTTTCAACAAAAACAAAATAAAGTAAAAACAAAGGATAGTTAATATATTTCAGACTATTCAATGGAATGCTTTCCTGCTTTATGACATTGAGTCTTAGATTCTTTCTCTATTCTAGCCAAAACTCACCTTGCATCTCTCAGATAAAGGACTTGCCGTCTAATGTCGACTTTGCTTAATGGCGCTAATCTGCTTCATTAACAAGAAGATCAGGTAAAAATTGACATACAGAGTACTTAGCCTTTAGATGAGTTTGTTGGGTTCCCCCCCCCCCCGGAACAATCAATGTCATTTTACATATATTACCTCATTGATCTCTAACATTGTTCAAGAATGGTGTTTTACATTTTGCAGAAAAGCTCCCTCTTATTAAAACAAAACAAAACCTTGAGTCCTTCTGAGATTCAACTTTTAATGTGTACACCTACCATATGTTAGTTCCTTGAGCAAAATTTGAATTGTGCACCTCCTAAATTCCTAAAAGGATTCTTCTGTTTGACTGATGGCAGAGATAGCATGGTCCATTCATTCCCCCTGTTGTTCTATTTTGGCTGTCCCCCAGGTGCCACATGTAAACCTTCAGTTAGGCTTTACCTGGGCTCACGACGACTTTGATCTTCTGGCTGAGTACGCAGAACTTCATTGCTGAATAGAAAGTATAGTTGATTGATACAACGGACAGACTTTTCAGTTTATTGTAAAAGCTAATCTTCAGATAGATTTCTCAGTGAAGGTAACAGCCTGCCTTGACAACTTGGTGAGCATAGTATCATCATTTCACACAAAATATATGGCAGGCATTAATTTTCAGTGTCAGATCAATTCATTGACCACAACTATCAAGAGCACAAAGGGACTAGACAATTAATTCCTTTTTGACATGAAATTACTATATAATAGAGCTGCAACCTTCACTCTTTCTCCAACCAATTGTCTGATACTATGCTTTCAGAGGTCATTGAAAGCATGGGGCATAAAACCTTTGACCAATACTCTTGTCATGTTTCTAGACTTGTTTGCTGATTGATTTATATCAAATCACTGTTTTCTTTTCAAATGCCCCACCCCCAAATCTTCCAAAAGTGCTATTGCTAAGGTAGAAATATCAGAAAGGCATAAATTTAACATTTTTAACCCCTCCCCTATAACTTGATCAATTAAAAAAATTTTTAAGAGTGAATATGCAGTATTTTTACACAATATATAATATTTTTATTTTTATTTATTTGTTTTGCTGCTTCCTCTCAGAAGTAGGCCATCTCCTGAGACCTGGAATTTGGTACTCTAAAGTTTACGCCTAGGATGAATTTAAAACGTGATAATTTGGAATATTTTGATGGAAGCTGTATTTTCTGAGATGTCATCAAAGAGTCAGATGAGGCTATCAAATGGCCTTTCCCACACTGCACACCCCTATATATCTAGCTTAATGCCTGCCATGTAGTGGACATTCGATGAGTACTTGTTAAGTTCATGAATGAGGTCCTTCTAAAGACATTGTGGTAATGTCTAATTTACATAAATTGATTCCGGCAAGTTGAGCGCAGATTGTATTTGTCAATGTTAGTCATGTTCACTCTGGTTAACAAAGGTGGTTTTTGTATTTCCCTGGGAATGCTGACGATGCAAAGCATTATGGCAGCATTCTAATCTGTGGAAACTAGGTGGCATTGGGAATGAAGAAGACATAAGCAAAAGGGAGCTCAGCACAGACATTGAAAATGTAGACTCCGGAGCTGAAGTGCCTGGATTTGAGTCCTGGCTTTGCTCTGAAGCCTTGGACAAATTATTTAAACTCTGTGTTTTATGGAAGTGATCATAATAATGTCACCTTCATAAGCTTAAAGTGAGAGCATTCAATGAGGTAAAGCCACTAAAGCAATTCCTGACACAAAGTTTGCGAACTAGGAAAGGGAGAGTATCTCTACCATTGGCGTCCAATTTCAAAAATTAGTTTTCTTCTTCTTCTCCCATTGGTAGCCAATTTCAAAAATTAGTTCCTCCCCCTCCCCCTCCTTCTCCTTTTTGTAATTGCTCCCCTTCCCTCTAGGGGCCAAGGGCAGGCAACCCCAAGATGGACCACTTTGGCATGAAGATTATTTTGATCTGAAGGCAATCGAGACCCTGCAGGCTTAAGAGAAATTTTTTGCCCCTCCCTTAACTACAGAGAAGAATCTAAATTGGGGGTCTTTCCTAGAATAATGGTTATTAGCAGAGATAAATTTTATCTGAGTGACCAATCTGGTAGGATAAACATCGAATTACCAAACATCTGCTCTTCTTCTTATTGCCTGTGAATTACATTTCTTTCCTGTGAAGTCCCAAACCCCTTTCCCCTTTTCGTTAGTTCAGAATGACATATGCACCTCATTTTGCCTGATTGTCTTTGGGATTTCCATGTCTGCATAGATTCACCATATATATGCCATTAAATTTGATTTTCTCCTGTTAATCTGTCTCATGTCAATTTGATTCTTAGTCCAGCCAGAAGGAACCCTTGAAGGGGACAGGATTTCTTGCTGCCTGACAAATGTAAATACCAAAATAAATCAAAATATTTTTAAGTATATTTGCCCTCTTCAATGACAGTTGTGTTCCCATGATTATAGATCCTTCTCCTGGGAAATTCCTTAGGACACTTTGCACTAAGCACTCAACACTGAGCTCTTCATGACCTTGCAGGATGCCCAGACACACGAGTTCTCAGATCTCTGGTGGAAATTCTCAAGTCTCTCCAACTATATTTGTGCTGAGAATAATAAGATTCCCTGAATCTATATTAAGCGACACTGTGCTAAGTGCCTTGTGTACATGATGCCACCACATACCCTATCCAAGATGGAGCATTGTCACCTGATAGGACTCAGTAAAATCTCACAGTCCAGGAACATCCAACTGCTCTGCCTGTAGCAAACATCTGAGGCCATTAAGGGATTGGAGGTTAAGGAGGTAAACCAGCTTTAAATAGCCCACCATAGGCTGGTGATAATTCCAGACTACGCCCAGTTTCCCACAGGTCTTATGACTTCTGATGCAAGGCACTCAATAGAGCCCGTTGGTCCTGAATGCCCCCAAAATTCTGACTCTCCAAATCTCAACTTTCATAGGCTCAGATCCAGCCTTCTCTTCTGAATTGGCCTTCAGCTCCAATTTTGACTGATATATCAACCACCCTTGGTCTGAGTATATCAGCCACTGAGTTTCTAGACTCCTAACCTAGAAACAGATGATACTGCTTATGGCCCACAATAAGGAAAATTGATTCACATAGAGACCATTTACACTAGCATTCATATTTGTAATACTTAATCCCACCCATGATGTTTTGAATAGCAGTGGACAGGTCTCCTAAAAAATATCTTCTTTATTGCCCATCTGCCACAGTCCCCAAATGTCACCATTTAAGATTTAATCAATCACTTCAGTCTTAACAGTGTTCTACCTATTCTAAAGAACTCTGAGTTTCTTGAAAATTCTTGCTCCCTCAGACTATTTGTACAGGCCTCAATATCATTTGCATAGATCACCAACCATGAAAATATGAGACTCTATGACTTTATTACAGTTAATCTTATTATATCTATTATATTTAATATTCAAACTAAATCTGGTCACATTCATTATAACAGTCTCAAGATGAAGAAACTGAGGTTCAGGGCAGACCACATAGCTTCTGGGTAGCCAAGAAGTAGATGTGACTGATTCAAAGGCCATTCTCATTTTATTTCCATACTTCCTGCACAAATTTGGTTGACTTACATTTACTGATTTTAAGTTAAAAGTTTGAATTCACCCAAGTAACCTTTTATCCTTACTTTGCCTTTCTCCACAGTTGTTTTGATTCTATACAAACATCGACCCTGCTCACCAGTTAATTTCAAAGGCTTTTTAAATGTCAGGAGTTGAGCTGAGATTTCATGAGTCTCCAGTCTCTGAACAGGTCATTAGTCCAAAGCACTTTTTAGGCCAACCCATCCGCCCCTAGTGGCTCCAAATGCCAGTTAAACAGATGCCCACCCTTGATAATATCTACTTAAAACCCAAAGAGTAAATCTTAGAAGTGGCTCTGCAGATTTGACTATTGAAAGACTAATGGGTCCATATAAAATAATCTTCTCCCAACTTCTGGGTTTAGGAAAGCCCTAAAAACAAATTAACTTTAATGTTTTTCCAAGGTTTGTTAACCTTGCTCGCTCAACAGCTGCTCTGCTTTCATAATGAAAGAGAAACGAAGCCATAATGGCCCTAAGGTTGCCAAAATTTGGGGGTGAACAAGCTTTCTGTGCTCTTCAAAACATTCCCTCTCCATGAAGTGTGATGGTCAGATTCCAACAGTCTCAGGACATTTACATCCCGGCGGTGATGGATGCCACAGACAGACAGCAAATAGAACTGCAGTGAAATTTAACGTTCACTTTAGATGCTCCAGTTCTTATTAGAAAAGGTCACCCATTGTCCCACTCAGATGATTAATGCAGACTCTTACATCTTTATGGGATATTTCCGCAATATGTGCTGTCTGAGTGACTGTTTGTTCCTCATTTCAGACTCTACCAGTGCTTAATACTCAACATGAATTTAGATGGGTGGAAAAATGCCACTTCGCAGCTTCAGGTTTTTGTAGATGTCCTTGTTAAAAGCAAGCTTAAATCATGGGGTCCAAAGAAAGTTCAAAGCCCATTTTCATCAAATTTCCCATAGCAGTTTTCTTTAAATGTATGCTGATAGCATAATTACTATGATAAACAAACCCCTTTTCAGTGGCACTTGGAAAATTCAAACCTGAACTATTTTCTTTCAGATGCTGATTAGTTAAATCCTGCCAGGTCAGTAGTAGTAGCAATAATCCGTTATTTCCTATGGTAGAAAAAGCCAAATTTCTAACATCATAAATACTCTACCTTACCTGCTAATGAGTTATAACATGGACACACAACACTGCTTGTGATATTTTTTAACTCAGGAAACTTGTTTTTTGTCACTTTCTGGGGTCGAACAAAATAACAGCTTTTAGATTCTCTCCCTGCACCTGTCCAAAGGATCCTTAGAGGACAGAACTTTTCAGTATCGACCACACAAATTTAAACACCTGGATCTCTATTTCTCTTGTTTTTGTTATCCTTGCCTCTATTTTTGGTTTTATTTCTTATTTCCCCAAACTTGGGCATTGTGGAAGGACAAAGTGCTTAAAGCCCAAGGTGATATAACTTTCATTTGTATAACATTCACCTGGCTATGCAAATTCATTACCAAGTTTCTACCGTTGCCCTGGAAAGTTTCATGGAACCCAGGATCTTAGGTGGAGGAAGATTTTCCAGATGGAGTTGACCTGGAAGAATTTGCCCTATCACTCAAATGGCTTTTTCTCTGTGTCATTTTCCTTCTGCGGCGTACTAATGGTTTTGTTGTTATGTGGCTGCTTGATGTGAGTTGCATTTCATACACTACCAAATTCAATATTTGTAGGCCAAATTGTTTTAGGTTCTGTCACTATGTTGGACACAAAGAACCGATCAAATTGTCAACAGTCAATGTGAAAGAATCAATTTTATAGATCTAGCCCAGAGTCGGAGAAATGTAGGTAGTAAAATACGATTTTCTTTTCTTTTTCCCAGTCCTGCTGGCCAAAGAGGTTAAATCAGTTTACTTTAAATGCCATTGCCCGAATTTGGACCTGGTCATGTGGATGAGCCCAAATCAGGTACTAGCGAGTACTTACTATAATTTGTCCTTTTGTTGAAAAGACACAAGAAATATCAAAACCTCTCTTTTTACAATTATGTGTAAGACTTTAAGCATAAATTCAAAACAAATGGATATGTGAACAACCATTCCATTTTTACTACAAAAAAAATCTTTGGCTTAAAAGTGAAAGTTTAGGCATCCAAATTGGGAAAGAGAAAGTAAAATCATCTCTGTTTGTAGATGACATCATCTTATACATAGAAAATCCTAAAAATTACACACACACACACACACACACACACCCATAAGGACTCATAAATGAATTCAACAAAGTTGCAGGAAAAATTAAAATTAAAAACACAAAACACGGTACATTCCTATACAATAACAATGAACAATTCAAAAGGAAATTAAGAAAGCAATAGCATTTTCTTTAGAGTGGTATCTCTCTTAGTTTGGGTTGCTATAACAAAAACACCATAGACTGGGTGGCTGAAACAACAAACGTTTGTTTCTCATGGCTGGGAATTCTGAGATCAGGGTGCTGGCATGGTTGGGTTCTGGTGAGAGCTCTCCTCCTGGTTCACAGGTGGCTATCTTCTTTCTGTGTCCCCATGCAGTGGATATTCGAGAAACAGAGTGAAAGCTCTCTTATTTCTTCTTATGAAGAAACTGATTTCATCATGGAGGCTCCACCCTCATGACCTAATCACCTCCCAAAGGTCCCATCTCCAAATACCACTGCACTGGGAGTAATTTCAACATACGGAATTTGGGAGAACACAAACATTCAGGCCATAGTCATATCAAAAAGATTCCTGGGTGCCTGGGTGGCTCAGTCAGTTAAAGTCTGACTCTTGGATTCAGCTCAGGTCATGATCTCACGGTTGGTGGGATCAAGTATCCCCCCTATCCCATGTCCAGCTCCATGCTGACAGCAGAGAGTCTGCTTTAGATTCTCTCTCTCGCTCTCTCTGCCCTTCTCCCTCCACCCCTCAAAATACATAAAACTTAAAAAAAAAAAAAAAGATTCCTAGGAATAAATTTAACCAAGGAGGCAAAAGACTTATACACTTAAAACTATAAAATGTTGCTGAAAGAAATTAGAGACACAAACAAATAGAAAGATATCCTGTGTTTGTGGGTTGGAAGACTTACACTGTTAAGATATCAATACCACCTAAAGCAATCTACAGATTCAATGCAGTCCCTACCAAAACCCCAGTGATTTTTTTTTCAGAAGTAGGAAAATCCATGGATGAAACTAGAGAGTATTATGTTAAGTGAAATAAGGCAGTCAGAGAAAGACAAATACCATATGATTTCATTCATATGTGAAATTTAAGAAACAAAACAATCATAGGGGGAAAAAAAGAGAGAGGAAAACTTGGAAACAGACTCTTAACTATAGAGAACAAACTGATGGTTACCAGAGGGGAGGGGAGTGGGGGAAGGGTGAAATAGGTGATGGGGATGAAGAAGTACGCTTGTAGCGATGAGCACCAGGTGTTGTATGTAAGTGTTAAATCACCAAATTGTATACCTGAAACTAATATTACACCATATGTTAACTAACTGAAATTTAAATAAAAACTTTAAAAAAAATGATATTTGTGGTCAAGGGACCACAAATAGCCAAAAGGATCTTGAAAAAGAGGAACATCCTTGAAGAACTCACACTCCCTGATTTCAAAACTTATTGCAAAGCTAAAACCCTGGCATAAAGTGTGCTACTGGTATAAAGGCAGGCATATAGACCAAGAGAACTGAATAGAGATCCCAGAAATGAATACACATATACTTGTTCAAATGATATCTGACAGAAGTGCCAAGACCATTCAACGGAGAAAAGACAGTCTTTTAAACAAACAAATAGCATTGGGAAACTGGAATATCCACATGCAAAAAAATGAGGTTGGACTTTTACTTGGTTTATCTACAAAAGTTAACTCAAAATGGATCAATGCCATAATACAAGAGCTAAAAGAAAACACAGGGGAATAGCTTCGTGATGTTGGATTTGGCAATAAAACCTGTTGAATATAACACTGGAAGCGCAAGCAACAAAATGAGAAATAGATTAATGTCCGATGGAGAAAGAGAACTCCTTTAACTCAATAATGACAAAAACCAACCTAGTTAAAAAACGGGGAAAGGATTTGAATAGGCATTTTCCAAAGAAGATATACAGATGGCCAATAAGAGTATAAAAAGACGGTCAGTATCATTAATCATTAGGAAAATGCAAATCAAAAGCACGATGTGACACGGCTTCACATGGTTATATAAAAACAAAATAAAGCAAACATAGAATAAGCAGTGTTGGCAAGAATGTGCTGAAACTGGAAATTTCGTGTAAACTTGTAGGAATTTAACATGGTGCAGCCACTTTGGAAAATAGTTTGCCAGTTTCTCAAAAGGTTAAACATGGAGTTGTTACCATATGATCCAGCAATTCCCCTTCCGGGTAAACTATACCCAAGAGGAAGGAAAACATATGTCCACACACAAATTTTTACACTAGTAGTCATAGTAGCATTACTTAGAATAGCCATAAAATGGGGGGAAAACAAGTATACATCAAGCAATTAAGGGATAAATAAAATGTGATGTATTTATACAATGAAATATTATTTTACTATAAGAAATAAAGTACTGACACTTGCTACACCACAGATGAACTTTGAAAACATTATGCTATGTGAAAGAAGCTAGACACAAAAGGCCACACGTTGTATGATTCTATCTGACATCCAGAATGAGCAAATCCACCAAGACAGAAAAAGTAGGAGCTGGAGGGAGTGGGGAATGGGATCTGACTACAAATAGGTAGTTTCTTTTTGGGGTGATGAAGATGTTCCAGAATTAGATAGTGACGATGCTTGCACAACTTGGCAAATGGGAGAAAAATCATTTTAAAATTGTATACTTGATAAATGTACGGTATGTCGTATGAATGATACCTTCATTTTAAAAATGTATACAGCTTGGGGCGCCTGGGTGGCGCAGTCGGTTAAGCGTCCGACCTCAGCCAGGTCACGATCTCGCGGTCCGGGAGCTCGAGCCCCGCGTCAGGCTCTGGGCTGATGGCTCGGAGCCTAGAGCCTGTTTCCGATTCTGTGTCTCCCTCTCTCTCTGCCCCTCCCCCATTCATGCTCTGTCTCTTTCTGTCCCAAAAATAAATAAAAACGTTGGAAAAAAAAATTAAAAAAAATAATAAAATAAAAATGTATACAGCTTAATAAAACCCAAAACACACACATTTGGCCTAATTGAAAGGATACTTGCATGGCAGCTGTACTGGCATTTGAGCTTTCTCTACTACGCTCCCAAAAAGGTCAGAGTCAAGACTGTTACTGATGATGAGGAGGGCCCCAAGCAGGTGAGAGCCTGCATGTAAAACAGGAGAGTACCCCACCCTACTGATGGTGGGCTTTGCATTCATTTGCAAGGTGATGATCCCAGACCAGCAAACCCAGAAACTTGTATGCACCTTCCCATCTTTGGTGGCTCTGCTGTTGGCGTAGTGAAGGGATGGATATAAGGGACCAGATCAAGGGAACAATAATGTATTCATAAATAGTATTGTAGAAAGCTGAAACTTCTAATCCATGTATTCTTATATAGTTCCAGTCTAAGTGGACCTCACTTCAGTCCCACTGAGTGTCTGAGAGTAGAGCTCAGGAATTTACTTTTTTTTTTGTTTTAATTTTAGAGAGAGAGAGACTGAGAACAGGAGAGAGGGGCAAAAGGAGAGAAAGAGAGAATCTTAAGCAGGCTCCATGCTCAGCACAGAGCCTGACACAGGGCTCAGTCTCATGACCCCGGGATCATGATCTGAGCCAAAATGAAGAGTCAGACACTCAAGTGACTGAGCCACCCAGGCGGCCCCTTGGGAATTTACACTTTTCATAAATATAAATATCCCTGGCAATTAAAAATAAATTTTTAATGGTTATTTATTTTTGAGAGAGAGACAGAGAATGAGTGCGGGAAGGGTAGAGAGAGAGGGAGACAGAATCTAAGGCCCAGGCTCTGAGCTGGGGCTCAAACTCATGAACCATGAGATCATGACCTGAGTCGAAGCTGGACGTGAGCCACCCAGGCGCCACCCCCAACCTACACACCAGCAATTTTTATTCAAACTTAAGTTCAACTACCACTAAGTCTTTTTCTTCTAACTTAAAATGCCAAGTCTATAGAAAGTCAAAAAATATATAGTACAAAGAATGCCCACATAAGGTACACTTTTTATTTTTGAAATGTTTTTATTTATTTTTGAGGGAGAGAGCATGCACACACGTGCACATAAGCAGGGGAGGAACAGGGAGAGAGGGGAACAGAGGATCTGAGGGAGGTTCTGTGCTGACAGCAGCTCAGTGTGGGGCTTGAATTCATGAGACCTCATGAGATCATGACCTGAGCCAAAGTCAGACGCTTAACTGAGTCACTCAGGTGCCCCTGAAGAATATATTTTAGATTAGATTTGCTAATTGTTAACACTTTGCTAATTTTTTCTATTCTCTTAACCATCACTTTGAGAGTTACAGTCATAATGACACTTCAAATATTTCAGCTCGTATCACCTTAAAACAAAGACATTTCCCTTATAAACATAATTTGTCACACCTGGGATATTTAACACTGATACACATATATTATCAGATATACAATCCATGGTCCTATTTCTGCTGCTGTCCCTATAATGTTCCTTATAGCTTTCTGGGGTTTTGTACCCAGGATCCAGTCAAAGATCAAATATTGCAACTAGTTATCACATCTCTTTGTTCTCCTTCAATCTACAATAGCTCTGTAATTTTTTTTTCTTGTCTTTCACAAGCCTGACATCTTTGAAGAGTGTTTTAAAGAATGTTCTTCAATTTGGATTTGCTTTATTGTTTCCTGATGACTAGAATTAGGTTAACTAGTCTTGTTAAGATAATGTGTATCCATTTGTCCATTATTGGTAATGTTAGGTTTTATCACTTAGTGTGGTGTCTACCAGATTTCTCTACTGTAAAGGTGTGTTCCTGTGTAATGAATAAATAATCTGAGGGCGATACTTTCAAACTAACTACTTATTCTTATGCATAAGAATCTTTAACCAGATTATCTACAGTTACCTCAGCGATCATAGATCTGTGATTTCTGTAGTTACAATAGAAATCATTAAACTCTGAGTTTGGTTGTAATATTTCCCTCTTAATAGTACTTTTGTATCTTGAACATAGTCTCAAAGTCTAATAAAGCCATCCTTCCTTAATATGATTGTTTTTCTACATAATCAGAACTTGAGATACAAACACTTCTATCTCCTAAATAATTTGTTTTCCAAAAATTAGTGTTCGGCAGAACACATTTTCTAACCCATAGTTCTCTAAATCACCGTAATTTGTTAAGTGTGATAAATGATGAGCTGGCTATCATGTTTATTTTTGTAACCTTAGTCCTTTTATAACTAGAAAGGTTTTTTTTTTCTGTTCATAAATCCTACAGATACTGAACAATTTTATAGGATAACTGATTTTTTTTTTTAGCAAATGAAAAGGCAATGCATTTTTAAGCTCTCTTTTAAGAATTGCTGAAATCCAATTGTTGCTGTGAAATGCACTCTTACAGACTTTAAATACACTAAGGTACATCATGTGACAAAGGCAATATCTAGCATTGACTTTGAATCTACTTTCTCCCATCCCTTACATAGATATTTGACTATTTAATCTTACATGTTCAGGTAAGATTATCTATTTGGCTATAATGGGAATGTTTTGTCATTAAAAAACCTGTAAGTTTCTCACTTATTTTACTCAACCCTGAAAAATCTCAACTGGGAATGCAATTCTATTATTTAAGGAGTATGGGAATTTACTTTCCTCCAAGAAGTGTTAACTTAGAAAGCACCTGATTCTCTTTGTAGGTCCTTCCCATTTGGTTGAGTTTCTCTCAATACCATGTTGATGTACTTAGTAAATAACTGGCTGCCAGTTGGGATATGCATCAGCTCAGTCATTACCAGCCTTTGCCAAGCAGGAGGCCCAGGCCACAGCACTTGGCTGTCCCAGTCCAAGGAGCACACTGTTTCGAGGATGCATCGGCCCACAGTGATCAGCACCATGCGCTGGCTCCCCTTCCACGCCATAAGCTACCACCACTGCATTAAAGTCCATTAGCATTTTGCTGCCCCACTTAAGTGGTAGTTGCTGATGAAGTTCAACATGACCAGTATTTATTAGTCGCTACCTAAAGCAAAGCGCAGTGTAAAGCACTGTTGGAGGTTATAAAATCAGTGCAATCCCTTTCTTCGAGTAAATTACAAACCAGTAAGGAAATGGGATGATTTTTTAAAATAGCACTATTATGTCTCAGATTCTGGGAAATGCCAGGCAGAAAAAAATAGGGCAGAAAGGCTATGAAAATTTGAAGGATGAGAAAATTACCCACTAAATTGAGAACGAGGAACTATCTCTTTAGGTGTTCCGAGAATATGGGATTTTCTGAGGACACAAAATTATAGGAAGGCTTCTGCTCCAAACTGCTGAGAGAATCACGACTTTCAAGTAGCAGAAAACACAGCATAGTGGGGAGTTAGCCCCTCACCATATTAGGCAGGTTATTTTTGTAACTTTCCAAATCAAAATAACAAGACTTGGACACATTCATTCATTCAACTATTCAATACATTTTATTAAATGGCTGCTAGAAACCAGCTAGTGCACTAGGACCAGGTGCTGTAAGAGTTAACAAGACAGTCTAGTTGGGTGGTATAGACAAAACAGTGCAACAATTTCACTGCGGTTGTGTGTGTGTGCAGATGAGATGTGAGTTCAGAGGAGGAACACCTCACCCACACTGGAGGTTTCAAAGAGAGTCCCAGACAGAGGTATTTCCAGACTTTAAGCCAAAGCAGCAGTATTCCAGCTCAGAAAACAATAGAAGCCAAAGCCAATGTCCCAAACACTGCACTCCTATGTCACAAAACCCTCCAATTGCCTTGAACTTAAACTGTTCACCCTCCGGTGGGCACAATAATATAATCTTCACTGTGCATAATATTATCGATCCGTAAGAATACGACATGCTGCCCAATGTAGAAGGCATGTATTTACCACAATCTAGAGATATCAAATACTCGTGCAAATCAAATCAGCCCTTGATTAAGTACGGCGCACTGGTGATGGCCAGCTGGTCAAACAATTATGGATTGTATTTTAAATACGGAGAGAACAAAATTATTTATGATCATCAGAATTCACAGGGCATTTTTTTTAGGAATGAATTATGGACTATTGGTAAGAGAAAAAGATCAGAGAGGTCTCAGCACTTAATAAAGACTACAGTGGTGACCCGATTTTCAGTCTGATTTAGGAACTGTGAAGCGAGTCTGGGCTGTGCTCGGGATGCAGAGGAAGCTCATTTTGGATGATCAGTGAAGTGAGGGAGGTCGAACATTCTCAGTGCAGCAGTTAAGTGATCTTGGCAGTACCAGAGAGAACCAAAGAGATTTGTTCTAGTTAAAGAAATGAATATTTGGAACTACTTGTGCGGCACTCAGGGGAACATTTTTCTTATTTGCTAATGTGAGGTAAAAAGTAACTTCATCACATTTGCGGAGGTCTCTGTACAAGATACAACTGAAAGGGCTGGGCAGATTTCATAAAGGCATCTGTGATGAATTGCTCCCTTGCCCAACCCCAAGTGTGAAATGGGGAGCATGATAGCCTCTTTTCCTGTTTCTCTGGGACCTTGCTCTGTTATCAGCTCTTCCCTCTCTCATGTATCTTCAATCTCTTCCACTCCAGTGAAGCCTCCTCAGCACTGGTATATTCTCATGTCTTTGAAAACTGTTGAATATAATGGGGTATTTTCTGACCACGCTTCTCCCAGCTTCTCTCTTGTTGCTTTCCTTCCATTCATAGCCACGATTCTTGACAAATATTCTGTATTCACCATCTAGACTGCCTTAACTTGCATCAGTTCCCAGAGTGTTGTCTGGTCCCACATTCTGCCCTATCTGTTCAGACACTGATCATCATGGCTAAAACCGATAGACTCTTCTTGATGCTTTGTCATTGACCTCTTGGTGGCACCTGATTGGTGACCACTCTTTTCTTCATGAATAACCTTCTTTGGCTTCTGAAATCTCTTCCCCATCTCAAGCTCTCTCTGAGATCACTATTCCCCCCACCCCCATTAATATCCCTCCCTTAAATATTGTTGCCATTAATCTATCAGTTTTTGTACAGCTTCAAATATCTTCTTTCCCCTGGGGAACCCCAAATCTGTGTTATCAGGATAAGATCATCTCCTGAGTGCCAGGACTGTAATGCCCCCTGCCTGTGGACCAGCTCCATCTGAATGTCACATAAGCACTTCAAACCCTATATGGATGAAATCAAAGCTATCATCTTGCATTCCTTATTCTCTCCACTTCTTAAAATTGATCAGCTTGCCTTTGGGGAATATTTTTGTCTATCACTGACCTTTATGCATGCATTTTTTTAAATGTATCTATTCTGCTTACTAAACTGTAAGTCCTCCAGGGAAAAGAGCTCTGCCTTATTTGTTTTTGTATCCTCAGCAACTAGTAATGCCATCATTATTTGGGAACTATAAATGAATGGAGTGAAGTGAGGTCCACTGTGTAGCTCTCTTTTTTTGCATTGAAAAGAAGCATATCAGATCAGAGTCCCAACACATGATTGAAGGTGCTTCCCGGCATAACTGCTCAGTGAAGTATCTCTTATTTTTCCAGCCAGCTCTCAAACACTGCCATGTGCCAGTGTTCTCTTTCCCAGGCAGGTACAGAATGCAATCCCAGGAGAACGTATAAGGAAAGAAAATTGCCCATAAGAGTACAGTGATGAGGAATGAGTACATTTACAAAGGAAACACAGAGCCATGCTCCAGGGAGAAGTACTAGTAGGTCTTTCTTCTGTTTTGATATTTAACATTCAGCAGAGTGAAAGCATTCAGTCTGTAGTAATGGAAAGCAGCCTTGAAAAATGTGAGAAGATTTTATCATTAAACCTTACAAATCATAAAAATCTCAAAGGAAATGAATTTAGTTGGAAAGATAAAATTGCTATAGGGTAACATCAGGACTTTCAGCCTTCAAAAGTACATATATGTCAGTATCCAAGGACCCTTTGGGGTTTCTATCCCACATTAAAATAAAGAATTATGCAGAAGCTTGTATGAAAACACAGAGGAGGGGCACCTTACCTGGTCTAAAGGAGTCAAGAGACTTCTGCCTGAGGGAGTGAAACCTGAGAAAAATTTTGAAAGTTAACTTTTGAACTGGGTATCTAAGCAGAAGGAAGAGCTCATACTAAGACATGGGGGCAGGGGTGGTGGTAAATATGACATCTCATTCAGGGAACAATGCCAAGTTTGGCAAGACTTATGTGTACTGTAAGTGTACGGGAGGTAAGTGAAGGGTGTGGAAACATGGCAAGGAACAAAGCACGAATTTCCCCGTATATTGTGTTTTGTAGTTTGACAAACATGGTAGGTGGGGAGCCATGGAAATATTTAGAGTAGGTAAGTGGCATGGTCAGATGTATACTTTAGAAAGATAATTCTGGAGCCAAGATATGGGATGAATTTTGAGAGGAATATGCCTACAGCCAGCAAGACGAACAAGAAGACCATTGCAATAACTAGAGAAGAAAGCATGTTAGGGGAAAAAGTCAAAGAAACGGATTTGATAGTAATCCAGGAAGTTGAATTCTAGAACTTAGTGCACTGTGGAATCAAGAAACGGTGTAGGATAATTCACAGGACTCTAGGTCCATTCAGTCATTCAAGATATATATCTAGTACTATATATAGTACTATGTCCCAGCCTCTGTCAATACAATAATAAACAAGGCATAGTCCTAAGCCTCAAGGAACTCAGTCTAGGGGGATTACAGACAAGTAAAAAGGGTCAAAAGAAGTATGTAGTAGGAAGTTCTAGCAGAAACTTGGGATTTGGTAAAAGGTTTCTAAAAGAAATAGCATTTAGGTGAGATCTTAATGACAAAAAGTGCTAAGTAAAATGGGCTAGGGAAATATTCCTTAAAGGATGGAGTAGCATGTGCAAATGCTAGAGGTAAGAAAATATATCTTGTTTGTTTAGGAGATGGAAAGAAAGACCAGGTAACATCATACATCAAGAGAGGGAATATAGGAGGCTAATGAGGCTTAGTGGCGATAAGCCTGAATTTGTGCATGTTGAGATGGAGAGGTCCATGGGATGTTCAAATGGAAAGACTGAGTCCTGGAGTTATCATCATTGCCTAAGGCAAACAGAGAAACAAATTTGAAAGACAAGGCAGGAGATAAAGCTGTGAGGGTGGAAAGATTTCCCGGAAAATAAGAAGAGAGAGTGTGAAGGATACAGACCCAGGTAACAACCATACTTAAGGCAGAGATGGAAGAAAAATGTCAAATGACACAGAATCAGGAGGAGACAGAGAGAGATCAAGGGAAATCTAGAAATCAAGTATTTGAGGAAAAGAGATTCGACCCCACTCGATGAGGCTGAGAGCTCTAGTAACGTAATGACAGAAAACTACCTATTGGACTTAGCGTTTTGAGATCATCTATAACCTTGTCAAGAGCACTTTCGACGGAGTGGGAGCCATAGAAGCCAGGTTAGAAGGAGTGGCTGATAGGTGAGCAATTGAAATGTTGAGTATAGATTATGCTTTCAAGTAACTTGATTGTGAAGAGCCAAGGAGAGAGATGGTAGCAACTAGATCACTGCGTGGAGCTGGGAAAAAATTGGTTGAATTTTTGTACTGAACAGAGAGGCATAAACAGCTGAGGGGAATGAGCCAAGAGAGAGGGAAGGTAAACAGTTGCCATAAGGACCTGGAGGAGACAAGGAAGGATGAGATATACGTTATGTGGAGGATTAGCCTTGAATTTCAAAACAGCTGGTCCTCTAGAGTTGGAAAGAAGAGGTAGAGGCTGGATGAGAGGAGCGGATAAAGTGGTAGATGGAGTTCTAAAGAGCTGAGGGAATAGTGTGAGGATCAAGTGATCTCAGGGAGGGGATGGGACACGAAAGCAGAGTGTCCTTGTCTCTGAGTTCAGTTTCCCAGTCCCCTCTCACATTCTGAACTCCAGCCCTCACCAGACTAAACACCTTTGTTTTGTCCGCATTCCAATGGGGTCATTTAGTAATTGGAATGGTCAAATGTCAGATTACCTGGAACACTACAAATAAACTTTGGAGGCTTCCAGAGGCTTTGTTTGTTTGTTTTTTGGACATGTATCATTTAATAGACTAGAGAAACAAATATTTACACAGAAAAGACATAGGGATTTTTTTCTCTACTAGATATTAGTATTTGTATTTTATGCATAATAATTACACTCCAAAGCTATAGACATGATCATGATTATGTGCAAATGACTGTCTTCAGCCCCAAACTTCAAGGAGTTTAGAGTCTGAAACTTGTTTCCTCCAGAATTAAACAATGATACAATTTTAAGTTATTGTGGGTTTGAATATATAATAGTTAATGGATAGTCTATCAAGCACTCCATAAAATGCCTTATAACTTGTATGAATCATAATACATGCTATCTAATTTTTAAAATCTACTTTAAGTAATGATCTGAGGACAAATTGTCCAAAGAACTGGGTTTTATTTTTTGTCTTTGTTTTCAAGGTGCCCGCTTTTGTTGCCCCCAAATGAGCAATCTCTTGGTTGGCCTCCAACTGCCTGGAAATTCAAATGTTCTTCTGAAGATTTGACACTGACTCTAGTATCATTTAATAATTTTTATGAACACCTTAACCACAAAATTGAGAGAATTAAGCAATGAATGATGCCAGGATGGCCGGACTGCTAACATCCTAGAAGAATGAACTCAAATTACAAGGGACGGAGCCCAATTACATAAACAATCTACTCAAAACACAGAGAAGCTCAAGAGAAACTTAGATTAAAATTATACATTCTTACCTGGTTTATTGCACCTCCTCTTTGTGAAGGAGAATGATAATCATCGTTTTTATGACTTATTGCCGGTGGATTTATTTGCTCATGTTGGTCACAGTCATAGTGGATAATAGTGTGCTTCTATGTAAAGCACAGATCAAACCTTCTGGTCAAAAATTTGAAGGGCATTCAGTTAGAGCAAAGCAAATCAGTATTAAGTGGTTAAAATAGGATGAAATTCAGCAAAGAGTGGTAGATAAATACTAGTGGCCCAAACAAGATAGCGTTTCTCACTCATGTAAAATCTAAAAGTGAGTTGCCCGGTACTGGGATGGCCGCTCTGTGGTGATGAAACCCAGACCCCTCGCGTCCTGTTGCTCCACCAACTTCAACCTGTGGCTTCTACTTACAATCCTGGATATCTGCTCAATTCCCACTCACTAGGTTTACATTCCAGCTGAAGAAAGAAAGAAAGGAACAGAAGCACACGCCCTCCCTTTTACATCTTTGACACGCACGCACATTTGTGTATGCATGTTTGTGTGTGTGTGAGAAAACATACATAACAAAATTTATCATTCTAACCATTTTATGTGAACAGTTCAGTGGCATAAGTACAATCACATTGTTCTCCAACCATCACCACCATCCACTACCATAACTTTTTCATGTTCCCAAACTGAAAGTCTGTACCCATTAATCAATGAACATTCCACTTCCTCCTCTTCCCTCAGCCCTTGGTAACCTCTATTTTGCTTTCTGTCTCCATGAATTTGACTACTTTAACGTACCTCACATAAGTGGAATCATACAATATCTGTCCTTTTGTGACTGGCTTATTTCATTTAGCATGTCCATTCATCTATTGAGCAACTGGGGTGCTTCAATCTTTCTATTGTCAATAATGCTGCTATAAACGTGTGTGCAAATGTGTTTGAGTCCCTGCTTTCAATTTTTGGGGGGATATATATTACTATATATATGATGTTATAGATATTATGATATCATATATACACATATATATATATATATATTTGAGACTATATATATTATATATAATCTGGAAGTGGAATTGAAATTGCTAGGTCATATGATGATTCTACACCTAATTTTTTTTGAGAAATTGACATACTATTTTTCATGGTGGCTGCACCACATTACATTCCCATCAGTGATGCACAAGGTTTCCAATTTTTCACATCCTTGCTAACACTTGTTATTTGCTGGATTTTTGTTTTTTAAATAATAGCCATTCTAAAGGGTATATTCTGGTATGTTACTGTGGCTTTGATTTACATTTCCCTAATGATTGGTGATGTTAAACATCTTTTCATGTACTCATTGGCCATTTGTATATCTTCTTTGGAGAAATGTGTATTCTAGTCCTTTGCCTATTTTTTTTAAAATCAGGTTATTTTTTGTTGTTGTTAGTTGTAGGGGTTTTTTATATATTCTGGTATTAATCACCCTCTCTTTTAAAGTTTATTTTCTGGAAATCACATATGACATTTCTGTTTATATTTTTAGGCCACAACTAGCCTCAAATGAGGCTGGCAGACGTAATCTATTTTAGGAGGCCATGCACCTAGCTAAAATTCAGAGGTTTTATACTTCAGGAAGAGGATAAGAACAGATGTTGGAAGTGAGCAGTCTCTGCTGAAAAATTTACATACAGGATCTCTTTTTAACTAGGGGCTTTGTCTATTGACCTTTTTGCTAAAAGGGGAGTACTAGTGTCTATCTTATAACCAATGTCTCAGTCAGGTTTTCCCATAACTTTGGGATTACCATGTATTTTTTTTTTCTGAATTTTGCCCTCTATTTTAAAAACTAGCAAAGCATCTATCTATCAACTACCTATACACACACCTACACACACACACACACACACACACACACGTATATAATAAATGTTATATATACATGCATATATTTTTTACATTATTTTTATACTTATTTAAAAACATATAGCTGTATAAATAGATAAATAAGGTCACCTAGTTTAGGTCCCTTCTGCATTAATTCCTATTAATTATTCCTCTCAGGCTAATAGGCACTTGATTTTACTCTAGGCTTTGACTGAATTTTCTTTCAATTCCATCTGAATCACTAAATGTCCAGAAATTTTTTTTTAAATTATGTTGAGGTATAATTGACATATAACATATTAGCTTCAAGTATACAACATAATTCAGTTATTTGTACACATATATGTGTACACTTATCACAATAAGTGTAGTTAACATCTGTTACCATACATAAGTACAAAATTTTTTTCTTGTGATGAGAACTTTTAAGATTTACTCTTTTAGCAAATTTCATATATGCAATACAGAATTTTAATGGTGCCAGAGTTCCAAAGAATTTAGCAGTGTGGTGCCCCAACTTTTTGCAGAAGTGTATTTTTTCTCATGAGCCTATTACCTCCCTACCTTGCAATGACAGGGTATTCAAGTGGCTCAGCCATTGGGGTTTACAATGAACATCTTTACAAATAATACCACAAGTTGCATATTTTGGAATATGAGGACTGGATCAGAGTTCAGGAGAGTGAAAAAGAGATTTTTAAATTAAGAATATAGCAACATTGGGGTGCCTGGGTGGCTCAGTTAAGCAACCAACCCTCGATTTCAGCCCATGATCTCACAGTTCGTGGGATTGAGCCCTGCATCAGGCTCTGGGCTGCCAGCAAGACCCTGCTTGGGATTTTCTCTCTCTCCCTCTCTCTCTTCCTCAAAATAAATAAACTTAAAAAAATAATCTGGCAACATTAATAACGATTGTTATTGTTCATAAGGATTTTTCAAATTTTATTTACTAGGTTTAACCCATCAATGTTAAGGGATCAGGGCCACCACTGTCAAGACACCTATGTTCATTCTATTCTGACATGTTCAAGATATGTTTGGAAGACGAGTTTTTCTCTCCAAAGGAAGAAGTTCAGTCCAGGGCAGTATGGACCCATTTCCAAAGGAAAGAGTGATTCTTATTAGAGCTTTCTGTTTTCTCATGGACTAATATTTGAACTCTGGGAAAATGAAGTACCACTGAGCTGTGATTAAAATCTAAAAAACTAATATAAAGCATTGGGTCAGAACTGCCTCACTGCCCACCTATATCAGATCCTGGCCAGGACCTCTCTTGGGGGTGACTGTTGGAACCTACTGAGGTAAAGAAGGGACACAGGGCCAGAACAGCAGGCAGGTCCAACCCACATATGTGACAGAGAAGGCACAAGAAAGAAAACCATAGGGAGGAAAATGTTGAGAGTCACAAACAAGTTGAGGGCTAGCTCATGAGTGATCTTAAACACCGAAAATGCCCAAAAAGAGAAGGGGAAACTGATGGGACTTGGATCCCAGAATTACAGAGGGCCAGACATGTGCCCTTATACTAGTCTCACTGTGGTACATCAGCATCTCAAACTGTGTGGTCCAGGGAGCCAGGGTCTCATTGGCATGTGATCCCTAGGAGAGGGAGCTGGGGGAGAGGAGAGGAGAGGTGAGTCAATTTCATTTAAATTAAGACATTTTAAAGACTAAGATATTAATCTCATTTATTTTCAATATTCAAATCAAATTTTAAAATGTTTTACCACGTGAAAATATGACTTCATTGAGGATTTCATGTCTTTCACACATCTGAGATGTCTGGCTAAAAAGGAATACGTGAGCCATTTTTCATCTCACTGACCACAGGGTTTGGGTCATTTATCAACAACAAAATATCTTGAAAAAATTAAACCAGCAAAAATATGTAAGCTGTCTTAAAATAGAAAACCTGGTGGCAGAAGTACCCTCAATTTCTTTGGCACAACGAAGCTAGACGGAGCATCTGTACAGTCTGTTCATACACCCTTTTCATAGATGGCTTGTGAAACCAACACTCAGACTCACACGAGAGCCTTAGGGGAAGCCAGATTTCACACCTCCAACCTTCAAAGTTCTAACATAAGGAAGAAAATCTGATGTCATGTCATCTTTAAGACACTTCGTGTAGAGATAGGAGATGCTGGTCCCGGAATGTCCAATACCTGCCAGGGGGCTCTGCCTGGTGACGTGTGTGTTCATGAAGGAAAATGCCTACAGTCGTGAAGGTCTTTCAACGATGCATCTGGAGGCAACAACAGAGAAGACAGACAACCCTCTGGCTCTGTAATTAAACAAAGAACCTGCATCCCCAGAGACTCATCCCACTTCATAAACACTGTAAATGGAGGCCACATTGTCTTGAGGAAGAGGACAATGAAAGGAGAGTCCCTGACACCATTATGCTGCCATATGTCTAGCACAGGAGATCATAAAACTGAATGAGAGCAGTGTGAACCAGTGAGCAGTACCCTCCCTTGGATTTATGACTAACCTGCTCTTCATTTTCACCCAGTGAGGGCACTCATGTTCTTAATAAAATGCTTTAAAATTCTGACATGAGAAACACAAAATATTATCATTGCTAAAGCCTATATAGTTCTCAGGGCTTCACTAGAAATGTCAGCTAAACCACAGAAGAGAAAAAGCAACAGACTCCCTACCTTATTCAAAAATCAGCGCATGAAAATATCGGACCTCAGAGAAAAAAATGGTCTCTTTTATAACAGCTTTTCTGGTCATAACATAGACCTCACCTGCAGTTACCTAAATGCAACATGTCTCCCTCTGAGCGAATGCCTGAACCCAGACAAGGTCAAGCACACTCCATCTCAGGAGGCATTAGCTCGTGACTCCTTTTTAACAGCAACACTTTAGAAATGACTGATGTGCACACCCAGAGGTTCTTAATGGACCAGTTGCAATCACCACAATAGGTGCTGTTTAAGGAGCTGTCTTTCATATTTGCTGTGCAAATCATTTCTGTAAATGTGTGGGTTTATTGATCTGAATAAACCATCCCTTGATGTAAAGAAGGTAAGATCTGTGTTAGTCATCGAATATTTCAATACCAATAAGGCCGCACGTTGGAAAAGTTGTTCCCTTTCAGACTTATTGCTTCTCATTTTGTTTGGTTGATTTTGTTTTAGCTCCGAGTCCTTAAAACCTCTGACTATACGGTTAACATCATTCAGGGAAAAGGCCTCAACCCTTAATTTTCATCATCTGCATAGCCGCTATTACAATGCCGGGTATAGAGCAGGTATGTTAAATGAAGATTTTGCCCCCAGATCCAACACTCCACCATAAATTCACTAACTGACCTACTGGAAATGGAGATTAAGAACAAATAGAAAGGATCTGTACCAAAGTTTAAAAGTCCATTTCAAGCTGGTTGAGGTTAAATAGTGCAGTTTCCACTATAGCAGGATAATTGCAGGAAAATATTAAAGGAGCACTGTGTAGATTATCTTGGTTTTTTATTCCTTTACAGTGTCTTCACACATGATGGATGGTTAATAAATAATTTCTGGATGGATTTATTTGGTCACACTCAGTCAAAACATAAGTCCCAAATTCGAGGAAGTTCTTTTCCACTATGAAAAACTGTGGGGAAAATTCTTCATGTACTTCTGCCTTAGCAAGGGAAATGAGAGGCATCTAGCACGAAAAAAATTCTTCTCGTGTTACCCTACACACACCCTCCCCTAATTATTTTACTTTTTTTTACAGCTGCTCCTCTTCTCCGTTTTTTTTTCCTTTGATTGGCTCATCAGCAAAAGTACCCATTTAATTAGGCACTTATATACAATTTTTAAAAAATATTGTGTATTCATAGACTGGTTGGTATTGCATGGGGTGGCCCTAGGTGGCTGGGCAGGAAAAGATTAGTGTTTAAAAATTAGACAGTAGTAGCACTGGGCTACTAAGCAATTCTGAATATTACATATTACATAATTTCATATGAATAGTCCGAGATGCACCAGAATAACCTCACGTTTTACTGTCACTAGGCATATATTCCTCACATGTGAATGTTGTCACTTTAAATTTTATTCAGAAGCTTGTACAAAGTATGTGGTGAACTGTCTGGTTACCTAAAAGGTACATGATGAAACAGAAGTTTAAGGTTCTCTGAACATAATACCAAAGGAGTTAACTTAGAAAAATGGTTTCCTATAGTGAAGAGGGGTTGAGACCATCGTTGCTTATGAATTTGAGCTGTGGTTAACCAGCTAATTAATCAGAAAAGGGAAAGACCCATATAACTACTTGTTCTCTATAGGTCTAATGAAAAGTTCCCAATAATTTAAGTGCCACAAATGACACAATAAAATTTGATTTATTCGCTTTTAAACATAATATTCCTTTATTTGAGGTACCAAATTTCACTTAGGTTTACATTTTTGGTTTAGAATAATCATTATACTTTATGTCCATAAACTTGAGTCCCAAGTTATCAGCATTAAAAGCTAACTTATTTAGATAACAGACAAAAAAAACAAAACAGCTTTTATTGGTTATTTTTTAGAATCACCTAACAGAAAAAATTAAAATAATCATACACAGATGTAAACACCCAGCTTGCAAAAGCAATTTCTTAAATTGTTTTAAAGTCATGTGCAATTTCCAACTTCTTCATATATCAGAAAGAACATATGTAAATATATTCAGTTTGGCATTTGTGGGAGAAAATCCCTTAGATGCAGAATTTCATTGGATGCTCAGATAGGAAAGTCATTTTGGGTTTTGCTTAAAAATTAACACATCCTCTTGCTGACATTTAAGACCAGTAATTGGCTGCAAAGTGCTCAGTGATGCTTTTAGATGAATTGTGGCATATATCTACCTATCTATCTATAGATACATATATAGACAGATGGAAAGATAGGTAGTGAGAGATAATGTAATTCTCTACTACATCATCCTGTTGCTACATATCTTATGCCACCTTGGTATTGTATAATATACTATTGTAAATTACTGCCTTTTTTCTCAAAAACTTTCTGGTATGGTAAAATTTGAACCACCTTTTCCAAATCCTAATAAAACTAGCCGCTGGGGAGAAAGGGAGAGGATATAAACCCCAAGAAAGCTCTCGTGCACAGATTTCACTACCTTTTCATTATTGTAGATCATTATATATATGGGGTGCCTGGGTGGCTCAGGCTCAATCGGCTAAGTGTCCAACTTTGGCTCAGGTCATGATCTCACAGTTTGTGAGTTCAAGCCCCACATCGGGCTCTGTGCTGACAGCTCAGAGCCTGGACCCTGCTTCGGATTCTGTGTCTCTCCATCTCTTGGCCCCTCCCCTGCTCATGCTTTGTGTCTGTCTCTCAATAATAAACATTAAAAAAAATTGTAGATTATATCAAATTTTTATGGCAGTATCCAGCCAAATTTTAATTATGATATGGAAAGACTAAAGAAAAAGAGGAAGATTGAAAAACACAGAATCCTATATCACCTAAAAAGTATACACTTCTATGCAAAATGTTTTACTTTTATTAATAAATTCATATTGTGGAAGAGTTGAGGGCAAACATCCAGATAAAGGGGGATGCAAGAAGCAGGCAGTAATTGGAGAACATAGCAAATTGTCTTGTTTTCTCTTCAAATTTTACCCCTATTATTCATCTCCCAAACATTTAGAAAGGATACAGGAAACACAACCAGCAACTGCAGTCCATCAGAACTTCATACTTCTATCCCAGAAGCATGCATCCGTTAAAGAATATTCAGCTTTAGTTTTAATGTAGTTGTATAACAGATATGCATGGAACACCCATGTGTCAGTTTCTTAAATGTTCCGCTTTCACATTCTACTTACCATGTTCCTTCTTGCCCAGACACATATAACAGTGTTACCTGAAATCCCTAATCATGACAAACAGGTAATAGTGGTGAATATTGGAAATTATTCTATTAACTCTTGGAAAGAAAGGACTACTTGTCAGAATTGTACGAAGTTTTTATTGCATACAGAAAAAATGAGTGCTATGTCAATATTTGATTACCATATTTGTAATTTTCCCTGAACATAGAAAAATTATATGCACTTTAGATATCTTTCAGTGTATATTAATATTTAGGTTCGAGAATCTAAGGAAAGTCATACATGTGCTTGATTATTTATTTATATAGAAGGCTTTTGTTCAATATAATGCATTGTGTTGACTACATTAGAAATAAACACAAAATCTGATTTGTAATGACTTTTTCAATAAAGAATGTTTTAAAAACTTGTGATTCAATGAGAGCTGAATGTAAAGATCACATTTTTTAAAATATTTTTTAAATTTAAGTAGGCTTCACACCCAGCATGGAGCCCAACATGGGGCTTGATCTCACAATGCTGAGATCATGACCTGAACTGAGATCAAGAGTCAGACGGTTAACTGACTGAGTTACCCGCACATCCCAAGGACCAGATTTAGTTGTTTTTTTTTTTTAATTTTTTTTTAATGTTTATTTCTGAGAGAGAGAGAGAGAGAGAGAAGAAAGGAGGGAGGGAGGGAGGCAGAGGGAGAGAGAGAGAGAGAATGAGTGAGGGAGGGGCAGAGAGAGAGAGGGAGACACAGAATCCGAAGCAGGCTTCAGGCTCTGAGCTGTCAGTGCGGAGCCGGACACAGGGCTGGAACTCACAGATCGCGAGACCATGACCTGAACTGAAGTTGGATGCTCAACCAACCAGCCAGGTGCCCAAGGACCACATTTAGTTGTAAATATATTTAGTGGAACTCTGAGGATCCTATTCCTCCACACTATTACCTTATAAATAGCAGTCCTGATTGTTACATAATGGTGGTTTCACTTTTCAATGAGGAAGGAAAAAAGTTAATGAGAGTCTCTCAGTTTTTTCTGAGCAGAGTACAACAGAAGGAGTACTCTGGAGAACAAATGTTATTGGGCTGCAATCCTTATCAAAATAACACCAGCATTCTTCACAGAGCTAGAACAAACAATCCTAAAATTTGTATGGAACCAGAAAAGACCTCAAATAGCCAAAGAAATCCTGAAAAAGAAAACCAAACAAAGCTGTAATCATCAAGACAGTATGGCACTGGCACAATAACAGACACATAGATCAATGGAACAGAACAGACAACTCAGAAATGGACCTATTAACATATGGCCAACCAATCTTTGACAAAGCAGGAAAGAATATCCAATGGAAAAAAGACACCCTCTTCAGCAAATGGCATTGGGAAAACTGAACAACTGTTCATTCTTTGGAGAAGAATGAACCTGGAAAACTGAACTGTTCATTCTTTGGAGAAGAATGAACCTGGACCACTTTCTTACACCATACACAAAAATAAACTCAAAGATGAACCTAAATGTAAGACAGGAAGCCATCAGAATTCTAGAGGAGAAAACAGGCAACAGCTTCTTTGACCTTGGCCACAGCAACTTCTTATTCAACATGTCTCCGGAGGCAAGGGAAACAAAAGCAAAAATGAACTATTGGGACATCAAGATACAAACCTTCTGCACAGTGAAGGAAACAATCAGCAAAACTAAAAAGCAATAGAGGGAATGGGAGAAGATATTTGCAAACGACATGTCAGATAAAGGATCAGTATCCAAAATCTATAAAGAACGTATCAAACTCAACACCCAAAAAAACAAACAATCCAGTGAAGAAATGTGCAAAAGACATAGATACTTTTTCAAAGAAGACATCCAGATGGCTAACAGACACATGAAAAAATGCTCAACATCACTCATCATAAGGGAAATACAAATCAAAGCCACCTCATACCTGTCAGAATAGCTAAAATGAACAACTCAAGAAACAACAGATGTTGGCAAGGATGTAGAGGAAGAGGAACCCTTTTGCACTGTTGGTGGAAATGCAAAATGGTGCAGCCACTCTGGGGAACAGTATGAAGGTCCCTCAAAAAAATAAAAACTACTCTATGACCCAGCAATGCACTAATAGGTATTTATCCAAAGGATACAAAAAGGCTGATTCAAAGGGGCACATGCACCCCAATGTTTATAGCAGCACTATCAACAATAGCCAAAGTATGGAAAGAGCCCAAATGTCCATGAATGAATGGATAAAGAAGATGCGGTATATATAAACAATGGAATATTACTCAGCGATAAAAAAGAATGAAATCTTACCATTTGCAACAACATGGGTGGAACTAGAGTATATTATGCTAAGCGAATTAAGTCAGTAAGAGAAAGACAAATATTTGATTTTCATATGTGGAATTTAAGATACCAAATAGATGAAGATAAGGGAAGGGAAGCAAAATAATATAAAAACAGAGAAGGAGACAAACCATAGGAGACTCGAATATAAAAAACTGAGGGTTGCTGGCAGGAAGGGCTAAAGAGGTGAGGAGCATTAAGGAAGACACTTGCTGATATGAGCACTACATATTACGTGTAAGTGATGAATCACTAAATTCTATTCCTGAAATTATTGCACTATACATTAACTAACTTGGATTTAAACTTAAAATTAAAAAAAATTGTAATATAGGAACTGAAATAAATTAAAAAAAAAACTAAAAAAGTACCACAGATTTGTAAGACGACTACATTAGGGGCAGCTAAAACTGGATGGGAGGTACACGGGAATTCTCTGTACTATCTCTACAACTTTCCTGTAAATCTAAAATTATTCCAAAATAAAAGGTTTGAAATTTAAAAAAAAATGTTGGGATCTATTCAAATTACAATATTAGCTTTCAGTCTTTAATATTAAGAATACAAAACAAAACAATCTCCAGCATTTTACCTAGGGCAAAGCTAGAAACAGGTTTTCAAAGAATTTAGATCTTTCAAGGAATGCTATCGCCCATAGTTCTGAAAGCATGGCACAAGAAAACCATATAGATTGTTCACACATTTTACTTATGCTTAAGATATTAAAAATATAGGGGCGCCTGGGTGGCTCAGTCGGTTAAGCGTCTGACTTCGGCTCAGGTCATGATCTTGCGGTCCGTGAGTTCGAGCCCCGCGTCGGGCTCTGTGCTGACAGCTCAGAGCCTGGAGCCTGTTTCGGATTCTGTGTCTCCCTCTCTCTCTGACCCTTCCCCGTTCATGCTGTCTCTCCCTGTCTCAAAAATAAATAAACGTTAAAAAAAATTTAAAAAATTAAAAAAATTAAAAAAAAAAGATATTAAAAATATAGCTAAACAATGAAGAAACATACCATACTGCCATCAGCCAAAGAAAGCAATCACCCATTCAGCAAATAAAACCAGAAATTGCATAACTGTTGTTTGAACTATGGATTATTATAATTTTGGGAAAGCAATATGGCAATATGTACCAACAGTCCTAAAATATTTGTATCCATTTTTAGCTTATATTTGCAATGCTACAAAACATTTGAAATTCTCTAAAATCTTAACACAATATTAGGATTTTAGTAGTAGAATACACTAATATTCATTAGAAGCATGAAAGTAAGGGCATAGCTGAATAAACTATATCACATGCATAGAGATAATATTACTAATTATTGTAAGCAAGTTTTTGAAGTTTTCTTTAAAGTTTTATTGATGTGTAAAATTCATATAAAATTCAAAGAGCTGGATGAATTTTTACAAAATAAACATGCATGTGTATCCATGCCCTAATCAAAGAGAAAATTACCTTCACTCCAATGTGTAAAAAGTTTATAAAACTTGGTTCTATATGTAGAGTGTTCAGATCAGCATCATCAACCTCACATGGAAATATCAGACTCTCTAATTTGCATATACTCAGATTCCATCCTAGATCTACCCAATTAAAAGGCCAAGAAATAATAAGGCCCAGCAATCTTTGTTTTATCAAAGTCTGTAGGTGATTCTGAGGCACACTAAAGTTTAAAAACTACTAATCTAGAGAAATGCATTTTGTTCTAGAATGCAAAAGGTGCTTATACATATTTTAATGATATGGAAATCATAATCAGATGGAAATAAATGGACATAATGGACATAAGGAAAGAATACAAGTCAACATGACAAATGATGGTAGTGGTTATTGCTGGAGAATAGGTGGTTTTTATTTTTTATATGTGTTTTTGTATTCTCCAGATTTCCTGAAATGATTGTAATGCTTTGGGCACATTATTAAATGCATTTATTTTGTTTTTTTAAAGTACATCATCATCAGCTAAACCAGAACAGCTTTCTTACGATGGCATTGTACAGTCAGGTTGCCTGAACTTGCTATCATTACAATTTCTGTAATGATACAAATTCTGCATAGCAAACATCTACATGTGGGGTACATAAGAGAAAACCCTACCCTATTATTCTTTAAATATTTGGGAGAAAAAAGTATAGACCATTACCCACTGAACACACTGATGGCTACACAGATGGAAATAAATATTGCCTTGCATGAACATAGGAGGCACTCTTGAAATTGGAAGGCAAGTTAAATCCTCAAAGATTTAAAATTTACTAAGCCTTTTTATTTTAAGGAACATGGCCTTTTCTAAAAGAAGCTTTTCAATCCATCTCTCCCTAAAAGGCTAAAAAGAAATAGTTCTTTATCATAGCAAAATGGATATTCAATGAGGATAGATTAAAAGAGCAATTCAAGAACCAGACACTATGGAACCTAACTCCAAAGATAATGAAGTAATTATAGCAGCTCCTGTCAGTGCCCAGCCCATATCCCTCCATCCTTATCCCTCAGAAAGCAGGACTTCCACATGCCAGTAGTGGGTTCTCCGTGCCTGAAGGTTTTCCTAGAAGGCTGCTCTATACTAGGGCTCACAGATCAGAAGTGCCAAGGATCAGCCCTCAACCAATGACCAGTAGTGTGTGTGTATGGATATCTCAACTCCCTCAGCCTGAGTGGGGTAATTCTGAAGCACACATCTCAACCTTTCTCAGAGATTCCCTGTGGGATTCAACTTCTCTCTCTGTATTAACACAGATATTTCATGGGCTGCCTCCCTCCCTGTTTCACTCTGTTTCCATGCTGGTGTTTCTTGTACCTTCCCAACAAAAGATGTCATCTTGAACCTTTGTCTCAATGTGTATTTCTTGGACAATGCACACAAGTGTTCATCTGCTGAATAATGTAGAAAATGGGATAGGCATTATTTACATCTATTAAAATGCATTTTTATAAGCCTTAGGTATTACATTCATCACCATGATTGTAATTATCAAGCTAAATTAACCTTACTAATTAGCTATTGCTTCTTGAAAATTTGAGCAGTCCTCAGTTTTCCTATGAAGATTTAAACCATTATTTGTTTGGTGAAAGAGGCATATGTGGTGTGATAGTCAAAATTATTTAACAATAGAAATGACATGATTGCTAGTATGACTGTAATGATAAACAATGCTATAGAACAAGACCAAATCCCGTTTGCTACATGCTAACCACTTGGTAGGTCTTAGAGGAGATTCTGGAAAAATGGAGGGGTATTTGAGTCTCAGGCAAGAGGATATTTAATCAGTTTAGAGCAATTTCAATATTTTAAATGTTTATTTTTGAGAGAGAGATAGCAGGGGAGGGGCAGAGAGAGAAGGGAACAGATTATCCAAAGTAGGTTCTGTGCTGACAGCAGACAGCCCGGTAAAGGGCTCGAACTCACTAACCACGAAATCATGACCCGAGCCAAAGTTCGATGCTTAAGGAACTGAGCCACCCAGGTGCCCCAGAAGAATTGCAATATTTAATAATCAGTAAAGCCCTACTAATGCATACCAACTGAGTAATAACATATACAAAGAAAGATCTTGAATACCCACCCTATATATAAATGTCTTCTTTTTGTAATACAAATCTAATTTCCGATGGGATCAACATAGTTAGCATGTAAAATAACTGCCAAGAGGCACTCTTTCCTTGGGAATCAAGTTTCCAAGGAAAGCAAACATGAAGAATATGGATAATTTTAAACTATAACATAGAAATGCTTTCAATCCAGCAAAATGACTATCAACAAAGAATAAGCCCTCCAGTGATGTGAGTGCCACTCCTCATCATAAATGAATATAACATGCCTATTGAAATACAAAAGCCTCCTGATTGAACCACCTCCTTATTTATACTCTGCTATAAACACACAAGGAATTCACCCTGTGCTGAGTACTGAATAAAAAGGTGAATAAAAATACCCAGTTGCTAAAAAGGTTTGTAATCTCCAAATACCACACAGGAACCCAGAGACCAGTAGTTAGTTAAGGCTTAAATATAGGGTGAGTGGCCACTGTTATCAACATAATTTCCTACAAACTCGGGCAATTAACTAACGTGTGAAAGATGACATTGCATGAAAAAAATACTGTTCCCAACGCAGTTGCAGAGAAAAGAAAAAAGGGGCGGGGAAAGAAAAAGGAAAAAGGAAACTTGTAAGTAAACTCTGGCTTGAAAGATTCAGAATTTACACTTTTCAACAATGTTTTATGAGCCTCAAGAACACTTTCTTATCTAGAGAAAGAAAGAAAAGTCAAATTGAAATGAACTCTTCCTGAACTCAAGCAAACAGATGATGAAGCAAGTGATTTCTGTATTAGATCTCAACATAAGCTATTTAAAAAAAAAAAATTCTGCATCCAGTAAAGGTAACATTTCTGAACAAAAGGTTCTAGTCCCTGTCTCTGACCATACACACTGAGAATTTGTCTTTCAGCTAAAAACAAAGTACTATCTAATAATCACAATAGAGCACAATTAGCAACTTATCCTTTAGGCTTCAATTACAAACTATTCATTTAAATATTTTTTCTCCATTCAACCTCAGATGTATAGTATTAGATGAATTATATCCCTGTACCATGACACTGACATCATTGATCCATACCTGGCTTGCTTTTATGGGTTATTCAATTTGTTTTTTGAATAATGTAACAAGCACGTGTTAATTCACCACTTCAAAACAAAAGCTACGATGCGATGCGGAGCATGACTTACATCTAATTACATGGTGCCTCCATTAGCACATCCCTCTTGGCTCTACTACACAAGACAGTCATCATCCAAAATTCTGTTCATCATTTCCTAGTTTTCATTTGAAAATAATTTGTTGCATCTGCGTTTGTTAGTTTATTTTAGTTCTCTTTGATGTTATAAAAAGGATAGCATGCTACATGTAATCTTTTGGGACTCATTTTTTTTCCTATTTTATATTGCTATGATTTTCTACGTTATTACTTGTTGCTTTAATCTATTCGCTTTATATGTTGATAATGTTCTGCTGTGTGAACATGCATTTATCTACTCGCTCATAGATGGACATTTGAGTTGTTTTCAGTTTTTACTATTAGAAATACTATTAATGATATTTTTTGTACATGTTTCTTTTGTAAATATGCAGGAGTTTTTCTCTAATGGAGATTTCCCCTAGAGTGGAATTTGCTGAGGCATGGTAATATCAATGCTCAACTTCAGGAGACAATGCCCAAATTACACTCACACTAACAATGTATAAGAAACCCCAAGGAATTATATCCTCCTTGAAATATTACTGTGTGGAAATACTGGCTAACTTTGGTTTCCTATTGTGAAATATAAAATAATGTGAGATTAAAACAGTAGTACTAGTGAGATAAAAAAATTTGCATTTATGATAATACACTAGTAATTTGTACACCACAAAATTATAATGTAAACATAATTATAGTATCTAATTTTTTAGACTGTTCTGTTTCATTTAACCAAATAACTTATAAATTGCATAAACTATAAATCATAAAAATAACAGTCATTTTTAAAAGCACAAGATTTATGAAATTTCTCAATTTATCAATAGAAAATACATTTGACACTGTTATACGATCCCACAATATTTCATTCACCAAGAAGACATCTTTTTCAAGCTTCCTCTCTGGTTTTTCTCTTTCTACTTGCTGTTAGGGTCATTATCTCTCAAAGGGCTAACAATAATCTCCTTCACTCCTACACTAAATTCTCTGCCTGAGAAAGCCTATCCAGTTTCATTGGCTTAAAATACCATTTACATACTCATGAACTAATTTTTTTTTTCAATCCCAGTCTCTCTTCTGAGCTTTAGATCCCAATTTCCACTGACAAACTGGACAAAATCAGTACGTTCTCATACATTCCCAAGCTGTCCTTTATCTTCTATACTGTAATTGTCCTCATCATTCCTCTAGCTAGCAAAGTGGGCACCTCAATTTTACTTCTTCTGTACCTCATATTCAATCTTCATTACTTATGGAGTTACTTGATAATATTTGTTTTCATAAATGAAGATGCCCATTTGCTACCCCCAATCAATTCAAATATGTCTCTCAGGATAGAGACCATGGCTTTGGAAAAGTCCCCTAAATGATTCCAATGTCAAAGTTGAATAATTCTGCTTTAATCCAATAAATCTTTGGGTTTTTTTTTAATTAGAAAATTTTATGTTTATTTTTGAGAGAAAGAGAGAGAGAGAGAGAGAGAGAGAGAGAAATCACACAAACAGGAGAGGGGCAAAGAGAAAAAGACAGAGACACAGAATCCGAAGCAGGCTCCAGGCTCTGAGCTGTCCGCACAGAGCCAGACATGGGGCTCAAACACACAAGCTGTGAGATCATGACCTGAGCCAAAGTCGAGGCTTAACCAACTGAGCCACCCAGGTGCCCCAATCCAATAAGTTTTTGAATGCCATCAATTCTATCTACTGACAACTTCCCTCATCTGCCTCTTCCTTTCTCTCCTTAATGCTACTTCCCCACTTTGGCCCTATCATCTCTTACACGAATTATTCTGTACTTTCCTTACTATTTACATCACCTTTGACGTCTCCTCCAAGCCTGCTGTAACAATGGGAAACCATGAGAGAGTCGGGTATTGTTTTGCTTTTGCTATTTAGTTTTGTTGACTCAATCATTACTGTGTGTTAATCTGAACCTCAGGTACTATAGTGGCATAGGGATTAAAGTACAGAAACAATGAAAGACGTTGATGACAAAAAAAAAGCAAACAAAAAACAAAACCAGATTTAGAAATGGGAAAGACTTTAGGTTTGGGGGAGTAGAGGAGGTCTGGAAAAGCATAAATTTATAGGTCAATTTACAGTCTAGGATAATGGTGACCCCCTTACATAAAATAAAAAGTGCACAGTAGGAGGAAAGTTTATAGGATGAAGAATTCAGTCATGGGTATACTGGCTAAGATGCCCAGGAAGAGGCAATTTGTTGCTTGCTTTAAAGACTTTGCAGTAAAACAGAGGTGATGGTTGAAGTTATGGAAGACACTTAGGTTGTAAACAAGGGAAAATTGGAAGGGCAGCAAAGAATAAAGGAAAAGACCCACATTTTGGAATTGTATGACAAAGAAGAGCCAAAACAGAAGTTTAAAATGGGGCAATCAGATGTTCATTTGGTTCCCCAAACAACTAGGTTTTGGTAGTCATTAGTGCTGTTCTGCAAATATTTCCAGTTTTACTCCAGGCACTGTTCCCAACTGAAATTAGACTCAGCTATCTAACTTTAGCCACTGAAATGTGAGTATCAATAATGTATGTCTCTCTAGGTCACTTGCACCTGCTTCAGTGATTAGGAAGCACAAGGTAGACACTCCCTCTGTCAGCCTGGGTGCCTGAATGATTATTGTGAGCAGAGCCCCCAGCCAAGCCGTAATGAACATGCAGCATGAAGGAGAATAACTGGTTAATTCAAACTACTAAGATTTGGGAGTTATTTGTTAATGCAACAGAACCTAGCCCATCTTTCTTACTATGAGGAAAACGATACTTAGAAAGCATAAAAAAAGTTTACACTGTTGATAAAAAAGTCAATCCAGAATTCTAACTTCTATCATGAAACTTCAAAGTCCTTTCTTATTTCTGCTACCTCCTCAGAAAAACAAAAAATCTTCATTGAAACGAAATGTTTCATAGAAGCCAAAAGAAAGAAGATGGTGGGGAGGAATGATGGTGAGACACTAAGAAATCATTTTAAAAAACAAACTGTAATTTTAGTAGAATACTTATGGCAAAACTACAAAATGTAAGTAATTTACAAAATAGTGGGAATTGGAGAAAAAAGGGTGAGGGGCATAAACTGTTCTTCAGAAGTTTTTTTGTGGAAGAAAGAAAGGTAAGTATGAGGTGTTATTAGGTTGGTTTGTGGGTGTGCTTGTTCCCTTGATCATTTTAAGGATAAAAAACATTAAGGAGATTTGTTAAAAGAAGGAGTAAGGGGTTAGGGAGGAAAATACTAAATATGTAAGAAGGAACTCATACTTAATAGAACAAAGAATAGAGGTTTTGATGGAGGACAGAATTCACAGCCCAATTAGGAGTATACATGGTCTATGTCTCATAAACTACCATGTAGCTTTTCGTAACTTGTGACTTATGTGTCTATAAAGAGAAAGAGTTAAGAAGCACTAATACACACAAATTATTGCTAAATAACTATCACTGCCTGTCAACCTATAAATAAATTGAGGCTCACTTAAAGCTGTAGCCACTCATTCTATGCCTGCCTGAGGGTATATACAGAGGGCATCCAGTCCCTCCCCAGTCTGCTGTCTTTCAAAATATATAGAAGCTCCTGTCCCACTGCCTTCTCCCTTGCCATTACCATTGGAACTTCTCTCTCTTCTCTTATTGTGTTGGGTTAGAAAGTACAACTTTTGGAAAACCACCAACATAGTAAAATAGGGAGTGAGTGCCAGCATCCTACATCCTGAACATAAAGAATTCTAAGTGATTTTTCACTGCTTAACAGTCACTGAAGTGTTTTGTTAGTCTGTTTTTACATTTAGTGATCCCAAATATCAGAGATATACTGGTGAGGAAGAGGAAGATGCTATTTTTGACTTAGCCAGGCCCACAGATTAATGCTATTTAGACCACAGAAATGATGTAGCCATTGGTTGGTTATCTTCTCAGCTGTAGGTTTGAGGAGGGAATTGGACAGACATTCAAGTAGATGAGGAAAATATAGACATTCTGTCTGTTGACAAACAGTGATTCTGGAGAAATGGCTCCCTGTTAGAAAACAGAATGAAGTAAAAAAAAAAAAATGAAAAACATTAACAAGCAAGGCATGAGGGGAAAAGTCACTGAACAAGGCAAAGTAAATCACCTTGACTGTGGCATACTCAGAAACACTATGAAAAACATTACAGATAACAAAACATTAAATATATTTTTGGCAGTCTCAATTGAATTCATGAATCACAAAATGAAAAAGAAAACTGATTAAAAACAAAACTGGAAAACAGGATGACATGCAAAGGGAGAGAGGTGAGATTATGAAAGACTGCAGTTAAATCAGTATTAAACATCAGATTAAAGATGCACTGGAGGATTTAAAATGTGTCGTACGATTCAGGATGAGTTCTCCTTGAGTACAAGGGACCTATTACAAGGAACATGTCATGGTACAGAGTAGTGAATAAAAAATAAGGACATAGAAAAATTATACAGTAATAAATTAAATAATTCCATCAATAAACTTAATAATTTTAAAATCTAAAAATATTAAACTATTTCATAAAAATCAAAAAATTACAGGTGGAAGTGGTGGCAAATAGAGGATTCTAATGAGTGGGAAGAGGGCGGCTAGGACGCTGAGCTCACCGCATCCTGCTGATCATTTAGATTCCACCCACACCTAAATAACCCAGAAAACCGCCAGAAGACTACCAGAACGGAGTCTCCGGAGCCAAGCGCAGATGAGAGGCCCATGGAAGAGGGTAGGAAGGGCGGCGAGGCGGTGCGCGCTCCACGGACTGGCGGGAGGGAGCCGGGGCAGAGGGGCAGCCTGCCGGCCAAGCAGAGCCCCCGAGTCTGGCTGGCAAAAGCGGAGGGGCCGGACGGAGTGTGTTCCAACAGCAAGTGGGACTTGACATCTGGAAGGTTATAAGCTAACAGCTCTGCTCAAAGAACAGGAGGGCTGGAGGACAATGGGAGGGAGAGTTGTTGAGCCCGGATGACAGAACCCAGCTTGGCAGGGAACAAAGGCACTCGCCAGTGCCATCTCCCTCGCCCATCCCCCAGCCAAAATCCTAAAGGGAACCGGTTCCTGCCAGGGAACTCGCTTGCCCAGAAACACCCAATGCTGTGCTTCGGTGGATCCATCCCTCCGGGCAGGTCTGACTCCCTCCTGGTGCCACAGGGCCCCTCCCAAAGTGGATCTCTGAAGGAAAACCAAGCTGAGCCTGCCCCTCCCACCCCTGGGCACCTTGCCAATCCACCCCAGCTAATATGCCAGATCCCCAGCACCACAAGCCTGGCAGTGTGCAAGTAGCCCAGACGGGCCACACCACCCCACAGTGAATCCCGCCCCGAGGAGAGGAAAAGAGAAGGAACACAACAGTCTGACTGTGGCCCCAGTGGTGGGCTGGGGGCAGACATCAGGTCTGACTGCGGCCCCGCCCACCAACGCAAGTTATTCAAGACAGCACAAGGGAAGTGCCCCGCAGTCCCACAAACTCCAGGGACTATCCAAAATGACGAAAGGGAAGAATTCCTCTCAAAAAAAGTCCCAGAAATAACGACAGCTAATGAACTGATCAAAAATGATTTAAACAATATAACAAAGTGAATTTAGAATAATAGTCATAAAATTAATCGCTGGGCTTGAAAACAGTATAAACGGCAGCAGAGAATCTATTGCTACAGAGATCAAGGGACTAAGAAACAGCCAGGAGGAGTTAAAAAATGCTATTAATGATCTGCAAAATAAAATGGAGACAACCACGGCTCGGATTGAAGAGGCAGAGGAGAAATAGGTGAACTAGAAGATAAAATTATGGAAAAAGCAGCAGCTGAGAAAAAGAGATAAAAAAATCCAGCAGCATGAGGGGAAAATTAGAGAACTAAGTGATGCACTAAAGAGAGATAATATACACATAATTGGTATTCCAGAGGAGGAAGAGAGAGGGAAAGGTGCTGAAGGGGTACTTGAAGAAATCATAGCTGAGAACTTCCCGGATCTGCGGAAGGAAAAAGGCATTGAAATCCAAGAGGAACAGAGAACTCCCTTCAGACGTAACTTGGATCGATCTTCTGCACCACAGATCATAGTGAAACTGGCAAAATACAAGGATAAAGAGAAAATTCTGAAAGCAGCGAGGGATAAACGTGCTCTAACATATAAAGGGAGACCTATAAGACTCGTGACCCATCTCTCTACTGAAACTTGGCAGGCCAGAAAGGAATGGCAGGAGATCTTCAATGTGATGAACAAAAAAAAACATGCAGCCGAGAATCCTTTATCCAGCAAGTCTGTCATTTAGAATAGAAGGTGAGATAAAGGTCTTCCCAAACAAAAACTGAAGGAATTCGTCACCACTAAACCAGCCCTACAAGAGATCCTAAGGGGGATCCTGTGAGACAAAGTACCAGAGACATCGGTATAAGCATGAACCTACAGACATCACAATGACTCTAAACCCATATCTTTCTATAATAACATTTAATGTAAATGGACTAAATGCGCCAACCAAAAGACATAGGGTATCAGAATGGATAAAAAAAACAAGACCCATCTATTTGCTGTCTACAAGAGACTCATTTTAGACCTGAGAACACCTTCAGATTGAGAGCAAGGAGATGGAGAACTATTTATCATGCCAAAAGAAAGCTTGGAAGCTTGAGTAGCCATACTTAAATCAGACAAACTAGACTTTAAATTAAAGGCTGTAACAAGAGATGAAGGGCATTATATAATCATCACAGGGTCTATCCATCAGGAAGAGCTAACAATTATAAATGTCTATGCACCGAATACAGGAGCCCCCAAATATATAAAACAATTACTCACAAACATAAGCAAGCCTATTGATAAGAATGTGGTAATTGCAGGGGACTTTAACACTCCACTTACAGAAATGGATAGATCATCTGGACACACGGTCAATAAAGAAACAAGGGCCCTGGATGATACATTGGATCAGATGGACTTGACAGATATATTTAGAATTCTGCATCCCAAAGCAACAGAATATACTTTCCTCTTGAGTGCACATGGAACATTCTCCAAGATAGACCACATACTGGGTCACAAAACAGCCCTTCATAAGTATACAAGAATTGAAATCATACCATGCATATTTTCGACAACAATGCTATGAAGCTTGAAATCAACCACAGGAAAAAGTCTGGAAAGCCTCCAAAAGCATGGAGGTTAAAGAAGACCCTACTAAAGAACGAGTGGGTCAACCAGGCAATTAGGGAAGAAATTAAAAAATATATGGAAACAAACAAAAATGAAAATACAACAATCCAAACGCTTTGGGACGCAGCGAAGGCAGTCCTGAGAGGAAAATACATTGCAATCCAGGCCTATCTCAAGAAATAAGAAAAATCCCAAATACAAAATCTAACAGCACACCTAAAGGAAATAGAAGCAGAACAGCAAAGGCAGCCTAAACCCAGCAGAAGAAGAGAAATAATAAAGATCAGAGCAGAAATAATGTAGAATCTAAAAAAACAGTAGAGCAGATCAACGAAACCAAGAGTTGGTTTTTTGAAAAAATAAACAAAATTGACAAACCTCTAGCCAGGCTTCTCAAAAAGAAAAGGGAGAGGACCCAAATAGATAAAATCATGAATGAAAATAGAATTATTACAACCAATCCTTCAGAGATACAAGCAATTATCAGGGAATACTATGAAAAATTATATGCCAACAAACTGGACAACCTGGAAGAAATGGACAAATTCCTAAACACCCACACACTTCCAAAACTCAATCAGGAGGAAATAGAAAGCTTGAACAGACCCATAACCAGCGAAGAAATTGAATCAGTCATCAAAAATCTCCCAACAAATAAGAGTCCAGGACCAGATGGCTTCCCAGGGGAGTTGTACCAGACGTTTAAAGCAGAGATAATACCTATCCTTCTCAAGCTGTTCCAAAAAATAGAAAGGGAAGGAAAACTTCCAGACTCATTCTATGAAGCCAGTATTACTTTGATTCCTAAACCAGACAGAGACCCAGTAAAAAAAGAGAACTATAGGCCAATATCCCTGATGAATATGGATGCAAAAATTCTCAATAAGATACTAGCAAATTGAATTTAACGGCATATAAAAAGAATTATTCACCATGATCAAATGGGATTCATTCCTAGGATGCAGGCCTGGTTCAACATTCGCAAATCAATCAATGTGATACATCACATTAATAAAAGAAAAGATAAGAACCATATGATCCTGTCAATCGATGCCGAAAAGGCCTTTGACAAAATTCAGCAAACTTTCTTAATAAAAACCCTCGAGAAAGACGGGACAGAAGGAACATACTTAAACATCATAAAAGCAATTTATGAAAAGCCCACAGCTAACATCATCGTCAATGGGGAAAAACTGAGAGCTTTCTCCCTGAGATCAGGAACATGACAGGGATGTCCACTCTCACCGCTGTTGTTTAACATAGTATTGGAAGTTCTAGCATCAGCAATCAGACAACAAAAGGAAATCAAAGGCATCAAAATTGGCAAAGATGAAGTTAAGCTTTCCCTTTTTGCAGATGACATGACATTATACATGGAAAATCCGATAGACTCCACCACAAGTCTGCTAGAACTGATACATGAATTTAGCAAAGTTGCAGGATACAAAATCAATGTACAGAAATCAGTTGCATTCTTATACACTAACAATGAAGCAACAGAAAGACAAAGAAACTGATCCCATTCACAACTGCACCAAGAAGCATAAAATACCTAGGAATAAATCTAACCAAAGATGTAAAAGATCTGTATGCTGAAAACTATAGAAAGCTTATGAAGGAAATTGAAGAAGATATAAAGAAATGGAAAGACATTCCATCTCATGGATTGGAAGAATAAATATTGTCAAAATGTCAATACTACCCAAAGCCATCTACACATTCCATGCAATCCCAATCAAAATTGCACCAGCATTCTTCTCGAAACTAGAATAAGCAATCCTAAAATTCATATGAACCACAAAAGGCCCCGAATAGCCAAAGTAATTTTGAAGCAGAAGACCAAAGCAGGAGGCATCACAATCCCAGACTTTAGCCTCTACTACAAAGCTGTCATCATCAAGACAGCATGGTATTGGCACAAAAACAGACATATAGACCAATGGAATAGAATAGAAACCCCAGAATTAGACCCACAAACGTATGGCCAACTAATCTTTGACAAAGCAGGAAAGAACATCCAATGGAAAAAAGACAGTCTCTTTAACAAATGGTGCTGGGAGAACTGGACAGCAACATGCAGAAGGTTGAAACTAGACCACTTTCTCACACCATTCACAAAAATAAACTCAAGATGGATAAAGGACCTGAATGTGAGACAGGAAACCATGAAAACCTTAGAGGAGAAAGCAGGAAAAGACTTCCCTGACCTCAGCCGTAGCAATTTCTTACTTGACACATCCCCAAAGGCAAGGGAATTAAAAGCAAAAATGAACTACTGGGACCTTATGAAGATAAAAAGCTTCTGCACAGCAAAGGAAACAACCAACAAAACTAAAAGGCAACCAACGGGATGGGAAAAGATATTTGCAAATGACATATCGGACAAAGGGCTAGTCTCCAAAATCTATAAAGAGCTCACCAAACTCCACACCCGAAAAACAAATAATCCAGTGAAGAAATGGGCAGAAAACATGAATAGACACTTCTCTAAAGAAGACATCCGGATGGCCAACAGGCACATGAAAAGATGTTCAACGTCGCTCCTTATCAGGGAAATACAAATCAAAACCACACTCAGATATCACCTCATGCCAGTCAGAGTGGCCAAAATGAACAAATCAGGAGACTATAGATGCTGGAGAGGATGTGGAGGAAAGGGAACCCTCTTGCACTGTTGGTGGGAATGGAAACTGGTACAGCCACTCTGGAAAACAGTGTGGAGGTTCCTCAGAAAATTAAAAATAGACCTACCCCATGACCCAGAAATAGCATTGCTAGGAATTTACCCAAGGGATACAGGAGTACTGATGCACAGGGGCACTTGTACCCCAATGTTTATAGCAGCACTCTCAACAATAGCCAAATTATGGAAAGAGCCTAAATGTCCATCAACTGATGAATGGATAAAGAAATTGTGGTTTTTATACACAATGGAGTACTACGTGGCAATGAGAAAGAATGAAATATGGCCCTTTGTAGCAACGTGGATGGAACTGGAGAGTGTGATGCTAAGTGAAATAAGCCATACAGGGAAAGACCGATACCATATGTTTTCACTCTTATGTGGATCCTGAGAAACTTAACAGAAACCCATGGGGGAGGGGAAGAAAAAAAAAAAAAGGTTAGAGCAGGAGAGAGCCAAAGCATAAGAGACCCTTAAAAACTGAGAACAAACTGAGGGTTGATGGGGGGGGTGGGAGGGAGGGGAGGGTGGGTGATGGGTATTGAGGAGGGCACCTTTTGGGATGAGCACTGGGTGTTGTATGGAAACCAAAAATAAAAATAAAAAATAAAATTAAAAAAAAAAGAGGATTCTAATGAGTGGAGCGCCTGGGTAGCTCAGTCAAGCGTCAGACTCTTGATTTCGGCTTGGGTCATGATCTCCAGTTCATGAGAGGGAGCCCCACGTGGGGCTTTGTGTTGACAGCACAGAGTCTGCCTGGAATCTCTCTCTCCCCTGTCTGTCCCTTCCCCACTCATGCTCTCACACACACACACACCCTCTTTCTCTCTCAATAAATAAACTTTAAAAAAAAAAGATTCTAATGAGTGAAAGAGTTTTCAAAGACTAGTAGAAAAATTGGTCATTATTTGAAAGAAAGGAAAGGCAGTCATTAATGGAACAAATAGTAATAAAGAACTTCCTAATTTATAAGAGGAAAAATTAAACTAAAATATAATCAAAGTGACAAAAATAAAGTTACAAAAAGGGACAATGTAAGACAAATAGGAAAGATGGAAGATACTACATCAAGAGTATCAGTCATTACGCTAAATGTGAACTGAATTTGCTTAGAAAAGGTAGGTTATAGATAAGTCAGAATCAAAGCACAGCTATAGGCTATTTACCTGAAACTACTTCAAATGAAGTGATAAAGGAAGATTGAGTATAACGCGTGGATTCTCTCGCTCTCACACACACACACACACACACACACACACACACACACAGAACAGAGCAAGGGAACTGTTAATACCACACCAGGTGACATTTTAGGTTAAAGACACAATATAGGATAAAGAGGAACACTTAATGATACAAAGTCACATATAAAGGAAATATCACAGACCTAAGTGCACATGTACCACATATCATCACAATTAAATATATAAAGAACAGAAATGCAGGGCAGGATTTATAAAATTGCAATGTAGTATAATGTGAGGTTTCCCTACACCTCTGAATTAGTCAAAGGTTATAAGTTAAAAAATTTACACTGAATTAGACATATATTATAAATAAAAATAAGAACCTAGAAGACTTGAGTAATACAGTCAATAAACCTGATTAATAGCTACATAGAACCTCACATCTAACAGAAAATGCATAATTTTTGGTTGCTCACGGAACATTTACAGAATAGTCTAATTTGGTCACAGAGAAAACTGTAATAATTGCTCAAAAGTTGGTATTTCACAGGTCTCTATGTCTGACCATAATCCAATGAGATTTGAAATAAATAATAAAATTTGACCTGAAAAAAATCCAGAAGTGTATCCTGTTACTCATATATATTTAAGTTCAATATAGGAAATAGGTGTTGTTTCAATTACATACAGAAAGAATTATTTAGTGAATGGTATGATTGGCCACCACTCTAGAAGTGAAAATGGAAGTTATATAAATTTTCAGATATATGTTTTTTTTTTTTTTAACATTTATTTTTGAGACAGAGAGAGACAGAACATGAACAGGGGAGGGGCAGAGGGAGAGAGAGACACAGAATCTGAAACAGACTCCAGGCTCTGAGCGGTCAGCACAGAGCCCGACGTGGGGCTCGAACTCACGGACCGTGAGATCATGACCTGAGCCGATGTCGGACGCTTAACCGACCGAGCCACCCAGGCGCCCCTCAGATATATGTTTTAATGTAAAGTACAAAATAAATTCCATAAAAGAAAATGTGAAGAGATTCTTACTCACTTGAAAGACCCGGAAAAATATAAAATATATAGAGCAACATTATCAAAAGCAAAGCCAGTCCATAAATATATTTTGGAAAAAAAATTGGTAAAGCAGATAGCCATAATTAGTAATTAGAGAGTTAGTTGACATAAACGTTTCTAATATTGCCAGGAAAGCAAACCAATGGAATATTGAAAACAATTCAGAAACAAGCACTCTTGATGGCCAAAAATATATGAAGAGCTCAGTCACAAATAGGGAAATACAAACAAAAGATTGAAGAAATTAAAAGACTCAGAACATATATTGTTGGTGAAAAGGTAAGAAAATAGTATAGTGGGAATATGAGGCACTGGCCATTTTTGGAAATCAATCTAGCAGCACTTCATAAAATTAATAATTGGCATACCTTTTGACCCAGCAGTCTCATTCTTGGTAATGAATCTCCTAGAAAGCAAATCCCGAAGTATATAAAATGATTCAAAAGAGAATGGTTAAATAATGCTGGCTTATCTATAGGGAATAATATGCAGCTATTAAAAAGAATGAATGTGAACTATAGGAATTCGTCTTTGAGGAATTTCTGGAAAGTATCTTCAAGAAAAAAAATACAGAAAAATGTAAACATACCACTTTTTAGAAAATGAACAAGAACAACGGAAACCCTGGATGTAGAGAAAAAGATGGAAGGATGCATTCCAGATGTTAACATGTATTTTTGTGTGGAGGTAGGGAGGGGCTGATGGATTAAATACACTGAACATTCCTTCTTTCATAGCCAGTGAGGATCACGAAACAATGAGTCGGTAATCCAATTCGATCATTTTTTTTTTAACTGTCAAAATGTAGGCAATACACGTGCATACATTTAAAACAGGCTGCTCAAAACCAGTTGCAGAGTTTCATTTATAAACCAGAGTATTTCATCTTCATGAGGAGACATTTCTTAAAAGACAAGGATTTACTTTCAAAAGTCCTAGCACATCCTCTATTGGTCTGGAAAATTAAGTGGGCAGGGAGTGAGTTTTTTGTTCTAGAGACTAAAACTGAAATCCTTTATTGTTTATTCTTTTTTTTTTCTTTTTGTCTGACTCCTTGTCCTTTACTCTCCCTCAGGATGAAATTAATGGTCAGATGCACCTGTCCATCTCACCCAGTTGGTTAATTTAGAAGTGAAAGTCACTGATTCAGCAAAACTGTGATTCCCGCAGTTCTAGAACGATAGCAATAATTCCAATTAAAACTCTACCTATTCCTGGATGCATAAACCCCTTTTTAAAAGACAATTAATGCTTCTTCGTGTCATCTCTGGGTTTTCAGTATCGTTGATAATAGCTCCGCTTTGAATCATTTATTCTATGAAAAAGCAGAAATAGGAAGAAGAAAAAAGCCTGTCATTTGTTTCTCTAGAGAGAAATTGCTTGGAAAGCTGTCAAAGATTCTTTAGGCTATTTAGATTAAGGAGGGTAGATTTTACAGGAAATGAAGGTGAGGCAACCGATGAGGGTGGGAAATTCACCATGATTTTTTTTTTACATTAGGGTGCACAGTGCATTGATGATACGTATTTGTATGTAGGCATGAAAACCCTTATGCATTTGTAGGAATTTGGAAATGCACATGCTTGAAGTATAAAAATCTCCAGAATGAAATCAACTAATATTTTAGTAGCTCACAGCAATGGTAGGCTCCCTTGAGTGAACATACCACTCAATAGATCTTGAGTCATCTTGATTTACAAGTATAGTTAGACAGTAAATAGTATCTCAAGCTTTCTTACAAAGAAAATAGACTCTTCGTGCTTCAGATCTATCTATACCTAAGAATTAGGTTGTCTTCAACAGGGAGAGATTCTTGGTTACTTTCTTGAAGGTAATTATTTTTATCCAGACTGAAACCAACCAACTAATCAACAAGATAGTTTACTCTTTTCATATTTACTAATAAGTCTTTCTCTTATTTTGTTCATGATGTGTTAGATTTATTTCTATCTCTTGTAAGAATCTATGGTTAGAGTTTATTTTCTTATCCTATTGTCTTTTATTATGGAATTTTAAGCTATTCTATAGTGTTCGATACGTCTAATCTTAATTGTGAAATTTCATTTCTTACAGTTTTACTATTCTTTCATGTTTTGGTTTTTTTTTTTTTTTTGTTATGTGGACTGTAGTTTTTGTTTTTAGAGATTTGCATTCTTAAGGATTTTGAAATATGCATACTCTTGGATTTTTAAAACTTTTATGGGACACTAAGTTCTTTAGAAATATGCATTTTTGTTCTCAAAGTATGAAGCATTCTTTCGATACTGCCAATATAATTCTAGGTATTTAGGGAATATTTATATCCCTTTATAATAGCCTCTTTTATAATATGGACTTTTTTTTAGCATTTACAAGGACTGCTTTGGTATTCAAATTTTAAACTGATTTAAGTGTCATTTCAAAATCATTTCTTCCAGAACTCAGAATTTTTACTTTGATCTATCCTTTGGCTACAGAGTGTTTTAGGGTAATTTTCCCAGAAAAAAATCCTGAAAGAATGCTTGCCTAAAGCTTCTGGGTATGGACTTCTTGTGGCACAATTCTTTCCCTCCCAGTCCTGTGGCTGCGGAGGTCTATTTTCCCTTGATATCTCAAATTGCAGGGAAATACAAAACTGATCTGTGTTCCTTTGTAGGAAATCTCCCAGAAATTTTTCCTACAAGATTTGATTTTCCTCAGAATTGAAAGAAAAAAAAAAATCATAGTGTGTGTGTTAAGTCATGATTCCCTTTTTCCATCATTCTTCTCAGTTATGTTAGCATTTTTTAACATGTTTAGGTTTCTTTTATTCAGAAATATTTGTCTTTCATTATATCTGTTATTATTTCCTCTATTTGTCCTTTCAGTGGTTTCAAACATCCCTAAACACCACAAACTAAACACAGACACGTAGGGATACTCAGTTTAATCACAGAAATTCACTTAGAATAATTTAATGTACAAATCCTGTTGTCAATATTAGCATCTGTTTCATCCCCAGAACTGGTATCCTGTCTGCCACAGTATGAATACATTGAATGTCTAGATTCTTTCTGGCCAAACTCCAGGTTTGAGCCCAAGTTCCTCACTGATTGTCAACTAGCTCAGGTGGATGGTATCCCCATGTAGCTTGTGAATGCTGTCTGTACCTGGTGCTCTGACTTTGATCATAGCTACAAACAACTAGTATTTCTTTGTCTTGGACCTTAACTCTAGTCCCAGTACGTCTTCATTATTTTGTCATATCCTTCAACTTTTTCTGGCTATAAAATTAGCATCCCCCAAACTCACTTCCATAGAAGAAAGGATCATACATGAAATGTCTATATAATTTAGTAGATCACCGATTAGTTATAAGCTATGAAAGAAAACATACGTAGACATAGGAGATACATGGTATAAGACTGCCATAGGTCTTGTTACACTACTCTGAATACCAGGTTGTAAATTGCAGGTATAACGTTGATGCTTTTTTCTAGGTGATATGTCAAAAAAGATAAACAAAATTTTCCAACTTTGTCTACCTTTCTCGCAATCATGTAGTGATAAAAAGCTGAAGCTATGTAACAATCATGTCTTCTTCCTCAGACAACAAAAGAGTACCTGCAAACTTTGGAACTGGATGAAATGCACCTTGCTCAGTATCTTACCCTTAACGTGCAGGCAGTTCCATCAGAACTCCAGGCGCTGTGGTGAGATACCAGGTAATACCATACGCTCACTGTCGTGGCTCCCTATTTCAACCATGCTATGCCTGAAAACAACAGTTAGCCTATTTATTCTAGGGGCTCTGTTTCACCCAAAAACTCAGTTTCACCTCCAAATTGCTAATTTTGTAAACTCCTTGAGGATGGGCACTTCATCTTTAGTATCTTCAATATATATGTATTGCTCAATAGAAAGCAAATGAGAGAGGAGAGGGGAGGGGATGAAGAGAAGGAAGGGAGGGAGGGGGAAAAAGAAGAAACAGTCATTGATCCAGATTCATACCCATTTGCATTCTGTAGCCATCTTTCACTATATCAAAGGTGAAATCCTCAGGTGAAGTAAATTAAAGTTTAAACTATAGTGAAAAGTTCTTCTCACAAACATGTCTATAGCAGGTGCATACTCTCTCTTTGTAACTTTGCTTGGTTCCCTGGAGATATACCTCTTAAGAAACCTACCTCTCTCCAGCGTCTGAATAGACCTGGCGCCTCTTCCCCAAGCCCAGTATAGGAGGCCCCAACTATTCTGGTTGCTGTCATCACCCTCAAGACTATTGCTGTTCTATTTTAACCTCAGTCCTTTCAAGCACTTTGGAATTTGAGATAACCACACAGGTCCCTGATGTACTGAAAACTGCCCAAAGTCTACTTTCTCTTTTGTTCTTATTCCTTGGCTGACTGAGAACATTGTATCCAGCCCGTCTCCCTGTTTCCCCCATGAGATTTGAGATGGCTTGTCCAAGAAAAACAACAGTGAAGAGAATAATTAATGATCCTTTGATGCCTGCCAGCTCTGAAGAGGTACTTACCTGTGGGCTTTTGAGTGTTCCATAATTACTTGACAGTACTGCTTGTTCACCTTGCCAAGTTTCCACATTTCCTTCGCGTTACTGTCGATGGTATAAATATGTGCTAGGTCCCCACTGCACTATAGTTCAATCTATTCAGGTAATTCTCCATTAAAATGATGCCAGTACATGTACAGTGAGCTTCAAGAAATGTGTAATCGTGGTGGCATGCCAAATACTTTCTCTGAGAGGTTTGAGATAACCGTAGACAGCCGGTGAGATGTTTTTCTTTCTTCCGCTTCAACACACAAAGGAATTTAGGAAACTTCTCCCTTGAACAGACTTCAGCTTTTGTTTCAGAGAAATTCAGCGTTCTTTCATCTCAGTTTGCTAAGGGCTGGGTCACTGAGGAGGAAATAAGTCAGTCTGTGTTCTACTAAACATGGCTACTACTTTCTGAAAGACGAACAATACAAGAATACATAAAAAAATAAATGGGGGTTCAACGGGGACAAGTAATGAATTGGTATAAGTATACCAAAGCTTCTTGATCTCTCAGGAGTTCTCAATACACCCTATGCTTTGCTCTAGCCCTGACTTGTGAGTACAGGTTAACATCAACAGAACCAGAGGTCAAGTGGTCAAGAGGGATGGAGAGGCAGATGGAAAGAATAGCATTTCTACTGTCAAGTGACTATTATTTGGACAAATCAAAAGGCCAAAGAAAATCACCATGAAATTTTATTTTACTTGAAAAAATGATAAATTTCTTCCATAAAACTAATCATTTTTCTCAGTTTTTATATCTAAAGACATGTTGCTAAGTATCTTTTTTTCTTGAGATACTGTTTTTGTGAGCATAGAAGTTTTTATCCGAAGTTCTGTTTTAAGAAGTTCAGAAGCTCCTCTGTATCCCTATTCACCTTCCAATATGAGAGGATCAAATGCCTCACCTTATAAAATCAAACAACGGGACGGGTGGATAAGAAGTTAAAGGGCTTGTCTTGAGATAAATCACCCTGGGAAGATGCTTTACAATTTCCAAATCCCTTTGGGAAAATTACGGCCCACAGTACCACCATGTATTTAGGGTTGTCATGGATCACTGTGCAACTGTGTGCTATGCAGCTCTAAGAAGCTTCCACACTTAGACTGCAAGGTGATGTCTACACTGTGGCCTCAAACCCATATTTATTATTATATAAACCTGAAAGAAATAGTTTTCATTCTAGGGGAATTGAATTTTTTGAAAAATTTATTCAGAATGCCACTCAACTGTTCTGTTGGAAGGGTAGGTGGGGAATCCTTTAGGCCCACCCATTCTTAGGTCCCTAGAAGGGTTTTTAGGTCTCTGCGAGAAATAGTACAAAAGTGGAGCTTTAAGGAAAAAGGTCTGTATAAGAAAAAGACCCATTTTACAAGATTAGTTGAAACCAGGGAAGGCAGTGTAATAGAAAAGGCACTAACATGGACTTCAATAAACTACTTCAAATTTAGCCATGGGTGACAGACAAGGTCCTGGGTTCAGTCACAACTGTTCTAGAAGTGGGACTAGATAAATGAGAGGTGTATGAGCCTCTTTTGAGCCACAGACTCTCTGGGAGTCTGAAAAAAAGGTTATAGGGCCTTTCCCTCTACCTTGACAAAGCCATAATTAAACTTTCCATGTTCAAGGATGAAGCACTCGATAAGCATAAGGTCATTCCAGACCTCAATGTTATTTTACATTTTTTAACATCTTAAGTCATTTTAAAGTCTAACAAGAAAAGTTAACTCTACAGTATGTTTGCTTCCTGAATGGATCAGTTGCTTCCCTCTGCTTTTAGATGCAGAATAAGCAGAATATTCTGCTTATAGATGCAGAATAAGATTACATCCCCAGCCCTAAATAGCATTATGGCAAAGTTTGTTACCTTAAAAAAAAAAAAAAAAAAAAAAAGACTGGTTGTTATGAGTATTCCCCTCCCCTGGAAATATGCTCTACAAAGTGAGTCCTTCTGAAGTGACACTAGACCACAATGCGCATGAAGACAGTTCTGCCCATCAGAAGACACTACCTGCAGGTCTACGGTTGTGTGTTTTTTTTCCCAGAACCCCTAGCAGAGCCCTTGCTCACCCAACCCATGGCACATGAGAATTACAGAAAGCAGTAGCAGTTGAGGAAATTTATGGATAATGCAAAGAAAGAAAAACTACATAAGATCTCTACAAAATCTATTTCTTTGCCCATTTAAGAATATTTGGTCTATTATTTTTGAATATGTTATCTACATATGTCAATACACCTAGAAAATTTCAAGAATACACCAAAACAGGGGTCATTTCCTGGGAGTGAGGATGCAACCAGTGGGCAGAAGTCCTTTGCTATGAACATAATTTCTGTAGGAGGGTCCTCACCACCTACACACTGCTTTGGTAGAGTAGGAATTGTGAGAGAGTTAATGCTGATATCAAATGTAATCCCTAGACTTTGCCCTCCTTGGGAGGAGGCCCTGCGATTTTAGGACCCTGGCCACTTTCCAAAGTAAAATAAGTACTCGATGGAAGTTTGCTGAATGAATCAACCAAGCAATTAACCGATCAAAGTACCTTAGCCATGGTTCCTAAATTGCAGCTACAGGCCAACTCCACCCAAATTTCTTTCTTGCTTCATGACAACCAGGTAAATCAGAATTCATATTTTTGTCTGTTATGCATAAGCTGTAGGATTTGGGGCAAATTCTTAAGTTTTTTGAGTTTCAATTTCCTCCATTGTAAAACAGGGATGATCTTTCTTTTGCATAGTTGCTGTTGAAGTTAAATACAATAATATCCACAGAGCATCTATCTAGCTCAGGGCCAAGTGAATGGCAGGTACCACTATAGTTAATATCTTTTATTTTTTTTTAGGTTTATTTGAGAGAGAGAGCACAAGCAGAGGAGGTAGAAAGAGGGAGGGAGGAAGAGAATCCCAAGCAGGCTCAGCGCTGTCTGCACAGAGCCCAACACAGGGCTTGAACTCATGAACACTTAAGATCATGACCTGAGCTGAAATCAAGAGTCAGATGCTTAACCGACTGAGCCACCCAAGCTTAATTCTTTCAAGGTTTACTTTTTCACCCCCTCTTAATTTAAGTGATGTGCTAGGAATTTAACAAAATTCTGCAAATTATTCAGCTCCTGCTGGGTGATAAACTGTCCCAGACTTGGATTGTACTCCCTTTCAGCACTTGCAGAAGTGGATGACAATAATTTAAAAGACAACACAGCTGAGCTGATTAATCATTTAGTGCCCTACACTGAATCACATGTTTCTTTGGCTTCCCTAAGGTGCTTGTATATTTCCCAATGCCCTTCATGTGACACTTAATACAACACGTTTGCCCTTCAACAGGAAATTTCATTCAATCATAGCATTTTGAGGGGGACAAAAATAATGAAGTTGGGGAATGAATGCCATCCTCATATAAAGATCTAATTTCTTATAATTCCTTATTCTTTTAAACACAAGACAAACCCAAAATGAATTTTAGTCAGTTCCCATAAAAGCATTTTTTACTTTGAAAAGTCAATCACATATTTTCTAGAATGATAACCACCTTATCTTTACAGGCTACCTGTTTTTTCTAAGTTTCTTAAAATTTTTAAGAAAAATATTAAGAAAAATAGCAACCTTTGGTCTAATCAGAACCATGTTGGTCCAAATACTGAATGCCTTCTTAAATTCTTTTTGAAACCTAATAGTCTGAAAGTCTAGACAGACATTTCAGTGATTAAACCATTCAGTCAATTCAGTTTTAAATCAATTAGGTATGACTAACCCATTCTGATATCGCCTAACTCAGCTTACTGCCTTGTCCAAACGTGGTAGGCACTAATAAATATTTATTGATTTGAGTTGTTCTTTGAAGTGAAATGTACTTAGGCTGAAACTAGAGCAAGTGATTTTGATAATGCATGTGAAATGCCTAATAGCTCTTATTAAGTTCTTTTCCAATTTATGTGCACCTGATGAGTTTCATTTGTTCCTGTTACATTGAGCTTGGATTTAGACACAGATTGGCAAATTGCTTTCCCAATATCTATTACCTATTTTGTGTTAATAACTACTCATTGGGCTTTAAGTCATTTCCCCCTTCATCTTTGTTCTAAGCACCCCTCCTTTGTGAACTAGTATTATATATTATTTATAAATGACTTTAGGAAAAAAAAATGCCATGGATGCCCATGAGAGAATTTTTCGTACCAGCAAGTATGATTCATTAATAAGTGAGTTCACTTTGAAAGGGAACTCATTAATGTTTTCACTCCTACAAGACAATAACTCTAAGAATTAGATCTGATCAAATGATGATTAGATGAAATGTAGGATTCAGATTAACTGTGAAATTATTACTTCTGGGAATCTGATTTAGTACTTTTTAATTTTTAAATATGAGAGCATGATATCTAGATCAATAAGTCTAAGGAAAGGATAAGATTAAGAGATCACCCAGTGTGTTCTTCTGTTAGCAAGGAAGGTTTTTTATATACAACCATTATACAATTATGAAGTTTATCAAAATAGCTACCTGTTGGATTATCCCTTTTGATCCTTTATATTTGGAATTCCAGTTAGCTACTACCAAATCACCAAGAGGCATACATTTCTATTATGTGATTCGCATTTAGTCACTGTAACCAAAACAAAATGTAAAATGTGTTTTTCTGTGTGACAAATATGGAATTGCTATCCAAAAACTGAGGTTAGAGTTGGCTTTACAAAAAGCAGTTCCAAAGGTGGGAAAATGTAGAGTCAATGTATATAAAACTCAGGTTAATTTTCTTACCCTCTTTCTGAAGAATTACATAGAACACTACATGCATCCTCCTAGGATTCTCTGATAACTTTGTGATCACATACAAACAATGTTTTACTGAGACACAGAACCCTCTAACACTTCTATAATACTGTACTTAGATCTTGAAAACTGGCACACTGCCCAGGGCCCCACATTTAATGGCCCCTTAGTACCTGGGGCCAGTCGGGGCCAGCAGCGCCACCTAATTGGGGTGCCCCAAGCCCGGACAAGGACCCACATGGTCCTCAGTCCTGATTTCTAGGATGTTCTCTGGGCACCCAATGACCCACTACCGCCACACATGGCTTGACCAGATGCCCTGAGGAACTCAGTCATGTGTATGGGATCATCCTTGTGGTAGGCCCAGATTCCAGCAGACAACATGCAAGCAGATCTCTCTGGTTCTCTGGCATTATGTTTCTTTCATGGGATCAGATGAGGTCAGCCCTCAGAAGAGTGCTGACATAGTCATGTGGGAGAAATTCAATCATGTCAGACTTAAGGCAAGCCTTGAGTCGTGGATGGAGGCTCATGTGTGACTCTGGTCATCCATATTTGGATCTCAACATTGCTTCTAGTTTCCATACCTGGGTATATAAGGGGGTGCCAGGCATCCCCAGGTGCTCCTGGCTGCTGGCACCCAGGGCAGCCCACCCCCTTTATAGCCTCCACACCAAGCTTCAGGCTCTCCTGTGAGTGGATGTACCTACCTGCTCCCAGGGCTTTTGAGACCTTTGTTCCACAATACCAATAGGCCTTGCCAACCTATGTCCTCTCTTGCCTCTGACCCATGTGGTTGTTCTGGTTCACTACAGATGGTCCTACGTGGTGCTAGAGAAGGGATAGACATTGCTTGCACAAATGAGAGTGTTGCGCTCACTGTCCCTGCCCCATGGTCCTTACAGGTGGAGGTGTATGAGCAGCAATTCATGTTCTAGGAATGCAGCGATTGCAGCCTAAAGAGTGATTGGAAGATGTGTTGTTCTATGCTTACACTATAAAATTCTGGCAAGTATTACATGATCAGAAAAACAAATTGCTCACATTTTCCTGCATGCACTAAGACCGCCTTTGTGGTTCTAATCAATGAAACCCAGCAACAACCCTTGTTTGACAGCTACTAGAAGCCAGTATTCACAGTTAGTACAATGGATGATGCAGTTGCGTGTAGTCAACGTTAAGTAAATAGTAGTAGGTAACTGCAAAAGCAAGAAAATATACATTGCTTCAAATAGAAATACAAAAGAACTATGGGACTGTAAGAAATGACAGCATGGCCACCTTTTCCTCATGGTGGGAGATGTAGAATTTGTCACCAGAGAGCATATTTGACAATAGAACGATAGTGCCTGGGCACATCACATGCGCTAAATGGATAATATATATGAACTTTTCTATCCATAATTTTATATCAATAAACCCCTATACCTCATGAATGCCTATTTTCACATTTAATACTGCATTTTTAAAATGAAACAGTCTCAACAGGCAGGGACCTATCAAAACAATATTTGGCCAAGGCCTCACATGCCCTAGCAGTGGCCCTGAGGTCTTAAATTTGGAGAAGATTTTCATCTATATCCTTATGCAATGCAAAAACTGCTAGCCAGTATTTGTCAAGTCTCATCAACATCAAGTACACGGAGAGGGAACTTACCATAATCTCATAAATCAAACAGTTATAATTTGGGTCAGTGTCTTAGCTTGGGTTGCTTTGACAAAATACCATGGACTGGGCTGCTTAAACAACAGATGTTTATTTCTCACAGCTCCAGGGGCTGGGAAGTCCGAGATCAGGGTGCCAGCACAGTGGGGTTCTGGTAAGAACTCTTCTGCCTTGTAGCTGGCCCTCTTCTTTCTGCATCTTCACAGGGTCAGGGGCAAAGGAGAGGGAAAGGGAAAGAGCACTAGAGCAATCTCTCTGGTCTCCTCTTTTAAGAACACTAATCCTGTGATGAGGGTCTCGCTTCTTAAATTTTATTTGAATCAAGGTTAGTTAACATATAGTGCAATAATTGTTTCAGGAACAGAATTTCATGATTCATCACTTACCTAGAACACCCAGTGCTCATCCCAACAAGGGCCCTCCTCAATGCCCATCACCCATTTAGTCCAACCCCCCTACCCAACACTCCTCCAGCAACCCTTACCTTGTTCTCTGTATTTAAGTCTCTGAAGGTTTGCCTCCCTGTTTTTGTCTTATTCCTTCCCTTCCCCTGTGTTCGTCTGTTTTGTATCTTAAATTCCACATGAGTGAAATATGATCTCTTTCTCTGACTTCACTTAGCATAACACACTCTAGTTCCATCCACGTTATTGCAAGTGGCAAGATTTCATTCTCATTGCCAAGTAATATTCCATTGTATATATTTAACACATCTTTATCCATTAATCAATGAATGTACATTTGGGCTCTTTGCATAATTTTGCTATTGTCCATAGTGCTGCTATAAACATTAGGGTTCATGAGTCAGCATTTTTGTATCCTTTGGATAGTCAGTAGTGCAATTGCTGGGTCGTGGGGTAGTTCTATTTTTATTTTTTTGAGGAATCTCCATACTGTTTTCCAGAGTGGCTGCACCAGTTTGCATTCCCACCAGCAGTGCAAAAGTGTTCCTCTTTCTCCACATCCTCCCCAACATCTGTTGTTGCCAGAGTTAATTTTAGTCATTCTGACAGGTGTGAGGTGGTATCTCATTGTGGTTTTTTTATTTCCCTGATGAGTGATGTTGAGCATCTTTTCATGTTCTGTTAGCCATATGGATGTCTTTCAAAAAGGGTTCATGTCTTTTGCCCATTTCTTCACTGGGTGGGTTTTTTTGGGTGTTGATTTTGATAAGTTCTTTATGGATTTTGAATACTAACCCTTTATCTGATATCATTTGCAAATATCTTCTCTCATTCCATTGGTTGCATTTTAGTTTTGCCGTTTCCTTTGCTGTACAGAAACGTTTTATCTTGATGAGGTCACAATGAGGTTCATTTTGGCTTTTCCCTTGCCTCCAGAAACGTGTCTTGTAAGAAGGTGCTGTGGCCAAGGTAAAAATGGTGGTTGCCTGTTTTCTCCTCTAGGATTTTGATGCTTTCCTGTCTTACATTTAGGTCTTTCATTCATTTTGAGTTCGTTTTTGTGTATGGAGTAAGAAAGCGGTCCAGGTTCATTCTTCTGCATATTGTTGTCCAGTTTTCCCAACACCTTTGGCCAAAAAGACAGCCTTTTTTCCATTGGATGTTCTTTCCCGCTTTGTCAAATATTAGATGGCTATACATTTGTGGGTCCATTCTGGGTTCTCTGTTCCATTGATCTATGTCTGTTTCGTGAAGGCCTCACTCTTATGACCTCATCTAAACTTAATTAGTCCCCAGAGGCTCCATCTCTAATTACCATCAAGTCAGGAGTTAGGGCTTCAATATATAAATGTGGGGAGGGGGCAGAATTTAGTCCATAGCAGTCAGTTCTCACTCATCAAAATTTTGTTCCTAACATTAAATCACAACCTATCTTTGCATTATGTCCTTATGCTGGGGAAGAAAAACTTTCCTCTACCCTCTTTTTCTTTTAAATTTCTTTTTAATGCTTATTTTTGAGAGAGAGCGCACGAGCAAGTGGGAGACACAGAATCCAAAGCAGGCTCCACACACTGAGTTGTCAGCACAGACACTGATGTGGGGTTCAAACTCCCCTAAGTGCAAGATCTTGACCTGACCTGAAGTTGTACGCTTAACCAACTGAACTACCCAGGTGCCCCTCCTCTACCCTCTTGAGATAGGGCCTGCAAATTAAACTCACAGATTAGGTAGACAGTTTTTATTAATACTTTTGTGCACAGTTCACAGAAGAGTTGAAAGTCAAAGAAACTGACTCAGACTCAGGGGGCATATATGTCCTCTTAATAAAGGAAAGAGTTTGGATTTCAAGGCATGATAAACTGTAGGGAAATGACTAGGAAATAATGGGAAACTAACGGAATATAAGGGCTGTTTTGGTAACATCTGTTAATGCAAACTCGGCTGGGTGTCAGCTCCCTGACTTCAATGTTTAGATCTTCTTCCCTGGTATGGGGAGTGGGGGTAGGGGGAGAACCTTCCTCAAAGGGAATTGTATGTCCTGCTTTTAAGCAGATAAGAACAGTGTGGAGAACTCTTCCTGCATCATTTGACTTCAGCTCAAAATAATCCTCATGCCAAAGTGTCATATTTTGGGGTGGCATATTCTGATCCCCTTCACCTACAATGGTGACCCTCAGCTCTCACTGTATGCCCCACAACCACCTGAGATGTTTTAGGAAAGTTAAAGGACTAGGTTCATGCCTCAGTGATTTGGTTTCATTTGGTTTGAGTGGACCAGACATGGATCTATTTAGAAAGTTCTATGGGTGATCCTAATGTGCAGCAAAGCTCTAGCAGCTCCGAATAAGATCTGAGGATCATCTGATTTTATATATATATATATCTCACAATGCTGAGGACCTACCCCAAGCTAATTAAATCAGAATTTCAAGAAATGAGGCCCCAGATTTGGTCATTTGGAATTTTACAAAATGTCAGCCTTCTCCTCAGTGAGTGCTGAGAACCACCACTCTGGAACAATTTCAGCTGGTGCATTTAATCTCTACGTGATGACAATGTACAATCTCTTTCATCCAAATTGATGGATTCTTTCAAAACTGTACACGGGTCGCCTGGGTGGCTCAGTTGGTTAAGTGTCCGACTTTGGCTCAGGTCATGATCTCACAGTTCATGAGTTTGAGCCCCACGTTGGGCTGTGTGTCTGACAGCCCAGAATCTGGAGCCTGCTTCAGATTCTGTGTCTCCCTCTCTTTCTGCCCCTCCCCTATTCATGCACATGCTCGCGTACTCTCTCTCAAACATAAAATTGTGCAGACACAAACCTAATCAGAAGTCTTATGAAATGCCAACATTTGTTTCATTTGACCTACGGACTGCTACAGTCCTTATGATGTTCAACCCCAAGTTCCACTGGATTTTAATTGGGTTGGTTCACTATTTGAGTGGACTTGTCCACATCCCCTGAAAAGCAGTGTCTTTCTAACTTCATATATTCTTATGTATCCCTAGATGGACCCTATAAGAGTCAGGGGATGCCCTCGGAATTGTACCCCAAGGAGATTTAAGATTATGCCAGAGAAGTTTCTGCAGCCCCTTCCCTGCCTGCCTTTACAAAGCAGGACCAGAACTGCAAAATTACCCTCCAGAAGTTGGGAGGCAAACCAGGCTGGCCGATAAGTTGAAGAAACAGGAGCTGGCAGGCTTAGAAGGAACACAACCAAATCTCAGGCATGTGTTTATCCAATCGATAAATGCCAGGGCTCTTGAATAACTGTTGTTTAAATTCATTTCTCAGTGGCAGAACAAAAGGAGCCTAATGAAAGCAATGCCGTTAGAGAATCATTAGAGTCAGTGAGGAGAAAGCAGGCTTTAAGATCATCATTCTCGGGGAGACAACATCCAGACCATCTTTTGGTTCACAATAATATAAGTAGGCAGTGCAGTAGTTAGGCAGGGCCGTTTGTCTGTCTGTAGAAAGATTACATAGAGGACAATCAATAGCTTCATGGCAGAAAATCTCCCTGGTTTCTGCAACCCTTTTGCTGAATCTTTTGTTGCTGATTCGGGTTTTGGTAATAGGAATCTCATCCAGAGCCTTTCAGCCTTGGCATCTTAGGAGCAGTTAAGCCAAGCAGAAAGGCCACAGATCAAGCCTATTGTCTGCTGGCAAAGGCTCCATTGAACCCTAATGAGCAGAGGAATCCAGCAAACAAAGAATCCTTAGTGTTTTGCTCAAATGAATCCTCTACCAGAGGCCAAGGGAGTCATTTTGATGATCTGAAAAGGCAGTGATTAGAAGGTGCATCTATTATGAACCAGAAAGAAAAAGGAGGAACAGAAGGGAATAAGAATGAAAAAAAACATGCAGACAAGAGAGAGGATGAGACTTCCCCACCTGCACTGTTTACTCAAGAGTCTATTGGCAAAAAATTGAAAAGCCTAGGATCCATAAGTGGAGAGGCCCGTGGTGTCCTCTGTCTGCACGAAGGCAGAGATTTGCTATTCATCATCTCCCAGAAAGAGACTAGCATTTGTTTTTCAACTAGTGTTCACAGCATTTAAAAAAAAATTTTTTTTTAATGTTTATTTCTGAGACAGAGACAGAGCATCAGTGGGGGAGGGGCAGAGAGAGAGGGAGACACAGAATCCGAAGCAGACTCCAAGCTCTAAGCTGTCAGCACAGAGCCCAACGCAGGGCTTGAGCTCACAGACAGCGAGATCATGACCTGAGCCGAAATCGGACGCTCAACCTACTGAGCCACCCAAGGCACCCCGTATTCACAGCATTCTTGACAAGCAAGAGAAGGAAGGGGACAGACATCCCACTTTGTTGTATAAGTGGTTATCTTTTGATGCATACAATGTCTAGAAATCAAATACTCTTTTCTCTATAATCTTAGGCATTCTTATGTTCGTTGTTGTTGTGGTCTGAATTTGTAATCTCTATTTTGGCTTTGCCCTTATTTCTTCCTCTAACCCCAGTGACCACAACGGGGACCCCTGGATGATTTGTGTGCTTTCACTTTGGGGGTCAGGCTGCAGCCTGAGACCTGGGTGTTGGGATATTCAAAAATGACGAAAAGGCATTTAACCACTGAAATTACAAAAAGCCAATGTAAGCATCAGTCACCTTCACCTGGAGAAACGGAGGGTGACCATTGCCAGGAAGTATTTGTTCATCATACCACAAATAAAAAACAAACACAGACAAGCAATATAAACAACCACAGAAATCTACGCCATTTACTGAGTGCTTACCATATGCCAGGGAAGAGATAAGCTCATTCAATATCCACAGATATCCTGAAGGATAAAGCTATTTTTATTATTTTACAAGTGACAAAATGGAGGCTAAGAGAGCCGAGGTGCTTGCTCAAAGTCACAGAGCCACCAAGCAGAATGGGGACTAGGACTGGGCTGGCTGGCAGCTCCATCCTCCGAAGAGCCTTTCCTACCTGCCCTCCAATGTTTTTTGCCAGGTTATCCTTTTCTTCTTGCAGAGATTGCCTCCCAAAGCTGTCCCTTCTTGAAACTCTGATAAAAGATCTGCCTTATTGCTCCCAGAAGCAGGCTTCACCTAAGGGAGAAAATAAATACATCTGGGAGGTCTGGTTCCTTCACACCTGATCCATTTTAAATAACTTCCTCTGAAGACCTATGGAAAGAAAAGGGCAGCGAGCTAGAATGACATGGTTATCTTAGAGCTATTGGCTCCACTGTTCTCCTCCTGGAGGATTCAAGGAGAGCCATGGCAAAGTCACTTCTGCTTCAAGATTTGGCCACACTGGTCCAGCCTGGAAGAAGGGGCACACTCAGAATCAGGAGTCTCCAGTAGTTTCTTGAGGAAAATCGTACACCAAACAAAACATCTGCTCAGATGGAAGCAAGCAAGGAGTTTCACATTGCTGCACTGTGGCATGGTAGTCTCTCTGGTTCCCTTTTGATTATGGTCAGTATTAGGGTTGCCAGATTTAGGAAACAAACACAGGATACACAGTTGAGTCTGAGTTTCAGATAAAAAAATGCGTAATTTTCTGAGTGTAGGTAAATTTAAATTTCAGGTAAATAATTTTTCAGTATGTTTTTTTTTTTTTTAATGTTTATTTTTGGGACAGAGACAGAGCATGAATGGGGGAGGGGCAGAGAGAGAGGGAGACACAGAATCAGAAGCAGGCTCCAGGCTGAGCCATAAGCCCAGAGCCCGACGCGGGGCTCGAACTCACGGACCACGAGATCATGACCTGAGCTGAAGTTGGACGCTTAACCGACTGAGCCACCCAGACACCCCAGTATAAATGCTTTTAATGTAAGTGTGGCCTGTGTAATATTTGGGGGCATTCTTATACTAAAAATTTTCATTAAAAAATCATTGTCATTGGGCACCTGGGTGGCCCACTTGGTTGAGCGTCCAACTTTGGCTCTGGTCATGATTTCACGTCCCACATCAGTGCAGAGCCCACTTCAGATCCTCAGTCTCTCAGTCTCCACCCCCCCCCCCCCCCGCCCCCCGCTTGTGCTCTCTCATAAATATTAAAAAAAGGGACGCCTGGGTGGCTTAGTTAAGTGTCCGACCTCAGCTCAGGTTATGATCTCACCAGTAGTGGGTTCAAGTCCCACGTCAGGCTCTGGGCTGTCCCTCCTCTGCTAGAGCTCTCTCAAAAATAAACATTAAAACGTTTTTAAAAGTTATACATATATATGCAATTTTTCTGAAATTTTAAGTTTACCTGGAAATCCCATATTTTATCTGGCAACTATAGGACTCACGATGAGGAGTCTACACAGGATCACAGAACTGTCAGAGAGCCAGACAGGGAGGAAGGTAGGGAAGCAACACCTCAGGCATGGTGCAGGTGCATCCTGATCTATGGTGACACCAGGGCTGCAACAATAACTGTTACAGGGTAGAAAACAACCTGGTTCAGTCCCAGAAAGCTCACTGGCATTGTGGTTTTGACCTCCTTTGTGGAAGAATGGCTGCCATGACAGTTCTGCTAAGGACCATACAGGGCCAAAAACCCCCCCATCCTGTTACATTGGAAAAGACACTTCTCCATAGGAGAAGACTCAGTAGGAGACCACCCTAGCTATACCCCAAAACCAATCTATGTGAGAAAACTAAAAGGCCTACCAATTTGTTTTGCATTCTCTTTGTAATTATATTGTGATTTCATTGTCATTTGATTGCAATCTTGTCATTTCATTATATCAATTTTTCTGGAATATTCTTTAGATACACATTCACTCATTCATTCATCCCCTCAATACACATTTATTGAGTACTAACGACATGCAAGGCATTTAACCGGTAGGATATGAGCCAAGGAGCATCTTCAAGAAATCTACTGTTCAATGGGGAAAATAAAATACAAAACCAAAATCATAATATAGGCAGCATTAAAAAAAAAAAAAACACTTCTATTAAAATACCATTAAGTGCCTGAAAATTCAGGGGGGAATGCATCAGTTTTTGTCTGAAATTAGAGGCAGAGGGTCATGGGCAAAATGGACCTCCTACTTGGCCATATTGGAAGAAAGAGAAAAGTTGCAATCACTTTAACACTTCCATTGCCTAATATTTCACATGAATGGCAAATTGGCACATTCACGTTTCTAATATAAAATTATTTTTTAAAATACAGAATGTCCGGTGTCTCCAGTGACCATTTGGTGATCCTTCATTGTTTTTGCCTGGGTGGTTTTATTTTTCATGTCACAAGTACTTAGCCTTAAGCACACATTAGTAAGGGTCATCATGTTTCACCATTTTGCCACAGTCAACAAATACTGTTTTCATATCTGGGCCTTAACTCTATACCACTCTCTCAGTGCCTCACCTAGGAAAGCTTACATATTTTCCCAGGACCTGTCTTGTCTTTCTTTCATCAATAGAATGTAAAATGTGTAGGACTCCTATCTTCCTACCAGGAATAATAATGAATGCGGTGTCTGAGAGATGCCTCCAAGGACCTTGGGGGTTCTAAACTACTGAGGGGCACCTGGGTAGCTAAGTCAGTTTAGCCTCTGACTCTTAATATTGGCTGAGGTCATGATCTCAGGACTGTGAGTTCGAGCCCTGCATGCATCGGGTCTGCATTGAGGGAGCCTGCTTAAGATTGTATCCCTCTCTCGTGACACCTCCTCCGCGCACGCTCGCCCTCAAACAAAAATTATAAGATACGGAGAGCTGTTACATACAGTTCTGCCCAGCTGCCACACATTCCTCAGATTGGTGGTAGTTGCAAGGGGGCTGTTAGCCAGACATTTTGACTCAAATTAAAGTGCCTTTTGCAACATGCAAAACTGCTGTTGTTTGCACTTTAGCAACGGGTCTTGAAGCTTTGGCTCCTCGTGCTTACTGGGTTTGCAGTGTGTCAACTAGGGCTGCAGAGAGAAATTACTGCTGCTCTCATTACCGTGTGTGTGGATTTGGGCTCTAGCTGAAGTATTTGGTTCGTTGACTTCTGCACCAAAATCCATTTTCTTCTGTGCTGTTAAATTATTGCTACTTCTTTTTGTTTATACAGCTCCAAGAGACTCCAAAATATGTGTTATTAATTCAACATCCTTCCCTGATAAAAGATTATTCCATGAATATCAAGAATAGGCAGGCAATCTTCAAAAGTCTTTGTATTTATCCTTCATTTTAGCCAATCTCAGCAATGTTAATACAAAACAAATCCCTAGACACTAATGGTAGTGCTCACAGGCAGACTTTCACAGAAGAGTTCAGAGAGGTTAGTAACTATTTACTTCAAAATACTATTTGCCTACCAATGTCGAGCCATCCGAGGGATCAATGGACTTTTACCTGGAAGCCTCTAGGGGACAATTTCAGTTATTCTGTTTGCCTCCCTATGGCATTTTTCCTTATTATCCATTAGGAATGAGTCATAGTCACATTTGACAATAAACTCAATTTCAACTTTTTTTTTTTTTGCTTCGGTGTTATTACGGTTAAATTTCAAGTACTGTGCATGAAGCAATTGTCACTATCTGCCTGCCAATTAACTGATAAAACCCCTTGGAATTTCACTAACACATGAGAGAGATTGGAAGGAAAACCTTGTTTGGAAGGCAAGTTTCACACGGTTGCTCAGTGACAGTTGGGATTACCTTGTGCTCCAGCACAATTCCAACCGAGAAATCTTTGTCACGTTTAATTGACAGTTTAGTGTTATAATTATGTATTAGTCTATTTACTCCAGCCGAGCATTAAGGTAAGCAAATACTTTGCTTTTTCCCTCGTAAGAGTTAGGAAAGAACATGCTGGGTATTCCCTTATCTACTGTCTGCTGTCTGCCTGTCTTTTGGGAATGGCATCTCAAGTTTTACGTATGGGATCAGTGTCACAGCAGTGTGGATCACCACTTGGGACTCACCAAAGCAGGAAACTCCAGGTGCCTTCTCTGCTTAGGAAACAGAGCCCGATCTTGATCCTAAGGACATGGGTTTAGGATTACTTAATATGTTTAAATGCTCCTCTCCTGGCCTTCCATCTTCTGTATAATCCTATCCAATTCTTATCTTCTAAGGGTGCCACTCTTACTTAAAGGGAGATAGAGTGTCTGCCTGACTGGAAAGACATGCCTGAGAATTGTGAATTCTTCCTTGTTAAAGTTTGGTTTTTCCACCGCCCCCACCCCCCAACATTTATACTGTTAGAGAAAAAAAGAGGGAAAGGGGAGGACGCGTGAGTTTTCTCCTATTGTCTTCCTGTCATCTATTTTTAAAACTGCACCTTTTCTCCTGAGAGAAGGGAAAGTGCCTTCTTTGCATGGCTGAATGTGGCTACGCAGAGGTCAGCCTTGAGTAGGAAGTTACACTTTTTGTAAAGTAGGTGAAAGTCCCTGCAGGGCACCAGTTTTCAATATTGATCTTTTTCTCTATCAAGATAAAAAAAAGTTTCTTTAGATTTGTGAGTGAATAGGACTGGGTTCCTATTCGTGGATTCCCATCTCAAAAGCCTTTCAGCTATCTGGGCAGGGGTAGCTTCTCACCTCTCTAGGTTGCTATATAGACATACTAAATGAGATAAGGACGCTTCAGAACTATGTAAAAAGTTAAAAATTATGTGCGATTATTAACATCATCCAAGGAAAGAAACACGTTAAGATATCTAGTGCCTGAAAACACCACCTATGGGCAAGTCCAAACTTTTAAAGGAGAAAATAAACGTGGAGACTGAGAGATTTGCAAAAGACACTCCAAAGGCTGGACTCTTTCCCTTCGCTGTCTGTGTCTCCACAAACACATTCACACCAGTCACGGATGTTCACCATAACCCCAGGATTTGCCCTGTTGAAGTTCATCAAAATGCAACTACTACTGAGAGGAGTATCGCGTAAACCACCATCTATCAATTCAAATTAGTTTACAATATCTAGAAGAACTGTGAGTAAATGAAGCAGAGGGACTCTGGACTCACCTAATTAAGTAGATACTTGGGAGAGAAGTGATGGCGGATTTGCAAACTAAGACGATATTGGGCAGTGATTCAAACGCTACTGTGGGGGCACCTGGAGCCCCCGAGTGAGTGGTAAAGGGGAACAGAGGCAGGGTTGGGGGGAGAATCATGGGAAGTGGCATGGAGTGAGTAAGAGACACTGTCCTAAGCTTCCCTGTACTCATAGGAAGCCCTGGAGTTGAGTGAGTAGCTCAGGATAAGAATCAACAGGCCAGTGGGAAAATGTGGGGCCATTTCCTTCATATCTATGAGGCTACCTCAGTGAGTTGGCTAAGATATAAATCTTGATTTCTGTAAAAATTCACTGTTAAGAAAAGATTACTATATATCCTCTGGTGATCTGTTAGACCTGGGAGTTAATCAGTGGGAAACCATCACCTCCGAATGTCTTTGCTGCTGACTAAATAAATGTAAGATAAAATTAGTATAAATGGGTAACAAGAAATGATTTCCATATTTCACTGACAAGTAATGTTAGGAATCATTATCCTAATGGCTTATGAACTTCCTGTATTATCAAATGACATTCTGGAGTAATATTATGATCAGGAGAAGAATTTTTCATCCCTGCATGACATAAGCAAAGAGGTTCTGTAGTGTTTTAAGCATGTATATAGATATAGATACCTTAGAACAATTTCACCCCCTTCAAGAATCACTGTTTTGTTAGAACAAAGAGGTATTTAAACTTACCGATGTAATCTACATATTCGGAAGACCCTGAGAAGCCATAGTCATCGCAACAAATGTTTTTCTTCCCAGTTTAAAAGTGAGAACTTTGCCTTTATGACTTAAAGAACGGTAACTGATATTCTGAATGATGACAGGGAAGGAGCCCAGAGAGAGGAAGAGTGAAACGGTCCATTCCCCCCACAGGATGACCTTCCTGTTAATAACTAGGCATAATTCCAGTGCTGTGAATGGTAAGGTTATCAAACGGTTTAGGGTATGTCCAGCCAATTGTCTGAAGGAAGTTTGTGCCCCCAAGGCAGAAGGTGGAGCTGAGGAAGGCGGGATTAAACATGGCCCTCTGCCCTCCGTCATCAGGATGAAGGCTGTATGTGTCTCTGAGGGGGACCTGGAGCTTGTGCCCGGGGCTTCTGGCTCCTTGCAAGTCTAAGTGGAGAGAACTGGGCCAGAGCTCTCGGTGCCGGGAGGAAGCCCTGGAGGGCAGCGGATCAAAATGAGCATGCTGGGGAGAACCTGGCTAGACGAGGTGGGTGGTCTCTGCTGAGGGCAACAGCAGCCCAAATGAGTTTCCAGGAGGACACGCTGGTCTCTTTGGCCTCATAGCAGGGTGCCAGAGTGTGTCCCCCCCTTAACTCCTGAGCCTGGGAAGGCGTGGTCTTGGCAGCAGAGGATGCTTGGGAGGAGTGAGGCTTCTCGTCAGCATCTGCAAACATGGTAATGTGGAGGCCCACACCTCCCACAGTCTGGCACGGAACCACAATCTGAGGACTGTGGCATCTGGACCCAAGGTCCCAGTGAAATAAAATAGCTGGAAGAAATGAATGCACAAGGATGTGACCCCCAAGCTAATAAGAGAACATAAGTTTTTGAGAAAGCACATAATGCATCTCTGAATCTTAACGAATAGGAACTTAAAAGTCCAGTAAAGAAAAAGTCATTAACATAAAGGAACAGAATTATTCACTTGACAACCTCAATATGTAAATATAGATTTAATAGTACCCAGATAGGATTTTTATACATCAAAGAAATATTTTCCAAAAAATGATCACATTGTGGTCTACAAAGGAAACTTTAGCCAATGTTCCATAACTGAGATTTATTTTTTCCTGGAATGTATTATCTGATTAAAAAAAAAGTTTAGAAATTGATCATTTTAAAATCACTCCATGCATAGTAAAGCCTGAAAATTAGTAAACAGTCCTGCAATGTACAGTTAGAATACAGAAGACTCTACAAATGAGATTAAAACAAAAATTACAAACGAGAAAAGGGCTTCCCATAAGCAGGTTTAAATGGCCCTTTCTCTTGACCTTACCTGTGAAAGCAATACATCAGTGGGTGTACCCTTTGGAGGCCTGAAAGGTTCAAAAGGTAAACATGTCTTCCAAGGGAAGCAGCCTTTGGCCCAATTATCCCAGGAAACAAAACTAGAAGAGCATAAGGCATTTAAGTCTGCAGAACTCTCTATTTTTGATGGCAGAGACTTATGTTTGTTTCCTTTGTTATTTTTTTGTATGTTGTTTTGAATTGTATCATCTTTTGTGTATACATACACACACACACACACACGCACGCACTCTGCCATGCCTTAATGGTACTTTGGGGAGACAAGATATTTGAAGCCAGACTACAAAGCATTGAAAGGGGAGAGAATGGCTCTATTTGAGATCTACTTGGGTATGAAGAGGAGACAAACCTTGCTGAAAAGGCAAGGAACGTGATGCCACAGCCACACTTTCCCCCTGGAGGTTTATTCCCCTGGCCCTAAATCTTGGAGGTTTCATAACCTACCTAGAAGTCTGTGCATGTCTAAAGCCAAACAAGAACCTTCACGGAAAGTTCTTTTGCTCAGTTCCTCACAACTTCCCTGAGTTTGAGGTGGCCACTGGCTCTTCTCATAATTTCACTAGTTCCAAACATCATTTCAAACATGGTTTCCATGGAGCCTTACTTGCTTTGAAAAATGTACCAAAGCGGGGCGCCTGGGTGGCTCGGTCGGTTAAGCATCCGACTTCGGCTCAGGTCATGATCTCACGGTCCGTGAGTTCAAGTCCCGCGTCGGGCTCTGTGCTGACAGCTCAGAGCCTGGAGCCTGTTTCAGATTCTGTGTCTCCCTCTCTCTCTGCCCCTCCCCTGTTCATGCTCTGTCTCTCTCTGTCTCAAAAATAAATAAACTAAAAAAAAAAAAAAAAATTAAAAAAAAAATGTACCAAAGCATATGGCCATCGTGGAGATTATTCTCCATTGTCTCTGCTCAGTCTCCAATCCAAATGCAGTCACTTGCCTCCTACCACAGATTTCCTAGGAAAGCACTATCCTCCCTATATGTAGCCCCTGAGCGGTCAAGATTGCCAGCTGTCGGAAACCAGAGCAGCTGGACACGAGGAGGAGCTTCCCTCTACAATGTTAACAAGTCTGGATTAATAGACAAAACTCTTTCAAAAGTGAATTTTTTCCTTGTTCTTATGGAGCTCCGTGTTAAGGAATAAGGTACATTCCCCTGAGAAATGAAGGGTACTGAGAAAGCTCACTAGCATTAGATAGACTGTTGCCAACTGTTCACACCACTGCAACCTGGAGAATTAGAGCTTTAAATGCACTGCCATTAAGATCGCAGGTCAGTTTGCATACGGCAGAAAAGAAAAATACTTCACGGATACATTTTTAGTGTCTTATTTGGTCAGATCTTATTTTGCACCATTGTGACAGAGCTGCATGCTGTCCCAGGCAGCGTTTGTGGTTGGATGAGAGCCAAAACTGCAAGAAAAATGAGCGACTTTCCACATGAAATATATTGACGATTGTCTGCATTAGTTAAGGCTGTATCAGCTCAACTGCTGTAACAAACTCCAAAATGCATAAAGGTTCAAACGCCACAGAAACTTAGTTCTTGTTTACGCAAAGTCCAAACTACGTGTTCCTTATCAGCAGGCACCTCACTTCCAAGGGATGATCTCCAGGGACTGGTCACCTTCCAAATTGAGGGTTCCAAGGCTGGAGAATGTCCCCTTTTCCAGCCAAGCAGAAAAAGGCAAAAGCACAGAGCATCTCGAGGGAGGTGGCTGTGGGCTTGGTGGAAGAAGGCACACATTACTCATGCTTCTATTTCACTTACTGGAAGTCTGTAACGGGGCACCTGGGTGGCTCAACCAGTTAAGTGTCCAACTTGAGCTCAGGGCATGATCCCACAGGAGTTCAAGCCTCGCATCGGGCTCTCTGCTGTCAGTGCAGAGCCAGCTTCGGATCCTCTGTCTCCCCTTCTCTCTGCCCCTCTCCTGTTAACATGCACTCTTTCTCAAAAATAAATAGGGGCACCCGAATTGCTCCGTCGGTTAAGCATTCAACTTTGGCTCAAGTCATGATCTCACAGTTCATGAGTTTGAGTCCTCCATTGGGCTCTGTGCTGGTAATGCAGAGCCTGCTTGGAATTCACGCTCTCTCCCGCTCTCTGCCCCTTCCCTCTCTCTCAAATTTTAGAATCTTCAGAAAAAAAAAAATTAAAAAAAAGTTCATAGCAGGGCTACATGTGGGAGGCAGAGAAACAAAACTAAGGTAGGAACTCGGAAAAAAAACATGGGTTTGGTAAATATCCAGCAGGCTTTCCCACTCTGGTCTTCTAAATTCATTTTGGCTACCATTTTCGTTAGAACTAAAACTATGTTAAGTATCAGTGTCACCCCCCACTAACTTGAAATATATCCTGCAGGTGGTACCACCACACTGAAATTACCACTAAAGTTGTGCTCTGATAGGGAGGATAAATCACCTGTTCTGAATGTTGTCATGTATCTTTCCTAATCAGGCATCCTTCTCATACAGCTTTGTCTCTTCTTTCTGCCCAGAGATGTGATTTTATTCTGGGCTGCACTGTCCCTCTCCCAGAGGACGTCACGATAAAGTCTATTCACCTAAGCAAGCCAAGAAACAGGATAAGCTCATGCAAGTTCTCCTGTAGCTAAGGGCTTTATCTCACCAAATGCTCCATATCCTCCACTTGCCAAACCAAAACTACTGCTGCCCTCTCATGAACCCAGGAGAAGGTGACCGGTCAGACAGCTACCCCTTTCTACTCATGCAATCCAGATGCTGACACCAAACCCTATCTGAGCAGAAGCACAAACGGGAAGATGCAGGAAGTGTCAGTCTGGCTGCCACTAGGCACCACTTGATGTTTGTGGGGACTGACATGGAGACGCGCTCGTGAGAAATCCCCGTGGCAGCGCAACAGAAGTTTCACATCCACCCTACAATCACTTGCTGAGCTATTTGCTCTGCCACAAAGGTTTCCATCAGCAGAAAGGACAGCTGGAGTGTGAGTATGAAAATGCCACTTTAGGCTGTGTTTGCTAAGACCCACACAAAGGGGGGCTCACGAGTCTTCAGGGCAGTTCCTGTAAGGATCTTCATGAGGCACCTTGTCTGAAAGAAGAAAGCACATCCAGAAAGCAGAAGCTTGGATGCCCAAGTGACAGACACGCATCAGAGATGTTTAGACAGTTTGGGTGCAGAAATGACGTTTCCAGGGCACAGTCTGATGTGCATCCAGTCATTATAGGGGTAACTTACAGCAGTGTGTGTGGCGTTGGCAGTCTCTGTTGCTGTCTGCCAAGTGAAGCCCCTCCTCCCCCCCACCCCCCAGCCTGTCCCCTGGCTGGGCAAGTCGCAGGAAGTCAGCCACTGAACCCTGCTCCTCAGGAAGGGTGCTCAACTTCACAAGCAAGCTCACTCTGCTGTCTCCTTCCATTCATTACCTGTGCTCATTCTGCATTCTAAGCCTCTCCTCCTTGGACTCCACCTCGCCTTGACCTGTCAGTCCAGCCCACCCCTTCATTTCCTCACATTTCCCAATCCATCACACTGGACCCATTTTCCAGTCCAATCTTCTGTTCCTTTTTCTTACGCAAACCCCGAACAACTATCCTACAGCTTGAGTAAAATATCATGACCAACTTTTTGTCTGTATTTCATAAAGACTTCCTTATGTCTTCTTTTCACCTCAAGACATACCTGTCTTCTGCCTTCTTTACTTTTCCCGAAGACTTAACCTGTACTCTCACGTAGGAAGCAGCTAAGTAACCTGACCAAAAAATTACAAAAATGCGTTCGGTTGGGTCATATGTAAAAGTGCCCTATTCCCTAAGGAACAAGTCTGCATAAAATAGAGATGTTTTGAATATAATGCTTTAACAAAGCAAGTGGGTCTAGGAGTGGGGACACCTGGCATCTGGTAGGTATGGAGGGGACATGTTGGGGAAAGATAAAATTTCTACTGTCCTTTACATAACACAATAAAGTGACTCTCCTCTGCTTACGTCTAGAGCCATCGTGATCTCGATGTACGTATTTATGGTTTCAAATAAACTGACAATATCTAACCATATTCATTCAATGTACAAAGTCTAGGGAGACACTAATTGACCCTCTGCATGACTGAGAAATGCATGTGTACTCCTATGTATCATGTTCTCAATTCTTTTGGCTTAGTCCATGGGTATCAGATTGAAATAGATGAATATAACTAAGTGATGAAAAATCTGAACGTAGAGATGAAATTAGCAAAAACTGCATAAATAAGCAATTAAAAAGTAAGAGATGATTCCTCTACAGGGATTGATAGAAGAGTCAGTAGAAAAATTCAAGGCAAGAACGGGCAGTATAGTCTCCCCCACCCACCCCGAACAGTCCTAAGTATGCAAAGGCTGGGTAAAACGCTAACAATAGTGAGACCCATTTATTACAGAGAGGAAGGCCAATTTGCAGTAAACTCCAATAATCAAAATGCCTTCACGCTGGCATACGATGAAAATTGATATGCATAATAATGACTGTAAGTCACTGAAAGATCCTGAATGCCTCTGAATCACTAAAATTTTGATTGTGTTCAGTATAATTTTAGGGATAAATGCATTTATTTCTGAATAAAGAGACTTAAAGAATGTTTCCTTTTACAAGGAGCTATTTCACTCAGAGCAGTAAAATTTTGGAGCTGCAACATTGTCCTGTTGCAGTACCAAAGTTGAGTTGTTAATTCAGAACACACCCAACCAGAGAGCAGAGGGTTGTCAAGAAGTTTGGGGAGGACACTTGCAGAGGCAGGGGTGAAGGGGAAAAAAGCCCAGGGAAGCAGGCCTAGCCTGGGATTCAGAACAACACGATTTGCCAAATTCCAAAGAGGGAAAATCCATAGAGCTAAACTTGACAAACATCCACGGATAAACACCCACAGTATGGGAACTAGAAACAAGCTGCTGAGTAGTCAGATGTAATATCCTGACCCTTCTTATAATCTACACGGGGTCTTAGTGGTTGTCAAAACCAGCAATATCCTCTCTGCTCTCTCCCACATGGCAATTTACCAATGCAAAAACTAGAGCTTAAAGTAAAATGAATGGTCCAAGGCCCCCAGCAGTCGGAAGCAGCAGAGCAATGACTTACATTTGAGTTTTATAGGTTCTGCGCAATATTTTCTCTTCTATGAAAAGCAATCTCCAGGCAGACATGCCTGAGGGCTCAAACTGGTGATCCACTCAGTTCTTTTCTTCTCTGGACAAGCAAGTAACCTGATGGCCAGAGGAGGAAACTCAAGTCAATCTCAATCTCTGCTTTTAAAAAAAAAAAAAAAATCACTCTATAACACAAAATGTCTCAGACTAGATAGTTTATTATCCTTGGGTTAATCTCCCTTCTGGGAGGAAAAAGGGGGGCAGGGGGAGAAGTGTTCCTCATGGGACTGTAAATAACATCAACCCACTCACTGCACCCCCACTCTCCACTCAGGCAGACCTAGACTCTTAGCCCTAAATTAATTTGGAGGTGGGGGGAAGGCATAGGCTGGGTCTGTCATCATGAATTCATTCTTAAAACTGTTATTTAGGGTCAATTATGTGCCTGGTAATGGAGGACAAGATAAAAAAGACATCTTCTTGACCTCAAGGAACTTAAAAATTTACATATTATTTCCCATTCAGATGAATCCAAGTAATGGAATTGTTCTAAATCACTTTTGTAAATAATCAACTTTTAAATCAACCATGTAACAGAAAAGTGATTTGCTGTACTGCAGGGCATGGTGATGATGATACAGTCTTTCTGGCTTTAAATGTTTTCTTCCATTTTCAGGTAAGCCATGATTTTTGTCAATGCACAATAGTTGATTTCCTTGATATACTTACATTAACTCAAAGTTTTACTAAATATATTATGCTTATATTTAGTCATACCTTATGTCCTATATTATATAATGTAGATAGTGGGTTAAAGCACAGTGTTTTAGACCTCTTAGCTTTTTGTTAATTATGAGAAAACAATCCTGTGGTTTAAAATGGTTAGTGCAAATCTCACTGAGCTGGACTCTCCTTGAGACAAGGTCACAGTCTTCTCCCAGGCAACAGAGTCTGGCTGCTCAGCTATCTCTCTCTTCCTTAAGCTAACCACCACCACCTGGGGATTCTTGTGTTCTATATATTTTTTATTCTCCAGTTCATAATTTGAAGTATGGAGACTGAAAACAACTGGCTCTTCATTTGCATTTTTCCCCTCTCGTAAGTGACAACCAAGAATTCACCAGGCCCTTTTTCTCTGTTCAACAATTACTATTTACTAGAAAGTGAAAGGAGTATGCTTGAGTTTTCTGAACCAAAAAGTCATTGGATAGATTTTTTAATAATTTAACGTTTGGAATAAATACATTCACAAGTATGAATCAAGTGCAAAACGGCCTGAAGAGTCCTTCTCTGATTCTACTGCTTGTTTGCCCAAGGGGTAACCACCAATCATAGGATTGTTTCACATGATGTGAGAAGATACAGTATGTTCATATTTCTCCCTCTTCACACCAATTTTATCACGTATGTCACCCTGTTCCACAACTTGTTTTTGTTTTCTTTTGCTTTAATATATTTTGGAAAACTTCTGTATTAGTGCACAAAGTATTTTTTTTTAAAGTACATATTGATGAGTTGTTTCTCAAATATGGTTTTCTCAAATGTAAGTGTTCTGTGTAGGGAAACAAATAACTAAACATTCCATACCTGCTCTCAACTAAATACACCCCTGATCTCCAGCTCCGTAAACTATAGTGCATTTGTTTTTAAACACACACTATGCAATGCTCAAGGGTCAGGAAACATAACTACATATATACTTGAGATTGGTGCACTGATGTTTTTGTAGCTAATTTAGGTATGTAAGATATCAATGACTGATTCTTCACTAATCCACTAATGGTGAGGAGATCCAACTCTATCACCGAGACGGCTAGAATAATTGGATAGTCCTGCCATTCAACTCATTGCCTCAAAGTGTGGACAGAATCAGTAATATAATTGCCTTATAAAGTCCTCAACTCATACACACCTTGAGTTGATACTTGTTGATAGCTATATAGCGTACCAGATGTTGTACTGACCTCTTTAGAAGGATTCTCATTTAAAACCTCAAATATTATACAATTATCATTCTACTTTTACAGCCAAGAAACAGGAGGCAAAAAAGCATGTGTAAGGGATCACAGTACACAAAATTAATACAATCGGTATTTCAAACACAATCCCAATGTTTAGCACTCATGTTCTACTGTCATAGTCTCCTCCTTCACTATACTAACCAACTTCCTCTCTCAGCCTGGAGTTGTACCTCATACAGTTTCTGAGCCAAGTGGGCCAGGGCTCACCTTCTGCTCCAATGTGTACTGGTTAAGTCATTTTGGATAAGGCTCTGAACCTCACCCTGAGCAACTGAGATAATGAAATTTAGAACTGTTGAGTCAGACATTTTTCCATTTTGTGGGATGTTCCCCCTTGGTGTTGTACAATGTATTATAAGGATCAAATGAGAGAATACACATAAAACTAGTTAAGTCTTTGGCACAAATAAACACCAAATAATGGAGAATTTAATATGAATTTAACATATATATTATATATATATATAATATATAATATAGATATATAAATAGATGAAAGACTGTTCCTGAATTCCTTATTGTGATGACCTTAACCTTTGGGACATTGGAGACACTCAAACATCAGAGGCTAGTACGGTCTCCTAAAAGCTAGTTTTGCTCACAAGACATCAAGTGTAAATGCAAATCTATTGACTCACGGTAAAAATGATACCCTCTGGGGGAACACACACACACACACACACACACACACACACAGCAGCTAAAATAACTCTATCCCAACTTTAAACCAATTTTATTGTTGGGGGCACAGAAGCTAGAGTTTTTTCAGATACTAGAAATTCAATCCCACTCCTGATCTCTTACCTAGGGACAGGTAATAGTTCCTAGCGGAAAAAGTCCTTTTAACACAGGGCTTGAGGCTTTCAAAAAGATTTCATTTTTTTTTAACAGCTTTATTGAGATATAATTCATATACCATACAATCCATCCACTTAAAGTGTACGATTTGATGATTTTCAGGGTACTCACAGAGTATCGTAACCATCTCCAGATCAATTTTAAAACATTTTCATCACCCCTAAAAGAACCTCTAAACGAATTAGCCATCACTCGCCAATTTCCCCTTCTTCCCCCAGCCTCTAGTAATCAGTTCTTTCCTGTCCGTCTAGATTTGTCTATTTCAGACATTTCATATAAATGGAATTATATATGATCCTTTATGAACTGCTTTCATTTAGCATGTTTTTAAGGTTCATTCTTGTAGTATGTATCAATACTTCTTTTATCACCAAATAATATTCCCCCCATATACCTATATCACTGTTTATCCATTCACATTTGACGGACATTTAGGCTGCTTCCCCTTTTGACACTGTGAAAAATGCTATGAACATTCATGTACAAGTTTTTGTGTGGATAGGTTTTCCTTTCTCTTGAGTATATACCTAGGAGTAGAATTGCCAGATCATAGGGTAACTATGATTAACCTTTTGAGAACCTCCCAGACTATTTTCCAAACTGGCTGCATCATCTTACATTCCTATAAAAGTTGAGCCATCTTTAAAGCCTAATTATCTCATGTTTGCTCTTTAAAAAAAGAAAGTGGCTTTGCTTCAATCTATCATTTTATATCTGTTTGGCCAAGATGTTGGGTTAAGCAGTAAGGCTACTAAAAGAAAATATTATCACACGTTAAATCACTAAAACACTTTAACATCTACTGTCACTTCTTCTGTTGACAATCCAGTCACACTTGTTGTCCAATCCCTCAGTTCTAATCCATTTTTTCCCCTCTCTGAACCTTATCCAACAGAGTTCTTGGCGTGAAAAAACAATTCACGGAATCTGTGCATTAGTTACCCCCGTGTAAGTGGTTTTAGCCTTTGTACCAGCCTAACTGCTTTCCTGCTGCTTTTACAAATGTAACCTCTAGATTCAGTTATAGTTTGACAAGAAAATGAATAGACGGTGCCAAACAACAAAATGGAACAAAAAAAATAAAATTTTTGTGAAATCATGTTTGACTGGGTTATTTATCATCCGAGAAAATAAAAAGTAAACCAAAGCAAAACTTAATCGTAAGTACATCTGTACATGTTCTCCGTGTTTGTAATTTGGAAAACCCATAAAATCTTATCTCCTAGTAGTTAGGAAGATATGTTTTCTACCAATATGGCAAGTAAAGCAATACTACTTACTTTTAACATGGATTATAATGTAAATACATAATTATTTCCTTCTTACAATTCATATTGGAAAGCCACATACTTGTTCTAATATTTTAGTTCTAGCATCACGCCTTTGGTGTTGCCTTCAGAAGCCACCCAGTGCATTTAAAGCAATTCCACACATATATATTGGGTGCCAAACTTCTTAAAGACACTGTGCAAAGCATTCTTTTGAAAGAATTTTTAGAAGCTATTATTCTTTTAAATGTGCTCATTGGAGGCAAATATTTCTCCATGGATGGTGGATTTTATTTGGGAAATGGTCAAAAGTTATTCAAAGTCAATTCTGATGGATGAGATGGGAAAGATCCATCAAATACAATGACATTCTTAACGGTCAAAATTATGTGTGACTATAAATTTATGAGGCTGATTTTCTGGTGTGGTTCATTAACCAGATCTGAAGGAAATTGCACAAGAGGAGTTCTAGTAATGTCCAGGGTAGTGGTGGCAATGGCGAGGCGTGTGGTGACAAAGCAACTGTTTTGATGGATAGCACTCTAGATGTATTAGTCCCGGCATGTTTTTAAAACACACTCCTTGCTTACGGTCACACATTATATAGTGCCAAAATATACTGGGTCCAGGAAAAATTTAGCCACATCCATAGCTGGGATAATGTTATTTTCTAGCGTCTCTGCTTCTATACCTGACAAAGCCAGAAAACAACTGATAGCACGTGTGACTTGTTCTTTGCCACAGCTTGACTGCTGCCCATAACTGACCCAGAGAAAAACATTCCAACTGACAGGTAGGCGCCTTTTCAGTGCTCACTTCACAGAAACTTCTCCAGATGGTGCTACTTTTAGAAGTGGTCACAGAAAGAGACCTTGACCCTTGTTTCAAGATTGGGAGGAGTTTAATAGACCTTTAAAGGAATAAATCACAGTGGAGTGCTACATATTGACTACTTACTGAATTCTGGGTCTTACCCAACTTCTTCGGACTATACTTGCCCTGAAAGCTTTGCTTTTATAACCTAGTCCAAGACTGTAGGTACGATGCATTAGTTCCTTAAGGCTGCAAGCAACAAATTACCACCAAGTAGGTGGCTAAAAACAATAGAAGCTTACGGGTTTACTAGTCCGGAGCTGTGAAATCAAGGTGGTGGCAGGGTTTTTTCCCTCTGGAGGCAGAAGAAGAGCCTGTTACATGCCTCCTCCCCAGTTTCTTGTGGTTGCGGGAAATCCTTGGCCCAGTTTGGCTTATCGATGCCTCATTCCAATCTCTGCCACCATCTGCACATGGCTTTCTTTCCCCAGCATTTGTGTTCAAATTTCCCTCTTATAAAAACACCTGCCATTGGTTTAAGGCCAGAATACTAGGATTGGCTAAAATAAAAACTGATTCTTACCTGCTACTCCATGAAGGTAGAGAATCTATTAATTTCTTTGTCTACTTCAACTTCTAGCACAGGGACTTACACACAATAGGCATTTAATAATTATTAAGTAATGGATGACAACCAGCAGTAAGATCTAAAAAGGTTTTAAGCTCCATCATGGGAAAACGTGTTATTACAAGTTATCTTTTCATCTCTGAGCATTGAGGATAAATGTGATAAAGAAAGGGTCACAATTGCTCACAGAATTGACATCCACTCCAGAGAATGAGGAACTACACCTGGGATACTTCACTTATTTCCCAGACTCAGATGCTATTAAAGGTCTTTAGATGCTTTGTTTCATCCTTCTGTGATAGCTGTGCTGGGGTGATGACATTTCATCTTGAATGTCTAGAGGCTTGTTAGCAGAGACCCTGTCACCGCCAGGGATCACAGCATTTTTGTGCTCAGTCCTTAGGGCACTGATCTTGGCTGTACAGCTGGACTCAGCAGTAAACGCCACATGGTCTAACATGACAAGCAGCTGGATCTCTAGCCAACAGGCAGAGAGTTATTTCCTGAAATGAATGGCAGTTTGCAAAGCAGAGCAGGGGGTGGCTCCCCACCCCCCCCATCCTCGTTTTCACTAAAATCAGCTCAACTTCAGCAATCACGGAGATCCAAAGGGAATAAAAGAGGAAAAGGTAGCTTATTTTTACAGCACAGATTGCAGCACAGAGCTACCGTGTCTGTTTAGAGAAGATGAAAATGAGCAGCCCAATCTATTTCTGCAAAATTGACCTGAGGTAGGACTGAGTATAAAGTAGAGGGTCAGAGATAGATAGGAAAGGTAAAACACCCATGTATACAAGTAAATTTTCTGCAAAGTATTTCCTATGCACACTCTCCGTAAGCAAAAATATCAATATAGCATAACTTGTTTAACCATCTGTCTTTGTTACGGGATAAGCCTTCTGTCCCCAAAAGCAGTAAATCAGGAAGTGAGCCATAGAATGACTATGGGCTTTAGACCAGTATTTGTTCTGAGAGTTGAAACCATCAAAGTAGCAGCAACTTCATTTCAAGCTGAAGTAAAAGTATACATGCATCTCAATTTAAAGAGTGCTCTTGAAAGTTATAGGGATATCTCCTTTATTTCCAAAGAAAGTAAAATATCTGCTAATTAGGATTTTTTTTTTTTTTTTTTTTTTTTTTTTTTTTTTTTTTTTTTTTTGGTCAGTCAATGGCTTGTGGCACTTTAAGCCACCAGTGGTGGAGATGGCAGGGGTCTGATGTATAGCAGGTTTTAACTTTATGTCTGAATCTTTTGAAACATCGTTTTTCAAAAAGCATTTCAATTTTCATTTTCCTCACTATTGAGCTGAATTAGCAAACATATTGACAGGATTATTTAAGTACAATATTTTACATTGTAGAGTTCATTCGTACCATGCATTCAAATTTGATGAACTGAGTCAGAAAGAAAAGCAAATAGCACTTGAAATATTTGCCTTATAGTTATAGACACAGAAATTACTTGTAGTGCCAAATCTTTTGAGGTCTCTGATATTTGAAATGTCAAACAATACATGAAAGCAAAATAACTGTAATTCAAACCAAGATGGACAACCTCAGTGGACAACAATATTGGATTCGGGTTAAGTCTGTTTAAATTATTCAAAGGTGGAGAGAAGAAGCAAATAGCAGAGACCTACCTGTAATAAAAAATCTGACCTGGTATCACAGGACTAGGTCTGGCCAGAGACCTCACGCTTTCATTGGCTGAAGAAGAGGGTCTCAAGTAATAGTTACATATGGGCTTTTACACACTTTAAAACATGGAGTCTATTTTTAAGGTATATTTAGAAAACAGAAGAGCTCTCATTGGTAGCCAATTCATTGAAACAGTTCCAAGTGGAGCTATGCAGACAAGAACCACACATTTTAGAAAATGCAAAAAATATGTGTGTTACGTAATAATTAAAAAAAACCCCTTCAAACCTGGTCATTAAAACAAAATTCTGGATCACTGAAAATACAACAAAACTGTTTAAAAGAAGATAAACATTGGGAGGCCTGATCAAAAAATGGTAACATATCAATTATGGTAAGTAATATAGATAGGAATCTAACTGCAAAAGTAAAAATGACAAACCACTAAAGTATGTAAAACATGTATATATTTGAAATCCTAGAAAAGAGTCATTGCCTTCCGATGTACACTACCAAAATTGACCCAAGAAAAGTTCATAAACCTAGAAATAATCTTTTAAAAATGATAGTCGAAGGCAGACAAGATGTACTTCTTTTAATTTATTGTTAGGGGGCACGTGGGTGGCTCAGTCGGTTGAGTGGCCGACTTCAGCTCAGGTCATGATCTCACATCTGTGAGTTTCAGCCCCACGTAGGGCTCTGTGCTGACAGCTTAGAGCCCGGAGCCTGTTTAGATTCTGTGTCTCCCTCTCTCTGACCCTCCCCCGTTCATGCTCTGTCTCAAAAATAAATAAACGTTAAAAAAGTATTAATTTATTGTTAGATATTCTTAAATTTCTTTAAAAGATTCTATTTTTAAGTAATCCCTACACCTATTATGGGGCTCTAACCCTCAGATCAAGAGTTATACGCTCTAAGTTAGCCAGGTGCCTCAGACAAGATGTACTCTTAAGAAAGAAGGAGTCCAAATGATTCCGTGGGTAAGCTCTTCAAAAGCTATGATAATAATCATAATAAAGATAGTTCTAATGCAGAAGATCAGAAAAAGAAAAAACTCCTCATTTTCCAACAGTATTATCTTGATCCTAAAACAAACAAGTCAGAAGCAGAGGAAGGGTATATAAACGCAGATACAAAACACACAAAGGCAAATAATTCCCAATTAGAATACAGAAACCTATACAAAGAATAATATGAGTGAGGGGCACCTGGGTGGCTCAGTCGGTTGGGTGTCCAACTTCAGCTCAGGTCATGATCTCACATCTGTGAGTTTAAGCTCCGCATAGGGCTCTGTGCTAACAGCTCAGAGCCCGGAGCCTGTTTCAGATTCTGTCTCCCTCGCTCTCTGCCCTCCCCTGCTCACGCTCTGTCTCAAAAAAAAAAAAAAAAAAAAAAAAAAAAATTTAAAGAATAGGAGTGAAAATTTTTCAACATTAAGGCATGCAGCTATATAAATTATATATAAAAATTACATAAAAGATATCACCAAAAGACATGTAAAAATGAATCAAGATCACCATCATTCTTAATTTCTTAGAAAATTAGAAATAGAAAAAAACTTGCCAATGTGAAATAGCTACTAAAAACTGACAAAATACATGATTTTTATTAATATATCAGAAATCTTACCATTTAGGAGTGCCTGGGTCACTCAGTCAGTTAAGCGTCCAACTTCAGCTCAGGTCATGATCTCATAGTTTGTGAATTCCAGCCCACGTTGAGCTCTGTGCTGACAGCTCAGAGCCTGGAGCCTGCTTTGGATTCTGTGTCTCCCCCTCTCTCTGCCTGTCCCATGCTCAAAGCTTGGTCTCTCTCAGTCTCTCCATAATAAACAAACGTGAAAAAAATTAAGAAATCTTATCTTTTAATTGTCAGGCACAAGATATTTTGGTTGTTCTTACTAATACTCATTAGTGGAGATCCTTATCAAAGCAATAATACAAATAAATTGGGAAAACTATGTGAAAAGAAATAAAATGCTAATTTAGATTCTAAGAGTTTCTACCTAAACATACATACATACATATATATATATGTATATGTAATTGAAAATCACATATCAGAATGAGGACCAACATAGAAGATGAAGCTCACCTATAGTGTAGTAATAATCAATTAGAAAGTACAATCAGAAGGGGGGAAAAAGATACAATTCAGAGCACAATAAAACCATAAAACATCTAGGAATTAACTTAAGAATAAATAGCAGCCTACTTGGTGAGTATTTAAAAAGTTTGCTACAAAATAATGTGACAAATGCAGTAAGTGCAGTCAATACCATTTTTCCAAAGAAATGGTACAAATTTATACTCCCCTCTACCACCCCCTCCCCATCCAGCCCCAGCCATGCGTGAGAAAGGCAATTTCTTGCAGTATTTGGTATTGCCCTAATGGTTTTAATTTGCATTTCCTTGATGACTAATGAGGTTGAAACTAACTTTTAGGTTCACAGTTCATCTGGAACAGACTTTTCTACATATTACAAAATAGAATTCAATATTTTCTACTAAGCACATACCATATTGATCCATAAATAGTTTAAAAAGAATCTTTAGTCCACTATACTGCAGTATCACCATGTATGTAGGTCTATTTCGGGCCTTTGTTTTCTACTGGTCTAACTTATTTATCCTTGAACCAATTTCATACGCTTTTGTGACAGCCCTACAGTAAGGCTTGAGGTGTAATTTTTTAATTTTTAATGTTTTTTTTTTTTTTTGAGAGATAGAAACAGAGCGTGAGCAGGGGAGGGACAGAGAGAGAGAGAGACAGAGAGACAGAGAAGGAGACACAGTATCCAAAGCAGGCTCCAGAACCCAAGGACCCACAAGATCGTGACCTGGGCCAAAGTCAGACACTCCACCGACTGAGCCACCCAGGTGTCCCTAAGGCTTGAGATTGAATAGTGTAAGTCCTCCAACTGTATTCAAGACTGTTTTTACTATTTGGGGACTTTTTAATTTTTACTTATGTTTAAAATAAGATTGTCCATTTCCAAAAAAAAAAAAAGTGCCTCTGGAATCTTGAGATTACATTGGATTTAATGACATTGTAAAAAGTTATCTTTAATGAGTCTTCCAAAATATTAAGGTCTTATTTCTATATATAATTATATATTTCTCTAAAGTTTTATAGTTTTGCTTATTCCTAGATACACAATATTTTAGATGCCATTATGTTTTTCTACTTCATTTTTAGTTTTTTGTTGCTTCTTAGAGAGATGTTATCGATCCTGTATTTAATGGTTTTGCCAACTTCATTTATTAATTTTAAAAATCTATACAATATTTTGAATTTTCTACAACAATTATTGGTTTTAAGTCTTTTTCCAATTGTTGTTTTATTTCTTGCCCTAATGCGCTAGCAAAGAAGTCCACACAGTGTTGAACTGAAGTGATTGGCAGTCTTTGTTCAACTCAAGGGGCAGATTCATTATTTCATTATTTGAGGATAGCCATAGGATTTTTGTTACAAGATTAGAGGAGCTCTCTTCCATTCCTTTGCTGATTTCCTAAGAGTTTTAATCATAAATATGAAATTTTTTAAATGCCTGTTCTACATCTAATTAACCATAGGATTTTTCTTTATTCAGTAATAGTGATTTACAGCAATTGATTTGTCAAACATTAAGTGCAATTTCTGTTCCTGGATTTAACCCAACTTGGTGATTATTTTCATATCACATATTTATATGTTTATATATACTTCATGAAATAATTATATATTTTTATGTATTGAATATATTCACGTACCCTTTTCCTAAAGTTTTTTATATCTATGTTAAGAAAAATCGCCGTGTAATTTTTGTTAGTATCAGTTATGCTAACTCCACAAAGCAAATTGGGACTGTATCCTCCTTCCTCTGGATGATTTACCTAAGTTTATTTTTATTCCTTCAACATTTGTGAAGAATCACTGCTTATACCCTCAGAACCTGGAGATTTTTGTTATGGAAAAGTTTTAAATCATGGATCCTATTTTTTTTTTTTAGATATAGGACTACTAAGATTCTCTATTTCTTTTTGTTTTGGTTTGAACTGTAGTTTTCAATGAATTTTTCAAATTCACCTAAATTTTCAAATTCATGGGTCAAATGTTCATATTTATCACAGCATTCTAGCTAAGTCATGATTAATTTTTATCTGACAGAAAATAGGACAGCAGTGGCTAAAATCTTAGATTTGGTAACCTACTGAAGATTAATGACACAAATCTAGTAAATGTTTCTGCTTTAAGTGTCTGCTGCCTTCTCAGATCTCCACTAATAGTGAATCAAGGTGATATCACCATCAGAAGATATAAATATTTGTTGACATGTGGATATAGTTTGCTCACCTAATACTTCATTACTTAACCTGCTTTTAGACGTTTTGGTGCAATAGGATTGTATTCTTTCATTAAGTGCTATACTCTTCCCCACATGACAAGGTTTCTCTATTTCTATGCTACATAGTGAATTCAAAGCCTACTGTCTGCAGATTAGGCTGTTGAACCGGTCAAAGATTTTTTATTCAGTATCAATAAAAAAAAAACCCTGAATTTAAGGGGACAAAATCAATTCACAAGCAATTCTGAGTTTTAATAAGTATCCAAGTGTTCAGCTCTTGAGGAAAGGCAATTGTAATCATATGCATGCCTAAAATCTTTAACCAGGATGAAAATAGTTGCATTCAATAACTCATTTTTCTGCAGTAGCTGTGAATGTAAAAGGTGATCTAGATACTTTGGTTTTTATTTGACCTTGGTCTTGAATTATTTCTTGGCACCCCTTCTCCTTGTTTTAATACTGTATCTTCATCCATGCCAAAGTTAGCTTTAAGTTGACTATTTGGGATAACAATTAGTGATCTTTTCTGGAGATATACTTTACTTGAAAATGAAGGGAAAAATAAAGTATTTCCAAAACCAATTCTTACATAGGCATATATAGAAATGGTTCTTTTTAAAACTGAGGTCATGTATGGTAGCCATATTTTTTCATCAAATTAGTATATATTGATGTGAATTATAAGTCAATAAAGCACTTTGAAAACAAACATTTTGGCATTTGAACGTGTAACCTATCCTGAAAAACAATTTTCTTGACTAAAAACATGGGGCATATTTCTAATTCAAGTAACTACCTGTGTTTTTATCTTTCACTTAAAAGCAGGATTCTAGTTACTGTTTACTTTTTTCTAGTTCCAGAAGCAGTTATAAATATACATGTAATTACCCTCCAACTTTTCTAAAGTACAGGAGTTACCAAGAAACCACAAAATTTAAAAGCAGACTTCTCATTCTATTATGGATTATGAGCCATAGAACATGAAATGGTACTGAAATCTCTTTGGCCTCCACATTGATTTTTCAAAATCATTTCACTTCTACCCTGCTGGGGAGAAGGGGAACCTTCCTCTCTGAGGCACAGGTTTCCTATCTATGTCACCCTCTGCCTTTTACCATTGTCAACAGAGGCCCTTCTGATGTTATGTTTACCATCTTACCCTCCCCCCCCCCCCACCTTTAATGTTTTGAGAGTGTGTGCTCAATCAGAGGAGGGGCAGGGAGAGAGAGAATCCCAAGCACGCTGTCAGTGCAGGGCTGGAACGTGGGGCCCGAACCCCTGAACCATGAGATCATGACCCAAGCTGAAATCAAGAGTCAGCCGCTTAATCAACTGAGCCACCCAGGCACCCCTCTCCCCCTTTTTCTTAAATTCATCAAGGAATGGGGAACCATCTCATTGTCTCATTCTCATATCTTAGAATTATTTTCTAGTGTATTCTGTCTATAAAGGCAATTTCACATTACTATTAGAATTTTAAAGGCTTATAATATCTTCATCATCTTTTGAAGGTGCAAACTTTATTCACATCCACCTAATCTAGCTTTCATAGTAGCCTCTTTCCTCCCCCCCCCCCCTTTTTTTTAAGGAAGAAATAAGCTTAGAGGAAACTTTTCCCATGGTTCCACAGCTTAGACTCTGGTCTGGCTGCATTTGAACCCAGGTGTTGCTGAGTCCAAGAGATTTACCTGCTTCTTTTACCATGAATTGTTAGCACTCAATTTTTCAGAGAATATCATGACATTTGATTTGGTTTCTCCTATGGTTTTCTTCTCTATTTGATTTTGGGAATATAGAGGGGGTCATTTATCCATGTTTAAAATGGTGTACCTTTGCATATTTTCAGATACAGTGTGCGATCATAAGTTCAGAGATCAAAGAGAAATTCAGTGCAGGTAAGCCTTAGAACTGCCCATTACACAAATATTTATAAGCATTTACAATACAGGTCCATGGAACCTTGAGGCTATGACAAACAATCTCTGCCTTAAAGCAGCTTATTTTGAAGATTACAGATACTTTTATAGCTTAAAGAGAATGTATCAAGAGGTCAAGTCCTTTACCACACACCTATAGCATCTCTTTCAGTGCCCAGCCCGCAGATCTTCATTAATGTTGTATTAATGGATTAATGCAGCAGTTCTAAAGTATGGTCCAGGATCCCATTGGGGTCCATGATTCCCTTTCTTGGGGTGCGTAAGGTGAAACTTGAATACTAAAACATTTGTTGCCTGTGTTATTCTTACAAGTATTCAGAGTTTTTAGAAAGTACATGATAATGTCACTGCTGCTAATGAAATGTGTATTTACACATGCTTGCATTTTAAAAATGCCTCTTGCAATTCCTAACACTGTAATTGTTGATACATATAACCCACATAAAACCTTTTTAGGGTCCTGAAAATATTTGAAAATGCAAAGGCTCCTGAGACATAAAACATATAGAGGTTGCTAAATAAATATTTTTCAAATTCAAGAAATATGTTTGCCATACTAGGATGTGAAAGAGGGGATAGAGAAATCACGGGTTCAACTTTTTAAGATATAATTGTTTTGGAATATGCAATATTAGTTCCAGGTGTAGAACACTATGTATATATTGCAAAATGATCACAAGAAGTCTAGTTAGCATCCATCACCACACATAGCTACATAGTTTTCCTCATGGTAAGAACTTTTGAGAGCTACTATCTTAGCAACTTTCAAATTGACAATTAGAAAGTGTTTACTTTTTGGGGCACCTGGGTGGCTCAGTCGGTTAAGCATCTGACTTTGGCTCAGGTCACGATCTCACAGTTTGTGAGTTCTAGCCGTGCATCAGGCTTTGCACTGGTGGTGTGGAGCTTGCTTGGGATTCTCATTCTCTCTTGGCCCTTCATTACCTGTGTGCTCTCTCCCAAAATAAATATTAAAAAAATGTGTTTACTTTCTAACTGTAAAAGTTGAAGTGTCTCACACTCTGGTCTCAAATGTTTAACTATGCCTCATTTCCCTCTCCCCAACTTATGCTTTTATTGGGATAAATCATTTTGCATAGGTGGTTCTGCATCTGATAGGATTGGTATGGTATTAGTACTATGTGATATACTGTGATACCAATAAATATGAGTTGTTCTTGCACTTTTGTCTTCCACCCTATGTTTTTGGTTAATAAAAGTATTTCTAAGCAGAGTGGAGAAATGCTTGGGTACCAAATAGCTCCCACCAAACAATATTCTGATAGGCTAAAATTAAACCTCAGCCAGCATTTTCAGAGCCTATATGAAGGCTTTCAAGATGATTGGAAATATGCTGAGCAAAATCATACTAAGACAAGACCCATCAAACTGAATACATTTAAAACACCACCAAGAGGTGTTGGTCAAATGCATATGTGCAGTATTTGATAAAATCACTTTTTTCCATCTACAAAGTTATCTTGGTCATTTGCAGTTGATAAAAACATTAAACTCCTCTTGGACATATCATAGGTGACTTTTCTGTCCAGTGTACAGATGGTGTACTAATAGTTTCCTCCTCCAATAGGGATTCTCTTTCCTTTATTTAAATGTATTTTTTCCAAATACTACTGTGATTTTAAGTGAAAGATAAAGACACACCTGGAGATCTCAAGTATCATCTGGTTTGTGTATCTGTAAAATGTGTTTTGCCTCATTCAAAAGGTTTTAAAAATTCTACAGGCATTTCTTTTCACAGTTCATGAGTTCGAGCCCTTTGCTGGGCTGACAGTGTAGAGCCTGCTTGGGATTCTCTCTGCCCCTCTCTCTCTTCCCCTCTCCTGCACTGTCATGCACACGCTCTCTCAGAAAATATTCTTGCATTCAAAATTGAACTAATCAGGAAGTGAAGATCAAGCAAATAAGGAAAACCATACAAACAAAAACAAGTCAAAGGTTAACTTATACATTCTAGAAGCTGGTTTTGCCCCAAGAGTTATCCATAAATTCAGGGCTTGTTAAGGACAGGTCTCACATCAGAGCAATCCTTTGGGTCCCATTCTGGGGTGAACTTGAATTTGCCATGAATCACTACCAAGAATGTTTACAAAAACATGTTCAGCAGAAATTCAAAGCCTTGAGAATCTCCATTTAAAAAGTTTCACATTCAGATGAGTTTGGGAACCAGTGGATGCAGGGTGATATGCCTCATGGAGTTTCAAATGCATATTAGTCTATTAAGAACTCTGAAAACCCTTCCAGTGAAGAATTGTTTGATTTTTCTGGAACCAATCATGTCCCCAAATTTACACTATCACAGAGCCCCCTTCCATGTAATTTGTATGAAAGATTCTTGCAATTCATGTTCTGTGGAACATTTTTTTTTTTTAAACATTTTTGAGAGAGAGGACAAGAGTGAGGGAGCAAGGGAGCAAGCACTCTCACGAACACAAGTAGGGGATGGGGGAGAGAGAGACACACACACAATCTGAAACAGGCTCCAGGCTCTGAACTGTCAGCACAGAGCCCAATGTGGGGCTTGAACTCATGAACCGTGAGATCACGACCTGAGCCAAAGAGGGATGCTTAACCAGCTAAGCCACCCAGGTGCCCCAGTGGAACGCATTTTCAAAAATATCGACCCAGGATAACAATCTGCCTCTTGGGCCCGCTCCCAACTGGGGAGGATGTAGGGGACTTCCTGCAGGTAATACTCTAAACCGAGCAGCCCAGGGAATACCCTTCATTTCATTGTATTTCTCCTTCTGCTTGCCTTGCTGAAGCCCCACAGCAAGTATCGTTAAAATTCTCTTGATCTCAACAATGTCACTATGGTCATTTCTGCCTTGATATTTTATAGAATTATAACATTTTACATAATCTGTATGGAATTCACTTGGATGAAATAAGAAATCATATAATTTTAAACCTGGAAAAAGAACCTAACTCATAAACGAGGAAAGTTAGACCCAGCGCCTTTGTCACTTGCCCAAAGTCAGTACAACCAATTAAACATTTTATGGGGAAATAGAATTTAATAGAAAGCTCTATCCAGCAATGTGCTGTATTTGGATCAGACTATGCTACCCTTAAAGTATAAAGTCAATTCCAACCCTGAGTGGTTTTAGTTCCAAAGTAGGCAAGGAAAAATGTCAACTGTGGGAGAAAACAAAGATGAAATGTAATAGACAAAAAGCCCAGCACCAGAGCTGCCCTGCTGTGTCTCATCCCGGATATAGCAGCAAAGAATATCATTGAAGTCTTCAGGCCAACATTCCAACATCTGAGCATTTACACTGGCATTAGTTAGATGCCATGTGAATTGCTTGCCATGGGCACTCTGGTACTGCCTGGAGTTTTCTTATGGGACTGATAGGAAAAGAAGTGCCTGTGAATTCATTAATTCATTTCCTCATGACCTCAGGGTGAAGAGTCTTCGCATCTGCTGATTATTACACTAGAGGTTCAGTTGTAATGGTTATCCCCCACTTGGAATTTTATCAGTTGCTTTATATCAAAACTGTCATAGCGTCCTCCTTTTGTGAAGAACTAATTTTGTGAAGAACTAATTTTAAAACACTCCATTTATTTCAGTGTCCTGAAAATTCAAAGTTTAACTGAACTCAAATGAAGACAGGTCTGCTCTCCAACATTTCCCTCCTTTGGATGTTCCATCACTTTTACATTTCCACCATTATGACTAACAATAAAATTCCATAGACGGCTCTCTCTCATTTCACTCCCTTTGGCTACTTACCATTTGTTCATTCCAGATGATGATCATTAGCACAATCATTATTATCATCTTCAACAAATAAGCACGGAGAGCCCACAGGGTGCATGCCACTAGAGGAAGGCTATTCCAACATGGAAATCACGTGGTAGAACAGATGAAGCCCAGAGTGGGATTTGGAAAAGCACAAGCTTTGTTTATGGTCCTGCCCATGATATGTTGCCTGGAATTGCTTCAAACATGTAATTTCTTGAGGCTCTCATTTCTACTTCTCTGAAATGTAAATAACGCCCATGCCTACCTCTTGTCTCTCCCTATGGATTTTATAGGAAATCATACGAGGTATAAAGCTTTATAGAAATACTTTATCAGGAGATGTTGTAGAATTATCTTTTTTGCTACAATCCTATGCTACTATTCACATTTTAATAGCCTTTCTTTCATTTCCATTCCAGGCCACAAGAGCTAGGACTTTGGATGCCAGGATTACAAATAAAAAAGTTTAAGTCCAGCCAAACAGCTGGGGTTTGGGGCACGCGTGTGGACACACTACTCTTCGGAAAGCCTTGTTTTCCTCCTGAAATGACTGGCTGCTTTACTAAACTAACTAAATTAACTGCTTGTTTTGGCAACATAAACCTTAAAAAATGGCTGAGAACAATAAAACCATGTAGAATGGCTCATTTTCCTTTTTCCAAAAAAACTGTGGTTGTTTAATGTGTGCCTTAGGACATGCCTAAATAAACTTAATCCAATTTTTTGAAAACATCCAGTCAGTTAAGGTGTCAAAGTGTTATTTACATTGTAACTTGTTAGTCCTTTTCAAGTCACTTCTGTCCACCCCTTCCATGTTACTTGGGATAACCTCTCTCTCCTCTCCTTTAGTCAATCATTCCTAAGATCATACCTTTATCCCATTCTCTGGCACTTCTCACCTCCTGCCCTGTACTGAGCCACTTCAGGAAGCATGTGGCAAGGGCAGGGCTGAGGGAAGGAGAGGGCATGCCCCACAACCACGCCCTCCTCACTTTTCCCAAAATTCCAAGGGTAACTATGGTTCCTACAGTTCTTAGGACTCCTGCCACACTGCTTTATCCTCTACCATGATCTCCTCTTTCTCTGCATCTCAGAGCCCATTTTGCCTTCTCTCACAGAATGTTTATCATACACACAAGGCATGCTCTCACGTTCACCTTCATTTCAGCCCATTACACACCCGAGGACCTAGCTACTGTGAACACAGCTACCAAGGCTCCATGTTGCCTTCTGAGTCTTAATGTACAAAGAAACACTTACCAGCCTTTGTCTCACTTAAATTCTTGAGCATTTGATACTCTTGCCTAGACCACTCCTTCAAAACTCTCCCAATTAGCCTTTGACACAACTTTTCCTTCTCTGACCAATTGTTTTCCAGATCTTGTTCTTCTCTTGCTCCCCTCTCTCCTTCTGTTGGCGTTTCCTAATTATCAGTCACTTCAGGACTCCTTCCACTGCAATCCCGCCCTGGGTGTTCTTATTCATGATCTCAATGTTCTGTCAACTTCTTCCTCCTAAGCCCCAGACTTAGGTGAGTCGGTGCCTTGTCAGATCAACCCCCAATATGCCTAGGAGAAGACATCATGGATGAGACATTTTCCCTACTCCAGGAACAATGACCAGAGTGCCTCACTTAGTTATATAAATTAAGAGCAAGCAGCACTGCTTACCCTGGGGGTTGTGTATAATGGCACCTTTTGGGAGCATTTTATATGTATGCGTGCAGTTTAATGATCTCCTGTCCACTTTAATGTGCAGCGCTCAAAGGATGGATTACTCCATTTGCAAAAGCAGCACAGGGGTTTTCCCGTGTGAAGATGACTAAGGCCTCTGACACATTCCCTGAAACACTAAAAATGGGGCAAGTGTGCCGGGGTGGTCCAGGTCAAGGGTGTATGTCAAGAAGTCACAATTCTCCTGGAACAACATTTCCATTGGTGTGTGTCTTAGTTCAGGCTTCCATAACAAGTATCACAGGCTGAGTGGTTTGAGCAGCACACAATTTCTCACAATTCTGGAGGCTGCAGGGAGCTATAAGGCCCAGTAGACCACTGAACTTTCTGGCTTGCAAGATGGCCACCTTCTTGTATCCTCACATGGCAGAGAACAGGACTAAATCCCATGTCTCATCTTTTTAGAAGGGCATTAATCCTATCATGAGAGCACCACTCTCATGACCTAATCTAACCCAAATTATCTTCCAGAGACTCCATCTGCAAATACCATCACACTGGGGGTGAGAATTTCAATACATGAATTTGGTGTATGTGGGGGGAGGGGGAGAGCAAGCATCCATAACAGGATGGAAGAATAGGTAAGTATTAAACTGGCTTTTGCCCTATCAGGGAAGGTAATGTAGATGATATTCTGCTTCCTGGAACTTCTACCAAGGTTGTGCCTTCAAGGAGGAGACTATGGGAACGACTGAAATATGCTACCATCTTAACAGCTCTGGTCTATTATGAGCTACTGTTGACTGAGCATCTAACTTGAGGAGGTTAGCATTCCTAAAGCAATCTACAGCACTGGGGGGCAGGGAGTTGCTCTAGCAACTAGTGGGTCATCGAAAAGAGAGGACTTGGGAATAGGTTACTTGCTCACAGCACTTAACCTAAACCTCAACCAATGGATACACACTTTCCCACCCTAGGCCATGTGTCCTCACCGTCACAGAACATCTTCACTGATGAAAGACCTACTTCAATAGACAATGCCCCACTCATCTTCACAGGAATTAGAAGAAGGACATATTAAAGAGCTGTAAGTTGCTCAGGGAGGGTAGCCCAACTTCTGTCAGGGGTTTTCCTGACCACAGCACTAGAAATTAGTCCTCGTGCAAGAGGCAGCAAGAGCAAACAGAAATCTTTTAGGCCCCCACTTTTAGGCCTACTTTTTGTCACATGTGTCACTACCTCCCTTCTGAGTGTAGGCAGACCTCTCCTAAGCAATGCATCTCGAGGGCAGTTCTATTGCCTGTGGTTTCCATGCTTAAGCTAAGGGCATCCACCTGAGTTACAGTTTGCATCTCAATGATACAGTTACAGTTTATATCTCAGTGAGCCAGGTGTAGTTAAGAAGAGACTTCTCCCGTCTACCCATATTTAAACCTAGACACCAGTAATTCAGAACACAGGGATTACTGGACATAGAAAAGATGCTTTGAGATAAATTTCACTTCCTGCTAACTGACCAACGTGTGAGTTCCTGCATTACTACTCTGAAGCTATAATTACAACCCACACAGTAAAATCTGGTTGTCCAGATGCATTTGGGTCTATGGCACCTACATGCTGAGGTCATCTAGGTGATGGACAGCTGGCACTTGCACTTGAAACTCAAAACACCCTAATGGAATTCATCTTTCCTCCCAAGTATCTTCTTTCCTTCAATATATCAGACACAACCTGGATACTCAAGTCCAACCTGGAACTATCATTAGCTCCTCCTTTATTTTTACCCCCATTTCAGTTTTGCCATCAATCCCTTTCACTCTTTAAGTTGAAGGAATCCCACACCTCCTAGATCATTCTTATCTGTCAGCCTGGATGGTTCCCTGTTGTCTTCACAGTTCAGGCCAGAAATTAAGAATGACCAACAAGACCCCTTCCATCCTGGTCTCCTTGATCTCTACTCTCCTCCTCGTGTACATACTAAGATATATCTTAAGACACAGGGTTTCATACCTCTGAGTCTTGTTCCCAAAGCTTCCCAAGGCCTGGAATGCTCTTGTTCACTACTCCAAAGACTAATCCTCAAGCATTCTTGGAAACTCAACTTAATCCCTTCTCCCGCAGAAGGACTTTTCTACCACTCCCTCCCCTCTAAGGACAGGTAAGGTTGCTTCTCAGACCTTCTCCCATCATTTCCAAAATGCTTAACTCATGATAGTGTAACAGTGTTATTGTCTCTCCGTATTGTATTCATCTCTGCATCTCCAGCACTGAGTGAGTGTCGTACATTTGGCACTTAATTACAGTTTGCTGAATGAATGCATGCAGAAAGGAGAAGGCTGAGGAAGTCCATGCAATGCCAGTCTGGCCCTTATTTGTTACTAACAAACCTCAAAAGACCTGCACAGTTGAGGGATGAGAGGAGCTCTGAGTCTGTGTACAGTTCAGCTTAGAGCAGGAGAAGAAAGACGCAGTTGGAAATCATCAACGAAAACCACACCTTAGTTGATCCACCGAAGTGTAATACCCAGGCTACATTAATGTGATTTACCTAGAAGAGCCGAAAGAAATTGAGAGGAAACAATACATATTCTCTTAAACTGCTAAGTACTCATTGCAAAATTCATTAAGGCAACTTGGTTGACAACCATCAAAAAGCGAGAGACACTCATAGATTTTTAAATAGAGATAGGAAAGGCTGAGTTTGTATTATATCCATGGTCTCTATGGCTCAGCTCTATTGAAAAGTCTTCTCACTTACTAGGTCAGGTAGAACAAATAGAAATTCACTAATGATAATCCTACACAAGAATTTAGTGACCACACATTTTCATTTACATATTAACAGAAATAGCAAGTATTTCACTATAGATCTTTTCTATTGCTTTGGCAATATTTATATTCCTATGTTCCTTATTTTCCATTTATCTTCAAAGTTTAAGCCAAATATTTAGTATGTGAATTATGAAAAAAGGGCCTACTAGATTTTAATGTATTATAAAAATATCATTCAAAGTTACTTCTCTACTCGATTTCATTCCTCCTTGCATTTTCCCAATCCTTCTGCATTGCATAAATACATACTTTGCATCATTTACTTTCTGTTCTGTGAGATACTCTATTGATTTTTATCAGCATTGAAGCTCAATGCCAAGTGAAGGGAAACTGCCAAGGTTGGAAACGTTTTCCTTATATGCATTCAGAGAATCTTGAAACTCAAGGTCACTTTTTGAGATAATCTGAATATTTCTAAGGTTTTAAGCTACAAAAAAACCCAGACAACTCAACCTATAAGTTGGGATGGATGTTCCATCTTAAGTCCATCTACAATGCACTCTGGGCAGGTCTCCTTGAGCCCTACTCAGGGAATTTTTAATCAAGAGATCAGTGGTGTCTTTCCATTATATACTGCAGGGACATCTAAGCTCCAAGAAGTGACCCATGTGGTGGGACTAGAATAAATGTTTTAAGTTTGCAGACAGTTATATGTGGGAAGCATTTAGTTCTTGTTAAAGATAAATTTTAAATGTGTAAGACACCAGGTCTCAGAAGCCAAGCTATTATAAATCCCCAAAGGGAGTCCTTCCACTGATTTCATCACAGGCATAGTGAAAGAAAGTAACCTGCCCTTCAAGTGTCACAGCATTCTACCTTAAGGAATTGAAAGGGGACTTTAGTACTAAGAGTGGATATGACACCAAAAGCATTCATCCATGCACTCATTCTGTAAACATTTAATGAACACCTATATAGGTCAGGCTGTTTATTAAGGGCTTGGAAATGAAAAATTACCAAGACCTGTTTCCTGACCCAAAGAATGCCAAAGTTCATAAAGGAGATTGGAGGAAGTTGAGTGAGCATAAGGGTAGGATAAAACAATCACAACAGTCAAAAAGTAAAATAGTAAAAGTCACTGTGTTAGACATATCAAAGGTTTCTAAAAAACAACTGTGTGCCAGGCTGCATTCCAAGTGGTTTTTAGGCATTAACCCATTTAGCCCTCATAGTTCTCCATGAGGGAGGCTACTGTTATCCCATTTTGTACATGAGGAAACAATCTCAGCAGAGTTAGGGAACTTAAGCAAGGTGGAACTAGTGTTTGAACCAAGGCAATCTGATATTCGTATTTAGAAAACATTAGGAATTCCTATAATCCAGCAAGAGGCAGACATCCCAAATGGAAAAACAGGCAAACCGTATGACCAGAAATTTCTCATCAGTTTAACCTGGGATAGCAAAAGAGGATTCAAAGAGATCTGGCAGCATTGAGTAAAATAGACACCACATATAGGCAGCTACATCATCCTATTTCTATGGAAATAACTACATACAGTTCACAGACATCCATATACCAATAAAGGTGTGGAGGACAGTTGAAAGAACATGTTGAATGCATGGAATATTCAGATAGTTATGACAATCCTAAGTGATCAACTCTCATTCTTAAGTATGATATCATGACAGCTACAACTTATTAGTACTTATTTCCCAGGCATTACTTCCAAGGGCTTTATTAACTCACAAAAATGACTGAGACACTATTATTACCCCAGTTTTACAAATGAGAAAAAAACTGAGTCATACAAGGATAAACAGGTTTCTCCCATAGAAATTTTAAATGCTGAATATGGGATTTGAATCTAGCACTAACTATATAGTCAAAGCTCTTACTATAATTCTTAATAGTTATATACTGTATCTTCAAACAGGACAATAAGATGTATCAGAATTTATATGATGGTTTGGAGTGGGGAGAACACGTGTGAGGTTCTGGTATACATTATATATCCACAGTCATTTGAAAGATCATCATGACAAAGATGGTGACAATGAAGCTCTTCTGCTTGCATTGACCTCTTCCACAGGATAAAGTGAATTCAACTGAAATGAGGGATATGAGTAAGACCGACTGGGATAGTAAAGACAGAACATATTTTTTAGTTTCTGCCATATGCCACTAACTGTTAAATGCTTCTATATTTGTTATCACACTTAATGTTAAACTCTGAGATAGGTATTAGAAGTCTCCTTTTAGACTTGAAATCTAAGACACAGGGAGGCTAAATACCCTCCCAACTTACAATTGTGGAGCTGTGACAGAAACATCTAATTTCAAGGTCAATGGTCTTATTGCATCATCTCTAAAATGGATCAGGTGGTCCTATCTCATGACCTACTTAGATCAGTGTTCTTATCTCTAGCTAGTAACATACCAATTAGTCTCTTCAGTTTAACTTATAAAATATGAGTAACAGGCATCAGTGACCACACATACAAGGAATTGCATTCTAAATCTTCTAATTGTTACTCTTAGTTGTCCAATACAAACACTAAGTATCTGGATCAACAAACATTTTTTTGGTGCCTATTTGAGGTTGGAAGGTTTTCCAATGACACATGGAATCTTTCATTCTTTTAACAAGATACTGAATTTATTTTACAGTAACTTTTCATTTATTCTTATTTCTACTTGCCAACTGGTCTAAAGATAAGTGGGTTTTAGAAATAGTGGCACATACTCCAATACATCACCCCCTTCATATCTGGGTTCCTTCCTTTCCACCAGAGCTGTCTTCCAAATCTGAACAAATACAGACTTTATTTCTCTCTGTCTCCAGTATTACTCTATCTTGACAGTATTTTTTATGATACCTGAAGGGACAAGGAAAATAGATGGGTGAAACTATTTCTCCCTATTTAATCAAAACCCACCAGAGTTTTTACCAGCTGTGTGAGTGCAGCACAGCATCATTAAAAAGGGACTTTGAAATGAGATAAACCAGAGTGTGGATCTCAGATATGCCATTTATAATCCGTGTGACTTTGGGCAGATAATTCTCCAAGCATGGTTTTTATAACTTTAAAAATCATGTAATGATCCCTACATTTTCGGGTAATTCTGATTCTAAAAAAATATGTAACTTGGAGGGCAGTCCAAGATGGTGGCACAAGATCCTGAACTCACTTCTCCAATGGACATATGGACTCTGTAGCTACAGATGGAAAAATCACCTCTGAAAAAGACCTGAAAAATAGCCCAACAGCCCCTTCAAAACCATGAAAGGGCCACACACAGATGGGTAGGAGAGGCAGAGATGCTGTGTTACCAAAAACCCCACCCGAAGAACAGTGAGCCACAATCAGCAAAGATCACACACAGCAAGACTCCCTGAGTGAGGGACTGATGTTTTACAGCAGGCACCATAACCCTTGGGACCTGCGCTAGAGATACAAGTCCCCTAAAACCTCTAGCTTTGAAAAACGAGGCTTATGTCCAAGAGATCCTAAGGGCTGTAGGCAATGGAGATTCCACTCTTAAGGCACTCATAAGTGACTTAACTTGAGGCCCAGCACAAAAGCAGCAGTTGGAAAAGAGCCTAGACTATTTGTGAAGGAGATCCATTTGCAAATCGAAGGATCTGCCCGAGGGTCAGGAACCTATCGAGACTCTCTCCAGATGGAGGTTGTGGGCACCATTTTGGTAGTCCTACTTTACCTTGCTAGCACTGGCAGGCACACCCAGTTCCTGTGCTCTCCAGCTGCCCTGCTAAAGCCAGCAAGCTCACTGTCACACAAGGACACCTTACACGTGTCAGAATGGCTATTCTCAAAAAGCCAAGAAAACAGTGTGGAGGTTCCTCAAAAAATTAAAAATAGATCTACCCTAGGACCCAGCAGTAGCACTGCTAGGAATTTACCCAAGGGATACAGGAGTGCTGATGCACAAGGGGCACTTGTACCCCAATGTTTATCAGCACTCTCAACAATAGCCAAATTATGGAAAGAGCCTAAATGTCCATCAACTGATGAATGGATAAAGAAATTGTGGTTTATATACACAATGGAGTACTACGTGGCAATGAGAAAGAATGAAATATGGCCCTTTGTAGCAACATGGATGGAACTGGAGAGTGTGATGCTAAGTGAAATAAATCATACAGAGAAAGACAGATACCATATATTTCCACTCTTATGTGGATCCTGAGAAACTTAACAGAAGACCATGGTGGAGGAGAAGGAGAAAAAAAAAAAAAAAGGTTAGAGGCAGTGAGCCAAAACATAAGAAACTCTTAAAAACTGAGAACTGAGGGTTGATGGGGGGGGGTGGGAGGGAGGAGAGAGTGGGTGATGGGCACTGAGGAGGGCACCTGTTGGGAGGAGCACTGGGTGTTCTATGGAAACCAATTTGACAATAAATTTCATTAAAAAAAAAGCCAAGAAGTAACAAGGACTGGTGAGGATGAGGGGGAAAAAAGGGAACTCATGCACTGTTAGTGGGAATGTAAATTGATGCAGCTACTACAGAAACTAGTATGGAGGTTCCTCAAATTATTATAAATAGACTTACCATATGATACAGCTATTCTGCTTCAAGGTATGTATTTGAAGAAAATAAAAATACTAATTCAAAAAGACATATCCCTATGTTCACTGAAACATTTACAATAGCCAAGATATGGAAGCAACCTAAATGTCCATTGATCAATGAATGGATAAACATGTGATATCTCTCCCCCTCCTCCCTCCCTCCCTCTCTCTCTCTCTCTCTCACACACACACACACACACACAAATGGAATGGGCCTGGAGTATTAGCTTAAATAAGTCAGAAAGACAAATACCATAGGAGAGTTGGGGCAGGGAGACAGAGGAAATACGTGAAGGGAGTTAGGAGGTACAATCTTCCAGTTATAAAAGTAAGACATGGGAATGTAATGTATAACATAAGGAATATAGTCAATGTTAACTTTGGTGACAGATGGTAACTAGATTTGTGACCATTTCATAATATAAGTATCAAATCACTACTCTGTACACCTGAAACACAACGTTGTAGATTATTCAATTTTTAAATAGATCAAAGAAGTTTAAGAATGTTTACTACTCTGTAAAGACTGTTCATGGATGTGCAATGTCTGTCTCCCCTTCTTTGAAAGATAAATTCATGAATATGTCCATGTAGAAAACTAAATGCTCCAACTTTGCATCTACCACACGTCTAGTACGTTCCAGACATTAGGATGTAAGCTGGTGTTACGCTTTTCTGATGCTTGTTGTCTGGACCTAATGCCTGGAGGTCCCACAGCCACCCTGGAATAGGAGGGAACCCTGAGGATGGAATCCAGGTGACACAGCATGAAGAAGGAAAAATACCAGACCTTTGAGGATTTCTTAGAGCCACATACTCGTTAGCCCCGGGCTGCCTGCTTCTAAATGCTCTTACATAGAAGAAAAATCTCGCTTAAGTTACCTTTTTGGAAAGGGGTACTACCTCTAGGATACTCTGTTTCAAGTAACTGAATAGGACTTCTAAATGATACAACTGCTATTAGAACATACAGACTACATTTTAAAGATTCTTATCACTTAGTACTAATTCCACTTAATTATTTTTAACACTCTTGTGTAAAAATCTCTTAAAGGCTCCTATGATCTCATGGCTTGTGTAGGCTAATGGCCCCCTAAAAGATATTCACATCCTTATCCCTTGACCCTGTGAATATTAGCTCATATGGTTAAAAAAAAAAGTCTGATTAATTTGAGAATTTCATAAGATATGTAAAGATATTGCAATGGGGAGATTTATTCTTGATTATCTGGGTGGGCCCCAAATGTAATCACAAACGTCCTTATAAAAGGAGAGGCAGAGTGAGATTTGACAAAGAGGAAATGGCAATGTGATCACATGGGCAGAGATTAGAGTGACGTGGCCCTAAACCACGGAATGCTGGCAGCCACAGAAGCTGGAAAAGGCAAGAATGCGTTCTCTCCTGTAGCCTCTGTAAGGAACATGGCCCTGGCAGCAACTTGATTTCAGCTCAGTTGTATGCATTTCAAGCTTGGCTTCTAAAACTGGGAAAAAATTAATTTCATTTTAATATGCCAAATACAAAAACCAAAAACCCCACATAGGTGATAAGCTCTTTGACATAGGTCTTGGTAAGATTATATTTAGATCCAATTCTGAAAACAAAGGCAAAGAGAGAAAAAATAAATAGGACAAGGTCAAACTAAAGAGCTGCTACACAGCAGAAGTCATTAACAAAATGAAAGAGCACCCTACTGAATGGGACAGGATATTTGCAAATTATGCATCTGATAAAGGGTTACTATCCAAAATCTACAAGCACTTCATACAACAGCAAAAAAAAAAAAAAAAAAAAAAAAAAAAAAAAAAAATTTAAGAATGTTCAAATGTTCTAGAAAGATTTTTCCAGAGATGACATCCAGGTGACCAACAGAAACATGAAAACATGCTCACATCACTAGTTACCAGGAAAAGGCAAATCAAAACCACCGGGAAATACCACCTCAAACCATTCTAACACCTGTTAGAATGTCTAGTATCAAAAAGACAAGAATTAACAAGTGTTGGCAAGGATATAGGGAAAAGGGAACCCTCATGCACCATTGGGAATGTTTAGTGCAGCCACTGTGGAAAACAGTATGGAGGTTCATCAAAAAAATTGAAAATAAAGCTACTATATGATCCAGCAATTCCACTTCTGGGTATTTATCCAAAGGAAATGAAAACACTAATTTGAAAAGATATCTGCACCCCGTGTTTGCTGTAACATTTACAACAGCCAAGATGTGGGAACAACCTGTGTCCACTGAAAGATGAATTAAGATGTGGTATGTATATAAAGGAATGCTACTCAGCCATAAAAAAAAACTTGCCATTTGCAACATGGATATATACACATACATATATATGTGTGTATATATACACACAGATATATAGATATGATGTGCCTAACACAGCCAGCCAGCATATAAGTCCCCAGTGAATGGACATAACCATAGCTGTATGACCTTGGACACATTACTTTGCACCCCCTCTTATATAATTTCCAGCCAGCTAGCAACAGAGCCAGGCCTGGAACAGAATCCTTTTATTTTGCCCTTTGCTCAAGTCCCTTTGGTCTCTCCCATTCTTTCCTACTTTTAGCATTTCAATAGTCTCTCTTTTTCTAGTTCCTAACTCTTTACTCACCCAAGTACTTTTTTTTTTTTTTTTTAATTTTTTAACATTTATTTTTTGAGAGAGCGTGCAAGTAGGGGGATAGGTAGAAAGAGAGGGAGACACAGAATCCAAGGCTCCAAGCTGTCAGCACAGAGCCCTAGACGGGGCTTGAACCCACGAACCGTGAGATCATGACCTGAGCCAAAGTCAGACGCTTAACCGACTGAGCCACCCAGGTGCCCCTCACACAAGTACTTTTATTCCGTCAATGATCAATTTTTTTTGATAGTGTCCACAACATCTGTAGACCCGTTTAGAATCTGAAATATATTCTGATAACCTCAGAGCTCACTTTCTGGCACGGTCACATATGAACTTGCACGTGGTATTTGGAGGTTAAAAACATTCCTTAGGGGTTATTTTTAGTTCATTTCTTTGCAACCCTGGGTTCTTCATGCTTTACGTAATTAGTTTATCGTAAGAATGGTAATGTTGAAAGAAATTTCTTTTGAGCAAAGCAGCAACTGAAAAACTGTTGCAAGAAGTCACAGCAGTAATAAGACTATTGCTGAGCATGGGTTTATTAGAAAGTAAAATAAACAGCATCCTGCATGCGGACTTCATCCTCATTAAACATTCATACTGGAAATGCTTACCTTGTCTCTAGCCAAGATGTTATCCTTTGCAGAAGGGGTAAAAAAAACAAAAAAAACAAACAAACAAAAAAAACAAAAAAAAACCAACCTCTAAGCCAACATACTTCAAAGCTTTCCAGGACTTTGGGAAAGCAGTGTTATGTAAAATCTTCAAATATATTAGCGTAAGCAGTTTGGCCTTCAAATGATTTCAACCACCTTGGGGCAGGGCATGATGGTGAGGTAGGCATCTCAGAAGAGAATGAATTGACTTGCATTCTGCCATGCAGAGCAATGTAAATAAAAATTCAAGAGGCCTTTATGCCACTACCATCATGGTATGTGAGTCACTTGGTTTAATATGTTAAGAGGATTAGTGCTAAAGCCGCATGAACTTTGAAATAGCCCAATGAAGCTTATGTGCTTTCCAGTTTAAATTGGTCCTCAGCAAGACCTCTCTGATCATCAGGAATTTGGCAGCCTGGGTACTCTGCCACCATCTCCAGAGCAAGGTCGAGCCCCCTGGGTGTCAACAGTGTAGCCTCCTTTTTTATTCGAGGGGGAGATGGAGAGAAGACTAGAAGAGGAAGGGGCAGGGGTCACAGGAGGTCACGGTGAAAGCCAAGATCCAAATTACTGCTTCATGCTTTCCCAAAGATCACACAGTTTAACCAAATTAAATTAAAAAACCACCTCCCCAGCGGTTGCATCTTGCTTATGGCTTAAGAGGTCAAAAGGAAAACCCTTTCTTTACCCACTTAACCTAGGGGGGCTTCAGTGAGCATGAATGAATCTTCCTTACAGGAATAAAGGCATCATACTGTGTGGTTCATGTGGAAAACACACTTGGAGAAGGGGGAAACTGTCAAATGGCTCTTTCCTTAGTAAAACCTCTAAAGTGTCTACCTTCACACTTCAACCTAGAAACATGGGGTTTATCACTAACTACAGAGGCATGCTGAAGAACTGTCCCATCACAAATTGATCCCTACATATGATTAATAAGGCATAACACCCATATATAAAGGCACACATATGTGTTTGGACATTCAGTGTCCCTATGTGTCTTTGCATAGCTGTAGGATCAGCCTAAAACACCTACTCCCAGCCAACACAGGCTAAAAAAGAAAAAAAGAAACTCCTGTAAGGCATGCCACCTCCAGATTTCATGGGGCCTTTTGCTGGGGGTGCCAATGGTTTTGGAATGAGTTACAATGAAATACATCATTCAGGAAGCAGCTGGGCAACCTGTTCCTGTGACTCTCCCGGGTGTCCTTTGAAGCTCCTGCTTCTGCTTCAAGGATATCAAATGACAGGAACCTTTCTTTGTCTCCAGAAGCAGTCAAATACGGGAAGCCTGCTCAAACACTTGAGCCAGTGCTACAGACTACCATCACAAAAGGCAGTAGCTGAGAATAGCAGTCAGTCCAGCAAAAGGAATTTTAAAGAATCAGTGTAATTTGCCAATTGAGAAGGCTTCTAGAGTCAGAGGTGGTCGTTTTCCACAAAGTGAAGACAATCTAGCTCATTTTAGAATACAGAGTAAAGAAAGGAATAAAAAGGTAAATGCTACTTGAAAGCTTTGCAGTATTAACTCAGAAACAGCAAGGCTCTGTGTTTAGATTTCCTTCTGATCTTTTGTCACAGCAATGGGTTTGTGTAATAACTCTGTCATGTTCTCTTTCTCCCATCCCATGTCCACTGCTACTAAGTGAATTCATGAAGAGACCAAGAGCTGCTTTGACAACATAGAAAATTAGTTATAGAAGCAATGAATTTTTTAGCAGAAAATATATTGTATTTTTAACAAGCCATGACTTCTCAGCTGAAAGTGACATAATGCAGGATCAATTGTATGGGCTCAAATGCTTGCACTCACCACAGATGTATTTTCATTTATAATTATGTCATGCAAAGAGCATTGCTAGGGCCCCATTCCAGACAGACTGGAACACCCACCACGCCATGCAATATGACTGCAGTTGTTAACTCCTTTGGGAGCTTTCCAGCAAAGTTTTTTTTTTTTGGGGGGGGGGGGGGAGCCAAAACCAACAAAGAGACCAAACGTGTGCAGCATTGCTCCAGGGTTACTGGAAATCTTTATGAACTTCTTAAAATGTAATTCATTAAAAAAAGTTATCAATTTATATAGGTATTAAAATTTACTTTCCACATTTTCCTAGATTTTAATGAGAAGTTTAGATCTTTAAGTTGAAAGTAGGACGAGGCAGTTCTGAGTTTTTGGCAGTAGGGTGCGATACCAAATCTGTCTTTTGATATCAACTCTCATTCTGCTATGTGGCCCATGACCTGATTTGAAATGCTTAAAAGATCCAAGATGGCTGTCTTCCTTTTTGACTTAAGCTTGTAGCCTTTGCTTAGGTCCAACACTCTTTCCTAAGGTTGGCAGGAAAGAGAGGGTTCCCATAATACCATTAACTCTGAAAGAGTAAATATATACAGACAATGGCCAGACCATATATGAAAGTGGAACTTTCCCTAAATAGCAAAAGTTCTTTGAAAAAGTTTCTTCTTAAGAACAAAGCTGCAGGCATCATAAATCCCTCATTCCGAGATATACTACAAAGCTATAGTAATCAAAACAGTATGGCACTGGCACAAAAATAGACACAGGTCAATGGAACAGAAGAGAGCCTGGAAATAAATTCACATTTATATAATCTATGTCAAAGGAGGCAAAAATACACAATAGGGAAAAGACGGTCTCTTGGATAAAAGGGGCTGCAAAAACTGGGCAGCTACACGCAAAAGAATGAAACTAGATGACTTTCTTACACCATACACAAATAGAAATTCCAAATGGATTACAGACCTAATGTGAAGACCTGAAACCATAAAACTCCTTAAAAAAAAAAAAATAGGCAATCTCTCAGATACTGACCTTAGCCACATCTTTCTGGATATATCTCCTCAAGCAAGGGTAAGAAAAACTAGGACTATATCAAGCTAAAAAACTTTTGCACAGTTGTTTTGCACAGCAAAACAAAATGCCACCTATTAAATGGGAAAACACATTTGCAAATGATACATCCAATAAGGGTTAATATACAAAACTACAACAGCTAAGAAAAATAATCCAATTTAAGCATGGGCCAATGACCCAGAGACATTTGTTCTAAGACCTACAGATGACCAATAGACACATGAAAAGATGCTCAACATTGCTAACCATCAGGGAAGTGTAAATCAAAACCACAGTGAGATGTCATCTCATACCTGTCAGAATGGCCCGTATCAAAAAGACAAGATATAACAAGGGTTGGCAAGGATGTGAAGAAAAGGGAATCCTCTTGCACTGTTGATACAACCACTGTTGAAAACAGGAAGGAATTTCTTCAAGTAATTGATAGAAATACCATACAATCCAGTTATTCTACTTCTGGCTATTCACCCCCAAAAAATGAAAACACTGATTCAAAAAGATGTATGCACCCAACTGCACCCAACGTTTATTGCAGCATTATTTACAATAGCCAAGACATGAAAGCAACCTAAGTGCTTATTGATAGATGAATGGATAAAGAATGTGTGTGGGGGGGGGGGTATATGTGGAGGGGGTGTGCATGTGGGTGCATGCATGCATGTGTGCATGTGCAGATTACAAAAAACAAAATCTTGCTTTTCTTGACAACGTGGTTGGACCTAGAGGGTATCATGCTAAATGAAAGAAGTCTAAGGACAAACACCATATGATTACACTTTTATGTAAAACCGAAATAAAACCAAAGAGAATCTAATATAAATAAACGGTGGTTACAGAAGTGGAGCGGGGAATAAACTTCCAGTTATAAGTCAGGGGGACAAAAAGTACAGTACAGGGAATAGAATCAATATTGTAAAACCACTGTAGGATGACAGTAACTGCACTAATCATGAGCATTGTGTAATTTACAGAATTGTCGATTCACTATGTCATGTCTGAAACTAATGTAACCGTGTATGTCAACCAAACTTCAATTAAAAAAATATAAAAGTTAAACTGACTCATGACCAGGAATCTATCCAGAAAATTCCCTTGATCTATAATCAGTGCAGGAAGCCACTCTGATAGATCAGACTTGTAGGAAGTCAGACTGCTATTTCTAGTAATGATCTAAGAAGACAATAACTTTTATTTAACCATCAGCCCAAATTGGCAGCATTGGATAAATACCTGACCACCCCTAACCAATCACATAGGATACCCACTTCTGTTGGCCTGTCAACACAAAGGTTCTGTGTGTGATTCCTTGATTTTAGAGAATAGCTATATTGTCAGGATTTATACACTTAGAAAAGAGACAAAATCATGTTTAGGATCCCAACAGTGAATCCACATCCAGTCAGCAAAAGAGAAACCACTCCATGCATTTCAAACAGAAGAACCTTAAAACATTGGTTACAGATGAGTGAAAACAGGTTGTAAGGAAGGGTGACAGAAGAGCAAAGAGAAGAGTTGTTAATCTAGAATCAGGAAGCTACCACCCTACCCTCCTGAACTGGATCCTGTGAGCCCACATAGACTGATACTTTGATGGAACCCCATCATTCCGAAGCAGAAAAAATGAGAGTCATGCTCCTATTTTGCTAGTAAACTGCCAGCAACACTAGAGCCCGTATCCACTAGGAACCCTAGAGGCTACTGTCTGAAGCATCCCAATATGGGCTTTACAAGCTCCCACCAGTGCTTTCAGTGAAAGAGCGCACCAGGAGCACAGCTGGCAGAGGCAGCTTGGGAGACGGAGTCTGCCGTCTTCCAACCCCCAGGGTGAAGAGAAAGGCAAGTGTGGAGCTAAACACAGACACTGTCCAGCACAGATAACACATTTTAGCCTAAACTGGATCATAAATCCCAACAAGAATATTCTAAATGTACCAAACTTTCTCTTTGAATCAGATTTAAAAAAAAAAAAGTTGAGCTCATGACAAAGATTGCCAGTGCCCTGAATGTTCCCAGGAAGAAGTGAATGACAGAGAACTAGGCCCCATCCTCCCCACTTCTAATGTCATAGGTTTAGGGCCAGGCCAGCAGAGAGAGCGCACCCTGGAGGAGCAGCTTTGCAAAAGTTCTGAGCCCCAGTTATAGCTGATAGAAGTGGGAGCTAGAATCCTGTGAATGATAGGATTCATGCATATGAAGCTCTGACCCCTCACCCGGTTTTTGACTCATCCTAGATCTGGAGTCTGTACAATAGCTATCCATAGCACATCCACTGGAAGATTAATTCCTCCAGAGGATCAGGGCCATCAGCAGAAGATGAGGATGAACCATTTATATTCTTTTTCTGTATCCCATTTCAGCCGCCATTATTTACTGACCATGTATGCAGGCACAATTTCAAGCACAGGGAATATACTAAAGAACAAACCCCTGCCTTTATATAGTGTACATTCTATGGGGGGAAACGGAGACAATTGTATAATTCAAAGGTGGTATTATGAAAGAGTAGGGACGGGGGAGAGACCATGTAGAGGCAGATTTTGCCATTTTAGTTAGGTAGACGGGAAGAGCTTCATGGAAGAACTAACACTGTACCAGGATTCGTGCACAGAGAGATGGGACACTGAGGCTCTTCTTCCCAGGAAATAAATTTAATCATGCCAGCACAGGCTCAGAGAGCTAAGACCCCAAAAGGTTGAGCTCCGAGCACAGCTGGGTGTAGCCTTTTATGCAATTTCTACTTCTTTGTCTCCCATACATGGTTACACATACGGTCTGACTGGACACAGTCCATGTTACAGAGTCATGCCAGAGCTATGCATAGGTGTATAGGAGTTGACTGGGCCACGTTGCACATTGCCTTTGTTCTGAGAAGGTCTCTACCACCTCAGTTCAGCAAATACTTCCAGAAAGTGAGCTAGGGAGTCATGGGAACACCAAAGGAAGATCCACCTGGCAGACGGAATTGCAAATTCAAAGCCCCTGAAGCACTATGTGCTTAGTGTATTTAGCAAACCGTTTTGTGTGGCTAGCAGAGAGAAGCAGCAGTGTGGTCAGAAGGAAAGTCAGATCACAGGGAGCCCTGAAGGCCCTTGTAAAAAAAAAAAAAAAAAAATAGCTCTTCCTCAGAATGAGATGGAAAGCCATGGAGGGGCAGTGGTCGGGGTGGGGGGAGGAGATTGGCCCAGAAGAATGACAGGATCATCATGGAAGCTCTCTGAACAGGTGGAGAGAGCATGTAGGGATGCAGGTGGTGAGGGCAGAGGCAGGGAGGCCAGTTGAGGCACTGTTGAGATATTCCAGATGAGAGATGTCCTGAAGTAGTGGTCATAGAAGTGTTAGTAGTTTGGTCACATAAATAGAAATAGGAAATTACTCAACCTAGCCAGAATTATATCTGCAACACTCCACCGAAAAATCTAGTATAAATATAACCCTCTTGTGATGCTAGGTTAGCAGTATCCTCTTTAGACCTAAGTATGATACCAAAATTCACTTTGTATTTGCACTCTCTATGCTCCAACTGCTTCACTTTGAAAATGTGTTACCTTTAGATAATAAGACAAATAACTAAATGCATTTCACATAGAGCACCTATCCTTTTCCTTGCTTATGGTGCGTTTTCCAAACTAGGACCCTTTTAACCAAAAAAGACTTTGTGAATGCTTGTATTCAGCTGTATTTTTAGCACCCACAGACGAAAATACATAATGACAAAAAGCTACTATAAAATCAGTAATGCTTGAAAATGCCATATTTTATAAGTACAAACAGCATCTCCACTCAACTGAAAAGTAATTGCAGGTGTATGCACAAAATCAAATACTTATAATTCACTGACCACAGGTGCATAAGGTTTAAGAGACCCTTTGTCATTGTCATAGAAATAGCCTCTACAGAAAGTGAAATCTACGTTACACAGCTTTGTGATACACCAAATTCGACGTCCCATTTAAATATTTAGAAGTCACAAATTGATTAACAAAAACTAGACACCATGGTTTATATGAGTGGAGATGGGGAATTTTTTTTGAAAATGAAGGAATCCGCTATCCTCATACCCAAGGTGATCACTCCCTTCAATAAGTTATGGGTTCTATGGCATGACGACTATGAAAGGAAGCTCTCCTTAAATGTCACCAGTTCCAGGTCTCAAGTAGAACCAAAATCTTTGGTCAGTTAGCAACCTCCTATAGCTAAAGAGGTAATTTAAAACCTGTCAGCCACCTTGGGTGGCTCAGTTAAGCATCTGACTCTTGATTTTAGCTCAGGTCATGATCTCCTGATTCGTGAGATTGAGCCCCATGTCAGGCCCTGCATTGATAGCAACAGAGCCTGCTTGGGATTCTCTCTCACCGTGTCTCTGTCTCTCTCTCTGCCCCTACCTGGATAATGCTCTCTCAAATTAAACTTTCAAAACAAAAAAAACAAAAAAAACTTGGCAGGCACAACCACAATGGTTTCCTTAGAGGTTAAGTTCTTTATAAAGTAATTAAGTAAATCATACCTCTTAGCATTCATATTTTTCATGTTAGATTTAGAAGTAACATACACATGTGGTATTGGGTATGGATAATATGTAAGGATTTGACATAGTAGGGTGTTCTAATGCAGAAGTCTCCTAATTTTGATGGAAAATCTAAGGGATTTATTTCGACTCATCATTTAACCTGAAATCTTGTAAATTTGCATATAATACTGAAACACTTAAAGAATTGCTTCTCAAACCTTGCTATGCATCAGAATCACCTGGAGAGCTTGCTACAACAGCTTGGGGGCCAATGTCTAGTTTCTTATTCAGGAGGATCTAGAATGGAGCCTGCGGATTTACATTTCTAGTACGTTCTCAGGTGATGTGGATGCTGGCCCAGGGACCACACCTTGGGAAACTGATTTAGGGGATCTTAAGATTCACTTTATTCATAAGGTAAATGTATTAGACACAGAAATGACTTTAGAACTTTGGAAAATTTGTTAAATCCAAGGACTTTAAAAAGGCAATGTTAAATTGATAAATACAGCTTAGAATGTTTAAAGGAGGTTAATGATCTAAGTTGGTAAAGGATACCAAGCATTAATAGCCTGAACAATTTACCAGTGTTATATAGAGAATATTAAGATTTTTAAGTTTAAAGAACAGGCTTTGAAGGACTGAGTCCATTGAAGTGAATATTACATGTAAAACCCAAGTCACTTCTGAATAATTTTTGTACACAAACCTCACTAGACCTAAAAACCCAGCACTGAGAGTTGTCACTCCTTTTTCCAGGGCTTCTGAGCCCATGAATTGGGAACCTTTGGCTACAACTAGCTAAATGTTCACCCTTTCTCTAAACCATTTGATGCCTCTTCAAATGGCCTTATTCCTCTGCTCAGAGTCGGGGCTTGCTTTGAAGACAGTGGACTGAACAAAGAGTCCACATCTTGATCGACTTTGTCTGCCACAGGAATGAATCTCCTGCAAACGCCCTGGGAGCTTTTCTCTCCAGCTCCCCTGCTAACTGTCATTGTCTTCATGCACTGTCAGAGGACACCACAGAAAGAAGAATGGCATGTCAAGATCAATCTTCCTCCAGAGACCCTCCTTGAAATAATGTTGAATAGCTGTGCTTTTGGAAATCTTCACTTCTGAGACCAATTATCTCCCTCTACAATGTATTCAGCCTTCACCAGCTTGGCTTCTGGACCCAGCTGTTTTCTGTAAGGCCAGATGTACTGTGAATCACAGATGTGATCATTTAAATTAACTAAATTTTCTATGTTTTTAAAAGGGGACACTTATTAGCCTTCAGGGAATATAGTCCTTGGTTCATTCTGCAGGTTAGGAAGCACCTAAAGCTACCTTCCAGTTCAAGAGGAATTAAAGTTAGTGAAGATCCTAAGATTTCTATAGGATTCCATCTTCCATTTGGAAGCTAACTTGATTGAATACTAAGTTTCAATCTATTGCGTGAGGCCAGATCCACCCCCTATGGTATCCTTAGAGTTTGGACATATTTGGGTTACCAAAGCAACCTTTTATTTTTGGGGGACCTTAATTTTTGGATCTAATCTTAAGTGAAAATTTAAAGAAAACTGTCACAGGAAAAAATCTATAGTCCATTTCCTTTGGCTTCAAAACAATAGTACGTGCAACTGGTCTTAGACAAATGCTCCATTGTAAAAGTTGTGCCACCACAGTAGACATGGGCAAGAACAGATTCTGTAATGAGATGCTTCGAGTTCTGGCTTTGCATTGTCTAAACCTGTTTACTTTTTTAAAAACAGGAAAATACCTAGTGTCTGGGACATAGGAAGTGCTCAACAAATGTGAGCTATGATATTTTTCTCACCAAAATGCTTATCAGAATGTGCTTAATCCTTTTGATGGAACTATTAGTCATTAGAAATTTATGTAAAATGATGTAATGATATATTTAAAATTTAAAACTATTAAAAATTAAAAAAAAATTTTTTTTAACATTTATTTTACAGAGACAGAGTATGAATGGGGGAGAAGCAGAGAGAGAGAATCTGAAGCAGGCTCCAGACTGAGCTGTCAGCACAGAACCCCACACAGGGCTTGAACTCACATACCGCGAGATCATGACCTGAGCTGAAATTGGACACTTAACCAACTGAGCCACCCAGGCACCCCTAAACAAACTATTTTAAAAACTAGGGCCAAGACAGAAAAAATCCAAGTTATTACTAAGTTTTTGTGGAACTATGGCCTTTTAGAAGTTTTATCCATTCTACTTTTCTACATTTGGGGGGACATTTAATTCAATCCGAGACAAATGAACAAATTCACAGAAATTTAAAAGTTGTGAATGAAATTACATTGGCATACCAAACTCCATTACAAACTACCAATTGCTCTTGTTAATGGCACAATTATATCTTGCATATCCCCACAGATCATAACCACAAGAAGAACTGCATTTGAACATTCACTTACCTTCAAGACACTTATTTTCAATAAATCTTTGTAGGTGATTAAGTGGTTATTATTTCATTCCATTTTACAGGTGAGAAACTGGAAACTGACACACCCAACTTATTTCTGGAGCTATTATAGATGCCAATAACCTAGTGGTTTATGTTTATTGGTCACTGTTTACCTTGCTCAACCCTATGTAAACCTCCACTGACATAGCTGTGTCTTGGGTTGGGGGTGGGGAGTTACACGGACTCTGGTGGGTATCCCATCTACAAAATGGTAATGGACACATCCATCCTCCCCACCTCAGAGGCTTGTAAGAGAATCAAACAACCTAGTGCAGAGGAAAACTTTACATGTCAATTTAAGGCATTTTCTTTTATTCTTTCTAAGCAAGATTAAAATCACAGAAATTCTAGATAACTATGTGCTTCATATTGTTTAGAAACCAACTTCCACTTAGTAGATGGCCCCAAAACATTATTTCCCTTTTTAGGTTCCTCTTGAAAGTGTTAGAGTTGTAGATCTATACAATTTGAGGTTGGGGGAACCTTAGAGGTCACTTATTCGACCTCTACACAACATCAGAGGTTATTCACCCTCTGCTTGAGTACTTCAACTGAAAGAGAAGGTCTTCACCTCAGGGGGCGCTTTTCTTTTGGCTGGAGCAAAAAACACGGTTATTCCATTTACAAGTCTAACTATTTCAACGAGTTCTAACAGAAAAGAAAAAGTAGCAACTTTATCTTAAGAGGATTATAATCAAATACTGCTTAGAAAATTTTTTACTTTTCAAGTTTCTTTCACTGTGCTTGGACTGCTCATCTGAATGTCTAATTAGGAAGTCTCCTCTTTCCTGGGTTTTCACTGAGCATTGTTACTCCACAGGCAAGAATTTTCATTTTTAAATTTTCATGACATCAACATAATCCTATATCATAAAATAGAGTGCAGAAAAAAAACTTAGCTACTTGGGGGTTAGATGTGCATTATGGGTAGTAATTTGCAAATACCTTGCCTTGAACCTCAGAACTGGATCTGTAATGAACAAACCCCTGCAAAGTAATGTTGGCAGTGAATCCCTTCTGGAACACGCTGTCTGGATACCACAGGGTAAGAGAAAGTAAGCCTTATAAGAACCACCACCTCATTCAGTGGGAAAACTCTTGCTGACACCAATTTAGACCTAAAAATAGGTTGAAATCTAAATATGGAAAATGTGCAATTTCACCCATCTTTATTCAACCCAGTCATTCCAAACACTGTCCTTCATTTTAGTCTGCAGTGAACAATAGCATAGCAAAGATGACAAGTTGTGTGGCTCTAATGGTCAACTGCTCCTGGTGTTCCACCTCAGATAATGATAGCTGGGAGGGGTTCTGAATATTCATCCTGCCCTCCAACACAGCACAAGCCTGCAAATATTAGGAGTGTCCATATACATGTCAAGGTTTCCTTCATAAGAAAGAAGCGTCCTTGTGAAGAAAAACTGTATGATTTAGAAAACAGCTTAATTAGGCTCAAAATGTTCTTTTGCAGTTGTAATGGTTTTAGCATCCACCAGCTCCTCTCATTTACTCAAGCCTCAGGTTATGCATGATAGGAGGCATCCATCCTCAAGAACCTTCCATCTCTCCTCATTGCCCCAGAGTAAAAGGTGGGCTGTTTAGAAAAGCAGCTGTGTCTCCCAGAATGAGGGCCTCTGTGAAAATTTCCCAAGAAAATTTTGGCAGCTAATAGATAAAAACCATATCCCAGGTAAGCTCATTTTAATCACATCACCTGGGTATCTTTAACCAGCCGTCCCCAAATTCCCCAAGCTCTGCCTCCCACAAACCCCTAAGAATTTCAGGAGGCATTTACCCACCTAAGTATATGAGGATTCCTGCAGACTTATGGCTGAGTTCTGTGGAAGGTAAAAATGCCGGGTTATACAGCTATTTCCCTGTTTACAGCAGCCCACTGAAACCTGTCACTGTGCAAAAATAAATGCTGATATTGTGCTCTGAATGAACAGGGGAAGCCTGAATGCAGTTGGGGGTACTTAATTTTTCTGATTGCTTCCTGTTTTTTCCTCACATCCAGAAAGGAGTCTGCAGGGTGGGAGAAAGGAAGGTGCAAGTATGGCCCATGCAAGGTATTAACACTTTTTTTTTTTTAATCACATAATCTCACTTAGATATTATATAGATACTTTTAAACTAATATCAGGGTGCCTGATATTAGGGCTCAGTTGGTTAAGCACCTAACTTTTTAAAAATTTTTTTTAAACATTTATTATTGAGAGAGACAGAGAGACACAGAGCATGAGCAGGGAAGAGATGGGGAGAGGTAGAGAGAGGGGGAGACACAGAATCTGAAGTAGGCTCCGGGCACAGAGCTGTCAGCACAGAGCCCAATGCAGGGCTCAAACTCACAAACTGTGAGATCATGACCTGAGCCGAAGTCAGACACTTAACCAACTGAGCCACCCAGGTGCCCCAAGCACCTAACTCTTGATTTCAGCTCAGGTCATGAGAGCTCATGGTTCTGGAGATTGAGCTACGATCTCCACGAGGAGCCTGATTGGGATTCTCCCTTCCCCTCCTTCTGTCTCTCCCCAGCTAACATTTTAAAAGAATGCTTTAAACTAATGTCATAAAACTTACATTTTCCTTCTAAGTCCATTTCATAGCATACTACAACAAGCATAAAATTTTTAAAATACTATGAAAAATGTGGGTTTGAAACCCAGTCTACATTATCTTTAGTAAGAAACAAGCTTCAAAATATCCAGCCACCAAGAAGGCAGAGACAACATGACCACAGATGATAAAAAGATACTTAAGTTTAAACTATCCTCATTCTATGCACCTGAAGGACCTAAAGTTTCAGTAAGTACAGCTTTATTATTATTTAAATGTTCATTTTTGAGATAGAGAGGCAAGCAGGAGAAAGGGCAAAGAGGGAGACACAGAATCTGAAGCAGGCTCCAGGCTCTGAGCTGTCAGCACAGAGCCTGACGCAGGGCTTGAACTCATGAACCATAGGTCATGACCTGAGCCAAAGTTGGATGCTTAACCGACTGAGCCACCCAGGTGCCCCAAGTACAGCTTTCTAATAGGATCCTTCTTTTCAGAACCTCATTTATCGAGACAAAACCAATAATCCCAAAACAGGAGTTTGGGAGATGGTCATGACAATTCTTTTAGGGAAAGATGGGAGCCCAAAGAGACCATGAAAACGGGAAGCAGCAGAAAGGGCAGAATGAGGTGGTAATTCTGTCTCACATGGAAACCAAAACAGAGGAAGGCATGGACACTGGCAGCCCTTGCTAACAAACGTGTCAGCCACAGAGGCTGCAGACAGGGAGCAAGAACATGTCCCAGGGGTATGAGCAGCAGGCTGGGCATCTTTCCTGAATGACAAAGGGCTGACTCGAAGGTCAGGAGAGCTGTCCTGTGAGCAGTGGGGAGGTCCAGGAAAGGTAAAGGAGCTTACTGGGTTCAGCAGAGTCCCTGTACGGATTCTGGCCTCAGTTTCTCCATTCTCCTGGGCAGCTAATTATCATGGACATGGACACCTCGATGCTATGACCCTGCCAAAACCAAGGTGGTACATAAAGATGGCCAGGGTAGGGGGCAAAGAGACAAGACACATGGGGAGAGAATGGAGTGACACAAAGCAGGAAGGGGAGGCAAAGTCACCCGTCTCCTCCCTGGAGAAGGACACTAAATGCCCAGGATCAGAATACTCCTGCTTGATGAAATTCTATTCTTTAGAGTGAGTACAGGTGAGTCGTCTCACGTTCTCCCGAAGCCTCATTGTCCTTCTTCCAGTTGGTTCCTTCTGCTAGGAGGAGGAGTGAGGAATCAGTGAGGGGCTCACGGTCTCAGTGCATTAACTCCATGGTCCTGAAAAGTTCCTGATTAACACCACCACTTACAGATCAAAATATTTTGAGTCCCACAAGCCTGCTCCTCATTACCATGCATTGCTATCACCCAGGCATCTGGACTTAGATTATACTTCAACTCAGCTCCCTCATGTATTAAGTGATGGAAACGAGCTTAGGTGGTTTACTGCTCACATTCTCTTTGGGAACTAGTCTCAGAGACCATCCATATCTTGGTTTGCTGTTGTACTGTGGTTTTTGCTGTTGCTTGGTTTTGTGTTTACACAACTGATTGATTTAAGACAGACTTACAGAGGCTTTATATTTATGAAACTTTCCATTTAATAATATACTAAAATCTGGTTTTGCTATACAAATACTTTAATGTAATGAAGAGGATATCATAAAACATTTTTGAAAAGTTTTAACACTCTTCATCTGTATGTGCCTAACCACAACAAAATGAACAGAGCAGGAATCAACAGAAACACTATGATATATTAGAGAGAAGATCTTAACATAGTTCTCTCAAAAATAGTGTTTCAAATATGTTTTTATAAGAAATTTTAAATATGAATATGAAATTCCAAATGGATCAGATATCCAAATGTAAATATAGAACTCCACCAAGTACTAGGAAAAAAATTAATAAATTCCTTATATAAGAACTAGGAGAAAGGACAACTTCCTGGACTATGACTCAAAATCCAATTTTCTAGCTAGGACTCAAAATTAGAAATTGGATTACAAGAGTATAAATTATAACTTTGCATGGCCAAAATAATTCAAACAAGTTAAAATGAAATACTGACAAAAAAGGTGTCGCAACTTATCCACAAAGGGTTATAAAGAGCTTCTCAACATTAAGAAAAACACTAGCAAACCAATAGAAAAAAATGGGCAAAGGTTATAAAGGTTATAAATTAAATGTGAATGATCCTTAGTTGAAGGCAAATATGCTTATATTCATTCACAGAATTAGAAATTAAAGTTAGACTAAGGTACATTTCTCACATATACTGTCAAATATTCAAAATACAGTAACTTATTCTGTTGCCAAGGTGTAATGAAATGGGTACTTTCATGACTTGCTAATGGGAATTCAAAATGGCACAACTCTTATAAATGTTTGGTAATACTATAGACACACATCCCTTCTGACCCAGCAGGCAGTTGTACTTTTGGAATTCTATCCCAAAGATAAACTGACAAAAAGAAATGGTATCTGAAGAAAAATAGTAGTTGTGCAATCATTTATAAAACAAAAGATGAAACACAACCTAATGTCCAGCAGTGAAGAATTGGTTGGCTAACTCTGGGAAATAGTATGAGGTTCCTCAAAAAATTAATAGAATTACCCTACAACCCAGCAATACTGGGTATTTAAATACTACTAGGTATTTATCCAAGAGATACAGGTATGCTGTTTCATAGGGGCACATGAATCCCAATGTTTACAGCAGTGCTGTCAACAATAGCCGAAGTATGGAAAGAGCCCAAATGGCCATCGATAGATGTATGGATAAAGATGCGATACATATGCAATGGAGTATAAACTCAGTGATCACAAAGAATGAAATCTTGCCATTGGCAACTACTTAGATCGAACTAGAGGGTATTATGCTAAACGAAATTAGAGAAAGACCAGCATGACTTCACTCATGTGAGGAACTTAAGATACAAAACAGACAAACATATGGGAAGGGGAGCAAAAATAAAAACCGGGAGGGGGACAAAACGTAAGAGACTCTTAAATATAGAGAACAGAGGGTTGCTGAAGGGGTTGTGGGTGTGTGTGTTGGGGGGGGGCGGAGCTAAATGGGTAAGGGGCATTAAGGAATTTATCCCTGAAATCATTGTTGCACTATAAGCTAACTAGGATGTAAATTTAAAAATAAAAAAAATAAAAACAAAGTTCTGAGCAATGCATAACAATAACAGTGTAGGTATTGCAAGTAGCGTGCAACTCAAATATTTGTGCATGATTTACATTTTAAAGAATTATATTTTCATAGCATTAAAAAAAAACTGGTTGACTAAACCACGGTTTGCCCATAACATGGAATATGTATATCTATAAAGGGGGATGAAGAAAATCTAATACGGATATGAAATTATCTCCAGGATATATTTGTAAGAGACAATATCAAATATAACACACTGCAACAACTTTTATGAAAAAGTGGAAATCTATAATAAATATACAAACAGGTTTTTCTCAAAAAGGAACAATGGAAGGATAAACCAAAAGCTTAATAAAAATGGCCACCTAGACAAATTGTGAGAACATGAAAAGGAGAGTTTGAAATAAGAATTTTTAAATCTACCTTGTTGTATGTAATTTTGACTTGTAGATGATGTATGTATTTTCAGTTAAAGTAAAATGAAAACTTTAAGAATGCTAGAAAAAAAATGGGCCTGATGGGATATCAAATTATTTGCCTACCACACTAAAACCCAAATGACTTGCAAGGTATTTAAAAGAAGTTTTTTTTAATGTTTGAGAGAAAGAGAGAGACAGACTGCAAGTGGGGGAGGAGCAGGGAGAGAGGGAGAGACCATTGGAAGCAGGCTCCAGGCCTCGAGCTGTCAGCACAGAACCCAATGCATGGCTAGAACCCACAAATTCTGAGACCATGACCTGAGCTGGAGTCGGATGTGTAACCTACTGAGCCACTCAGGCGCCCCTCCAACGAATTTTAAACAGAGTTCAGTCATATACCTCTAGAAGCTTATGTAAGATAGTTAATCATCCAGGTTTTACCCAGGACTGAGAGGTTGCCTAGAACAAGATTTTCAGTGCCACAACGGAAAAAGTCTTAGACAAACTGGGATGTGTTAATCAGCTAATTTTAAGACAAATAATAAAAGTAAAAAAAGACCAGTGCAAATGAAATGACATTATTTTCAAACTATTATAACTATATAGCAAGACAGAATAATTATATGAATGTCTTAAGTCAAAATTTCAGCATCATAAAGAGAAAGCAGTGGTAATATACAAAATTGAAGTAAAAACAAAGAACAAGTAAACATGGATTCAAAGGAATTTCTGGGAACACAGACAGCAGGGATGCTATTTTTTAATCTCCCAGAATGCGCTCAGAAAAACAGAGCAGGTAGAAATGCAAAATCAGAACAGCACAGGAGACACAGCAAAATTAAATAGAAGGGTGCGCAGACAAAACGGTATCAGCACCTGTGCATGAGACAGATGAGGAAAGCAACACACACAGTATCTACTGGACTTGAATATGGAAGGAACTGATCAATACTTACTGGAAAGTGTGACAAGTCAAAATAAAATTAGAAGGGTTTTCAACACTCACAGGTCATTATGAAATATGCATCTGAAGGAACCAGAGCTCTGGCTCAGAACTCAACAGAAAGCCCCCTTTCATGAAAAACCTCAGCCTGAGACTGGGGGTGCAGGTGCAAGGCTTCAAGTTTTGTAAGCGAGAATTCATAGAAGTCAAGGATAAAGGGAAATACAACTAAGAGTAGGAAAGAGGTAAAATATCTGAGAGCACAGCGTCGTATTTATTGAATTTTCAATTTGTAAACACCTAGCAATTTTTTTTAAAAAGGCTTAGATTTGTGAAGCTAGAAAAGCTAACCTGACCCCATCCTGTCCTCCTAGAAGTTCAGCAAATTTAGTATCACAAGTGTGAGCAATAAACAGAATTGTATCAAATTCCATGGAACAAAACCACAGACCAAGAAGTAGAAAAATTTCCCTACAGATACTCAAAGTATTCCAGTAAGTACAGCCACTGAACAAATGAAAATTGTAAGTATTTCCAACAAGCTAAAAGAACACAAGTTGAGATTTAAAAGTTTAGATATGGGGTAAGCACTAAGAAAATAATTAGAAATACAAAATATTTCAGAAATAAAGCCTGAAGTAGAATCGACCCAAGAGCAAACAGATAATGCTTCCAGAAGGCAAAAACAAAGAAAATGTGTAATCAAAAGAAAGCATTTGCAAGAGTGCCAAGTACAGTTGATAGAGTAATAAAAAGACTTAAAGCTACTTATTAAAAGGGCTCGCTAGGTATGTTGGAAAAACCACCCAGAATGACACATTCTGAAATATTATTTAATAAGGTTAGTGGACTTTAAAGGCAAATATTAAAACAAGCAAGCAAACAAAAACCCTGGGGCCCTCAGGCAACATAACCAAGTTGCTTATTAGGGGAAAAGATAAGCAAAAAGTATTGTTGCTATTAAGTTTTTAGTAACATTTTATGCCAGAATGTAATGGAATAGATTTAAGATATTGAAGGAAAGACCATATCATTTCAGGATTTTATATGCAGCCAACCTGAATTTCAGGTGTTAAGTGACAAAAACACTTGCCAACCTGTAAGAACTCTGGGAATATGACTTCCATGAGCCCTTTTTCTGAGGAACCCCCTAGACCCTGAGCTTCAGATGACCAACGTAAGTGGAGAAACTTTGACATAAGGACCAGTATGTCATCTCAGAGGCCGCTGTTGGCTTCATGCTCCCTTAGAGGTACCAGAAGTGCCTCTTCCTCAGGGGTTAAGGCCCAAATCCCTGGGCCCCCCCTTCTAAAATCCTGAATTCTTAATCCCTGGTCTCTTCCCTTTTGTTTCCTGGGTCTGTTATTCTCTGGGTAAACTCAGCACCTTGCAACCAATTTCCAGGCCAGAACAAGTTTTAAAAATTAGAAGTATTAATATAAATGCATCATTTTTTCCTTTAAAAATGTATTTCCTGGGGCACCTGGGTGGCTCAGTCGGTTAAGCGTCCGACTTCAGCTCAGGTCACGATCTCACACTCCGTGAGTTCGAGCCCCGCGTCGGGCTCTGGGCTGATGGCTCAGAGCCTGGAGCCCGCTTCCAGTTCTGTGTCTCCCTCTCTCTGCCCCTCCCCCGTTCATGCTCTGTCTCTGTCTCAAAAATAAATAAACGTTAAAAAATATATATATAAAAAAACGTATTTCCTTTGTCCATTGGAAAAAATGAAGAAACAATGATTTCCTAGTAGCAATGACTGCAGACATCACCCAGGCCTCTAACATCCATTTGCCACTACAAAGAACCAGGGCTCCTTGGATAAGTTCTTTATTCTAAGTCTTGGAAAGGAAATACATAAAATAAGCCTGAGATATCTTAATAGGCCAGAAAGTAAGGAAACCATCACAGACTAATAGGATCATCGGAGCCAACGTCGAAGAGCTTTCATTAGCCAAAAACTGGGCAATTTGAGCAAAGGAAAATGAATGTGTTGAAACACAAAGACATTCCTAAAATCCACGCATTTAGAGTGGTATTAAAAATCCACGAAATTATGGGGTTCCTGGGTGGCTCAGTCAGTTAAGCATCTGGCTCCTGATTTTGGCTCAGGTCATGATCTCAGGGTTCAGGAGTTCAAGCCCCATGTTGGGCTCTGCACAGGCAGCATAGAGTTTGCTTGGGATTCATATTCTGTGTCTCTCAAATAGACTTAAAATAAATAAATATCAATGAAATTACAATGATATGAAAGTTTTGAAACATGTTGGTCATTCTAGGAAGTTGCTGGAGCAACAACTTACTCTGAAAACTGATAAAGAAAATCAAAGACTTGCCTTTCTGGATCAATGTATTTAAAGCAGTTGGCGAGGGACTGAATGTTCTTCAAAATGAACAAAGAATTAAAGGGCAACCAGACCTTCTGTGCCTATGTTGTGACTTTTTAAAGTTTACTTATTTTGAGAGAGAGAATCAATGAATGAATCCCAAGCAGGCTCCACGCTCAGCTCACAGAACAGACTGAACCACACAGGTACCCTTCTATGTTGTAATATTTTAACACAGTAGGAAAGATACAGTACCACCTGTGAAGCATTCTTATCTAAGCAAAAACTGAGTGTGAACAGAGTTCTCTGCATTGTACTGCCAACCTACGGAAAATCGGATAAATGAGCTAAAGAACCCTGGAAAAAAATGTAAAGAGTCCACATGGAAAATGGGCTGGTTTCTTTAATAAATCAAGAGAATAAGAAAAGGAAGTGAAAGAGAACATTATAGAATAAGGAAAGCCTCAAGTGACAACTAAAGGCAAGTTGTAGGTCTTGCTTGGATCTTAATTCAAATGTATGAACACTAAAGAGACACATACCTCTGCCCGAGAGCCAGGAGTTTCAGAACTTTTAGGTCTTTTTTTAACCCACCTCAGGAAGTAGAACAGAATGGCCCCCACATGTGGCACAGACCAGAATTTTATTTCTTACACAACAATTTTTAAATCTTCACCCTCGTAAATTTTAAGCATCTGGGGCTATCCAACACCTTTAAATACCTTCCTTATACTTTCATTTGCCACAAAGTCCTTCCTTCCCGAGGTAGAAAAAAGCAACTCCCCTCTCTAGATTCTGAGATAGTGAGGATTCTAACAGGGAGGCATACACATGCTTGGAGAATTGGGAAGGGTTGCCATAGGAAGGGGACTAAATACTCTAGCAAACATGATCACAGAGGCCCTGGGAACGGGCAGTGGTGGAACTTCTGGCATCCAGTCTTGAGGGTCATAGGTGCTGACTGCCAGCAATACTCCGCAGTGGGCTGGCCACTATACCTGGCCAGGCAGTTTCACATTCCAGCTTTCTGGACCTCCTGTAAATTCTTTTTCTGCTCTAGGTGAATAGGGTGAAAATGCTGTTTCAACCAAGATCCCTGAGTTTCATCTACCCAGAACCTCTTTGCTATGTTTCCCTGGGCCAGTGGGTAAAGCATTCTAGAGGGCAGTTGGGGAAGGAGGTTTTTCTTAGACCATTCTCACCAGGTTAGTGACCGCACACACTATTGAGAGCTCCTAGAGTAATATATACAACCTGAACTACATGAGAAAAGTCACATGGTGTCATAAAGAGGAAGGGACACAGGGGTAATGAGCAGTGGTGTGGATTCTAGTGTATCAACATATCCATGTATCTAGTATATCAACAAGATAAGCATTCTCATACAAGATAAGGTATCAGTATGGATGTGTTGATACATGCTTATCAACACATACTCTCTTCAATTGTTCCTTATATATCTTAACACTCTTCTTTGAAAAAAGTTCCCACTCCCTGTCCATTCAGAAGTATAAACAATCACGTAATTGTCCATGCCTCTTATGGAGAAATATGCATTTATTTGTCAGCACTTCAGTCAACAGGGAGGGAGCATAGGTACTGTGTAGGCAGAACAGGGAGACGCAATTATCGGAGAAACCAAGAGCATGTAGCTCAACTTAGTCACTCCATGAATGTGGAGAAGCTACATAAACTCTCCAGCCTCCGTTTTCTAGCTATAAAAAGGAAAGAACTTCTTAAATTTATTGTGAAAATGCCACTGAACCACTTTGTGTGTTACATAACAAGAGCTTGATGAATACCAGCTTTTATCATCATTGTATTACTGGTAAGTGGATTCATAGAAAATAGTCCATATAACGTACATGTATTTTAACCTTGCAATGCTGGATGTAAAAAAAAAAAAAAACAAAACAAAACAAAACAAAAAACAAACTTTCCTGTTTGCTTAAATCAAATGTCCTACATTTAGAAACCATCTCACTAGGATGGCATTAGGTGCACAGTCCTTATCGATACCTCCTCTCCCCATCTCAGGATCACTCGCACCTCCTATGGTGCATACACAGTCCAGAACAGCTCTGGAAGGGCTGCCTTTTTTTATTCTACACTCCCTCAGTGTTCTTAAAGACAGGTGGCTCCATAATGTCTGTGCCAATTTCCCTCACCTCTCCAGGAAGCAAATTTTAGTGTTAGGTTCCCACCACCAGCATCCTTACAACACCCACTATCTGCTTCTTAGAGCCCTGCACCTGGAAGCTGGGTAATGGGGTGCTGGTTCCAGCTATTCCTGGAACCAATAAACCTATTCTTCCTTCCTGGTATCTGAGAGAATGGCTCCATTCTTCCTGAAACGTACCAGCTTCCATCACCCTTCCATGAAAAACACTTTCTCAGGATCCCACCCTTTCGACACCCAGCTCTTTTCTCATTTCAGAGTGTGCTATGGTGAAGGAGATAGTGGAAGGAGGCTTTTTTTTTTTCCCTTTGTAATTATCCATTTTCAGTGATGATTAAGTGAGCAAGTAAAACACCACGGCAAGCAAGGAAAATACAGCTGGATAGAACAGAAGCAAGAATGGAAGAAGAAATGACGGGCGAAGAGCCAGCAGAGACCCTCTGGTGGATGCAAGGGACAGCTTTAAGGAGTCCAGCCCACACGATCAGTAATCAATTTCATTGGTTCTGCTTGGGCTAATGTTCAATGAGAGACTAGGCACAAAGGCTCAAAAACAAGCAATTACCTCACTGTCTCTACGTTCTGACTTCATCTTGCTTCTGCTACTCCAAGACTTAAACTGCTTCTCACATCTTTTATGATCAAAGAGAAATAGGAAACGAAACCAGTATGAGAAGACTCCATCACAACCAGCCTTTCTTGGCATCAGATATCTAAATAAATTGGCCAGCTCACTTCCTCCCCCCATTCCCCCCCAAGCAAGTCTGACAGTAAATAAAAGGATCCTACAACTTCTGTCTCGGCTCTCTACAGAACCCTGGCAGGGAAGAAAAGCAGCCCTCACTCAAGGCCAACAAAAACAAAAAAATAAAGGTAGCTAAATGAGGAATGTGAGAAAGCACGTGAAAAAAAATAGCACAAAGCACTGCAAATGTTTCTGTATCCACCACTGCTCTTTTCTACTGATATGTGTTGAAGCAATTAGGAACTCTGGAAACACAGGAAGAAGCCAACACTTCCAGTCGCTGCTGTCAACAGTCAATAAGCACCAAAATGATTAGTGAGGAGTTTTTAGGAAGGCTGGGAGAAAAAAAAAAAGTTAGAGATGTTGCCCCTTAGAATAGGCTGGGGTTGTAGAAAAAGTGGTCAGAATTTTACTGGATGCAGAGTCAGAGGGCCAAGGCCATACCGGAACCTAGAAGAGATGTTTGACTAAAATGTTGGGGATACAAGTAACACCTCCGAAAGTGTACACATGGGAAAGAGATGTCCCACCACTCCCAGCAGATGCCAAGGCAGCTTTGCTAATATAAGGGCTCTATTTTATCAGTGAAGGTCCCAGTTGAACTATCAACTATCTCAGGGAATGGTAAGTCAGAAGGAAACACCTGACGCTCAGCAGAGGAGACTGCTTCTGGGAACACTCACCTATAGTATCTGACAAACAGCATGAGGTGAGCAATGGGAAGCCAGCTGAAGCAAGGAGGGACAAAGAGCATGGCTGATCAACTTGTTTATGATCACCTATGAGAAACCTCTGGAAACTCCTAGAAAACCCATGGTAGGGGAATTTTGCATAGAGCAGGTATGGTACTAGGTACCATCAAGTCCTAATTAAACACAAGCTACATGTAATAGGGAAAGAAGAGTACCCACCTCACATGACTTCGTGATTTCATGTGAAATCGCTTTGTGAGCTCCACATCACCAGCTGAATGGGAGATGTTGCCAATATCAATGGGTTGCAGTCAACATTACCACCCTGAGTGTCCCAGACTTTGAGAAAAAGTGCTGAAGGTTTCTTACTAAAAGATGGTCTTTGTAATAAAGGCTAACAAATACACTGAGGTTCCAAGATGCTTCAAAAAAATACATTTTGTTGCAACTTTATTTGCAAGAATTGTATTGTTACACCACTGTAGGGAAGAGTCTCAGATCCTTCCTTGAAAGTCAATGTTGACGGCTGGCCCAGGGAAAAACAACGGATTAATAAAGTCATCAGCTTACCTCTCTTTCCAAATTCACTTCAGCATCAGTATGCCCTAGGTCAGTACCAAACTTGTAACTTGGCTGTCACCTTTGACTCCTTTCTCCCTTATCCTTGACATCTAATTAACCACTCAGACCTCCCATTCTTAGTTCTTCATGGTTTCTTGAATCCATACACCCTCTCCCTCCCTAAAACCATTACCCCACTTTAGGCCACTATGCTTTCTTCCTTAGACTATTCCAACAGCAAAAGGGTCTTCAACTCTAAATATTACACAGTACCTGTGGCCTCACATAACCGGCCTCTGATGAGCTCCTTCACTTTGTCATATCCTCAGGTTATATTCTGCAGACACCTTGAACCCTCTTGCAGGACTTTCAAAGTACCATGCTTTCTCAACTTCAGTTCATTGCTTGTACAGGTTTTGCCTCTCACTTACCTTTCTTCATTTTCCTAACACCCTATAATTTCTATTTGTCTTCCAGAGTTTGGTTTCCAGGTCACCTCCTCTGAGCTGCATTTCCCTACACCCCTAATTTCAAGTTTTACCATGCCTACCCCAGCTTATGATCTATAACTCTGGATTGCCTTGCCTGTTTACTAACCAAACTAGACCAGTGGTTCTCAAAGTGTGATCCACGTACTCCTAAGGGTCCCTGAGATCCTTTCACCATGTCCAGAAAACCACAACTATTTTCACAGAAACAGATTTTGTTTGCCTTTCTCATTATGCTGATGTTTTCACTGATGGATAAGTGCTGGTACCTTAGCTCAAACCAAACTATCAGTACCCATATACTCTTCACTGCCACATATTCACAATAAAAGCAATGACTGTTTTACTTAGGAATCCCCTGATGAAGCAATAAATTATTTCAATTAAATCTCAGCCCTTAAGTACACATCTTTTTCGTGGTCTCTGTGATGACGTGAGAAGCAAGCACAAAGCATGTGTAATACAAGATAATTGCTGTCTCTAGGAAAAACACTTGTACAATAGTTTAGCAATGGAACTAGACTTTTTCCATAGCATTCTACTTTCACTTGAAAAAAAACTGAAAAACTACTCAAGACGAGTATTTGACAGTTGATAGAAAGTGAACAGAGTGAGCCTATTAGTCAAGGGACAAAAATCAAAAATATTTGTTGATAAAATTCACACTTCCGCGTGAAAATTAGAATTTGGAAAACCTATATACATCATGAGCTTGAGAGCTTCCCAGTAAAGATGTTTCTGATAAGATCAGTGCTGATACTAATATGAGTTGATAAAGTGTAATGAAACATATTAACACTTAGAAAATCTGCATAACTAAATAAGCCAACATTTTCCTAGTGACCAATGCATAGGTAAAATATTCATTGGAAGTGTGAAATGAACCATTGGACTTTAACAGACTATGAAACGTTCATTTATATGGCTTCAAAATCCACACTGCAACTAACATTTAGAGAACTATTTGTCGCATTTTGGTGTACCATTAAAGAAGAATACCTACCACTATCTGAAAAGCAATTAAAACATTCATCCTTTTTCCAGTTATCTTCTTACATTTGAACCAAAACATGACAGATTAAGTGCAAAAACAGATAAGAGAACTAAGCTATCTTCTATTATAAAGCCGGGCATTAAAAACATATGCAAAAGTGTTAAACAAGGTCATTCTTCTGTTTTTATGTTAAAACCCATGTTAATAAAATAATTTATGTAAACACGTTGATGAGCTGGGGTTTTTAAATGAACATTTAAAATTTTTTTTTACTTTCTAATATGAAAAATATCGATATAATCAACATAAAAGTTAGGGTCTTCAATTTTTGAGAGTGTAAAAAGTCAGTCCCTGAGCAGATCTGAGACCCATGTCTCCAGACTATAATCTCTTTATCACCAGCCTCACTGATTACCGTGTCCCTGGCTCCTAGCCCCAGTATCAAGCTCACAAAAAAGCATTAAATAAGCATATTTCAAAGAAATATAGATAGGGCACTGCTCAAGGGAGAAGAAATGTGTGAAATTCAGAGCAAGGCTTGCCACTTCCCCTGTGGGCAGTTCTGTGGAAAAATAGACACACCTGAATCCACAACAGACTATTCTCTACCCAGAAGTCAGACCAGCCCAGAGATGCACCTCCAGTTCTGAGATAATTCAGGAGTATCAGGAGATCCTGAAGAGGTTTTGCAAGATCCACAAAGATGACTCAGAGTTAGAATACTAACAAAGTCTGTCAGGGAAAGAGTTCTACAATGTTATGTAGTTGGCCAACTGCTCCTTGGATTCATGGAGGCAGGAACAAGAGAAACCGACTTCACCTGAAGCCTGGAGGATTTAGAGGCAAAGAGCTTGGTTTTGAGGGTTATTAAACATCATAATGGGCTTGTTAGGGATGCCAGGGAAGTCTGGACGGACCAAAGAGCTCTTCTGAAGGAATGAAAGCAAAATAGTGTTCTCCGATTGTCTCAACTGGTCGTATTAATTCCAAGAAACAGAGCTCCACTATTGAGAAAAAGACATGGTTTCAATTTATAAGGTTAAGAAATCTAGAAGCCATCATAAATATATTTCCATTATACTTTTGTAAATATTATGATTTACTGTGAACAGATAAGGCCAACTACAAGTGTACATTTAAATAAACTCCACTAACTCCCATTGCTAATCAAGTTTCTGCTGGTTATGGGTTGAACTGCACTCCCCCCATCCTAGATTCCTGTGTTAAAGTCCTAATCACTAGTACCTCAGACTGTGACCTTATTTGCCAACAGGGTCATTGCAGATGTAACTCAAGTTAGGATGAGGTCTGGCTGGAGTAGATGGGCCCCTAATCCAACATGGCTGATGTCTTTTAAAAAGGGGAGACGGCCCCTGAGTGGCTCAGTCAGTTAAGTGGTCCGACTCTTCTATTTCAGCTCAGGTCATGATCTCACGATTCATGGGTTTGAGCCCCACATCAGGTTCTGTGCTGGCAAAGAGCAGCCTGTTCTGGATTCTTTCTCCCTCTCTGCCCCTCTCCCACTTACACATGTGCTCTCCCTCAAAAATAAGATAAAAAAAAACTTAAAATATGGCAATAGACAACATTCACAACCAGGAAGAATGCCATGTGAAGTTAAGGCAGAGATCAGGACGATGCTTCTGCAAGTCAACTACCTCCAAAGATTGCCAACTACCACTGACACTTATCTCCAGCACCTTGCCTCCCAAACAAACTCAACTGCTAGGTTTAAACCACTCCGTTTGGGGCATGTTGTGAGCTGATATATTGTGTCTGGCTACAATGAGATTTTACTGTAGTGAGCAAAAGTAGTAAGTAGATTCAGTGTTCTAAATGATGTAGTGGGGTGGGATGCCTAGAACTATTTCCCAGTGGGGACCAATCTGTAGCTTGTTTGGTAAAAAGCTCTAGTAGCATAGATCTAGCAGCATCAATATAGACAAATGCAAAGGTGTGACTTCCTCTACACTCATAGTCTATACAACTTAATCGTTAGAAGTGGTGCTGATTGAGAGGAATGGCGAGAATTTCAGGAGTCAAATTTCAAGTGTTATAGCTATACCTCCTATTTTTCACTCACTGTCAAGCTCCCTCAAGTTCAGTTCGGCCAAAGCTGTTAGTACTTGAAACGGTCAAAAACATCAGAGTACGTAGAAGAACACTGGTCTCAACCATTAGGATGGTAGACTGAAAAGCTAATTTAGTGATGTAAGCGTCCCTTGAATTTCAGGAAGGTGTACCAAGTATTCCCTTGACCTTCTCTATTTCCCTTGGTGGTACATATTCAAGCCTCTGGCATCCAGTGGAACCCCTACCACCTTTTTATCTCTTATTCTCACTCTGTAAAAATGAAAACAAGGATCTCACTACCTTCAGCGTGAGGAAGCTGCCTACATGCTCATTATTAGCTACAACAACCCTCAACTTTTTTTCCTTCTACATTTAAGTTTTGTTTCTATTTTCAAATTCAGTATCCTTGAATTGTTCCTGTCAAGCCTCGCCTAAGCAGAAAGCAGATTCTCGGGAGATCAAAGAGCAAGGAATTGAGGAAGAGGTTGGCGTTGGTCATTTGAAGACTGAGCCAATTCTCTCATTACCCCAGTTTCCAGCCCACTGGCCTGTGGAAAAAGAGCACTCCTGGGTCACTCTCGGTTCTGGGACACTAGCTGGGCTGCATGCTCCACCCCTTCAGCTGCTGGGCTCATCCCTACTCCTGAGACATTCTGTCATCTACTGAGATATTGCACAGGTAGGGAGTATTTTCAAATGTATAGCATGCTACCCTCTTTGTCCTGTAACAACGGATTCCTCAGTAGAGTCAAAGGAAAAGTTCTTTGATCCCACAGGATAAAACTTCCCTTCACCAATCTTCACCTACTCCAGTGTAATTATGGATTATTTACCCAGATCTCATCTCCCTGGCAGCTTGCAGCTAAGATGTCCGTTGCTAACAAACGAGGCAGCATGCAGGTGCATTTATCATTATTGCAGGTCATTGGCTCTGCGTGTATGTAACCCATCTTTTACCACAATAGCTTTCTTTGCTATAAACACTGGGTCATGGAAGACTTGGGAGTTTGGACTTTATTACAAGGGAAATCATCGTATTTACTTATGGTTTCCCAAAGTACACTTATACAAGCAAGTCTCAAAGGGACAAAGGACAGTGAACAAACTAAAGCAGAAAGGTCAGCTGTTGGGGGAAGACAAAGGTACTAAGTAGGGAGTGTTTTCAACATAAGGAGTAATAACTACACAAAAGAGTATTTCTGCATTCACTTTTCACAGATACAGCTTCATTTATTCCCATGAACGTCTACCATCAGTCTGTCTACATGGGGAGGGAAACAAACCGCCCTGTGGAGGATGGCGCTGCCTTAGTTGTGAAGACCCCTGCGACACAAGTTTGTATCCTTGTTCCTTCTGGTTTCCTGCCAAGAAACTGTATCAGTGCTGCCCTCTAACGGTCGTCACCTTTCAGGTTGTCAGAACTGTTACACCACCAGTGTAAGGGTAGTCTCGTTAGATGTGTGGCAAGGCAGACAGACATTAAACCAAACTCACATCTCTTCCAAAAAGAAAAAAGGAAAAAATCACCATTGTTTACTCGGCACTAGAATTATCACTTTTCTACATACGTGTTGACTTGAGAAATGATGGAGCTCTCCGAAGCCAATACCACATACTCTTTATTAGATCATGGAACGCCAGGGGATCCTACTTTAGATGGTAATGCAACACGTCCTCAGGGACAAAAATTCATCAGGAATGAGGCAAGATGAAGTTTGCAGTAGTGCCCTTTAAGTGTACTGATTATCTGCCACATTCACATCTATCTGGTTCTCTTAAAAGGTACCAATTCATTAAGTAGGCTCTTAACCAGTTTTGGTCATCTCCCTCAGGTCAGATTACTTTGCTGTTCACAAATACAAGTTACTCTTACAAAAGTTAAAACCAGAATCTTCCTCCAAGGTTCAGAGTGCGAGCTTCACAGACTTCCTACTTTAGACCTACGTTTTAATGGACTCCAACAACAAGAAAAGCAGAGAAAGTATCAATGCTTGGATGTCTTTGGCACACTATTCAGCCTAGAAGCCTGACCTTCTATTGCCCCTGAAGTTTGGCCAAGGAAAGAATCAGCGTATAATTACAGGCAAGTGAAAATAGGAAGTCTTCTTGCACACAGCCCAGAGAAGACCTGCATCTCAACTAGCTGATCAAGCCACATAAATATTAATAACACTGTTCAAAGTGGCATGTGGTTTTATTGACCACGCCTCAGTCAAAGCAGCCTCTATAGCCCAGCTGCTACTCGCTGTCTCAGAGATCCATTTATAAATAATTGACGTATTTAGTGTGAAATTACCACCTTGTATGTAAAAGATCATTGTGCAAGTGTCCATCAGATGGGGAATCCCAAATTAGTGTTCGGCTGGAGAAGATGAGGCAGCCATGTTACCAGGGTGTGCACATGCACGTGTACACATCAGCCCCCTCCTGGAAGGGAGGATGGAAGAGTGCTGCTCAAATGGTTTCTTCTCCCTCTGAGTGGTCTAGGTCAGGGCACGGGCTTCAGCCCAAAATTCCTGAATTTTCTTCCAGCTGGGAGAACCAGGTTATAGTAATAGAAAACTGAGAAAGAAAAGCCCAACAGGAGAGAGTGGGAGCATTGCTACTGCCACATCACCGAAGTGCTGAAATAAAGAAATACAACTCACACCGTAAGTAGAATTCTCAGTAACAATGTTCTAAGACACAAAGGTGGTGAAACTGCAGGTAGCAGCAGGGCTAAGGATTATAGTTCCATCAATTTCAAAATAACAGTTTGGAGAGGGGAGAGAGAATCCACAGGGCAAACCTTAATACTATTGTTTTCTTTGCACAGCATTTGAAAAAAAAATTTACCCTAGGAGGTAAAGAGGAGTGTGTGTATGGTTGACAAATGTCAAATCCAGACTGAGTTTTTGTCTTACAAATTGCAAAATATCCTTCCTCTCTTATCTCTCCCAAACAGGTCACAATAATTCGAAAAGAGAAGTTTAAGCCTAAATTTATTACAAATCGCTCCTTACAAATATTTTTTTAAAGATGCTAATGAAAGTGATTTGAAGAGTTTGGTACAAATTTTTTAAAGTTATACCTGTCTTCTAACATGTCCTGAGATAGCTCAACCTATGAAAATATTGCTTCAGAAGTACTAGTTTTACCAGAAATTGATTGAGAATCCTGTTTAAAGGATGGTGCTAGAATCTGTAGAAAGTTCAAAGACTTATAAAGCAGGGCCCTTTGCCCTCAAAGGACTTGTAGCATATAGAGATGTGCTGGCAGAATAGATCCATGTTCCTACATGGATTTCTGGATCTTATCTACTTCCAAAGATTTCTAGACCACTCCCTCCTACAGAGTCTATTCAGTTCCTATTGAATTGTAGGTGTGGGAAATATAATAGGGATTTTTATACACAACATTCCTATAAAGAGAAACCACTAATACTGAACTGCAGTGGCTTCACACTAAGATTATAAGTGATCAACTTGGAAGAGCCATCCATGGTTTCTCAGAATAGCAAGAAATTCTGAAGAGGAAATCAAGTTCAATCGTTCCATTTAACCTCCAGAGCCTATGCTATCAAAGGGGAGACTTCTAACTAAAGAGGCCCTAAGATAAGGGAAAACAAGGAGGACAGCCCAGGCATATTTCTGGTAGATTCCAAAGGCTGTATTACCTGAAATTTCTGAAACAGGTTGCTGCTGAGACAGCAGTTAAAACTGAACCAATCTCCTCTGTATCATCAGCCCGCATACTTTCAGTTGGCTCAGTTATGGAGCTAAACATTTGTGCTACCCAGCCTTTCACTCAGCACCTGCAGCCAGACTGTTTAGCTAACACATTTCTAGGTTTCTGCACGTCCCTGTGTCCTGTAGAAAACCATGGGGGTGGCACACGCTCTTTTCTTTCAAATTGAGCTTCCCTAGGGAACATGAGCTGCATCTTTGGTGCCGTGTGGGAGGGGAGGGTGTTATATCCTCACAGGCAGCTGTTCCGTACAGATAAATGTTATATTTGTCAAGGATGTTGGCAGTGCGGAGAGAGACCTGCAAAAACGATGGGCAGCAAAAGCCGGACAACACAAAGTATTTTCTGTCCACTGCGTCATTTGCTTCATTAATCCTGGAACATTGCCCTAAAATCTTCCATTAGTGTTACCCACCCACTCTCTTATTCCTTACTCTTGAAAACTTTCTCTGAGATGCTCTACGGATCTTATCCCTAGATCTATCGATGCTATAGAGATCACAACATATCACAGCAAGATGATTTTGATGGCATTGCTGTCAGAGCTGTGGACAAATCCCGGTGCGTCAGTCCATGGAATCCAGCTACATCATCAACCCAACCCCTCTTCTCCGTGTACACTGGCCTCTCAAAGAATATGCAGCCAGATAGGAAAATGACAACCCTGCAGATACTCAGTATCTCTGTGCATGGATTCTCACAGGTCAAGATAATGCCCTGCGGCACAAAGCTATGAGAAGGATTTGCGAAGTGTCACTCTGTGGATTTCATCAACATGGCCATTCCTCTTCTACCTACATATGAAACTACATGCTTCAAAACGGAGATCATCCCGGCCTTGGGGAACCAAGCAACCAATCACTGGAGCGTTCTCATGCGACTCTTACAAGTCTCCATGTCCCTCTTAAGTATCCAAAGCTAGTAAGGAAGTGATAAGTGAATACCTGAACAATTCTCGAAAGGCTAATGAGCCATACACTATCAAACCAAATATCAGCATCTCTCTTAAATTCCCTTTCTGCTTATGTTCATGATTTTGATATCCCTGACTTTCCACTATCCCGTGATATCTTCGAGAACAAGAAATATGTCTTACCTAATATTTTTGAGACACACACACACACACACACAGAACCCAAAGCAGGCTCCAGGCTCTGAGCTGTCAGCCCAGAGCCTGACACGGGGCTCAAATCCATGAACCGTGAGATCATGACCTAAACCAAAGTCAGGCACTTAACCAACTGAGCCACCCAGGTGATCCATGTCTTACTCTTTATGGATCCAGCATCTAGCATAGTACCTGGAACACAATAGCTTCTAAGTGTTTATCAAGTTTCCTATATTAGGTGCTTGTTCCTAATTATAGGGTTATAATAACCTATCCAGGAGATTTCCCCCTCCACCCATAACTGAAAAATACTGGAAGTACTATTGGCCTAGAAAGGGAAATTTTCACATATAGATACATGAACTGCAAGTCACCAAAAAGACCTGTTTCAGTTGTTAGCGATTTTAAATCCTGAAGTAAAAGATTAAGCCCCACATGATAATCCAACCTTAATTTTTTACACTGCCTGCTATGTATATATCATTTGAATTAGCAACCTTAAGGAAAGCATAGGAGAACGGGCAAAGATATTTTTATAGTTTGTGTTAATTAGAAGTGGAGATTTACAACTTTTGGAAAAATTTTAGGTTTATTTTCTACAGAGGGAGACAGTGTGAGTGGGGGAGGGGCAGAGAGAATCCAAAGCAGGCTCCAGGCTCTGAGCTGTCAGCCCAGAGACCAACACAGGGCTCGAACTCACAGACCATGAGATCATGACTTGAGCCAAAGTCGGACACTTAACCAACTGAGCCACCCAGGCACCCCTGGAAATTTTTCTTAAAAAGGAATTTTGAATTTGTTGACTTAGTTCCACAATGTGTAGCTGCCATGTACCCTTGACACTGAAAAATCACAAGTAATTGTATTACAGGTCATGAGCAATCTAGACCCTCAGGAAGAACTGATACCATCTTGATATATATAAACTCAGCCTCAAGAGCATTTCAAGAAGTCAAAATAGTCTTGAAAAATACGTGTGTGTTATGTGAGATAATATATGACCTCTCTAAAATCCTTTAATTAAAATTCACAGAATTCCATTCAAACTAAATAAGCTATTGACCTTAGTTTGTCAACATCAGAGCATTAGGAATCTATATTAGCATACTATCAATGTTTAAGGTTTATGGACAAGCCTCTATCTTTATGGAGTACCCACTATGCAAAAATAAGGCCATTTAAGTTTTCAGAACCAGTTTCCTGATCTGTTAAGAAAACTACTACCTACCTCTAAATACTGATATGTGATTTAATGAGATGATATGAACATATGAGAAACATTCAAGTCCCCATTAGCTAGAAGTCCTGCTTACTCACCTGTCATTGATACAGTGATTTATATAATTTCAAACCTTTTAAGAGCAAAACTTCTATACCTGTGAAAATACAGAGAACCTTACATAAACAGACACTACCAGTAAACAATATATAACAAACCTGTGTTCTCCCTTTATGCCTTTCATTAAGTTAAATGCTACCACAATGTAGTAGAATAAAGACTAGGGGCACCTGGGTGGCTCAGTCAGTTAAGCATCCGACTTCGGCTCAGATCACGATCTCGCAGTCCGTGAGTTCGAGCCCCGCGTCGGGCTCTGTGCTGACAGCTCAGAGCCTGGAGCTTGCTTCAGATTCTGTGTCTCCCTCTCTCTCTGCCCCTCCCCCATTCATGTTCTGTCCCAATAAACGTTAAAAATTAAAAAAAAAAAAGCTGTACAGAAAACAAAAGGATCAAGGGGTTCAGAAACAGAACACTAACCAGCTTAATGCAAAAGGAAAAAGGAAGAGACAGAACATTTTTCTTTTTACCTATGTAACGTCTGGATGTGTCACATGGTAGCTAAGATGAAAGCTTTGCTAATTTGTACTGAATATCCATAAAGCAAAGTGTGTCTCTGTTCATTTGTGCAAATCAATTTAAATTTTCTCCCTAAAACACATCTATGGATTGAGGCAAAGCAATAAATGTGTCAGTTCAATAACCCTAACAAGGGGAAAAACAAAGGTAATGATGATGCTTCTGGCTTCAATAAGACTGTAGACTTCCCAGGGCCAGCCTGGCAACTCAGAACAATTAAGAAAACGACAGACTCACCCTACCAAATCTACATAGAAGAACTGTGTTGGCTTAGATCATAGATTTATTCAACTTCTATGTGCACCAAACAAGATATACGCTAATATTTGGGGGACAGTGCAGTTGAGTTGATCTAGATTGCTTGGCCTACTTGGATCTAGCCATATCTAAAGAAGGAATATAGAATTTCATTCAACAAGGCTTGAATCCCTGGAAGGCACTGTGCTAGGTTTCAAGAAAAGTAAACGTTATGGAAAAAAAATTACTAATATTTTAAAACATTGTAGTCCAGACTAAAGTCTAATCTGATCCTCACTTGAGATTTGGGGGGTTAAAAATTCAATTAAGTCCATATTGAGAAGCAATAGGATCTTAAAATAGCTTCTAACATGCAAAAGAAATAGGTTCTGCAGCCCAGATAGTTTAAGGGTAATTATTTTTTTTAGTTACATAAAGAGACATTTTCAGACCTCGAATTGCTCCAAATTTATCTGCTCAAGAGTCATTATGATCCATTTTTAACCCCTCTCTGACATAAAGAACTAATGCTGTAATTGAACTATGTCATCATTGATCTCAATTCGCAACCATTAGAAGAGCTGAGTTTTGGCTTTCACTCGCAATTGTACCATTTTGCTTCTAATCACCTTCATGCCTGCAGATATGCACTGTGTAGCCCAGAGTTGTTTAAAGCCCAGCTAGATGCAATGAATGACATCTATGGCCTAGTAGACTATCACTTGTTATTTTCATATGCGTAGAGTAAGGGGAAAAGCACAGACATCTCCATTTTTAAAGCTCATTTTCTTTTATTCTTCTGGCCCCAAAGGTCTTTCATTGTAACTTAATTTAGTTTGCTTACTCATTTACAAGAGATACAAGAAAGGATTTTCGTTTTGCCCCACTGCTGATGCTAAATACGTCCAACTAAGTCTCATTCTTAAGGGATAGGAAACCCGTGTAAGAAATTATGTACAAGAAATGTATATAACCGTGCTTAAGACTTTGAATTGGAGTTCTGCATTAAAACCACGATGATCTACTGTAACACACGCAGTAATCTTTAGTCCTAACAACAACGTGGACAAAAATATTTAAGGCCGTGGATGTTAATCAAATTGGATTCAACTGATTAGGAAATCATTTTTTTTGTGGACTACAAATGCATGTTTTGTTTATAATGACCTCTGTAAAACTTTTCTTAAATCCAAAATATGAAGTTGTTTTGTTTTTAAAGCTCAGGAGCTGCTAAAGCACCAATACCACCCTTCCTTCTACCATAAGAATGATTTCATAGAGAGAAACTCTGCCCCCAAACCAGAGACCTAATGAAAAGAGCAGAAGGGAACGTCAGGAACACTGGCTTCTGATCTCAGCTCCACAGTTATTGGCCCTTGCTTCAATTATTCTTTCTAAACTTCAATGCCTTCATCGTAAAAGAGGGAATTGAAATAAATTGGGTCTATGTTCATTCTAAGATTTTTAATAAACCACATGGAATCGTCATCAGTATCTTTTGAATGAATATAGCAAAGACAAGCAAAGCTGGATACTAGTTAAAAGTGATAAAGATCGTTTTATTCATAGTAACTATTGTAATAGGGAAAACCAGCATAACCTGAGCTCAACTCCACTGAAACAGAAGACAGACTTTGTAAACACTGGATTGTACTAAAGGAAAGGTCATGCCAGAAGGTATAATGGTGCAAGCTGGAGCAAGGTGCCACCCAAGCTTGTTCCCTGCCCTTCCTTGGGATCTGGGAAGCAAAAGGTTAAGCACTCTCTCCCTGAATGTTGTGATCTCGAAGAGATTGCTCTCAGGACCCCAAGGAGACAGTTTTAGGTGGTAGAAGAGTTACACCTCAAAGAAGAGAGAAAAATGTATAACTGTAGGCCTTTTAAGGGGGACTGGGGACAAGTAGTGATGCAGCCTTAAGCTGGTAGAAGCCATGTAAAAGTTTGGACACAGATGATTATTAGCAATGGACCAGTTCAGGACATTCATAACCATCTGATGTCTTGAAGGAGACTAAAGCTCATTGAGAATATCGTCTACTGACGTACAGAACCACATTTTTAGAAGGTACAAAGTCTGTTCATGTAAGTTTTTGGTTCTGCCATATATATGGACTCTTAAAAAAAGTTGCCCCCAAAATATCTTAGTCAATGGCTCCATCTAGCCTTATTATAGCACTGTCTTGAGTCATTTTAAATACATATGTATAACTGCATTCCTCTTAAATTCCTTAACAGTTGAATGTTAAGCCCATTATAATACTATCTGCCCTCCAGAAAAATGGGTCAAGTAGGATACTCAGAAGGGTCAGAGTGGAGAACAACAAACCCATTTAATTTGTATCAATAATCCTAAATTCTTCATTTTTAATTCCCTTTTCTAAAATAAGGGATTTCAAAGATCTTGAGAGGGCATTTCTCTGTAAAGTCTTATTTTGCTTTCGTGAAAAATTAAGATGGGAGTTTTTGTAAATGCAAATGAAAATATTAAAGGTGCTCAATATATTCGTAGAACAGATTGAGATTTTTTCATGCAATGTTAATGTACTGTGCCCTCTGCAGCAGTACCATAATTAAACCTGTTGGCATTTCCATTTTAAACTTAGTCATAAGAACTCCCTCGAAGCAATAATGCGCCATTTCAAGACTCAAACCAGCAGTTTCTACTGTTTAGGAACAATATTTGAGAAAGTTTTAGCAGGGGGTCAAGTTCTAATAAGGTAAGAGCATTTAGCAGAATTTTGTTTTTTACACGTCACCCTAGCTGCTTGTTTGCCCTCTGACAACTAATTTCAACCTAAACCTGTAATGTTTATAAATAGGATAGACAGACGTGTAGCACGAACACTGCATTCAAAGCTCCCATTGAGAGAAATGCGGTTTGTCACATACTGGAGTATCCTGCTTCATGGGAGCTGGAGTTCAAGTGATTAGAGAGGATGATGTTCAAGAAAATAAAGTAAGTAAACATTAGAGATGAAAGTGAGTATTTAGAGTAAGACAATCACAACCTATAACGTTTGAAAGGCTGACAAATACTACAAATATAAAATCCAGAAGGGTCACAAGATATAAATGTGTTTCATCCTCATAATACTTTTTCTCTTACCTATTGGAGAAAATTAGCCTTTTCTCTACCATCAGAAACTGGCAAACTTTTTCTATAAAAGGCCAGATGGTATTTTAGGCTATGCAACATACAGTCTCTCTCACAGCTATTCGATTCTGTCACTGCAGCACAAAATCAGTGACAGACAGCACATAGGTGAATGAGCCTGGCTGTGTTCCAGTAAAACTTAGTTTTTCAGTTCTATGTAATTTTCACAGGTCATGGAATAAGATTCCTTCCCCCACCCCAATCATCTAAAAATGTAAAAACCATTCTCAGTTCATGGGCCATACAAAAACACAGACCACAGTTTGCTGACCTCTGTTCCACTCTAGTTGATAGAAATCTGTTTATTATTGGTAACTTTTAAAAGCTACTTGTCAGATCTGAAAAAAATCCTTTTACATAGAAGCAATTTTTCCAGCTGTGACTAATTTTAAGTGTTGTTTGAATTGGCATTCATTAACCAGTTTGTCATCGATAACCTCAATGTAAATTTCTACGTGGGAACTTAAGTATCTTTGTTATAGTATTTTACATTAAGTCACTAAGAAATTTGACTATTTTCCCACCAACGTGTTTATGCCATTCACATCACTCATAGGATTCAATCTAAGAACCTATTCACCACTTCTATTAAAAATTTATCACCTCCTCTTAATTGCTTTTGCTATGCTCGGAAAAAATTTTAGTTCTAATTATACACTTAATGTTAGCATAATTTCTTTTGATTTCATCATTCACTTTCATCACTTAAGTCCATATTTATGTACTTTTCAAATCGGTAATTTCTCTCTGTTCCTTAAAAATCACTTTAAAGAGGACAAAAGAAGGGACTCATCATCTAAAATCAGGTCTAATCTCTCATGTTTTATGGAAACATTCCAAATGATTTTTCAAATCACCCCATGTCTTTTTGTGCCAAGACATCAGGTCAGTTGGCACAGTGGGCAATAAAAGTATTCCAGGAAGCCCTGGCTATGCCAGGAGACTGTACATGTGTATACGTGTACACACACACACACACACACACACACTGAACTCTACATAGACTTGAATGAAAACCACACCAGTATGTCCCAAACTCAACATCACGTATTGTGAACCCGACTATACCTTAACCAGATACGGAAAGTATCTGCAGCCACCCCAATAACCACCCAATGCGAGGGGAAGAGGTCAAGAAGGAAGAAAGATTGGAAAAAGACAAATTTTACCAGTTATAGAATCATGCTAAGACCTGGGCAGAGCTCCTGTCCCAGCCTTGAAAGGTGTCTGTACACCTAAGCTTGCCTTCCTGAGTCTCCTGCTCAATCCACCTGATCATTCTCCAGCCGATCTGTCCTGCAGTACACTACATATTAGCTACAGTACCACCCACCACTCTCGTGACCATTCCACAAACCACCTAAGTTGAACATTCACTATGTAGTATTCCAGAGGGAGCCAATGAGAACACCTACAGTTCAGCTTACAATTATGTAAAGGGTAATTTTTAAACTAAACACAAAGTATAATAGTCATTAGTTCTGAAAAAACTTACAAACGGCTTTTCTAAGGGTTTATATGTGAGTGTATGTTTGGGCCATTTCATCTGACCAAGCTCAATAGAAAATTGATATCACAATCACATAATAACTGATTCTAATTTGATTATGTGATTGTACACATTTACTCCAGAAACTATAATATACAGTAATTAAACAGCATAACAAAGGCTAAATTTTTTTTAAAGGAAAAAAATTCAAAGACTCCTACATGTAAAAGAACATTAAAAAGGTCAATTACAAGCTTACAAAAGCAGACTATTCTGATTTAAAAGATAATTACATTCAGCTCATTACCTTTCTGCTATAGACATTCTTTTCAGGACAAGTCAGAAAAGAGTTTCAGGTTTGAGTACCTTCATAGCTTAGAAACAACTACCTAGCCATGCTCCTAAAGATTTCCATAAAATTCCCTTTGTGTAAATGGAGTCATTTGAGGATTAATTAATCTGCAGCTCAAACTTCTTTGTCCTATCTCCTGAATTCTTTTGGCCCTAGGGTCCTCATAATACATTCCTGGTCCTAAATCTACAAGCTTTTGAATGTCTATTGTTTTCCTAATATAAAGCTAATAGCTTTTTGTGATTATCCATGTAAAGGATAATTAACTTCAAGAAATTACTTTTTGGAGACTTAGACACTATAGCAACAGTAAAGGTACACTAGAGTGTCTTTTCCATCCTACTGAACTGAATACTATATTCAATTTTAAAATCTAGGTCCACAGGTCTGAGTTTGAAACATAGTACAATCAACACACACACACACACACACACACCCCTCTAGATTTAAAAGTATTACTCATGACACAGAAAATAGTTTACTAATTTTTGGGTTTTCTAGGTTATAAACTGGCTATGGCATTTACATTTTTACTTTAAGGGGTGCCTGGATGGTTCAGTCGGTTAAGCATCCAAATTCAGCTCAGGTCATGATCTCACGGTCTGTGCACTGTGCTGACAGCTCAGAGCCTGGAACCTGCTTCAGATTCTCATTCCCCCCCCCCGCCCCATTCCCTACCAAAAATAAACATTAAAAAGCGTTTTTACTTCACAAACTATACACAAGATAAAACGGTCTCTTTGTCATGACTTTCATTCAACCATCCTTATATTGGGGTAAACCTCTACCCTATAGCAGTTAACGTCAGTCTTAGGAACATGGCTTAGTTGAGACAATATTGTCTGCAATAAGTATTGTGGGAGATATAATCACCTATTATGTTAGTAGTTAAATTTCTATGCATAGTTCTATCACCAGGTAACAATTTACAGACATTGTGTAGAGCTTTGGGGAATGTTTGGAGAAAATGCTTAATTAGGCAATGGTGTGAATTTTTGACATATTTCTTCATGGTTCACCGAGTACTCTTGCTGACACAGATCAACAGTTTGATGAACAGAAATCTTATTTTTCCAATACTAAAAACAGTATTACAGGGTCACAATATGGTGAGAAAAAAATGTTTTATTTTTATAATTAGTGTCATCTTAGGAAGACAAAGTGATCTAATAGCTCTAAAAAAATGAAACTTGCACTGAAATAGACTACTCACAAAATATGATGGATAAGAACAACTTTGAATCCACGTTGAATAAGCTTGGGGCATAAACATGTTGCTTCGGGGAGTCTGTGGCAACTCACCCACTGCTTCGTTGACCCTGTCCATGTTGGCGCTTATTGTACTGTAACATTCCAACCAGAGACTGTACTAAGGCTGTGGACCGTTATGCTAGAAAAGCAAGAGGTATTCAGAAAGTTTGGGGACTCCAATTTAATTTGGTCTCAGAATCAAAGCTGTTTTAAAAGTGAGTAAATCCCCACGAGCTAGAAATCCTTGTTAGTCTTCCCCATGAAATGACTTAATTGCCCACATTAATCATTTTCATCTAGTGTTATTTTCAAGGGAATGGGTCAAATGACTGCTCTTCTGAGTATCCCAAAATTGCCTGTCAACAATTTGCAGGGTGCTGCACTGGCAGGACATTTGTTAATACTGATGAAGTTAGGGGAAACGTTATGGAAATAAGACCCACGTGCCACCTTAGGAAACTGAAGCATGGGCATGTTTTTGTCTAAAATTCTCCAACCAAAGGTGCAAACCATGCTCTAATCCCCATTCCAGACACCCATCCCCCTCCCCCTCCATATTCTCACCAATGATAGAACCTGATTCTCTACTGGATATCATCATCAGTGTCAGTTAACATTAACTAAGTTAGTAGAAAACGATTTGTTCCAGCACTGTTCAAGGCTACTGACCAGCAATAAATTGTGACTTGCAAGACTCTAGCCCATAACAAAAGCCATAGTGATTTGATTCTTGTATGGATTGAGAGTTTATGTTTTCTCAACTCTATAGAAGACCTGAATAAAAGCATTTTGAGGAGCTTTATTCTTATGTTAACATAAGTAAAAACCATCTACAGTTAACCCTTGAACTTGGGTTTGAATTGCAGGAACCCACGTGCATGCAGTTTGGGGTTTTGTCAAATACAGTATAGTGCTGTAACTACTCATGATTTTAACATTTTTATAGCTTCCTTTATTGTGATAATGCAGTATATAATGTATAAAACATACAAAATATGTTACTCAACTACTTATGTTGTGGGTAAAGCTTCTGGTCAACAGCAGGGGTTTAGTAGTTAAAGCTGCTGTGGAGCCAGAAATTATCCATTGATTTTTGACTGTGGGGCAGTCAGCTATACAGGGTCAATTGTACTGGCTACTCAAATGTAGCTTTAACACAATTCTCTTCCAACATAATATTGTCCCTTAGCCTTTCGAGAATGGAATACAGAGATTGCTCTTACTCGGGGTTGTAATTTTTTAAGCTCCTTGGAAAAGAGATACAAGTCTGTAGTTCATTCTGTTCAGCTGCCCAGCCCAGTCAGACCATATTATCAGAATTCGTAGAGTTTCCAAATACCTTATGGAATCAGGTGGAGACCCTGAAGTATTATAACAAATAGACTTGTGACTGTCATACAGCTGAGTGAATTCATGATGAAAATTTAGTGATGGGCTGTATTCTATCAATTTAAAATAGTAACAAGGTTTTAAGCACATGGTCTAGAGTCCATTCTGAAGACAAAGGACAAGCACAATGACCTTTATGTAGGTAAATGGGGGAGGGGAGAACTATGAGAAAAATGAGCCTGGCTTAGTATGTTTATTTAAAATGTAGGAGCACCTGAATGGCTTGCATGGTTAAGCTTCCAATTCTTAATCTTAGAGCTGTGCAATAGAGCCACACATCTGGCTCTGGGCTGACAGCATGTAGCTTGCTTGGGATTCTCTATCCCCGTGAGTCTGTCTCTCTGCCCCTCCCCCATTGCACACACTCTAGCTCAAAAACTTTAAAAAATTTTAATTCCATCTTTCACTTCTAATAGTTTTTTTATTCAGAATTAAAGAAGTCCTATTAATTTTTAAAGATTCATAGAAAAGTAACTTGCTTTCAAGAGTCATGTTTTTATCTTACTTAACCACCAAAAGATAGAATCAACAACGGTTGACTAGAAGGTTTTTTTTTTACAGTATTGTACATATGGATTTTTTCTTCCACATTTAACCAGCTTTTAAAGCTCTCCTTTCTAACAATGTTAGTGGTCTCCAACTCCCCACATACACCTGCCTTTTAAAGTTGATTTGATTTATGGAAAAATCACCATTCGTATTCCCACTTTTTTAAAACTCTCCCTGTTAGTGTAACATGGGAGATTTGGCTTGGGAGTTTGGACACCAGCATTCTCACTGCATCCCTGCTTCAGTGGTATGATCTTGAACCAAATCATTTAACCTCTAGGCTTGATTCATTACTGTAAAGTGAAGGGATTGGAACAATGCCTGAAATATTTCCAGCTTTAGAACTCTAGCCTGATTACTTCTACTTGTACAAGACAAAACTGCCTGGAACAGAACCCTTCTGCATTATTCTCACATTTTGTTGTTTTCCTTAAAGTTCCCTCAAGCACTGAAAGACAAGGTCTTCCTTAGCGCCCCCACCCAGGGTGTGAGGGCAGGGCAGACTTGACTGCACAATAGGTTTTATAAGTGTGTTCACCTGCAAGTAAACTTGCTAGCAAGCACTTCAAAAGGGGGGGGGGGGGCGGTGCACTTGGGTGGCTCAGTCTGTTAAGTGCCCGACTTTGGTTCAAGTCATGTGATCTCACGGTTGGTGAATTCAAGCCCCATGTTGGGCTTTCTGCTGTCAGCTGGAGCCCACTTTGGATCCTCTGTCTCCTCTCTCTGCCCCTTCCCCACTCATGCTCTCAAAAGTTTTTGTTTTTGGTTTAAAACAACTATTTACTTTTTCATGATTTTTCAGGTCAGGAATTTGTGGAAGGCTTGACTGAACGGTTCGTCTCTGTCCTAGATAGAGGACCCAGTATCAAAATGACTTTTTGCTCCAACGTCTGGCACATTTAGCATTCCTGGGTCCTTTCCCAGGCAGTGTCTCATCCTCCAGGGCCTGTGCATGCAGCCTGACATTCGCACAACTTGGTGGTTTCAGGGAGGCTTCATTTCTTACGTAGCAACTGGCATCTAAGAGGCAGGAAGGAGAATAAGCCAGACCACCCAAGGGTCATGAAAAAGTTCCACTGTGGATACAGTAATTCCAGGGCAGCTGTTCTCCGTGGGTTGGTTCATCTTTCCAGGGAGCTTTGGTCTTAAGGCACCTCTGGTATCAACATGTGCTTCAAAGATCACACACTGGAGGCTGGAAGTCCAAGATCAAGGCACCAACAGATTCAGTGTCTATTGAGGGTTTGTTCCCTTGTTGAGAAGGAAAAGTTTTTCTTCCCCAGATTAGATAGTTCTGACACTAGCTAGAGGCCTACTGTCTCACGGTCTTTTACTTCACACCGTAACCCGTGTTCATCCACCCAACCCTCTTAAATTTGCCCAGAGTATAAAAATACTTGACTTCACATTCAGGTATAGGTTCAGCATTTTTATTGTGATCTATTCAAGTACTGGTATGTTTAGTCTATGTATTTTAGATTACTGGGGCCAGGATGGTGTGATTTTTCTTGGGTTAGCACCTGGCCACTTGGGCCAGTCAGTACACGGACACCTTGTGACACGGGATGCTTCCATTGACGTAGATATTCCAAGAGCAATGTCCAAAACATGGCTATAAAGCCAGTCTCATACAATGAATCGGGACTGGGTCCTGGGAATCTGTATTTTAACACATACCCAAGGTGATTCTGATGACTGGCGACCAGGAAGTCACATCCAAGTGTCCGCATCATGGCTTTATATGCACAGTTTGTACATTGCTTTTGACAGTGAGCTTGATATTTTTTTCCTTCTAAAAAGGGATTTCACAACATGTCCTTTGGGACATGCTCATGAAGCAGCGTCCTAGAATTTGAAGTTCATTTATGTTGCCACTGAACAGTATCAAAGAAAAGTTCTCTAGGATTCAAAATGCATGACAAACAGAGGTACTCTGCTAGGTGATTTACATACATTTTCTGCTTTAATCAAAGGGCTAAATGCCTTCTTTCACATGGATCCTCTCAAGAACAATTTTGTGCCAGACTATGCACTAATTGATGAGGATACAGCAGTGAACAAAACATACCAAGTCCCTGCCATCACTTATCTAGTGGGAGACAAAAATATATGTAGTACATGAAATGGCAAGAAGTCTCTGGACAAAAGAACTTGTCCAGAAGGGTAAAGACAAATGGATAGGACACAGGGTGGTCAGGGCAGGACTCTCAGAAAAGATGCCCTAGGAACAGAAGGAAATAAGGGACCTGGTTGGATTTAGATTCCTGATTTATAAATGAAGATAGAGCCAACAGGATATACTGGCAGCCAGACTGGAGAGAAAAAAATATTAAGGATGACTCCCCAGTTTTTGGTATAACACAAAGAATGAAGTTCCCATTTACTGAACTGGGCATTATTCTAGGGGATGGAGTTATTTTTTTTTTTTTTTTTTTTTAAAGGTTAGGAAATGTAGGTTCCCATCGATTCGAAGCCTGCCACAGGTAGCACAGCTTGTACTCTAGTGGAGGTGGCTTTGAACCAAGTCAGTCAGACTCTGGAACCCACACACTCGCAAAAGCAGCTGTAGGACCACCAGTATGCTGGCTCTGAGCACAGCTTAGAACCTCAGGCTGAGCATAGGTGGGAAGGGCAGAACTGGAGTCACTGCACCGGTACACCGCATATCGACAGCACTGCTGTACCCATCTATTGGTACCTCTCGGCACACACCCAAACAGGGCAAAGGCACCTCTGTTCCCTTGGCTTGACATTTCTAAGATTCCTGCTGCTCATTTCTATCTATATATAGGCAGGTCCAGCCCCGGGCAGGTGCAGGATGCGTAACAAATCTCAGCGCCTCTTCGCTATACCACCACCCTCCAGCATATGGTATGTGGGTGGAATCAGGTTAAAAAGAACATCAAGGACAACCTTGGAGGAAAAATGAAATCCTCACCGAAAGGAAACAGGCAGTGAAATAAAGGGGGAGTGCTACATGATAAAGACGGTGTTGGAGTGCTGATTATATGTACAAGGAATCTGCAGCTGACCATCTGTCCATTGTTTTGCGAGGTTTCTCCATAGACAATTAAGTTTCAGGCTGGGTAGAAGAGGAGGAAAGGGAAAAAGCCTTTTTAATTTATCTGCTACAAGCCAGACACTGAAGTAGATGCTTCACATAACATTTTCCCAACACCATGCGGTGTTGTATGACACCAGTTTTATATAGACGAGGTCAACTAGGGCTGAAACTTAACTGTAACAGAAGATCAGTCTGTTAGTCCTGCCCTCACAGAGCTGTCCCTGCCAGGTTCACACAGCATCCCCCAAACCCCAGTGCCTAACAGCCTGGCACTCTGGGGGTGCTGACTCTGGAGTCAGCGCTTCCTTTTTTCCATTTCTAGCTCTAAACTTGAGATCACTTCTCTTCCCTCACCCATCCCCATCTCCCTCCCTCTTGTCCATTAAAAGAGGAAGGTCTTAGGACTCCCAGGGCTGTTTCTGCTATACAAGCAGCTGCGGCTTTCAGCTTGGGGCAGCAGGACCAGCCAGCGGGACCACCCTCCAGCAGTGATGGTTACCACCCAAGGGGGAGTCAAGGATGAAAAAACCAGGAAAAGCAGGCAGGGATTCCTGGAAATGCCTACTCTCAACTTGCACAGAAAAAGAGAGCCTTCCCTTTTAAGCAGAGAGTTGCACCTGTCTGGAGACACAAACACTCCTCGGAAGTCTATCATCCCCCAGGCGCTCTGTTTTGGATTTCAGCTCTGGATAGCTACCACCACCACCCAGGCTTCTCAACAGCTGGTGGAGCTACTCCCTGTTCTCTGCCATCTGCTTCTCAGAGTCACTACTCTTTACGTTTCTGAAGTATACTCAAGCCCCCCCAAAGACCTAAATTCACTTGTTCCAGTACCATTTATTCTTAGCAGAGGCACTGATTAAGAATGTAAAATGGTAGCACGTACATGACACGAATTAAGAAATTGTGCAAAAGTCTATGTCTGGATACAGTTTTGTAAATGGAACAGAAGTTATTTTCTATATTCCTCCTCAAATGATTAATTTTCAATAGATTCCCCCCTACCCCCCACCCGGGCTTAAAGAAAAAAGACCCATGTCAGCCTATATTAACATGAAATCGTCCTTTAGCACTGATTAAAATAAACTCGGGCAAAAAATCCCAGCAGTTGTAACTAGTTGCTACCTGGCTAGAACCAATTCCTATGATTTTCAACTTTATAAAGACTTATTTTGAGAGAAACACAGTGTTGGGGGGGGGGGGGGGAAGGGGAGGAGGCAGAGAGAGAGGGAGAGAGAAACCCAAGTCAGGCTCAATACTGCCAGCACAGAGCCTGACCCGGGGCTAGAACTCATGAAACTGAGATCAAGAGCTTAACTGAGGGGCGCCTGGGTGGCGCAGTTGGTTAAGCGTCCGACTTCAGCCAGGTCAGGATCTCGCGGTCCGTGAGTTCGAGCCCCGCATCAGGCTCTGGGCTGATGGCTCAGAGCCTGGAGCCTGTTTCAGATTCTGTGTCTCCCTTTCTCTCTGCCCCTCCCCTGTTCATGCTCTGTCTCTCTCTGTCCCAAAAAAAATAAACGTTGAAAAAAAAATTTAAAAAAAAAAAGAGCTTAACTGAAACCTGGAGTTGAATGTTTAACTGACCGAGCCACCCAGGTGCCCCAGCAATTTTCAACTTCAGACCAGTAATTCAAAGCACCAAAATATAGATTTAAGTATTCACAACAGAACAATGAACCCCCCATTAGACAACACAATTTCCCTTTCACCTAAGGAATGTACGATCTGAAGTACTTCAGCACCTCTAAGTAGAATTTAAGTTGAAAAACATCCTTTCATATTTGTGAATGATTTGTCTTTGGTTCATTTGTGGTACCAACTATCTTCATACAGCGTTTAGTATTCACAGGAGAGAAAACAGGACCACGTTTACTGCTCGTAACTACCCCCCCCCCCCACCACCACCGCCGCCGCCGCCGCCGCCCACCACCCTGCCCCTGAAAAGCAAAAATCCCCACACACACGTACTGCTTATGTCCTTTTTTCATACCTCTTCTTCTCCCCTTATGATATGTTCTGGTTTTTAAAAGTTTTAATAAGGGAGCAACTTTTTCAAATCCCAAATACTTACAAGAAAGGAGGCAGCAATGTGTTGGGAGATTTCTGTCATTAGACTGTCAGAAGAGCAAGGCATATTTGGAAGGGAGAAAACACCCAAAGGTACCTCCTTTTATTCCTTCATCCTAAAGGAAAAGAGGCCCGATTCTGTGCAGTAGGCTTCTACCCTTTACACCCAAGATAAAATAGTGCCAGCTGTCGCCTGCTGAAACTTTAAAGCCGTGATTTGGTTAATAACAAATCACTACCAATCCCACCCAAAGCACCTGCACTTCAGAACCGAATTCATCCACTTGCATATTTGTGATGTATGTTTGTAGTATTTCTGCAATTCCATTTGTTTACTTGTATGCATGTGAAGCGAAAAGACATCTACATAATTCAAGCCATGTTCAGCCACCGTGTCTTCAAATAGACACATAGCTCTTTATTTAGGCTTTTGGTTTTCACCTGACATTGTTTTGGTTATGGCTTGAAGTATTTTCTTGGCCTTTATAAACGCAGAAAGGAAGGTGGAGATTTCACGGGATTTCACAGAATTGTTTCTGCATGGGTTTTTAGTAAATGGCTGATGGAAGATCAGTGAAGGAACTTTCCACCAAGCTCTGGAAAGGAGAACCGAGGGCTCTCCGGGTTGCGTGCCTTCCCCTCCATCATCCCAAATGTTACAGGAGTGTTTCCTTAACCTTGCTTCCTATTCGACTCTGAAGAGTTTATAAAATACAGGTTCCTGAGTATCGACACACACCTACTAAGTAAGCAGCTCTCAAAGTGAGGCTTAGGCCTTTTTTTTGAACCCTCCTTTCTGGAGGATTTTGATAGGGAGGAAGGCTTAGGAACTACCGCTCTGGTTTAGGCTCACGACACCATATTTCCTAGGGAGTCCCCATCGGTCACGTCTCTTACTCCTAAGGCAGATAATAACCATCACTTAATGCATAGAATTTCTTTAGCCAAGACTAACTGGAAATCCCAGGCTCTGTCTGGGTGCACATGCTTGCATGCATGCACCATGACTCCTTGCTTCCTCATGCTGATTTGGGGTGATTATCTGAGCAAAGGGAACATCCTGCCGTGGTTAGCCTTTAATTATTCCGGCATTAACATGCTTACCAAGTCTGACATATTTCTAATCCAGCATCTCCAGAAGCTACTAGCCCTTCTTTCCCCAAACAAGGTGACCTTCATTCCCCAATCTGAAGTGTTTAGTCCTACACATTTCTTGATGCCCCCATACCCATTACAGATGCTTCAGATTCCATGTTTCCTTTTGTGCCATATAATAAAGCAAGCAAGCCTTGTGCTACATTTTTATACCTTTGACAATTATTCTTCTTGGAATAACTACCATTTGACCAGAATTGGGCTTTCTGTAATTGTAGGAAATCATGGGAAATATGCCATGCCCAGAAGTCTTTTCAGGGAACCCCTTTTATCCTTATTCTTCATGCCTGGGTGTGTTCTTCCAGCTCCCGTTAGAACTTCACAGGCACCAGCACAAATACCAGAAAGTGCTACGCAGCTAAAATACCAGACCCAAAAGTTTCTCACTTTGGCAACATCTCACTTGTCCCCACTTGTCATGCCACAAAAAAAAAAAAAAACAAAGATGTAACATTGATGCCCCCAATAAATGTAACACAAAGTGTCCCTGGGTGGAAAGAGTAAAAAAATAAAACAACATGTTCAACAGCACCTGCATGAAACAGATGCTCTCTGGGAGAAAAATGTGAAAATTAGATATGGAAAATTCTTGAAACAAGTTTTCACAACAATTAAATGTGAGATGGTAAAGAAGCAGTGTCAGTTCACGATGAACAGAAGTACAAAATAGTTCTATTTGTCAGAAAGAAACCCTTCCCTATTAGAATTACAGTCTGTAACAGAAGAACTGTGGGCCACCCTTCAGCTGAGAGGTGTTCCAACGATGTTACATCTTGGAAGAACACAGGGATTGAGGACGTGAAAGATAATACTCCTAACTCCTTTTCCTCAACAGACACGGATGGTTCCCTATTAAATCAGTCAAGCACATCTCTTAGAGAATCGAGAATACCACCATGTTGTATTGATAGTCCACTAAAGAATACAAGTTCAATAATGGGGGGTCTATGTTGCAATAGGAAATGCTGTGGGCCTCATGTTAGAACCCAAAGACTTCGTTTTTAGCACTCCTATTCGCCTCAGAGGGACTACAACCAGCAAGTTTTAGAATAGTGGTGGTGGCAGTAACGTGTGAGTACGTGCACGAACACAAGGGCAGTGTGTGTTTTATACCAAAACCAAATGTGTGTATTCACAGGACAGCTTAAGGATTGCAAAAAGAATATAAACCGTCTCCTATTCCTGTACTTGGGGTGAGAACCAAGATCAGAATCTGAATTCATGGTTTCTAGAACATCTCATGAAGTTAATGTATCAGTTTATTTAAGTGTACTGCAATAAACTTTATATCCTGTTTCAGTATTACCTGACTACGAAGAATCAGGTTCTATGGTCAAAATTTAACACCCCCAAGTTACTTTTCAGTCTTCACAGACATTACACTAGAAGTTGGTTGAGGCTAAGAAAGAAGCATCCATAAAAACGAGAAAGATCATAGGTGATAATCAGAAAATAAGTGTTTTCACTGGATCTTTTCTTTCCTCTTCCTAACACCTCCATTGACCCCCTCAAATCAGAATATTGTCTAGCACAACCTTTAACTGCCTCTCAAACTTTCTTCAAGCCTTGGTATAAATTCTAAGGATTTTCTTTGGAAAATTTAATCCTAATCATTACTTCAGATCAGGAATAGCCTGAGTGATGATGTTTAACCAAATATCCCGTAAAAAGGGAGGAGATAGAAGAAACTTTACTTTCAAGGTCTAGCTTATCTGATACACACTCGGTTTTTAAGTCTCTGGATAAAAAGCATATAAAGTTCAACTGAAATTGATGTTGGTAGTAATTTGTTTCTCCTTTAGATAAAATGAGTATTTCATTTCACCTAAGAAACCAACATCTAAAAAAAAGGGGGGGTTGGCACTCCTTCGAAGATGTTCCTGAAGTTTTATAAAGGCTTAAAATTCTTTGTGTATAATCTGGTGAAAAATAAGTTATTGCAATAAAATGCACTGTTTATTCAAGTGGGCAACAAGAAGACTGAAGATTTAATGAACACCTTCTTAGAGTATTCGTTCACAAGAAAACTAAACGTGGGATCACAAAAGTCTTTCAGCAGGAAGAACAGTTTACAACTGATCGTGTAAATTTTGGTCATTTTTAACATCCAGCATAACACTGCCTCACAGCACAGAGGGAAAATTAACTGAGATGTATTTTAAACATTCTTTGAAAATTCCAAAGAAAATAGATCCACTTTTCTAGTGCCTTATGTAGAAGTTATACATAAAATTGCTGAAGGATAAAACTATCATAGCTCTGCCTCAATTTCCACAAAGATCAAACTTTCTGTTAGAAAACTGTTTTAACTCCTGAATAATCAGAGTATCATAGCTGGATGGAGTCTCAGATGGCTTTTCAGACTGCTTAATTTTACAGGTGAGAAAACTAGAGGCCAGAGAATTTAAGGGACTTATGGTCACCTTCATTTTTAGGTTTCTAGAGATAGGTTAGGCATTCAAGTCTTCTAAGATTTGTATTACAGATTTGTTTCACTCAGGTGTCAATCACAAAGGTTAGAACCTCTAACTGGAAAGTGAACAGTCATAGCCAACTACTTCCACCTTCCATCGTTACACAGGAGAGGAGTTCAACACACATCACTGCCTGCCCTTTGCTCCCAGTTTGGAAAAGGAACCGTAATGCCATTTCTCTTACTTTCTCCACATCATGGGCTACCATCGTCCCCAGAAGCAAAGAAAGTAAGTCACATTTTACCTGTGTTCTCCCGAAGACAGATAATGTAGGAATCTTGTGTATTCCAACAAAATATGTGTTCAAAAATAAATTGCTATCTTTTTAAAAAAAAAATTTTGAGAGCACGCAGGGGAGGGGCAAAGAGGGGAGAGACATAATGCCAAACAGGCTCTGTACTGATGGCAGGGCTTGAACTCATGAACCGCGAGATCATGACTGGAGATCAAGAGTCAGACGCTTAACCGACTAAGCTACCCAGGTGCCCAGCTAACTGCTATCTTTAAGGGGACTTTTGTTTGGTCCTCATGAAATGAGCATATGAAGTTGCCAGATGAGAGAGAGGACAGAGCCAGTTAAGTATTCTTCTGCTCCTCTTTATTAAAGCAAAGTGTCTCCAGACTTAAACCATGATGAACCAGAACAATTCTGATACATTTGTAGTGAGACAGAATCTAGTTATTCTAAATAGAGTGAATTACACCTTGCCAAGTATTGAATCATCTTGTAAGTTCGATCGAGAGCCATTTGTGGTCATCTTTGAGCAATCAGGTGAAAAAGAAATTTGAGTAAACTGAAGATGCAAATTCTTGGCTTGAATTTTATTAACTTCTAGAAATTAGACTGTTCATGTTGACCCTAATCCCAGATGAGATTCTACGATGGGTTCATCAAGTTGTTTTAAAGAATGTAGAAAGCTAACAGTTATTAAGAATATCAAAGGGATTTTTGTTTTGAATTTTGCCTCAGAAAGAACTCTAACAGAACCCAGGATTCTGCCATACATCTGACACTTTCTCAAGATACTCCCAAGAAAACCACAGAAATGTAGATTGGATAGTGCTGTTAGTTTTTGAACAAGTCTGCTCCAATAACCTATCGGCAATCCAGAAAAAAAAGGGGGGGAACCTATATTCTATATTGTGATCTCCGTGTCCTATATGATCTTCCCCACCTACTTCTCTAAGCTTCAGTCGTGCTGGTGACTTTCTATTCTTAATCAAGTTCATTCCTTCCTGTTTACATCTGCCATTCCCTTCTGCCTGGAATGTTCGCTCAGCTCTTTGAATCTTTGTGAAACTGAAGGCATTAAATAGTACCTATCCAGAAACTAAATTAGATGGCCACCTACCCAACCCTGTTATGCTCTACTCTATCCCTGTTTCCTACCACACTATTTTCTACCTCCCCCATGAAATTATCAGCTTCATAAAAGCTAAGGCCTTGTTCGTGTATTCACCAAGTATCCCCAAGACTTCGCACAATGCCTATAACATGTACTGGGCTTCTAGGAACACTGAATAAGAAACTAATGAAATATCTTGACACCATATCCTCTATCTGGCCTTTCAGAATCTTTTTACTGACGTCTTATATTGAAGTATAGAAGGCTGGATCTCTTTTCGTGTTTTTCCCCCATTATATCAGATAAATGCACTACGTGGGGCAATACGAATGCAAAAAGGCCCTGAGGGTGTAAGAGGCCAGACCTATACAACAGAAGAACATAACAAGGATACATAGAAATTTTTGCACCTAGAATCAAAGGAATTTTGCGTGCTAGCACAGGACAGGGCAACTTGGTTTGTCCTTAGCATCTGTAGGAAGTACCTTCAGTTGTAGCTCATCACTATTTTGTCATATACCAACGGTGTGGTATTTTTTAAAAACCCCTGGAGCCTTGAAATCAAAAGAGATTACTTTCAGACCAAATTACATACTTGTTCAATTCTAGACATTAACCATTAAGAAAACTGAAAATAAATGTGGTTGAAAGACAAAAAGGATTATGGTATAGGGGTCAAGGGTAGGCTGCCTCAAGATGGGTCACTTTGGTATGAAGATTTTTTACTTAAACGCAATCAAAACACAGCAGTTCCAAGAAAAGCTCTTTACCTCCCCCAAAACTGCCTCAAAGAATTTAGAGGAATTGCTCCAGGAAAAGAGCCATCACCACAGAGAACAACGTTATAATGTGAACTAGGCATGGTAGGATAGGGTCCATAGCAAGGGTACTGTGATCAAAGTCCTCTTTGTCCTGTTGTTTCTGAATAGCCTAGCAAATTCTATACCAAAAATTTACTTTTTCATCTTCCTGTGAATTGCATTCTTTTGAAGTCCCAAACCCCTAAACCCTATTGTCTTTAAACTAACCTACCTCATTTTATCAGCCTTTGGAATGTCCATGTCTGTGTGAATTCCCTGCATATTCAAAATTTTGATTGTCTGTTAATCTGTCAATTTGATTCTTTGTTCAGCTAGAAGATCTTGAAAGGCAGAGGAAATTCTTCCCTTCCTACAAGAGTCATGAAAAACTACCCTCATAAATGAATCTGAAGCTTTGACCAGTAACTTCAATAAGAAGTGATTTTCTGGGGTGCCTGGGTGGTCCAGTCAGGTAAGCATCCAATTCTTGGTTTCAGCTCAGGTCCTGATCTCACAGTTCAGGAGTTTGAGCCCTGCATCTGGCTCTGCTCTGGCAGCATGGAAGCCTGCTTAGGTTTGTTTCCCTCCATCTCTGCCCCTCCCCTGCTTGCTCTCTAGCTCTTAAATATAAACAAGTGTTAAAAAAAATGATTTTCTAATACTTTAGAGTCCTCTTAAAATAGGTTACATTATTCCATAGAACAGTGAATTCCTTGTCAGATTTTTTTCTTCGAGTTTTATTTTTTTAACTTTTTGAATATGAAGTTTATTGTCAAATAGGTTTCCATACAACACCCAGTGCTCATCCCAAAAGGTTCCCTCCTCAATACCCATCACCCACCCTCCCCTCCCTCCCACCCCCCACCCCCAATCAACCCTCAGTTTGTTCTCAGTTTTAAGACAGTCTCTTATGTTTTGGCTCCTTCCCTCCCTAACCTTTTTCTTCCCCTCCCCCATGGACTTATGTGGATCCTGAGAAACTTAACAGAAGAGTGAAAACATACGGTATCTGTCTTTCTCTATAGGACTTATTTCACTTAAAACACTCTCCAGTTCCATCCATGTTGCTACAAAGGGCCATATTTCATTCTTTCATCATTGCCACGTAGTATTCCATTGCATATATAAACCACAATTTCTTTATCCATTCATCAGTTGATGGATATTTAAGGCTCTTTCCATAATTTGGCTACTGTTGAAAGTGCTGCTATAAACATTGGGGTACCTCGTCAGATTTCTACTGCATAATCAGCAGCTGGGATACAGTGGAAGAAGTTCCACAAAATGCACACTTATTTGGTTAATGATTAATGATTTACAGAATTATAGCAGAGCTTCTATACTCCCCAATTTCACTACTATAGAGTATTTACGAATACTTTGTTTTTTAAACCACTAAAGTTGATTTAAAAAGTATACATGTTTTGTCAATCTGCAAAGAATTAGTGTTTTATATATGTTAGTGGACCATGGAGACATCAAGATCAGCCACCCACCCAGGAACTGAATATTCCTTAATAACCTAGAGAAATCTATCAACACTAGAGGAAATCAGCATTTGTAGGAATAACCCAGGAGGTTCTCTAAATTTGTATCTCAAAAAGAGAAAAAGAAAAAAAAAAAACTAGAGACCTGAATGTAACAGAAGGAAAGCAGATTTGGGAGATGTTCATGTTTTAAGGTAGGAACACAACTGTACTCCAATTGGAGAAAAATTGAAAAGGAGGTCAGCCTTAAAAATAGGGCAGGAGGGTGAAGAGCCTGAAGTTGACTTTACCAACCCCATAGAAAACCTAGTTTTTGGTTCTCATAGTAATCTATAACGAGCGAAGATTCAACAGATTTAAAATACCTTTGTTGAAATAGTCCTCAAAGCTGCCTTTTCACTCCACTCACTAGGTAAGTCTAGTTAGGTCCACTTCTCAGGGATGCTGGTAGATAGATGGATTCATCTCCATCATAAAAAAGGATATTCCCCATTTTAAGTGTTCATTATGGTTTGTATACTTCAGTATCATGCAATTTTGATTACCACAGGTCGGCCTCTCCAAGTCTATGAAGTGTCAAACATGATAGGGAGGTAGATCATGAGCTACCATGACAAAATAGCACCTTGGAAAGAGCCATATGGCCCTCAACTGACCACACGTTCTTCGTTTTCAAAGTTACATCATTCTGTATTGACTACATGCTTTAACTATTTAGCTGAGGCAGAATATAAAGAGATGTTGGACTTCTGGGTATGAACAACCAGTGACTAGAAAGATAATTAAGAAACCTACAGGTTGGAAAGGAATTCAGAGTGTTCTAGAGAACACAAGATCTGGAAAAGAAACGTTCAAAGATCAAAGAAAAGGATAGATTTTATGTATATTATGTTTATATTATACACATACATGTACGTACAATTTTTTTTTTTAATAGCAATTGGTTATTTTGAACCTTGGAAGCAAAGAAGCAGGACTCTTTCACGGGGATATGCCTAAGAATGAACAAGGTTAGTCTGAAGTTTCGCATTTGGAGAAAACCTATGCAATGATGTGTAAACCTGAAATAAGTCTACCTTCACTAAAAATTCAGTGGAAGGGACTTCAGATGAAAACTGCCAAGTGACATTCAAGAAAAGGCTGATGCAGGTGCACGCATTTAACTAGGAAGACAATGAAGCACTGTTCACCTGTGCACATTTTTGAAACTATAAAAACTGCTGCTGGTCTTTTCTTCCAAAGGAGTGGATGGAGAAACTATCCTGAGGGTGGCTTGGGTTATAACTGAAATGCATTAACTGCACAATGGAACATTCAAAAATTAATGGGGTCTTTCCCTCCTCTGTTGCAAGGGGTCCTTGAATCATTCTATCCAAATACTATGTGGCCCAGGTTATCAGCAGTCCCCAAGAAAGTGAACGTGTCTCTTTGCATTCTTCATGCTTAAGTTTTGTGTTCCAGAATGACACCAACATAGCCAAGACTTTATAAAAGATACATAAAATGAGAGGTTCTTGACCAGTGCACAAAGAGAATATCATCATGGACTGCCCAGCGATTCCTGACACTGTGCATTCAACTCACAGCTGTGAAAAACCTACCCTCAGAGCTCCCAACCAATAATTTTCCCCTCAACCTACCTAAATCATCTGCTTATATTCTAAAATACATTATCTACATTGGCCCCTTTTCATTCCTTAGATATCCACTCCAAGATGTTGAACCATGACCTGAGGAGCATGTCCATATATATGCAAATAACAGTCTTATTGATTTCCTGAAAGAAACCTTTCATTTCTTTCAATAGAAAATTTTGAAATTTAGACAGGAATACAATGAGGCAAAGAGAAAGAGGTAAGTAATGCCATTTGGTTTTCTGGTTGGTGTATTTGGTAGGTAAACTGAAGTTCTTACTTGCCCAGTGACTTCAGGACAAGCATCCGGTTACTTCCTCAGGCTTAATTAAATATGCAGCTGACCTGCAGGGAAAGGGAGATGGGCTCACCATCCAGAGAAAAAGGAGCCACAGAAGATTTGTGACTAATATCAGATATTCCAGCAAGTTGGCGCTGGAGGCAGAAATTAACAAGTTCCTTCCCCTAGCCACTAGATTTTGGCCTTCAGATGACACAACAGCTGACCAGTGAGGATCAGTGATAGGTTTCCTGCACATGTATGTTCCAGGTAACAAAAAATACAGATTTTTAAGTATTTGACTAATAAGCACATTTTAGGTCTTTCAAAACGTTTAAGCATCTGGAACTACCTAGAAGCATGGCTTTGTATCATGAGACTATGAAGTCTTATAGGATCAGAGCTGTCTATTAGCACTAGAATATGACCAGAGAGTCAAGAATGGCCCCCATAACCTATTCAAATCAGGACACAGAAGTCTTTTTTCTAACAACTTTTTAAAATAGCCATTTGTAAGACTTGGAATTATTTAGGTAAACAAGGGTGGCCATTTGCTTAAGAAAAAAATCCACTCAGTGGCTACCCCACTTTTTACTAACACCTCTAGTTTGAATATTGCCCAACTATGCCAGAGAGCTAGAGCTGAAAGCCCAAATAGTAAGAATCTGTTTTCAATCCCACAAAGGAACCCGCAGCGAAGTTTAAAATGGGTAATACAGCCTACCGTACGAAAAAGACCAATTCCCACATAGAAGTAGTGAGAAAGGGAAGCTAGGAAACCAACTTACAGAAACCACATTCACCTCTTTCTGAAAAAGCACTCACAGAGCATGGCTCCCCAGCCTGCCAAAAAAAGGATTGGGCCACCTTCCTGGATCTGTCAAGGATGTTAACAAATGGTGCCTGGTGATGTTTGCAAGGACAAATGAGTGGCAGTCACATGGCTGCAGGTCCCCATCCAGGCTGCTTATCTTGAGATTCATGGACTTCATAATGAGGTTTAGAATTCTGCTCACTGACCGTACATGGCTTGCTATGGTTCTAGACTGTCATTAACGCAGCCAAATAGCTAAATTCATGTGTTAGAGTCTGCCATCTTCATTTAAGGAGATCTAGCACGTGGCAGATGGTTGAAGTATGAAATCATGGGTGGATTTAAGAGAGTTCTGGGGTTTAAAAACTCTTGGGGTGTGGAGCAAAAAAATCTTGGGTGTGTGGAGGGAGAGGAAGACCTGGGTTACCTGTGGAAACAGGTGTCTATTCTCTGAATCATCCTGACAGAGGACAGGTTTATGGCAATTTAGTAAACCTAACACATATGACTGGAGTTAAAATACATTCCTCCCTTATTTCAATTCAGAATAGGCTACAGACCCTAAAATTCTTATTTTAGGCATTCTATAATTGGATGTTTTTATATGGTATGAGAACTGAGGAGATCAAGGATTCTTCCTTAGCATAAAGACTCATTTTGCCCTGAATGTAAAAATGTTCTTCATTTTCCTTAGGTAGATTTGCAATGGTGTTTTAACATCTGAAACTGCCATCCATGAATTTGAATTTCTGCATCATTAAATGGGCAACAAGCTAGTGCTGGTGGATGAAAATATGAGCTGGAAGATAACACCACCATATGGAATGATGATCACATAATGAACCAGGAAACCCAAAAACTGAACGAGTCAGGCTGCTTAGAAACACAAAACAAGGTTATAGCACGCTTTTGGAATTACTACACTCACAAATGATAAAGAATATTACCTTCCAAACTTGATATCACCTCGGCTCAGAAGGCTTATAAGGTCCCTAAACTGTTCCTAAGGATGTCGGCAGTTCTCATACTTCAGAGAAAACAGAATATCCTAACCCTTCCTTTTCAAGGAAACCTTAGGCTCTGACTGTTACTTTTCAACCCACAGTGAAAAGCACAAAGATGCACAATTTTTTATTGAAGTGACATACATCCGCTAGTTTGGTGATCACATTTTAAGTTGAAAGTTCTAAGTATGTGAGAGAAATGGCTGGGATTTATAGAGCTCAATTGTTATTTTATTAACAGCAACTGATTTCATTAAGCCATGAGTTTGGAATGATGATATTGAAGGTAACCAATGACGACTCCCACTTGATCTTTACTCAAGAGACTTTGATACTTCATGGTTTGAGCAACTACTCTAAATTATGGCTTGAATTCTAAGTGGTTGGATAAACTTCAGTACTACATATACAATATATGTAATATATGGCAGTAATAACAAGCAACATGTTAGACCAGTAGTAATGATTTACATCATTCCCAAGGGCTAAACAACTCCAAGGGAACTATAGGTTTTAAGAGCCTTTGAGGACATGTTAGTCATTTTGGTCACTAGAAGGTCTCAAAACACTCAGTATATAGACAACCCAGCATAGTTAAAAGCAGTCAGTGATGGGGCCCACAGGATTTCTACATAAAATATCCGATTTAATCCTCATGAAAAGCTTGTGAGTTAGGTTTTATTATTCACATTTTACAGAAGTTTAAAGGATTTGCCCTATATCACACATAGCTAATATAGGAACAAAGCCAGCCTGAAAGAATATGAGGATTACGTAGCATTTACTATATATCAAACATTGCTCTGAGAACTTAACCAACTCAATCTTCAGGAAGGTAGACAGAAGGCCGAGGTCACATGATTAGCGGTTGGCAGTATGGCTCTAGAGTCTGCTCCCAGACCACCACCCTGTGCTTCCCTTTACTAGTTCCAGGAGCCTCTGGATGGATAAAAGCAATACAGAGGCCTAATGTTTGGGGATTCCGGCTTCGTGTTGGACATTATAAATAGCCAAATACAAATAGAGCAGCAATAGTTAAAGATTGAATTCCCAAATGTTCTGCAAGTAAAAATAAAATCTTAAGATGCTAAAATTCTTATTTCTATGTCATTCCCTTGACTTCATCTTTAAAAACCTTCTGGTCTTGCTTCAAATTACCTAAAAAATATTTCAGAAATGCAGTATCTTGATCTCCAAGAAACTCCTAAAAGTTTTAACATGCTTCCATTACCATATAGAAGTTTCGTCAAAAAACAAGAAAAAATGGTCATAAAATTGATTTGATGTAAAATACCCTGTATCTACTTCTGATGATTCTAAGGGCAAGAAGATGTAGAAAAGCAATACACATGTAACAAGAACTAGGTAATTCCCTTTAAATTAGCTTCATCAAAAAAAAAAAAAGGTTAGGATTTCATGCACTTTTTTTCCTTTCATATTCACACCTTGGATGTTCTGTCAAAAATATCAGATGGGCTCTTAATGCACTTGAGAATATTCTTCACCTATATCTCTTTAGAAAAGAGTGGCTAGCTCTTACAAAAGTGAGAAAAAAAATGGGGAAAAAAAGGTACTTAGGCACTATTGGTGTAAAATGTATAGTTGTATGTGAGTATTAAATGTTTACGGAGATAGACAAGTAAACCAAGCATATTAGAGAGGATACTTGTCTAGTGAGTTGGAATTTCAAGTTCAACATGGCAGTAAGCCACATGGGATAGTTTACAAAATGTGTTTAGGGGAAAGCAGAATTTTTAAAAGCAATTACTAGTTAACTTTTCATTACAGAGAGAGTCTATAGTTTGTTAAAAATGGTTTTTAAAATAGCATTGTCATTGAAAAACAGATTTTAAGAAAATCTCCATGGACAATCATTGAAACATATGACAGAAAGGCCCCATGTGAGTCTTTTCTACTCTTCTCATTTTCAGAAAGTTTAGAAAGTGCTACATTGTTTCAATAGGTTGTAAAAATAGCCCCAACTTTATTGCCACCTGGAGCTTGACAGATCAAGAATCACAAAACACTTGTTCAAAAGAGGTTTCTGAAACTTAAAAATACACACAAATTAGACAAAGTTTAGACATTCTAAACAAAATCTAAAAAGTACGAAGTTTAACCTACCTGTACACTGCTGTGCAGGTGATTGTTCACAGGGGAAATGGACTTTATAATTGAGAAACCAGTTGAATTGCGAAGTTTGTACTAGAATATGAACAAAATTCCTACTAGGACTCTTATGGAAAACCATTTTTTCCCCCAGATTATTACTTCAAAATAAGATATTCTATGGAGTGAGCAAGCCAGTTTGACAGTGAAAACAAATTGGGGGTGAAGAATAGCTACTTCACTGTGTGATGGTCTTAATATCTAGTATGAACCTCAATACACAATAGGGTTCATTATGATGAAATTATGTGTGAATTGCATCCCCCTAAGCAAGCAATGTTTACATTCTAACCCCCAGCATCTCAGAATGTGACCTTACTTGAGAACAGGGTTATTGCTGATGTAGATGATTAAAATGCATCTATACTGAAGTAGAGTGGGTCCCTAATCCAGACTGGTGCCCTCCCCCCGCCATGTGCGGACAACACAAAGACAGATACAAGGAAAATGCCATGTGACAAGAAAGACGGAAACTGGAGTCATACAGCTGCCAATCAAGGAATGCCAAAGATTGGCAGCAAACCACCCAGAAACAGAATAGGAAAGTATCTCTACAGAGACCATGGTCCTGCCAATGCCTTGATTTTGGACTTGTAGCTTCAAGAACTGAAACAATTTGTTTTTAGCCACCCAACTTGTGGTATTTTGTTACAGAAGCCATAGAAAACTAATACAAACACCATATAAATTGTATACCTCTCCCTTCTCACCTCCCTTTGTTGTTGCAGAGGGCATGGTGGAAGGAGTTTGACAGAGTTTGAATCCTAATGCATTAACTAATTTAACTTCTGAGCTGCGGATTACTCATGTTGAAAAATGAGAATAACCTGGGGCTCCTGGGTGACTCAGTCAGGCATCCAACTCTTGATATGAGCTCAGGTCACAAAATCACACACGAGATTGAGCCCCAGGTCAAACTCTGCACTGACAGCACGAGCCCGCTTGGGATGCTCTCTCCTCTTCTCTGTCCCTCCCCCTGCTGTCAAAATAAACTTAAAAAAAAAATGAGAATAACCCTCCATAAAGTTACCAAGATTAGATGAGATGATATATCTAAAGAGCCTGGCACACAGTAGATGCTGATTGTCAACCCTAGTTCCTCCCTCCTCCACATAAAGTTGTAATGAAGATTGAGACTATAATGATTTTACTGTAGACTGTTCTGCATTTTATTATTCTAAAATGACCCACAACTTGAACATGCCATGAAAGGCCCAGAAGAGTCATCTGAGAGATAGTGGAGACTTCTAGAGCCTAGGAAAAGAACTTAGGAGGGTTTAGAATGGAGTTCTGGGAGATTAGAACCCTTGCCCTAAACTACAAGTGCTCCATGAAATATGGAATTCCCTTCAGAGTTCTAAAAATCCCCAAACCTCAGACTCAGCAGCTTTGCATGTGGTCCACAGTCCTTCCAGAACTTTCGAAGTCACTGAATAAAGGACTCAAACTTGAATGAGCAAAATCACATCCTACTGGGAAAGCAACCTACAGAGAGGACAAAACTCTCAAGTGGCTATAGTTGTTGCTTCAGTGAAGAGAAAGCGGAGGACTGGGATCAGCAGTAAGTATTGCTAACTAAGATCAATACTGAGATCAGGATCTAGCCCTAGGGAGAGGAATTGTAATCCCAAAAGCACCACTAGGAAACCATTACATCCATACCATGGAATACTGCTCAGCAACAAATAGGAACTAAACATTAATACACGCAGCCGCTATGGAAAACCATATGGACATCCTCAAAAAAGTAAACAGAAGTACCATGTGACCCAACAATTCCAATTCTGGGTATTTATCCAAAGGAACAAAAACATTAACTCAAAAAGATAGCTGAACCCCCATGTTCATCACAGCATTATTTATAACAGCCAAGACATGGAAACAACCCAAGTGTTCATCAATGAATGAATGGATAAAGAAAATACGTATAGGGGCGCCTGGGTGGCTTAGTCGGTTAAGCATCCGACTTAAGCTCAGGTCATGATCTCACAATTCATGGGTTCAAGCCCCACGTTGGATTCTGTGCTGACAGCTCAGAGCCTAGAACCTGCTTCAGATTCTGTGTCTCCCTCTGCCTCTCCCCTGCTCACTAGCATTCTCACTCTCAAGAATAAAAACAAAAAATATGGAATATTATTCAGCCACAAAAAAGGAAATCTTGTCATTTGCAACAGCATGGACAGACCCTGACAGCCTTATGCTATGTTAAATGAGTCAGACAGGGAAAGACAAACACCATACAATCTCACTTCTATATGGACTCTAGAAAGAAAAAAAACAAAAGCTCAGATACAGAAAATATGTTGGTGGCTACCAGAGGCAGGGAAAGGATAAATGGGTGAATGTGGTCAAAAGGTACAAGTTTTAAGCTATAAAAGGCGTCCTGGGGATGTAACCTACAACAGGACTATAACATTACTTGAAACATATTTGAGAGCTGCTGAGACTAAATCTTAAGTTCTTATAAGAAAAAAAAAGATTGTAGGTATGTGTGGTGACAGATGTCAGACTTCCCATAGTGATATTGATATATACATATATCAAGTCATTACACTGCATACCCAAAATATTACATATCAATTTTTTGCGATACAGTTGACAAACTATTTGCAGCATTCAAGGGATTATGCAGAGTGAAAAATGCTAGTCTCAAAATGCCACATACCATGATTGCACTTGTATCATAGTTTTTCAAAGATAAAACTAGAGGGGCGCCTGGGTGGCTCGGTCGGTTAAGCATCCGACTTCGGCTCAGGTCATGATGTCACGATTCCCAAGTTGGAGCTCTACATGGGGCTCACTGCTATCAGTGCAGAGTCCACTTTCGATCCTTGGTCCCTCCTCTGCTAGGTCCCTCTCAAAAACTTAACAAAAGTTAGAACTATAGTGACTGACAGATCAGTGGTTCCAAAGGGCTAAGGGTGGGGGTTAGACATAGTTACAAAGGGACAGCACCGAGTTGTTTGGAGTGGTAGAATTACACTCAATCCTAATGGTGGGGGTTATATGAACATATACGTGTATGAAGAGCCCTAGAACTGCGTATCTGGAAGGACTATTTTACTGTGTTCACTTCTAAAAGGTTTCAAAACTTAACCACCACCAGGACTTGAAAGAGACCCCAGGAGGAGGAAGTCTGACTGTACTGGGACCTTAGCCCACTTTGAATAAGCTTCAGCCATCTGCAAGGTGGGGAGAGGGATAAAGGCAAGACTAACTTTTGGGGAGAATGTAGGTGAAAACAAATCCAGGGATGTGAGCAAAACTCCTACAAGGAGGCAGTCATCAGGAACCCAGTCCTTGTCTTTCCCTGCTCAAATACTTAAAAGCAGAAGGACACTTCTTCCGCCGCACAAAGCAAGACCCACTCTGTGCCAAGTCACTCCCTTCCTCAGTCCTCTCAGCTAAAATTAGCCAAAGAAGAAAGCTAAACCAAATACACTGCTAGCTGCACCCCTCAAAGTACATCCCTGGGATCGATTTTTAGGACTTTTCTCTTGCTCTTCTGAGTAGAAAGAGGACCCAATTGCAGTCAATTCCAAGACACGTGAATTTCTGGCTGCCAGTCCTGGCATCAATGACTGGCTTTGGGGTGTGGTTTCTAGGTCTCTGTAGAGGCTTAGACGTCCACCCAAGAGGTGAATCCTTCACACACCTGGACCATCTGGAAGTGGATCTCACCTGCCCGCCTGAGGAAGGAATCAAACAAGGCAGGGAGGCCCCTGGTGGGGGGGGGGGGGGGGGCGGGGAGCAGGTTGTCACTGATGCCTCCCAAAGAGCAAAGAATAGTACAGCCAAGAAAGGCCCAGCAACAGCCAGGTCAACCTCAGGAAATCATCCCTGCCACCTCCTCAGGGGAGGGTGAAGAGGGTAAGTGACTGAGCAGACCACTCACCATCCTGCTGTCGATGGGGATCCCCAGGACACACGATCAACCCCAAACCAGCAAGGAGAGGGAGGACTCTTGAGTTTCAGATTAGATCGGTCCCGGTTTTAGTAAGAGAAGTAGACTGCCATTCTAGATATGAAGGGATAAGAGACCCAGTGAACATGGTTTAAAGCAATGATTGAATAAAAATAAAGCCTTTTTGTGTGTGTAGCCCCACAGAGTGCAGAACCACGTGACTGAACACACAGGTATAGATCCTGAGCTGAGCTACTGAATAATGCAGTGGCCAGTCTCTAGTAATGAGGAGCGGGGTTTCTGCAGTCCAGCCGGGTGCGGGGGTGTCAAGGTAACTGGTGGGAGATAGGACAGGCAGAGGCTCAGAGGAGAGACTGGGAAACACTGCCCGTATTCTGAATGTAATGAGCGGCTTCCAAAGCTACTGATGGCAGTGTGGGGACTTGACATTTTAAGAAGCCGAGTCTGACAGTGGGCTACAGCACAGACCCAGAAGCAGCACAGGCAAGGGCGAACATGAGGCAGGAAGGCTGAATTCAATTTGAGGCCCCTATTCCTTTGCTGCTCCCCCAATCTAACCTCTCTGGGGAGATGCCAAGGGCAAAATCGAATCCAGAGGAAAACAAGTGGGGTTGCCCCAGTGGGGAGGAAGGTGGGAGGCATGGAGCATTCTCAATTTGACTCCTTTAATTCCTCTGATCACTAGAGCAGTCAGAATTGCTTGGGAGAATTACTGGAATTCTTCCTGCTTGGGAGGCAAGCACCCCCCTGCAAAGCAAAATAGAGTTAGACTCGGGTAAGGAAATGTTGAAATATGTGGCTTAAGCTATATGTTCTGTGGGCCACAGGAGGACAGAGAAAAAGGCAGTTTCTGAAACTCCATGGAGACCCAGCCCCCTTCACCAGAAGGGAGCTGCCAGCATTTTGAAATTCAAAGCCTGAGTAGTCATAAGAAAAACACCTTGTCTGGGATACCCCCTTCCACTTGTGCAAGTACTTCTAGAACCTGACATGGTAGTGGCCAACTGCATGAAAGTACAGGGGTGGGGTGCTGCCTGTATGTAATTCTTCAACAGCTATTAATACTGAGGGACCAAAGGGAAAATCTGGAGAGGAAGATCAGGAGGAGGGTAAAAGAATGCTAGGGTAAATTGGCAGGGCTTACAATCAACCAGATAACAAGCATAGAAAAAAGGAGTTACAGATTTTGAGGAGGAATGGAGAAATGGCCATTACATCAAGAAAAATGAGGATAGGAAACAAGAGTCTGATCTTAACATGCTGGAACATGAGTGCCTGTAGTACATTCACAGAGAGTAGGAACTAGGAGGCTGGAGCTCGAAAGGGAGGGCATCTCCTCCCCATCCATCCCCTTACAGCAGCAAGGCTGGGGGTTCCGTGTTCCTGTGCCAGAAAGAGGAACTAAGCGCCAAGCGTTAGCACACACAGTGGCTGTAAGAAATAGACAACAGATCTAGTTTTCACATTGACTGATCGGACTCCCCAAGGACTGGGGATGTCTCCATGTGCTGGAGCGAAGGCCCAGCATTAATACTGAACTAATAGCTAAGGGCTACAACCGCAGGCACCGTGAAGTTTGTGACAAGCAGTAATGAAAATGTCAGATGCCACATGGTTGAGGAACTTGGTGCATAAGAAACACATGTTATTTAACAATCTGCCAGGGAGTGAACAAAAACCAGCTGAAATCAAGCTAGAGGCAGCCAGGAACACACCGAGGAAGTCATTACGGAGCAATACCAAGATTGGCTCTGGAGCAACAGAGTGGGATCCTGCCAGAAGGCCAGGGCAGGGCATGGATGGAGGGTGCTGGGAACTGGTAATAAGGGTGGGGGGCAGGGACAAGTACATTTAAGCTAGTCAGCATATTGAATAACAAGGCAAAAGCAAAGGAGGCACCCCTTGTCTAAAAGGCATTGGTGTCAGAGCTGATCTTTGTGCTAGTTTTCATTGTCAGCTAGATTCTCTAGATCTAGTTGGGGATCATGAGTAATGCTATAATTCTAGGCACACAGTGCATGCTTATTAAATATTTGTCATTTTAATCAGAAGTAGCTGGGGGCACCCAGGTGGCTCAGGTTAAGCGTCTGATTCTTGGTTTTGGCTCAAGTCATGATCTCAGGGTTCAGGAGATTGAACCCTGTGCTGGGCTCTGCACTGGCAATGCAGAGCTTGCTTGGCCTTCTCTCTCCCCCCCCAGCTCCCCCCCCCCAAAAAGAAAAAGTAGTTGGAAGAAGTTCCCTAAAACTTCCTTACCCAAGTTAGCAACTGCCTCACGAAAAAAGATTGCTTTGCGATTGGGTTTTTTTTTTTTTTTTTGAGTTATGTAGAACTGTGGGATTAGCAAACTTGAACATAAGCATCAAGTCATCTGACCACCTACCTACATGGGTCATTTTTTCTATGATTGAATTTGGAGTGGAGGGGGGGATGGCGGGGGAGGTCATTTTGAGTGCCTTCTCCAGGCAGGTACTATTGTAAATGTGGAGACATAACCAGAGTTACTGTTCAGGCAGCACACCCAGATACGGGCTTAATAGTTAAGCTGTTGAAGGGATTTCACCAGCTGATTCATAAGAACTCCATTCAGCATCCTAGTGACCCTGTTCCCTGAGTCCCCCCAAGAATGTCTCATTATCCAGCAGAAAACTCTGCCCATAGTTCAAGGATAATTTTTCAAAATAGGTACAATCATCATTTTCATACATCTAGAATACTAAACGTCAAAGATTTAAATAACAAGGGACCCGAAATAGCAGTCACAAACACCTAAAAGGAGAATCAAAAGACCAGTAAGGACAAATATACAAGCCCATAGGAAATGTTGGAACATCTGCTTAAGGGATGCAAACTGGCTACTTCCGTGGAGAGGGAATCCATTGAATCTCCAAGGCACAAAACTACCTGCAGGTCCATAGACAAGAATTATTTGCACTAGGATGGTGCTATACAACTTCTACGGGCTTAACTATATTTAGTTACTGCTCTATAGTTGTGAAATAACTCAGTCAATAAAAGAACCCCATAAGAATAATTGTGAACATTCTCAATGCATAGTTTTCCACTTAAGACACCTGGTAATCTTTTGGCCCAGTTAAGTCTTCACTATTTTTTTGGTACATCCTTTCCCTTGTTCAAGAATAACCCTGAAGAAAACGCATCTTTGTAGGGCTGGTCTCATTACATTTGGCCTCATCTGCATAGGCTCAGCAAGAAGTTTTATCAAATTTGCTCTGGAAATCTAGAGCTCTACAATATTGAACAATCACAAAGCAAGCTGGTGGGAAGTTTCATAAGGAGGTTCTACTCCGTCTTCAATGTACCCAGCATTTACTATCCGAAGGCTAGAATCCAAACCCAAAAAGCTCTTCAAACTTAACCTGCAGAACCTATAAAGACTGGGCCCACTGAAGCTAGTTACCAGGCCAAGCTCCTGAGCTTTCATAGAGTTTTCTTATAAGTGCCTAAGATAAGTCCAGTTTATATTCCTTCAAAGAGACTATCATACCTGATAAGGAGAATGATTCTCAACTGAGACATTACAGGCTAGACTTTGGCTCTATACCAATTTTTCCAATTATCTGCCAGTACAAAGGACCTATGCTTACTGAGTATATGTAAATAATTATGCTATCAAACAGTAAAGAAATTTAGGAAGAGATTCTCATTTCTGGTGGAGGTGAGGAGAACAAGGTTAGGGAGAAGCAGACCTTGTTTGAAAATGCTCTAGGTGTTGACAATAGCAGCATATGCTAAGTTACTGGTTACAGATAGCCTAAGAATAAGAGCTCCCACATAGCTAACATTTAAAAAACATCAATGCACCAAACAAGTATCCATAATAAAAATTTCCTCATCATTCAGGCCTATGTAATGAAATCACGTTCTGCTAAATCTTAAGTTAGACTCAGGAAGCCATCTGCTTGACTAAGGAAAGCTGGAAACTCCTGACTCTGCCCACTAGCAAGGTCAACTGCACAGAAGACTCTAAGAAGTCAATACTTTGAAGTACCTGGAACACCACCGAACAGCCTTGTTTGTTGACGCAGACTCTGCTCGCTCAGGCGAGCATCAGTAAAGAGACCATCGGTAGATGACACGTGTAACGTAGATGGGGTTATTACCGTAATTTTCAGAAGATGAGGCGAGTTCAGAATAAAGTGAAGAGGAAATGGGATTGTGTGCCACAAACAACACCAAGCCATTTCAAACAATGTTTTAAAACAACAATGTCTAAGGGTAAGGAGTAAGTCAATTTTCAAATGTTACACTATATTCATAAATACGTTTTTTTGGGGTTTTTTTGTTTTTTTTTGTTTTGTTTTTAGAGGAAAGGTCATGATACAATACACAATCCTGTCAAGAAATATGTAACAACTCTGGAGTACAGCCTAGACATCTGTATTTTTATAGAACTATGGGTGAATCTCCTTTGCATCTCCAATTTAGACTCACCTAGAAGATGCTAGATTGAAACTCAAGATCATCAAGACCAGACAGAATAAGCATTAGAGAAGTGGAGCTAAGAAATCCTTGTGCACTGTAGATGGGAATGTAAGTTGCTATGACCACTATGGAAAATGGTATGGAGGTTCCTCAAAAAATTGAAACCAGAATAACCATATAATCAAGCAATCCCACTTTTGGATATGCATCCAAAGGAAATGAAATCATGATCTCGAAGAGATATCTGCACTCCTGTGTTCACTGCAGCATTATTCACAACAGCCCAGGATGGAAAGAGGCATTCGTCTATGGATGAATGAACACACACATGAATATTCAGCCTTAAAAAAAAAAAATCCTGGGGGCACCTGAGTGGCTCAGTCAGTTAAGCATCCACTCTTGATTTCTGCATAGGTCGCGATCTCACAATTCTAGATATCAAGCCCTGTGTTGGGCTCTGAACTAGCAGCACAGAGCCTGCTTGGGATTCTTTCTCTGCCTCTCTCTGCCCCTCCCCTGCTTGTGTAATGTGCACTCTTGCTCTCAAAATAAGAAAAATAAAGGAAATCCTTCAGTTTGCAACACAGAAGTACGTCAAGAGCAGTATGCTAAGTGAAATAAGTTAAAGACAAATAATGTATGATCTCATTTATAGGTGGAATCTGCAAACTCCTGAACTCAGCATAGGATGCCTAGGGGCTGAGGTGGTAGGGAAAGGAAGGAGACATCGGTCAAAGAGTACAAAGGTGCAATTATGAGATAAATTCCAGGAATCTAACGTATAGCAGGAGGACCATAGTTAATACAGTATAAAGTCATTAGGATGTTCAAGTCAAATGTTCTCATGAAAGTGAGGTGAGGGATGGATCGGTTAACTTCAACGTGGTAATCACTTACATGTATCAAATCATCACATTGTATGCCTAAACTCAATGGGTATGTCAATTATATCTCTATAGCCAGGAGTGATGGGGAAGCAGGCTTGTTCCAAGTAAGCATTTAAATAACTGATGTTGACTACTAACACTATACTGTTTTTGCTTAATATCAGGTAAACCACCACCAGAATTCTGATCAATAGAAACCTATTATGGACCATGAGAGCACTGAACAGTCTAGGAATTTCCCATGAAAAATATATAATTTCTGAAATATTTATATTAATGCATGTTATGTATTCAAATGTAACCTAGGGAAATCTGGCAGGTCTTCTGATTTGATAACTCATTATACAAACCTAATTATTTCTAGCATTACTTTATAGAAATAAATCATTGCAATTTTCCAGAGATCTTATGGGAAATCTCAAATATAGCTTCAGGTATAAGAGATATCCTGGAAAGTCTTTTTTCTATCTTAAGAATTTGACTTTTTGGAGGCAAAAATAAAGACAAAATTTGGACATCTAATTAATATAGGACCATATACAGGTACCTGAAAGAAAAAACTTGATACCTATTTAATCAAACAATAAAGCATTTAGAAATGCAAGAATACCACAACTAAAAAGAACTTAGTTCTTTAACGAAAAGGGGAAGCTTTGTTTTTCATTAGGTGTTTTTTCTTTAATCTCAGTGGAAGATCCCCACAACTATAAGGATAATTAAGAAAAAAGGTAAAGTGACTCAGACATGAAACACCTGTCAAAGATTATATTTAATTCATTAATGAGGGAATCAGAAAAGGTGTTACAACCAGTTCAAAGGAGAATTCAAAGATCAAATATGTAAGGCCATGAGATTAAAATTTATGTGCTTAATAGATACAACACTGACTTCTACTGCAGGGAAGAGAAGTCACTGGAACACCCAGCACAGTATTTTTGCAGGTCTACAGATAATTACTCGCATCACTGTTAGTTTTCTGCAACTTCTCTCCATAAAAGTGCAGGATAGCGCAAATGAATGATCCAAACTCCATAGGATCAGCTAGGCTAGAAGAATGTGCTCTACACAACAGAGTTTCACTGAAGACCCCTTCTAATCTTCTGGTCCATTCAGCAGTCTCTCCCAATTTCTCCTTCACCCTGAACACAGCAGGGGGCCCCTAAGTCCCTATTAGGAGGGCTGGCCAGGCTTGTTACTGTTTACCATCACTTGTTAAGTGTTTGTATACACAGAAAAACATGTCCATCTTTGATAAGCTCCTACTCCGTGCAATGGTAAAGACAGACCAATAAACAGAACAGAGAGAAGCACAGATACTTGTAGGAGGGCAGCACTGAAACTGAACTTCAAGGTCAGAGAAGGCCCTATGGACTAATAAGAATTAGCAAAGAGATAGGGAGGGTGGACAGGAAGAGAATGAGAAAGGGGCTCCAGATAGAGAAATGGCATGAGCCATACCTGAATGCAAATTAGACAATGGGGCATTCAAAGAATTGCAAGCTCATTCAGGCTATGAAGAGGAAACAAACAAGTTTACCACCATCCTTGACTTGGCACAGGAATAAACCCAAGTAGCAGCGGTACCCTCTCTGCTTTAGAGGATTTTAAGGAAAACACAGAGTGAACAGACAACAGGCTAAGTGTGTGAGCAGAGTATCGTAAATAATTCTCAGGCAATTCTAAAAATGGCTTGCAGCCATTCTAAATATTGCCTAGGAATTATTTATAATGCCTGATATAACATTCTGTGATAACATAAGCACACAATTGAGGGTTTGTTAAAATTTAATCCCAATTTAAAAGCTAAACAGAGAAGACCAAGACCCAGAATAAGCAAAGGATTTTCATCTTCAGCATATTATTGAAATAAAAAAACCCTCAAACTCTAAAGAAATTTCCCAGATAGGTAAATGCTTAGGTTGACAGACCCAGCTCTTTTGTTTTACCATATTCAACACAGGACTAGATTTTTCACTCTTAGAAGGGTTATTGGTTTAAGTGCCACTTGTTGTCATATAGGTCACCAGCCTAACTCAAATTATACCTGGAAACAAGATTATAACCAGAGCTACCAGATGGCTTCAACAGTGAAGAATTTTTCATAAAAAAAGGCAGCTACCATAACCACATACCAGGCACTTTAAAAACATTACTCATTTAATCTTAACACAACAGTAGGATATATAGGAAGTTATGCCCATTTTACAGAAAAATAAGAATCAGAGATTAAAAACTTGCATAAATTTTTCATCTTACAACATATGCAATATAAGAGGAGCTCAGATTCTGGTCTCCGCAGTCAATCCTAAAGCCCATGGTTTTTAGATTTTTTTGTTGTTGTTTAATGTTTATTTTTGAGAGCAAGAGACACAGCACACAAGTGGGGGAGGGGCACAGAGAGGGAGACAGAATCTGAAGCAGGCTCCCGGCTCTGAGCTATCAGCACAGAGCCTGACACAGGGCTTGAACTCAAACTGTGAGATCATGACATAAGCCAAAGTCGGACACCTAACTGACAGAGCCACCCAGGCACCCCAAGCCCATGGTCTTGAAGATGTAGGACTTCTAGAGAAAAACTGAATTCCCCAAGTACTTTTAAATAATAGCATGTATTAATAGTATCTGAGTTTAGGGGTGCCCTGGGTGGTTCAGTCGGTTAAGTGTCCGACTACAGCTCAGGTCATGATCTCACAGCTAGTGAATTCGAGCCCCACGTCGGGCTCCACACTGGCAGTATAGAGCCTGCCTAGGATTCTCTCCCCACCCTCTCCCACTCTCTCTACCCCTCCCCCCACTCATACTTTCTCTCAAAATAAACTTAAAAAAAATAGTACGAGTTTATTAAGGGGACTTTGTTATCTGCCAAGTATGATTCTGGACCATACCCCAGACCTGTCCTTTCACATTGGTAGGGCCCTGACCAAGAATACAAATGAAAATCCGTAGGCCCTACATCTAAATATTAAAGAGATATATAATAGCTCGTTAGATTGATTTATGTTCTATACTTCTGCCTTGATCAATAGGCTTTAGAATTCCTGGAAGGCCAGGTTAGAAGACCTCAGCTCTAAGCATGGCACCCTCCCTCTACCTCCCCCTCCACACACACTCCTTCAAGCCCTGGCACTACCCCCACGCTGAAAGGGGCCTGGAGCACACACATGTGGTCACCCCATCTGTCATGTTCAGACCCTATTTGCAACCACCTCCCAAACCCTCATAGCTGTCCCTTGGCTAGAATAGGTGGTCTGCATTTGGAGTACATATTTAGGAAAAAGTTCTACACAGATCCTGAGGTAAGCTCAGGTGCCTTTGGGTAGAGAATTCTGCAGACCCGCATATAGTCTAGAACATACTATTTAAAGTACAACCTTTGGAACCCTGCTGGTCGGTCCTTGAACTATGACAGTCTGCACCAAGTCACTATAGACCATGAAGGCAAGCATCTAGAGTCTTTCACAGCTATTGCACATTGCTAGAACATTCAAGTATAGGATTTTGTATTTCACAAAAGCATTGGTCATAAGAAATCTCCTGAAGAAGGCAGTGGAGGCAGTTCCTACCCGTAGATGGATAGAAAGGCTTTGTCGTTCAGTCTAGGTGATGAGGGGCCTGGTGTATATATCCCTTTGGCCTACACGCTCACCTTCTGTGGGGAGGGGCCCGGCCAGGGGGAAAGCCCCAGGAAGACCCTCTGAAGCATGGGCTTCCTAAAAGGGGTTTCTCTTACCATGTCTACGGCAGCTCAGACACCACCACCTCTTCTGTTTTTATGATCTTCAAGATCTACAGATCTTTGGGGTCTTGTGCTCTGAAGCAGCAGCTAGAACGGTGAAAGTGAGCTCTGCTGTGGAGTGTGTGGGCTTTGGGGATCCCAGATGACAGTAAGCAGATGCATAGCTAATAAGTGGCTAAGGGAAACTGCTAAGCCTCCGGAACTCCTGCTACCAGTATTCTGATTAGCTCCAGCAGGAAAAACAGGTCAAAGCCAGTAAGATTCAGCTCCTATTAATTCATGACTACTTGGACAGTTGAATGGAAAGATTTTAGATCTCCTGTATTTTTTTCTTGCCCCAAACCTCAATCCCCGCTGAAGACACATTCCCCAGCCTATTTTTTCTCTGCCTGTTGATAAAGGGATTTTAAAGTTAAAGGCAGGAATTTGAGGTCTGTTTCAAAGAAAATGAATTTTTCAGAGTAAAATAGATCTCCAAATACTATTTGCAATCATCTTGATATTATTGCCTCAAGGTTTGGGCCAGGAAGAAATTGTTTTTAAAATGACTTGGGATAAGTAATAGGATTTGCCACTATTTACTTTTAACTTCATAATTCTATTTGTTTAACCTTTAATATGTCTAACCTTCCCTCTTGGCCCACCCCCATACTGCATTCCCCTCTATGTGCACACACCCACACCAATAAGCCAACAGCTCATGAGAACTCTAAGAGCCCCATTTTTATTAAACACTGAAGTATTAGTTTAGCAAGTGCTTATTTCATATACAGACCACGCAACAAAAGATTCCGCTTTTAAGTTAACAGATGCCTAGCTACCATTGACTTATTTTTCTGAGAATACCCAGCTTAACTCTAGCACCACTTCTGGACATTTTCTATTCAAACGCAAAATTTGAAGATTAGCTTTTACGTAAGCAAGGAGCAGAAAAGGTAAAACGGAAGAAGAAATCTAGCATCTTTCTTAGAGAAGATTCCTCTCCATCTCTCCCACAGCACACATACATCTGGTGACAAATCGACCTTCTCTCCTTTGAGGCTGGGGTTTTGTTCCGCAGCAAAGATCACTATCAACTTTACATGAAGGTTAAATTAAAGATTGTAAACCAACAAGAGCTTTGGATATCACACTTAAGATTACGTAAATAGTGTTCAGTAACACCAATACCTTGGTGAGATACAAGGTCCCTTAAGTACATACACAATTTTAACCCTGGTGTAGTCTGTCAACAATAACCCTTTTTGCTCAAACAGTGACTTGATCTCTGGAGGCAGAAGATGATTTAGGTCTATTTTCTTGAGACTTTCTCGGTATTAACTTACTTTAGGCAGGCATCTTTTCCTTCTCCTGGACCAGTCATTATAACCTTTAGTGAGAAGAATCACATAGAATCATCTTTAGGATGCATATTCCCAAGCCACACCCCTTAGAGACTGATTCTGTAGGCCTGAGATCTTGCCAGGAATTTTTTTTTTTTTTTTTTAAGTAGGCCCCCACATCCAATATAGGGCTCAAACTCACAACCCTGAGATTAAGAGTTGTGTGCTCTACCAACTGAGCTAGCCAGCTGCCACCAGAATTGTTTTGGGGTTTTTGTTATTTTTAAACAAGTATCCAAGGTAATTCCAACATCGTTTCATGGAACAGCCCCCTTCGAGAAGCCATTAGAATTGTGGTTATTTTAAGTACTTAACAGATCAACTAGCACTTTCTGGCAAGTTGAACTATTTTGATGACCAAGGTATAGTGGTGGGGAAAAAGGAAATCCTCAGACGAATTCATAAACAAGGGTTAGATAATATAACCAAAATGCTTAAGTAAATTCAAGTCCATAAAGAATTTTGTTCAAGTTGCCATATTTTAGAAGATGACAGTCATTTTACCCCTATTGTTTCACAGGCTCACCTAAGGGATATGTAATTATATAAGGGAAAGCATCAGCTATTCAATGTTTAATTAGCACCTAGACATTGTGAGTTACATGTAAACTTCTAGATTTCTATCCATAAGAAAGAAAATCCCAAAAGTTAGAGTCATATTGCCCTGTAAGACATTAACCAGGTTTGCATTTATGAGACTGCAATATTTTTATCTGAATAATTACATACAAATCTCCACTTCTCAAATTCTCTTTTGAGCCTGTCTCACGATCTGACTAGTTCCTTAAGCAATGGGCTGAATCAAAGCACCGACATTCATTTGTAGGAAAGTCAGGTTTTTATTTTGAGAGTTGTGCTTTGGCCGTTTTACAGGTTCTACCAAGATGCACAAATGCACTTACCTGCCAAAGCCAATTAAACCTTGTTGGTCAAGAAATACAATTTCTCATGCAAACACATCTTTTTCTGGTACCCAGTATGAATTTCAAGCAGGAGATTCATACTGACTGTTTCTCTTTAGTTTCCTGCCTCTGTTTTTGTTGTTTCTGGGTTCTTGACTACACTTGGTTCTGACTAGTTTCTGCACAGCCAATGCATTATTTCCCATTGGTGGCAGTAGTAGGGATCTGGTTCCATGGTTTGATGGTGTGGTTATCTCGATCAAGAGGATAGACATCGGCTTTGTCGGAGAGGAAAAAACTTTGGTCTGTCCCTTGATACACTGTCAATTAAGAAAATATTTTGCACACACTAAAAGGGGAACTGCTTGTACAGCAGCTGTGTTTGTTTACTTTGCTTTGTGGCTCAGATAGTATAAGTGAAGTATGTTTCTGTGTGTCTAAGAGTTAACCTCTATGTAAATCTGAAGTATAGCCCTGCCTCTGAAAAGATTAAATTAGATGACAAACTCTCAAAAAGGCTAATTTTGTGTTCATTTACAGAGACTACTGGTTATGTAAGTGGAAAATTCCTAAGATTTCTCTAGAAAATAAACTGAACTGTAAATGCAATAGACTTTTAAGAAACGAGTAAACTGCTTTCCCAGAAGCATGGTTATATAAGAATCCAAGTTCACATAATCAAGATGAACCAGTGGACAGGTAAGACTGGTTTGATAGTTTTGGTTAATTGCAGTATGTTTTTCTGGGATTATATCAGTTCACTATTAAAAGGATTTAAAAAATATATTTTTGAAGAGATCCAACATGGTGGAGAAGTAGGGGGACCTACTTGAGGGATGAGTTCCCTCATCCCTCAAACAGCAGTGTTGAGGCCAAAGGACTTTGAAGAGTCTGAGCTGCAGAGTGACAAAGATGTCCCCAGGGACCCATGGGGAAAACCTGGCGGGCCACAGGGCTACTTCAACCAACTCAAAGCACACCTGGTGGAGGGTCCAAAACATCACTATGAGTAGGGAGATAAAGCACAGTCACCACAGATAGAAAGTTACACACTCCAAAAAACACCTCCTGAAGGGCCAGGCCCTGGACAGTGTATGACCCCTTTTTTTTGACCCTTCTTTAACATAGTAGTGCTTCACAGGTGCATGGCATATGACAAGCTTTTAAAACACATAAGAGACAAAACTAGCCCAAATGATGAAACAGAATTCTCTTAAAAGAGATTCCAGGAAGAAATGACAGCTCAAGAATTGATCAAAACCGGTAAATATAACAATTTAGAACAGTCATAAGATTGATTGCTAGGGCTTGGAAAAAAAAGAAAAACCAAAGAAGAGTGCAGAGAATCTATTGCTGCAGAGATCAAGGAACTAAAAAATAGTCATGAATTTAAAAATACTGGACAGGAGGTGCAAAATGAACTAGAGGCAGTGACAGCAAGGATTGGAGACGCAAAGTCAAATAGATAAAATTATGGAAACAGATGAACCTGAGAAAAAAAATTATTGACCACAAGGGGAGGATTAGAGAACTAAGTGATTCAATGAAACATAATATCCATATCATAGGAGTTCCAGAAAAAGTGGAGAGAAAAAGGGGCAGAAGGTGTACTTGAACAAATAGCCCAGAACTTCAACAAGCTGGGGAAGGAAACACATTGAAATCTAGCAGGCACAGAGAACTCCCATCAGACATAACTTGATCTTCTGCATGACATAGCATAGTGAAACTGGCAAAATACAAAGATAAAGCGAATTCTGAAAGCAGCTAGGGACAAGTGGGCCTTAACCTACAAGGGTCGACACATAAGGGTCGTAGCAGATAGATCTACTGAAACTTGGCAGGCCAGAGAGTGGCAGGCAATTTTCAATCTGCTGAGTAGGAAAAATATGCAGCCAAGAATCCTTTATCCAGCAAGCCTGTCATTCAGACTAGAAGACAAAGGTTTTCCCAGGAAAACAAACTGAATTCATCACCACTAAACCAGCCCTACAAGGGATCCCAAGGGGGACTTGAATGGAATGTTGCAAAGACCACAAAGGACCAGAGACATCACTACACGATGAAACTTACGGATTTACAGTCACTGTGTTATCTGTATCTTTCAGTAACACTGAATGTAAATGGACTAAAAGCTCCAATGAAAAGACATAGGGTATCAGAATGGATTATAAAAAGACCCATCTATTTGCTGTCTACAAGAGACCCATTTTAGACCTGAGGATACCTTCAAATTCAAAGTGAGAGGATGGAGAACCATCTATCATGCTACTGGAAGTCAAAAGAAAGCTCGAGTAGCCATACTTACATAAGACAAACTACTTTATTGGTAAGAATGTGGTAATTGCAGGGGACTTTAATACTCCACTTAAAACAATGGACAGATCATCTAGAGACAAAGATCAGTAAAGAAACAATGGCCCTGGAATGATACACTGGACCAGATGTACTTGATATATTCAGAACTTTTCATCTAAAAGGAGAATACACTTTCTTGAACATACGTTGAACATTCTCTAAGACAGATCACATGGTGGGTCACAAAACAGCCCTCAATATAAAGTGAGGCCATACCATGCACACTTTCAGATCACAATGCTATGAAACCTGAAATCATCCACAGGAAGAAGTTTGGAAAACTTCCAAATGCATGGAGGTTAAAGAACACCCTACTAAAGAATTAATGGGTCAACCAGGCAATTAAGAGAATTAAGAAATATATGGAAGTTAATGAAAGTGAAAAAACAATTCAAACCTTTTGGGATGCAGCAAAGGCAGTCTTAAGAGGACAATACATTACAATCCAGGCCTATCTCAAAGAAAAATCCCAAATACAAAAATCTAACAGCACACCTAAAAGGAACAAGAAACAGAATAGAGAAACCCCAAGGCCAGCAAAAAAAAAAAAAAAAAAAAAAAAAATCCCAGCAGAGACAATATAGAAAACAAAAACGGAACAGATGAGTTTTGAAAACGATAGATAAACCCTAGCCAGACTTCTCAAAAAGACTCAAATAGTTAAAATCACTACTGAAAATAGATTTATCACAACCAATCCCCCAGAAATACAATCTGAGAATACTATGAAAAATTATATGCCAACTGAGCAACCTGGAAGAAATGGGAAAATTTCTCAAACAGGAAGAAATAGAAAATTTAAACAGACCCTAACTGGTGAAGAAATTGAGTCCGTTATCAAAATTCTCCCAACAAGAGCCCTGGGCCAGATGGCTTCCCTGGGGATTCTACCACTCAGGGTTAATACCTAGTCTTCTCAGGCTGTTCCAAAAAAACAGAAAGAAAGCTTCCAGACTCATTCTATGAGGCCAGCATCACTTGGATTCCCAAACCTGACAAAGACCCCACAAAAAGAATTACAGGTCAATATCCCTGATGAACATGCATCCAAAAATTCTAAACAGGATACTAGCAAATAGAATTCAACAGCATATAAGAATTATTCACCATGATCAAATGGGTTTCATTCCTGGGCTGCAGGGCTGGTTCAATATTCACAAATCAACGTGATACATCACAATAAAAGCAATGATAGAAACCGTATGATCCTGTCAATAGATGCAGGAAAAAAAACGTTTGACAAAATACAGCATGATTTCTTAATAAGAACCCTCAAAGTCAGGATAGAAGGGACACATCTAAACATCATAAAAGCCATATATGAAAAGCCCACAGCTAATATCCTCGGTGGGGAAAAACAGCTTTCCCACTGAGATCAGGAATGTGACAGGGATGTCCACTCTCACCACTATTAACAGTGTCGGAAGTCCTAGCATCAGCAATCAGACAACCAAATGAAATCAAAGGCATGAAAATGTGAAAGTTTGACTGCTTTGCCTTTTTTTGCAGACGACACGACATTCTACACGGAAAACCCAAGACTCCACCAAAAGGCTGCTAGAACAGATAGAGGAATTCAGCAAAGTCAAAGGGTACAAAAAAAAAAAAATCAACGTACAGAAATTTGTTGCATTTCTATATACCAACAACGAAGCAACAGAAAAATCAAGAAATCGATCCCATTTATAATTGCACCAAGAACCACAAAATACCTAGGAATAAACCTAACCAAAGATGTAAGAGATCTATATGCTGAAAACTATAGAAAGCTTATGAAGGAAATTGAAGATACAAAGAAATGGAAAAACATTCCATGCTCATGGATAAATATTGTTAAAATGTCAATACTACCCAAAACAATCTGCACATTCAATGCAATCCCAATGAAAATTGCACTATTCTTCTCAAAGCTAGGACAAACAATCCAAACAAGATTTGTATGGAACCACAAAAGACCCCGAATAGCCAAAGTACTATTAACAAAGAAACCAAAGCAGGAGGCATCACAATCCCAGACTTTAGCCTCTACTACAAAGCTGTAATCATTAAGACATTATGGGTATTGGCACGAAAACAGATACATAGACCAATGGAATAGAGAACCCAGAATTGGACCGACAAATGTATGGCCAACTAATCTTTGGCAAAGCAGGGAAGAGTATCCAATGGAAAAAAAGACAGTCTCTTTAGCAAATGATGCCAGGACAACCAGACCACTTTCTTACACCACACACAAAAATAAACTCAAAATGGATAAAAGACCGAAATGTGAGACAGGAAACTATCAAAACCCTAGAGGAGAAAGCAGGCAACCTCCTCTTTGACCTCAGCTGCAGCAATTTCTTGCTCAACACATCTCCAAAGGCAAGGGAATTAGAAGCAAAAATAGACTACTGGCACCATATCAAGATAAAAAGCCTCTGCACTGCGAAGGAAACAGTCAACAAAACTAAAAGGCAACTGATGGAATGGGAAAAGATATTTGCAAATGACATACTGGATGAAGGGTTAGTATCCAAAATCTATAAAGAACTTACAAACTCATCACCTGAAAAATAAGACATGAATAGACACTTTTTCAAAGACGACATTCAGATGGCCGACATGAAAAGATGCTCAACATCAGTCATCAGGGAAATACAAATCAAACCCACACTGAGATACCAGCTCACACTGGTCAGAATGGCTAAAATTAACAACTCAGGAAACATACTGGCAAGAATGTGGAGAAAAACCCTCTTCCACTGTTGGTGGAAATGTAAATTGGTACAGCTGTTCTGGAAAACAGTATGGGGGGTTCCTCAAAAAATTAAAAATAGAACTACCATATGACCCAGAAATAGCACTACTAGGAATTTATCCAAAGGATAGAGGAATACTGATTCATAGGAGCACATGTACCCCAATGTTTATAGCAGTGCTTTCAACAATAGCCAAACTACGGAAAGAGCCCAAATGTCCATCAACTGATGAATGGATAAAGAGAATGGTTTATATGTGGTTTATATATACAGTGGAATACTACTTGGCAAGAAGAATGAAATCATGCCATTTGTAGCAATGTGGATGGAACTAGGCCTTATGCTGAGTGAAAGACAGATATCCTATATTTTCACTCATGTGGATCTTGAGAAACTGAAGACCATGGGAGAAGGGAAGGGGGGAGAAAAGAGGGGAGGCAAACCAGGAGACTCCTAAATATAGAGAACTCTGAGGGTTGACGAGGGGGTGGGGGAGAGGGGAAAATGGGTGATGAGCACTGAGGAGGGCACTTGTTGGGATGAGCACTGGATGTTGTATGTAAGCAATGAACCACGGGAATCTACCCCCAAAACCAAGAGCATGCTTTATGCGCTGTATATGTTAGCCATTTTGACAATATATTAAAACCCTTTTCTACTACAAAAAACACTTTTTAAAGATTTGACTTTGTTTTCATGAGTTTCCTAAAACTTGTTACATTAGCTTATTGATCAATACTACTGCTACATTATGAAGATTATGAAAAATATGAGGCAGCCCCAGATTGGTCCCATAACAGCAAAGGAACCAAACCCTGCCCACAACAGGCAAAGACAGCCATTGCAGATCACCAACTGAAGGCAAGTGTGGCTCAGCCATAACAGTAGGACACATGCAGCACACAGGAGACACTCAAGTGCCAGGCTCAGGGGACACTGCACTGCAGGGCACTACACCAGACCTCTTCTTCATAAGGCCACCCCTTTCAAGATCAGGAGACTTTGCCGACTTTCCAAAATGAGAAAATCAGGCTGTCCTAAATCCAAGACCAGGACAAAAATCATAGCAAAAAAGGGTTAGATTAACGAGATAAGCAACATGCTGGATACAGAATTCAAAGTAATGGTCATAAAGATTCTCACAGGACCAGAGAGTGGAGGATCTTGCAGGACCTTCAAAGAAGATAGAAAATATAAAGAACGAATCAGATGTGAAAAACTCAGTAACAGAAGTTTAAACTACATTAGAGGAAACAGCAGAAACAGAAGAACAGATAGATGAAGCAGAACAGAGTAGCAACCTGGAAGACAGTAATGGAAAGTAACCAAGCTGAACGAAGAATATAAAAGAAAGGAGAACAGGTTAAGGAACTCAGCAATGCTATCAAATGTAATACCATTCACATTATAGGTTTCCCAGAAGAGAGAAAAGGGGGCAGAAAATTTGAAGGGCAGAAAACTTCTCTAATCCAAGAGGCACAGAAAGCCCTCAAAAAAAAAAAAAAATCAACCCAAGGAGGTCTGCACTAAGACATAGTAATCAAAATGGCAAAAAGCAATGGTAAAGAGAATCTTGAAAGCAACAGTTACGTGCAAGAGAAGTCCCATAAGGCTATGCCGATTTTTCTGCAGAAATTTTGCAGCCAAAAAGTGGCATGCTATATTCAAAATCCCGAAAGGGAAAAATCTGCAGCCAGGAATATTCTACCCAGAAAGGCTGTCATTCAAAATACAAGGAGAGAGGGACTTTTCCACACACACAAAAAAAGGAATTCACCACTAAACCAGCCTTACAGAAAAGGTTAAAGGAAATTCTTTCAGTGGAAAGTGAAGGCCACAATCAGGAGCAAGAACATTAGGAAAGGAAATAATTTCACAGGTACATACAAACAATCACTTGTAAGACTAGTACAGAGGTTAAAGCACAAAGGCAGTAAAGTCAATTATATCTCTGAAAGTCAAGGGATTCAGGAAATATAAGGACATGAAGTGTGACATTACATAAAACACAGGGACAGAGTTTAAAAACTAAAGCTTATATCCTGTAGAGTTTCATCTTAAATTCCTAGATACTTAGTTAGCCAAGTCTTAGGTTGATTGCAGACCATTACTGGATAATAATCATCAGATACTTGGCTAATTAATATATGTACCTTTGCTTAAAGTGTTCAAGTGGTTACAATTTTGATTGTATGTGCTTACTCTTGCCATTATAAAAATGTATAAAACTGGCTACTTGTGGCTATTGGGAGGAACCTTTGCTAGTTTGTGTCCTAAACTGGGCAATAAATTATCAATTACCTCTCAGCCAAACATTACTTAGTTTTGTACATGTTCTACAGGAGTCAAATACCAGGAGCATGAACATCAGGGAAATACAACTGTGTGCACAGTAATGGGATAGGATTTTGTTTGAGGAAAATGAGAACAGTATGGTCCTAAAAGTGTCAACTTGTTTCAGAATATGAAGCAGAAGCACAGTGGAGAACAAAATAGGAGTTGGTATACCAACTTGTAGATGTTTTGAGGGAACTGAATTTTATTTACCCTGCTTTATAACACCTACATCTTAATGAAATGTTAATTTTGACAGTCTTAGTTTTGATGAGGCTATTCATGTTTATCTGTAGAAGAGCAGGAGAACCCTTTACTGCCAAACATTAACACAAACTACAACTTGGCTTTCTATTAAAATAGCAAGTAATCTTAAAATATTCAGTCTTGATAGGTAGTAAAATGGCTTTTTACCTCCATGTAATCTGTCCAAGTTGGATTCTACTCACCAGGATAATTTTCTTATTTAGTCTATGGGAGGGAGGGAGAGATGGAACCGTGGAGCCTGACTCAGTGCTTGATCTCATGACTGAATGTAAGATCATGAGCCAAAAATGAAGAGTTGACACTTATAGGAATGTAAGCTGGTGCAGCCACTCTGGAAAACAGTATGGAGGTTCCTCAAAAAACTAAAAATAGAACTACCCTATGACCCAGCAATTGCACTAACTAGGTATTTATCCATGGGATACAGATGTGCAGTTTTGAAGGGACACATGCACCCCCCATGTTTATAGCAGCACTATCAACAATAACCCAAGTATGGAAAGAGCCCAAATGTCCACCGACAGATGAATGAATAAAGATGATGTGGTGTATATATATATATATATAATACAATGGAGTATTACTCAGCAATCAAAAAGAAGGAAATCTTGCCATTTGCAACTATGTGGATGGAACTGGAGGGTATTATGCTAAGTGAAATTAGTCAGAATGACAAAAATCACACTTCACTCATGTGATGACTTTAAGAGACAAAACAGATGAACATAAGGGAAGAGAAAAAATAAACAGGAAGGGGGACAAAACAGAAGAGACTCAAATATGGGGAACTGAGGGTTGCTGGAGGGGTTGTGGGAGGAGGGATGGGCTAGATGGGTAAGGGGCATTAAGGCATCTACTCCTGAAATCCTTGCTGCACTGTATGCTAATTTGGATGTAAATTTTAAAAGTTAAATTAAAAAAAGAGCTGACACAGCTTACTGAGCCACCCAGACGCCCTTTTTTAATGGACATTTGCTCACTGTGGAAGTGCCAAGGTCAGAGTCTGAGCTGCATATGAACAGAGATGTTGAGACTGTTGGCATGCAGGGATCAACACCTGAGAGGAGGGCAGGCCAGAGCAGAGGAGAGCAATAGCAGAAACTGGGGATGTAGGCCTCCTAACACTTTAATCGACCCCACGGGGAGCTCTGAAACACAGCTCATCAGAGCGTCCAGCATTAGACCAAAGTGGCCAGGCTGTCTACCTGGGTTCACTGGATGTGGGCCACCCTGGGAAAGGAATGTGCTTAGACAAGGCAACAGAGAGCTTGAGGCTGCATGCTGACAGGTGAGCAAGATCTCCCTCCCTGAACAGCTATGTGGGCAGCTCACGCTCAGGTCCATCAGGATTCTCTGCAGTCATGTACCCTCTACTCATTTTAAAATATTGTATTAAGGGGCACCTGGGTGGCTCAGTCGGTTAAGGGTCCAACTTCAGCTCAGGTCACAATCTCGTGGTCCGGGAGTTCGAGCCCCGCATCGGGCTCTGGGTTGATGGCTCAGAGCCTGGAGCCTGTTTCAGATTCTGTGTCTCCCTCTCTCTCTGCCCCTCCCCCATTCATGCTGTCTCAAGAATAAACGTTAAAAAAATAAAAAATAAAATAAAATATTGTATTAAATAGGTAGCCAAGTACTTGATCTCAGTAAACCATGGATCTTCTCTTAATGAGGCGAAAGTTCTTAGCACCACTCGAGTTTGCCTACAAGGGCAGAACCCATTATTTCCGAAGACTCCAATTTCAAGATATTTATCATCTAAAGCTAACAGATTTTCCATTCAACCTCTAGATCATCACAAATCTATCTTTTTGCCTTACTCAAAGAGGAATACTATAAAAGATAGTGTGTGTGTTTGGTATGCTCTATATTTCTCAACTCAGTTATAAGAACCCTGTTTTAAGTTGTCAAATGAAGTATATTAAATATTCACAAAATTGTTTAAGATTATGCCTTTTATGGTGTTTCTCAACGCATGGTCCCCAGACCAGAAGCATCAGCATTACCTGGGACCTTGGTAAAAATAGATTCTAAAGGGACCTGGGTGGCTCAAATGACCCAATCTTGATTTCAGTGCAGGTCATGATCTCACATTTTGTGGGTTCAAGCCCTGTGTGGGGCTCTGTGCTACCAGTGCAGAGCTTGCCTGGGATTCTCTGTGCCCCTCCCACACATGCTTTCTCTCTCAAAATAAGCTTAAAAATTAAAAACATTTGAAAAAAGAAACACAGGGGCACCTGGGTGGCTCAGTCAGTTAAGCATCTGACTTTGGCTCAGGTCATGATCTCGTGGTTCCTGAGTTCAAGCTCCGCATCGGGCTCTGTGCTGACAGCTCAGAGCCTGGAGCCTGCTTCGGATTCTAGGTCTTCCTCCCTCTGCCCCTGCCTCCCTCATGCTCTCTCAAAAACAAACATTAAAGAAAAAAAAAATTTTTAAAGAAATGCAGATGCTAGGACCCCACCTCAAACCTATCTTGGGTCTTGGTAGAGTCCAGCAACCTGCTAAGGTTTGAAAATCACTCCCTTACAGAACTCATTAAGAGGCTCTTAGGTATTAATGCCTTCAATGCACATTATGAATCCCTACCCTCAGGAAAAACTTAAAAGACTGAAGATATTTCATTGCAATAGAGAACTTTAACCAATAACACAAAAATACAGGAGCATATTTTTTCATGTTTGAGACAGAGCATACACACATGCAAGCCAAGGAAGGGCAGACAGAATCCCAAGCAGGCTCCACTCTGTCAACACAGAGCCCAACGTGGGGCTCAATTCCACAAACCAGGAGATCATGACCTGAGCCAAGATCAAGAGTTGAACACTTAACTGAATGAGCCACCCAGGTGACTTATTGGCTACTTTAATAAATTAATCACAGCAGTTAGCCCCATTACCAGGTTTCTGTCCTACTTTGATCCTGGTCTGAAAATTAAGCTCCAGGCATGAATTCTATTTTTAACACACAAAGATGGTCTCAGCAACTCATGGAAAGGTCTACTCCAGATATCTCAAGGCAAAAACACATCAGGCTTTTGGATCTTACAGATCACTTAGACAATTCATTATTCCTGAAAAACATCAGATTTTCAAAGCAATTCTAGAAGCAGACAAGCTCATGAAGAAGTTTTTATCAGACCAAATGAACCAATGAGAAATTTCATTGTATTTTAGGATTTTTTAGTGTTTTATTTTCTAATCAGGATGAGAAAGCCCTTTAAAAGAAAAACTCCAATTAGTAGACATTTCTAGGAGTTGAAATTATTTGGTAAATCTCTTAACCTCAGAATTCAGGTAACTTTATGCAATCTCCTTACTTTTAATGAGAATATTGTTACTTTGGTTTCTAAGTTTGAGAGAGAGAGAAAGCATGCATGCATAGACAGGGGAAAGGCAGAGAGGAGAGAATCCCAAGCAGATTCCACACTGTCAGCATCCAGGCCAGACAGTGGTGGGCCTTGCAGAAATCAAAAGCCCAACCGGCCCAACCGACTGAGCCACCCAGGCCTCCTAAGAGGTGATAACTTCTATTTATTCAGTCTGTCCTTACTAGGGCATAGTTGTACAGATGAACTGTACAACCAAGATGTCTATAGTATATTTGAAAATGATTCTTAGTGGCTATGGTATAAGCTTACCAATAAAAATCATACTTCATGTTATGGAGCCAATGGCTACCAATCCCTTCTAGGAAAATTGGCCTCGAACCTGTTCTATTGCTTAGAAGGTCCCAGCCTCACAGTGCTAATCAAGTCCACTTTCCAGTAGTCAGCAGCTTATAAAATGTTGGGGCTATCTAGGAAAGATCATTCCATCCTGACCTATAAGCACTGTAGGTACTGCAGGTGAAATGTCAGAGGGAGATTCTGGACCTTGGTTTCCAAGACTCCAGACTGAAGAGCAAACAGAGGCTTTTGAAGTCCAAGCCAAGATCCCTTTGAAGAACTGCCGGAGAGTTCATTTTTCACGTTCATTTACAAAAGACTGCATGCTACAAGAGGCTTACATGTGTTTACACCTCTTGCCATGTCTGTATAAGTAATCAGGTCAGGATTTTAAGAAGGTTAACTTTTGTCGTTAATAAACTTTAGAAATTACATGGTGACAAGGAAGCAAAAATTATTCAACATTTGGAAGTAAAATCTTGAGGATTATAGAGGTCCTCTCAGGGTCCCTGTTTAAGGATTCTATAAATATCCAGGAGAATGCACCTATATTTGTGTTATTTAATATTTAACCAGAGTACTGATATTTTGAATTAGGTGATAATTTATAGATTATGTTGATTAAAAGTTCTTACTTTGTAAGGCATTAGCTTTTTAATCTATTCGCACCAACTTCAGCATTCCTTGGACTGCCTGACCAAAAAGGTCTATTTTTCAACTTCTCCTTTGAACCAGCCTTACTAGGTCATTGGTTTATTTAAGGAGTTGAAGAGTATCTCGGACATGTGTTCACTTTACAAAAATAGTTTACTTTTGAAAATTCTGCTTTGATACTTGGGATCAGATAGGATTTGGAATTCAGAAGTCATTTTACAAAGTATAGAAGTATATTTTATGTGATGCATATTTATGTTACAGAAAGAGGGGCACCTGGATGGCTCCATCAGTTAAGCATCTGACTCAAGATCTCAGTTCATGGGATCGAGCCCCACGTCTGGTTCTGCACTGATAGCACGGAGCCTGCTTGGTATTCTCTGACCCTCCCCTGCTTGTCTGCTTGTGCACTCTAAATAAACTTAAAAAAAACTCTCCAGCAGTACATGGGAATAGTAGCTGAAAGGCAAACATCTTAATATTTATTCAGTGAAATATTTGTATTTGACGGGATGAAAGATTATAAGTAGACTTTGTTTATTGGTAAAAACCAAACCTGAAGTGACCAAACAAGCTCAGGACAGGTCAGGATGCTACCAAATGAGTTATCAGAAATGTGTCAGTTTTCAGCACTTGTTGGATTTTGGCAAACAATTAAGGGATCACCTACAATTTTTATTACCATCTCAAACTACATTTATCCAGTTATGGGGGACTCATGTCAAAGATAAGAGGAAGTGTGAAACCTTAGAGACCATTTATTTTATTATAGAATGTAATCTAATAGTCATTTCTTTGAATTATCAGAAAATGTAACATTCTCAAAATAATGTCTAACACGATCCATGTTGAAACAGACTTCATAATCAAGAAGCAAACTAAAAACATGAAAGATAGAAGTCAAACTTACTAAAATTTAAGATTGGTAACTGTTCCTATAGCAATACTTCATGGTAAATATAAATCTCTACATAAAGTATCTTTCAGTCTTTAAGTGAAATACTTCAAAGCAATACATTCAGAGAAACTAAATGCCAATTTATTAACAGCAAGATTGAAAAGAGCTTTGTCAAGGTAGGAGGAGAAATGTACTCTTCAATAAGTAGGATGTCTACACTGGGGATTAAAAATTAGACTGTTAAAATATGGGTAAATCTAGAAAAGAAAAACGAGGAAGTTTTACTACAAAGAGTTCCACTGTACCTCGAATCTCACAAGGTTATCATAATTTATGTAATAGTTTGAGTATCAAGATTCTAGATTTAAGAATTTCAAAATAGCAATTAAAGTTCCTTAACTTTCTTCCTAGAAAACAGGTTGTTTTTTGTTTTGTTTTCTTGGGATTTGGGGGCTCTTTTTGTTTTTGGTTGTTTTAGAGAAAGGCAGAGATTCCTGGCTTTTTAAAATTGTATTTATGATTATTTGCATATCTCCTTTCTCATTCGAGGAATTTACCACAAGGACAAAATGACCTAGAAAGAAGAGAAAGGAGCTCTGGACGAACTGGAGCACGGGGCTCACAGGTGGATGAAGGGACTACATGAGTATCTCCATGTAAATGGTTCTTTAATTGCCTGCAGATTGACCCACACAGCTGAATGTCCTGGTACCAGATGACAAACTGGAAGTCTGGTATTTTGGTCCCAGCTATTGAACCCTCTGCCAGAATGGAGCCACCACACTCCTCTCTGCCGTACTCTGAGCACCCGGTCTTGATGCTTGGGCCTTCCCTGGTAACACAAGCACTAGCTTAGCCCACAAGGGAAGTTGAACATTCTCAACTGACCCTCTTCTGCCCCCGTCCTAGGGATTTGCAAAGATAAGCTTCTGTTTCTTGTAGGTGTATATCACCTACCCATCATCCGTCATCTAAACATACATTCTAACAAATGTGTTGCCACTGTAGAATTTTCACAGCTAACAATCCACAAACCGTATTCCCAGGACTCTTGAAACAGGATTTGATTCAATATAAGATGCAAAGTGAGAAAAGGCCTTTACAGAATCAAAGTTCTCCCTGAATGCCATCGCTCTCAAAACTTATCCTATTAAATACAGGAGAGCCTGAATCACTTTTAAGAATATTTATCAAACACTTAATGAAGGACTTATTTGGAAAGCTTATATACAGAACCTTTTAATATGGTGAGAAAAGGTTATAAGCTATTAATAATCCTTCCTATCTACTAATTTAGGAGCTAGGTGTTCATGTGTTCCAGTTCACCTTTCCTCCAGAAACCCATCTATGGTTTTAATTCACATTCTGTATTTAATACATGTGCACATTTAACATGTTTAAAATACATTATTCTCAGTCCTTCAATTGAGGATTTGTCTAAGATGTTCTCCCTGCACAGAGGATGGCTGTCCTCGGCCCTCTTTAATTTCTCCATACACTGTTCATGTATTAGTTTTCCACAAGGACAACGTAGTGATAGTCTCTTTACAGGTGTTCCATCAACACAAGGCTTAGCATAGAATTATTTCGTTCACGTATGTGAGTTACCCCAGCTACATTGTAAGTATAACCCCCCAACTGGGCAATAAATCGGCTTCTCGGGAAGGGAAAAGTGAAATAATGTTTGATAAGAAGTTAGTGATTTTGCATAGTGAAGTGATCAAGGCCTGTCAATTGGGAGCTTCTCTCCAAATGCCCAAGAACAAGATGAACCACACAGAACTTCCCGTAACTGTAGCACATAAAAAGGACAGAGACCAGAGCACATCAACATCATTCCCCTATAGAAATGCAACCTGAGGGAATACACATCAGGGGAGAATCCAACTCCTTTAGCTCAAGTACGTGTACACACACACACAATCTATGATATGCATCATCAGAAAATAGAGATCACTGGAAGGAAAAGGTCAACTATGTAAAGTAGGAACTGGAGAATCTTCAGACTAAGGAGTCTGAGAGATCTAGACAACTGGGATGGCCTGATGCTAAGAAACTACTGCTTCCATGAACTGTCATGGGTGTAAAATAGATTCTCGAGGAGGGTGACAAGTTGGAGTCAGGACAAAAAAGGAGAAACTGGGCAGGTCCTGGACAAGATACTGGCCTGGACTGCAAGTGGCTAATTAACTCATTTAAAGACAACTAGTAGTAAGTATCAGAACCATGCTCCACATTTTCTAAGAGTAGTTATTACAGGTCTAAGTAGCAGGTATAAGTAACACAAATATGGAGATTACCACAGCTTCCAGCCACCCCAATCCAGCCTCACCACCCACCCCACTCTTCCAGTTAGATCTGGGGAAAAAAAAAGGACTAAGTGCTGCACAGGCACTCAAAGTTCACTCATGTTCTTCACTTCTCCCTATTTCAACCAACGACTGACCACAGCCTTTGCAGCCTGCCCTCCTGCAGGAATGCTTTACTACCATGCACAGCAGTCTTTGCCTAGATGCCTCGCCAATGCTTCAGAAGGTTGAAGCGGACTATGGTCCATGGCCCAGGGGTTACTTTACCTCCCATATAATGAGCTGTTGCCCACACCCCTGTAGCAACTGTTCATTGCCTGACTTCTCAGATGGCTCTGCTCAGTTTTCCATCGGATGTACATGGAGGATTTCTTGGGGGGGGGGGGGGCAATGAAAAGGGATGCCAGCTCTCCACCCTTTCCTTATCCAGGACACTTCCATGAAAAAAGTAGAACCTATTTCCCTGTCACTTGAATCTAGACTTTTATTTTTGACAGACATAATGCAACAAGAGGGACATGTGCATTACCTACTTTGGCCCCTTAGACCTCTACAACCACCAACAGAAGAAGCCCAGCTAGCCTGCTGGAGGGCAACGGACCACATGACCCGGTCACCACTGTCCACTCAGGTGGCAGCGAACCAACTCCCAGGAGCAGGCATGCCTAACTGGTCTGCAGCTCCCCACAGATGTATGAGGCAGCCAGTTGGCTGGGGCTAGCCTGAAGTGCTGACCCACAGAGTACGGGCCACATATTTGGCTGTTCTTTTAAGCCAGGAGTTTGGGGGTGATTTGTCACACAGTAACTTCACAGAATAGGTTGCCCATGAGAAGCTGCCCACACAGCAGGTAACTCCATAGATCAGTTAACTACACAAATATTTGAGCCTTCTAGGATAGATCCTACTGTATTTGAATGTTGAAAGTATTTTATTATAATGCTGTATTACTTAGCTATTATAGATCAAATTATGTGTTCTACATCCATTTCAGAGTCCAGATATTCCAAGGGAATCTAGTCAGCAGTGGAAATACACTGGGGAGGAAGACATTACACCCAGATACCCACCTTATCAGAACATTGTTCGTTCCAGCAGTCAGGGCTTGCTGCTCAGTCCATTCTGCTTTGCTCAACTTCATCCTCCCTGATTTTTTTTCCAAGTTACTCCTTTCTGGCCTTCACCAAGGTTCCAGTTCTTTCACACATCTGTATACACTTCTATCACTTAGGATGCCTACAGATGGAAGCCCTTAAGTTGGCAGTTTTCAGTAGCAAGAAAATTTTCATATACCAAGAAATCCGGATGTCAAGTTCCAGGTTTGCTTTGTTCAACAGCTCCCAAGTATCGCCAGGAATTTGTCCCTCCACACAACTGTTTAAGACCTCAGCTTTGTCCTCAGAAAAGCGCTCTCCTGGGCACCAAATTACCACCAGGATTGTAAACCTCAGATCTAGACATGGCAACATCTCCTCTTAAGTGGGTCTTTTTAGGAGCCAGAAAGCCCTTCCCAGAAGTCCTCCTGAAGAACTCCTCTCAGATCTTATTGACTAGAATTGTATCACAGGCCTCTTTCTAAACCAATCATTGGCAACTGGTAGGATATCATGATTGGCCCCAGTGAGGATTAACCCCTTTAGCACTTCACCAAGATACCTAACCTCTACATAGGGATGATCTCAAACCATGTTTATGGTGTTTAGAGGCTCCATGCAATTTGGTATATTTGTCCCAACAGCCTGCTTTCAAAGGTCTCTGCTCATTTCAGGTCCTTGGGGGCTTTTTTCTTAAGTCTATACATCAACACAACCAGTATTCCCTATTACGTGTGATTTTAGATAAGCACTACTGTGTGACTGGAGTCAGACCCTCAATTTCACTCCCTGGTTCTACTCTTTCAACACAAACCCAGCTCAAATTCAGTCCCGGGACCAGCAGCAGTATCACCTGCAATTTTTTTTTTTTTTTTTTTTAATAGGGTCCCATCCCAGGCTAGTCAATCAGGAAATCTGAGGTTGAGACCCAGCTGTTTTTAACAAGTCTTTCAAATCATTCAGATGCTCCCTAAAGTTGAGAACTACTGTACTATGTATTAGCAGTGTGGCTTTGGATAAGACCTTCTCCTACCTTCAGATCATTCATCTTTAAAATAGGGTAAGGGGCACCTGGGTGGCTCAGTCAGTTGAGCCTCCGGCTTCAGCCCAGGTCATCATCTCATGGTTTGTAGGTTCGAGCCCCACATCGGGCTCTGTGCTGACAGCTCGGAGCCTTGAGCCTGCTTCGGATTCTGTGTCTCCTCCTCTGCCTCTCCCCTGCTCATACTCTCTCTCAATAAGGAAAAAAAATTAAAATAGGGTAAGAAACTCTCTCAATGGGTTATTGCAAAAATTTACCTATATGTAAAATATTTAGTATGTCCATGTCAGACAATGCACTAAGTACTGGCACATAAACAATGTTAGTGTATTTTCACATAAAGCTATGTATTCTTAAGATCTATATACAATCAAAGGTGTGTAAATACATTAACAGATTAAACTACATTAAAAAATATTTTTTTTTTTTGAGACAGCATGAGTAGAGGCAGAAAGAAAGGGAGACAGAATCCCAAGCAGACTCTGTGCAGTCAGTGCAGAGCCCGATGTAGGGCTTGAACTCATCATCAGGAAGATCATGACCCGAGCTGAAACCAAGAGTCAGATGCTTAACTGACAGAGCCACCCAGGCACCCCGCAAATTAAGTATTGTAAAATCTACACAATTTTTCTAGCTTTTTAATGTTGATTTTTATTATATAGTATAGATTTTAAAAACCTAAGAACCTTTTAAAATAGCAGTTCCCTGGACGTATTACCACCATTTAGCTAGGTTTTAGGTAACATTAAACATATGGACTTTTTCTTAATTTACAGATTAAGTTTCCTTAATTTGTGTTTGATTTGGTTTTCATGTTGGAGGCTTTCTTCAAATAGCTCATGGTCCTTGGAGATCCTTACATAACTTAGAATGAGGCATTAAGTATAATGCAGTTTTGGTGTTGGACCTATTTTGAGATGTTATATTTTACTTTAAGACAATCCAAATACCAACTGGAATTATCCTTTGCAGAACACTTCAAGTGTCCATATCTGTTTTCTATGGTGTTTCTTAGATAAAAAAACCTTCCAATTTTCTGCCCAGGTAGAAGAGGGCCAAAACCAGAAGGAAACACATGAAACTAACATTGTGTGTCAATTATACTTCAATTAAAACCCCCTCCCAAATAAAATTAGGTGAAGGGAGCTGGAAAAGACGCCATTCAGTATGTAAATTCATACTGAATCTCCAATTGTTCTCTCAATACATCAACAGCCCATTGCACAGAAAAGTGACCAGTATTCTTCTGTAGTGACCCACCTGACACAAGCTACTTTACAATTTGGATAAATAAGCTTTGGTTTCCCTATGAATCTAATAGTACCTGTTATGCACAGAATTGTGTTCTCCCACAATTTAGAGGTTGGCATCCTAACCCCCAATAATTCAGAACCAGACAGTATTTGGATGTAGGGCCTTTATAGAGTTAATCAAGGTAAGAGGAGACCCTTAGGGTGAGCCTTAATCCCATCGGTTTTTATCAAAGATTAGCACAATGGAGAAACATCAGGAATCCTTGTTTACAGATGAAAGCCCATGTGAGGCCACTGGGAGAAAGTGGCCATCTGCAAGCCAAAGGGAAAAGCCTCAGGAAAAACCAACCCTGCCAATGCCTTAATCTTAGATTTCCAGTCTCCAGAGCAGTGAGAAAATAAATCTCGAAATCACCCAGTCTGCAGTATGTGGTCATGGCAGCCTGAGCAAACCATTACCATACCTACCTGTACATAAATTACTCATCAATATTCATTACTGAACTGATTGGAGTAATTGGTTAATTGGTGCCCTGCCCATGACCTCATAGTAGGTGAGTGCATCTATAAAGTGCCCACACATGTGAATAGCCGCCCTCATCCCTAGAGGCCAGGGGAGTGAGGAGGGCAGGCCACAGTCCATGCTCCTGGGCCACACTCAACCAACAAGGGACCACTGTGGTGGTCCCGCTTCCTCACGCCTTATTGGAACAATTCCAAGAGGTCTCTCACAGATTCCCAGCAGAGCCGAGCTCCCTTTGCCCACTACAGTCCCATTGTCAGATCTTAAAGCTGAAGGATTATATGGGGGAGAAATCCGAAGAAAAGATGCAACTACAGTGAAGCTTTGGATTGCAGGAACTTGTTCTACGAGTGTTCCGCCAGACGAGCGAACATTTCCAAATTTTAATGTGATAAATGAGCGAGGTCTTGCAATACAAGCAGTACATGATGCCGATCACATGATCACAACGGATCATGTGGTTCTGCCCTTGCTGTGGGATTGTGGGTGACTGTCAATGCAAGGTCACATTTCCATGAAATTCTCAAAAGGCGGCAAAAGCGGTGTCATTGGATAGGTTCCTTGTTAAAGGTGCACAAAAAGAAAAAGATTCCATTGAGCTAATAGACAGCAGTGATTCCATTAGGGATAGTGAAAGTTGTCCTACACAGTAACCCTGCTCTCCCTCTCCCTCACACCAGCCACAAAGGTTTTCAAAGGTAAGTGCAAGTTAATTTGTTTTTCTTTATATTGTGAATTTTATTATTTGGAATTTTTATAGGAATATTTTTGGGTAGAACAAGTCACCTGAATTTCCAGTATTTCTTATGGGGACATTCGCTTTGATATACAAGTGCTTTAGATTACAAGCATGTTTCCGGGACAAGTTAGGCTTGCAAACCAAGGTTTTACTGTATTTCAAAATACATTATCCTTTATCCTTAACAAAAATTTGATCTGCTGCTCCTGCCTTTTCTTACAGGTGTCAAATGTGAAGGGCTTCTCTCAAATCAGACTCCAGTCACAGAAAGTTTGCATAAGGGCTTGAAAAAGAATTAGAAATCTATTCGTTTTATTATAGTAAATTATTAAAATTTCTATCTTGTTATTAAATTTAGAAATTTAAATTTTATTGGCATATGACATTTTGTCATACCAGTGACTCATGTCTGTTCAGGTGGTTATGGAATGCCATCCCTCTAATAATTCAGAGCATGAAGTTTCAGGAATGTCATTTCATGGTGTTCTCCCCTCTAATCAGCATGGATTTCTGCACAACTACAGGTTACAAAGAGAACACTATTAGGAAGGTTTGGCAACAAGAGGACATAAAGTTCAGAAAAATATACACAGTATCATGGTGGGGACTTCAATTCCACTTAGGCTGAATATATAATCTCCTTCAATCTAAAATTTCTTGCCCCTGGTAATTCACTCCTCATACCTGGTGTCTTAGTTCCAGTTCCCCCCAAAGCAGATTGGATCCAAGTGGCTATTTGCAAAGCTAGAAGTGTCCCGGTAGAAGGATAAAAAGGATAATCCAAACTTGACTCCATTTAAGTCTTCCAAAGATGAAAGATTTCCAAATGAGACCAAATTTTAAGAGAAAGTTTTAAGCCAGAAGAGACCAAGATCTCCCTAATAGGTAAGATTACACAGGTGTATCCACTAGTAGAAAAAATTGTTACCAAAAACAAAGTTTTCCACAACACTAGTTGTGGTCTGAGAATAGCAGAGGTCTAAAGTGGTGAAGGCAGGAAGAGAATTTGAGCAGTTCAAGGGCAGGATTGGTGCCTCATGTTCAAGGCCGTAGACTCCATGCCTACAACAGCTCCTGGGACATCTACAGAAGGGAGGATTCAGTAAATTAAGGAGAGTCTCAGGGTTACCAATAGCCTTTCATTAGGAAGTTAAAAATTAAAGGATATTTCTGAAATTCTAACAGGACAAGAGCAAATGGGTGATATATCCAATAGAAGCAGTCATCATAAAAAGGTCATGGGTAAGTGATGAGGTATAGGAAGATTTCTGAACAGGAAAAGGCAAGGGGATCCCCCACAGTGAAATGTTAACAATGTCAAACTACCAAGTATTACTGGTAAAAACTTATCTTTATTAATGTTTGTAAGCTAAGTCTTTTAGTCCACAATGGCCCCACTCACCAAAATTACAACATAAGCAGGTTATTACATGCTAATTTGTAGCATAAGTAGGCACGTATACAAAGAGAAGCTATATATTTGGTTAAAATATGGAATTAAAAAACCAAAATCCTGGAATCTGAACATCTAAAATGATTCCAGTTGTAGGACCTTAAGGACCAGCTCCTGGAATCCGAATGCCCAGGTTTAGAACCCAGCTCCACAACACATTAGCTGAATAACCTGGTGAAAGTTCTTTAATAGCTCTGGCTGTTTTCTCACCTGTAGAATGGTACTAATAGTCCCTCACCACCAGGTTATCGTTAGGAGACTCGTGTAAAGCCTGTGCGTGGTAAATGACACGTGGCAGAGACAGGTGTCTCCCATTCAACACAAGGACTTTTCCTAGTGAAGCTCAGACTCAACAGCTGATAATCATTTAGCACTTACTTTGGGGCTGGTCACTACAAAGTGCTTTGCATGTATTAACCAATGTTTATATGTATCAAGATGCCTAAAATGCCACTATTTTCTTTGACAGCCACAAGTTGAACTCAGTATGTTTTGTTTTTTTTTTTTTTTTAAGAAGGGTGGTTTTTAGGTTTCTCACAACTCTTTGAAATGGTTACTTATCTTTAGTGTACGTTTAGGCAAACGTTTTGTGATTTCAGCTAACTTAGGTCCATTTTCCAACCTAAGTCTGTCTTCGAACGTATTAAATATTGTTTACACTTTGGGTTGAATACTGAAAGCAAAATTGAAACCCAATGGTTTACTATCGATAACCTCCTCCCAGTTAACCTATAAACCAATTGTCTTAATATTGCCTTATCGAATTTAGGTTTACCCAGTTGACCAGTCATTTAATGTAATTTCTAAGCTCAAAGGTTTTATCTACAAAATGGGTAAAGTCTTACAGTATCGTAAAGATTAAGTGACAATAGATTAAAAAATACTGAGTGTGTTACCCTCTACTAGCAGTAGGCACTCAATAAATGCTCCTTTTCCTTTACTCGATAGGAATGTTTGGTGTGCTGGCTGAATTCCACCCCCCCCCCCCCAGATTACTTTGTCGTGATATTTTACTTCAATCAATAGGCTGGGGCTTAAATTAGCTGAAACCTATAGCAAAAAAGCAACCTGGTTATAGTGTTATATCAATTGAGATCACAATGCCGTATTACAAACGTAAAATCATGATTGGCTTTCAGCTCCGTACTTGAAACGGATTAGCTTGCTGGATGCCTAGGTGGCTCGGGGGTTAAGCTTCTTAGTACCATTCTGCTTGGCTCAAGTCATGACCTCACAGTTTGGGAGTTTGAGCCCCAAATCTGGCTCTCCGCTCTCAGCTTAGGGCCTGCTTCAGATGCTCGGTCCCCCTCTTTCTCTGCCCTTCCCCCTCTTATATTAGCTCACTCTCAAAAATAAACATTGAAAGAAAAATTTTTTTAGAAAGGATTATGCGTATTACTTGTGCTCAGGAGACAATTCCCAGAGTACACGGCCGCTGAGACAGGACAGACGGATGCTGGTGTGCTTCCCGCCCTACCTGGGACGCGGCTCTCACACCTGCTATGCCGGGGACCCACTCCCAGTCCTCCACTGACCCGGTGACGCAGGCTACCCCCACCTGCCCCACAGTCCTTCCCGACCCCCACTCTCCCCGCTTCCATGACGCCAGCACTCACCTTCCCCGCAGGGTTGAGGACAACTCGCAGCTCCTCACGCCAGCGCCAGCGAAGGGGTCTACCCTTTCTTCCCGAGCTGGGTCCCTGGAGAACCGGAAAGGCAGCAAGCTTGCTTTCGCTTTACCCTCCCCCTTATAAAGCAACCCGCCCCGAGGTGGGAATCCCCTAGGGGGTCTGAGCAACAAGCAAGGCCTGCGGCCCAGCGAGAGCCTTGAGGATTACTGATTAGTTTCAGGTGTGGCCCGGGTAGTTCACGGTTAGAAGGCGCTTAGGGCCGGGCAGCCAGCGTGGAGAACCCGTGCTTCAGCTGGCCAAGAACCTGCTCCCAATACCACCTCTGGACCTAGAGTAGATCCTCAACCAGCGAGGGGCTCCTGCGCCTTTTCCTCTTCCTTTCTCTTTTGCTCACCCCTCAGACTCTAGGAACCTGCCTTGTCTCAGCCTTTTTCTTAAAAGTTCAGATGGGGGTCGATATTATGATGGGGTATGTGGGTGACGGTGGGGTTCAGAGTTGATAGCCAAGAAAGAATTCTTGAAGACGTCTTTGATGCAGTATTTTATTTATTTAAAAAAAAAATTTAATGTTTATTTTTGAGAGAGAGAGAGAGCACGAGCTGGGGACAGGCATAGAGAGGAGACATAATCTGAAGCAGGCTCCACGCTCTGAGCTGTCAGCACAGAGCCCCATGCAGGGCTCGAACTCATGAATGGTGACATCATGACCTGAGCTGGACTCTCAACAACTGAGCCCCCCAGGCATCCCAAAAAGGTGATTTCATTAAAGCGCGGGGACAGGAACGGTGCGCAGAAAGAGCTGCGCTGGAGTTGTGACGGGTGATTCATTATATACCTTCAAGTTGGGAGGGGGATAGGGATAAAGTCTCTAGGGTATTTTGGAAGCAAGGTTTCTAGGACCTTGAGGGGCTAGCCGCTGTTAGGAAAAAGCCATTTATTACCATTTAGTAAAACCTCAGTCATGAGACCCTTCCGATGTATATCGGGGGCCATAAACTTGGAGTATGATTGCCAGCATATATCTTAGGGGAGTTGAGATTAAGGGAGTTTCCAAAGGAATTTTTATATGTTAAGGGAGACTGATAGGTTCCTGGGGGTCAGGATAATGTTAAGCCAAGATTCCCTTTTGCTACTAGCAACGTGTCATCATGAAGGCGGTTGAGCTCCTAGAGGGAGGTCACTCTGCCTATCAAGGACTTGTCAGTGGGCTGTAGGCAGTATGGGAATTTAATTTTTCATTTGCCTTAGTTTCCCACATCGCCCTGGCAAGCACATAAACCCCTTTCCTTTGTTCTTGGGTAGCCAGCGGTGTCCAAGTGTTATCACACATATCCCACCTGTGGGGGAGAGAGGGGAAGTGCTGTTAGCCTGTACCTTGCCCTCAGCTGGCCCCACACTCCCTCATCAGGTTCTACCGTGTTCTTTCTGCTAGGCAGACCCTTACAAACCCCTCACCTGCCCTTAGATTCCACTCTGGTGTAATGCTACAACAGGTTAGTTTCATTAATTCGGTTAAACAATTCAATTTCACAGGGAGAAAGCCAACCAGTCCAGCTGGTTGTGCCCGATATATGTGCAAAAATAGAACCATTTTCTAAATGACTTCTTTTCTTACAACTGTTAGTTTTGGCAACATGTACCTGTAACTCCACAAACACCTCGATATTTTTTTTCGCACCAAAACTTAACAACTGAAAATATCACCCAAAAATATTTCCCCGGGGGCCAGTTTGGACAGCGCAGGCCACATTTGTAAAACATTACTTATGAATCAGTGGATAAAGTCCTAGTCACTTTAATCTTTATTCACATTCTCAAAGACTCTATATATGTATGTTTTTCAAGAAATATCTGAGAAATAAAATGAAATGGTACATTATATTTTTTCCCAAAGTGAAATCATTTGGTAAACAGCATTATCTTGAAAGCAACTAGTTCTTTTTAATGCTTATCATGCTTTCCTTGTATTCAGTTTAAATGTCACACATCAGCATCTATAGGTGGGCTATTGTCAGTGACCTTTATATTATGTTGAAAAAAGCACCAGGAATTTATTTTTTTTTTTCCCTGTATTTTCAAAGAAACGAAAAGAAAAACAAAAAAAACTGCAGCCCCACTCTTTCACTGCCAGATATGTGTGCAATCTGAGCTCAGTGTTCCCTGTTGCATGACATCACAATTGTAATCAATAAATATTGACAAATTCAACAGAATCCTGTAGATCCCTTCAGATAACATCCAAATGCATGAAAGGGGGAGGGGGAGGAATCTTCTTAATAGATTTTGTACGTACTTCTGCCTTGGCAGAAAATGGTAACCTTAACCTAGGTTCCCATGGATTCATAAATAATGCAAGAGAAGCATTTATGCCAGGACTAAACTTGGGTCCTAAAGTGCATTTTTACAAGCATGTGTTTGTGTGTTTATATTTATATATTTATATGAAGACTTTACCCTGCATTGTAAAGTAACAATAGAAAATGGTAGACAATGAAACGCTACTGATTCAAGCTGGGGGCTTCTGTTTCAGATTACTTGCTTAATGGAGTTAGCATTTAAATGGTCAGTTTTGAAGTTAACAAACAGTCATTAAGATGCATGGTGGCGGGGGGGGGGGGGGGGGGCGCGTTCTCAGGGTTTTGCAACTATTGTTTTAATCTGGCTGGCTCCAGACTCCACAAAACAGCAGAAATGGGATTTACATTAGCAAAGGCTAGTTTTGTTAGTGGGAGAGATTAAACCTTTTCTTCAAAATAAATAAATAAAAGGGATGGTCTTGAGAGACTAGCATGTGGGAAAAACTAAATCTTCCACCCCGTCTGGGCCAGCCTTGAGATTTGCATTTGTCATCCCCTCCTTGTCCTCGAAGTCTTCCATGCAAATGTCTCAGTTCCCAAGCATTTTGCCTTGCACGTTGCTCACGGCATCTCAGCCCCTCTCAAAGGATTCCTTGGATACTGAGCCAACTGTCTACGAGATTCATTATTCTGGACTTTCTGGGGTTAATACCCAAATCCCCTCCTGTGGCGGTACAAGTCCGAGGAGGAACGGAGGGGGGAAATTACATGAAAATTCCTAAAGGCATTGTCTGTTGAAAAGAGGGCAATAATTAAGAGATAATGTGAAAGGGGAGAGAACATTCTCACAGGATAATGGTCTCCCGCTGCTGAAAGAATGTGAATGCAAAGCCAGCACCGTTTATGGAAAATAAATGTCATGGCCAGGGAGGTTAAGACATTTACTTTCAAATCAGAAGAGCCAGTCTTTTGGCAAAGTCTTGTTATTCCAAATTATCAAAGCTGATTGAATTGTTGTATCCAATAGATGATCGTGCAGAAGAGGCTGATCACTATGTCATTAGTAGCCTGTAAAATTAGAGGCCCTCTGATAGATGATAGATAGATAGATAGATAGATAGATAGATAGATAGATAGATAGATAGATGATAGATAAAACACTGGTTCTGTCTTGAGCTGGTTAAGAGAGGTGCAAGTACAGCATAATTTTTAACAAGGTCTTCACCAGGCTGTGCTCAGAGTGATTCCAACTTCTTAGCATCAGCATGCATTCTATAAAAGCTTTCTAAGAGCAAATGCCCTTTCCTTTGCTAAATGAGAATAAAATTGCTCCAGAGGTGCAGACTGAAGGATAAAGGATCTGGGTAAGGGTAGGGAGGAGGCAGTCTTTATAGTGGAAATATTTTAGGGCAAGCAGAGGCCTTTCAATACCCTCAAATCACACTCCTAAGACTAATTCCAGCACTATGGTTCACAGAATGAATTCCAAAGGAATTGCAAGGTTGTTTCAAATGACTACGGATGTAACTCAGACTGCAATATCGTTAAATGTTTTTGGCCATCAATGGCATGGCACATCAACTTATTGCTCAAAAAAAGCCACACGTTAATACACGCAATTTTTTTCAAATAAACAATGCACAAATTTGATTCAGTCATAATCAGATTTGATTCAGTCATAGCCAATATCACTTGTTCTGCACTTGTGTGGTATTATACAATCAGATTCACCACATACAAAGTCAAAAAGCTATATAAGGACTATATAAAGATACAAAGTTATATAAAATATTTGGGAAATATCTACCATATACAGAGTTTACCTTGGATGTCTCTGGACACATAAATATGAACAAGGTAGCCTCAAGATATTTGTAACCCAGGGAAAGGAGAAGGAAAACTGTACCTCTTTTTATCAAAAATAAAGGGAGTGTGGTAATCCAATAGAAAGAAGTACTAAGAGAACCCACGAGGGACCAATAAATTCTAGTTAATAAAATTGTGGACAGCTTCATGGAGAGGTATGTGGCTGCCAGGAACCATGACCAAATCAGGAGCAAAAAATGGTTCATAACCAGGGTGGCTTCCCATATCACACAAGGTAAAAGCCAGTCTTTTCTGTAACCTAGGAGGTCCTATACTGATATCCTATCATTCCTTTCCTCCTCAAGGTAAGCTGGCCTCCTTGCTGTTGCTTCAGGCCTTTACACATGCCTTTCCTTCTGCTTTAGATATACTTTACCAGATAGCCTCATCTCCATGGCTGGCTTCCTCCCCCTTTTGGGGTCTTCAATCAAATGTTCCCCTTCTCAGTAAGACCTTTCTTGACCACCATTACTGACACTGGAATTTCCCACTGCTCCCCCCTACACTCCCCTTCTATGCTCTTTTCTTCTCTTTACCAGTTACCATATTCTATGCCACTGCACATTTTTGCTTATTTTCTGCTCCTTCAATTAGAATGTTTTCATGCTTTGTTCAGTTAGGAGCTCCATAGTAGGTATTCTTAACTGAATTCTTACACGAAGTTTCATTGTTTTCACATTCCATGGGAGGATTTTACTGTAGGAGCTCTAATTCTACACCTGGTGATGTAATGCTGTTTCCATAAAATGTCTCCTTGGAACATGATAGAATGTCTTTAAACAGTACGGTTTTGGGATGCCTGCGTGGCTCAGTCGGTTAAGCAACCAACTCTTGATTTCAGCTCAGGTCATGATCTCATGGTCAGTGGTGGGATCGAGCCCCACCTCAGGCTCTGCACTCTACCTGTCTCTCTGTCTCTCTCTCAATAATGCACACATGCTCTCACTCTCACTCTCTCTCTCTCTCTTTCAAAATAAATAAACTTTAAGAAAAAAAACCAAGTATGATTTCTCCGAACTATTCCATCAGACTAAGATAGAAACTATCTCATAATATAAACAAATCATTGAATTTTTCCATCTGAAAAATAAAGGTGTCCAACTTATGATAATCATAATTTGAATAATAATATCAACCATTTAATCAGTGGATATTATGTGCAAGGCACACTGATCAAAAATTAAGGAGTCACTTATGGAGTTTCTAATATGTTAGCCACTGGAAATATGTGGTGAATAAGAAATACAAATTATTTTGTTTGGCTCTTAAGTCCCTCCATAATCTGGTCCACCCATTTATTCAATTACCAAATATCTTTTGAGCACCTACGATGTGTCAGGTATGGTGAAATGCAACTTCCCTTTTCTACAATATTTCCTTCTACTTTTCAAAATGAGTCTTCGAAAATTAGCCTTTTCATTTCCTTTTAAGTGTCCATGATGTATTCATTCCCACAGCTGTTCATGCTCTTCTTTCTGGTAATTCCTCTTCTCTTTACTTCTTTACCTCTCCTGGGTTCTTTACCTCTCCTGGGAGGTGTCCCAGTTTCTCCGGTCTGGTCTCCTTTCCTTAGCTACCTTCATCCTGAGTTCACTTTACCCCTTAACACATCATCCTGCATGCCATCTTGCCACTCTTCCTCTGAACTTGACTTCACATCAGAATCACCTGGAAAGATTTTTTTTTTTTTAAGTAACAACTAAATTGGAATTCCAGGGGTGCCTGGGTGGGTGGCTCAGTCAGTGAAGCATCTGACTCTTGGTTTCCTTCAGCTCAGGTCATGATCTCACAAGTTCATGAGTTCGATCCCCACATCGGGCTCTGCACTGACCATGCAGAGCCTGCTCATGCTCTCTCTCAAAATAAATAAATAAACACTTAAATAAATAAATAAGAATTCCAGGAAGTTATCTAAGAATCACTAATTTAGACTCAAAGTTGAAAACAAATACCCTTATTCAAATTAACAAATTATAACCCTAAATTTAGTAGGGATGTCGGCATCATTTGCTTTACATTACAACGTTACGTGTAACAGAAGGGGATTGTTCAACAAAATGGCAATTTTCATCTTGAATATTTGTTGCCCACCAATTTAGACAAACCCCTGGGAATATTAGCTAAAATTATGTCAAATGTCTGTTCAAGGTCTTCATTGCCTACTTGTACTACAAAATAATGAACTATGTAATACATGAGTACAAATATCCCCACCGATTTCATTCACAGTTCCATTATTTTTGCACTGTTAAAATTTTAAAATTAAGTTAAAGACATAGGATAAATAGAGACTTTTAGCTGTAACTTGCTATCTTTCCTCCAGTGGCAAGTTTTTAGTGAAAATGATCAGAGTTTGGGAAACTTACAACCTTCAAGTCTTAATTTTTATAGCTGTCATAGGGATTTCTGGATGGAGTAGATGTTTTCTCTGTTAAAAATGTTTTTACAAGAATTGGAAGATATAGGTTATTTTAAAAATTATCATCACTTTTAAAATAAGTATTTTTGGGGGTCCTGGGGTGGCTCAGTCAGTTAAGTGCCCGACTCTTGGTTTCAGCTGAGGTCATGATCTTATGGTTCATGAGTTTGAGCCCTGCATCGGGCAATGACAGTGTGGAGCCTGCTTAAGATTCTCACTCTCTCTCTGCCCCTCTCCACCCCCTCTCCCATTCTCTCTTTCTCTCTTCCTCTGCCCCACTTGCCCTCTCTCTCAAAATTAAATAAACAAACTTAAACCAATTAATAAGAATTTTTCTTTGTACAGAGGAAATTCTAAGTTCCCCAGAGTCCGGCTATATTCTTGTAAACCATCGTGTAATGAGCTGATTGAGAGGAAGGAAAAGGAAAAGTAAGGGAGGTTGCCACTTTAAAGAATGACATTACTTCCAGAACATGGTGTAGGAAACCCCAGATTCTAATCAAAGCCCTGGTTCTAACTGAACCTCCCTCACAATCCTATTGTGAAGATTCAAAGAATATATGAGAATGTACCTGAACATAAAAGTTACTCAAAATGGTTTATTCTCTCATTTTCCGTCTCCACTGTCTCCACTTGACCCACAGTCTTTTCCCTTTCAGTTTTTTTTTTTCATTTATGAACCATAATTGTCACCTAGGAAATTTTGACAGATGAGATACCTTTTGAATTTAGAATATAGAGGGAATCAGAAACAATATAAAATGACACATTAGTAAAATAAATTTTGATTTAGAAATACCTTACTGATTTATTTTGCAGCAACATGAAATAAAATATATTTGCACTTCGTTATCCAGCTACTGCACAGAGGGGGGTGTAACTGAAGTATTCTAATATATAATTTTTGTGCCATGGTCCCTTCATGCTCCAGGGGCAGATTGTGAATTCCCATAAACTTCCCTAAATGTTGATATTCACTCTACCATCTCCAAAACAAAAACAATGGAAAATTAGATCTAAACTGACATTCTCACTTGGCTATCTATCTTACGGTGTCTTCCATGCATTGATCCTTTTAGCAACAGAAAAATCACAAAACATTTATCTTAGGAAGTCTAACACATGCTCAATTTATTCCTGACAGGTAGAAATCTGAGGAGATCTGACATTAAAACCTAAAATTTCTCCTATTAAGAAAGAAAATATGAAAATCATACTGTATGCATGCATTCAAGGATGTCTAAATGTTCTATTCAAATCTCTTACTGGAACTGAAAGGATTATGTAACCCCCCACTTTAAAAAAACGGCCTTTGGATCTATACAATCTTTCTACTCTCTCAGTTAGGTTTTAAATTCTTAACCCAAAAAGTCCAGTCGCTCTCAAATACCTACATCATTCTCCTGCCACACTGCCTGACATTTCTGATACCAGCGTCATTCCTTAGGGACCTTTAAAAAAAACTTCATCATTTTAACTTGTTTTAGGCATTGTCAAGTTCTTGGGCGCTATGGTCTATTAAACAAGGAATTTGCTAGAATTCTTTTGGCTGATTAAGCCAGTATCACTAACTCTTCATAAGGAAAAGCATGGTTCTGCAGCAACAAAGTCCAAAAGTCGTGCAATTATTTCTGTGAGGAGAGCAGGAAAAGAGGAATTTAGGTGGTCTTTGAAAGGACCTTTCAGGATGGGTAGAACACAGAGGCATAGAAACAGACCCACAAAGTTAAGTATAAAATAGACTCTGCCTACTTCGAATTACGCCCAGGTCTGAATACTTCTGCTCAACCTACAAACATTAGTTGAGCACTAACTATGTGCTGGGATCTTCTACTACTTTCGCATTTTGTTTAAACTACTTCAGCCTCTGTGAAGGCAAATGTTGACCTGGAAAAGGCACTCATAAATTCTGCCTTCATGTCGGCAAACCATCATGTAAATAGTAACTGCTACTCAAGAGCTTTGAAGATTTTTTAGTTTTTTAAGCAATACAAGCAGAAGCCTGTAGCAAATCAATAAGATGGCCTCTCATTATATGAATTAACTTCTACCTGAAGAGACCACCTAGTCCCTGTGCCTGTTATCTTTCACCTGTCCCTCCTGACACCAACCATTGAATGGGACCCTAGAGACATCTCAGACCCACTATCTTGGACCCTGTGCTTGGACTCTCATAGACCACATCCAAGCCTGTGTCAAATTCAAATTTTCCTTTCCCCTTTTTTTCCCCCATCCATCACTCAACCAATATTTATGGAGTGCTTACAGTGTGTCTATCACTTTTCCAGAACACTGGGACATGACAGTGAGCTACACTCTAACTGGGGGGAAAAGACAAACAAATTAACTCGATGTGGTACTTGGCAGTGATGAAGAAGACAGGTCTCGCAGGGGTTGGGGACAAAGGGGATTAGAATTAGGAGAATGAGGCATGATGTCAGGTTCTCAGCTTTTTGTAGTGACTGAAATAAACAGGGATAGGGGACAGAAGGAGGTGATCACGCTTTCAGAGCAAATGCTGTTGTAAGACGAGAAGGGAGAAATGTAATCCAAGCAGTATGGTTCACAGTATAGGAGGCTCTTTACTCTTGCAAACAACGACACAAAGACAAACGGTTGGGGGTGGGGTGGGGGCTCAGGAAAGTGGCCTTCTTGTCTGGAGCCTGGGAGATAGAGGGCTCCCTCCTGCCTCTTTTGTTCATTGACAGAATATTTGCTAAATTCCCCTGTGGATTCTTATCCAGATCATTGTCATCTACATATATTAAAGTAGAAAATTTCTTCTTTAAAATCCCTGAAGAAATTACTAGAAATATACCTGCGACATTTTCACAAAAAGTTAAGAAGTCACCAACGCTAAAATTCTGATGGCTTGTGTCCTCCCAAGGAAATTAAATAATATCCATAACCAACTTTACTCTTTTTTTTGGTTCGTTTCCAAGTAGGAAAGAAGAAAAAGTACCAATTATTCCTGTTCCTGGCATACTGTGATTAAACTGTATGTTTCTAACTATAATTTAACTACTCAAATTGAGGGGGGAAAATGTGTTTAGTCTTCAAAACATAACCAACCCCAAAATATTATAACTAAGTCCCACTGAGCAGTGGCAATCAAGGAGCTGACTGGGGACGAGTGTCCTTAATAATGTGATCACTGGCTGCCACATGCTTCAGCTAGGGACTTTTCTACATGGACGCCTCTGTGGACCCTGGGGAGGCAGCATTTGGAGGGAGCTCGGCCTTGGACATTGACTAACTGAGTTCCTGGCTGTAAGTAAGAACAAGCATGTGTCCTGAGGAGAGTAAAGACTGTGGCTGAGCACGGAGGACAAACCAAGTGGAGTGTATGGGAATAGCTTTTCCTAAGTGTGCATACGGCAAGATGTATATAGAGAGAGTTTTGTCATGTGCCTTTGTATAGGCTGCACGTTGCATGTAGGGGCTAACATGGAGCCCTCATTTTTCCGTTCATCAAGCCATCACTCCCGTGAGGGGCCACATCCCTCAGACACCCGGGGAAGACATTGTTGTCTAGATATTGTATAGGAGGACGTGTGAATGTGTGTGTGTGCGTGCGTGCGCGCGTGTGTGTGTGGTCCACTTTTCACTCTCCAGTATATATTCAAACCCTTCCTTTCCATTGGCTATTTCCACTTTGCCAGGGAGCATTTGGTAAAGTACCTATGCATTTAAAACTTAACACTTTTCTTATTAATTCCTTAAGCCACTGTTTCTGCCTTCGATTCTTCTTCATTTACTGTCTGCAACACCTGCCCATTCTTAAAAGCCTACAGCCTGCAGCCAGATGTTCTGCTCACACCGCTCTTCCCTTTGTTCCCAAATCCACCACTGCATCCGTTATATTCTCTTTCTGCAACATCACATTGCTGATCGGCATCTTTCCCCCTAAACCTCTCCTCCCTGGCACTGCTCATCCTCTTTGTTTTTTCCTAGAATTGCTTCTTCCCTGACCTCACCCCTGCGTTTCCTTCCTGTGTCCGGCCCCGGAGTTCTCTATTTAGCCTTCTTCTCCTCTGTCTGTTTCCCGGGAAAATGTATTTGCTCTCATCCCTTCAATGCTCATCCCCAAGTAGAGGACTTCCAAATAGCTGTCGAGAGTTCTGACTTTTCTCCTGAGCTCCAATCCTCAATATTTCATTGCATGCCAGACCAACTGGCAAACCAAATGGATGCAGCTTGCAGCTGGTCCTCGCAAAGGCACTCTCTGGAATAAAAGCCAGACCAGCCACAGCCTCACTCCCTTTCGGAGGACTCTGCAGAAAAGAAAGTGAAGGAGGGAGGAGTGTCTGGGTGGCTCAGTCGGTGTCCCTTCTGCTCACATGCACTCTCTCTCAAAACGATAGATAAATAAACACACGTTTAAAAAATTCAGGGGGTGCCTGGGTGGCTCAGTTGGTTAAGCGTCTGACTTTAGCTCAGGTCATGATTTCACCCAGTTGAACGTGGGTTCAAGCCCCACATTAGGCTCTGTGCTGACAGCTCAGAGCCATGGAGCCTGCTTGGGATTCTGTATCTCCCTATCTCTCTGCCCCTCCCCCACTCATGCTCTCTCTCTCTCTCTCTCTCTCTCTCTCTCTCTCTCTCTCTCTTTAAACATTAAAAAAATTTTTTTTTTTTTTTAAGTGAAGGAGGGAGATACGAAAGGAGAGAAAAGTGAGAGACAAAGCAGCTTGGACAGGCTTCCGTCTCTGCTCGGCCCTCAAGTGTGGTTTCCTATTAGCAACTCAAATAACTTGAGAAAGCTGGTGCTCTTTCTTCTCCATCCAGTCTTTAAATTCTTCTCTCTGGGTACCTCATTTATGTTTATGTGAATTCACCTTTGATTCGCCTAAGTGCAAAGCATTGACCCAAGTTCCTTTCCCTTCTTACCTCTCCAATATTTTTTTTCTATTGTGTGTCTTCTCTCCATCCTCACTGCCTTGCCCTGGGTTCCGGTTCCTGCAGCATCCCGCCTGGACTGGGACAGTAGTCCTGGCTGGTTCCCCCACCCAAAGCCCCACTCCCGTATTCCATCCTCAGAGGCCTAAACCTACTCCACACAGCCCCTGGTTATGTGGGGAGATTTAATAAAAGACACAAATTCTGAAGAGTCTCAAGACAAATAATTAAGACCACGATGGTTGAAAAAAATGTAATGAAGTTCATAAATTCTGACCGGTAGGCAATTTCATAAAGTGAGGTCAAGCTCTGTTTCTGTGGGCCAGCACCAACAGGGAAGTATTATTAATATTCTTCTTTCCATTGAATAGTGTACTTCTCTTGGCTGTAAACAAAGCCCATTTGTTAGTATTATATATAATTCATGTTTAAAAATGTAGCTGTGAATATTTGTTTGCGATCTGGAAGAGAAAGACTGGAAAAAAGCCCACCAAGGGGTAGAAGATTTTGTATGTTGGGGGAGTGAAAAGTGCGCCAACTGAAGAAAGTCTCAGTAAACCAAGAGAACATGTTATTCTGTAAAGGTAGGCAAGACTTGATGTGAGAAAAGAAAGTACAGGAAAGAGCATGTGTGTGTGTGTGCGTGTGTGTGTGGAGTGTGTGTGTGTGTGTGTCCCCAGCTAAACAGAAAAGCTCTGCTTCCTGAAAATGACCAACTTTGAGAGGGAAGAGGCCAAACTTAGAGCACTAAACAGAAATCTGGACCCTGAGAGGTCAATGTGAAGATTAGTCTCCCTAACTGATAATGCTGAGACACTATAAATATATGCTTCACTATTTAACGTGGTCAAGGTATGATGGCTGATGACGAGGTATTGAAGAGTGTCCTGAAAGGAAGAGAGTCATGGGAGTTGTCCTACAAACTCCTGGGACTCTTTCACATTCTCTGAGAGTCACTACAACATGCCTTTTTACGTAGATTATAGGGTGACTGGCCCCCTGGGCTTGTGTAAAGTGACCTGTTAATGTGGAGTTGTTTTCATTGGTCACTTCCCCAATCCCACATCCCCTACTGCGCCCCCCCCCCCAAATCAGGAGATACCCCCAGAATAAACAATTGTGACACCAGAAGTTTCCTACTGCTGCGAGAGATTCAGGGAAGCTCTCTGTAGTGCTGTTTGTGTTTTGCCATATGTTTTGATGATATTGGTAATCTAATATTGTCTTACTTTTCTCACCATCCCATCTTAGTCTACAGGTTCATAGCCCATCTTTATCTCCTAGTCTATGCCCTACACCACCACACTACACCATCATCTCTTGAAGGCAGTGACTATCTTACTTATCTTTATATCTGCCAAGTGTGTGGTAATGGAAGTGAATCAATAAATCCCCAAAGCAATGGTTCTCAAATGATAAGGCTAAAATATCAAAGCATAGTACTTCATTGGACATAAGAAACTATATTTGTATAAAAACTTTGCTGTGAATACACGTCTTTTGGCAAATTCCCAAATTATGAGTTTCAGAATCAATTAGGAAAAGACCTACAACTTGTTCCATTCATTTCCTTCTACGAAATGACACCTAGGTGGCTCCTGTCTACACTTAGCCCACTTCTCCCCAATTTCCTTCTTGCTTTTTAAACTCAGCCTTTAGACTTTGTAGGAGCTCAAGGCAACCTGCCCCAAAATGTCCCACAATGGCATATTGATTATTTTGAATTGAAGTTATTTGGGAAATAGCCAGTGTAAGGACCCGCAGATCCTCCTCTGTCCCCCTGAAAGCAAGAGACAAAGCTCCTGTATTAAAAATACCTTCCCTGGGGGCACCTGGGTGGCTCAGTTGGTTAAGCGTCCACCTTCGGCTCAGGTCATGATCTCATGGCTTGTGAGTTCGAGCTCATGTCAGGCTCTGTGCTGACAACTCAGAGCCTACAGACTGCTTGGGATTCTGTGTCTCCCTCTCTCTCTGCCCCACCCCTGCTCTGTCTCTGTCTCTGTCTCTCAAAAAATAAATAAACATTAAAAAAGAAAATTTACTAAAAAAATACCTTTCCTGTACTGCGAAGTAAAAGACATCCTCATCACCAGAGATAAGGGACTTTATGTTAGGAAAACTGTAGAAATAAACCTGGTTACTTTTTTACTAATCTACTACCCCAGGGCACTTAGAATTCCTTACTAATTAAAATTTCTGGTTTCTTTGTCCTGTAAATTCCTCACAAATTGATTGTCTTTGTCTAAAATGTATAAAAACTGCCTGCCTCTTTCATTTCTTTGGGTCTCAATTTCATTACTGGACCTCCATGCACACATAATAAAACGTTGGGTTTTTTACCCCAGTTAATCTGTCTTATGTAAATTGAATTCTTAGTCCAGCAGGAAGATCTGGAAGGGTAGAGGAAGAATTCTCCCCTCCTCCAACAACATTTACCAATTCCTCTAGTGCTCCATGATCTCACTGGCTTTCATGATCCACATGTGATGCTTACTCCTCCCAGAAATTGGCCCATTTTACATTGTCATCTTTCAGGTCACAATTCAGAAGTGATGTCCCCAGAGAGGCCATTTCTGACACTCGAGTTTGGTTAAGCCTCTGATTTCCTTTTTTTTTAATGTATAAAAATTTTTAGTAAGTTTATTTATTTATTTATTTATCTATCTATTTTGAGAGAGGGAGGGAAGGGAGAGGCAGAGAGAGAGGGAATCCCAAGCAGGTCACACTGTCAGTGCAGATCCTGACACAAGGCTCAAACTCACAAACCACGAGATCATGACCTGAGCTGAAATCAAGAGTCAGACACTTAACCAGCAGAGCCCCCCAGGTCACTCCCCCTTTTTTTAGCTTTATTTATTTATTTTGAAAGAAAGAGAAAGCACAAGTGGGGGGAGGTCAGAGAGAGAGGAGAGACAGAATCCCAAGCAGGCTCCACATCGCCAGGGCAGAGCCAGATGTGGGGCTTAAACTCATAACCTATGATATCATGACCTAAACTGGCATCAGATGCTCAACCAACTGAGCCATGCAGGCACCCCGATTTTAATGTTTATTTAGAGAGAGAGAGCACATGCGTGGGGAGGGGGAGAGAGAGAGAGAATCCCAAGCAGGCTCCATGCTGTCAGTACAGAGCCCGACCTGGGGCTCTATCCCTGGAACCTCGAGACAATGACCTGAGCAGAAATCAAGAGTTGGACACTTAACCAACTGAGCCACCCAGGGGAAACGCTGATGTGCTTTTTGTGCAAAGAGGCTACCATAGTCCCCCAGTCCATGGTTACCCAAAGTCAACCGCAGGTCCAGAAGCACATGATTCTCCTTCCGATATATCATCAGGTCAGTAGTAGCCTAACGCTAGGTCACAATGCCTACATCATTCACCTCACTTGTACTCATCATATGGGCATTTTATTATCTGACACTATCACAGGAAAAAGAGCGAGTGCAATACACTAAGATATTTTGAGTGAGAAAGGAAGACCACATTCACATAACTTTGTTACCATACATTGTTATAAGTGCTCTATTTTATTAGCCATTATTAATCTCTTACTCTGCCTAATTTATAAATTAAACTTCATCCTAGGTATGTTGGTACAGGAAAAAACATAGTCTACATAGCGTGTGGTACTGTTCATAGTTACAGGCATCCACAGGGGGCTTTACCATGGTCTAATCCCCCATGGATAAGGAGGGACACTATACTTACATATCCTACATTGTCTGAAGCTATTTTACTCCATAACTACACACAGTGCTTTATGTAGGAGGTATCCCCCCCCCCAATTGTCTAAACATGAAATCATATTTTCCAAGTAAAGACCATTGTCATCTCAAGGATTACGTTCTTTTCATTTTTATTGAACCTCAGTTGGAAGTAGTTCCTCACACTTTATGTTTCTCTGCTCCAGAATCTTGCTCTCAGTTCATTAATTATACATCAACAACGCTTAAAAGTATTGGAGGAATATCTATTTAAATAAATATTTAAATGATTCCTTTTATTTTAATAAATGACACATTATTTAACCTTTGTGTAATGCTTCTTGCTAAACAGCCCACACGTATCTGGGATGCAATGTGCCCTTTTGCTGAGAATGTTCAATCAACGTTTCTGTCTTGCAATGATGACATTCAAATTCAGTTTTCCCTTTTTAATTTTCTTTTTCACTCTTACATTGCCAATATTGGAATTGCCACTAACAGATTTTTCAGGAGTGAGGATAAAATGATGTGTGAGAGGAAAAAAAAAATGTGATAGGGAAGTTTGACAAAGTGTTTTAACTAAGCAGAAGCTGAAATTAGAAGCTGGTTACATGAGACATAGCTAAAAAGACATGACATTAAATATGCAGTGACACGATGAAACCCCGTTCAAATAGTAGATCAGCACAAGTAAAGGTATAGAGGTTATAGTTAACTATTCTTACCATGAAAAATAAGATAAAATTAAAACATCAGAAACTTTCTCCATTCCAAACAGAAGGATACATTCACAGTTGGAAGAAGGGGCAGGTGAATGGGGACTTAGGTACCCCAGCATGAGCTCTGCATGCAAGATAAATAAATAAATAAATAAATAAATAAATAAATAAAGGCAAGATAGACCATGAGAGCAACACTTGCATTTTTTTTTTTAATTTTTTTTTCCAACATTTATTTTTGGGACAGAGAGAGACAGAGCATGAACGGGGGAGGGGCAGAGAGAGAGGGAGACACAGAATCGGAAACAGGCTCCAGGCTCTGAGCCATCAGCCCAGAGCCTGACGCGGGGCTCGAACTCACAGACCGCACGATCGTGACCTGGCTGAAGTCGGCCGCTTAACCGACTGCGCCACCCAGGCGCCCCAACACTGGCATTTTTATACCTATTTCTAAATCCAATGATCAACAGCAGTTTATTACCTATATTAAGGAAGATTCGCTCATTCACCTTTAAACTCTACCATCCCCTTGGAGGAATAAAGAAGCGTCAAAGACACATCTTTGTAGCTACAGGCAAGAGGAGAATATGACTGAATAATTTATTTCTGTGACAAGTGATGAGAAAAATAGGTGTATTTTATTTGGGGGAGCCATAAGCAAGTCATCTCGAAATGTGGGTAAGGGCAGAAGTCCATTTTGTGGATCATGTAGAAAGACGCTGGGTACAGGGAAGAACCCATTAAAAGGCACCTCTTGTCTCCTACTGGGTACTGATTTATTATCAGTGCAAAGGGAGAAATGCTGTTTGGATGCCTAGCACTACTTACTGAATCTCCCCAGGAGATTCTGCGTCTACTATCCCGAAACTGGCTTGTTCTGCACTTGTTTTATTTACGAGATCCAATGAGATTGTTCTCACACTGATACGGCTGCAGGGTTCCTAATTCCCATGGCACCCAACACTCGGATGGGTCTTTTTCACCAAAGACACGATCGGCTCAATATCTGGTGGTTTCCATCCTTCTGTGTCCATGCCTGCCCTGGAGGCCAGAGTGAACCAAGGTGATAGGATTCTCCTAATACACACCCAATTTAGTTTGAATTGATAGGATGACAAAAAACTCAAGACAGTCTCACCATAGCCTATTACTTTGTCTAGAGGCTGACATAATTAGCTACAAATTGCAAAAGTCACTTGGCTTGTAGTTTGGTTGTTCCTCAACCAACCAGTACAACTGATAATTGTCACTAAAATGAATGATTTTTCCAATGCCTCACCACACTACTTCTCTCAATCATGAGGTTTCGAAAGCCTGAAAATAGCTGCCTGTTTGATGGTTGGTCCTGATGTGCAGTGCCTCCATCATGGGCTGAGGTGCCTGATGATCTCTAGCTTCCAATCACTGCTGACTGGCTTACACCTGGGAAAAAGTTGGATGAACCAGTTTCAAAGGCCAAAGCAGAAGAAACACTCTAAGCACCCTCAGGAAGACAGTGTCAACACCAAGTAACTAAATACAAAGGATGCAAGTAATGCTGCTCCTCAGAACTCTTCAAGTCACCAAATGGCAGTTATGTGGGCCTTTCCACTCTGTTGATCACAGCATAGCTTTGAAGAAGCAGAGATGCTGGTTTACTACCTGAGCAGGACTTGGAACTACTACCCAGGCCAGGAAATGTGCTAAATGGCAAATGTGAGCCCGACTCTCTAACACACACTGGATGCTTTTCAAATGACCTCTATATGGAAAGGCTTTCTTGATTGTCTTCATATATCAGAAGATAGCCCTAGATGTAGCCACCCATTTGCTTCTGAATCACATACACATGGGAGAATTGTGAGCCACTAGCCTGCTCCCGAGAATATAGCAAGGTCCTGTGTCTCAGCTCTGAAATCTTTTCCAGAGCAGTATAGAAACCTACCAGAGGCAGACCTACAAAGGCCATAGAAATAAAAAATTCTTGGGGGTACCTGGGCGGCTCAGTGGGTTAAGTATCCGACTTTGGCTCATGTTCTGATCTCACAGCTCATGAATTCAAGCCTCACATCAGGCTTTGCGCTGGCAGTGTGGATCCTGCTTGGAATTCTCCCTCTCTCCCTCTCTCTCTGCCCCTCTCCCTGTCTCTCTCTCAAAATAAATAAATAAACTTAAAAAAAAAAGAAATCAGAGATTCTTTGCTCAAACTAAATACACACCAGATTCAAAGGATCTAGAAGCAGCATACAAAATTAGCTAACCTAATTCAGATCCAGATCAAATGTAGGGTTATTGTCAGAAATGTGCCTATTATTTCCCATATACTCAAAATAAACTTATGGGATAGCTCCTATTGTCTGCAGATAAAAGAAGGAGCTGAGAAAAGTTCATCTCACTCAGTGAGTAAGGTAGAGGGTGCTGAGGTGAGATGCCAACCCAGAGCGGTCTGCCTCCAGAGATTTATCTTCCCATTAAGAGCTGTTGTTTCCCTCGTAAAGGAAAATGGTAAAAGTAGACTGGCAGAAGAAGTGTGGCCGTGGTCACAGAAAACACTAATCACTGTTCCTGTTGCCACCGCTCAGACTCACGCTCTACCCCACCTCTGTGGTGATGGTGCCTATTTTTTATTATTATTTTTAAATCAGCATCTGAAAAAACAATTGAGGCCTTCGAAAAGACAAAAAACAAACAAACAAAAAAGATCTTCCTGAATCTATGAGTAAGTAACTGACAATTTTGTCACTCTGATTCCATCACTAAATCTCTCCTTCTCTCAATATCCTAATTAGTAAAAAGAGATAAAGTGTCTTCTCTCCTCCTCTTTCGGTGTCAGGGAAGGAGCCAAGAAAGGAACTCAGCATCATTGTTTCTCGGACTAAATGTTTTATCGACAAAACCGTATTATGTTTACATGCTTCAGTTAAAGCTAGGACAGGAAAAAACACTCAAGAAAGGCAGGAGGGGGAAAAATAGAAGGGCAGGAGGGGTGTGGAAAAAGCAACTCATTCTCTGTGTCCTCAAGAAAAGGGAACAATGACATCGATTCATTGGAGGTAAAACTTTGAAAGTCCAAGAACTATGGCATTGACTGTTTAACTCTGTTCCCTACTCTGATTTGTCTGCCGCTGGCCATTGAGCACAGAGACTGTACCATAAAACATGAACCAGGATGGGGGGCGGGGGGCAGAACCATGAGAGACCCGCACAACCCAAAACATTCAATTACACTCTTTATTTCTGGTTCATGGAAAGGAATTGGCTGGGTGTGCTGATTACCCTGAGATTTGCTGGGCTTTCTGCCAGGAGTGATATGAACTTATTCCTAATTTACCCTCCTGGACAAATCTGGAAGCTTCTACTTCATTCTTCCCATCCTAGAGGAACTGAGCACATACTGTGTCCATAATAAAGTCATTCTAGCAAGTTTTCATCAGTGGGTGTAACTAAGCAGTGGGTATAACAACATGAAATTTAAGAAACACAGTACCAAGACTGATAACGGGTAGACACTATATGATTTTTTAACAATTCCCAGCTTGCTCATCCGTAAATGAGAATTTTAATATTGCTATTCTAAAACCCTGAGGAGAATCTAGTACAACTATGTATAGATCTCCAGCATGAAGTGAAGGTCCCTCCACCTTCTTGACAATCTCCAATCCAGTGGCAGTATCCAGAGATGATACATTCTAGGAAGTTAACATTTGAGTTGTCCTCACTTTAATAGATCCTGTGGCAGGTGGAGCCAGAGGCAACCACAGCAACCCATTTTGCACAACTGGGCTCTTAGTGCCTGCCATTCCTGCTCAAGGGACTCATCACTTTCCCTTGTCTCCCAATCCTTGCTATCAAATCCGCTCTCGTACATGGTCTGATCAATGCTTAAATCACAGCATCATGTAACTTAAAAACAGAAACAGATCTAATTTGTTACTGAAATTAAAATTTAATTCAAGTTTTCACTCCCCTGACATTTGATTCTCCATGTGAATCCAAAGAATGACATTCTGGCGAGCAGATTTTCGTGTTAGACGCTGGAGTGATAGGAAACTTGTGGCTTTATACTCGGAAGCAATGGTGGTAAGGAGAGGGTAGGGAGTGAGGGGCCTTGAGATCTCTATGTTCACTCATCATTTCCTTAAAGTTGTCATTGGATCTTGTCATTTCCTACTGAAAACATTTTAACGGCTTCCCATTGCTCTTAGAATCAAGACCAGTGTGTTTAACAAACCCTCGAAGTTGAGAATTCTCTGCTCCTGTCTACTGCACTGGCTTCACCTTCATCTGCTCCCACCATACTCACCACACTGTTTCTAAACAACACAGTACTCAATCCTACCACAGAACTTTTATTTACACCTCCTTCCTGTGCCTAGCAAACCCTCATTATCTCCTCATCCCCTTTACCTCCTCTATTCATTTCTTAGGGCCGACATAGCAAATTACCATAAACATGATGGCTTACAACAGAAGAAACCTATTATCCCACAGTTTGGAGGCTAGAGGTCCAAAATCAAGGTGATGGCAGGGCCATGTCCCCTCTGAAGCCTCCAGAGAATTCTCTGCCTCTTCCAACTTCTGGTGGCTCCAGGCCATCCTTGGCTATCTTCATCTTGTGGCTGCCTAACCCCAAACTCTGCCTCTTACTTCTATTTCACCTGGCCTATCACCTCCATTTTCTGTGTTTCTCCTATTTCCATCCCTTCTCCTCTTCTTATATTGTCCATTTTCATTGGGGTTAGAGCCCATCCAGTTAACCCAAGATGATCTTGTTTCACGATCCTTAATGTGATTACATCTGCAAAGACTCATAACAAGGTTGCATTCACAGGTACGAGGGGTTAAGACTTGGACATATCTTTTTGGGGAGCCACATATCTTTTGACCCATTACAGCTACCTATTCTTTATTTATCTTTCAAATCTCAGCTCAAGAGATCCCTGAGTAAGCTCTCACAGTAACACATACCTCTGCTCTGGGGTCAGTCAAAGTCTGAGAGCGCCAAAACCTAGCTTCCTCCTCCATAATTACACATCTACACACACACACACACACACACAAATTCACGGAAACATACATGTTCAGGCAGCTAAGCCCGGTCCCAATACAATGCTGCAAAGTTTGAATCCCACCTTCCAATCCACATACACATACCCACAACTCTAGATCTGCATGATTGATTGCTTGGAGGCTCGGGTGCATGTTGTGTGAAAGTGGCCAGGAGGCACCTGGGTGGTTCAGTTGGTTAAGCGTTAGACTTCGTCTCAGGTCATGATCTCGCGGTTGGAGGGTTTGAGCCCCGCATCAGGATCTCTCCTCACAGCTCAGAGCCTGGAGCCTGCTACAGATTCTGTGTCTCCCTCTCTCTCTCTGCTCCTCCCCCACTCATGCTCACTCTCTCTCTCTCTCTCTCAAAAATAAGCATTAAAAAATTTAAAAAAAAAAGAAAGAAAGTGGCTGGTATCCATAGAGTCTGTGAGTGTGTATGTGTATGCCCCAGCCAGAGCCAATGCCCACCTGGATTATTCAAAATTAGGCTGGATCCCATGCATCCCCCCAAATGGTTCTATATGTATAATAATACTATTTTTTTAAGTTTATTTATTTTGAGAAAGAGAGAGAGAGACAGTGTGCGTGTGCAGGCAGAGGAGGGGCAGAGAGAGAGAGAGAGGGAAAGAGAGAATCCCAAGCAGGCTTCACGCTGTCAGCACAGAGCATGACATGGGGCTCAATCCCAAGAACCTCAAGATCATTACTTGTGCCAAAATCAGGAATCAGTTGCTTAACTGACGGAGCCACCCAGGCACCCCTATATAATATCATTCTAACGTAAAATTTGTTTTTCCTTGAGCAAATGGTCCCTTTTCCTAATATGCACAAAGGTATGGCATAAGCAAGCTGTCAGTGGCACCACCCAAGTATGTCCACTTCTCTCCATCACTACTGCCATAACCCTCATCCAGATGCCATCAGTCCTTGCCTAAATTGCTTTACCACCTACCTGTGTCTCAATTTCCATGCTTGCCACTTTATAACCATTTCTTCTATACACAACGTTTACAAGATTCCTTTTCAAATCAAGTCACTTATAACTCTGGCACCCCCTTGCTTAAAATACTTCGACAGCTTTCCCCCAGACTTGGAATCTTTTCCAAGAGTTTTACTGCCAGCCCCTGTACTCTCTGAGCCCCGCTACATCATACTACTCCCCCCCTCACTGCACCCCAGCGGAAGTGCCACTTCTTTCTGTTACTCAAAATTACTAAATATTAGGGCCTTTCCAGAAACTGTTGTCCTTTCTGGAATATTGCTTCCCTGGGACCTTGTGTAGCTGTATGGCTATCTCCTTATTTAAATCGAAGATTAAAAAAATAGCTTCTGGCCTCTCTAAAATAAACCTTTCCGAATCACTGTCACAGAATAGCAACTCTTTATAGCCATTGTCTTAGCTCGGGCTGTTATAACAAAACACTGAAACTGGCTGGTTTGTCAACAACAAACATTTATTTCTCACAGTTCTGATGAGAGCTGCCTGCTCATAAATGGCCATCTTGTCTCTGTAACCTCATGTGGAGGAAGGAGGCAAGGGGACTCTCGGGGATCTCTTTTATAAGGCACTGATCCCCTTCATGAGGAGGGCTCTACTCTCAAGGCCCCACCTCCTCATTTCATGACCTTGGGCATTAGACGTCAACATGTAAATTCTGAGGGGGCTCCAATATTCAGTGCAGAGCAGCAATTACCACTCTCTGAATGTGTCTTGCCTCCTTATTATTTATTCCCTGTACCCCTTCAGGAAAATATAAGCTTCACGAGACAGAGTTGGTCCACTCCGATTTATTTACCGAATAAACAAATGCTTGGCTCCACTGACTGCTGTACACACATCTTGTAGACTTAGACAAACAGTGCACCAGCAGCCAAGACTGATCCATAAGGATGTTCATCTACCTCTTTTCTCAAAAGTTTCTCTTCCTATTTCTCTTCCTATTCTTCCTTTCTTTACCCAGCAGCGAAAGCTTCCCTGAGAACTCAAGTCACTTGGAGGCTTGGGTTCAGTTCTCTACTCCATTCTGCGACAGCCTCAGAGCCATTTTCTTGTTGTTACTCTAAACATCTGCAAGGTCCAGAACAATGAGATCACCTCCCCCTTCCCCTATGGCAAAGGCATAAAGAAACTCACCCTAGCACAGTCCTTCTCTGCTGGAAACAGTTCTTCTATGGCCTATTTCAAGCAAGGGTCTTACCTTTTAATCCCTTAATTCCCAGCCCCTCTGTAGATTTGACCTCATACTCTCCAATGGAGGAAAGACTATGCCTTACGCATCTTTGTATACCCAGATATACCATAAGAATGGGCATGGAGTAGGTATGCCCCACTCCATGGGCATACCATAAATACTGTATTTACAATATTTATGGGGGGGGGGAAGAACCTGTTTCAAAATTATTAAACTAAAGCAGAGAGACTAAAAAGGAAACCAAGTCCGTCCCCCAGAGGGAAAATAACTCTCTTAGATGGAATGAGATTTACTGAATCAAAATATATGCAATGAGTTAGACAGAAAAAGCCCTCCACAAGATCAAAATCATCTCCCAAAGGATGTAATGAATGTTTCCATATTTGAGTCACTTCAAACTATACCAAGCAATCTAAAACATGTAATTATTACGTCCTGTAAAAATAAAAATCTACGTTCCAAGGAAAGACGCTGAGCTCCTGATTTGAATCTGAGATGGACGAGCATCCACTGAATGTTAATCTCCTTAAACCTCAGTTTCCACATCTGATAGCACTTACCTGTCTCCCAAGGCTGTCAGGAAGCTAATGAGCTTGTGTCTGCAATGCACATGAAGACCTTTACATGAAAGGTGTTACAGAAGGCCAAGCAATTCATCCTGGCATTCGTTCCAATTGGAAAATTCCTTCAATTACTGTAGGAAAAAAAATTCCACAAATGACTCACCAGGTTTTGACCCTGTGTAAAATTTAAAAGCAAAAGATCTTTTAGCTTTAAAATGTAAATCTGATTATAAAGGTTATAGAAAATTCTGCAGCACTGTATAAAGCCAAGGGGCTCTGGTAACGGCCAACCTTAAATATATATTGTCTCCAGTTGCTGTGAAAGGAGGCTCACCTGTTTATTCTCCGCAATGGTTTGCAGGCAAAGGGACCAGTGCTTACATTACAATGTAATCATCACCAGCTATCCTACAGAATCCATGAAAGACACTTCTAGAAATACTTAGTCTGATACTCCAAAGCAGAGGCACGTGATTAACTCTGTCATTTCTATTATCCACTCTATTTGACTGATGAAAACCAATCTTATCTTTAAAAGAATATTATTATGAGGAAGTTTTTCCAAGTCTTCTTAGATTTCACATCGGAAAAAAAAATAATGCTGTCATTCTATCTTCTCCTTCTGAATCTATTTCTCTGGAAAGAACAAGGCCATAAATCATTTAAGCACATGTATGGAGAGAATAGAGCTTTGTTACAATCGAAGCAAAAAAGGGTTTTTTTTTTTTTAATTAGCTTCTTTTCCGTTTGCGTTTTATAAAAGAAGATACAAAAATTGTTTTTGAAATTTTTTCAAAGAATCTATTTTTCTACAGAAGAGCTTGCTTGCCTAACATTTTTTATTTTATTTTAATGCTTATTTATTATTGAGAGAGAGAGAGAGGAGAGAGAGCGTGTGTGCAAGTCGGGGAAGGGCAGAGACGGCAGGGGACAGAGGATCCAAAGCAGGCTCCCTCGCTGACAGTAGCAAGCCCGACGCGGGGCTCGAACTCACAAACTGCGAGATCATGACCTGAGCTGAAGTTGAACAGTCAACTGACTGAGCCACCCAGGTACCCCTTGCCTAACATTTTTATCAGTGTTGAAAAGGCAGTAGTGAGGTAATAGGAAAAGCCTGAATAAGTGACTAGAATCAAAATACTTAGATTCTATCTCAGCCACACTCCAAATATGGGATTTTGGTCAAGTTACAGTGTCCCTTAGTTTTTCTCCTCTGTATATAAAGGAGAATATATTTGAGCAACTCATTTAGTAGGGTTGTTATAAAGATTAAATAAGGCAATGCACTTGACAGCATTCAAAAAGTGAAATACTACAGGTATCATTAATAAGGCTAGCATGGGGCGCCTGGGTGGCTCAGTCGGTTGAGCGTCCGACTTCGGCTCAGGTCATGATCTCACGGTCAGTGAGTTCGAGCCCTGCGTCGAGCTTTGTGCTGACAGCTCGGAGCCTGGAGCCTGCTTCCAATTCTGTGTCTCCCTCTCTCTGCACCTCCCCCACTTTCTCTCTCTCTCTCTCTCTCTCTCTCTCTCAAAAAAAAAAATTAACATTAAGAAAAATTAAAAAAAATATATGGCTAGCATCTAGATCACATCATCGATGTGATCACTAATCATTATTAGGGTCATAATAGAAACATTTTATCCAACTTCTGTCCTTTTAAGGAACATGTTAACTACAATCATCCCATCCAATCTTACCTTTTGTTGTTGTTGTCGTTCAATATTTTAATTTCTTATTTTTATCCCCAAATGTGATAGCACTGTCATTTTACTTGGTTAGCATTGGGTTTATGTTAACCTGAAGTTTACCAAGTTATTTGACCCAGATTCCATTTTATGTCTCAGACCTTCCCCCAGAAATCTTTTTTCTCCTACTTCATACACTGCCTCCAAAGCAGGGGTTCTGCAGTCGGAGCCACATCAGGTCACTGGGACAACTTGATAGGCACTGTGGCATTTCGGACTCAAAGGGTTGGGGTGGGGCCCAAACAGTTGTGTTTCCCACACATTCCCCGGTGATGCTGCTGCTGGCCCCCACACCTTGAGAATCACCAGAAGACCTTTGAGTGAGAGTTGGTCACACACTCTGTCCCTGCTTGTTTGAAAAATGACTTAATGTGTCCTTCCCTCTTGAAAAATGATTTAACAAATTTTTTTTTAACGTTTTATTTTTATTTTTGAGACAGAGACAGAGCATGAACGGGGGAGGGGCAGAGAGAGGGAGACACAGAATCTGAAACAGGCTCCAGGCTCTGAGCTGTCAGCACAGAGCCCGACGCGGGGCTCGAACTCATGGACCGTGAGATCATGACCTGAGCCGAAGTCGGATGCTTAACCGACTGAGCCACCCAGGCGCCCCTCTTGAAAAATGATTTAGATGGATGTATGATAGTTCAGAGAGGTGGTTGACAGGATTTTTTTCTTTCTCTCTCAACATTGGAAAATATTATTCCACATCTATTGGTACTGTTGAGAATTCTAACATCAATTTAACTCTTGGTTGTTTTTTTGGTAGGTAAACTTTTTCTTCTCCGGCTGATTTCAAGATCTTCCCTTTCTTTGATTATACACAGTTTTCCAAGGTAAGGATTTCTTTTCTCTCTCGGTCCCTCCCTTCCTTCCTTCCTTCCTTCCTTCCTTCCTTCCTTCCTTCCTTCCTTCCTTCTTTGGGTATGGTTTCCCTAATCTGTGAGTTCATGTCTTTCATTAGGTCTGGAACATTCTCTGCCATTATCCTTTCAAATACTGTTTCACCATTTTCTTTCTGTTCTTATTCTCACTATTCAAGAAGATATTCTCTCTCTTTGTCTCACTGGGCCACATTTTGCAAAACTATCTTCTAGTTCCTTGCTCCTCAAAGTGTGAGCATCACCTCAGAACTTACTAGAAATGTAGTCTTTGGGCCCCACCCCAGACCTAGAGAATTGGCCTGAATTTAACAAGCTCCCTGGGTGATTGCCTTGTACATTGAAGGTTGAAAAGCATGGTTCTGACTCACTAATTCTCTCTCTTCACATGTGTCTAATATGTTGCTAACCTCATTTATTAATATTATCATTGTAAAGAGTGTATTGTTTAATTTACAGAATTCTGTTGGCTCTTTTTCCAACTTTTTAAAACATATTTATGGTCTCTTTTTCCTTTGTTCTGTTTTTCACTCCCTTAAAATTTTTTTTTTTACATTTTAAAAATTCTATGTGTTTTATAATTATTCTATCACCTAAAGTCCTTGGGGGGGCCACACTGGCTCATTTAGTTGTGTGTTCAATGACTCTGGACCATGCATTTATATTTGACTGATGTGACTCTGGATTTGGAGGGCACCAGGTTGATAGATTGTTCTTCCAGCGCAAGTCTGGGTTCCACAAAGCGCCCTTGGACATGACAGTTGAAGTCTGCTTGAAATTATTTTCTTGTCTTAAGATTTTTCATAACACCAAAATAGGGCTATTTAATCTCCAAACGTGTGTGAGAAGCTCATGCCTGATTATAAATCCTTTGGGAAAGACAAGTATCTCTATCATTTGCCTTAGCCGGGAGGCAATTTTTTCTCACCAACCCCTCTCTGAGTAGGTGGCCCTATGAGGGTCCTAGCTTTCTGCAATATCTCATTTCTAACTCTCTGTGCTGCAAAGGTCCAAAACCTTGTCGCTTGGCCTCACCAGCTGTCGATTGGCCTCACCCAGTCGCTTCGGGTTCCTCATGCAGACAAATATGCTCAGAGCATCTGCAGTTTTGCTTGTCATTCTGGTCTTCAGCTCATTCAGTTTTTGTCCCGAGATTGATCTTCATTTCTCCTGAGCTCAGCTGTACTGTGGGGAAAAGAGGAGGGGAAAAAAGTGAGAGGGAAAGGGAAGAAGGAGAGGGGAAAACAAGAGGAGGAGGAGAATGACGGAAGGAGGCAAAGGCAAACAGGGGGAAGAAAGAAGTAAAAGGAGGAGGAAATATATTCATCCAGCATCAGTTATTTTGTAACCGACAGGATTTTCCATTTTTACCATATTGCCAAACAGTCTGCAGGAAGCCTACATTATAATGAATTTATTGCTACCATTAGACCGTGTGCTCTTCTACCTTTGGGCCTCTGTTCATGTGTGCTTGGAACAGGCCACCTCTGTTTAATTTCCCCCAGCTTCCCTTTACCTGGCGTATGAATGCGTTCAGGCCTGCGTAAGACAGCACCAAAAGAACAATGGTTTAATCAATAAATAGATTTAATTGGCTCACCTGGCAAGAAGTCTGGAGATAAAAAGTCCAGCAGGCCAGTGATGTCAGGGTAAGGCCCTGGCCACTGGGCAGCTAGAACAGCTGCAGCCATGAGATGTCCCACCAATGTCACAGGCAGGAAGGACAAGAAGAGGCAAACACTTTCTCAACCTGTTTACTGGCCCCACCAACATATACCCCCTTCTATCTTCTCAGCCACAACATTCTCACCGTGTGTCCCTGCTTCGGGAAAGTGAGGATGTGGCCCGGCAAGCATGGGTGATTATGACGAACTCTGAACATGCGCAGCCTTCCTTTCCCTGATATCAGAGCGTCTCTATCCACTGCCTGGACGAAAAGAGAGATTCACTGACAAAGGCACATTGTCAGGCAGGAAAAGTGTCTTTCTCCCCTTGGAAGCTCATTTAAGTCTTCACTAAATTGTTAGTGTACCAAAATACGTCCGCGTTCCTGTTAACAGTCTCTTCATAGCACTAAATTAGGTTCCCTTGTAACTTGCTTCTGGAATCTTATTCTTACCGATTGGAGCACCCCTCACACTTGACTTTATTTGTGTGATGTCTGCCTTCCCTGATGTATTGTAAAGTCTGTGAGGGCAAAGGTCATGACTATTTTTATTCAATACTTAACCCGCATAATAAATACCCAACGTATATTTGTTGTATATAGTCAAAGTTCCTTATATTTTTACTACTTTATTTTTTATTCTTTCTGTATATCTTATCTTTCATCTTTTTAGGAAATGTTTATTTATTTATTTTTAATGTTTATTTATTTTTGAGACAGAGAGAGACAGAGCATGAGCGGGGGAGGGGCAGAGAGAGAAGGAGTCACAAAATCTGAAACAGGATCCAGGTTCTGAGCTGTCAGCACAGAGCCCAATGCAGGGCTCGAACTCACAGACTGTGAGATCATGACCTGAGCTGAAGTCAAACGCTCAACTGACAGAGCCATCCAGTCACCCCAATTTACTTATTTTTGAAAGAGAGAGAGAGAGAGAGTGAGTGCACAGGGAGAGGAAGGGCAGAAAGAGAGGGAGACTCAGAATCTGAAGCAGGCTCCAGGCTCTGAGCTGTCAGCACAGAGCCTGACACGGGGCTTGAACCCACAAACTGTGAGATCATGACCTGAGCCAAAGTTGGACGCTTACCGGACTGAGCCACCCAGGTGCCCCTCATCTTTTTTTTAAGTAGGGTCCCTATCCAACATGGGGCTTGAACCCACAACCCTAAGAACAAGAGTCGTGTGCTTTACCAACTGAGCCAGCCAGGCACCCCCAAACAAATATTTGTTGGAAAAAAAAAATAGAACATCGAGAAGAGCAAACTATAAAGGGCCTCTACCCATAATTTTATTCCCAAATTCTCCTCCGAGAATCAGACCCAAATGTACGATAGTCTACTAGACATGTCCATTCTGAGATTTTAATATAGTCCTAAGAAAGTCTTAGGATTTTAATATAGTCTAAGAGAGTCCACTCTCTTAGAGTGGAGTACAGTTTTATGATGTGGTTAGCTTCCAAAGTAATCATGGAGGCCACAATCTAATACAGACAAAAGTGCCCTTAGGAATACATAAAACACAGTGATACTCAGAGACACCATCTCTCTCTCAAGTAGACCAACACGGCACCTAAGGCTTACTATGAAACTTCTTACATAGCAGGTACCAAAAACAATAATTGTTTATCAAATATACGAAGTTATAGGTTTGAATGTGGTCAGGTCAGCAGGGCAAACCAGAGAAAAATAATCGTGTTGCCCAAAAAGAGGCATTCCAAATTCTTCATGCCTTCTAATCATGCCTGTGTAGAAAAGCTGCCATCAAATCGCAAATGCTGATTTAAATCCTAATTATGCATTTACTAAACCCAACAACACAACATGCGTATTTCTTGTTTTTTTATTGGGACCTTAACGATACATTCCCCATTAAACAATTAGAGTTGCGAAACCACTACAGTGAAAACTGCTTCCAGGCAAACAAATACTGAGGGACAACCTGTCAATTTGGGAGACTTGTATTTAACGATGAATGTTGCCTTCTATTACTGGAAACCACTTGAGGATCCTCTAAAGTGGTCACTTAAGAAGAGGGTATTTCCTCTAAGAAACAACTCTGTGATTCCCAATTTCTCAAGGTTCTCTTGAAAGACTTTGACCAAACCTCTGGTGTTTTACTGGTTACTGGTTATGGCATAGAGAGCAAAAGTTATGGCAAAACATTTTTGACCTGGCCCTGGAAGCAGGGATGTCAGGGAGAGCATATTGTATTCAAAAAAACTAACTTACCCTGATTTTCTTGCCATCATGACTCATGGGATTCTTTTATTCAGTAGATTTATGTGCCGCACTTTTCCAGGCACTAGGTCTAGGGAGATAAAAAAGAACAAGTGGGTACGGAGTATATTACTCTCCGGTGGAGAAGAAAGAAACTAAGCTTATAGATTATAACAGACTTTGAGGGATACGCACAGAGATACATAGGTACGAACAAACATAGTAGCAAAAAAGAGGCAACCTCAGCATACCAGCAGCATGAAAGAAAGAATTTCTCGTTTCTTTTCCTGTTTCTACATGCATCTTAAGAGATTTCTTCCATAAAATGTCTATCCTGAAACACAGGTAAGAGACAAATGATGACCATTTTCAGGCCCACCATGTAAGGATGCTGTGGTTGTACACTGCACAAAGGTGGCCATTCCTATCATGGACATGTCCTGACATAGGCAGGTATGGAGGCTGAGTTTTAACTGTATTCAGGGATATCTCAAGTCACTTCTTTCCTGTGCTTCTACTTCAGAAGCCTAGTTCATTTCATCCAGTTAGACAAAATGGTTGCTTCACCTGGAAGTAAGCCCATTCCACCTCCTCAGCCCCACCATGCGTGTCTTGCTGATGGCTGTTGGCTGTATTGAGTATCCTGGGTATGTGTGAGCAGGCATGTGTATCGGCACATGTGCGTATCCAGCGAATATCATTGTGGGCGCAGGAAGACTCCCCCAGCACAGAGATATTCAGGTTATGCTAATTTTTTAATCCTTACGGACCAAGAAACCACTTGTAATTCTCCAATAGGTACTAGCAGCTGCCATCAGCCCGTTTCACTTTCGTACAAAACAAAACCAATGAGAAAACACGTATCTTCCCTTTTGCTTTGTAGAAGCTCCTTGACAAAAGATGATGACAAGACGGCCAAGAATTCTGGCATCTAACCGGCATTGCCTTTTATGCCGTATGCACGCAAAGCCCCTTTGATCTGCAGCTGCAGCTGCTATTTCCAGACCTTGGCACAGCACTGAGGAATTCCTGGTCAGCCAGAACTTTCACTCTTGGGAAGCCATGTCCTTCCTGATTGCAGCCTGCCAGCCTGGCTCAGCAGTTTCTGCGGCTTCCCAGCTGCCCACAACTCTATATTCAACGCTGGGCCGCCCCACGCCTTCCTGGTGTTCATCTATCCTTCCTGCTTACCGTGCTGCTCCGGGGCAATTCTCTAAAAAGCAAGGAGCACCAGCAGTTCTTTTGCGTATTTCTTGTGTTGTTTTGTTTTTTGTTTTTTGGTTTTGGTTTTGTTTTTTGTTTTTTTTTGTTTTTTTAAAACCCCTCTAAGGGTGAGTTAAACTGGCACAGGCAAAAATGTGAGTTTTGTTTTGCAAGCACCTTTCTGGAATACATGATTTCTGTCTCCCAAGTGACCTCCCTGGACCGAAAATTCTTGAAACACCAACAAAGGAAACAACAGTGTGTACTTTTGTTAATCTCTCAAAAGCACGCAATAAAAGGTCAGGAACAGATGACCTCTGCCACTTGGAGCAAGAATAATGTTTATGGGTCAGAGGACCACCTCATCCCAGGCCTGACCTTGGATCCTCAATGATCAGAAATCCCAAGCTGCATGAATGGCGCCGCATTGGGGAACGGAAGACAGAACAGAGTCATCCGTGACCTGGATTGGGAAGACCTTAAGCCACCTTGCTTCTCTGATTTCAGGCTGGCTACCGCTGCAGGAGCCTCCTGCAAGAGTGAAAGTATTTGAAAAACTATCCCTTTAAGGTACAATTGATTTAGCCATAAATAAATCCTGGAGGGAACGTCCTGCTCTCTGCCAGGATGGCCAGCATGCACGATGTGCATGTTCTTTCACACAGCGATATTTGATAGGCCCCAGCCTTGGCTGGAAAATGTAATTTGCTTAGTGAAGCATGCCCATCCCTTCCCCCTGATTACTTCCTGCTCCTTTTACAAATGCACCAGCCCCTTGCCACTCAGTATCCATCAGGGCTTACCTTAGACTGATAGCAAATATTTATCAGATCGGTGATTATTTTTGTTATAAAGAAAATACACAGGCCAAACAGCCATGCTGCTTCAATCACAGAAATCATTGCTCCCCCCCCCCCGCCCCCACCCCCAGGTAATTCCTAATTGAGTAATTAGAAGGCCGATAGGGCTCACTGAGGCTTTCATGAATGCAAATGATGCATTCTTCTTCCAGGAGCCGTTTTTCTTGATATGTCTGAGAGAAGGTTAATATCTCTATCAGCAAAGTTTCACCTGAAAGGACGCTGGTGCTCATCAGTGTTATCACTCTGGTGCGTCTGGTTTTCATCAAGATCTTTAAAATGAACAGCCGCTGGGTTTTCTATAAACACCCAAACGCACTGATCCGAAATATCTCTGAGTGGGTCAGGGATAGAAGCGAGTTTCAGTTTCCGCCAGTCTGCCACTCTTCTTTCAATTGCCACTCCTGCCTCAGGTTCTAGATCTGAAGGTTTCCATCCCGTAGGATAAGGGAATAGCTCTTCTTATGTCCACAGGAGCGGAGTCCAGTTGGGCTCCTTCCAAAAGATAACAAGTACAGATGATTATAATTCCTCTAGATTCAAATTTAATCTTTGCTGCATCCCTAAAAGCACGACAAGCCCAACTCTCTACTGCTCACCCAGAAAAAGGAACATCTCTGCAAAGCCCTAGAAAAATGTAAATAGTATATAATGGTCCGTGAGGAGTACCTGTTTTTGGAAAAGAACAAGAGGAAAAGATATAAACTGTGACATAATCACCCCTATCAAATCCTCAGAAATTTAGTGCATCAGAGAAGACAAATTCTGCCACTATCTTCTGCTAAGGAATATTGAGGGAAACCAGTTTTGACAGGGCTTGAGCAGCACATGAAGGCGATTACGTGTGAGGAAGTATGACGTGGAAAGAGCCTGGTCCAAATCTCTGGATACCAACACTACTGGCTGTTCTCCTCTCAGCCTTAAGTGCCAGTTTCAGCAACTTCCCCTTTGCTTTTGTATTGATTTCTGTAGCCATTAAAAAATATATATATTCAGGGACGCCTGGGTGGCTCAGTCGGTTAAGCGTCGGACTCTTGACATTGGCCTCAGATCGTGATCTTGTGGTCCTGAGATTGAGTCTCAGGTCGGACTCCCCACTCTCAGCACAGAGCCTGCTTGGGATTCTCTCTCTCTCCCTCTGTCTCTCTCTGCTCCTTCCCCACTCGTTTTCTCCCTCTCTCTCAAATTAAATAATAAATAAATGTTTAAAATATACATATTCATTTGGTAAGGCAGCTATAACAAAGTACCACAAAATGGACGACTTAGCACAAATGTATCATCTCACATTCTGGAAACTAGAAGCCTGAAGTGAAGACGTCCATAGGGCTGATTCCTCCTAAAGATTGTGAGGGAAGACTGTTCCAGGTTTCTCCCCTTGGCTTATAGATGACTGTTCTCTGCCTATGTCTGCACTTCATTTTCCTCTATGCGTGTCTGTGTCTCTGTCCAAAGTTCCTCTTTTTTATAAGGACACCAGTCACATTGGATTAAGACTCACCCTAATGACCTCATCTTAACTAACTACGTCTGTAATGGCCCAGTTTTCAAATAAGTCACATTCTGAGATACTGAGGGTTAGGATTTCAACATTCAAAAGTTGAGGCGCAGGAGAGGTATACAATTCAACTCATAACAGTTGGATTTGAAAATATGTAAAAGTTCCGGGTCAGGTCCAAAATTACATGGATTTTTCTCTTTAATAATTCAGGGAAAAAGAAAAACCTCATAATTGTTTTTTGAAGTCAAAAATGAGAGGTAAGTCAGAGCCAATGTTACTAATTAAGTACTTGTAATCATGAAATTATTCACATAATGACTCTACTCACTGCCGCTCTCTTTAAAGATATACAAAGTGCTGGGGCGCCTGGGTGGCTCGATAAGCGCCTGACGTTAGCTCAGATCATGATCTCATGGTTCATGGGTTCAAGCCCCGTGTCGGGCTCTGCGCTGACAGTGTGGAGCCTGCTTGGGACTCTCTCTCTTTCCCTTGCTCTCTGTCCCTCTTCCACTCGTGCTGTCTCTCTCTCTCAAAAATAAATAAATAAACTTAAAAAAAAAAAAAGATAAAGTGTCAGCAGATTCACTCCCCAGTCTGTCAGAGCTGTCCCTTTGAGTGATGCAGGAACAGCTGTTAAATGTCCCCTGCCTTTCTCTCCCACCCCATGCCTGACTCAGAACCTGCCACCTGAAAGACCAGGGACTTCATTTTATTTTACTGATTTTTTTACTAGCCTTGAATGCCTTTCCTAGATGTTTTTATTGTCCGTGTGATTTTTTTCTTGAATTCCACAAACTGTAGGGCAGGTGTGTAAAGCACACAGGAGGTGGTCGAACACCAGCTGGTGGTGACGTTAAACTTTCTATTGTGCAACTAATTGCTTTCCTCAGGGACCAAGTGCAGTAGAAGCTTTTGTAACTTCCATGACTTACACTGAGTGCATGTGAAGTAGTACATGTCTAATACACACATGTGAGCTCTGGGTTCTCAGTAGTTGACATGGTCAGATGGGGAGGGTTGGGGGTGCTTTCCTAGGTGGGCAGAGACATTGGTGAGCAATGCTGTTAGAATTCACTTAGAATTGATCTTTTGTTCACCTCCCTTCCAACCAAAAATGTATCTGTCCTAGAAGTGGCAAAACATGTTATTTTGAAAAGTGTTTGATATTATTAAAAACATTAGTCTATAGGGGCGCCTGGGTGACTCGGTTAAGTGTCCGACTTCGGCTCAAGTCATGATCTCATGGTTTGTGGGTTCGAGCCTGCGTCAAGCTCTGTGCTAACAGCTCAGAGTCTGCAGCCTGCTCAGATTCTGGCTCTGGCTCTCTCTGCCCCTCCCCAGCTTGTGCTCTGTCTGTCTCTGAAATAAATAAACATTAAAAAAATTTTTTTTAAGTATTAGTCTATAAATGAAATTTGGTAGTATACCCAACTCCCTAAAAGAGAAAAAGAAGCCTTCTTTATGTAGGCTGAACCAAAGCCTCAAAATCTTCAACATATCTTCATTCTGTTCAGAGTCTACTGCAAAGAAGGTCTTAATAGGGAAAGATGAACACAACCTGTATTTTGAATGTTCACTTCTCGGGAAATAGTTTGTACTCGATCTGATAGAAAAGTTACAGTGACCCAGCAAGAATTGGATATTTATTTTATTTTTAGATGAGAAATGAAGTACCAAGACATTTCATTACAGCCATAGTCCTAGACTCACTGTTAACATGAATTCTCTGATTGGTTTTTCTATGAACACAGGGCCCCGATGCCTTTTTCCACACACGGCAGATGGATGGGCCCTCGTCTTCCCAGAGAAAATTCCTCAAAGTCTTTTCAGTGATTCCTGGCCTGAAGATGGCTATTACTGAGCCACACTTTGAAAGCAGCTGAGAAAGAAACAATTCAAGTTCAAGTAGGGTTAGAGAGTAACTTTCAAATCCACAAGCCTTGCTATTTTGGAGGGAGCCCAGCAGATTGATCAGTAAATCCTGCAGTGGGAAGAGATCTGAAGTATAGGAAAGGAGATGATTGGATTATGTTTCCCACCTGAGCTAGGATTTACAACTATGTGAATACTACATGTAGAATCTTCTTTAAAAGCATGTGTGGATTCACACTTAGTATGCTCAGCACTAATGCCTGAATTCTAAAGATGGGTAGATTAAAAGTAGAAAGAAAATAAATGATGTATCAATAGATACTACAGTCATTTATGGAATGGTCTCTGAATGCAGGTAAATCTATTTTTTATTTGGCCCACCTAAAGTTCCTGAAAGATAATTTTCCAGGTATTTCTCAAAGACTGAAAAGTAAAATAATCATGGTAAAAAAAGTTCTACCTGACTGTCACTTTTTTGATGAAGCAATCATATTATTTCATAACCTAATAAATACCTTATAGGAACACCGGATTTTATACTTAAAGAGACATAGTGGTCCTCTAATCCTATTCTGTTACTTTATAGGAAATCTAGGATGAGTTACTTTACATTTTTATTTATTTATTTGTTTTTATAATTTTTTTTAAAGTTTATTTATTTTGAGAGAGAGAGAGAGAACAAGAATGAGCAGAGAAGGAGCAGAGACAGAGGGACAGAAACAGAATCCCAACCAGGCTCTGCACAGCCAGCATGGAACCCAACATGGAGCTTGAACCCATGAACCCATGAGATCATGACCTGAGTAGAAACCAAGAGTCGGATGCTTAACCAACTGAGCCACCCAGTGCCCCACTTTACATTTTTAAATTGAAGTAGAACAAACATACACAAAAGTGTTCAGCAAAATGAATTATGAACTTTTTTGAACATGTAATCAGTCTTTGAATAGGGAGAAATTACTTTAAAAGAAACAAGTCTTAGTTTTCCTTTCAAGTCAAGAACATTGTTTGAGGGTACTTGGGTGGCTCAGTTTGTAGAGCATCTGACTCTTCATCTCAGGGTTGTAAGTTCAAGCCCCACACTGGATGTGGAGTCTACTTTAAAAAAAAAAAGAATATTATTTAAATAAATTCCTTGTTTTAAAACATTTAAGAAATAGAAGTCAGGATAGTGGTTACCTTGGGGTAGAAGAAAGGGGTAAGGATACTGGTAATCTTAGCAGAGATTAACTTTATGTGATTTTGAATTTTGTATAAATCAACTAATACGTATATAATTTTTTGTCTGGATTCTTTCATTCAACATTACATCTATATCACTTATTTATATTGTTGCACTTAACAATGGTTTATTTATTCTAATTGCTACATTGTATCTTATTGCAGGATTTATTTATTTATTCATTCATATATTTATTTATTTTTCTATTTTACAGTTGATAGACATTGGGTTGTTCCCCATTTGCAACTACTGAAAAGAGTAGTTTTTAAATCTTTATTCTAAAGATAAAAATATAAATTGTTGTGCATGTATCTTGGTGCATGTACATTATTCTATTGTGTATATGCTTAAGATTAGAATTGCTGATATATGGGGAATTAATACATTCAATTTTAACAGAAAATACCAATTTTTCACCAATAATTATAAAACTCTACTTGCTCCAAATCTTCATCAAGGCTTAAGGAATGAAACTAAAGTTACGTTTAGAGGCAAATTTATAGTCATTTATGCATTAATTAGAAAAGAAGATAGGTTGAAAATTAACAATGTAAGTATCCATTTTATGAAGTCAATTAAACTACATATTAGTCACAAAGAATATAGAATGATAGAAATATATAATAAGATGAGAGAGTCATGAAACAGAAAAAAATACAACAGAGGAATCAACATAGTAAAAGTTCTCAAAGCTGATTTCCCATATCAGAAAGGAAAAGAGAGTCCTCACTATAAATTCTACATGTATTAAAAAGATAATATGAAGTCACAATGAACAAATTTATGCCAATATGTTAAAAAAAAAATCAATGTAGGGGCGCCTGGGTGGCTCAGTCGGTTAAGGGGCCGACTTCGGCTCAGGTCATGGTCTCGCAGTCCGTGAGTTCGAGCCCCGCGTCGGGCTCTGTGCTGACAGCTCAGAGCCTGGAGCCTGTTTCAGATTCTGTGTCTCCCTCTCTCTGACCCTCCCCCGTTCATGCTCTGTCTCTCTCTGTCTCAAAAATAAATAAACGTTAAAAACAATTTTTTTTTAAGTAAAAAAAAAATCAATGTAACATAAGAATTCTTAGGACAACACAACTTACCAAAGCGGACAAAAAGAAATAGAAAATGTGGCTGCTCCTATATCTATTATCTATCCACTTGATGATACCTCAAATTTTAAAATAGCACGTCAAACACTATACAGCTAGGTCATGGGATAACCAGGTCTAACGCATAAGTTCCTTCAATGCCCTAATACCTGTGCCAATCAATACCAAGTATAGAGTAGTACAGAGTTGTGTGAGCTCAGGAGTAAAACTGTCTAAGTACTAACCTTGGGTCATACTAGACAACTGTGTCACATTAGATAATTACTTTAACCTTTCTAAATTTCAGTTTCCTCAACTGTATATGGGTAAAATAATAGTACATACTCTCTAGAAATACTGTGACTAAATGAGATAAACAGTTCTTAGAACACTGCTGGGTATGCAAATAATAAATAATATATGGAAAATGCTTAGCCATTATTTTTGTTGTTAAAAATTTAAGACTAATAAACACATGTGACCTATCCCTTCTCATGGGTCAGTTTTAGATATCCTCTATAGAGTAAATCTGGTATTTACAAATACCTATGGTTTTTACAGGTCTTAGTCAATATTACATTAATATTAGTAAATATTATATTTGTTCTAATAAACAAAGACTAGTCCCTAGAGATTCTACATACATTATGAGTACAGAATACAGTGGGTCATCATTTCATGGTTTTTAAGAGTTCTTCTTGCTGTAAAATCTTCCACTTTCATAGCAAATTTTATATGTCTAGGCTGATGTCTTTAAAAACATAGGTTTTTCTCTTAGATTTCACTGTGACTTACTTAGACCTCTACTAAAGCATTAAGCAAATACTAGCTCATAGGTCATTGCTTCCAAAATCTTCTATAAATTGGGGTGTGAGTACCCAAGAATCAAGCAGTGGCATTTTAAAAGTTTTTTTGTTTTGTTTTTTTAAATGTTTTTATTTATATTTGAGACAGACAGAGACAGAGCATGAACGAGGCAGGAGCAGAGAGAGAGGGAGACACAGAATATGAAGCAGGCTCCAGGCTCTGAGCTGTCAGCACAGAGCCCAACACGGGGGTCGAACTCACGGACCGCAAGATCACGACCTGAGCTGAAGTCGGACACTTAACTGACTGAGCCACCCAGGCGCCCCTCAAGCAGTGGCATTTTAAAACTCCATGCTACTTTTCTACTTTCTGTTTAGTTTCATATTTTTTTATTTAAAAATGTTTTTAATGTTTATTTATTTTTGAGACAGAGACAGAGCATGAGCAGGGAAGGGGCAGAGAGAGAGGGAGACACAGAATCCCAAGCAGGATCCAGGCTCTGAGCTGTCAGCACAGAGCCTGACGCGGGGCTCAAACTCAACTGCGAGATCGTGACCTGAGCCGAAGTCAGACACCCAACCCACTGAGCCACCCAGGCACCCTCTGTTTACTTTTGGAAGGGAATTATTTCTGTGAGTAAATGTACTACATCTGCTTTAGTCAAGGTAGCATGGAGAGATGGTTAATTTTGAAAATGTGATATCCATTGTAAATATAAGCTCTGACCATATAAATTCATAGGCCAAATATATTGTAGTAGTCTCCTGATCCTTCAAAACTACTACACCTATAGTCAGAATGGTCTTTTACACACTCATGACATACATATGATTCCTCAAGTCTATGATCTTCCGTAGAAAATGTTAGAATGCCCAAAAGGAGATTCTAACATGGGGTGGGGGTGGGGGTGGGGGACTCAAAACTGCAAATATAATCTGTGATCTTGCATTAATGAGCAAATGATTTCTACTGTGATAAGAACCACTAAAACGTACAGAGGTCTTTTAAATTCACTTATAATTACAATAAAAAATATCTATGTTAATTTGCTAATAAGTGATGGGACATCTAAAAATCATAGCCATAAAATAATGTCTATGTGTACGTTCTTTAGAAAATATAGGAATTTGGTGTCCTTAAAGGGATATAGTCAGCACCAATCTCTATGACACTAAAACAAAATTCAATATTAATTTCCAAATGATCACTTTATTACTTTTCTCTATTGAGAAAAAAAATCTCTAAGAATTATGATATTATTTTTCATATACACAGTGAATGCTACAACTCTTCCTTTGGATAGTCGTAATTCTATTTCATGACGCTCTTAACATAATCTTGGCAGTAGAAAAGTCTTCCAGGTGCACCTGCAGAGAGCAGATGGCTTCGAGCAGCTCTGCTTGGGGGTAGGTCTTGGTTCCCTGCATGCGCTCACCCTTTCCTGGGAGCAAAGCACCAGGTGTTGCAAAAGCTCCGTTTCTATTCCATACATACCTCATGCTCTTTTGCTTCCAAACTTGCACAAAACTATTCCTTCCTCATTTCGTATTGGTAAAGTTTGGTTATTCTGCAGATGCACGATGTGACCGTGAGAAAAGTGAGCGGGCAGAGACAACTGCAAGTTTGTACTGTTGGCTTAAGGACAGCACTAGCTCATATGGGAACAAAGGAATTTCCACCAGCTTACCCCATAACTCAGAGGGGGATGGGAGAAGTCTTAAAACTGTTAAAGGAAAAAAAAGGTTTACTATTTCCTGTTATTCTTCTCAGTACTTATCCTACAAACCAAGTTCATACAGATTAATAACATTACCAGCAGATACATTGAAAAAGTGTCTATGAAGACACTCACCCCATAAGGGGAGGTATGTTGTAAGCAAACTTCGGAAAAATAGTACCCTCATCTTTTCAACAACATGAAAATTCAAATGGCATATCGCTAGCTAGCTATTAAAGTAGTAAAACTTGAAAATAATCCTATCCATCCCTGTTAGGTACTCATGCATTGCTAGTAGCCATTTTCGTTAACATAACTATGTTACAGAGTAGAGACTACATCTCAAATGTTTTCATGTTTCTACCATTCTGCCAAGATTTCCAAGTTGTTGGAATGCATCATTTAAAGAAATTACAAAAGAAAGGAAAATACCAACATGCATCAAGATATTCAATGCAAGTTATTATAGTAACATTAAACTGAAAAAATAAGAACTTGTATGTTCAATAAAAGAATAGCTAAATCCATTGCAGGCCACTAACTCGATAGCTAATGCTGTTAAAATAATTCATTAACATAAGATAGCAATGTGGAAACATATGTATTATATAATATTTCATACCACAAATGAACTCTTTATTATGATGATATTCATGCAAAATTATTAAGTAAAACATGGGTAAATGAAAACAGTTTGGATATTAGACAAATGGGGGTTTTTTTGCTCTGACTTTGACTTTTATTATAATGTTAGTTAATATTTTCAGGTTCATGATACTAACTAATATCCTTCTCTCTCTCACAAAGTCACAGTCTAACCTACAACAGCTCAGTTCAATCAAAATCTTCCTGATTATCACCAAAATTCAACAGTGTCACCAAAACAGCAGATATAATGAGGAATGCTATTCTTTAAGGAATAGTGCCCCTCTCCTACTACCCATGACTTCAGTAACAATTTCATGTTAGGATGCTATCCTTGGTAGTTAAACTGAAATAAAATAACTCAGGCAACATGCACAATTTAAAACTCAATTTGGCTTAGCTTCTTGGGAAGCTTCACTATGGCCTTTCTTATTGACTCTGGCAACTTCCCAGATTTCAAAGTATCATTAAAAACTATAAGGAAAAAAACTATGCACGTCAGGCATAACTTTGTCAAAATGAAGCTGAAAGCCCATCTGGCTCCACTGTCTTATTAAATTTGTCGCATTTTATAGGTAGTTGAGTTTCTTTTCTAATAATCAACTTGTCCAAAGGATGACAAGAATTACTTCATTGTGGAAGTAAACTGCTACAGTTGGTTACCTCAACATGACACCCTCTCCCCCAGGATTTCATTGCTTATATAAACGTTTAAATTTTTATTTTGAAGATCCAGTTTTTCAAGCCCTAGTGGCCCTTAAAGAATTTATTTTTTTAAAAATTGTATTTATTCATTTTGAGAGAGAGAGGGAGAGAGAGTGAGCAGGGGAGGGGCAGAGAGAGAGGCGGGGAGAGAGAGAGAGTCCCAAGCAGGTTCCACGCTATCACCACAGAGCCCAACGCAGGGCTTCTAACCACGAACTGTGAGATCATGACTTGAGCCAAGATCAAGAGTAGGACGCTTAACCAGCTGAGCTACCCAGGCACCCCTCTCCCCAAAGGATTCATTTTATGTTTACCACCACCCAGTTCCAGCCGCCATCCCATCTCACCCTGAACTTCAAACAGCCTTCTGATCATTTTACATACACGACTTCCCACTTCAGTCTGTCCTCATTTGGGAGCCACAGTGATATTTTCAAAATCCAGTTGGGATCATATCACCATTGCTACAACCTCTATCTTCTACCCTTCCCCACACCTGGCATCTTAAGGTACTTAAATGTCCTCCTATTAATATGGTGCCTGATCTCATCCTCACCCACCCCTCTTACTCATCTCATGCCATCCTTTCACTGTCCTTGGTGCTTCCTTCACATGCTCTCATTTTCCCCAACAATCTTGACGTCTCCCTCCCTAACCCACTAACCCACCCAACATCATAGCTCTTGCTCCTGCTACCCATACTTTGCCTGAATGTCCATTTGCACGTTATCCCTCACGGAGTGAGCTCTGCTCACGTTCAGATCTCAGTTCAAGGAAGCCTTTCCTGACCCTCAAGCACAGGTCAGATCCACCACTGAACTCATGATCAGCACCCTCATCTTTTTCCTCATGCTTATCACCGGTTTGTATATTTGTGTACTTCTGTGATTAATGTCTTAATCTCCACTATTATTTCAGTTCCAGTGGAGCAGTGACCACATTCGATTTTTTCATCACTAGGTCCTCTGCCTTCAGGGGGATTCTGCTCATAAAATGAACAATGAATGAATGAATGAAAGTGAAGAGTATATTATGTTTTCTCTGTTTCTTTACCTTTCTGGGCCTTTTCCTCCTAAGAGCCAAAATGATACTCTTGCTATTTACCTAGCACAGATCTTAGGGATTGTCTTGATATTACTTTAAGTGGTAGATATTGGCATTATTTGTCAACATAAAGTGTTTGATATATGTTAGGCTTCCAAAAACAAACAAACAAACAAACAAACAAAAATACACTTTGGTAAGCAAAGAAATGTCTAAATATCTGGCTAGCAAAGCAAATGTGGGCAGGAGTAAAATGTAAACATCTCACCTCACTGAGGGGAGTGGTGTAAAAACCAGAAATGGCCCCTTTGCTTCTTGCAAGCACTCTTCAAATACCATGCTTATCCCAGACACTACATGGCTAGGAGACACAGGCAAAATAAACACAATCACTGCCTTCAAGGAGCTCCTTGCCTCACATAGCTCTGGAGACCTCTTCTAAAACTGGTTGTCTTGTAATCAACAACCCCCATAGCATGGAGACGTCTTCTAAAACTGGTTGTCTTGTAATCAAAAATTTCCAACATGAAGCACTTTCTCTGTTTCTATATTCTAACATAAGTGTATTCAGTTTTATAAATAGATTGATAACCTTATTTCCATGATGCGAAGAGTTTTTAAAATATCTATATCTGTGTATCTATATATATCTACAATGATATCTATAATATCATTAATTATCTGCTGGATAGATTGAATTATATATCTATTTATCTATCTCTCCATCTCTCCATCCCTCCCTCCCTCCATCCATCCATCCATCCATCCATCCACATTTTATAGCAACTTTAAAGCAAAATTTTAATGTCACTTTCTTTCATTCTCTTTAGCTGACCTGAAGAAGCTTCACAAAGGATGGTAGCATGCAACTGTAGGAGAGAACGTTTCTCTCTCAACGATGCTCTCCACGTACAATTGTGAGAAACATACAGCACAGATCAGAACACCTTAGCTGAAGACCCCCATGCCCAAGTTGCTACATAGCCTTCAGAAAACTCAAGATACCCTGAAATTACCAGAAAAGAGATTGGCAGTTTCAGATGAGAAACAAATAGCAATAGGAGTCAAAGCCCCGAACCAGGCATGAACTTGTTCAAGGATCTGAAAGCCCAAGAATGAAAAATTCTACCTCAAAATGCTTCTTCAGCTGTAAAATGGGACGATAATTTGTGTCTTCTTCAAGGGTTTTGTTAATATTTTAAAAATGCTTTAATCTGATACTAAAAAGCTGTTATGGAAGAAAAAAAATGTGTGATATGTGCGTGTGGGGGGGGGTGGGGGCATATGTAGGTATGTGTTGGTTATTCTCAACAAACATCCAGTGACAGTTTTTTCTGAAAAATAAAAATTCAAAGGGAATCTATGTTCAAAGCTTATTTTAAAAGTGAGAAAAAGTTTGCATGATTGTGTTTTTTATATAACATTCCTTGAGCTATTTATCAAGGCGCAGAATTGAAGAAACATGATAACAGCTGGTACTGGCTAGGAATTACTGTACTTAATTAAAAATTAGATGTAGATACTGGCAGCTTTGGTTTCACAAGATACCTGTCCTACCCACTGAGGGGAATTTAAATTCCACTTAGTACAATCAGTACATCAATACATAGAAGTGTGTTGTAAACAGATACTCTGCAGGGGGATAGAAGACCAACCAGAGCTGACTAGGAAAACAGATGCAGAACTGTAATTATTTTTATTTAGATTATTTAAGTTGTGTTGGTTTTGACTGTCAAAAATATGTGCTCAGTTTCATATTCAGACAATTCAGAAAAGTAAAGGAAATATATAAGATCGACTCCTGGAGCTAAAACAGTGTTACAAAGCATCGTTAAAATGATAATTGTATTCCCTTCCAATTTTATGTGTGTGTGTGTGTACATTTAAGTTCTTCTTGTAAAATTGTGGTTATATCATATACTCAGTTTGTGGTAAGGGTTAAATTTAGAATTGGGTTGGTGGATAGTTTCAAGGTCAAGGTCCTTGCTATAAAAAGTGTATCTTATTGTTGTAAGTATTTTTATGAAGCATGTTTTTAATAGATAATGTATAATATCTAATTACATAGTTGTTATGTTTTAAACCATTCCCCTACAGTAGGTACTTAGATGGTTTTTATTTGTTTGTTTGTTTCTTATGCATTGCTAGGTGTCTCTAATTATTAAGACAAATCTCTGAAAGTAAACTTTTGGGGTCACAATGTTTAAATACCAAGAAGGCTTTTTTACATATATTACAGAATTGTTTAAAGAATATAAAAAATATAAGAAATATATAAGGTGTTTAAAGGCACGTGGGTGGCTCAGTCAATTAAACGTCTAACTCTTGATTTTGGCTCAGGTCATGATTGCACAGTTTGTGGGTTTGAGCCCTGCATCAGGCTCTGTGCTGACATCATGGAGCCTGCTTGGGATTCTCTGCCTCCTTCCCTCTGTCTCTTTCTCTTAAAAATAAATAAATAGACATTAAAAAAATAGATATATATATCAAAGAATCTATTTCTTCACACACTTAATATAATTAAATATGAAAAATCTCATGTCCCTGCCAAATTCATGAAAAAACCTAAAATTTTGTTATTATAATGTGCATTTTTATTACATAATAAGGTTGCACAGTTTTGTACATATGCCTTATTTCTGAGAATTTTTTCATATATGATTGCTTATTTTTTAATAGAGATGTTACTGTTTTTCTTATTGATCTATAAACATACTAGATGTCAAATATATAAGTATTAATTTTTTAAATATTTCCCCTAACTTTAATCTCTATTTTAGTTTTGTTCAGAGTGCCTTTGACATTCATTCATGAGATAATTACTGAAAGCATGCTGTGGGCTGCATACAATTCTGAGCCCTGTGATATAGAAATGAACAAAACTGTAAAAAATCTGGCCTTGTGAAACTCGAAGAAAATAGTTAAAGATACTATCTTTCATGAAGTTTGTGTTCTAATTGAGGGAGGACAACAACAAATAAATAGATATTAATTGATATTATGTTAGAAGGTGATGATACCATGGGTCAAAGTGATACAGAGGACATAAAAGATGTTAGTGTTACACTTTTCAGTAGGCTTGAGGAGAGAGGATGCTTGAGCAAAAACTTGAGGGAAATGTGGGTCTAGTCAGGCAGTAGAAATAGGAAATGCAAAGTTGAGGTAAGAGATGTCAGTCATGTTGAAAGAACAGTAAAGAGAATACTAGCATGAGCTGGAATTGATCGAGTTTGGGATGCTGTAGTTTGGATATTGTAGTTTGGGATGCTGGGTTATAGGAACCTCAATCATGAAAAGCCTAAGGCACCATTGTTAGACCTTGGCATTCACTTTGAATGGGAAATGGATTATTGGAGAATTTTACATATGTAAGTGCATTTGACTTATGGGCTTATTCTGGGTGTCATATTGGGAATAAGTGGAATCAGGTATCCTGGTTAGGAGGATACTGCAATAATAGAACATGAGATCGAACATGGTATTAATAAAGCATGGTCAGTCTCTAGATATACGTTGAGGAAGGCTTGACAGGATTTACTCAAGGCAAGTTTCTGAAAAGTGCAAGTGAGTCAATGGTGACTCTGATTTTTGGCCTGAGCATCAAGGAGGATGGAATGTTCATGAAGATGATCTGTAGTCAATTGGAAAAATCAGACTTTAAGAGATAGAGGTGGAGGTACTCATTTGGGCGTCATCACTCATGAGTAATGCATGAGGCCATCAGATAAGATGAGATCACTAATGGAATGATTATAGACTTTAAAGAGACGAGAAACAAAGTCTGAGTTCTGGAGAATACCAACTAGCAGGAGTCAGAGTGGCCATTTGAGAGGAGGAAAGCTAGAAGATTCCTCAAATATAAAGAAAGAGTTCAAGGAAAAGAGAATAATCAAACAATCAAATCATCAAAGAGAGAATAATCAAACAATCAAACAAATAATCAAATCAAATAATCAAATGCTGGTGATAGATTAAGATGGAGACTGAGATTCAGACATGCCATGCATAGAACAACATGGAAGTTGTCAATCACCTTGACGGGAAGAGTTTGGATGACATCCTCTTCAAATGGGTTTGAGAGAAAAATAGGAAGAAAGGAGTTGGAGACAACAAGACAACACTTGGGTTGAGCTTAGCTGCAAAGGGGAACAGTGGTAGCTAGAGGGGAAGCTGAATGACAGAGGTATTTACTTTGGGTAGAGTAACATGGCTTGTTTGTATGTTGATGAGAAAGATCTAGAGAGATGGAACATACTCAAAATAGAGAAAATTTAATGCAGCAACGTACTGGGTCTGAAGGAGACCCTAGGATCTACTAAACAAATGGAGGGTTTGACTTTACATACAAATATGGATGGTGTATCCATAGTGATTGACTTCTGTTTTCTTAGCAAAAAAGAAGGCAAGTTCATCAGCTGAGAATGACACATGCTTTGTTTTTTATCAGGGCAAATCTGTTGAGGTTTTTTTGTTTTGTTTTGTTTTGTTTTTTGGTGATTTCTCCCACTGCTTTTCAGTTTAAGGGTCCCCTCCCATATTGAGGTTAGTTTAAAAATATCCATATTTTCTTCAAGGTGTTTTGTTTTGTTTTGTTGGGAGGGTGGAGGGGCAGAGGAAGAGGGAAGGTGAGAATCTTAAGCAGGCTCCATGCTCAGCATGGAGGCTGACATGGGGCTCGGTCTCATGATCCTGAGATCATGACCTGCCTGAGCCCAAATCAAGCGTTGAATGCTTAACCGACTGAGCCACACAGGCTCCCCTCTTCAACATTTTTAATGTATAACTTTGTGCTTTATTTTTTTTTTAATTTTTAGGGGGAAAAATCATCAAAGAAACAAGTTTATCAAAGTAAGACATCAAACCCAGAACCCATAAATTGATACTGAATAAATTATACTACTTAAATATTTATGAATGGCAAAAATTTACTATAAACCAGGTTAAGAAACCAACCTAAAACTAATACTGGGTCAGCTGGGCTGCTCTTGTGACTGATAAATGTGACCGTGCCAATTTTAATCCTAGGCCTCAAGAGTTCTCGAGTGCTTCCCTTTTGTCTCCTGGAACTTGGCAGCTACCACGTGAACAACTGTAGGTTAACCTCCTGGAGGATGAGAGACCACTTGGAGGAGAGCTCAGTGGCTCTAATTGGGGGTCAAGACAAATGAGAGAGCCCACCCTCCTACAGCCTGCAGCCATGAGAGTGGACACATCACAGACCAGAAAAACCACCCACTTGAGCCCAGTCTAAGTCATTAACTTGCACTCATGAGCCAAATAAGTGGTTATTGCTGTCTTAAGCTGCTGAAGTTTGGTGGGCTTGCTATGCAAACATAGCTAACTCATTCACGTGTGAGTATTTCTAAGTGTGAGAAGACAGAAGGGGCTTGCATAGCTTCCTCTCCAGTCCCAGGAAGAGTTAATTCTGTAATAGTAAGAGCAATCAGTCAATTTAAACTGATGTTAATTTTAAGGGCAAATGTGAGCCTACCACACCCTTCCTCGAGCTGTCCTCTTCTAAGCATTAGTCCTACTGTATGTTCACAAAAAGAGAAATAATGGAGGTAAAATCATTTTCAGAAAGGGTGCGTGCTACATTCTGCTGTAGCTTCACAATGTACATTAGCATGCACAGCCTCTAAACAGTTGTCAGTTCATGGCCTAAAACCTCATAAATGCTCAACAAATGCTGATCATCATCACCATCACCATCATTATCATCTTTATTATTTGCTCGCTTCAAATTACATTTGTCAGTTCAGACCCTTGAAACTTTATAGTTAATTGATCCACCCATCTGGTTCATCCAGCCAGTTGACTTTTAATGTTAGTATAGATTTAAAAATAATGTTAAAATAATTTTCTAAAGTTCTAAAACTTTTCATTTTGGCAAGTTTGAATGTTAAAATAAGATATGGACCTTTATTGGTAGGGTGTGAGTTAGTTAGACAAATTCTCAAAAGTGAGTTCTGAGTAAGAAGATGCAATTTCTATTAATAATCCGTGGAACTAGAGTTTTGTAAAACACTTTGGGATTCACTACTCTGAGGTGATGATGGCTAAATGGAAAATGTCACAGGTGAAATACTCTCTGCTCTTTTAAAGACTGCACAAGTAAAAGGCAGATAAAAGTTAATTATCTTACTTCCCACCAAAGAAATAAAGAGCCATGAAACAAAGTTTTCAAGTAACTCTGGAAAGTCCCCTTGAAAATCCAGCTGTGATGAATGCTAGTGGCCATGCATTATAATAATGGATCCTCACAGGGAAAAGAAAGGGAGAGTACGTTCTCAGAGTTCAATTTAATCTATAAAAGCAATGACCTTTCTTGAAACAAATGATAACACAAACAACTCTCATCTCATGTCCTCTCATTAAGCATTTCTTGTTTGTTAAATTCTTCCGTTTTGGCGTTTGATTCTCACTGAGTGTTCAGTGTCTTATGTTTTTTCTGCCTTTTTTTTTTTTCTTGGTAATCAGTTGTTACGAACCCATTAATTTTTATCGTATAGCCATTTTCTTATTTGACCTAAGCACCAAAACACTGGGTATTCCTTACTGGTCAACAGACACAAAAAAAAAAAATGGCCTAGATTTTATTGTTTTCATGTTTCCACTGCCTACGTTGCAAGAGCTCAGAATGCAGCCAATTTAACATATCTGGGTAATAACAATTTAACCTATTTAGATATGATCTCCAATCAATACAAGTCATAGGGATTGCGGAACAAATTTATTCCCCATGTTAACTTAAACCCTTATTCTAGCAAACAGCCTTTTTATCGACTTCGATATTAGTTTGCTGAGGCTGCCATAACAAAGTACCACAGCCTGGGTATGCAATAGAAATTGATGCAGCGGAATTTATCTTCTCCCAGTTCTGGAGGCTGGAAGTCTGGGTTCAAGCTGTCAGCAAGGTTAGTTCCTCTGAGGCCTTGCTCCTTGGCTTGTAGATGATCATCTTTGCCCTGTGTCTTCACATGGTCTTCGCTCCACACTCATCTGTGTCTAATTTTCCTCTTCGTATAAGGACACTGGTCGTATGGGCTTGGGGCCTAATTTAAGTACCTCTTTAAAGACCCTGTCTCCAAATACAACCACATTCTGAGGTACTGGGGGCTAGGACTTACATATATGGACTTTGAAGCAACACAACTCAACACCTAACAGCTTCCTTCTTAGTCCTCCTCTTTAGCCATATGATGTAAATAAACACTCTGTTCTCTGCCATTTAAACAGGGATAATAAACCATTTGTAACAAGGCTGGGAGTGCATTAAAGACTCAGTAAGTATTAGCCGATACTATCATAAACCATCTATTATTATACTCTGGTTCTGTGAAATGAAGAGTCTAACACATTATCAAGGGTAGAGAATAAACTGGAGAAAATGAGGCAAACACAAAACTAGGCTGCCGCCCAGCAGTGAACAGAACAAGTTCTAGAGTCAGATTAAAATACAGCCCTGCCACTTATAAGCCACACAACTTTATTACTGTTTAACATTTTACATTGCTTATAATATAAATCCATATTTCTCATAAGGTTGTTGAAAAGATTAAATGACATAATGTGAACATAGCATGATGGAGGTGCCTGGCTCACTGCGGTGCCGGGCAACCAGTAGCTGTGGTCATTATTAACCACCTCCAGGGTAATGCAGAGTTCATTGTATCCACTTACCTGTCACTTGCTTTGCATTTAGCCCAAAGATGTGATTATGAATATTTATTAAACCAAACACTATATTGTATCCTTTTCACTTAGGAAAAGGAAAAAGAACTCTTTAAATGTTCTGTTAGGTTTCATTAAGGCTCAGTCTTTAGCTCTGTAGGCTATTTCTTGGGTTATGCACACAATTTCTAAAAGTCCAGCAAGGAACCTCAAAAAAAAAAAACCCAAACAAACAAACAAAAAACAAAAAAGCTCAATTGATCCAAGGGCACCAGCTGGCTGAGTCAGAGGAGTGTGTGATTCTTCATCTTGGGATCATGAGGTCTAGCCCCACGTTGGGCGTAGAGATGACTTAAATAAATAAATAATACTTTTTAAAAATCGGTTGATCCAAGATTCACTCACAAAATAATAAATTGGTCCCTAAACAAGTTTCCCAAATAATTCCATATAATAGATAGCAGGAAAGCTTTATGAACTAACCAAATTATTTTGGATTTGAAATGTTATAGCTATTGAGAAAAATATATGTATTAATAATTTTGTTTTTAAGTGAGTTTGATAATACCCATGATCAAAGCAAATCATAGGGATAATTTTTTCACATATGATACATTTTAATTTATAATGAAATTGTCTCTACAAAATATATTATAATCCCTTTATTTCATTTTATAATATAAAGGGACAAAAGGAAAAAATACTTCTGAGATATAAGGCTCAGAAAGAGCTATAAAGAAAGAAAGCTACATCTAAGGTTAACTATCAAAATACAGAGAATTACACCTAAGTACACATTTTGGATGTTTCATTTGCCTCTAGATTTCTAAACACAATAATACTGCTTGTTTTTACCTAACTTTCGTTGAATTGAAATGATATTTATGATAAAGTAAAACACATTCTAGAGGCAATACAATGGTTCTCAGAAATGTGAAATCATTCCTTTTCCTTGTGCTTAGATGCTTCTAATGAGCTTCAATCTGCAATTTACCCATCTTTTTAATAGTAGAGACTTTGGGGAAATGAAGAAGAATTGTGTATCTATTGGAAACAAAAACTGGGCAGGAGGTATTGAATAGTCATGTTTTATTTATTTGGTTATATACACAATGCCTTATACCCTAAATTCTCTGGACAAATGAGAGGACTTGGAATGGCTACCCACCAAATTTTCTATGAACTTCTCAACTATGCTTGGCATTACACAGAGGTTGGTCACAAAAGTATATCTATTGCTCTACATCTTTAACATTCTCTAAACACAGTAAGGAATATGCCGTGGAAGGGATGGTTCCAAAGTAATACGTTAAATTTATATCTCCATCAGAATATTTGTTGTTTTCGATATCAAAAATATCGTTCTTTGTTAGGAAAAAAAGATTCAGTGAATCTTTTCTAAAGATAAAGAAAAGTATTAATAATCCCTTAAATGAAGACTCTCTGTAATCATACCTACTTAAATGAGCCTTCCTGAATACAGCAATGTCAGCATGTTATCTTGTAAAGAAAGATAAAATTAGGCATCCTACTTCCTGAATTATTTATAATGTTGAATTTATCCAACGTTTACTTTTGATTTAAGGGTCATAATCAGAAATGCATTTGCTAATTCACAAGAACAAAAATGGAAGAATTAGCCAACACTCTTCAATACCTGTATCCAGTCATCACTCTACTCTAAGGGCCTATTTCAAATCAAGTATGCTTTTCAAAAAAACTTTGGGAAATGAAAAAAGTACCTTTGAGTGTTTAATGCAGAGTGGTAAAGAAGAAATGGTGCTTTGAGGACACCAAAGAATGGAACAAAATCCTTTCAAGGGCAAACGGTCACATTTTAGCAATATACCTGCCACTCCAGAGGTCATCAGAAAAGGTAATCAGAATTTTATACTGGATTTCAATTTATAAACTTAAAATGAATATTAGAGTATTTCTCAAGGTGGCCAAATTTTCATTTCTGGCACTGAATTGATTTAATGAAAGGAATAAAAGAATAAGATGGCCATGTTAAAGAAGAAAGTGGGTCAGCTGGGTGGATCAGTCAGTCAAATGTCTGACTTCAGCTCAGGTCATGTTCTTAAGGCTTGTGAGTTCAAGCCCCATGAAGGGCTCTGTGCTGACAGCTTAGAGCCTGGAGCATGCTTTGGATTCTGTATCTCCTTCCCTCTCTGCCTTTCCCCGTTCACACTCTGTCTCTCAAAAATAAATAAATGTTGAAAAAAATTTTTAAAGAAGAAGAAGAAAAAGAAAAGACACGTCTAACACATCAACAAATCAGCAATGAAACTTCCTTTTGAAAATGTAGTTTTCCATAAAATCTTAACAGTAGTGTGACTTTAACCTCTCTATTCCTGCAATTGTATATGCAAAATGGTTCTGTTTAAATGAGTAATATCTGACTAATTTAAACCAAAAAAAAAAAGGGGGGATTAATTGGAACCTATAAGGGCTCAATGAATCAAAAGAAGAGGAAACAGGCCTCAGGGAAGCTGGGTGCTGGGGTAGCTTTGAAGATCTCAACAGTAAGAGCCACAGAGCACGCTGCAGACTCCCAGGTTGAGGATATTAGTGCCCTTGTCTTTTTGTGCCCTTGTGGGTCCCTCTTCAATATTCATATTATTGGGAGAGAATCCATCAGCTCTCACTTGGGGCATGGGCATATATGCCAGTGGTAAGCTTGAGGGGTAAAGTTGGAACAGGAATAGGGCAAAAGAGGGGAAAATGATAGTCATGTGGGATACCAGTATGGCAGACCCCCAGATCACGTGGAAGGAGGCAGGGTGGTTTTTTGAATGAAACAGGGAAGGAGATGCTGGATGGACCCTGCTCCCCCTCAAAAAGTGAAAAAAGTAAGTAAACCATCTGCATAGGGACAAGAATATAGTACTTAACAAACATTAATTCTAATGCGGTATTGTGATACATTCTGGATCATGAGTAGGCATAGAATAAAGCAAAATAAACTCAAGAACAGGTTTAATCTAGAACATGTGTCTTTTTTTATGCTCCCCAAAACACTCCTTTCAACATTTCCACCTTAATTATTTTTCAGTTTCTCCATGACTCTTGAAAAAAAAAAAAATCTTTTTTTTTTTCCTACTTGAACCGGAAATGAGTGGCAAGGACTTCTTTCCAAGCCGGGTCAAAGTTAGGTAGAAATGCACTCGATGTCGTGTTCCTCTTCAGTGCACAGGCTGCTCAAGGTTTTCTGGTACTGCTCCATTTTCAGAGGTACCTCTTTACTAATTTCCCCTTGCGGAGAGCAGCTTCCTGCTTTCATCATGCAGCCCCAATCAAAACCCCTCTTGGGTGCCTCCTCTGGACTACTTACATTGAACGGAAGTAAGAATCTTAAGGAAAAGGAAGGAAACTCTGACCTTAGAATTCCAACAGTCTCTTGAATGGGTGGGGTTTGACAGGAGAAGGCTCTAGCTGACCCTCCATTAAGTTGTCCCCTTTGGGCTACTGGGGACTTCCTAGGGAACAGCACACTGACACAGAGAAAAGCCTGTGCTCAGACAAGCCATTCTTCTTGCCTATAAGATCTGTAGGAGATAAAGATCTTCCCAAGTAATTGTTGTGAACTGTTCGTCTACCAGCCCCTCCATTCCTCGTGTTTAGAGTCCAGTCACTGCATGGAAGCAGTCATGCACGTTCAGTCTGAATTCTGCTACCAGGCTACTCTGAGCCATGTCTGCCCTCTGTGTTTGTTCCCTTATATTTTATTGTTGTTTGCCTCTTTTGTCCCTCCTTCCTTCCCTTCCATACTCCTTCCCTCCTTTGCTTCCACCTTCTATTCCTTCCTTCCTTCCTTCCTTCCTTCTGAGCACAGAAAAATGCTATACAAAATCTAAATTTAATAAGGATGTAGTGGAGTGCATTATAAAACCATTTAAGAAGGTAAGATTTATAGTTTCTTTACGTGAGTCAGTCAGTAACTAGCTGTGGAATGAGAACAAATCTTTTAACCTTTCCAAGCTTCCATTTTCTCCCCTCTAAATAGAAAGGATTGTTTAAAACAACAATCCACGAGTGTCTCTCAGTCCCAACCCTCAGGCAGTTCTGTGCCAAGCAGTGTCTCAGAATGTCCTGCATGGCATTGGTGGCTGGCTGGTCTTTTAAACTTATGCAAGTCCTCTATTACCCTGCAAGATCCTATAAGGTCCTCTCCGTGCTCTCTTCCGAAGAATCTTTTCTTTCTTCTTCTTTTTTTTAATGTTTTATTTATTTTTGAGAGAGCACAAGCAGAGAAGGGCAGAGAGAGAGAGAGAGGGAGGGAGGGACAGAGGATCTGAAGTGGGGTCTGCACTGACAGTAGCAAGCCCCATGTGAAGCTTGAACTCACAAACCACGAGATCATGACCTGAGCCAAAGTCAGATGCTCAACTGACTGAGCCACTCAGGAGCTCCACGAAGAATCTTTTCACTCATCACCACTGTCCATGTTACTGATGGAGTGAAGAAAGAAGTCGCTTTCTTTGCGGTCACTGGGGCAAAGTCAAGGCTGGGAACCACTGATCTGGACCATTTCAAAAGTCCCTTCCAGTGCTGACATTAATTCTAAGTAGGTTCAAGTTGGCCACATTCTTTCATCACTCAGCATGAATCAAGGACTCCTCTCACTCCGAAAGGAGAATATATGCCAAGGACATATGATTAAGCTACTTTCCTAAGGGGTGTAGCTTTTAGAGGGGAAATGAATAGTTCAGGTCTGGGACGACCCCTTTAAAAATTGCTTTCTTCACATAGCTGCTCTTATTCCTTTTCTTCTCTCCTATGTAGCCAGTATAGTAGGCGCCCTTTGTGTTGGAAAGTGGAGTAAAACCAGGGAAAGGTTCAGAAAAATGAAGGCAGGGCTAGGTTTCTCATGTCTGCTTTTAATGAAGTGGACCTTTGTACTGCACCCACGGGGAAACGTAGCCCAGCAGAGGAAGGGCCCAGCCAGAGATTCAGAGATGAAACTCAGGAAGTATAAAGGTGAGGTCTGGTATGCATTTTCTTCATGTATCCTCTGGAAATCTAAGGAGCACACCAATAGTTAAACTTGTGCGAGGACTGAGCATCCCAAATAACCTAGGTAACACAACTTAAAAATGGAATACTATTAGCTGGCCCAGAATTTTTTAAAGTTTATTTATTTATTTTGAGAGAGACAGAGAGAGTGTGAGCAGTGGAGGGGCAGGGAGAGAGAGAGAGAGAGAGAGAGAGAGAGAGAGAGAATCCCGTGCTAACAGTGCACAGCCTGACATGGGGCTCGATCTCATGGACCTTATGATCATAACCTGAGCCGAAATCAAGTGTTGGTGGCTTAACTGATTTAACCGCTTAACCACCCAGGCATCCTAATTTTTAACCACTAGAATCATGACTAGTTAAAAGTAAGAGTATTTAAATCATGAGAAAGGGAACTGCATCATTTGTATCCCCTGAAATATTCAGGTATTACAATTCCTTATAAAAAAGCTTACAGTGGATAAAAGAATTTAGGGTGTTTTTCCCCATGGATGATATATAAACATGCCACCAATCTTACAGAAAAATGGGACTATTTAGGGGCGCCTGGGTGGCTCAGTCATTTGAGCATCTGACTCTTGATTTCAGCTGGGGTCATGATCCTGGGGTCATGGGATGGCCCCAGGGGCAGGCTCCACAATGAGCGTCTGAACTGAGCAGGAAGCCTGCTTGGGATTCTCTCTCTCCCTTTGCCCCTTTCCTGCTCTCTCTCTCTAAAAATAAAAAAAGGGGGGGGGGCTATTTATTAATGGCAAACTATTTGTTGTTTATTACTTATTCTAATTTTTATTCACTGATAGTTCTAGAATTATAGAAGCAATTATGCTTGCAGTCGAGGTTATATTTTCAGCAAATATCTGTCTACAGAAAAAAAGCACATTTGATTTCAGCAAATACCAGCTTTTTTTGAAAACTACTGTTTAGGAAGTAGTTGGTATAGTTGGTCTGTGTTAAATATTTTTTTTTCTCCAAAATAATTTTGTGCTGATGATCAATTAAGTTCAAACAATATTTACATTATACCCACTATGGATGAGGTATGGTGATCAAGATCTATTGATTACCTTGAAGGAATTTAGAATATGTATGGCAAGAGGAGGGGAGTTAAAACATAAAACATGTAACATACATCTTATGATAGGAGGATGGATAAGTATTTTGGACTCACTCTGATGCTGGAAATGGCCTATCTTAAGCGTAAAATGTTGTATTTCCATGTTGAAGTTCAAGTCATTTGCATGGCAGAAAAGGCTGTCTTTCATCTGGCTCATACATACATTTCCAATCACTTCCTCTTGTTTTAATGTACAACCCAGGAATAATTAATAATAATTTCTAAAGATGGGCCATGTTCTCTCGTGCCTCCATTCCTGTCTGTTTGTTTGTTTGTTTCTCTATTTCCTGGTTAGGCTCTGAGAGCTTTGCAGGGAGGCTTTATATGTAGGCTCTCACAGTCCTAGAACCTGGCACAGAGCTTGGCATCTGTAAAGGTGTATGAAATTAAGTAGAGTGAATGATTTATTCTCCATGAGACCTTGCAAGCAGAAATTCTTGCTTCTCTTTAGTGTTCTTGCGATATTTTGTTCTTTCTACCATTTTATTCTTTCTTCTCTGTGTCACATGACTGTGGAGGCTGAGGTCAGTGCCCTTTTTCTCTTGTTTCCTTTCACCCTCTCCCTGCACAGTGCTTACCACATGCTGGCGTCAATTGAATTAATTAAGTTAATTATAATAGACTAGGGGCTGATCAAACATCTCAGCCAATAATATTAATGGCTGGCATTTTAATTATTTTTCCTGACTGTCATTTTTTAGTACTCCCAAGACTTCAGACACTCTATTTGATGCCATGAAATGGAAAGTCTCATATTCAGGATTGTTAAGGTTTACTCGAATGAGAAAAACAGCAAAAGTCAAAATAGTCAATGATTTTAATATCAAACAATAAAGATATACCATGAGTGCTTATAACCATGAGTGCTTACAAAAAAAAAAATCACTCCTTAATCAAGTGGTTTTCTCAGAAATGCATTCATCGGGATTATACTTTCTAGAGCTTTGTTGTTGCTACAAAGACGAGTGCAGACCTCAATGGTAGTATATATAGCATCCCCGGATGCCTCACTGAAGTGCAGCAGGCCTGATGTCCTATGAGGCCCCTCCTTCCCTCCTGTTACAGGCAGCTCACCTAGAAGCCAGGTTCTACGGAAGTTCATTACCCAGCCCTAAAGCAGGCTGGCAATGCTGCCCTTGTCCGTTAAGCTAAACTGTAGCAAACTGTTAAACTGTAAAGTGAGTTAGAGTTTCTTCAGTAATTTCACAGAGATAAACACTCCCAAATTGACAGGATTCCAGATGCTCTCACCTCATGAGGGTGTAAATTATACCGGAAATAAATGTACGGCTTATACTAGAAATAAATAAATGCATGTTGTACTAGATATAAGCATATTTAATTTTCAGGAGCTTCATAAATTGAAGTTAGAAGCCCAAATATTCAAACATGCAACGCTCAAGTATAATCTAATCTAATCTAATCTAACCTATGGGGTAGGTGACTGGAGAACCAGAGCCTTCCCTGGTATTGAATAGAGGAAAGGGTAAGACAAACGTGGGCAGGTAGGGGGGTGGAGTGGAGAGACTGTGATTGGGGGGCAGGGGAACAATAAGTCAAATTGGGAGATAGGAAAGCAAAGAAATTCTTTATGTTTATTTGCTACAGAAAATAGCTTTTGCTTTGAAGAAGTTGTTGGTATTTTCTTCTCCTGGCCGCCCCCATTTTCCGCCACCCAAATCACCACAAAATGTATAAACGCCTAAAAATGAACATTGAACAGAAGCATTAGAATGTTACCTCCTACTTTCTGTATATTTTTAATGTTTATTTTTGAGAGACAGAGAGACAGAGTGTGAGCGGGGGAGGGGCAGAGAGAGAGGGAAACAGAATCCAAAGCAGGCTCCAGGCTCCTAGCTGTCAGCACAGAGCCCGATGCAGGGCTCGAACTCATAAACCATGAACGAGACCATGACCTGAACTGAAGTCCCATGCTTAACCGACTGAGCCACTCAGGCGCCCCTCTATACTTTTTTGTTTTTTTGTTTTTCAAATCGAACAAACGTAAAAATTATGATTCACTAGTTTTTGGTGACAGGCTTTTTGAAAGGTGGTTTTATCCACCACTTAATTGACCATAAAATGTTCAAAACTGCTAATTGGTAAGCACTCCAGAATATTTCCCTCCAAATTCTAGCCTTTGCACTCTACTCAGGTGATTACCAAATCTAGGAATGCCAAAGAATACCTAGGCCTTCCTTTTTGAAAACTTGATAATAGCAAGCCGAAGGTCTGCTCATTTTTTTGTTATTTGCTTGTTTGATTGATTTTTATTTGTGGATGCGGTTTTATCTAGTATCTGACAGTGTAACAGGTACTTGGGCACAAAATCGTATGTTTTTCCTCTGAGTAGCTCACAAACTATCCAACACTAAAACCCAAGTTGTGATTCAGTGACAAAAACATATTTTAAAAGTCTGTCTTCTTCCTTTTTGGAAAAATTTCAGGCTGAACTACTGGGCTTTACTGTGATTATGTGATGCTCTTCAATAAATTGCTTGTGGCCTCTGTTCTGAAGACATCATGATTAAATTAAGGAGGAAATATTTACTATTCATCTATTTTTCAGTGTGGAGGAAAGATTCATTAGGTCATCTCTATATTATGCTTTGAGCAATCTAGTAGGCAAGAAATTATTTTGTTACAATTTTATTAATCATTTATCATTGCCCACATTAGAATGCCCACATAAGTTTGACATTCAAAATAAACCATTCTGGGTCAAAGTCAAGTCATATACATCTGGTGGTATACTCTGAAGCAAATTCTGCTGGTTTATTCTTGAAGCAAAGACAATTTAGCTGATCAAAGCAGCATAACTTTAAAACATACTGAATTTCACTGAAGACTTTCTCTCTCAAATTCACTTTTGAGCCCAGACTAAGCAAGATAAATTATACACCCAAAGGTATTATTCTGAGAAAATTATTAGGGAATAAAAAATAGAGGTTAGCTAGCCATGGCCTCAACAACCTGAACTGGAGCATCATGGCTCTTGTCCCTTAAATTAGATTTTCTGTGAGATCTGCGACTGCTACTCAGGGCTTGGCCTGGGTTCATCATGTGCCATGAAATTGTGGACAGCAGAACAAGCAACTAGATCAGTTCAGGTGGATGTGTGATTCTGTTCTAAATTTGTTAAGGGTTTGGACTACAAATTGTATGAAATAGTAGACCATACGTTGATCCTAAGTTTGCTTTCTTTAAAGTACTCTATTTCATTTTGATTTAGAGGCAGCATTGCATCTACAGAGTGGTTCTTGGGGGATTAAGAGTTGTGTCAAATAAGAATCACCTGGGGAGTTTTTTAGAGCATGTAAATACTAATATTTCTGATTCAAACTTCCATTCCAATTCACTTTCTCCATTCTGGGTGTGTGTAAGTTGAAAAAAATCAATATTTTTGATACCCAGGAACTTCCAATATCACAAATTACAGGGATTGTTGGGCTGGGTTTTATGCTGCCAGACTTGGAGCTGAAATAACATGGAGTTTCTCACTCAACAAAAATAACAAGAAAGAGAGATCTTTTTACCCCCAGGGATAGAAGAGGATTTCAGAGGGATGTGGGACACAAAGAGGGGTGCTTGTGTCCCAAGATGGCTGGTGTCCATAGCAGAATCCACATCCCTAATGGTAGCCTAGAAGTACATAGCTCCTTCAAGGATGGAAAGTATCATTCACTTCCCATATATATCAATCATTACTGTTCTCTAAAACTCCATCCAAGAAAAACTAGCATAATAAATATTGTTATCCATAAACCTTTACTTCATGCTGTTGTATCATTGGATTCTTTCCTGCTAGAAAATGGGGGAAAAGGTGAGCAACTATGAAAATATTCTAGTGTCCTTGAGCGATCACTTACTGAAATAGAGAAGTATCTGGAGAATGAGTAGACCTGAAATGCCCATCTGAAACCCAGAGGCAATCACAGAGTCACCAGAATTTGGCATTTGATTTTATTTATTCAGCTTTATGAACTCATAATGATGACCTTTCACTGATACTTTTATACCACCTATATCTTTCAGACACAGTTTAGTGCTGAGAAATGGAAAAGACACAAGGAGAAAATAGAACCCTCAAGACAAAAAAAGGAGGGAGGGAGAAGTGATGATAGAAATGCCCTCCAATCAAAGACTACCAGAAATACACCTAACCCTAACCCTACCCCTAACTCTAACCCCTACAGTTGAACAGGCTGAATGGCTCCTCGCAATAAAGGAAAATGCACACCATGTGGGGAGGGGAGTGGCAAAGGACATCTCAGTAAGACAGTGCTAGAAAGGATTGGAGTTTGTGTTTTGTGTTTTGGAGATTTGGACTCAGGTGTTTGTTCTGAATTGGATAGTCTCAGAAAGTGGCACTAATGTCATGTTTGGACAACTTAATAGATCTTCTCTAGAAAGAGGGAAAACTAGACCAAGGTTAAAGTTGTAAATAAGGAACTTGTATTCTATTAGCCAGTCATTTATAGTAGCCAGGATGGGGCAGTGTTAGGTCATTTTTGATGTGTTTACGCACACATTCATGTGTTTGTCTGCATTCACACATGCTTATGGACTGATTTTATTTTTGTCTTGATCCATCACGGTCAGAGTAGCTACATCTGGTCTTGGTGTTCTGTGAAATTGCTTATACTCAACGGGAAAAGGCCTAATAGCAAGTGTCAGGCTAGCACCAAGATGTCAGGGAAGCTCTTCTATCTTTTGATATTCTGCTTGTCCTCATTTGTCACATGAAGACACTCAGTCATGGAAAGCATGAGCCCTTGTCCGGTGTCATGGTGCTACTAGGTTACAGAACTGGCTAGTCTACCCTCAAGGCCTAGATTCCAAAGCACACTAACAGGCTTCCCAACAAGCAAGCGGGTAAACATTCCTGCTCCCATGATCAGCTTCAACATTTTGAACAAGTAATTTCTTTTGTGACTAATTATTATCCAAGGGCCCTGGTCTCCTCCCTGGTGCTCTTCCGAGCTCCTACTTTTCTCTATTGTTAAAACATTTTACAATTTGTACCATCTCCACAGTGCGTAAACAGGAGGAAAACCAATTTGGATGATTCTGCTATATAAAAGGTGGCCTGGAAAGTATGTATAGTTACTAGATTTAATGAGTGCACATGTACACACACACACACACACACACACACACACAAATGTGCACACACACACATGCACACACACTCAGAATGTCTAGTTACATTTGAATTTTAGATAGTAAATACCACACTTTGGATAGGTATGCCCCAATTAATACAGGAAACATTCTTATCCTAAAAAATTATTTGTTGTTTGTCTGTCTGAAATTCAAATTTAACGAAGTGTCCCATGTTTTAACTGGCAATCATACTCTAAAAGTTGAGTGAAAATTTAATATGTTCAACCATGAAATTAATTTCCTTTTGCCATTTTGCTGTCCGTGAAAAAAAAAGAAATCATTTACTTACTCCGTGGAGGCTGAACATTCTACCATATTTATTACTCTGTCTCACACAGCTAGCATACATAGTCTATAGATACTTTTGAACTAAAGAAACTGAAATCTACAGTCCTCATACATATATATAACAACACAACCATTGGACAGCTAAAGACAGGCACATGAGTATAACAAATTACAAAAAAATGCCCAACATTATATTCTTTTAAGATTAAACATGTGCTGGTCTTCATTCACTGAATAGTCTTTGGTCAATGAGTCAATGGTGCCTCAACTATATGCCAGGCTCTATCAGGTACTGGCTATACAAAGAGAATACCACATTTTAATGAAAGCTAAAGTAAAAAGAGAAAATAATAGCTAGTCTAGTGGACATTTTCTGATTCTCTTGTCTTCATTTATTTTACACATTCTTTAATAGAACATTTACTCTTTGGTTTTATGAAACCAAAGAGTTTGGTCTCTGCTAGACTCATGTGGATGTCTGCCCTATTGACTGCTGCCTGTTATAAGAGTTTGGTATGAATTTAGCGAGTAAGCTTTTTCTAATTATTACTGTGTCTCACACAGACCTGAGTCATGGACTGGCTATATAAGCATTTTGACTTCTATCCACTAGAGATCACTGACTATTCCAAAGGATACTTTAAGGTTTGGTAATCACAAGATAGACTGTTAACCTTAACAATGAGAAAGTATGTGATCTGGAATCATTTGTTGGAAACAGAGAATAGCTGTGCTTTGTAATAGTCTCATTAGCAACCTTATGCCAAAACAAAAGCCAGAATCCACTGTTAAAGAGAAAAATAAGCTTAAATCTAAACCACTAATTATTTTCCCAGAAAGTACTAACTGAATGTAGTAAGGTGTATAATTCAGATTTATTTTCCTAGGTTATGGCACATATGTGCAACATCACTCTGTGAGCACTGAATAATATTTGACTGCCTGGAGCATCTTTGATTAATTAAAGAACAAAAACTTCCAACAATGGCTTTTCATGGAGTTCAAGGAGTACCTAAAAGATTCTTGGGGGCAGCAAAAGCACGAGGTAATGATCTGAAATGTGGTGGGGGAGATTACAGTGCACAGTGGGAAACTCAGTTGAAACTGCCCAGCACATACACTGGATTTGGCATGTGGGAAAAGAACACTAAATACTGAATAAACAGTGTAATTGCAAAGAACAGTCTATGGATACACCTCGGTGTTGGATAAGCAGGGATGTAGCATGATAAAAAAAGTTGAGATAGATTTGCTCAAAGTATCTACAGGCTTGTTCTCAGATCTTCTATACTGTTCCGAGAGTAAGAGATCTACACTCATCATTGCTTCAAAAGGAAAGGAAAGATGACCCAAGGACATGGGACTATTCTGTGTTGCTGTCGTAAAACGACACAATCAGACCTCTGCCCTCATGTCCTATCATTTGCCTATCTTATTAGCCTGGAAATGTTGCATGGTCCCTCCCAGATATTTACAAACACAGTCACCCCTAGTTGGTACTGCTGTCTCTTTGGAAAGACTCACATACTCTTAGTTTAAGGGACTTAAAACTTTGACTTTGGATCATTTGATGAACAAACCACCAGGATTATTAATGTGATCAGGTTGAATAAGCCCAGCTTGTCAATAGGGTCTAGTCACCTAGAAATACAAATGTCACCATTTGTTGTGGCTATCAGAGCAAGAGGCCAGTGAAATCACCTGGCCAAATGCTTCCTTGTCCAATCATGCGTCTCTATGTGGCAGAATTCTTGAGCTGTCCCCAGGCCCAAACTTTACTAGAATTCAAAGTATACGAGTCATCTATTAATACTCAATGTTTCCTGTCATCATTTTATCAATATTTTCCCATTATTTGTCAGGACTTCCTCTCACAATTTTAAAGCAGGTTGTAAAAGCAATTCCAGTTTTCAATAGAATAAATTGAGGTACAGAAAATAGAAGTAAAGACTATAATTTATATGTTAGGCACTGTGCTGGATGTGTAAATATATTCTATAATTTAATAGCCACACCAATCAAGAAAGTTAGGTATTATACCCACTTTCAAAGTGAAGAAACTCAGTCCCACAAAAGGCTATGTAATGCAATTGGAAATTACACTTTGAAATTATTAAAAACTGTAGCCCAAATAAAATTGCTCAATTCAATTCTAGTTGAGATTGCAACTTGGGCAGATACTGTTTTGTCTTGTTTTAGTTGGTGGTGTTCACTTTGTCATCTGATCTATGCTAAGGTGCTTACCTGCGTTACATATTTAAGCATGTTTCACCAAAATTGTCTGACGCCAAAACCCCATGAAAACAAATCTAATAAATATGTCATGAATCAATTTGCTTTACAAAAATGCAGTAGAAGTGTGCTTCCTGGAGAAAGTCCAAGAATTTGGCCTCACATTTATAGGTCTAGGGACACTTCTAGTATTTTTAATCTTAGATTTTAAGGTCTGCACTATTGGTAACAGATCCAAGAAAGAGTGGCTCTAAAAAGAGCATAAAACAATGACATCAAACTGCTTAGCCTGGGGACACAGTTTACTTATTCACACAATAATGCTGTCGAATCCCTTGAGAAAGTTTACAATTCCTCCTTCTACCCTTGGGAGGAACTACTCTCTTGATCAGTGTGATTTCTTGATTGAAGCCAGTACTCTGTCCACCACCTTTCTTCTTCCTTCCCTGTTAAAACCAGGAATAAAGAAGTCTTTCATTCACACTCCTCTGTGATCCTGGCAGTGAAGATGGGCCTATTCCAAGCAGGCCCTTAGGAAGCAGGGCAAGTGGGCCCAGGGTTTAGCCATTTGAGTCATGGCTCACTGCCCCCTGAGGAGGAATTTACCAAACCAATTTCATAGGAATCATTTTGCCCTTTGCCCCTTTTGTCTGGATGGGGTATATCAATCTTAATGAAATGATTTCAGTTAATCTTTTATGTATAACTTGCTTTGTTCCATGGATGTGAATCTCACCGGATCACCCCCCAAATGCTTCAGAGGGTGCATACGCTATCAAGCTAAACTACCTGAAATAATTTGCCAAGCAAGGGTTACACAGAGTCGAAGACTAAGCTTAGAATGGATTTCCTCATTCCTAAACCAATATTCTAGCCTCTCTCACTGCCTTTTTTCTCCCCCTAATAAAATTGTTGCAGCTAATTACTGGATTAGGAAACAGAAGACCGTATGAAAACATCCCTAATGGCAACAAAGGTTAAAGGGGGAAGAAGCAGGATGCATTTGTGTACTGATTACCATTGAAGGACAAAAGTCTTTTTCAAAATCATGTTCTTCTCCAGCAATAAGCTTTTATAATAGATCTCCACCCGCAGAGATTAAAAGGCTTCAGGGCTGTACAAATAACAATAATCAGACCAGAAACTGTTAAAAGCATAAGACAGATAAACCCAATGAGAAGCCTTCAGAGGGAAGCAGATAAGCATCGCATCAGAGGGAAAATGTCAGTGAAGCTATTTTGCTCTAGAAGCTATGTTTTTTTTTCTCTCTCTCTCTCTCTCTCTCTCTCTCTCTCGGAGAGAAGGCACTGATTAGAAACAGAAAATTTGTGTGCATTTTAAAAAGATAGAGGAGTGTTGGTGAAGACATATCTGCCTGGTAGGCTCTTGTTCCTTGGGGTCTGGGGGCTTACTTCTCATGTAGCCTCGTGCCATGGTAGCCTGCTCCCCCATCTTTTTCAAAAAGTGGAGACCCAAAAATATACGTCAGTCAGGTATAAAAGTAAATGTTAAATGCATGAAAAAAAATTTTAACGAGGGAAAACATATGGTTGAAACACACACTCAAATTCAAAGATGGGCTGTAACAGATACAATGCTGATTTATTTCACATTGCCTCACCCAGATGAAAGCGGTCACCAAGCATAAAGAGGATGGTAATGCCACTCGTTTCCACTCAGTAATCCACCTATCCCGGAGCATGGCCAGGGCTGGGCTTCTCCTTTTAATTCATGTCCCGAGAATCTCGATTGTATAGGAAAGATACAAAATGATTAGCTGATGTAGATAAGTGTTGTTTTTTTGACTTGACATCAACACTTGCTTTTAATACTCCTCTGAGTCACAGACACCATTTTTTCTACCAGCTTTACTGAGGGATAATTTCCGTATCATTCAATTCACTCATTTTACCTGGAAAACTCAAAGGTGTCTAGGAAATTGGTAGAGTAGTGTAACCAACACCAGAAGATTTTTCTCTTTGTCTATGACTTTCTGCAGTTTGAATATCATCTGCCTAGGTGTGTCTTATTTGGTATTTATCCTCCTAGATGTTCTCTGAGGCTCCTGGATCTGTGGTTTCCTGTTGCCATTAATATTGAAAAGTTCTTGGCCCTTATTACTTTGAAGATTTCTTTCACTGCATTCTCCCTTTCTTCTGATATCCCAGTTATGTGTATGGTGCTCTTTTTACATTGAACCACGGTTCTTGCATGCTTCAATCTGCTTTTGTTTTTTTTTTGTTTTTGTTTTGCTTTCTCTTAGCATTTTAGGTTTGGGATGTTTCTATGGACATTTCTGCGGACCTTCAAGCTCACCGGTTCTTTCTTTGCCTGTGTCAAGTGTACTGATGAGCCCACAGAAGGTGTTCTTCATTTGTTACTGTGGTTTTGATTTCTAGAATTTCTTTTTGACTCTTAAAGTTTCTGTCTTCTTCCATTACCCATTTGTTCTTACATGCAGTCTTCTTTTTCTTTTGCAGACTGTAACATGTTAATCATAGTTATTTTAAATTCCCTGCCTGATAATTCCAGCATCTGTGTCATATTTCTGTCTGATTCTGATTACTTTGTTTCCTTGGACTGTTTTCTTTTGGGGGGGGAGGGGTAGTGGTTTTTTTGTTTTGTTTTGTTTGCTTGTTAACTTGTTTTCGCTTTGTCATTTTATGTCGAAAGCAAAATATGTTGGAGCACCTGGGTGGCTTAGTCAGTTAAGCATCTGACTCTTGATTTTGGCTCAGGTCATGGTCTCACAGTTCGTGAGTTCAAGCCCCACATCGAGCTCTGAGCTGAACAGCATGGAGCCTGCTTGAGATTCTCTTTCTCTCTCTCTCTGCCCATTCCCCAATCTCTCTCTCAGAAATAAATAAACACTTGAAAAAAAAAGAAAGTAAAATATGTTGATATTGGTAATAGGAGAAAAGATAAATAGGTCTTTAATGTCTGATAGCCAGACTACAGTACAGGCTATGTTTAATGTTTACTGTAGGTATCGGTGTCTGAGTCTTTCAACTACTCTAGTGTCCTCGTTTTTGTCTCAGTCTCTTGACTTTGGGCTTCCCTAAGTATTCCTCTTCAGAAAGAATCTGTATCCTGCAACTCTACCAGTTGTCATCCACTATTATTATACTGGAGCCCTTTCGGTATGATGATGTGGGAATGGATCGCATTCTGCACTCTTATGATTAAATCTTAGTCCTTTGCTGAGACTGTATCTTGGGGCTGTGACCTTCACAATCTTTTCTTCGGTGTTACAGCTTTTCTTCCCCATTCCTTACTCCTTTCCTTGACCACAGCATTTCTAATATATTTCCATGAAGCCTTGACCTCTGTTGACTATGTTTTTCTCTCTCAGGTAAGAAGGAAGGCTAAAGGGTGCTGGAGTAGGAGGAATGAGCTTTCCCCAACTGGGTAAGAATCTCCTTCTCTGGAGAGACTTTTTATGGAGATGGTTCTGGGCATATTTCACAATAGTTATGGTGTTAGTCTGCTTGGGATGCTATAACAAAATAGCATGTGCTGGGTGGCTTAAACAACAGACATTATTTCTCATAGTTCTGGAGATTAGGAAACCCAATATCAAGCTGCTGGCCAATTCACTTCCCTAGCAAGAGCACTCTTCATGGCTTTCTGTCATCTGCCTTCTCGCTGTTTCACATGGCAGAGAGAGACTGAGGCAAGCTCTGTGGTGTTTCTTTAAAGCGTAGATCCCATCATGGGGCCCTTACCCTCATGACCTCATCTAATCCTAATTTCCTCCCATAGGCCCCATATCAACACCATGACATTGGGGCTTAGGGCTTTAGTATGTACAATAGAGGGGAGAGGACACACATGATTCAGTCCACAGCAATGACTCTTTTTCTCTCCCTATTAGAAATATGAGGTGATATTTCTCAGATCTTTATCATGAAAATCTGGTGGGATTTCTAGAGCTAATGCCTGTCAAAATATGGAGTCTCCCTAAGATTACGGTCCTAGAAGTTTCTCACTATCATGCCACTACACATTCTGTGTGATGATTGACTTTAGTGTCACCTTAGCTAAGCCATAGTGCCCACCTGCTTGTTCAAATATCTGCTGGATGTTGCTGTGAAGGTATTTTATAGATATTATTAATATTTAAATCAGTAGACTTTGAGTAAAGCAGATTAGCATCCATAGTATATGTGAATCTCATGCAATCAGCTGAAGGCCTTAAGAGACAGAGCCCTGCTGAGGAGGAAGGAATTCTGTCTCTAGATTACTTTCAGATTCAAGAATATGACATCAATTCTTGAGGCGCCTGGGTGGCTCAGTCAGTTGAGCGTCTGACTTCGGCTCAGGTCATGATCTCGCGGTCCGTGAGTTCGAGCCCCCCCTCGGGCTGTGTGCTAACCGCTCAGAGCTTGGAGCCTGTTTCAGATTCTGTGTCTCCCTCTCTCTCCGACCCTCCCCCGTTCATGCTCTGTCTCTCTCTGTCTCAAAAATAAATAAACGTTAAAAAAAATTAAAAAAAAAAAAGAATAAGACATCAATTCTTACCTGAATTTCCAGACTGTCAGCCTGCCCTACAACTTTCAGGCTTGCCAGCCTTCACGAGCTATTGTTTTGTCACTTGTGAGCTCCTTTGTTATTGCTGACTGGTATTCCACTGTATGAATGCAACACGGTTTATTCACTCCTTCACCCACTGAGGGATATCAGGGTTAATTCTAGTTTGGGGCAAATTATTAATACAGCTTCTATAAACATTTGTATGAACATAAATTCACTCTAGTAAATATCTAGTAGTGGGACTGAAACACGAAACCATTTTCAAAGTGGCTTATCATTTTTCATTCCCTCCAGTAGTGTATGAGAGTTCCAACTGCGCTGCATCCTTGGCAGTATTTGGTATTGTCAGTATTGTTTATTTTAGCTATTACAATAGGTATGTAATGGTACCTCATTGTGGCTCTCATTTGCATTTTCACAATGACTGGTGATGTTGGACTATTTTTCATGTGCTTATTTCCCAACCTATTATCCTTTTTGGCGAACTGTCTCTTCAAGTCCTTTTCTCAGGTTTAATTGAGTTGTTTGTTTTCTTATTGTTGAGTTTAATAGCTCTTTATATATTCCAAGTACAAGTTCTTTGTTGAATATGTGACTTGTAAATACTGTCTTCCAGTTTGTAACTTATTTTTTTAATTCTTTACAGACCTTACTAAATTCACTCATTAAACAATATGATTCTATCATAAAAGCAGACATATAAGACCAATGGAATAGAACAGAGACTACAAAAATAAACCCTCACATATATAGTCAAATGATTTTTGACAAGCCTGAAAAGACCATTCAATGGGGACCATTCTTTTCAATAAATTGTGATGTGAAAACTTGATATCTACATTGGAAGGAAAGAAATAAAGTTGGACCCTTGCCTAACACCATACTCATAACTCAACTCAAAATGGATCAAAGGCCTACATGCAAATACTAAAACTATAAAACTCTTAGACAAAAACATAGAACAAAAGCTTCATGACATTGGATGTGGCCATGATTTCCTAGATATGACACCAATGGGACAGGCAACAGCTACAACCAAAACTGGACTTCATGAAAATTTAAAGTTGTGCACCAAAAGACATTATCAATGGAGTGAAAAGGAAATCCACAGAATGGAGAAAATATTTGCAAATCATATACCTGGTAAGGGATTAATATCCAGAATGTATAGAGAACTCCTAAAATATAACAACCAGGAACAACCCAATTCAAAAGTGGGCAGGGGCACCTGGGTGGTTCAGTTGGTTAAACATCCAAGCTCTTGATTTAGGCTCAGTTCATGATCTCATGGTTTGTGGGATCAAACTCTGCATCTGGCTCTGCACTGAGAGCATGGAGCCTGCTGGGGATTCTTTCTCTCACTCTCTCTCTTCCCCTCCCCAATTTGTGTGTGTGTGCGCTCTCTCTCTCTCCCTCAAAATAAATAAATAAATAAATAAATAAATAAATAAATAAATAAATAATTTTTTTTAAGTGGGCAAAGAACTTGAATAGCTATTTCTCTAAAGAAGATCTTCAAGTGGCTATCAGGTACATAAAAAGATGCTCAACATCACTGATTATTAGGAAAATGCAAATCAAAATTACAATGAGATATCACCTCATACCCCCCAGGCTGCTATCAAAAAAAAAAACAAAGCAAAACAAAACAAAACAAACACACACACAGACACACACAGACACACACACACACACACACACACACACACACACACACAGAAAAGCTAGAATTGGTGAGGATGTAGAGTGTAATTAGAACCCTTGTGTTTTGCTGCTGAGAATGTAAAATAGTAAGTTGCTGTGGAAAACAATGTGGCAGTTTCCCAGAACGTAAAAGTAGAACCACCATATGATCCTATAATTCCACTACCGGGTATATACCCCAAAGAATTGAAACAAGGTCTTAGGGAGAGATATTTTTACACCCATGTTCAGAGCAGCATTATTCAGAGCAGCTAAAGCATGAACACAACCCAAGTGCCTATTGACAGATAAGTGGATAAGCAAAATGTAGCATATACATAAAATGGAATATTTTTCAGTCTTTAAGAGAAAAGAGATTTTGGCATATGCTGCAACATGGGTGAACCTTGAGGACGCTATGCTATGAAAAATAAACTAGTCACAATGACAAATACTGTTATTTCACTTATACAAGGTACTTAGAGTAGTCAAAGTCATGGAGAGAGAGCTAAACTATGGTTTGTAGGGGCTGGAAGGAGTGGGGAATGGGGAGTTATTGTTTAAGTGGTATAGAGTTTAAATTTTATAAAATGCAAAGAATTTTGGATATGGATGGTGGTGATAGTTGCACATTATGAATATATTCAATACCACTTAACTGTACTTAAGTTATGGTATGCACTTAAAAATGGTTAAGAGGCTAAATTTTATGTTATGTGTATTTTACTAGAATACAAAAGAAAACAATGACTAGAATATTCTATGTGATTAAAAATTAACAAGTACTCTTCTTCAAACTGCTGAAAATCTTAACTGAAATAGCTACCTTGGAAAGAAAGTTGGCATTATGTAGTTAGGCTGAAAATGTTCATATCCTATGGTCCCACAATTCCACTTGTAGGTGTATACCCGAGAGAAAATCTTATGTGTGTGCAATAAAAGGCATACTCCAAATTGTTCAAAACAGTACAGGTTCTGATCATAAAAAGGTAAAAGGAATCTAACTGGCCATCAACGGTAGAACGGCTAAGTCATGGCATACTCTGTAATGGAAATACCACACAAAAATGATAAATAACTGAATTACACGTTTACAAAACAAAGCCAAAAATTAATAAAAGTTGATGTGATACTAACATTCATATGAAAATACCAAATATGTTAGAATAGCCAGAAAAGCACTAAGAAAGAAAAAACCATGAAAACTACCTCTACAAGACATTGAAATGGAGATTCTCTAATCATGGGCTCAGCATGCTTTCACTGCACCGCTCTACTCTCTGCTAAGGATTCTATAATTAAGCGTGGCTCAGTTGGTTAAGCATTTGACTTCGGCTCAGGTCATGATCTCATGGTCCATGAGTTCAAGCCCCATATAGGGTGAGCTCATGCTCCGCTTCTGGTGAGCTCCAGCCCCACATCGGTTGAGTACAAGCCATGCTTCAGGTGAACACAAGCACCGGGTGAGCCCCAGGTGAGCCCTCTCTCTTTCTCTCTCTGTCTCTCTCTCTCTCTTTCTCTCTCCCCCTCTCTCTCTGCCTCTCCCTCATTTGCATCCTCCCTCTCAAAAAAAAAAAACCTCTCTAATTAAACCATTATAACTCAGGTGCACAGCTAGACAGACCAGTGGAATCGAATATATAGCCCTGAAATTGAATCAAGTACATATACACATTCAGCGTATGACAAAGGTGGCATTTCAAATCACTGGAATGAGATTGACTTTATAGTAAATGGTGCCAAGATAAGGGTTTAGTGACTTGGGAAAAGATACAAGTAGACCTATATTTCACACCAGGCACAAAACTAAACGCCAAATCATTTAGGTATCTACACATGAAAAATTAAACCATAAAAATATAAGAATAAAACATGGTACATTGCTCTTTAACTTCAGAGTAGATGAAGGCTTTCTAACTATGACTCCTGGTATAGGGACAATTAAAAGAACATTAAAGTTGACCATGTAAAAATTGAAATTTCATGTGGCACAAAATATCAAAATAAAGTCAAAATACAATTGAAAAAAGTAGGAGGAAATATTTGAAAATTATATCTCAAAGGGCTAAATGTTTATATATATATATATATATAAAACTCTTACTGAGTTTTGATGAGGTATCAAAAGCCTCACTGAAAATGACCCAAATAAGCAATTCACACACAAAAAAGAAATAAAACTATCCTGAAATATATGGGGAAATACTCAAATTCAACCATAATGAGTCATGTAAATTATAAAACAACACTAAATGCGGTGTAAGATCCTGGACTGGAACCTGGAACACAAAAGGCACTGGTGGAAAATACAGTGAGGTTTGAAAAGTTCTGTAGTTAACAGAATTTTTCCAGTGTTAGTTTCCTGGCTTTGATCATTAACTATTGCAAGATAGTAAGTAACTTTAAGGGAAGCTGGGTGAAGAATATACTGTATAGGAATTCTGTACTATTTTTAAAAAGATTTAAAAAACAATATATTTAAGGTCACAACATTTTTGGTAACACTACTGAAAATCATGAGGAGATGATAAGAATAAAATATAGACTAGTGATTACAGCTGAAGGTAACAGATGGGAAATGAATCAGGGAGACACATTCAGGGGACTTCAAGGGTAATTTTAATATTATTGTTCTTAGAGTAGGTGTGAGTTCATGAATTCATTGTAACATGATTATTTTATACCTTTTATAGACTTATTAATTCTTTTGGATCAATGCAATATTTATTTATTTATTTATTTATTTATTTATTTATTTTTAAATGTTTATTTATTTATTTTTTAGAGAGTCAGCAATAGAAGGGGAGAGGCAGAGAAAGAGAGAGAGAGAGGATCCCAAGCAGGCTCCTTGTTGCCAGTGGACAGCACGACACAGGGCTTGAACTCATGAAACCACAAGATCATGACCTGAGCTGAAATCAAGAGTCGGATGCTTAAGTGACTGAACCACCCAGGCACCTCAATGCAATATATTTAGTAAGTACAATATGTAATCCTAGCAGAAATACAAAGAGTTCCATTACAAAGAGGCTCTGTGTAGCAATTTGAAGTTGCATTGCATTAAACCAGAATACTCCTAAAAAGGCCTTTCGATGTTAAAATTTGAAGTGTTCAGCTTGCTTACTCCTCCATCTGTAGGTCCCTAATGTGAGCTGGCTGGCATCTAAGGATAGTAAAACCTTGGCAACAGTGCAGTTCAGTTCTGAGTGTGGTATCAATGGAGAGAAGGAAACAGTTGGAATATTTGCCTTTGGATACAATTTTAAGAAGAACAAATGGAAGAGAGTACTTATTGGCACATACTGAGAAAAACCCCCCTGCAGTGAGTCTCAAGATACCCAATTAAGATAAAATTAAATCATGCAAATATTGATCCAGCTCAATTTGCCAGGGGTAAGTCTTATTATCAGTCAAATTTCTTTATATCAAATAGCAAGGAACTGTAGAAAAGACAAAAATGTTTTATGTAGTTTTTAAATCGGGGGACAGTAATAATAGAGAAAAACAGTTCATTTCACTTTTATTACTTGCACTGGTTATTGACTTAATAGTTTTGCTTATTATGACCAATTGCATTTAAAGCATCAGACTCTTTCTCAAGTGTTCAGCACTATCATAGGAAGTTCTCCCTTCAAAGAGCTAACAATTTTGTCTAAGATGCACACATTTGGGTACTTTGCACAGAGCTAAACGCATAAAATGGACGCCAGCATATCCGTGAGTACAACACTGGCACACGCTCTCAATGTCCTTAGAAAGTGTCTATTAGGCATTTCATTGATCAAAGTAATTGGATTTACTTTCATCAGGATTGAAATCACTTTTTGGGGAACTCCGTCCAATTGTTGTAGAAGAATATGTCTTTAATTCCACAAATGTGTTCGAATGAATGCAAGTCCAAATTTCCATAGTAAGATTTTTTTCTTTAAAGATATAGTTTCCAGGGCGCCTGGGTGGCTCAGTTAGTTAAGCGTCCCACTTCTGCTCAGGTCATGATCCCGCGGTTTATGAGTTTGAGCCCTGCATCGGGCTCTGTGCTGACAGCTCAGAGCCTGGAGCCTGCTTCGGATTCTGTGTCTCCCTATCTCTCTATCCCTCCTCTACTCATTCTCTTGTCTATCAATGGTGAATAATGTTAAAAAAATTAAAGATATATTTACCAAAAGCAAAATCTGCATTAAAAACTTTGCAATAAAGTGAACTCAAAAAAAAAAATCTCCAATATGAAAGACATAGATATTTGGTCATGAATTTCCTTAAATTTGTCTTCATTGTTTAGGTCATTATTCCAAGTTGTTAGCCGTAACTTAATATGTATGTCTGATAAGGAAACTAGCTGCTTTATTTCAATCCACAGCCAAGCGGTCACCTTGGAGGTCGTATATACCACTGATGCTGACCTTTGACCAAATCATTTCTGGAGTTTCTCTTTTGGAAGTGCTCTAAGAGCTTAGGACACATTCCAGAGAATCCTCTGTAGAGAATCCTAATCCTTTGACAATGGATTGGATTTCTGAAAAGAAAGTTATGTGGAGTTCAGGATAGTGAATAAGATGGGTGATGAATCGGGTCATTAGAATTCTGGGCTAAAAATGAAGCATGATTGCACTTCAAATGGATATTGCACAAATGGCACCTTCATTAAAATGAGCATATGAACTTCCAAAGAACCTGTTTGAAAGAACAATATTCATTTGCTTGCATTGGTTATGGTATGGACATTTAAACGTGGGGCTGGTTCCTGTGTGCTGCCCTAAACTTTGGAGGAGAGTTGCACACATCTCTGACAAGCCATTCTGTTTCTGCTAGGCTAGGTCTCTTGCCTAGAAGTCTCCTCAACACTATCATTACGGGGTACTGCCCTGAATTCCTGTGTCTTCTTCTAGAATGGGTGGAACACAGAATGTCGTAGCTTCTCTTTTCTTTCTCCACAGAGCCCACAGCCTGAAGGAAGCCACAAATGAAGACTGTTTCAAAGAGTTGGAGTAAACGACAATAAAAGCCACAGGGTTACCAACCTCCCCCCACCAAACCTACCAATTTGTCCAGATTTGATCAAAATGAAATGGAAAACAAGTTCACTAAAGGAAGACAGACAACTGAGAGACATATGGCGAGCAAGCAAGAGGTATTTTCACCTAAAGGGGCTAAACATATGCAGAGACCTCTGCTTCTGTGGAAAACAGTTGGCAGCAACTTTTCCCCTCCTCTCCTGACTGCAACTTTTCTCCTTCACTTGCCGCCCGCTTCCCCCACCCCCTACCCAGCATGCTCAGAGTCCTGCCTGGCTGTCCATCCCAAGGGCCCCCACAGAGCGTAGGGCAACTGATGGTTCCAGTTAGTCATATCCTGACTTCTGATTTTGTTTCCCCTCCTCCTCACACTTCTAAAGATAAGGCAAGGCCAGTTTCTCTCCTCTAGCTTTTCAAATTGCTTCCTCATTACTTGTCAGGTGGTACAGGAGGGGCGGTTAAGGGCACAAGTTTGAATCTCAGACTAACTTCTTGAGAGCTGCAAGATCTACCTCACAAGAGCGTTATGCAGATTGAATGAGCTCCCGCCCATAAAGCATGCAAGGCCAGAATACGCCCTCCGTGAATGTTGGTTATGATTGTTATTATTAACACTAACCTCACTATGTCCAACAGATGCAACCTCCCTGGGCCGCCACCACACAGTGCCCACACTCCACGGATTCAAGGTCCTACCCCTTTCGGCTTGGGCTTGGGCCTGTGAAAAGGAGGGAAGAGGAATTCTGTCACCTTATAAGACTTTCATCTGGAGCAGCCTTTATCTCTTTCACTGTGGGGATTTTCCCCAGGCTCTTTTGTCCTCTATTTCAGAGTTTATTTTGCCTCTCTTTTGTGCTACATTGGCTTCAGGGGGGCAGGTTTGCTATGGGGGGGTAGAGTTGCCCTATTTACAAGAGAAGCTATTGCCATGGTAACTTGGTATTTTGATACAGGCATGAAACAATTCTGAGGGAAAAATAGATCCCTTATTTTTCAACTTTGGCATGTAGATGTATGGGACTCAAAATTCTTGCCCGACGTTATATAGCTGGTTCAAATGTCAAAGCAAAGAAACAAGTTTTGTTGATGTTTTAAATAAGTATTGAGCAACCACAGCATGCCATCAATTGAGCAGAACGTTCTCACAATTAATTTCTGCCTCTTAGGCAGGAACGCTTGAAGGCAGCACGGAGTATACTGCTTTGGTGAACTCATTCTCTGAATGAAAAAAAATTGGTACCCATGGCGGGACAAAGAGCTGCTGTGTTCACCCAAATTGCAAAAGGCATTGTGAGAGATGTCATTTGGAGCAGCTGGGATATTTTGATTGTTGACTGAGAGGGAACAAGACAGAGAATTTGAAAAATCAGCCTGTTCTTCATGGTCAGAGGAACACTGTTGCTGTATATGTGGCTTCTGCACTGTATACGGACTGCGGAGTAGGCTGGTTTTGATTATCGAAGGCCAGCTGCGTTCCAGGCTCCCAACTATGAGCTGCTAACATAGATCAGCGAACTGTCACTCCCACCTTCGGCACCCTTCATCTGGCGAGGGAACAAACTCTTACAATACTGCGCGATGTCTCTGTAAAGATAGCTACAAGAGGCGATGAGCGAAGGAAGGAAGGCCTCCTACAGGTGCATTCTGAACTGTTTGAAGGGTGGCCAGCTGGTGAAATGAGGTACTTGGTGACACCAGTGTAGTATCTCTCCAAAACATGAACTTCCTTATCCCCACCGCCGAGCAAGGGCAAGCGTCACGTCTACCTTGGCATATTCCAGCAACCCAGGTGTCCCTGGGAGCAGGCTTGCTCACAGACTCCATGTGAATTCCCATGCGGAGCTATTTTCAGTTTGCCAAATGTGCCGTGTTTTCTCTGCCCTTTGCTCATCTTGTTCCATCTGTCCAAAATGTCTGTTGTACCGCGTCCCCTCCTCTCCCCGCCCCACGTGTATGCTTCCTCCTACCAACTCTTGCTGTCCTTCGTGACTTGCGCTTCCTGTCTGCCCCCTGGGGTAACTTTTGCCCGGAGAGTGTGCCGGCCGTCCTACTTGCTTCTGCGGTATTCTCTACTTCTCTTACATTGAGTTTTATGAAAGTGCTTTGTCGTTGACCATTTTCTGGTCTGACGCGTGGAATTTCACGACTTTCCTTCTCTTTGAGGTTGTGAGCCATCACTAGGAACACTAGGCGCTGTTTCCTTTTGTATTCCCACAGTCGAACTTAATTTTTATTAAGTAGATATATGCCTGAATAAAAGGAGACCTTGTCTATTACCTGGAAAAAAAACCTACCTTGTCTCATAATGATGTTTCTTGGAGTTGTTACAGAGGGTTTTCTTGCAAGGTGTTTTGATTTTTTGGCCATTCAATTACTGAGTTTGGAGAGTTAAATATTTTGTATACACGTTCTCTGTCTATAGATTTTGAAAATATTTTCTTCAAGGCTGAAGTTTGCCTGTTCATTTCTTTTTAGTGTCTTTTTGATGAGCAGAAAGTTTTAGTTTTTGTGAAGCCCTCTAATTTATCATTTCTTTCCTTTGTGATTATTGCTTTCTGGGTCTAAGAAGACTGCATGCCTGTGGTAAAAATAGTCTTTTCTGTTTTCCTTTAGAATCTGTATGGTTTTACCTTTTGCATTTAGGTCTCTGATCCATCTCAACTTAACTTTTGTACGTGCCATAAGGTAGGAGTCAAGGTTCACACTTCTGCATATGAATGTTCAGCTATACTAGGGCCATTTTTAAAAGATTTTTCTTTCCATTTTGAAAATTGCTTTGGCAAAGTTGTTGAAAATCAATTGACTGTTGTGCATCTGTTTTGTTCCATTGATTACAGTATCTGTAACAGTACTACACTGACTTAATTATTCCATCTTTATAGTTAGCCTTTAAGTCAGAGAGAGTATAAGACCTCCAAGTCTGCTGATAGAGTAAGAATTGGTACCTGAGAATTGCTGAGAATTGGTAATGAGTCTTAACAATTCATGAACAAAGTATATCTATGTTTGTAGGCCTTTGTTTTCAGTATGTTTTGTATTTTAAAGTATAGAAGTTATCATTTGTTAAATCATATCTGTTAAATTTGTTAAAAATGTGTTAAATTATATCTAAATCTTTTATTTGTCATGGTATAAATGGAATTATATTTTACTTTTATTTTCCAATTTGCTGCTAGTATATAAAAATCCAATGGGTTTTGTACATTGATATCATACTCTGTGGAATTGCTAAATTTAAGAGATGCTTTTTATATTCCTTAGGACAGTCTATGTAAGCAATCACATCATCTGAAAATGGAGACCATTTTCCTTCTTCATTTTAGAACTTTATATCTGTTGTTTATTTTTCATGCCTTCTAGTTGTGGCTGGGACCTCATATACCATGTGAAGTAGAATTACGAAAAGACAATATCCTTGCCTCTTTCCAAAATTAAGGTGGACAGGAATGTTTAATGTTTCACCATTAAGAATTTTTTAGCTGTGGATTTTTTCATAGATGCCCTTTATTTACATTAGGAAAGTTTGATTCAATTCCTAATTTGCTAAGTGTTTTTTAAAAGCATGAATAGTGTTGAATTTTAAACTTTTGCTAAATTCTTTTTCTTCATTTATTGGTGTGAGTATATACCTTTTCTCTTTTATTCTAATAATGTAGTGAATTATGTTGATTGATTTTCAAATATTAAACTATTTCTGGATAAATCCTAATTTTTCATGGAGTATTATCTTTTTTTAATTTATTTTTAAAAAATCTCTTGCACTTTTAGTTTTTAATTTTTTTTAAGTTTATTTATTTGTTTTGAGAGAGAAGGAGAGAGGGAGAAACCCAAGCAGGATCTGCACCACCAGCACAGAGCCCAACACAAGGCTTGAACCTACAAACCGTGAGTTTATGACCTGAGCCAAAATCAAGAGTCAGATGCTTAACCTGTCTAGCCACCCAGGCATACCCAATGCCCCTGGGTATTATCTTTTTAATATACTGAAGACTGGGTTTGCTATTATTTTGTTAATTGTTTTTATGACTTATGTTGGTGAGTGATATCAGTCTGTAGTTTTCTTATAATCTCTTTGCAAGGTTATGGCATCAGGATTATGTTGGCCTCAGAAAATGAGTTCTGAAGTATTCACTTTTCTATTTTCTGAAATAGTTGTGTAAGGTTTGTATTATTTCTTAAGTGTTTCTTTGAGAGAAATCACAGGTGAAGGTATCTATTTATGACATAGTCAATGAAAGAAGGTTTTGGTTATGAATTCAGTTTTTTTTTTTTTTAACATTTATTTATTTTTGAGACAGAGAGAGACAGAGCATGAACAGGGGAGGGTCAGAGAGAGGGAGAGACACAGAATCTGAAACAGGCTCCAGGCTCTGAGCTGTCAGCACAGAGCCTGATGCGGGGCTCAAACTCATGGACCGCGAGATCATGACCTGAGCCGAAGTCGGCCGCTTAACCGGCTGAGCCACCCATGTGCCCCATGAATTCAGTTTTCTTAACAAATAAAAGGATATATAGTGTTTTTTTCCTTTTAGCTTAGTTTGGTAGGTGACATTTTCAAATAGTTCATCTCTTTCATCTAAATTATCAAGTATATGCACATAAAGTTTATAAAAATGTTTTCTTCTTATCATTTTAGGTCTGTAAAATCTATAGCAGTACCACACTTGTGATGGTTAATTTTATGTGTCCATTTGGCTGGGCTAGAAGGTGCCCATTTATTTGATCCAATGTTATTCTGGGTGCTTCTGTGAGGGCATTCACAAAACACAATTTTGGGTGAGATTACCATTAAAATCAGTAGCACAGATTGAGTTCCATAATGTTGGTGGGCCTCAACTAATCAGTTGAAGTTTTGAATAAAACAAAAAGACTAGTGTTTCTTGAGCAAAAGAGATTTCTCCAGCAGATGACTGTGGATTTCATCTACAACATCAACTCTTCATACTTCTATAGCAAACTGATTTTGGACTTGAACTAGAACATTGGCTCTCCCGGCTCTCTAGCCTGCCAGGCCATCCTGCACATTTTGTATTTGCCAGTCTCCATAATTGCATGAGCCATTTCTCCATAATTGCATGAGCCATTTCTTCATAACAAACCAAAAAACAAGATAAACATCCTATTGGTACTGGTTTTCTGTAGAATTCTGATGTAACTCCTTTCATTCCTGATATTGGTAGTTGTTTTCTTATTTATCAGTCATGTTAGATGCTTCTCAATTTGTTGATCCTTTCAAAGAGCCATGCTTCGGCTTTATTAATATTATTTTTTATATTCTGTCTTTCTCTTGTTTTTTTTTTTCTGGTCTTACTTCTATTTGTTCCTTTCTTCCACTTACTTGGGGTTTAACTTGCTCAACTTTTTGTTAATGGGGAAATGTAGATAATTTCAACCTTTCTTCTTTTGTAATATAAACGTTCAAAGCTGTTCATTTCTCTCTAAGCACTCACTGTGTTAGCTGCCTGCCACAAATTTTGACAAGACAATTTTGGCTGTAATGTCTAATTTCTCTTGTAGGGACTTCTTGGACTCATGGGTTATTTAGAAATCTGTTGTTCAATTTCCAAATATTTGGAAATTTTTAAATATCTTTTTATAATTTACTCCTAGTTTAGTTTCATTGTGGCCAGAGATCCTAATCTGTAATGTTTTAGTCTTTTCACATTTGTTGAGGCTTGTTTTATCTTGTGGAACATTTCGTGTACACTTATAAAGAATGTGAATTGGGCAGTTGTTGACTATCCCACAAATGTTAATTAGGTCAGGTTGTTTGATAGTGTTGTGCAATTCTTCTATAGAACTACTGATCTTTTGTATATTTCTTCTATCTATTACTGATAGAGAAGAGTTAAAATCCCTAACTCTTACTGTTTACTTATCTATTTTTTTTAGTTCCATCAATTTTTGCTTTTGTATTTGCAATTGTGTACATGTGCGTTTGAGATTTTATGTCTTCTTGACAAATTAATCATTTCATCATAATCAAATCCTCCTCTTTTGTCTGACACTACTTTCCACTCTATACAGTAAACATTGGAGTCTTGCTTTTTTTCCCCTGACATTCACCTCCTTATAAACAAAGCGTTTGGTCCACTTACAGTCAATAATAATATTGACACGATTTTATTTGTCTGCCATTGCCATATTTGATTTTCATTTATCTTATCTGTATTCAATTTATCATTTTTCTCCTTCTCTCTTTCTCTCTCTTTTTTTTTAATATATGAAATTTATTGTCAAATTGGTTTCCATACAACACCCAGTGCTCATCCCAAAAGGTGCCCTCCTCAATACTCATCACCCACCCTTCCCTCCCTCCCACCCCCCATCAACCCTCAGTTTGTTCTCAGTTTTTAACAGTCTCTTATGCTTTGGCTCTCTCCCACTCTAACCTCTTTTTTTTTTTCCTCCCCCTCCCCCATGGGTTTCTGTTAAGTTTCTCAGGATCCACATAAGAGTGAAACCATATGGTATCTGTCTTTCTCTGTATGGCTTATTTCACTTAGCATCACACTCTCCAGTTCCATCCATGTTGCTACAAAATGCCATACTTCATTTTTTCTCATTGCCACATAGTATTCCATTGTGTATATAAACCACAATTTCTTTATCCATTCATCAATTGATGGACATTTAGGCTCTTTCCATAATTTGGCTATTGTTGAGAGTGCTGCTATAAACATTGGGGTACAAGTGTCCCTATGCATCAGTACTCCTGTATCCCTTGGATAAATTCCTAGCAGTGCTATTGCTGGGTCATAGGGTAGATCTATTTTTAATTTTCTGAGGAACCTCCACACTGCTTTCCAGAGCGGCTGCACCAATTTGCATTCCCACCAACAGTGCAAGAGGGTTCCCGTTCCTCCACATCCTCTCCAGCATCTATAGTCTCCTGATTTGTTCATTTTGGCCACTCTGACTGGCGTGAGGTGATATCTGAGTGTGGTTTTGATTTGTATTTCCCTGATAAGGAGCGACGCTGAACATCTTTTCATGTGCCTGTTGGCCATCCGGATGTCTTCTTTAGAGAAGTGTCTATTCATGTTTTCTGCCCATTTCTTCACTGGATTATTTGTTTTTCGGGTGTGGAGTTTGGTGAGCTCTTTATAGATTTTGGATACTAGCCCTTTGTCTGATATGTCATTTGCAAATATCTTTTCCCATTCCGTTGGTTGCCTTTTAGTTTTGTTGGTTGTTTCCTTTGCTGTGCAGAAGCTTTTTATCTTCATAAGGTCCCAGTAATTCACTTTTGCTTTTAATTCCCTTGCCTTTGGGGATGTGTCGAGTAAGAGATTGCTACGGCTGAGGTCAGAGAGGTCTTTTCCTGCTTTCTCCTCTAAGGTTTTGACGGTTTCCTATCTCACATTCAGGTCTTTTATCCATTTTGAGTTTATTTTTGTGAATGGCGTGAGAAAGTGGTCTAGTTTCAACCTTCTGCATGTTGCTGTCCAGTTCTCCCAGCACCATTTGTTAAAGAGACTGTCTTTTTTCCATTGGATATTCTTTCCTGCTTTGTCAAAGATTAGTTGGCCATACGTTTGTGGGTCTAGTTCTGGGGTTTCTATTCTATTCCATTGGTCTATGTGTCTGTTTTTGTGCCAATACCATGCTGTCTTGATGATGACAGCTTTGTAGTAGAGGCTAAAGTCTGGGATTGTGATGCCTCCTGCTTTGGTCTTCTTCTTCAAAATTACTTTGGCTATTCGGGGCCTTTTGTGGTTCCATATGAATTTTAGGATTGCTTGTTCTAGTTTCGAGAAGAATGCTGGTGCAATTTTGACTGGGATTGCATGGAATGTGTAGATGGCTTTGGGTAGTATTGACATTTTGACAATATTTATTCTTGGAATCCATGAGCACGGAATGTCTTTCCACTTCTTTGAATCTTCTTCAATTACCTTCATAAGCTTTCTATAGTTTTCAGCATACAGATCTTTTACATCTTTGGTTAGATTTATTCCTAGGTATTTTATGCTTCTTGGTGCGATTGTGAATGGGATCAGTTTCTTTATTTGTCTTTCTTTTGCTTCATTGTTAGTGTATAAGAATGCCACTGATTTCTGTACATTGATTTTGTATCCTGCAACTTTGCTGAATTCATGTATCAGTTCTAGCAGACTTTTGATGGAGTCTATCGGATTTTCCATGTATAATATCATGTCATCTGCAAAAAGCGAAAGCTTGACTTCATCTTTGCCAATTTTGATGCCTTTGATTTCCTTTTGTTGTCTGATTGCTGATGCTAGAACTTCCAGCACTATGTTAAACAACAGCGGTGAGAGTGGGCATCCCTGTCGTGTTCCTGATCTCAGGGAAAAAGCTCTCAGTTTTTCCCCGTTGAGGATGATGTTAGCTGTGGGCTTTTCATAAATGGCTTTTATGATCTTTAAGTATGTTCCTTCTATCCCGACTTTCTCAAGGGTTTTTATTAAGAAAGGGTGCTGGATTTTGTCAAAGGCCTTTTCTGCATTGATTGACAGGATCATATGGTTCTTCTCTTTTTTTTTGTTAATGTGATGTATCACGTTGATTGATTTACGAATGTTGAACCAGCCCTGCATCCCAGGAATGAATCCCACTTGATCATGGTGAATAATTCTTTTTATATGCCGTTGAATTCGATTTGCTAGTATCTTATTGAGAATTTTTGCATCCATATTCACCAGGGATATTGGCCTGTAGTTCTGTTTTTTTACTGGGTCTCTGTCTGGTTTAGGAATCAAAGTAATACTGGCTTCATAGAATGAGTCTGGAAGTTTTCCTTCCCTTTCTATTTCTTGGAATAGCTTGAGAAGGATAGGTATTATCTCTGCTTTAAACGTCTGGTAGAACTCCCCTGGGAAGCCATCTGGTCCTGGACTCTTATTTGTTGGGAGATTTTTGATAACCGATTCAATTTCTTCGCTGGTTATGGGTCTGTTCAAGCTTTCTATTTCCTCCTGATTGAGTTTTGGAAGAGTGTGGGTGTTTAGGAATTTGTCCATTTCTTCCAGGTTGTCCAATTTGTTGGCATATAATTTTTCATAGTATTCCCTGATAATTGTTTGTATCTCTGAGGGGTTGGTTGTAATAATTCCATTTTCATTCATGATTTTTATCTATTTGTGTCATCTCCCTTTTCTTTTTGAGAAGCCTGGCTAGAGGTTTGTCAATTTTGTTTATTTTTTCAAAAAACCAACTCTTGGTTTCGTTGATCTGCTCTACAGTTTTTTTAGATTCTATATTGTTTATTTCTGCTCTGATCTTTATTATTTCTCTTCTTCTGCTGGGTTTAGGCTGCCTTTGCTGTTCTGCTTCTATTTCCTTTAGGTGTGCTGTTAGATTTTGTATTTGGGATATTTCTTGTTTCTTGAGATAGGCCTGGATTGCAATGTATTTTCCTCTCAGGACTGCCTTCGCTGCGTCCCAAAGCGTTTGGATTGTTGTATTTTCATTTTCGTTTGTTTCCATATATTTTTTAATTTCTTCTCTAATTGCCTGGTTGACCCACTCATTCGTTAGTAGGGTGTTCTTTAGCCTCCATGCTTTTGGAGGTTTTCCAGACTTTTTCCTGTGGTTGATTTCAAGCTTCATAGCATTGTGGTCTGAAAGTATGCATGGTATAATCTCAATTCTTGTAAACTTATGAAGGGCTGTTTTGTGACCCAGTATATGATCTATCTTGGAGAATGTTCCATGTGCACTCGAGAAGAAAGTATATTCTGTTGCTTTGGGATGCAGAGTTCTAAATAGATCTGTCAAGTCCATCTGATCCAATGTATCATTCAGGGCCCTTGTTTCTTTATTGACCATGTGTCTAGATGATCTATCCATTTCTGTAAGTGGGGTGTTAAAGTCCCCTGCAATTACCACATTCTTATCAATAGGCTTGCTTATGTTTATGAGTAATTGTTTTGTATATTTGGGGGCTCCGGTATTCGGCGCATGGACATTTATAATTGTTAGCTCTTCCTGATGGATAGACCCTGTAATTATTATATAATGCCCTTCTTCATCTCTTGTTACAGCCTTTAATTTAAAGTCTAGTTTGTCTGATATAAGCATGGCTACTCCAGCTTTCTTTTGGCTTCCAGTAGCATGATAAATAGTTCTCCATCCCCTCACTCTCAATCTCAAGGTGTCCTCAGGTCTAAAATGAGTCTCTTGTAGACAGCAAATAGATGGGTCTTGTTTTTTTTATCCATTCTGATACCCTATGTCTTTTGGTTGGTGCATTTAATCCATTTACATTCAGTGTTATTATAGAAAGATACGGGTTTAGAGTCATTGTGATGTCTGTATGTTTTATGCTTGTAGTGATGTCTCTGGTACTTTGTCTCTCAGGATCCCCCTTAGGATCTCTTGTAGGGCTGGTTTAGTGGTGACAAATTCCTTCAGTTTTTGTTTGTTTGGGAAGACCTTTATCTCACCTTCTATTCTAAATGACAGACTTGCTGGATAAAGGATTCTCGGCTGCATATTTTTTTCTGTTTAGCACACTGACGATCTCGTGCCAATTCTTTCTGGCCTGCCAAGTTTCAAAAGAGAGATCAGTCACGAGTCTTATAGGTCTCCCTTTATATGTGAGGGCACGTTTATCCCTTGCTGCTTTCAGAATTTTCTCTTTATCCTTGTATTTTGCCAGTTTCACTATGATATATTGTGCAGAAGATCGATTCAAGTTACGTCTGAAGGGAGTTCTCTGTGCCTCTTGGATTTCAATGCCTTTTTCCTTCCCCAGTTCAGGGAAGTTCTCGGCTATAATTTCTACAAGTACCCCTTCAGCACCTTTCCCTCTCTCTTCCTCCTCTGGGATACCAATTATGTGTATATTATTTCTTTTTAGTGTATCACTTATTTCTCTAATTTTCCCCTCATACTCCTGGATTTTTTTTATCTCTCTTTCTCTCAGCTTCCTCTTTTTCCATAACTTTATCTTCTAGTTCACCTATTCTCTCCTCTGCCTCTTCAATCCCAGCTGTCGTTGTTTCCATTTTGTTTTGCATTTCGTTTAAAGCGCTTTTCAGCTCCTCGTGACTGTTCCTTAGTCCCTTGATCTCTGTAGCAAGAGATTCTCTGCTGTCCTCTATACTGTTTTCAAGCCCAGTGATTAATTTTATGACGATTATTCTAAATTCACTTTCTGTTATATTATTTAAATCCTTTTTGATCAGTTCATTAGCTGTTGTTATTTCCTGGAGATTCTTCTGAGGGGAATTCTTCTGTTTGGTCATTTTGGATAGTCCCTGGAGTGGTGAGGACCTGCAGGACACTTCCCCTGTGCTGTGGTGTATAACTGGAGTTGGTGGGCGGGGCCGCAGTCAGACCTGATGTCTGCCCCCAGCCCACCGCTGGGGCCACAGTCAGACTGGTGTGTGCCTTCTCTTCCCCTCTCCTAGGGGCGGGATTCACTGTGGGGGGGCGTGGCCCGTCTGGGCTACTTGCACACTGCCAGGCTTGTGATGCTGGGGATCTGGCGTATTAGCTGGGGTGGGTAGGCAAGGTGCACGGGGGCGGGAGGGGCAGGCTTAGCTCGCTTCTCCTTCGGTGATCCACTTCAGGAGGGGCCCTGTGGCAGCGGGAGGGAGTCAGACCCGCTGCCGGAGGGGTGGCTCTGCAGAAGCACAGAGTTGGGTGTTTGCGCGGAGGGAGCAAGTTCCCTGGCACTGGTTCCCTTTGGGATTTTGGCTGGGGGATGGGCGAGGGAGATGGCGCTGGCGAGAGCCTTTGTTCCCCACCAAACTGAGCTCTGTCGTCCGGGGGCTCAGCAGCTCTCCCTCCCTTTGTCCTCCAGCCTTCCCGCTTTCTGAGCAGAGCTGTTAACTTATGACCTCCCAGAGGCTAAGTCGCGCTTGCTGTCGGAACACAGTCCGTCAGGCCCCTCCGCTTTTGCCAGCCACACTCCGGGGCTCTGCTTGGCCGGCGAGCCGCCCCTCCGCCCCAGCTCCCTCCCGCCAGTCCGTGGAGCACGCACCGCCTCGCCGCCCTTCCTACCCTCTTCCGTGGGCCTCTCGTCTGCGCTTGGCTCCGGAGACTCCGTTCTGCTAATCCTCTGGCGGTTTTCTGGGTTATTTAGGCAGGTGTAGGTGGAATCTAAGTGATGAGCAGGACGCCCGGTGAGCCCAGCGTCCTCCTACGCCGCCATCTTCCCTCTCTCTCTCTTTTTTTTATTAAGTAGGCTCCACGGCCAACGTGGAGCTTGAACTCATGACCCTGAAATCAAGAGTCTCATGCACTTGAGCCAGCCAGGTGCCCCTTTCCTTCTCTTTCTTTTGGGCCAATTAAATCTTCTTTATGAGTATGCCAGTTTAATTTCCCTATTGTTCTTTTAGGAATTACTCTAACAATTATAGTATGTATCATTAAATTATCACAGTCTACTTAGAGTTAATATTGTACTTGTTCATCTAAAATGTAAGAACATTGCTACTGTAGAGTGTCATTTACCAACTTTATTTTTTGTACTAAGTTTTCATGTGTATTAAATCTAAATATATTATAAACTCCATTGTTATAAGATTTTGATTATCTTTTAAGGACATAATGTTTCTTTATGCTAAGAGAAGAAAAATATATACTCTTCTCGATTTACCTAAATGTATCATTTCCAGTGCTCTCCATTTTGTCAGTAGATCTGAGTTGCCATAAGGTATTTTACCTTTAGCCTGAAGAGCTCCCTTTAGCATATATTGTAGTGCAGGTTGGGAGGGAAAAGAATATGCTCTTTCTTCTTTATCTTAAAATGGTAGTCGTTATTTTTTTTTTTAATTTTTTTTTCAACGTTTATTTATTTTTGGGACAGAGAGAGACAGAGCATGAACGGGGGAGGGGCAGAGAGAGAGGGAGACACAGAATTGGAAACAGGCTGCAGGCTCCGAGCCATCAGCCCAGAGTCTGATGCAGGGCTCGAACTCACGGACCGCGAGATCATGACCTGGCTGAAGTTGGACGCTTAACCGACCTGGCCACCCAGGCGCCCCTGTAGTCGTTATTTTTGAAGACTATTTTAAATAGATAATTCTGAGTTGTTAGATTTTATTTTTTAGTAATTGGAGGAGTATTATTCCATTGTCTTTTGGTGTCGTTTCTGAGAAAAAGAAAAGCTGACTATAATTTACATTTTTGGGGGGGCACCTGGGTAGCTCAGATGAAGCATCGAACTTCATCTCAGGTCATGATCTCATGGATTATGGGTTCGAGCCCTGTGTGGGGCTCTGGGCTGACAGCTCAGAGCCTGGAGCTTGCTTGGGATTTGCGTCTCCCTCTCTCTCTGCCCCTCCCCCACTTGTGCTGTCTCTTTCTCTCTCTCTGTCTCTAAAAAATAAATAAATGTTGAAAAAAATTTTAATTTTTTTAAGCTTATTTATTTTGAGAGAGAGAGGCAGCACAAGTGGGGAGAGAGAGGGGAGAGAGAAGGAATCCCAAGCAGGCTCTGCACTTCTAGTCCAGAGCCCAGTGTGGGGCTTGAACTCATGAACTGTGAGATCATGACCTGAGCCAAAATCAGAGTCCGATGCTTAACTGACTGAGCCACCCAGACATTCCAGGGAGCTGACTATAATTTATATCTTTGTATGCAAGTGTCGTTTTTCTCTAGTATTTTTCTTCAAAATTTTTCTCGGTAGGCTTCTACAGGAGGCTTTGAGGGACTGAGTGAAATGACACACTATACCCTATCACTTAGAGAGACACATTTAAAGACAAATATTTAATTGTAAATTTGATGTGATACTGACATCTACCTGACCTGCTAATGAAAAAGAAAGAAGCCCTTCTTAAAGACAAAAAAAATGCATTTGATGAGTTCAAATGCGGAGTTATGTTTACTGTGGGAAGACTTATATAATATGTTCTCTCTTTCTGATGTCATGGTAAGGGACACATCACTTGGAAAGTACTTGGAAAGTGATCACTTTTAGACTCTCTCTTTTTCATGAGTTAGTATAATAATTACCAAAATAGCAAAATCTAACAGGTATTTTTTTTTAATTTTTAAAAATTGTATTTAGTTTTAGAGAGAGCATAAGCAGAAGAGAGAGGCAGAGGGGGAGAGAGGGAGAGAATCTCAAGCAGGCTCCATGCTCAGCACAGAGCCCGTCACGGGGCTCAATCCCATGACACCGGGATGATGATTGGAGCCAAAACTAAGCGTCAGACACTTAACCGACTGAGCCACCCAGGTGCTCTATACCTAACATTTATTGAGTTGTTACTCTACATTTAAGGTAAAGCACTTCATCTTTATTAATTCATTTAACACTCAGAAAAATATTATGAAATATGGATGATTATTAATATTTCTGTTTCCTGGTTGAGGAAATTAAGACTTAGGCAGAAATAATCTGAATAATTTTAGTCTTTATTTTTGTAACCAAGAACCTGCTCTGTGGGTACAGAGTATAATCTCTTTCCTCATACTTGTTTCTGGTACTCGTATTTTACCCACTCCTTGCTCCTTCAGTACTTTCTGCTTGCTTTTCATGTTTTTCACTTAACATTATTTTAATAGTGGTAAGTTACTTAAAATCCAATTCTTCTTGCTGCTTAAAAACACTCTCCAATCTTGGCAAACATTCACGTTTCTCCATTACTACCATGAATGTCCATTTTGTCTTTTTAACTTTCGTACTTCCTGTCACTTAATACTAATTTTGATTTGAAGAGTTAATCTTTTTCAATTACAAGAAGCAATAAGCAATTTATGTCCCTGGAACAACATTTCTCAAACTCTTTTCACTTGTGTGCCCTCCATGTTGAATGATGTGTAATGATACATTCGTGTGACTCGATATCCAGTAGGGATTCATTTCTTCTAGATCCTAAGAAATTTTAGGTTGAGGATGATAGATCCTTTTTGTTTGTTTGTTTATCATGTCTCCAGGTACTCAAAATTTAAGTTTGCTTTTTTGTAAAAGAAACAGTGAAAAAAAATTTGCAGCCTCATAAGATACCCTACCAGAATACAGAAGAATAGTGGTATGCCATACATGAAGAGCAATTAAATGATGACTTATGAGCATTTCAACATTGGACATCATCTTTGTTCTAGTATTAAAAACCAGTAATAGATAGTCTTAATAGCTCAACATCTTATGGGGAGATTTGGTACACATTTAAATCAGTAGTTTTAGTTCAATCTGCAAAGAGCTGGCACTCACTCAGAAACATAGAAATGGCGACCAATAAAAGGAAAATGGTTTCCTTCTTTGAGATGCCTATATGAGACAATATTATTAACAATAATGGAGGTTAGTCATTCACATTGAGAGGGCATTATGCCCATAAGTGCTCTTGAAGCTACACGTCAGATTTGCCTGTTTCTAACGTTCTGATTTATGTAGTGCTTTATCCACTGTGTAATAATATCAGTCTCTGGAGTGCATCCCATAATTATACCAGCAATAACCATTTCTTTTTGTTTATAAAAATAACAGTGAGTGAGCAGCTGAAGTGTAATTTCCTGGAGCAAAGTTCCAAGAATTGATAACATCTTTTTAACTCCCTTTCTCAACCATTTTCAAACCCGAGTTCAAAAGACCAAGATTTCTGTTTGTAATGATTTCTAAACTATGTTGCTCTGTAAGTAATGGAATTAGCAATGATTGAAAAATCACAAATATGTTATTGAATAGCATTTAATGAATACGTGAAAATTTTAAAATAAAACATACCTCAATTACTCAGTGTAATTTAAGGAACAAGACTATCTCTTTGAATTTGCTTGTTGTGGGAGGCTTGATCCATTTTTGCTAGATGTATGAACGAGTTTACTTACCTTGTTTCATTGAATCACTTTGTATTTTTTAAAATATTAACATTAATGAACCACCAGCCTTGAATTTAGAAATCAAAATGGTTATTGCATGGTCAGTAGTCTTTGGAAAGTATTGTAGAAACAGAAATTTAAAGTTTCCACCAAATCCCATAGGTGTAAAATAGTAAATTTTTTCCCAGAAAAATGATTTTAATTATTTAAAATATAAATTGTAATTCAAAATTTGATGCCAAAAAAGGTTTGAAAAACAACTGGATAATTTAGAATTTATGTAATCTTATTTTAAGAGGTGATGATAAAAATGCAAATATGAAATTGCCTTTGGCTCTCAGCTAACAGAATAAATCCTAGCTGAATCATTTATCCCCCTTTATACATATTTATATTTTTGCTGTTGCCTGAAAACTCAGAGGTAAAAAAGTAAAGGCCTTTAGAGGTATCTAGGATGGGATTGGTAAACAGATTGAAAGTCATGGTATTTGGCAATGTGCCTTCTTCTGGTCCCTTTTTCTCATTGCCTCTGCTTATCTCCATATGTGCCTCTGTCTTAAAATGGGCACTACCTTGTTTTCCCCAAATGAATAAGAATCAAATTTAAATTTAATTTTAATCCTCTTATTGTAAGAAATTAATGCCACCTGCCTGACATGCAGATGACATGTTTTGGGGTAAACTGTTAACATTTGATACGGCTTTACACTCTTCAAATGGTATAGTTATTTTGAGGGTTTGTTGCATACAAGACAGCAAGCTTACTAGAGATTTTTCTACTTTCTTTATGAAAATTGATCACTATTATATACATAAGGAAAACATTTAAAGGTTTAAATGTTACTTTTCCTTTTGCAATAAATTTGTGGCCAGACTCTTTGGGGATTATGAACCAATTAACCATCCTTGATTTGAGACTTTCTGGTCCCCGGTTATATTTCTTAGGACTTCTTTGATTTTAGCTAAAAGAAAATTGTTTTAACGGAAGTCAGATTTCGTACAAGGGTACAAGGGCCTCTTTTGGAACCCACACGTGGCAATGGGGTTGGTGCTAAAGAATGTCAGAGAAGGAGGGGCTGTACTGCTTTCGCCACTTATTTTTGCCGTTGGGCAGTTGCTGGGTTAGTTCCTAGGTACAAACCAATTCCCTTTGTTTCTCAATTTGTATAATGCAAAGTGGCTATTTAATAACTCTGGGTTTATACTGACTCCACTGGGAGATGAGCAAGATGAGGCTGAAGTCGTATTTGCAATGAATGACATATTTTCAGAGGTGAACTGGGATTAGACCCATCCATTCTGCCCTGAAAGTTGAATTGTGTTATTACACGGACATAGCTGTTTCTGTTATAAAATGTGTAAACAGTGGGGAAAGATTTGAGGGCACAGCTGCCTTGATTTTAGCGCTCAAATTACTTATAGAAACTTCTGACTAGTATAGTATTATACTCATAGAGAGATATGTGTAGTATTAGGCCAATCAGTTATATTCATTGATTTTTTTTTTTTTATTTCTCAATGATCAGTTAGGCATCATTCAAATATACTTAGGAAGGGAAAGCTAGAATTGGCTCTGGCTTGTGACCAGGCCTATAGAATCTAAATACCTACTGTATAGAGATGTTAACAATATTTGCCCATTTGGAATCATATTTGTTAGCAAAACACATAATCTATTTGCTCCTTTTTTATTTTAAAAACAAATAGCAGTAGACAATAGTATTGCAGAAAATGCAACCACATAGGTTCATCTGTAGTTATAATTCTGAAATATTAATTGTTGACCCTGGCATTCTCTGATGTAATGTGGCTCATACACAGGAGGTCAATAGGCAGGAATGGTAGGCAAATTGCTGAGATCATGGTGTTGTTGAAGCCAAGGTCAAAGGTGTAAGCACTGTGTGGGCCATGATTTCTGTAGAAAGAAAAGGAAAAGCCTGCATCTCAAACCACATTTATTCTTCTTATTAATGCATACCATTGGACAGGAGAGAAACTGGTGATGTTAAAGAAACTTCTTAACCAGAATGCGTGTCCTCCTAGCTCTATCTCATACCAACTGCATACATAAAGGGAATTTATTTATTTAATCAATATAATATCTTAGTTCAAGAGCAAATCCAGGAAATTCATATATCCTGGCTTGTATGGAAATAGATTCTCTTTACTTTAAACTATTAATCTAAAAAAATGTATGAGCACATTATGAACTAATAATTGTTAGGCCATTTCCATGGCCTAAATAAATGATAATGTATATCATTCCTGATGATCTATAACATTTCGTGATTATTATGACTTTACCACAATACCACCAATTTATATGAATCTGTTTAATTCCAGTTCTTAGTTTAGAAAAAGAAGTGGGGGGGGGGGAGAGAGAGAAAAAAGAAATAGAGGAATAAATACTTAAAACCTTAGAATAAAATATATGACTGGAAGCCCATCATTTGTGCTACTATGAGAAGTTAAACATCCTGTAACTTGAATCTATTTTGGATGCCCAAAGCCACTGAGTTTTGAAACTAGCTGATGAATCAAAGGATGTTCCCAGACAAGCAAGCTAGAAGCGTTTGGGATTTAAACAACATGGTGTTATGCCTCAGTGTCTGTTTCCTTAGAAATTTGAAGTTAGTCTTAACTGAGGTTTTCCAAACCCAGGTAAAAATTTACTGGAACTTATTGACTTCGATGACACAGTGTATTAGTAAGTGCTGATAATTTTTACGTAGCTTTGATTGAAGAGCTTGACCTATTGGGGGTCTATGTGAATAGTTTTGCTGAGATAACGTAACTTAAAGAAGAAGAGACTATGATCAGCTAATAGAAACAGTTAAAAGAAAAAGTATTTCTCACACAATTGTGAAAGGATAGGATAAAGATGGACCTGCCAACATACTTTTCATTAATAAACACATAATAGGATAAAATATATCCCAAATCATTATGATGTCTTCTTTATTACAATTTTATTTTACTTCTAGCAGGTGTGCCAAAGAATGCATATGTGTATGTGTGTGTATATATATATATATATACACACACACACACACACACACACACATATATATACACATATATATATATATATATATATATATATATATATATGTATATTCCAAGTCTTTTTCTTTTCCTAGTTCTGTCCACATCCGTCCTGGGTCTGGATTATTTTGCTGTCTGCATTCATGTCCATCAAGCAAGTCAGTTAACTCCCCATCGCCTTCTGACATGATTCTAAGAGCAATCTGAGTGCCATTTATGCTTTGATGTTCAGATTTCCTTTCAAGCTAGTGAAGGTTCCATTACAGCAACTAGAAGGAATAGATTTCTTTTGCTACTGGAATCAGAGTGGTCTATTGTCTCTTTGATACTGCTGGATTTTCTTTCAGGGACCCTGTCCAATTTTAGCATGGGTATCTCTTTCCTACCCTAAAAATCAGGGTTATTTTTTAACCTAACATCTCCCTTAAAGAGCCATACCCCAATTTTAATAATTCATTATTAGATAAAAATAATCACAGTAAGTGCTGAACCATCCTATTGACATTAAAATGTAGTGAAATAGTCACACAAGGTTGCTTTCTTTGATCATTGACCACAGGACTTTATGTGAAACATTTTATATATCTCATTTTATTTTTTTCTGGCTTTATTGAGATATAATTGACATACAACATTGTGTAAACTTAGGGGCGCCTGGCTGGCTCAGTCAGTTGAGCGTCCGACTTTGGCTCAGGTCACAATCTCACAGCTTGTGAGTTCGAGCTCCACGTCGGGCTCTGTGCTGACAGCTCAGAGCCTGGAGCCTGCTTTGGATTCTGTGTCTCCCCCTCTCTCTGTCCCTCCTCTGCTTGTGCTCTGTCTCTCTCTCTCTCTCTCAAAAATTAAAAAAAAAACATTAAAAAAACCAAATATTGCAGTTCGGTTGGTTTGCAACAGCAACATTTTGGCAGTGTGCTATTTTGAAATACACTTTTACTCTATTACTAGACTAACAGCAATTATCGTTGTCTCAGTTGCCAGTCTGGAAACCTGGTAAATTTAATGTTAACTGGTTTTTTTTCTCTCTCCATCAACCATCAATAATTGCTTCCTTGGTTTTGTTTGTTTTATTTGCTCCATGAACTCATTTATTCAGACCATATTGAAGTACCTATTAAATATGTTTAATCTACCCGTTTCTTTTCCAGGCCCACAGATGAAGCCAAGCATCTGGGACTTTGTCACCTCTTGTGTGGACTCCTGAAGTGTAGTCTAACTTGTCTCCTTCCTGTAGTCTTAGCCCACTGCTACGCATTCTTTCTGTGCTGGACTAAATGTTAGCACATGGAAAGGTGAGGAAACAACTGAGATGATTTCATAGTTAACATCTCAAAACAACATTGAAACAACCAATATGAGAAATAGCAGAACATGATCAGATTTCCACACATTTATTTTTACAATTTAATGTTTTTACTTTTTACATATGGCAGAATCACCATAATGTTTTCAGTACATAGGAACTGAAGATTTTATTTGGGCCCTATATACACTATGGAACTACCAGTGTAGTTACTCAAACAAACAAACAAACAAACAAACAAAATGATCTGGTAATATCTGCTCTTCATTTCAAGTTCTTCCACAGCTTTCCATAGCCCAAGGCATAAAATGATGAATTCTTTAACATGCTACACAGGGCTAAGCTTTGTCTGAACCTGTCTTCACTTCAAGTAAGCCTAATTCCTCACGATTCTACCCTATTTGGCATTTCTGTCAAATGACCTGACCATTCCCAGACTGTGCCTTATAATCACACCTTGCTGCTTTTGATGATATTGCTCCTTACTAGAAAGTTCTTTTTCTTCCTTTTAAGCTGAAGAAAATTATCCTTCCCATTAATATTAAGTATTGCCATGATGAAGAGGTAATTCAAAATGGAACTATATATTCCTTTTAAAAGGTTCAGTGAGATAGGGTCCATTTCTACTATGCACATACCAGGTATGTGCTGGTCATGTGACTTACCTCCTTAGTAGACCAGAAGGTCCTTGAGGATAGACCACAAGTCTTAATCCCTTTTACAGATTCATGCTTAGCATGGTGTTCAGCACAGTACAGACGCTCAATCTATATCCATTATTCAATGACTATGTATCTTCCTAGGTTAAAGTACAAAGTGGAATGTGCATCCTTAATGCTTTATTTTTTTTTTCTTGCACTATAGGATTTGTCTCTTAAGTTAAAAAAAACACATTTTTTAATTCCTATTTAAAGTATTAAACATAACAAAACCACTAAAACCTGAATTCTTTGATTTATAGGAATGACTATAGTATTCCACTGCAGTGGGAATACAACTATAATATTAGCAGAAAATAGACCATCTAGGGTAGGTCAGATATGTTTAGTTTTTATTTTCGTTTCACTTTTTCTTGGCCAGGGAAAAACTGAGGTCACGTGATAGACTCAGTTCATAGGCTTATTCACAATGAACAACTGCTGTGATAATCACCAGTTGAGGTTAAAAGATCAAAATTAATATTTGTATACATTTATATCCACAAAGGTCTTTTATATACCTTTTCTTTTTTGCCTCTCAGTGTAGCCTTTTAAATTAAGTACATGGCAGGCACTGTTATAACCATGGAACAGATAAGGATGCCAATGTGGACAGAGTCTGTGTGGTTTGTATGTGGTCATGTCATTACTAATTGTCACTGTTGGATATTAGCTCAGGACTTCTAGATTCAAAACCCTTATCTGTTTACTAAAATATACATCCTTCCAGATTCCATGGGTCTGGCTACCCACAAACTCCTTCTAGTAAGCACAGCAGTCTATTTCTCACTCCTTCTTTTTTAGATTATGTATTTTTCTTTCTTACCTCCTCTTCTTCTCTTTTGAACTGAAGCATTTATTTCCACTGGGCCTTGAAAAAGCTTGGGGTAGGAGGCTGACATATTAACTTTACTCACAGTCATAAAACACTCTCAATTTTTAAAGATGGTCTCCTTGAAAGGGAAACCTTTATTAATGCCAGTGTAATGTGCAGGTGCAAAGAAAAGGTGCGAGTTGAGTAGTTGTATTCATTCAAATTCAAAATACAGAGTAAATTTTATGTTAGGATAGCTAACATCTTGAAATCCACATTTTATTTCTCTTTGCTGGGAACATTAACAGCATTGAAATTAGAAGGTCATCTTCTAAATATATTAAAAGGTTGATAGCAGAACGTGCAACAGTTTTAAATGAAGTCTGAAATTTTGCTTTATTAGAGATAAAACCAGTTTTCTAAATATTTATTATAATTAAAATAAAAACTTACTCTAAAAAATAGGTAGTGGTTAAAAATATGGGATTTTAGAATTGGACCTGCCTGAATTTTTCTCCAAACTGTAATTCACTATGTGATTTTAGGCAACTTGCTTATTATCTTGAACATTAGTTTGCTCACCTGGAAGATGTACTGATGTTTGGATCAAGTAAGGTCATTTATTTATAGCACATCCATAAATGAAAGACATGTACAAAATGAGTTATTGTTACCACAATCATGACAGTAAGCTAATTTATCTTGTTGTTATTTTATTTTATTTTATTTTGAGAGAGAAAGCATGAGCAGGGGAGGGGTGGAGAGAGAAGGAGAGAGAGAATCCCAAGCAGTCTCCACTCTGTCAGCACAGGAGCCTGACACAGGGTTCGATATCACGAACTATGAGATCATGACCTGAGCTGAAATCAGAGTGGACACTCAACCGACACTCAACCGACTCAGTCAACTGACTGAGCCACCCAGGTACCCCTCTTTTTTTTTTAATGTATTTTCAATGTTTTAGTCAGTAATAATTGATATGTATCCCCGGGAAACATGAAAATCTACATATTCCTCTGATCTAATTTTCTCTCAAAATTCTGTTTGTTAGTTTTTCTAAAATACCTATGGTGTGTATAACACAGCGATAGGTTTAGTAGGGAGTAAAAAATGTAGGAACCACATTTTAAGCTTTCTTGACAGAAATTGAACTAATAGCCTAGTACTTTGGTTAATCAAGAAAATGTAGAATCAAGATAGTCAAGGAAGAAAAACATCTGCTAGAAATGGAGAGTTGCAGCTTGCATTTATTTTGAAAACATCATTTTTTTAACCTTCTTTAAAAGTATAGACACACATTTGGAAAATCACACATGGCATTCATAAATTGGATATATAATTTGACAATAGTCAATATTTGTAGACCATGTGTATCCTCACACATTTGCATCTTGATGAATTTTATAATGGATAGTTTTTATCTGATGCCAACATTCTTAAGGTGATAAAGAGTTGTAAGAGGGGAATGAGATGAATCAATCTTTGATGAGCTTTTCCCAATTGAAAGCAGTTTTTTCAAAGCTCTGAGACTAAAGTAAGCTTTAAATTTACGTTAGAAGATGCTACTTAAAATCTATTAAGTAGGAGTTAATTATATGCTATCCCTTTTACTCTAACAAATTATACTTTATTACTTTCTAGATATTTCTTTTATTTTGGAACCAACCTCTAGTATTCTTTAATGAGAGAGAGAAAGTACAAATCTCTAGTATTTTTTGTTTGTTTGTTTGTTTGTTTGTTTGTTTTAATGACAGGAGCCCATGTGGGCTTTTCTTCAGCTCAGGTCACAATCTCAAGGTTTGTGGATTTGAGCCCTGCATAGGGCTCTGTGCTGACCGCTCAGAGCCTGCGGCCTGCTTCGGATTCTGTATCTCCCTCTCTCTCTGTCTCTCCCTTTGCTTGCGCTCTGTCTGCCCCTCAAAAACAAATAAACGTTAAAAAAAACAAAGAAACAAGACATAGTGTTTTTCTCTCCATTTTCTTTCTGGTAGCCCACAGAGCAAACATACAAGCCTTTCCATATATGACCTAATTGCTGTGGACAGAAGCTGGGCATAGTAAAAACAAAAGAAAAGAAAAAACGAAACAAAACAAAAAACCCCCACCAAAACCCTGTAATTGTAGATGTCTCCTGGGGTCTCAGTGACCTTGAGAGCTCTATTACTTCTGTTTCAGTCTGCTATCCCGACTGCACCAACCATTTCTGCTAACTCTGCCTGATTTCCACAAAACCCCAGAAACACACAATATTACAGAAAACAAAGCTAAGTCCTCAAACCTGTGTCCATGTTGTTTATGCTGGAAATGGAGTGGGTGACTTATTTACAACAGTGCAAACAAGTGGAAATTGAATATCAAATATCCCCAATGTTACTTAATCAGAGATCTTCTCTCGTCTTTACCTCTGTGCTCTACCCGACCCCCTGCCCCCCACCCCCACCTCATTCCTGTACATTTCGAATGTGACACTCTTTATTCACTTCTTTTTGCCCTCAGTCTCAATCCCAAGAATCTATCTACCTAAACAGAGATTTCCTTCCTATAAGGGGAATTCTTATACCGGGTGCTTGAATTTGTTTTTATTATACCACATAATAAAATGGCTAAGTTACCAAAGTTAAAACAAAGTAATAAGCATTCAATATGGAGTGCCTCCCGGAACCTTCCAGAGAACCAAAGAATATATTTCCACAGCGGCTGAGACTGCTGCTGTCAGACAGCCCTACTGAGCCTGCTCTTGCAAGATGCTTCCACTGAAGAGGGTCCACTTACTCAAGATTGAAAACCCTCCTAGGGTGGCATGCATTCAATGACTGGTCTATGTAGGTAGGTAGGTGTGCCCCCTCATTTCAATTTGGAGCTACCCTAAAGGGCCACTGTAGCTTTACAGCAGCCTGAGATGTCAGCTAAGGTCTTCCTTGAGACTGTATGGCAGCCCAACTTTTGCCTAATCCAGCTTCTTTCCCTTCTCGTCCATAAACGTTGATTCCCAACCCCTCCCATCCCCCAACCCAGTATAAACTTTCTGCGTGCCAATTAGCTCAGAATCTCCCTCCTTGGGAACTCATCCTGGGCCATGTTCTTAACTAGCATTTCTCCATGTGGTTACAAAGTATCTCCCTCACAATGCCCACAGTGCTTTTAAGCAAAGCAGGACAGGTTCTTTTCTTGGGCTATCCTGCTAATCTGCATGATAGGTTCATTTGCTCAGGCTGTGGCCTTGGGTTTCTTAGGTTAGGAAACAGGTATCAGTATTTTTTAAAGATCTTCAGATATAGTAATGTGTAGGTACATTTAGGAACCCCACGACTGGTCATCAAATCTATCTTCTTGGCTGCAGTTCTGTTTCTGCCTTTCTATCTTTCTTTCTTAAGTTTACTTATCTATTTTGAGAAAAAGAGAGAGAGCAGGATTAAATCCAACCTGCAGAATAGTTTGATTTAATGCTTATCTGCAGAGCCATGTTTTTAGCATCCTGAGACTCCTGGGGGACTCCAGTCTTCTTAGCTGAAATTACAGGCTCCTCCATTCTTCAGGAATGCCACAGTTTATCGACACATTGCATCTTTCCTAGAGGACTGGTGTAGTCATGCTAAGATTATGGTTTGACAATAGAAGAATCAACCTAACATACAAAAATAGCAAAAGAAAGTATCCATCAAAGGACCAGGAATCGTTTTTTCATACCATTTAATCATTTCATCTCACCATGAGCAGGGTCACGTGTGAAGGGGGTCAAAAGGTACAAACTTCCAGTTATAAATAGGTTCTGGGGATATAATGTGTGACATGGTGACTAGAGTTAACCGTACTGTGTTGTATATTTGAAAGTTGTAGGGGCGCCTGGGTGGCTCAGTTGTTTAAGTGTCCACCTCTTGATTTTGGCTCAGGTCATGATCTCATGGTTCGTGAGGCTGAGCTCTGAGTCTGGCTCTGTGTTGACAGCACAAAGCCTGCTTGGGATTCTCTCCCTCTCTCTCTCTGCCCCTCCCCTGCTCAAGCTCATTCTCTGTCTCAAAATAAATAGATAAACTTAAAAAAAAAAAGACTTAGGGACGCCTGGGTGGCTCCGTCGGTTGAGCGTCCGACTTCAGCTCAGGTCATCAAGGCTTGTGTGTTCGAGCCCCACGTCAGGCTCTGTGCTGACAACTCAGAGCCTGGAGCCTGCTTTGGAGTCTGTGTCTCCCTCTCTGTCTATCCCACCCCCTGCTTGCATTCTGTCTCTCTCTGTCTCTCAAAAATAAATAAACGTTAAAAAAAAGAAAAAAAAAGAAATTTGTAAAGAGTAGATCTTAAAAGTTCTCACCACAAGAAAAAAATGTAACTATGTGTAGTGATAGATATTAAGTAAACTTATTCTGGTAATCATTTCACAATATATATCTATATCAAATCACTAGGTTGTATACCTGAAACTAATGTAATTTTATATGTCAGTTAGATCTTGATTACAAAAGAAGTTGTAGTTACAATAAATTAGTTGGGAAAAATAGAATCAACAAACAAACAAATCCTGGACCAAATGGAGAAACTAATCACTCTCTATCTTTCCTGTCTGTCTGCACCGTGACATCAAGACATTCTGGGATAGCTAAGTACTAGCTGTCAGTCCATAAGAGAGATATGTATTTGAGGCTTCAATCTAAGTAGTATCTTTTTGATGATACATGTGCCATCCGCTTCCCTAAGTTACTAATTTAATATTTAAAACCTAACATTTATACAGCCCCTTACAGTTTATAAAGTATCTTCACGTCAATTATCTCATTTGTCATTCTTCAGTTGTGCTGAGTGATTTAATAAACTGGGCGATACCAGCATTAAGTTCTTATAAGGAATATAATCATGATGAACAAAAAGCCATTTGATATATTTGCTCCTATGCCCTGTACATCCACTTATTAAAGTTTAGTGTTTCACAATGACCTAATTTTTTAAAAGATCCCTATATATGCAGTCAAAGGCTTTAAGAGGAATGGTACGATTAAGAAGGGAAATATTAGAATGTGGATTTAGAATTAGGTGAGCCCAGCTAAAAAGGATGATTCTGCTCACATAGCTGAGTTATTAAATCTGCATTTTTCATGCCCAGGTCCACAAGGAAACTCTCCAAAGTAATAAAGTTTGATCTCTTTAGAATCTATCACTTCCAGGCAATTTAATCAATTTTTAGAATTCCTGTATTTCCAAGTTTTCTGGATATACTTGGATATTCTTCCAGAGCTGGTGATTAAGGAGGTGTTAAAGCATTCTGGTCATTGAGACCTGGAATCATGCACTATTTTACTTCAATAAGCTTCCCTATTAGGGCCAAATACATTCTATGAAACACATTTAATACTGCTTTTAATGATGGGAGGAGTTTAAAACACAAAACACAAAACTAACACAGAGATTTTCTTCAACTTTAAGAAGTAAAATAAAGTCTCCTATCAAGGTAAGTGTATATACTGAAAATGTGAAAAGAATACGTATTACAGAATTGTAAAGTTCTTATAAAAGTTGTGACTGAACCCTTGGTGATCATCTTGGAAAAAGTAAGAAATTACACTAAACTTAAAGTGAAAGAGGTTTCTGAGAGTGAAAACATTTCCTTCTGTTGTAAATTATAAAAAGATTTAGGAGTTATGGAGATAAATATGACTGTGTTTTAATAACAGTAGATACAAATAGCTAACTTTTACAGAATTGTCCGGTGATGTACCCCTAATTTACAGTCGAGGAAACTGGGAGATCAAACAAATCATCGGAGGCTATGCAGCCAGTTAAGGGCAGAAGGGGAGTCTGCACCCAGAGGGAATCAATCTGTGCCTTCTGGTAAACTAGTTTCTCCTCCAGGCACTTGGGGTTGCTGCAGGATTATGGTAGGCCAGAAGTTAGTATATTGGAAAAACAAACCGGCTGTGTTGGATAAAGAAACAGAATAAAAGATTCATCTTTCTTAGTGGAGAAGAAAATGAGTTTCTGCTAGCGGACTAAATATTCCCCTAGAGCCCGGAAATGTTATTTTGATTTCCGAAATGGTTCAGCTTACAAGTAGAAAATGAAACGTTTGGGCCAGAGATGGCAGGCAGGTCCCGTTGTACGTATGAATGAGAGAGATTGTTGATAGTGGCAGGTAGTGGCTAGATGCTTTGAGTAGTTTTCTAGGCCCCCGACAATAGAGCACAGCGCTGTCTGCCTGTGACTGGGGAGAGACTGATGAGTAAGAATGTTAAGAATGTGCCAGTCTTGGCGTCAGCAGTGAGAGAAAAGGATTCAGGGAGCCTAAGAAATTATTACATTAAAAAAAAGAATTTCCTCTCCTCTTAGGGTCTCTGATTCTCCTGCATCCCGCATGCATCCTCACTAAGGTGCTTTGTGTGTCATAGGATATGTATGTTTTCCAGTAACGTACACTGTTGGTTTTTAAAATTTAGATTGAACCAATTCAAAACTTTCACTTAGGTATGTGAATTAAAATATCTGTGTTGACACCTAAAGATTGGCGATGATATATGGCCCAGCCTAACATCAAAATGATAGCGGGCAGACTTTCTCCTTTCCTCACTCAGCCCTGTGATTTTTCAGTCCATGCCTATTGTAGCCCCGGAGGGACGTAAGTGTGTGGTTTCGGGAGCCAGAGAGGTGGGCTTAAGTTGGGGCTCTGCCAATTACCAGCTGAGTGTCAGTGGACAAGCCACGTAGCTTTGGCTGTGGCCTCTCCATCTGAAGAAACTAGGGAAAATGAAAGTCATCTTACATGCCCTTAATACATATTCCAGACTCAAAGGCGCTGAGGCTAAGCTTTATTGTGGTTCCTGAAAGGCAGTAATGTGAAATTTTCACACAGCTTCATACAACAGTGCTGCGTTACCTGGCTGAGACTCAGTAAGTGTATGATGCTCCTTGATCTTAGAATCCTTCAACTGTGGGGGAAATGATAAACCCATGAGAGCGGATGAAATAAGGTAATTACTGTAAGGATTAAATAAGCTAATAGGCCAAGTGAAGAGAATAGAATCTTTGCGCGTAAAAAGAACCCAGTATTACTGAAATCCATCCATGTTTCTGAATATGTATGCACATACAGGTTTACTTGATGCTGGCAACAGTTTAGTTTGTATGGTCCATGAGGCCATGTTCTCTTTGAATACAAAAGAAGTCAACTTCAATTTATAATGTTCATAATGGGGCCTGGAAGGTAGGGCACTGATTCAGTGGAATTTACTCTGAAGGTCCCAGAGATCTTAGTGCAGTGATACGAGCTAAGTGTAGGAGGTGAAAACTCTGGGGCGATGGGAAGTTTCTTTTAGTTTGTGGTTGTTGATGCCTCTATTGATACTTAATGATCAAGGTGGAGTCAAAACAGGATGATAAGAGGGGCGCCTGGTGGCTCAGTCGGTTAAGTGTCTGACTTTGATTTCAGCTCAGGTCATGACCTCATGGTTCCTGAGTTCAAGCACTGGGCTCTGTGCTGACAGTGCAGAGCTTGCTTAGGGTTTTCTCTCTCTCTCTCTCTCTCTCTCTGCAAAACAAACAAAAAATGCAGGAAGAAAAGAAAAATATCTAATGAAACAAGAAAAATATTTTAAAATACAGTTTATAAAATAAACTAAATTAGGAAATATTCTTATCCAATACACCCATATTTGTCCACTGACCCTGGATGTTACTACAGTAAGTTTCTTTACCACAATCAAATACCCTATTAGAAAGAGGCAACAAACTCTAAAATTGTGTCACGCAAACTAGCTTTCCCGCAAAGTAGAAACTGAAAAAAGTAAACTATCACTGACAAATGTACATGTACTGGCATACAAGATAAAGGTCAACATTCTTAACCTTGAGGTTTCTTACTCAAAGTATGTTAGTTGCAGAGAAAGATCAAGAATCAAATTACTGTAGAAATTGGCAGCCATTTAGTAATTCAGTTCATTGTGCAATCCTAAACATGTACATACTCTTAAGATTCATTCTTGAGGGGCGTCTGGTTGGCTTAGTCAGTTGAGCGTCTGACTTTAGCTCATGTTGTGATCTCCCATTTCATGAGCTCGAGCCCGGTATTGGGCTTGCTGCTATCAGCCTGTCAGCACGGAGCCTGCTTTGGATCTTCTGTCCTCCTCTCTCTCTGCCCCTCCCCCGCTCATGTTCTCTCACTCTCTCTCTCTCTCAAAAAGTAAATATAACATTAAAAAAATTTAAAGAAAAGAATCGGTCTTAAGACCAACATGTTCAAACTTTAAAAACTGAATAAACAAATCCAATATATTAAATATCCCTTGGCTTAAGGTAATAGAATACCTCAGAGATACTGTCCACCATTACATTTCTGATTCACAAAAATATTTTGAGTTGAGAGATCTGCTCCACCCCATCCCACCCCCATCTAAGAGTAGGCACTTAAAATAATCTTTTTTAAAGAAATGTTTTATTTATATTTTAGAGAGAAAGAGAGAGAGAGAGAGAGAGAGAGATAAAGAGAGACAGTGCATGAAGGCGGTGGGGAGGGACAGAGAGAGGAAACAGAATCCAAAGCAGGCTCCAAGCTCTGAGCTGTCAGCACAGAGCCTGATGTGGGGCTTGAACTCATAAGCTGTGAGGTTATGACCTAAGCCAAAGTCGGATGCTTAACCAACTGAGCCACTCAGGTGCCCCAGTATCATATTTCTTATGTGCATCTGTTTTGCTAAAACAATCTATAGAGTGAATATGTTCTCCAACTTTAAGCTGTACTTATAGTCAGAGCAATCATTTGTTGTAAGAGAAATTAAGGGAATATAAATTACTTTAAATCTACAAATAATCTCCCCCCAAACTCATTTTAGTTGCTGCAGCATCCATCAACTCTTCTTCCACCCACTGAACTCTTTGTTGTTGTTGTTGTTGTTTTTAAGTAGGGCTCATGCCCAGCACAGAGGCCAGTGTGGGGCTTGAACTCACGACCCCGAGATCAAGACCTGAGCTGAGATCAAGAGTCAGACACTTAACTGACTGAGCCACCAGGTGCCCCACCCCTGAACTCTTAATCAGACTGGCTAATAAATAGAAAAAAATGGTGATGTAGGAGCTTTTATGACCAATCTTACAGAAGCACTAATGATCATTTAAAAAGGAGCATCTATAGTAAGACTGAATTTGCTGTATCAAGAAAAAGAAAAATGGTCTTCCTGCCTTCCCTTCAAATGCCTTATTAACCAGGGTCAACCAAATGATACTTTTCTAAGGAGAAGGGTTTTTGTTTGTTTCTTATTGTTGAGTACATAGTAAAATACCATCAGCTATTTTATATTTGTTTTGTGTTACTCTTATTCTGAAGTTCAGGATAGTATAAATGAATCTCTTAGCTTAGGTCTTCCAGTTTTTCCTTACATATGAAAATGGCACTTTTTTTCTCCTAATGAGGAAAAATAATACAGTGAATTTTAAATAACTGTAAAACTACGAGGTAAAATGAGGGGAGGAGGGAAGAAACCTGGCATTTTAGTGCCTTTTCTGTTTTTTACATCCTGGAGATCAGTTCACATGCTGGTTGCTGGGAGATTCCCCGAAGACAGTGCGAACGATCAGTGAGTGACTCCTCACCTGCCCTCTTCACTGAGGTCACCTCTAAAAACACATGAATGGAGATTAGTGGGTGCAAAGACAGTGAACTACAAAAACCAAATCATCATGAAGATTGATGTTTTGGTCAGTCCTCTGTTACAGTGCCTATTTGAAAAATGGCAGTGAAATAAAAATTTTTAATTTATATGTTGTTTCCAAAGCTATAAAAAGCAAAATTATTCAGAAGTCCTTAATAAAGTGACGGACAAAGCTTCCTCAGGCAAAAGCTAAAAAAAGAAAAAAAAAGACAGGCATGGTTATGCAAATATTAATATCAGACAAAATGGATTTTGGAGTCAAAAGCAGTAGAAGTTGTCAAGCAAGATATTTCCCATTTGATAAAAGCTACAATCAAAACTTCAGATTAGAAAAGTTTTAAGCACATATCAATATGACCTGGAAATACACAAATCCAAAACGCTAGTGGCAAATGTTAGTAAACCTCTCTCAGGCACTGATACATCAAAAATAAGTAAAATACAAATTATTTGAAAAACTACAGTATAGGGTGAGACAAATGTGTGCCCTATAAAGTGAATAAATATTGTATATTAATAGATTAAAAGGATGGTTTATTATTTATGAATTTATTTATTTATTTAATGTTTATTTATTTATTTTGGAAGAGAGAGAGCATGAGCAGAGGAGAGGGGCAGGAGAGACAAGGAGAGAGAGAATCCCAAGTAGGCTCCGCACTGAGCGTGGAGCCTGAAGCAGGGCTTGATACTGTGACCCTGGGATCATAACCTGAGCTGAAATCAAGAGTTGGATGCTCGACTGACTGAGCCACCTAGGCGGCCTAGTTCTCTCATTCTTTTTTTATAACTTTATTTATTTATCGTGAGGGAGAGAGTGAGCAAGCACGGGAGGGGCAGAGAGAGAGGGAGAGAGAATCTCAAGCAGGCTCTGCGCTGTCAGCTCAGAGCCTGATGCAGGGCTCAAACCCATGAATCAGGAGATCATGACCTGAGCCAAAATCAAGAGTCAGATACTTGGTCAACTGAGCCACACAGGTGCCCCAAAAGCTAGTTCTCTTAACAGAATAGTCGCTTTTAACTGCTCTGCTGAAGAAAAAAAGGAAACAAAAAAGTAAGAGAAAAAAGGAAACAAATTACACAATGGATTTTTAAAATCGTGTACATAATGTCCTATCAACTTTTTTAGAAGCTAGACAAAACAAACAATTCTTCAGGAAGATGTAAATTGTGAAAATTGGTTAATAAGAAGCATAATGCCTGAATACACCAATTCCTACTGGGGAAAACCTAACCCCACAATGGTAAAATTGTAGGAGAATTCTAATAAATTTTTACAAATACATAATCAGTTTATATAAATGATTTGAGCACAGGAAAAATGGTGGTCTTCCTAATTTTTTATTTGAGGCCAGCATAAATCTCAGACTAAAACTGAACAAATACATGAAAAAGTAGAAAAGTACAAGAAAATCATATATAAATTAAAATTTCTAAGTAAAATATCAGCAAATCAAAATCATCAGCCCATTAAAAGAATAACATTATGATCAAGTGGGATTTATTCCTGAGATGCAAGGGTGGTTCAATATTTGCAAATCAATCAATGTGATACGTCACATCAATAGTAAAAAAAATAAAAACCATATGAGTATATCAATAGATGCAGAAAACACATTTGAAAAGTACAACAACCATTCTTGAAAAAAAACCCTCAACAAAGTACATTGAGAGGGAACATACCTCAACTTAATAAAGGCCACTTATGAGAAACCCACAGGTAAGATCAGACTCAACGGTGAAAACCTGAGAGCTTTCCCCCTAAGAACAGAATTAAGACATGGATGCCCACTCTCACCATTTTTATTCAGCATAGTACTGGAATACTTGTGGTTATAGCCACAGCAGTCAGACAAGAAAAAAGAGGGGGGTGGGTGGGAAAGACATCCAACTTGCTAAGGAAGAAGTAAAACTCCCACTATTTGCAGATGACATAATACTATATATAGATAACCCTAAAGGGGCACCTGGGTGGCTCGGTCAAGCGTCCAACTTTGGCTCAAGTCATGATCTCCCAGTTCGTGGGTTCCAGCCCTGCGTTGGGATCTATGCTGACAGATGGAGCCTGGGGCCTACTTCAGTTTCTGTGTCTCCGTCTCTCTCTGCCCCTCCCCTGCTAGCTCTCTCTCTCTCTCAAAAATAAATAAACATTAAAAAAATTAAAGAAACCCCCCAAAACTACACCAAAATACTACTAAAACTGATAAATGAATTCAGTAAGTTCACAGGATACAAAACCAATGTACAAAAATTTGTTGTATTTCTATAGAGTAATAATGAAGTAGCAGAAAGAAATTAAGAAAACAATTCCATTTACAATTACATAAGAAAATGAAAAATAGCTAGGAATAAGCTTAATGAAGGATATAAAAGACCTGCACTCTAAAAACTATTAAACGTCTATGAAAGAAATTGAAGATGACACAAACAAATGGGAAGATATTCCACGTTCATTGATTAGAAGAATTAATATTGTCTAAATGTCCATACTACCCAAAGCAATCTACAGATTTAATGCAATCCCTGTCATAACACCAATAGCACTTTTCACAGAACTAGAACAAAAAATTGTAAAATTTGTATGGAACCACAAAAGAACCCGAATAGCCAAATCAATCTTGAATAAGACAGAAACTGAAAGTATCACAGTAAGATATCTTGTAGGTATCAAGATATACTACAAAGCTATAGTAATCAAAACAGTATGATACTGGCACAAAAACAGACACATAGATCAAGGGAATAGAATAGAGAGCCCAGAAATAAACCCATGATTATATGGTTAATTAATCTACAACGAAGAAGGCAAGAATATGCAATGGGAAAAAGACAGTCTCTTCAAAAAATGATGTTGCGGGGGGGGGGGGGGGTGTTGCGTCTGGGTGGTTCAGTTGGCTAAGCATCTGACTTCGGCTCAGGTAATGATCTTGTGGTTTGTGGGTTCGAGCCCCACGTCAGGCTCTGTGCTGACAGCTCAGAGCTGTCACAAAATAAAACACACAAAAATAAACTCAAAATGGATTAAGGAATTAAATGTGAGAACTGAAACCATAAAAATCCTAGAAGGAAGAACGGGCAGTAATTTCTCTGGCATTGGCCATAGCAACATTTTCTAGATATGTTTCTTGATGCAAAGGAAACAAAAGCAAAAATAAACTATTGGGACTACTTCTGCACAGCAAAGGAAACAACCAACAAAACTAAAAGACAACCTACTGAATGAGAGAAGATTTTGGCAAATGACATATCTGAAAAAAGAGTTGATGTCCAAAATATATAAAGAACTTACACAACTCCACACACACAAAATAATCCAATTAAAATGGGCAGAAAGCATGAATAGACATTTCACAAAAGGATACATACAGATGGCCGACAGACACATGAAAGATGTTCAAAGTCACTCATCATCAGGGAAATGCATCATCAGGGAAATGCAAATCAAAGTCACAATGAGATATCACCTCACACTCATCAGAATGGCTAAAATCAAAAACACCAGAAACAACTAGTGTTAGGATGTGGAGCAAAAGGAATCCCTGTGCATTGTAAGTGGGAATGCAAACTGGTACAGCCACTATAGAAGCGTTGCAGAGAACTGTATGGAGACTCCTCAAAATATTAAAAATTGGGGCACCTTCATGGCCCAGTCAGTTGGGCATCCAACTTCGGCCCAGGACATGATCTCACTGCTCCCAGGATCAGGCCCCATGTCAGGCTCTATGCTGACAGCTCAGAGCCTGGAGCCAGCTTCAGATTCTGTGCCTTCCTCTCTCTCTGTCCTTCCCCCGCTTGTGCTCTGTTTCTCTCTCTCTCTCTTGAAAATAAACATTAAAAAAATTAATAATAGAACTACCATATGATCCAGTAATTCCACTACTGGGTATTTATCCAGAGAATATGCAAACATTAATTCAAGAAGATACATGCACCCCTATGTTTATAGAAACATTACTTACAATAGCCAAGTTATGGAAACAACTGAAGTGTCCATTGATAGATGAATGAATAAAGAAGATGTGATGTCACACACACACACACACACACACACACACACACACACACTGGAATATTACTCAGCCACAAAAAAGATTGAAACCTTGCCATTTGCAACAACATAGGTGGATCTAAAGAGAATATTGCTGGGGCGCCTATGTGGCTCAGTGATTTAGGTGTCTGACTTCAGCTCAGGTCATGATGTCACTCTCCATGAGTTCAAGCCCCGTGGCGTCGGGCTCTGTGCTGACAGCTCAGAGCCTAGAGCCTGCTTCAGATTCTGTGTCTCCCCCTCTCTCTGCTCCTCCCCTGCTCATGCTCTGTCTCTCTCTGTCTCAAATATAAAAATAAAAACATTAAAAAAAATTAAAAAAAGAGTATATTGCTAAGTGAAATAAGTCAGAAAAAGACAAATACCATATGTTTCCACTCATATGTAGAATTTAAGAAACAAAACAAATAAAGAAATAAGAGGCAAACCAAAAACAGATTCTTAACTATAGAAAACAAAACTGATGGTTACCAGAGGAGAGGTTGGGGGGGGATGGGTGAAATAGGTAATGGGGGTTAAGAGTACACTTACCATGATTAGCACTGAGTAATGAATAGAATCGTTGGATCACTATATTGTACACCTGAAGCTAATATAACACTGTACGTTAACTATATTGTAATTTAAATTTTTAAAAAATTAAAAAAAAGAATAACATTATGACCAAGTAGGGTTTATTATAAAAAGTTTGGTTCAATATTAGATAATCAATGGCATAATTCACTATTATTGATGTGTAAACATATTTTCACCTCTGTAGATGCAGAAAATTTTTATAAAGTTCAACATGTGTACTCATAAAATCTCAAAGTAATTCAGTTATATTCATATAAAGTAATCCAGTTTATATTCATATACCTATATGAAATATATTTATATCTACAGTAGGTCTTATATATAATGATGAAATATACAAACCATCCTACGATTGTCAGAAACAAGAAAATGCTTATGATCATTACTGTTAATTATACAGAAAATGAGCTAAGTTTTCATATTAGAGAAAACAAACTGTCATGAATTGCAGCATGATTGTCTGTCAGGAAAATCCAAGAGAATCACCAAAAAGCAATTAGAACTAATATGGGAGTAAAATAAAACAAAAGTGAGATAAATAAATAAAAGTGGATAAATTTCCAATACAGCAGTAAAAGAATTATTCAATAAAATGCTGTGAAATGTAGATCCCACTCATTATAGCAATTAAAATGATAAAACAGGGTAATAAAATGTTTAATGAAACTCTATGAAAGTGTATATGTGATCTGAAAATTGAGAGATTTACATAGTATTGCATGGGAGAATAGATGAAACTACTAACTTTTCACAACTTAATAAAAATTTCCAGCAAAATTTGTTATTGAATTTGATGGTTCTAAAATTTATGCACAAATGAAAATGTGGGAAAAGAATACAGAAAATTTTGAACAGAAGAGTGGTTTATTGAGTCAACGGTCTGGAGTAACGATTTAGTATGTGCAGGAATTAAATAAAAGATCAATGGAACAGAATAAATCATCTAGAAAGAAACACATACCTAGATGGTAGTTGTATATATGATGAAGGTGTTATCTCACATAACTGAGTTAAGGTTGAACATGTTAACAAGTGGGTTTAGAAAATAGATCATGTATCTAGAAGTTTTTTAAGTTAGATTTCTTTCTTTTTTTTTTTTTAATTTTTAATGTTTATTTGGGGGGAGGGGGCAGAGATAAAGGGAGACACAGAATCTGAAGCAGACTCCAGGCTCTTCACTGTCAGCACAGAGTCTGACATGGGGCTTGAACTCACAAACTGTGAGATCATCACCTGAGCTGAAGTGGGACGCTTAACCGACTGAGCCACCCAGGCACCCCAAAAAGCTAGATTTCTACCTCACACAAAGTAATTTCCAGGTGACTTCAAGAGCTAAATAAATGCAAAACAACAAAAACCCCAGAAAATATAGAATAGTTAACTTTATAATTCAGAGATGGGAAGACCTCAAACATCTACAGTTGAAAATACTGAGAGAGTAAACCAGGTAAAACAAAAATTTCAGTAGGCAAAACACCATGGACAAATTGCCAAGGTTAGCAAAAGACCGGGAGAAAAATGCATATAAGGAGTTCTTAGTAATTAATTGGAAAAGCCAAGTAATTCAACAGGGAAATAGAAACAGGCAATTCAAAGAAACACAAATGGCTAAAAAACATAAGAAAAAAGTCACCGTTATTCTGTCTCCTTAGTAATCAGGAAAGTCATAGTTAGCACGAGGTATCTTTGCTGCTCATCAGTCATATTGGTAAAACGTGTAATGTCCAGGGTGCTGAGGATGGAAGTCTGCAGAGTTTTGTATAAGGTGTTGGCGGGTCTTCAGTTAGCTTACTCTTCATTAGGGCAACTTGACTGTGTCTCATTAAAATGTAAAATGCACATGTTGTATCATGGAAAACAACCCATTTCACAGAGATTTTAGCACTCTGCACGCATTTTTGGGGGAGGAGTAATGTTGCAGAAGAGATCCACGTCACTAGGAGCAACCTAGTGAAACATGTTTCTGGCTGGGGCCCATAAACCACGTTCACAAATATAGTTTTCAAGGTTTTATTACATCACATGGTTACAGGCATTTCAAAGTACTTGAAACTAGTACTGTGGCCCGACTCAAAGACTACCTTGCAAAGAAAAAGAATAAGGTCTTGGCTAGATTGTCTTACATTTTGTGGTTACTATTTTGGGCTGCATGAAGTCCTTTTGCCAAAGAAAGAACTGGCTGGCTTTTAGAGAGCTTCATCTACTTTCAGCTAAGTGTCCATTTGAAGTAACATTAAAATATTTATAATTTTGGCTATATTTAATTCATTTCTCTCCACATTTTCTAATCCAGCAATTCCATCTCGAAGTATGTCATTCAGAGAAATACCCCATGCGAAGAGACATGTGGAAGAATGTTAATTGTAGCACTGTTTTTAGTAGCGAAAAATTGGAAACGACAAATTACTTAGGAAATGGCTAAACTAACCATATGTGCATATTAATGAATTCTATATAGCATTTAGAAAGACTGATATATATATCGGTATACACCTACATATGTATGTAGGTATACTAATAAGGAAACTTCTCCAAGGCACATGGCTTAAAGAAAAAGGCAAGTTAAACATGTAACATACAATCCCACTTTCATGAAAAACAAACAAAATAAAATCTTAATGGAAATGTGTGTGGAAAAATACTTATTGGAAAAGACCAGAAATTACACATCAAACAGCTAACAAAAGTTACTCCTGTAGCAAGGCAGGGCCGGGGTTTCCACTTATTGGTTGCCTTTTTGTTTGTTTTGAGAAGTGTTTTCACAAAGGAAATAGTCATGTATTTTAGCAAAAAAGGTAAGTTTTGAAAAATGCTGTTTACATTTACTGATTGTGTAGGTACAGAATGCTTATTAGTAATGCTTGAAGTTTGTATATATTAGATGTGGTCTGTGACCATATGCCAACAATAAATAAATAATTGAGAGTGTTTGTTTACCTAAATAATGCAAATTTAAGTTCTGGGTTTGAGTTAAAAAAGAATAGTTGTTTTCATTTGGATATACAGCAGCACAGTGGCACAGTCTAAGAATCCATTTTTAAAAAGACTACTCCAATTAGAAAATTTAGTAAGTTTCATTACGGAAATTCCCAGAGGCAATCTCTGGCATTTAGTGATTAGAAAAGTAACAAGAAAGTATTACTTACAGAGTCAATCAATAGAAAAGTGAATTTCCGTAATATAAAATAATCCTCATGTGAAGCAAAAAGACATGGAGTTAATTAGAGGAGGTGTGTTGTATAAATGTTTTCCGAACTGGACAGTATAAGAACATATGGTGGGCGGGGAGCCCAGGTGGCTCAGTTGGCGGAGCTGTTGGACTTCAGCTCGGGTCACGATCTCGAGGTTTGTGAGTTCCAGCCCCGCATCGGCCTTGTGGCTGTAAGTGGGAGCCCGTTTCTGATCTTCTGTCCCCCCCTCTCTCTGCCCCTCCTCTGCTTATGCTCTCTCTCTCAAAAATAAATAAAACATTAAAAAGAAGGAAAATATGGTGTGATAATCATCACGAAGAAAACAGAAAATACAGTGAGACTTTCTTCATGTCTCACTACATCAATGATTTCGCAAAGTTTAGTAGGATCATTTCTCCTTTTTGTTCTCCGTGACCATCTATACAGCGCTAATACTGTTCTGTATACTTAAAATTTGCTGAGAGAGTAGATCTTCTGTGTTCTCGTACACATACAAAGGTAACTATGTGAGGTGATAAATATGTTAATTAACTTGACGGTGGAAATCATTTCGTAATCTATACAGATGGCAAATCATCGTGTTGTGTATCTTAAATACATACAATTTTATTTATCAATCATATCTCAATGAAGCCAGAAAAAAATGGTCAAGTCATGGAACGGAAGTACCAGAGAGTATATATACTGCACGGGGTACAGAAAATGGCTTCAATGAACTGCCTGAGATGCCAGGTGTCCAGCGCGGTTTTCAGGGCCAGTCCTGTAACTTTTTACCAAGGTTTTCCTTATGCTGGTGCTCTAATGAAAAAGGCCCTTTAGAGTCAGTGTAATCATAAGCTGGAGCAGAAAGGAATTAAAGTACAAGTGATACTAAGAATTATACAAAGTTCACTGAAGTGATGTGTATACCATCATCGAACAGTCTCCTCCCGCGTCTCTTGATGTTTTTCTCCTGTGACGGGAACATCCGTGGCGATTCTCTCTGTTGCTCGCTGGACAAGGCCGCCAGGCTAAGGGGGGTTCAGTGGTGAACAGCGTGAGAACAGATACATACTTTTGTAGTGCTGTTCTATCAACGAAACTCCGATACTTGGGGTTTTTGCAACATTTAAAGCAGCTCAGGTAGAAAAGAAAAAGTTCAAACCAGTCACCAGATCCAAAATTAGCATTTTATTCAGAACGCTGGGGTCAGAGGTGTGTCATTTATATTCTGGTACACAATACAGAGGCAAAGCTGCTGTCAGAAGTCTCTCCAGTTTAAAAGCTTGGTTTTTTTTTTTTTCATTTTTTTTTAAAAACACACACTTAGTAGTGCCTCCAGTGTCAGGCCACCCCTTTCTTTTCTTTTCTTTCCTTTTTTTTTTTTTTTTTGGTACAAATTATGTAAAACATTTGTGCTAAGAACTTTTCTCCCTCCCCAAACAAAAAAGAAAATAAAAAATAAAAAAAAATTAAAAAATTAAAAATTGAGTATTCTAACTACAGCTCAACAATTGAATCAAATGTCACTTTGTCTTGTAAATACTTTATCCATAACGAAAGATATAAACATGCAAAAACCTGAATCCATAGTCCAAATAATACATACACATGTTCTGAAGTTTCTGTACTTCTCCATAGACTATGCCAATAAAACATTATGTACACATACCATTTTTACAGTGAAGTGGAAAAAATACAGTAAATAAAAAAAGTGTACATGGATTAAGACCAAAATGTATCTAACATTCTAGTTTATGAAAAAATTCAATTTTGCTACAAATTGGTGATATGAAAACTCCCTTTATTTGCAACCAGCTGCGTAAGTTTTAAGATTTTAGTGAAAAAAAAATCTAAAGTCTAAAACTAGAAGTAATGTACATTTTCCAATCTCATGGTCTCATCCCCCAAGATAATAAAATCGCTCCATGAGTTTTTGTTTTGTGTTTGTTTAATTCTGTGTTTTAATAAAAGCAAATGCAATGTAACAAAAGCGTATTGAAGCATATCATGGTTTAACTTACTGCTCCCACCACAAAATATTTTGTCTTTTACTTATCGTTTCAGAAATCAGTACCATTAAAGCCTTAAACATAAAACTAATTCCAATCTGAAAAAGGTACAAAAAGGCACATAAAATCCCAGTGCTTCTGTACTGTAAAATTCAAGTGTAACTGAGCTCAGTGTTTTTCCAAACAGTATTGGATCACTGATATTCCCTCTGAGCCCAAATTGGTTTGCAGCCTATGCCAAAGCCTCCAGCAAGCACTGTGCTAGTAGACTACAAAGTTAAAGCCTAGCTTCTGAATGCTTTTTGGGAATATCAGTTGAAATTGTTTGTACTTGTCCAAAAACCAAGTTCACCCTGAAGTTCAGTCATCACCTCCACCGTACATGTCAGCAAGTTTCTTGAAGCGTGGCCCCCAGTCGTTCAGGTAGTCATAGTCCTGCTCGCCACCACTACTTGAGGAATTAAGAGAGCTCAAGGACCCAGCGGTGGAGCCGCTGCCTTCATAGTCAAAGACCAAGAGGGAGTCGTATGGCGGAGCGGTGGGATCATTGTCAGCAGCTTTAAGGCCCTACGATTTGGAAAGACAAAGAAAGAACACAGAGAGGGTTACGATGTGCAAACCACAAGCAGATCCTAGGGGTCCCATGGAATCAAACACTTGTTTGTAAGTTTCCACCTGCAGACCACAACATTTTCTACCTACAGAAATTGGGGTTATCACCACGTTTGGAAGTTAGACAAAAATACAACTTTCCTCTGCAGGAAAGACCCCTAGGACGTCTAGCTCAGCGAGGCCAAGACGTACAATGGAAAGGGAGTTAATTGGAGAATGTGTTTGGCAGGTGGCAGAAATGAATGGCCAACTGCTAGAGGTTGAGAAGGATCTCAGATGAAGTCCGGTAATGCAACTGGATAACCGTGCATTGAGTAATTACTGCTGGTATAAGTTATAAGAAATAACACACAGGGCTATGAAATCCTGTCATACGTGAACCCTAAGAGTCAGAGTCAAAGGATTCTGACAGTGAACACGTTGAACAGGTTGTAAATGCAACGCAAAGAGAGAGATATACAAATGAATGCCATATGGCCCCTGCCCTCTACAAGCTTGTAATCTAGCATAACGGGCATTACTATTGTGTGAAATAAATGATAAATAAGTAATAAAGCTACAGGGTCGAGGCAAAAAATCATTAGAATGCCAAAAAAAAAAAAAAAAGAAAAAAGAAAAAAATCAGGACTAGCACTGAGAGCTAGGATTTCAAAGAGGAAGTGGCATATTTGACCTAGGTCTGGAAGGAAAAATGAAGGGAAATCAAAGGAAAATGAAAAAAAAAAAAAAAAAAAAGGATAACTGGCCATACATGATTATAATAGAAGGAAAGATACTCATTAAATCATTTATGTTCATAATGAAACACAAAATGTGACATTAATTGACATTAATCATTAAACTATGATCAGGTATTATTTTTTAAGAATAGAGTGACTTCTAGCTCCCATAAGCTTCAGAAAAGTCATGTTCCAGTGTCTATATACAGTGTAAATATTGGCAGGGGGAAATTTTGCAAATCTAAATTAAAGATTATTTAAAAACCATAAGAGCCAATGAAATTATTATCTAAAAACTTAATTCTTGCTTTTTAATCTAGAATTCATGTACCTGTAGCCAATTCATAATTATGCCCTACAAAACCTTTAAGGTTTAATACTTAAAATGGCATTTTCTCTAAATTTTCCCCAGTTCCATTCTAGTGCCCTGAGATACACCAGCATCAGTTCCAAACAATCTTTCTCTTTTCATACAACTCTGCTTTTTAAACGCTAGTGGGCTGTGGCCTCACTTACTGTCCTGTCGATCAATCCTTCCGATCCACATGTATTTTACGAGTACGTACATGTGGGACCTTTTAATAAGTATGTGATCATCTGTTTATTCTTCCAAGTTTACAGGGGAGGAAGAGAACAAAAGAACATGAAAACTAAGGTCAGAATCAGTATGTAGAGTGGTTAGTGGTTAACACATCAGACCTCTTAACCACTATCCCCTGGGTTGCCAGCTCAGCGCTACACAGTATTAGCTGAGGGTTTTCGGCTAAGTTCTCCAGGCTTCATTTCCTCATCTGCAGGTGTAATAACAACAGTAAGATTATTATGGAGACTAAATGGAATAAAGGCACCCAAGGGCTCATCACAGTGTCTGGTGCCTGTTGGCACTCAATGAATATTAGTCTAAAAAAATCCACTTTTAGGTTCAGTGAAAAATTTCTTGCTTTGTGACTTGAAAGAAGAAAAATAAATGTGAAGACATGGTATTTTGAGAAACAAATGGCAGCTGCCGGACTTCCATCGAAAGCAAGAGAGAAACTGGGGCGCCTGGGTGGCTCAGTCAGTTAAGCATCCTACTTCGGCTCAAGTCATGATCTCTCAGTTCAAGAGTTTGAGCCCTGTGTTGGGCTCTGTGCTGACAGCTTGGAGCCTGGAGCCTGCTTTGGATTCTGTGTCTCCCTCTCTCTCTGCCCCTCCTCCACTCACACTCTGTATCTCTCTCTCTCTCTCAAAAAAAAAAATATTAAAAAAAATTAAAAGGAAAAAAAAGAGAACAGTACACACTACCAGTTTTCCCATCCCAGGTCTCTCTTACCAACCATTGTAACCATTTTAATGAAACACCATTTTCCCTCATGTCTCGTTATACTACATATAACCCAGAAAAGCCGGTGTAAAATAAAATAAAGCACATCTTCAGCAAACTACTTCAATGTATAAAACGTAAGTAATTTTAGAAAGGATTTTATTTACCATATTTATAGACTAAACTACAAGGCAATTTTGCTAAGACTGAAAATCACAAACTACAATTTCTCAAAAGTCAGAATTCCTTTCTGTGGTAGACCGTATTACTGTCCTCAATGATTTACTATCCTGTCTTTGTAGGTGGATCGCATGCCCACACTACCACAAGTGCCTCTCTGGAGCCAGAGTTCACTTCCCAAACCCATTGTCAGGCTTGGCTATGAGCTGGGTTTGGCCAGTACAACGTAAGCAGTGGTGTAGAGAAGACACCTCAAGCCTTTTCCATCTAATGTGTTTCTATCAGTTCCTTCTTGCCCCCTCTCCCAGGAGAATGGTCTGCCCCAGCCCGGAGTTTTCCTTCTGCCTGGATCCTGAAACACAGAAGACATGAAGACATTGCCTGCCCACAGTTAACCCAGAATTTGGGCAAGAAGTAAACCTTTGTTATTGTAAGCAGATGATACTTTGGAGTTGTTAATTACTGCAGCCTTAGTTGGTAAAAGCCAAACAATGCACCTTTGTTCATTTTGTTTATATTTATGTATTCAATTCAAGATGTATTTATCGAGTATGTATATTAAACGTATTCTGCTTAGTGGTGGGGACACAGCTATTAATAAGCTAGATCCAACGCCTGTCCTCACGGAGTTTATATTCAAATATTAGCATGCACCCCTTTTCCTTTTCCCTACAAAATCCAGCAACTGCAAATTTAGGCAAGAGATGATTCTTTTAGTCCAGCGTGGTCTAAGTTGGGTCCACACGAGAACTGGACCCAAGAAAGATCTGGGAGGAAATCAAGAAGACAAAGAACATCCTGATAAGGAGAGTAAGTTTCTGAAGACAAATACAGGTATCCCCCGCTATCCGAAAGTAAGAACATTCTGATGAAACCTTCCGAAAGGAAGGAGGAATGGAGGAAAGCAAGGAGGCAATTACTATTCATTCCTATAGGAAATTTCTTGAGTATTCCCAGACTCCAAAAATAATGCCTCTGAGGCTTTTCTGATACCTCAGGACACATGTTGCTAACGGATGCACAAAATAAATGGAGATGAAGCAGAGATGTTCACAGACACAGTTCAAAGCTTTGCAGTTGGATGCTGAGATGCTGAGTGTAGTTCCGGGGAAGGAGCCTGGCGGGCTGCTCTCTCTGCTGGGGTGCACATGTCTCTATAACGGCTTCCCATACAACAGAAGCTATACACTGCTTGTTGCTTTTCACCTTTTTTCATAAAAGCAAACCCCTCTTTGGATTTCTTTCGGTTAGTGAAAACAAGTACTGATGTAGGTCTTCCATAGAAGTGAAGTGGTAGAACGTGAACTTTTGAAAAGCAGGGCATATCTGTATTAAGTTTTCATTATGACCTTGAGTAAAACTGCTTTGTAAGACAGAGAACAGAGACAATGGCCAAGGTCACCATGTTCAGGTCATCTGTTTTATCACAATTCAAAATTTAAATAGAAATACATGCAGAGCCCTGCCCAATCTTTATGGTGTCAGTTCCAAACTGGAAATATGAAAAGGTTAAGACTAAAATTAGTTCTAAAGAATCAATGGCAGGGTGTCAAGTGTGACTGGATTCAGTGGAGAGGAAAGCAATGGCCTGTATTTACCACGACTTAGGGACAAACGTGGGAAGCTGTCTGGTATTCACTGGTGTGGAAAAGGACCTGAGACCCTTCACTGTATTCCTAAACCATCTAAGTCAACTCCTTAAAATAAGTATAATACTGCTGATAATCTAGACCCCTACTCACTACTGAGATTCTAAAGTATATTCATTTCTTGTAAATTGTTTTTATCTCTTGCTTTGGTTTTTTTTTTTTAATTTTTTTTTTCAACGTTTATTTATTTTTGAGACAGAGCATGAACGGGGGATGGGCAGAGACAGAGGGAGACACAGAATCGGAAACAGGCTCCAGGCTCTGAGCCATCAGCCCAGAGCCTGACGCGGGGCTCGAACTCACAGACCGCGAGATTGTGACCTGGCTGAAGTCGGACGCTTAACCGACTGCGCCACCCAGGCGCCCCTTTGCTTTGGTTTTTAGATCATCCTGGTCATTTCTGAATCTGTTTCCTTCCTCCCTCCCTCCTTTCCTACCTTCCTACCTTCTTTCCTTCCTTCCTTCCTTCCTAAGTTAAGGCCATGCAATCCATTAGAAATCACTGTGCTATGCCAGAACATTGCACAGTCTCAGGTTTTAATAATTACAAAAGGGCAAAAACAGTCACTCAACTTTTCAAGAATTCTTAGGCAAGCCATCTTTCTAGCCTGAAGATTGAGTACCTTAAGTCCCTTCCACTTGGATAGCACTGATTTTTATCTGAGAATAAAAACTCTTGTGGATGAGGTATTATATAAATTCTGGGTACTATTTTGGTAATTCTAAAAAGATCACAGTCAAGTTCTGAGAGACTGAAAATGACAGACATGCAACCAGAGAGAATGTACAGAAGAAATCCGGTGGGCCACGTACCCATCGGGTCTTCCCTTATGGGGTTCCTTTTTTCTTAGGTGTAGACACTGTTTCACAGGATGTGTAATGTGCTGTTGTCAAATCTACAAATGAACTGCATGTGTTTCTCTTTCTCCGCCTACGTCTGACTAAATCTAGAAGAGCATGTGCCTTTTTTGCCTTTCCTGGAGAGGCAGATCTTGAACTCTGGATAAATCTGAACTATTTTCTATAGTTTGAGGTGTCTCTGTAAAATGAAAAAGCCTGTGTCTCTGGCTGAATTCTTGCTGAGCTTGTATTTATAGACTTCTGATCCTATGCTTTATGGATGGAGATATGCTTTTACAGGAGCTATAAAAACCCACATTCTTCAGTGTGGGAACGCATGAGGGATCTGAGAGGAAAGAGGTCCTGTTGATTCCCTTACATTCCGTCTTCTGTTCTCTCAATGCCCCTGCCTTAGTTCAGGTCCTCTTTATATCCTGCCTGGACCATAGCAAAAGCCTCTCTAACTGGTCTCCCAGTCCCCCAGTACTATTCCTACTTCTTTTCTACAAACTACGCCTGGTTCCTCTTTCAGACATTATTTGAAGTTGCTCCCCCAAGTAAAACTGATTGCTATCACCTATTGCAGTGTTTCCCAAATAAGGGAGAAGTTTCCCGGGTGGGGCGGGGGGTATGCAAGACAATTTTTAATTGGCGCATGAGCACTTTAAAACAATTACCTTTATTAAACAAATAAATTAAAAATTGATTAGAAGTTTAAGTAAATAATAGAAGAGGTATGTGGACCTGGAAAAACCTAGAAGGCATTATTACTCAAATGCTTGTTGTTTGGGTAACCTACAGGATAGAGTTAAAACTCTTTAGCAGAGCAGTCAGTGAACTTGGACTGTTCATGTACCTTTTCTGTCTCAGCTATTCTTGGCTTCAGCAACCACAACTAAATTATTCACCAAAAGCCCCTCCAAACCTAAAAATGTGATGTTTTTTGTGTACCTCTATGTTATATGCATATTCATTTCCTGCTGGCTGAAATGTGATTTCCTTTGGCTGAAACTTCTTGACTCAAAATTTTTCATTTGATTAATATCCATCCATCCATCCATCCATCCATCCTTTAAAGCCCATTAAAAATGTTACTTCTGCTACATGGATTTTTCCCTCAATCATGACTGAGAGTCATTCCCATGATCCCTTTTAATTTTATTGCCATGTTTTGGTTATACTAGATTGTGACATCCTTTTCTGCCAACGATGTTTATATTCATTTCATATCCTGCTATTCAACACAGTCCCTGACATCCAGCAGGTATACTAGAAGGTAGCTGTGCACTACTGTCCTGGGCTTGGGTTTTCACCTTATCACCGTGTTCATATTTATATATACTCCTTTTAGAAGAAGCCAGGATTTAGGATGAGGGGTACCTGGGTGGCTCAGTCGGTTAAGAAACCTACTCTTTTTTTTTTCTAATTTATTTATTTTTTTTAAATTTTTAACGTTTATTTATTTTTGAGACAGAGAGAGACAGAGCATGAATGGGGGAGGGTCAGAGAGAGGGAGACACAGAATGCGAAACAGGCTCCAGGCTCTGAGCTGTCAGCACAGAGCCCGACGCGGGGCTCGAACTCACGGACCGCGAGATCGTGACCTGAGCTGAAGTCGGCCGCTTAACCGACTGAGCCACCCAGGCGCCCCTCTAATTTATTTTTTATTTTTTGAGAGAGAGAGCAAGAGCGAGCGCACACGAGTGGGGGCAGTGCAGAGAGGGAGACACAGAATCCGAAGCAGGCTCTAGGATCAGAGCTGGCAGCACAGAGCACAATGCAGGGCTTAAACCCACAAACTGTGAGATCACGACCTGACCCAAAGTCTGATGCTTAACGAACTGGGCTACCCAGGTGCCCCAGGGGGACTGACTCTTGATTTCACTCGGGTCATGATCTCATGGTTCCTGAGATCCAGCCCCGCATCAGGGTCCGAGCTGGGGATGATCTTTCCCTCTCTCTCTTTCCTCCCCTGCTCATGCACTGTTTCTCTCTTCCAAAATAAATAAATAAAACTGAATAAAAAAAGAAGAAACTAGGATTTAGGCTTAAAATATATGTGGACATAAAAGTATACCAGGTTTACATTACAGTGGAATTCTGTGACTTTAATACCAACATTACTACGTCCCTTTCTGAGAATTTCATTTTACTTAAAGCAAATTTTTTGGAAGGAGAGGATTTTTTTAAATTTATACCTAGAAAACAGTAGAAAAGTGTTCTTCTTGCAAAGTAACTTGTAATAATAACTAATATAATGTGGACTATCTCACTTAGTCCTTATAGAAATCTTAACAGAGGATTTTATTATTATCCTCATTTTATGTATACATATGAAAACTGGAAATCCAAGGGGTAAAATCCAAGGATTTCAAAGATAACAGAGCTGTTAGGTGTGGTAGCTGGATATGAACTCAAAGATAAGAGTGGACAGAGATATTTTGAAGAGGACAAATAAATTTAAGAGGAGACAAAAAGTAAAAGTTCTAAACTTTAGTAGTTTCTTGCAAGTTATTTTTGAAGCACTTTTCATAAGTTTTTAAATACCAATCAAAAGTTGGTCTTTTAACAGAAATATGCCCTTGGTTTTTATATTTCTGAGATAAAGAAATATATAGGATTAGTAAAGTTATTAGAGGTATGCTAACATCTACTGTCAGGCTGAGATTAAATGAATTTGTTTCATCTTTTCACCCTCTGAAGGTCATATTTAAAACCTCAAAATAGAATGAAATTCTGTAGCTGAAATTCAAAAATGTGTGATTTGTTTTATTCTACCTACCAGACGGTAACTACGTTACATTTTTTTATATTCAAGGCAACATTCATTGGTTATTTAAATAAACAAACTAGAAAATGTTCTCATGAGCTTATTTATTCCTTTCATTATAAAAACACTCTAATTATAATTGCACTATACTATTCTTCCTTTGGAACATTCAGTACTGTGCTAAATCGAATAAGATCTGGGGATAAAGAAATCTGTTTGCATTTTATATGTGTTTATAAAATACGCTTGAATTTTTTCTAGGTACCTTTAACTATTTTAAATTTATTTTCATCTGTCCAGTTATAGAAAGATATTGAATGAGACTTAATGGGTGTCTTGGAAGAATCTATAAGGTGTATTTGTATGTTATGACTTAGGCCATTTGACAGTTTCATCCCCATGAATTTCCCCACAGACCTGATCATCTCATCCCCACCCCTGTTTTAGTTGTTTTCTGTGACACCTTCACCTCCGTAGACTCCCCTCCTATGTCCAAATGTAGGGCCTTTCTAGGTGTAAATGTTTGGTTCTCCATCTTGTCCACATTTCTCTATCTTACGATCGCATTCATTGTCACGCATCCTGTGGTCATTTGGAGAGACATTTCCAAATGTGATTCTTTTGCCCATTCATGTACTTGCCAAAGCAGTGTGCCTTACACCACCCCTCAGGGATGAGCACCTCTTCCCCTGGAGGCAGAACGGAATCTTGAATGAGGGGTTATGAAAGAAGGTGAGTCCTGGATATGGTGGGATGCCACTGGACGGTGCCTGTCCCAACTATGTGCTTGACCCTTCTTGGCTTGGTAAAGACTTAGTGGAGGAACTAATATCTAGAAAAGGGAAGGGCATTCCAGGCAGAGAGCACAGCATGGGAACATGTACTGACATGGAATTGAAGCTGAGCCTGGAAGCTACAAGTAGAGTCCCTGGCCCTGGCCTGTAAGATGCAGGGGGAGGGGGCTGAGATGAAACTGTGAAGCCAAGTAAGGATTACACCCAGTGTGCCTCCCATGTCTAGCAAAGGAAGGCTTCGGATAGTGGAATGTTTGCCTGGTATAAAGATCATGCTTGCAGCAAAGTAGGGAGTAAACACGAAGAGAACCTAGGTCTAATTTATTGTCCTTCCACATATGACTAGTGCAGATATGTACACACAGTAGGCATTCAATAGTTATTTGCTGAATGAATGGTCCTAAACCAAGCTCAAGATCATTTCAGAATGAGTCATTTTTAGCAAATGCAGACAATCCTCAGATTATGAACTGACTGCATTCTAGAAGTTAATTTGCAAGTCAGTCGTTTGGCACCAAGTTTTCTGTATAAGTACTGAAATATGTTCATTATGGTCCTGAGCTGCTTTTTAGGCTGTGTACTTTTTAGGCTAGGCACTGTTCTGGGAAAAGGAATTCCAAATGAAATTCTGACTGTAGCTCTTTCTACCGTGGCATTTGAAGGGCTGGGTAACTGAATCTAGTGAATCAACTAGATATACTTCCTTACCTCCTGAAGAAAATGCAGTCCTGTAAAAATGATGAATGAACACACACGTAGACACAAACACATAGACACAAACCCCAAGCATACACTAAAACACAACTTAGAATAACCAGTATCTTCATTTCCTGAATTTAGTCAGCTCCAGCAGAGTGAAAGGCCCAAGACATGGGACCCAACGAATCCCAATCAACTGCACGTCGGGCAGTGCTCAGAGCCTTACACCACTTGCCACAGCACTTGGATTCCTTAAAACAACAAAATCTAGGAGCTGGGCCACACACCAGATGCTTAGGTTATGCAAAGATGAACAAGAAATAGTCTTCATCCTGGAGAGAAGGCACGTGTTCACATGGGAGAGAGAAGTATTGACAGTTATACCTCAGTGGCCAGGGCGACAATGGAGGAAGGGTCTTGTTAACCCTTCCCGGAGGTATCACAGAAGGCTTCCCAGAGAAGGGGATGTTTGAGGTGAATCTGAAGGCTAAGTGGGTGTTTCCCTGATGGTTGAGAAAGTAAGGGCTTTATAAGTAAGAAGTTACATTATACATAGTCAAAGCTGGGATGTTTTTGAGGAACTGCAGACAGTTCAGTGGGTCTGTAGCCCTGGAAGGAACTGTCATGGGGGAAGAGGGCAGGAGTCAGATTAGGAAAACAGTCTTATAAATGATGCTTAGTGCTTGAACTTTATCACTGAGAAAAGAACAGTGTTATGGATGGCATGGAGTCCCACGGAATACTGACACTTCAGTGAAAGGCAGAAACAGTCAAGTACTTGTTGAATCACACTGAAGCTAAAATTCTTGCTTTAAAAATGTCTTGCTTTAAAAAAAGTCTGGCTTCGACATCGCCATTCAAAAGATTCATGGTATCTTGACCCAACAACTGCAGGGATAACTAAGAAATTTCTCATGACCACAAATGCTAACTCAGAAGTAAAATCATCAGGCACTCTTAAATATTCAAAAAGATCTAGTCATAAATATAAATTCCCGCAAACCCCCTGACCAGGTCTCTACATAAATAAACTGGAAAAGTCAGGGCATAGTTTTGTAGATAAAGGAGTTATTACTGGCACTCTGTTGTTTTGCCTTCCATCTGCTTTTAAGCCATGATGAAAGCAAATTAACCTATTACCTGTTTAACAGAAGCAAAAGCATTTGTTCAGAAAGCAGCATGTATTTCAGGAATAGACAGCAATGAATAGTTGTAAAGGGAAGGTAAATAATCTTGTTTCAAAACTTTTTTTTACAAACTACAACTACATCTAAAAAAACTGAAGTGGATATATATATATATCATATACATATATGACTACAAGGAAGCACAGGACATATGAGTGTTATCAGCACACGACTGAAGGCAACATATGACAGATGTGTTCCACTTTGTAATGCACGGAGACCTATTCTGATCTTGGAAATACTGAGCTGCAGGACATGGCCAGAGACTGTCTGAGTCTGCCCTCTATTCACACTCGACATCAATATGTATTGTTCTCTTACACTAAAAATTCAAAAGAATTGCAGTAAAACTACAGACATGATCAAAAGCAGCAGCACAGATCATTTTACTTCCAAACTTAAGTATTAACTGTAACAGAACTCTTGGTCAGTAATGAAATAAAAGAATGCCATAATAATTTTGACGGTGGAAATCATATCTGTTATATTCAACAGAGAATTAGCTGCCTCTTTCAGAAGCTCTTAAAACTCCTCAACTAGACAAGTATTTAAATCACTTACATAGTATTTAATTTAGCTCCTCTTCCTACTAATCTCATTTGATGGAACTCTCTAGTCATTGGGTAGGCACTGGATTTTCAACGTTTGTGGGATTCAAAGGGTACGATGTCAGGAAGATGAAAGTGAACTATTATGACATTCATCAGTGCTGATAAATGAAATTAGAATACACTAGAATACTGTTAGTCTATTTATTACTTGTAATCTGGGGGAAAAAAACCTTTTGGAGATAGTGTGACGGATACTGACAATATATACGAATGTCATTTACAAATACAGAATATCAATTGGTAGATCGGTTTTTGGCCCACCAAAGCAATTAAATCTGTTCTGTTGCTGAAGCCACATTTGCTTTAACTCAAAGATAAGCTTGAAAAAATCAAGTGTGTTTTAACGAACTACAAAGCTGTATTCTAAGCAATGTGTGGTCTACGTATGGCTGACAATTAGCATAAAATAAACATCCTTATAAAGAAAGTGAGCCGTCTGTGCACCTCATTAATGAAGTCCCCGATGTCCCCAGGGTGCGGGGCTGCAGATCGGACTGGGTACTGGGGCTCGGCATGGATGGGTCTCTCGTCCAGTCGTCGGATTCCTACAGGCTTAATGGCATCAGGTTCCACGGTATCAGGCTGCTGCAGCTGGCTCAAGTCGTAATCCTGCAAAAGACAAAATCAAAAACCCATGGTAGATGGGCATAAAGATGGAAAATTACAACCTTTGTTTTTAAACACATACCCAGAATGCATAGAAATGAGTGAAATTTAACATAATGGAAAAGTTGCCACCATGAGTTTTTCATGTTATGATTAAATATTTCTTTCACACAGCTCTTTCTTCTGTGCTTTTCATTTCTGCAGTCTGTGCTCCATCTGCTTTCCTATGCTTCTCATCAGTTTCCAATGGAAAACAGCAGTGAGACGAGGCTCCACTATAAAACGAGGAAAAACTGTCTAGAAGATAGAGTTGTACCATAGAAGCAAAGGTACGAACTTAAGGTGGGTGGGGCTCGGGGCTCAGGGCATCCTAACTTACAGCACCTTAGCATGTTAGGTATCTCAAGTTGAAGGAATTCAAAAGCCCAACAGCAAGAGTTGCAAGGTCACTCTAACTCCCCTCATCTTGCCCTTCTTCCTTGAAACAGGTCATAAAACTCCCATGAATGGTCCCCTTCCTGTAACAGGAGGAGGGAAGGCATTCTTATCATCAGAGACAGAGAATTTGGGGCCAAGGAATCTGTACAAACAAACCTTGTTAAACTAACCTTAATCTCCCTAGTTACTTCTTCACCATTTACTAGCCCTAGCCCAAACCCTCGGTCTCCTCAATCCTTAGAAATTTATTGTTTCTTTGTCTCAAAGTATAAAAGGTTCCCACTCTGGACACTTCTTTGGGTCTTCACGCTTTGGGAAGCTCCCATGTACATGTAACAGTTTAACAGGATGTGTATGCTTTTCTCCTGTTAATCTTTGTTAGTTTAATTTTCAGACCAAATCGGGGATGGGGATGAAGACTTTTTCCTCTCCTACAATATCTTTAATATTAATTGGGCAAATACTTGGTAGTTTTCAAACCCCTAAATTCTGATGATATAAAATTCTCCAATTTAATGTTGACATTTACAGAGACGGCAGACTTTCTGGGGCTCTTCATAGTTCAGGCTTCATCTTTTGGTCGAAAACCAGCTTAGAACCATTTGTAGTATCTCTATAGTGGTTTTGATTTATTCAACACTTGGATACTTACCAGGTACCGGCATTGTTGTAGATACTTGACATATGCTTGCTCATTTAATCCTCTGATCAGTACTATTTGATGTTAAGTTTTATTATCCCCATTTAAGAGTTGAGATATTGAGTCTCAAACAACCCAAGTAACTAGTCCATGGTCCCAGATCTACTAAGACTCAGAGACAGGTTCCGACTCCAAGCATGTTAGACTTACTTCAAAGTGTAGCTCTTTGACAGTCTTGTAGGACAGTGAGTCAAGTCCAAGCTACAAGGCCAGAGTTAAATAGTGACAAACTAGACAGATAAGTGTGGAGGGCAGGAACGTGAGGAATGATGAAAATAACAAAGGAGACCAAGGGAAGGAAGGCCACTGGCATTCATGTCTGCTATGTGAGTGCCCAGGCACTCACTATACCAGCCTCTTGAGAATGTGTTCTCACAGATACTTTCTAACAAACCTGTGGAACGTGTCTCATTATCATCTTTTTAGGTGGAGAAACAGATTCAGAGAGCTTGAGTAACTCACCCAGGGTCACACATCTAGCCTGGCAAGTAGGATGGGAATCAAAACCAGGCCTGTTCGACTTCACACTGTCAATCCACAAAGTAACTGTCTGCTCCTTGAGGCAGTCCCATTCTGACCACCCTCTCCTAAAAATCTCCTTACCGAGAGATTCAGCTACCCTAACGGCTAAAAGCCCCTCCTCTCAGGAGTCTGCAGGGGGCTGCGGGGGGTGAAGCAGGTACACACGGCAAGACAAGCCACCGTGGGATGCAAACTTGGTAAACTGCAAAGTATAAAATGCTCAGAGGAGAAAACTCACATTAGATTTGAACCCTGAGCAATCCATGCACTAGGGAGAAAGGACCTTTCTGGGATTACGAACAGCATGAGGAAAGGCATGGGGATGCTGTTTTCTCTTGTCAGGATAGAATACCTCAGATTATCTATACAAAACTTCAATGAAAACATCTCGATTATGCACAAATGTGCTCCACTTTAAATTTTATAGAATTTATGAGTGATTTATAGACTATCTTGAAGACGTACAATGATAAAACAGATGCAACGGCCTTTGAAATGCTAAAATGTCATACAAAATAAAAACAGGGATTTATTTAGAGACTTCCGAATGCTTGCACACCAAGAAGCATGTTTTTCTGCATGACGTTTAACTGCAGAACTACCAAGCATAAGAGAGTGACAATTCTCGAAGCTTTATATAGAAAGGGAAAAACAGGGGCACTTGGGTGGCTCAACTGGTTAAGCCACTGATTTTGGCTCAGGTCATGATCTCACGGCTCATGAGATTGAGGCCTGTGTCAAGCCCTGCCGTCAGCACAGAACTTACTTGGGATTCTCTCTCTCTCTTTCTCTCTCTCTCTCTGCCCTTCCCCCACTTGCACACGCTCTTTCTCAAGATAAATAAATAAGCTTAAAAAAAATAGATTGTAAGCATAATGATCACAGTGAAATATTTTTACACTGGGGGTGTAAAATACTTTATGAGAAGTATGAATTACATGAAATTAAGTAATTGAATCTTATGGGTAAGGACTGTCTTCTACCTGGTGACAAACTCCTTGGTACTCCTCAGTATTTTATAGGACAGTTTTGTACAAGAATGTGGAGGAATTTCCTTGGCATAATTGGAGACAAAACGGACATGTTGGCTTTGCTCATGCTACTTCCTTCCTGGAAAGAACCTGTGCTCCCTGATTTCTTATACAGCTTCCACTATACCCAAATGTTACAAAGATGAATGCATTTTGACAGGCCAGCAGTGTTGTAAAATTTTTTCTAATAAATTGCCAACATTTAGACATAGGGATAGTTCACCTGAAAATGGAACGATCTGGCAAAACAGAGGTTAAATTCTGATGTCATTTGTTAAAGCTGATTGCAGCTGTCTCCTCTGGACAAGGACAGCATCTCTGCCTGGACTGCTTCCTTTATTAGGGATACATATAACAGCATATTGATTGACAAGTTTTTATCTTTCTTTTGATAGCTTTTTTCTACCATCTTAAGAACCAGACAGCAGGAACGGTCTTAAAAGGTCTGTGGTCCTGTTCGGTCCTTCTCACCATCCAAATGGCAAACCCATAGGAAATACTCATTAAAAAATGTGTTGAATGGGGCGCCTGGGTGGCTCAGTCGGTTAAGCGGCGACTTCGGCTCAGGTCATGATCTCGCGGTCCATGAGTTTGAGCCCCGCGTCGGGCTCTGTACTGACAGCTCAGAGCCTGGAGCCTGTTTCAGATTCTGTGTCTTCCTCTCTCTGACCCTCCCCCCTTCATGCCGTGTCTCTCTCTGTCTCAAAAATAAATAAACGTTAAAAAAAAATGTGTTGAATAAGGTCTCAGTGATGATATTCATGCCAGATGTTCAAAGGAGCGAATGATTCAAGAAACGTGCCTTGGATCACATCACACTCCATGGCAGTAATTCACAATGGGGAGGGAGGGAAAGACCCCCATCCCATCAATGAGATTCACTGCCCTGATGAGTCCTCTGTAATGATGGAAACGTGTCATGTTCCTCAGCTATGCTGCTTTCGAAAAAAGGCAGGAAACCACTGATTTACAGGAAGCTAGAAACTGGGTTAAAACGTGTGGCTTAACGTTTCTCTGAGATGGCTTCCCCGGTCTATTACAAATATGGGATATATAAAAAAATTTGATAGTAGTAGGAAGTAGGCAGAAGTGTCTTCAGGTCACAGGGACGGGTTTTTCTGTCCACATCCATCTGTGTTATATGGCAGAGGTCCTGATCTGAGCGTCCAATTTTAAGCCTTTTGATAAGGGGTCACTCTATGCAAACCTCCTAAATTACACATCTTTACAATCCCATAATACTTTACTTAAACACACAAATTACAACATGTAGGATGAGAATTATAAAGAGAATTACAGAGACTGAAAACATGCTCAAGGTCATTGGGTTCATGGTCTTACTTCTGAAGATTATAAAGAAACAATCCCAGGAAGAAATCTTTATTTGGTTCCTAAAGCTCTCTAGAGAAAAAGCAGATCCGAAAATTCTCTTACAATTGTCAACCTTTATTTGCAATGTTAACTTCCTAAAGAAATTTAATTTTCAAATGAAAGCCAAGGAAAATCTTGTTTTAACTAATATTTGGAACACGTGTTATTTGGGCAACAACCATTTGTGGTAGGCATGGAATTAACGGTTTTTAGAATATTAACATCGCATGCAACAAAAATATTTTTTTTCCTCATCTATGATTTAAAATGTTATAAGGGTGATACAATTGTGGGAGAGTTAGTAAAAAGCTAGCTAGCAGCTAGCACCCTGCTTTTGGCTTTTCTTGTTAAAATTCCACTGACTTGCAACGATTTATAATTGGTTCAGTAAAGACACCACGAATCCACCCAAAGGCATTTGGTTATGTTTAAATAAATTAAAATTCTGTCTCAGTATAGATAGAAATTCTGGTACCTAGGTAAAATTTCAAAAAGCTAAAAAAAAAAAAATCTAGAAAGCTACATTGCTGGAAAAAAATCTGTAGACTCGTGTAATTAAATCTGTTTTAGAGAGTGATGCAAATATTCATTTACTGTTTTGCAAGTATTTAAGGAGAACCTACTGGGTGCCAGATGCCATTTTCAGCTCTGAGTATGCATGAAAGAAGGAAACCAGCCTTCCTCTGGTGCCCCTCACTGTCAGGAATGACATGAGGTGCTTTCTCAGTGGAACCTCATATACTCCAATCACAAATCCTTCCAAGTGGGTGTTGTTCCGTCCCACTGATCACCACAGGTCAGAGAGGTTAATCATTTGCCCAAGGTCACGGATGTTAAGCAGTGTGGAAGGATAAAAACAGAGACCACCAGAGCAAGCAAGATTAAAACAAAAAAGCTGCATCTTGTTGCCAAGGGGCCAGTGAAGAAATGTACAGAATAGTTTGCTGAGGGGTAAAACATGAGGGGTTTTATGTGCTAGACGAGCTCAGGGTGGTTCTGCTAACTAGGCGCTGGGATCTAGCACTCTGGTCTGTGCACAGTTGGTTAAAACGTGCCTCACCAACTTTTAGTCAGAACTAGGATTCTTCATTTCCGTCCAACAGATGGGCCTGTGTAGAAGACGGGGAGCCGGAAGGGAGGCACTGAAAGTTCCTGGTCCTGTATCAGCCTCTGCTGGGGACCACGTTGGAGGACCACAACAGCCAGCTTCCCTATCTCCCAGGCAAGGGCTGGTACAAGTGGGAAGCTTCCCTTTTATAGCAGCAAAGGCAAGTAACTTAAAAAATTCCCATACAGATAAGGTAAACATTTTTAATGTTTCAAGACTGAGTGACTGCTAGAAATAAAACTACTAACATGAAAGTAAGTGGACAAAATTCTGAAGGAAAAAAAAAAGTTATCTGGAAAAAAGCTGACTGTGGCACAGGCAAGGAACTTGAGACAGACCCAAAAAGGAATGGAAGGTGGAAGAGAAGAACTTTATTATCTCACCCCTATAGCTCCTGGCATTAAAATAATTGAATAAAATAGTGATAAGGTGTCAACACATTACCATACAACTGCTGACAAGTAAGTCAAATACCCTTGCAAGCTTTATGTAAATTACATTAAGACCTGATTTTCTTCCCCTGCGAGATACAGTTATGACGGTGACTATCTACGCAGGTGAAACGAGGCGGAAAACTAAGTAGAGTCTGGGGATTATTAAAGCCCCCCTCCCTAAAACAAAAGACTTGCTAAAAGCTTTTCTGATTGGAATCATGAACCTAATAGAGATAAAATAACTTGGGGACAGATGAAGGACCTCTATTCTCTGCTTTCATATGCATTGTAATCTCACCAGAAAGCCAGTTTCCACTTCCAACAAGGGATGTAGCCGAGTCCCCATTAAGAGGGAAACGAATGCATCCACGGTTTCTACCTCCATCGTTTACTGTTCATGCTGCCCTGTCACAGCTTCTTTCAAAACTGTTGTCTTCAGAATTTTGAATGAGCCGGTTTCATTCTTTGGCGCAAAATTATGGTTCTGTTGCAGACACTGGCATTGTGGAAATTTTATCACAACTCACTTCCAATTGTAAAATGAGGGAGTATCCTTTTGGAAAAAGGTTGCAAATATAGTTCCACTGGATTTGATTCAACAAATACATTCTGGAGAGTCTGTTGGGTCACAGATGCAGTTATTCATAGAGCTTTTTGTCTACTGTTTTTTAAAAGAATCCATTCAAAAGTGATGACACTTAATAGAATACCTATATAAACAATTATATAAATATGGAAGGTGAAAGTGTAAGCTTCTGGAGGAAGTGAGCATGTGACCATGCAGGGCCTGTAGGATTAAGCAGAGTAATCAGGCTTCAGAAAGATGTTTCTCTTCACATCTGAAATTCATTTTTTATACTAACTTTTGTCATTGCCCACCCTTTTCACACAATGCAGGTACAGCCCTATAAAGATGAAAGCACTTAAAAAATTTTTTTCTACTGTTTATTTATTTTTGAGAGGGGGGAGGGGCAGAGAAAGAGGGAGACAAAGAATCTGAAGCAGGCTACAGGCTCTGCGCTGTCTGTACAGAGCCCTATAAGGGGCCTGAAACTCATGAACCACGAGATCATGACTTGAGCCAAAGTCGGACGCTTAACCGACTGAGCCACCCAGGCGCCCCAGATGAATGCACTTCTTAACCTGTTCAAGGACATCTGTCTGGGAGACACAGACAGTACTTTCTAAATGTATCTTCAGGCCATATTCCCACCCCAAGCTCCAACTTCTTCTTACGAAAAATACAAATGTCACCATTCAGACAAAATCAAAGTCATTCTGTGTTAGCCTGACCTAGTATTCTATCTTAGAGGAAACCTAAAAATAGGTAATAAAGAAATAACAATATTTGGTCGGGAATATGGCAACAGAGCATCAAAAATCCTTCACTGCTTTAAGTCACATTGTTTTGGAACTTCCTAGAGACATAATCATTAAGACAATGTACATATAAAGGGAACATAGTATGGTGACTGAAAAACATAGATTCTGAAATCAAAATGCCTTGATTCAAATCCTGAATTCACCATATCTAACTGTGTGACCTTAGGCAGATTTCATAAATTTCCTATGCTGACCTTCAGAGTATTCAAACTTTGGACAAAACACTAATGAGGGCTCCCTATTTCCTACCCACTAAAGGGGATGGCAACACTTTTTTTGTAAGGGCCAGAGAATAAAAATTTAGGATTTGGGGGCTGTATAATCTCTGTTATACTGTTTCCACCCTGCTGCTGCTACAGTGTAAAAGTAGCCACAGATAACGCATAAACAATGGACACAGTGCATGGTTTGGGTTCTAATACAACTTTATTTATAAAAAAAAGAAGTCAGTGGATTTGGCCAGCTGGCACAACTTTGGCAAATACCATTTAGTATCTTAGCGTCGTTTCCCTGGCATAGCATGAACACATAGTTGGCATTCAATATCTTTATCACTGTTATTACTGGGATACTGATAATTTTCTATTCCAATAAAATTAAATGTATTAAATTTATGATCAGTCAGGAAGAATGAATATTAAAGTGAATTACATAAATATTTTGTTCATTCCCACAAAGTGACAGGAATAGCAAATAAAAAGCTCATGTGCAAATCACGTGCACATTAAAAACACTTAATGCCCGGTCAGGAATGAATGGTCCTGACCAGTTCAGAATACGCTGCCTGTAGCCTACCAACACGTGTCACCTGTCGGTGTTTTGAAGATAGCTTGCACGAAGGGAATGACAATGTACTCATCCAAACCCTGGTGAAAGTTTCCTCTTAGGAAATCAATATCAGTCTTTGAATAACTAACTTATACTAGTATTTGCAGGTGGGTCTAAATGGATGAATAACTTGGGAACATAACAGAGTGTGCTTTAGCCAACAATAAAAATGTTGAAAGTGGCCTCCACTGTTACGTCCAGATTCAGCCATCTGTCAGTTTGCTTATACAGCAGAAAGATTTTGTAAAACAGTTATTTCAAAGAATCAAATACACCAGCGTTAAATTATATAATGTCATTCTCTGCTTGAGTCGGAGGGTCTGGCTTGGTTGCTCTTACTGGGGCGCGTTCCTGAGATTGGCAGGAAGTCCATGGAGACCACTGGTTCAAGCAAAGATCCCTTGACTCAGAGAAGTGGCTCCTTTGGACTCAAGGGGCTTTCTCACACCTGTACTCCAACCTGCTATTTAGGCAGCCAGCCTGGATTTAAAATTTTAGCTCCTGTCACACAGCTTATATACATGGATTTTTTTTTTTTTTGTAGTAACTTGGCTGCTCAGAATTCTCTGGATTCTACCTTTCTTAATGCTAAAATGTGCTCAATACTGCAAGCCATGCTTAATCAATTAATTGAGTCTTACTCTCTGTCTTTTCTAAAGCCGGATTACCAGTGGTCTTCTGATAGGCTGTGGCTAAGCACCCAGCCTCACTGGTCCTACCAGTAACACCTGCCTGCTACAAATCAGCACCACTAAATACAACATCTATCACACGGCCACCAGCAAATCCATTAGGAGTTTGGTCTCTCAAGCCATGTGGACCTGGGTTTGAACAGGTCTGCTACGTAGAGCTGCTGGGAAGACTATAAGAGAAATGCAAACAAACGAAGGGCACAGCACAGAGCCTGACACAAAAGTCTGCATATGTAATGAGTGCTAGCATTTATGAATGTTATCATCCTTTCCTGAAGACATCAGATTTCAAATAACGAAAGTGAAGTCGTCATCAGTGTACCGCTTCAATTAACTGTGTAGATAGACTTGTAAACTAAGCGGTTCAGGGGCCCCTGGGTGGCTCAGTCAGTCAAGCGTCTGACTTCGGCTCAGGTCATGATCTCATGGTTCGTGGGTTCAAGCCCCACATCGGGCTCTGTGCTGACAGGTCAGAGCCTGGAGTCTGCTTCGGATTCTGGGTCTTCTCTCTCTGCCCCTCCTCCGCTCAAACTGTGTCTGTCTCTCTCTTTCCCCCCAAAATAAAGAATCATTAAAAAAAATAAAAAAAAAAAGAAAAAAAACTAAGAGGTTCAGGAAGAAGGCCCAATGCACATACATTCTGTGAGCACACGTCAGGTGTGAAATGTCCTAGGTACAGGAAAAACAATGAATAGGACAAATCTCTGCCCTCACAGAGCTTAGGATCGGGGGCAGGACTAGACGCAAAAGTTCAAAACAAAGTAGACATGGGATGCTGCAGGTCACAGAGCAGAGACACTTGATGCAGCTTGGGATTCCAAGGGAAGATGTTTTGAGATGAGTCTTGGTGGCTAAAGAGAGTTGGGCAGGTGAAGACCACAGACTAATGCCATGGAAGTGTGAAGTCACACGTCATAGGTATAGAGGTACAGGTAGTTCAATCCTACTGCAGTTTAACATGCAATATGAGGAGAAACTAAGTCAGCAACCCTCAGAGTCCCCATTCCTCAAAGCCAAGTCCTGGGTCACAGGAACTGTGGGATCTTACCTCACCTCAGGCACCTGAGCTCCACTGAAAGTGGTGTCAAAGAGATTCTGAGGATCTCAGTTACAGAAATACTGACATTAATTTCCAGAAATCACATAAGAAATCAATTTCATTAAAAAAAAAGCCGATGGTAACTCATACAGCAATTACATCTGGATCTTTTGGGTTTTGAAATCCTGGGCCACTAAAAAGAGCTCTTATCAGGACTAGGAGCATGAAATTGCATGTGATCCCTTACCCTGAAGTTACACGTGATCCGTTACACATGCAAGTGCTGGTCCCTGATCAAGAAGACGTTAGTATCTCCCTGGGATATACGAGGAGCATTCACCAGGTAAGGTAAAGTTGCCCTCCCTGGTTTTTAAGGGCCTTACCTACAGTGTCTCACTTTCATGAGCTGCTGCACCTCTTGTGTGTCCCCTGTGTCCAGGGACCCACTTCCTTCCAACGTATGTGGATGGGTCACAAAACAATGCACGTGGGCTAGCAAGCTAGTGTGGGTGGGTCCTATGAGAAAACTGTTCTCAGTCTCAGAAAAGATTCTGTACGCTCAAATACCTAACAGGGTGGGGCAGAGACTCCCAGCTGGTCACAGAACCCATTACTTCTACTTACTAGGCACACAGCCAACAGATACTTCCTAGCGAATGGGGAGTGGAAGTGATGTGTGCCAGGCATAGCCCATAAAAGTCTCCACAAATCATCCTCCCTGCCCTTTGGTCATTCAGGGATTGCAGGTATGGCTGGGTGACCCTGAAAGCAACGTGTGGAGAGTCGGAGAGTCTCTGATCCTCTGGGTCCCTTATGACTGTGTGGAGTGGGATGGACCTTCCCTCCCTACCCCCAACTCCTATGACCTAACCCCAATTACCACTAAGTGAGAAATACATTTCACCAGGCTTAGATCACTGAAATTTTAGTTTGTTACAGCAGCTAGCCTATTTTAACTAATTCATCTGGTTAAATATATTTGTGGCCAATCCACTTTCTTTTCCTTAAAAAAAAATAGTATAACAGAAAATTGTCACATGGTTTCAGAACACTATGGTACCTCCTCCTTGTAGAAATCTGCTTTTTGTTAATCCAAAGCCTAATAATTGTTATGTAATTTAATCAGAGTCAACAAAAATAGATTTCTATAAAGGATTGGCTTATAACATAAGTCCATAAAGCTGGTCTGGAATGAGAATGAGAAAAGAAAAACAATGATAGAACATGCTTGCCCTGCTTAAAGAGAGAATCTTCTACTTGGCTTCCAGTAACTGTTGTCAAGGCAGAATGCAAGTCATGTTTCTAGATCTTTCAATTTTTTCGAGAGGATTGTGAGATCCAAAATTTATGTGATTAAAAAAAAATTTATACCCTGCAAGCTGAATAAAACACAGCTATGGACATCTTATGAACACATGCCCGTCCCTCCCCACACACAGTCTACGAAGTGTGACTTTTTTGTATGTTTATTTATTTATTTTGAGATAGAGAGAGAGCACGTGCATGCGAGTGGGAGAGGGGTAGAGAGAGACAGAGGAAGAGAGACAATCCCAAGCGGATTCACCACTGTCAGTGCAGAGCTTGATGTGGGGCTCAAACTCACAAACCGTGAGATCATGACCTGAGCTGAAATCAAGAGTCGGACACTTAACTGACTGAGCCACTCTGACACTCCTGAAGTGTGATTCTTAAATGACACAGAATCCAGCTTTCAGAAACGTCCCTCAAATCATCAGGGCTCATCAGGTACTTTCTCTGAGAGCTCAGAACCATCTCTGATGCAAAAGAAAAACTCTAGTTTTAGAGCAATATGCTAAAATTTAAAAAACCAAATTTGGGAATTCAGAAGAAGGCCTGGGAGGTGAAAAAGCTCCTGAGCTCAAGAGGTGCTGGGTCTTGTGTGAAGAAAGTGAGAGACAAAATTCTAGCCGACTGGAGTGTTAACACTCAGCAGCAGTGGTGTGGGAAGACGGACCAGGTATGCAGGGGATGGTAAGGGCCAAGAGTCCAAGAGTGACCACGAGAAAACCAATGTGGAACCTTTAGGTGGCCACTCTCACTTTCTGTAATGACCATCTCTGACCAGTGTCAGCTTTAATCTCAGCTGAGTTTGCAAGCCCTGCTCCCCTAATGCTGCCCTTGAGTCAGCAGCCATGGTCCAAAGGATCCCTGTGACCACTCACTGTCACCTGTGAAACCTCCCAACATGGACAGTGGCATCCTCTCTCACAGATCCAGAGTCCCCATAGGAGTCCCTCGGCCCCAAACTCGGAATGGGAAAATTTTCAAGTGAAATTTTAAGGGCAGAGGAAGCTGCTGGATGTCCCAGAGTCCACTTCTTCTGATAAATTCAAATGGCATTTAGGAAGGCATTGTTTTAATTGCCTGGCTGAGCCTGAGCTTTGCCAAGGATGGGACAGGATCCGGTAAACAAACCACTTTCTTTGGACTCAGATTGGACAGGCATTTAATCCCCACTTCACTACTTCCCAACAGTGTGTCCCAACTCTGCTGTGCTGTGGGAGGGTCAAACGAAATAATATATATAAAGCAGTAAGTATAGCGCCTAACTCATAGGTACCCCGAACAATACCTTTTGCTATTATTATGGAGAATGAAACTGTATAATGGTAAGTGATTTAGGTCGAGGTTGTTTAAAGCGAGCACCAGTGAGTGTTGTAAACATAACACACACTCCACAAATGTTTGTTTAATATAGAAGCAATTGTAATTAAGTCTAAGCTTTAAAGAGCAGAAAGCTAACAGTTTCCGTTTCCTATCCTGCGGCTAAAGGGATATTTCCATGAAAAGTGAGCCACTGGCTATATTGTACATTCACCCAGATTTTATTAGTGATGCTAATATGGACGGAACTCATTGAAAAGAACATCAAAAGCTACACAGTAACTGCAACCAGCTCCATTGGCCAAAAAGTGCACCAATGAACATTTACTAACGGGGGTAATTAAACATGGCTTGATAACCACCAAAAGCCCTGCTGATTATGGCAGTGAGGCAGATAAAGAAGGAACCTCACCCTCTAAAAAGAGAGCAGACATATACTAAAAGCGTCTGTCTGTCCAACAGCCAACAGATGCTCCTGTTCAGAGGGCATCTAACACTCGCTTTCAATATGGGACCAACCTAGGGTCCTGATAACCTGAACCAGAGCAGAGGATCTACAAGCACTGGTCAAAGTCTATCACACACAAGACAAAAGGCACAGATGAGTTGTTGTCGTTTTTCTTAGGCTTCTTAGCTATTTTGTTAAAGAAATTAGCAACCTGTATCTTGGCACAGAGCTTAGACAGCTAGAGATGCTAATCAGCGGCCAGGAAGGTCAGGGCTACCCTTGTAAAGGACTGCTTTGTGTTGTTTTCTTTCTAATCAGTTAGCTCTTTAAGAAGGATATTTTTCTCTTGGCAGGAAAAATAGGAATCTTGGCCAAGCCAGCCTGAGGCTAGGTCTTCAGGATCCCCAGCACCTGTCACCACACTGGTTACCTGGCATTTACCAACTGCCTCAACTAATCTCTGAGACCTGCCCATCCTTTGAAAACGCTGGTAATTTTTTTGGAATTGCCCAGCTGAGACATCGAGAAGACCACTGCCTGAATAGGACAAGCCACGTCTGCCTGGTGTGGCACGGTCTCCATCCACATCTTGAGGCAGCACCACATCCTCCATAAAATACTACCTACGTGTAATAAAAATCGACTAAAACTCCTCGAGAATGCAACATGGCAGTAATCCCATGTCTGAGGCTTACTCTTGTAAAGAGACAATATCTGCCCCCCAAAACTAATAAAAATGTATGAATCATATTCTGTTGCTAAAAAGGCTTAATGCACACTACAAAGAAATAAGTCATGGGAATCAAAGGCACAGCATATGGAATACAATCAATGGTATTGTAAAAGTGTCCTCTGGTGACAGGTGGCAGCTACACTGGCCGTGAGCATAACATAACGTACAGACTTGTTGAATCACGAGGTTATACACCTGAAACTAGTGGAACGTTGTGTCTCAACTAGACTAAGAAAAAGAAGAAATACACTTTCTAACAGGGGGTCACATGTGAATTACGGAAAATAGAAACAGAATGTATTTCACAAAACTGAACTTCTCAGGAACTGAGCGTACTTTTAAGATTTAAAGCAACAACAGGGTGCCTGGGTGGCTCAGTTGGTTAAGCATCCAACTTCGGCTCCAATCATGGTCTTGTGGTTCATGAGTTTGAGCCCCACATTGGTCTCTCCGCTGTTAGCACATAGCTTGCTTCAGATCATCTGTCTCCCTCTCTCTCTGCCCCTCTCCTGCTCAAGCTCTCTCTCTCTCTCTCTCTCTCTCTCAAAAATAAAGAAAAACATTAAAGCAATAACATCTTATTTAGAAAATGGAAGTGTTTCGATTAAATTCACTTAGAAAGTAAGAGTATTGGGGGGTGCCTGGATGGCTCAGTTGGTTGAGTGTCTGACCTTGGCTCAGGTCATGATCTCACAAGTTTGTGATTTCAAGCCCCACCTCGGGCTCTTTGCACACACTACGGAGGCTGCTTCAGATCCTCTGTCTCCCTCCCCCACTCTCTCTCTCTCAAAAATAAATAAACATTAAAAAAAAAAAAAAGGAAGGCAAAACAAGTAAGAGTACTAGGGCACCCGGGTGGCTCAGTCAGTTAAGCGCCCAACTCTTGGTTTTGGCTCAGGTCATGATCTCATGGTTTGTGAGTTTAAGCCCCACCTTGGGCTCTGTGCTGATGGTGTGGAACCTGCTTGGGATTCTCTCTCTCTCTCTCTCTCTCTCTCTCTCCCTCTGCCTCTCCCTTGCTCACACACATTCTCTCTCAGAATAAATAAATAAACTTAATTTTTTTTTTAAGTAAAGAAAATAAGAGTATTAAACAAAGGGTTTGTTTTCCTTATGGAAAAAGAAGGTAAATGATAAATTCCACCAAGAACGTTGATGCAAATCTTGATGAATCCAGTTAGAGGATCTGTACAAAAAGACATGAAGACACTACTAAGTGACAGCAACGAAAACAGGTGGTAGTGGCCCAAGAACAGGCAGATGGCACAAGTAGAATAGTACGGGGTCAGGCAGCCAACCCACAGACCCACACGTGTAGAGTGACCTGCTTTCTGACAAGTGGGCCCTACAGTGCAGTGGAGAGGGCTATCTCTGTAGTAAACAGCACTGCATATCAAGAAAGAAAACAAAAAAGAGCTCTGATAAGTATCTTATACCAAATGAATAATCCATTAGAGATAGATCACAGACAGTATGACTGTTAAAACAATAAAGCTTCAAGAGGACAACATGAAGTTGCTGTGTTTTGTTTTATGTTATTTATTTACTTTTCGTTTCAGAAGGAGAACTCATTACCTCGGTAGGAAAAGTTTTCTTAAACTAAACGACATAAATGTACTAACCATAATGGAATAAAATTGATACACTGGACTTCATTAAAATTAAAAACTTTTGTTCATCATAAGACACCATTAAGAGAATAAAAAAGCAAATTACAGAATGGGAAAAGCTATTGACAAAACATCTATCTGATGAAGAAATGATATCCATAATATATAAGGACCTCCTACAGATCAATAAGACAGAGGCAGACAACATAATAGAAAAGGGGACACAGAAGCCAGAGACCTCACAAAGAGATCAAAATGGTAAGTCAGTCAGTAGGAACATCCTGATTAGATCATACAGAGACACATGCCATCTTAGTGGCTGAAATTTAAAGACTGAAAAAAGCCAAGTGCTGGTGAGGACATAGGGCAATGGAACCATCATGCACCAGCATGGCAAGGGGAGGGGCCAACCAGTACTGTCCCTTTGGAAAAGTGGCAAGATTGTGCTAAAGCTGCACACAGACACATTCTAGGATACAGAAATTCCAATCCCTGAGGACATACCAACAGAAATGCACACACACACACACACACACACACACGTGCGCGCAAAGAATATTCATAGCAGTTTTATTCGTAACAATTCAATTGTATGAACTCAGTCCAAGTATAGTAGAATGGATGAATAAAATGTGGTTAATTCCTACAAAAGAATACTTTTCAGCAATGATAAAAATGAACTACTTCTGTATATAGCATGGATGAATCTCACAGATAGAAGTCTGAGTGAAGGAAGCCAGAAACAAAAAGTACCTACTATACGATATCCATTTACATAATGAAATATAAAGCCCAGTTATGCTGTTCCATGGTGATGGAAATAAAAAATACTGGTTATTTTTGCCAGACAGCATCCTTCCTGGCAGGGGATACAAGAGAGGCTCCTGGGTGCTGGAAATGCTTTTATTGATATGCATGGTTGGTTACATTCTTAAACCTTATAAGAAGCCTTCTGCTTCTCGTTGGGATATAGGAACTCATGGGACTATTATTCACATTCTAATACAAAGAATAAGCCAGGTAAGTTACCACATCACAGATTTTTGAAACCATAAGATAACTGAGAACATAATGAGGTCCACTGAATAAAAATAAAGAAGCTAACAAGCTCTTTCTAAGAAAAATAAGACCTATTGTTGCTTTTATCTCTGGAGGAGGAGAGAGTGGATTCTGTGATTAAGGAGGTACAGGCTTCTAGTTATGGAATGAATAAGTTACAGGGATAAAAGTTACAGCACAGGGAATATATATAGTCAACAGTATTGTAACAGCGTTGGATGGTGACAGATGGCAGCTACACGTGTGATAAGCACAGTAGAACACAAAGACTTGTTAAATCGCTATGTTGCACACCTGAAACTATATAGCATTCTGTGTCAACTACACTTCAATAAAAAGCACTAAAGCCAATAAATACAATATTTTTAGAAACTATGTCCTGAACAACAAGAAAGGTAGGGAGAGGAACATGAGGACAAATCATTCAGACTTGCAAGAAAACTTTAGTGGCCACGAGTGGACAAGCTTGACAGATTCACATCTTGAGGGAGTGTCTACAACTCTTTCCCACAACCCTCTATCTGCTCGCTAAGGGTGTGCACCAAAGGGCCAAAGCCTTGTCAGGCTGAAGAGGAAGTCCGGATTTGATAACTGACAGAGAGCTGATGGGGGTGTGACACCAGAGACAGGAAACTCATTAGGATGCTATTGGGGAACAGTGATGATTCTAAGTGAAGGCAGTAGCCTTGGTGATGGAGATAAGCAAATGGATTTCACGAACCACTTCAGAGGTAGAAGAGACAGAACCCTCGGTGTAGCATTCCTACAGGGCATATTTTATTCTGCTGTTATGAGGTAAATCATACAATAAATAAAAACCCCGTTATGTAACTTTCTCACAGCTTTCTCTATAATGAGGACTTGCAAGTGGAAATCATAACACAGACACCACGATGGACACAGGCTTTTGATCTAGATGAGCATGGCACCAAAGAACCAAGTGGCTACCAAGAGATACCATCGCAAGGCCAATACTAAATAAAGATACTAGACACAGAAGACAATATAGAGAAAGTTCCAGGAAAATCCTTGGATTACTGGGGAAGTGAGTAGGAAACAAAACATTCATGCCTAAAAGCTTAGCTAGGGGCAAAGAAAACTTCAGAGGTCAGTAAAAGAAGAGGCTGAAGATTTATGGTGATGATTTTAATAAATCTGGCAATAGATAACTTCGACTATTTGATCTCAAGAATCAATCTATGTGGATAAAGTCAATAAAGGAAATCAGTCCTTCCTAAAATAACTACAACAATAAAACCTCATGAAACAATTTCTCAAAGGGACTGGATGGGAGGAGGGAGAAAGAGAGGCAGATCAGGTGGCAGTGAGTGCCTTGATCCAAACTCTCAGATGTTGAGAACGATCTTGTCTCTTGCCTCTGGGCCTCCAATTCTATGCAAGATCCCATTATGACTGCTGGCCTTCCAGTTAGTACCATTTATACTGAAGCTTCACGGAGTTGGGTTTAGATTTATGCCTAGAAAGTTATGCACAATGACATAAAAAATTAAAATACCGAGAGTAGACTTAGGAGGTAACGTGATCGATACACGTTTGCTGATCTTGAACATAGCTCAGGAAAGTGAAAGGATAGATTAATTAAGGATTAAGCCAAACATGAATTTTAATATCCGAAGACATTTATAAGCAAGAAACCCTGGGGCATATTTATAGAGCCACTTTAATTAGTCAGTATTCAAAGCAGCTTTACACATGAGTCAAGTTTTCAACATATTTTAATAAGCATCTCTTCTAAATGCAAGAGTTGAGGTTCTGTAAACCAAGCATGGAATCTGGAATCAGAAAACGTGGGTCTCAGTTCTGGCTTTGCCAGTTACAAACTCTGAGAGCAAATCACACAACTTGCTACAAGTGTAAAATAGAAAACTCTAACCGGTTGCCATAAATACTGAACACAACAAGGATGTGAACTGCTTTGTAAAACAAAAAGTGATACATTATTTCCTCAAATGAGTAGAGAAGAGAAAATATGTTCAGGAAAATTTGCTTTTATTCAAGTTAACAGTCTTATCACAAATGTCTACATGTATATTTAAGACAAAGTAGATTTGAATTTACTGATAATGATCCAAGACCCAAGAATTCTGGTTCTTATTTATTCATTTATTTATTTTTATTAAAAACATTTTTTTTAACGTTTATTCATTTTTGACAGAACAGACTGAGCGGGGGAGGGGCAGAGAGAGGGAGACACAGAATCCAAAGCAGGCTCCAGGCTCTGGGCTGTCAGCACAGAGCCTGACATGGAGCTCGAACTCATGGACCACAAGATGATGACCCAAGCTGAAGTCGGATGCTCAACAGATTGAGCCACCCAGGTGCCCCTCTGGGCCTTTTTTTTGACCACAGCCCCAAAGTTTGCATTTGTACATGGAAATAACCTAATTAACAAAGTATCTAAAAAAAATGCTTGTCATGGTGATGTCTTGTGGATTACATTAGTATCTTCCAGGTAATTGCAAGAGGAACTATATCAGAGCAGTTAGTTTAGGCTGTGACATCAGACAGACCTGGATTCAAATCCTGTATCTATCACTTCTTACTTGTTTTTGAGAGTCCCATCACCTTTAGCTCTGTTTTCTATCACAAAAGTAGAGACTTTCATAGAATAGTATCACAAGTTTCAAAGATTTAAGAGATAATAGCATATAATGTACTTGGTAGAATGCCTGGAATGTGCAGGCATTCTAAGTGTTAGCTGGGATAATACCTAAAATCTGCACATAAAGATCTTTGTGTTTCCCCTTCTGGTCACTCTCAACTCTGAATGCATATACAGTGCCCCATGTACACAGTGATACAGAAGCTCACGCTATTTTATAGCCAGATGGGAACTTCAACATTTGTTGAGCAACTACTATGAGCCAGGCATCATGAAAGACACTACAGATACAAAGATGAACTAGAAATTATTGTCTCTAATTTCAAATACTTCTCAAGAATGTAAGACTCTTGAGGGCAAATATTTGCTGACTTTTCCCACTTCCATATCCCCAGTGACCAAAATAGTGTCCGGAATATTGAACTTGCTTGGTAAATATTTGTAGAATGAATTATCTAGTGCTTGTCTTGTGTATATAGTAGATGTAAATCCCATTGTAGAAGCCACTTTTACTTCTATTTTGGGTATCCAATGAAGGGGACATATAAAGAGACACATTTTTATTAGCATTATTTTAACTGAAGCTGGGTTTAAGTCCTAGCTCCTTGAAACAATGTTAGTGATTTTCTTACAAATTAAATACAGTGACATCTGGCACTTTGAAAAAAAAAATTCAAGAAATGTGAAGGACACCTAGGGAAGAATTCCCACCAAGTATTTGATAATGTGATAAGCAAAGGAAACTTGATACCATTTTCTTACTGCACATATTAACATCTGTTCTACCACTGAGATTATAGGATCACAAAATTCCATTTTAAAGGTTTAAAATATAGCTCACCTGATCTTCTTCTCCTCCACCTTCTTCATCATATTTTAAAATATTATCTCTTACATCATCTTCTGGATCAATTAAAAGTTGCTTGGCCTGGCGCTCTTTATCCCGGCGTTTCATCCATACCACAAACATCAGAACGAGGACTAGGTGGAAAAAGAGTAAGAAAAAGCATAATGTCATAGCTTTTAAAACACGACCTTTCTCATCATAGCCTTTAATACCACTAACACACTTATATGGGTCAAAAGCTTGTAATGCAGCTTCCTCTCTCTTATCTCTTTCTGGCCTCCCGTGAAAAGAGAGAAGACAAAGCAGGGTTCAAGCACTGGGTATTGAGTGTGAAACCCTGGGTTCCAGAACCTGGTGTCCTTTGAACTCACTGGCTAAATGTCCATCCTCAATATTATCATTTACAGATAGGGATGAGAACCATTTCCATCTCTCCCTTCTGCTTGCTGGAGGATAGGATACTCCTAATATAAGGGCTTGTAAATTCTAAACCAACAAACAATAGTAAGTTAAATTGTTACTTCTTATGTAACTGCTATTTCACTGAGGTTGCTCGGCCATCATTATACCCTCGGAAATCAGAGGGAACAGTACTCCCCAAGGAAGGTAAGTGCTTGCCAGGATGACTTGGGGAGCAAATTGGAACTGGATCGCCAACTGGATCTTGAGGATTTTGGGCTCCCAAAGGCTGTGCTTTTCTACTACACCATTCTGCATTCCCGCTCCTATTAAACTGCACGTTTCAGGTTAAGAAGCCGACGGGATTCGTTGGTGCACTGAAATAACATCAGGCTTTCAGGCTTTACATTTTTGTGCCAGATCTGGCACCATGAATCTTCCAGAGGGTTGACGTTAAAATCAGCACCAATTCATTTTCCTTCAAAATGCTAGTCACCCCTTATGCCAAAGTCCGTCATGTCGAAGTCTTTCCTGATAAGGTTGGCATATATGCCACATTTTAGTTCAAATGGAAACATGTCCCTAAGTGCACATCGAAGAGCGCATTCTCTCTAAAATCTGAGGATATCAGTTTACATCCTGAAGCAAGAGATTTAATGACTCCTATTTGAGCACATTTTTATTATTGGCCATAAAAGTAAATATCCTCCTTTTAAAGCCAGATACATGATCTCATTTGCCATTGTTCCAGGGCTAAATCTAGCAAGTGGATTATTAGTACAGCAATGCAGGTTTCAAATTATAGTCAAAGTAGTCTCCACACAGGAAGTAAAAAATGCTCAGGCTTCTATGGTAATTGCTTAGAATAAAGGGACAGAATTCTAAATTACCAGAACACTTGTAAATGGAGAAAACATAAAAGAAATGGCCAACATTTTCAAGAAAGTGATTGGTGCGTAGCATGATCACACAATAAACTAAGTCCTACTGCTATTTAACAATAAAACACAGGGCCAGGCAATTTATCCTTTTAACCTGCATGCTTAGAAGGGGCTCCTCAAGGACTTTCCAGTGGTTAATTTCTTGTATTCCATTGAACCAAAGATTGCAAAGTATCTGAAAAAGGAGCAGTTCCTTAATCTAGACTTGCTCTAAAGACAGACAATTTATTGAGCTGTGTAATCATTTCTATTATCAAATGTGCTGTATGAAGTATAATCTCTCACTATTTTACGTAGCCCTTCAGAAACAAATACCTTGATCCCTGCATGACTGGAGTTAGCTGCTGACTGCGCTTTATATAAAGGAAAGCTAAGGAGAGCAATATACTTATTTTCCTAAATCATCAACTCCGTGTCATAAATTCATACTCAAATCATGAGTGCTCAAACTTAGCTAAGATGGTTTAACATTTTCCTATGAAAAGAGTTTGCTACAGCTCGCCAAGCCATCAGTGCCAGAAAACGGCAACGGGGCATGAGAGGGGTGCACTGGCTGGGTTTGCTGCAAACATGTAAGTGCTTGAAACAGTGCCCAGGGTTTTTCTCCCTCGGAAGTGGACCCGACTGCTCCATATACAATTTGGCAAGAAAGTGCTCACAGGTTGAAGAGAGTGGTTTAGATTGTTTTGAAAGGTAAACAGCAAAAAGTTACTTTGCAAAACATCTAGGGTGGGAAAAGAATTTAAAACCTAAGAGACAGGGGCACCTGAGTGGCTCAATCAGTTAGGCAGCCGACTCTTTGATTTCCGCTCAGCTCATGATCTCAAGGTTCGGGGGTTCGAGCTCTGCATCGGGCTGTGAGCGCAGAGCCCGCTTGGGAGTCTCTCTCTCCGTCTTTTCGCTGCCCTTCTCCTGCTCTTTCCCTTTTTCTCTCTCTCAAAATAAATAAAAAACATTAAAAAAAATAAAATCCTGGGGCGCCTGGGTGGCTCAGTCAGTTGAGCATCTGACTTCGGCTCAGGTCATGATCTCATGGTTCGTGGGTTCGAGCCCCGCATCGGGCTCTGTGCTGAACCCTTGTTCAGAGCCTGGAGCTTGCTTCAGATTCTGTGTCTCCTCCTCACTCTGCCCCTCTCCCGCTCGTGCTCTGTCTCACTCTGTCTCTCAAAAATAAATGTAAAAAAAAACAAATTAAAAAAAATAATAAAATAAAATCCAAGAGACAATACAACTACTTACTGAGCAGGATGATGATGCAAAGGAGGATGGCGATAATGGCTCCTGTGCCAAGCCCTGCACCCACAATTCTGTCCACATCGGTGCAGTCCCCATTGGAGTCACACTGGCAGACCTTCACGCGAAGGATGGATATATTTGACTTGGGAGGATTACCCGAATCTGTGATTATGATTGGAACTTCATATATCCCAGCTTCCAGAAATTTTATCTTCAGATTAAGTTGAGCAAAATCACCTACACGAAAAAAGGAAAAAAAAAAGTTGGTAGTTAATACATGATACGATAAAAATACGCAGAATATTCCAGAACTGCATGTACTACGTAACAGCATATAGTGAGCAATACAACTATGCTGCATTATGAAGGTTTTTTTAAAGCTGTGGAAGCTTTTAATATCTTATTTAACTTTAAGTAGCTTTTAAAATATATTTAATGAGAAGATTATAAGGCACCTAAAATTAACTTTTCATATCAGGCTTCAAAACCTCTCAACTGCACATATAGTCAAATAATTAACCTGTTCTTACCATTAAGCCGAGTGATGGTCCAATTTCTCTTAATAGTCACTGGAGACAAAGGAAGATCAAAAGCAAATGGTCCAGCATTTGGATCGATGTCATAATCAAGTGCTGTGATGTTAATTGAATTGGGGTCTGGAGTTTCGCAAGTCTCTGCCTCTTGAGGTAACACTTGAGGGGCATTGTCATTAATATCAAGTAAATAGATCTGCAGGGTTCCCGTTCCGCTCATAGGGGGGATTCCTTAAAAGGAGAAAAATCACAAACCAATACTGAGCAATTCTTTCCCACGAGTCTCCATTACGGTGGAATCCTCCAAGTTTCTAGCCTGCTTGCCCTTACTGTTGTATAACCTTGGAAAAATCTAGTAGCCACAGCCTCTGGCACACTGTTTTTCCAACAAGGCCACTTCTTGCTTCCATCCTAGCATGACCCGGAGCTGCCACTGTTGGGGTGCAGGACTGAGCCCTGTGACAATGCATGGCACCCCTGCAGAGTGTGCTTCTACACCTGCTCTGCTGTCGCTGTCCCTTACTCTGGGCCTTTTGTCTACCACGCTCCTCTAGGCGCTGTGGGGAACACAAGAGAAGCAGAACATGGGGCTCATGATCTTTTGGACCCTACTCTTGATGGAGGACTAAGACATACGCATGAAAGAGCATGAGATTTCCTTTAAAGCTTCAACACAGCCATGAAATATTTAATCTACAGGAAACACAGACCCATAGACCTCATCTTGGGAAGAAATGCCATGGAGAAGAGAAATGGTACTTATTGATCAACCAACTACATGCCTGACCAAGTGTTAGGCTGTTCTATATACATTATTTCATTGTAATCCTGTGAAGTACATTTGAACGGATTGGGAACCCAAGACTGTGTCAACTGCTCATGGTCACACACTCCTGTAAGGGCTGCGGTTGCTACTAAAGATGGGTCTGCCTGACCCTAAACCCACCCTAAAGATTTCTCTACTACATTTTGTGATAATTTAGCCTCTGTGAGATTATACGTATTTATGATGTTATATTATTATATATAGTGACATAATTATTGTTTTTAGTGTAATTACATAATAGACATTAAATATAGTAAAATAGAAATATAAAAAAATGTTAAGATTATAATTCAGACACCCAGAGGTTTAAGTGACCCAGCCAAGAACATGCAATTAGGAAGGTGCACACATACATGCTGAGGAAGAGGCAAGGAGAAATCTCTATGGACCTGTCTGAGGCTATAGATGGTGCTGAAAGCAAGGAGAACAGAGGTGGGGGCACACGGGGGCTGTGGACAATATTCTAATAATGACCATAGCACCAGGAGCTCTGGGATACTCCACGGTTTGAAGACCTTTCACACTCATTATCACGTGTAATATTATTTGACTCTCATAACAACTTTATAGAATAGGCAAGACGCAAAAACAACTTCTCAGTAATGAAACCAAGGCACAGAGAGTATAAAACCTTGCCCAGTCATTAAGGAGTGGACCTGGGGCTCCACATCCAGCCTTGATTTAGAGTCAAGTGCATTTGCAAAGCATCAGAACTACACAGAGATGCAACCAACTACTTCTCTAGCATCCCAAACACCCTTTCAATTAGAAAAAATCCACCTTGGTGAATGACAAATCTTGTTGTAACTCACAACTAACATTCATACATATAATTTTGTAGCCCTTTAAATCTCAACATAATAGTGCAAGATATAGCGCTTTAAGTTCCCTCATGGAGGGAAGCTACCCCTTACGTGCAGTGAGACCATAAAACAGACACTAAGGCCGAGCTCTGATGTGCAGTGGCAAAAGCTGTCCCTACTACGTTTCAACTCCAAATATGTGAACAGTAGGTCTGATATTAGAAACGATAAGAAATATTGCTTTGAGCTTGTCACCATGTGGATTTATGATAGATACCAATCTCACTGAATCTTATTATGTAAGATCCATCAAAACTGTTCTTATCAGAAGTGTTGATGGGTAACATTTTTCAAACTGTGCTTCTTGACCACCAAATTGAAGCCTTCTAGTTTTATGAGATGCTCGCATTCACAGTATAGCACACATATTTTAAATGATTTTAAAATATGGTTATGATTCAGTTTTAAAACTATTAACATGTAACGGAAATATTTACTTGAGTGTTTATGTCAGGCAGTTTTATTTATTATTATTATTATCTTTTATGAGTATAATTTATTGTTCAGATTGGCTTACATACAACATCCAGTGCTCATCCCAACAAGGTCAGGCACTGTTTTAAAGACTTTACGGGTACAAGCCACTTTATATTCTTCCATACACTAGTAGTAGTTAGATGCTGCTACCATTATCCCTATTTAAGAGAAAAAGGAGGGATACCTGGGTGGCTCAATTGGTTAGGCACCTGACTTTTGATTTCGGCTCAGGTCATGATCTCACAGTTCGTGGGATCAAGCCCTACATTGGGCTCTGTGCTAACAGCTGGGATTCTCTCTTTGCCTCTCTTGATGCCCCTCCCCTGCATAGAGCGCATGTGCTCTCTCTCAATAAATAAATAAATAAACTTAAAAAATAAAAAAAAAAAGAGAAAAAGGAAATTGAATATATTTAAAATCTTATTGCTAATCCCAAAATTAGAAAGTGGTAGACCTGGAGTCTGGATTCAGGTAGCCAGGCAGACTCTCAGAGCTTGCACTCTTAAACACATGTCATATTGAGAGCTAACAAAGCAAAACAAATCCATCACCAGGTTTATGTAAGTCATTTTTGTCTTATATAGCTAAAAAAATAAGGAAGAAGAAGAAGAAGATGAAGAAGAAGAAGAAGAAGAAGAAGAAGAAGAAGGTAGCTATCTATTAATTTCAATCATTTAGAATCCAGCAGAAACCCAGAAAGGGGGAAAAAAAAGGTGCTAGACTATATGTTCCAAAATGAACACACAAAAATGTGTTGTACTCACTTATTTCAATTTGTGCATGAAATTAAGAGTTTCCTATGCCAAGGCAGACAAGAGGCAGAGAATTACAAAGAGACAAAAAGGCTAGAAACAGGCCAACTGATGTCGGCAAATAGACTGACCATAAGAAGTCTAAAAAGATCACCTCAAAAAAAAAACAATGCCATGGAGGCATTGAGGCTACCCTCAACTTGTAGCAACGAGGCATCATTGTATAGCAGGGCAGAAGAAATACAAACGTTTGTCATCACAGTACTAGGCACTATGCAAGACATATCGATGTTGGGAACATTCATTACAGAAGACAGGGAATATGTGAGAAAACCCAGAGGAAATGGAAAATAGAAGTAGGGGCCTTAGCTTAAAAAAGGTCAGTTTTCTAGACATAGAAAAGCTCGTTTCCTGATGATGCATTCATGATGAGGCACTATTTAACAACATACAGGGTAATACAATCACCATGTTTAATTACATACCATTGTCAGAAGCAAGGAAAGTGGCATTATATATATTATTTTTCACATTTGGTGATTCTCTGTCCAAAACAGCAATTGTTGTTATTTGCCCATTCACAGGATCTATTTTTAGCCAATTGGCAGGATCAGATAATTTTGTGTATCTACAAAAGGAAAGCTTTAGTAAGTAAATATTTTAATATACGTAAGAAATAAAGCCTACTTTACAGGTTTAATTCCAAATGTCGACCAGCCCATTAACTTGTGTTTTTGTAGATATTGGTTGAAAATACAGCTTTAGCATGGAAAAGTATTTCTGTTGCAGTGGTTAAACTCTTGTCTCTTGTCTAGTTTAATGGATAACAATGATCCCAATAAAATAGTTCAACTATACCTTCTAATTAAACAGCAGCCCTAAAGTATAGGACTTAAGAGACATTATAAATAGAAGTTGAATTTTCTATCATGGAACACACCCAAAACACCAACTCATCATGGTGTTGATGAGGTCATAGTGGGGACACCCCTACATTCCTATCCTCATCATGACCTTCCCCACGGGGCCAAACTGTAGTCAGAACTACACTCTTCAGAAAAGTCCCACCATCTGAGTCTATATAAAGTAGATTCATATGTGTCAGTAGGTTTATCAACTTAAACTCCTTTTTTATTCTGGGTGGAGAGTAAGATTTTCAAGCTCAGATAACCAGTATCCAGATTGGAAAAAATACCCTGCGTGTTGAAAGGTAAAAAGTTGTAGGAGTTCAATACACCTATTATTAATTAGCTATTTCTCTATCTCGATGTCAACGTATAGAGAAATGTGGAAGATATGCAATTATCTGTTAGCAGCAGTTGTGAAAGAAGTTAAATAAAATATGAGCTAATTTAAAAAATTATCATCACCAGCAATGGATAATAGTCATGTGGGCTGTGCTCTGCCAACGACCTACTCCCTCATCAGGAAGGATAAATTAGATTGTGCTGAGGTTGGAAATCTTTACAGATATGTTTTATAAGTCCTATAACTACCGTACAGGTAAGAGGCAAAAATAATTAGCTCTTATATCTTGTTTTTGGCATGGGTTTTCTTTTTTTTCTGACGTGTGCGGAAGGGATAAATGTTACAGCTTCTGAGAGTCCCCTGTTTACTCACAGTGAAAACTTTTTGCAGTATTTGGTATAATAGCACAGGCTAAATGATTATGAAATATACAAAGATAAAAGGGGGTGGACAAAAAAAAGAGGCAGAGAACATTTTTTTCTCCAAATAATTACACGAGTAGATCTATTCTTCTATTTCCTATCTAATATACTCATTGATCTATTTACTGAGAGGAAGCTTCATCAAGGAATTAAAAAAAATTTTTGTAATAAGTAGTTTGGGTTCCAGTTCAAATATTTTATTCAAATGGTAAGTAAACTTTGTGCACAGCATACAACATAAAGTAAATTTTTAAGAATGCCACAAATAGCATTTGATACCTAATATTTTGCTGCATATATCGATCAGGATCCTGAGCAGTAAATGTTGTTAACATGGTACCGGCATGAAGGCCTTCTTCTTGGCGAATGATCTTGGGATTTGGGGCAAAATAAGGGTTTTCATTCACATCAATAACTGTGACAGACACGGTTGCAGTTGACTGAGGTGGGTGCTGAATACCCTTGGCTAATGGCACTTGATTTTCAGCAGCAACAGTAAGGACAAACATCCTATTTGTTTCAAAGTCAATTGGCTGGGGGAAAAAAAAAGGAAACCATATTTTTGCAGGAAATAAGAATATTTGCATTCTGCAGTTTATTCTTCTTTAAGACTCCATTTCTAAAACATTAATTTTTCATTCACAACGCCATAGGTTCCTCTCAAATTTCTGGAAAACACGCATTAGCATGGTCAATGATTAAAATATTTATCACGATTGAGCCTGTTTATATAAGATATTTATAAATCTTGGGTACTTCAAAGATTTATGTTCACAAAATAATGCATATTACTACTGCACTGATTGCATTTATTCAACTACATCTAAAAACTTGATTATTCTTAACAGCAGCACTGTGAATCAAAAATACTAAATAGTCTGAGGTCAAGTGAGAACCCAATGGTCTAGATTATATTTTCAAACATTAGTATCAAGGCCATGCCTCATCCAAGAAAGCTTTTATATCTGGGATGAAGTACAAAGAACCAAAACCAAAATCAGAAACTATTAAAATCCTATTTTTTCATAAAGCAAAAACTTAATTCTATTTAAATGTATCATTCATAATTTGAAACATTTTAAAGTACAGACATGTACACACACACTTATGAAAAATAATAGTGTTTGTACGTGGAAGGGCTTTTTTCTTGTTTTTGTTTTTTCCTTACTTAGCAAACTAAAACTCTGGCTGTCTCTCAAAAGAATTTTAGGTGTTCTACTGGTCTGTAAAAATCTCAGCTCTAAGAACAACACTCTAGATGAAGGTAATGCACAAATAACCCATAATGTAAACATTAAGTTCCAAAGTTCCATTGAATCCTACTGTCAATAGAAGAGTTACCAGGAGTCAAGTGATCAGACTGGACTTTCATTTCACTCCTGACTTCCCTCGATCATCTTCTAGTGGAGGTGCAGATAAGTATAACCGTGTCATAAGAATTTGAAAAATGAGCTTAGAGAGCTCTCATGCCGTCATAGATGGTCTAAGAAGGATTACGAGCTGAAGCTAATGAGAAAGCCACATTATTAGCACAAACGGCACCATTTCCTACCCTAGACCACTCCCTCAAACCTTCAAACGCATAGTTTGTTTTTCTAGCACGCTAAAATCACCAATTCAACTTCCCATTGTCAATTACTTTAAACAAGACAGTGGAAAAGCCAGAAAGTAAGACAGAATTCTTTCGAGTGGTTTCATTTGCTGCATGAGAAGTCCATGACCTAACATTTTCATGCAGAGTTCTGCCCTTCAATGCATATTAAAGTGTATTTATCCCTCAGAATGGTATGACTTAGGTACTATTATCTTCCCTGCTTTCTGTATGAAGAACCTGAGGCTTAGCGAGGTTCAACAACTTGCCATGCTCACACCACTACCAAAAGCAGACCTGGGATTCGAACACATGGCCCAGCTCTGGGGTGTTCAGAGAAATTTCCAATGCCCCCCTCCTGGGGGGAAACTCCCCTTCTACTCACTCATAAATTCTAGGCAACTGACACCTTGGTGCACCTACACAAGGCCCACATCTGGGTTCACTTAACAGAGTTGGGATGAGAGACAAGGGAACAGATCTCTTCACTGGGGGCTTGAAGGAAGAGATGTTCACTTTAATTTTACATTATAGCTATGCATTACACTTGCAGTCAACAGCCCCTTCCTTCCAGCACTCAGGGTGTTTTGTTTGTGACAATTAAAGATCAGAAGAACGAATTTCTTTAAGTCTTGAATATAGCATTTAAAAACAGCAGTGCAAATTCACAACGTTTTTGCATTGTAGGCCCTCTTTCTGCCTACACAACCCATTTTAATTTTGTGATATTTTCTGGTTTGTTCTCTGAGCCAGTGCTCCAAGGGGAACTTGAGAATAATAGGCATGGGGCCTCTTTCCTAATAGCTATCGACTGGTGATCAATTAATAGTTGAGGATGTGCTACATCACTAACATATCTAAGCGCACTCCGTTAACACTGTGGAGGGCAGTCCCGTCTTCAGAATGTTAAAACTGGCCCCAAATGATTTAAACGCAATCATATTCTAGAGACAATGTGAGAACAGTTATGTTGGTCTCAACCTAGCCTCAACAGAAACTACAAAATAAATGTGGGGTGTTTGAGTGGCTCAGTCAGTTAAGTGTCCAACTCTTGATTTCAGCTCAGGTCACGATCTCACAGTTCATGAGTTTGAGCCCCGCGTCGGACTCTGTGCTGACAGCTCAGAGCCTGGAGCCTGATTTGGATTCTGTGTCTTCCCCTCTCTCTGTCCCTCCTCTGCTCATTCTCTGTCTCTCCTTCTCTCTCAAAGATAAATAAACATTAAAAATTAACAAAAAAAATAACAAATGTGATTCCCCAAAATATGTTAATTTCAGGTTTGAAGATGTTTGAAAGAAGAAAAAAAAAAAACAACCCTCAGAGTAAATAATAAACTATGGACCTGTCAGAGAGATCAGTGACCCAAGTGGAACTTACTTTGGCGACAGTGACTAAGCCGTCATTGCTGTTCGGGTCTGTCTGAATGGCAAATCGCCCTGTGGGATCCCCGCCGCTGATTCTGTACATGGCATTCCAGGCTGGCGTATGGGGCTGATCTTTATCAGTCACAGTTAGATTAGCTACTATGACATCTACCCTGTTTTCAGGGACCTCGCCATAGAACTACAAGAAAAACAAACCTCAGTTAGACGAGCGATGCGGACCGGTGAAGGACAGCGTGTCTTGATGACCCTGCTGCCCTGATTTTACTGCCCCATTAAATCTTTATTACTCACAGTCAACGAGGAAATCAGTAATGCAGGTAATCACAGCATTTATGTTTGACTTTAAAAATACTATAACTTTTCTCAGCAGACAAAATTTCTTCCAAATCATGTTATAGTTTCATTAATATTAAAATTAGTGTCCATTTGTGAGTCCCTGGGTGATTCATGTAGGGTTGGAGAAAAGGATTTGTCTGAGGGAAATCATTTTACTCAAGAGATAGTATCTGTATGCTGCCAAAGTTGTATAAATCAGTCAGGTAATATCCATTCAGTTTCGTGTACCTCAAAGTATTTGTAAATATTTTGTTATTACAGCACGAAGTATTTTTAGGCCATTTCTTCCGGGTAGCATGTTTCAACAACTTCATCAGTGGATTTGGAGACTAGGAAGGAACAAATCACTCAGGTGCCTCATTTAAAAGCCCTGGTGACAGAAAACGTCTGAGCGAGTGGTCAATTTATAATTAGGTTGAGCAAGTCACACCTCTATTTAACGCATTTATAATTCATGACAAAACTTTTCAGTAATGGACCACAGACCTAAGTTCTGTGAATGACAGTCTGTACTTACTGTCATAGCAGTAAACTCTGGAGGATTGTCATTGACATCTGTCACCGTGATGACAGCCGTAGCTGTGTTTGAAAGGCCGTATGTGGGATTGCCTTCCATGTCTGTAGCCTGAATTATTAACGTATACTGTTGCACTTTCTAAAAAGACAGAAAGATAACACCTTAAATGAAACTAATTCCTCAAGAAGACATAGCAATTGTTTTGTAAATGGCTCTTTATTACACACACGGAAAGCACAGCATCATTCATTCTGATTAGCATTACTTGAAATTTCCCATAGCGTTGACTTTAACTTGAGAAGCACAGGTCTGGTTCTTGTCTAGAAAGATGTGACTGTATATTTTCACCTCTATTTGTGGAAAAGATAAAAGATGCATTGCAGATGTGTGAATTCACAGAGAAGCTGAAACTTCCACTTGGTCTCAACCTTCCCCTCTTCGGAACTTTGCAACATTGTGATCAAGCGTTCCAGTCATTTGGTTTGTTTACCTTCTCATATGTTAGTTTCTACCCAGTTCAGGATAATGAAAAATCTTGAAAGTGTGTAAGTACATATATACATACACATACATACATATATACGCCCACACATGCACACACGTATATACATATATTTTATTTTACAGGGTATACATATGCTTCCTTTTAATGTATTCTCATATATGTTCTCTCTATTTTAAAAGGGTTGATAGAATATTTTGTCCTACTCCCCATTAGCACATACTGTTCACAACTATATAGAAGAGATATATTCTTAAATGAAGTTAAAACCTAATTAAAGGGTTTATGTTTATGTCCTTAGTCATAACTACAAAACACAGTGGTACTTAATAGTTGCATACTCAACAGATTGCCATTTCCGCCTAATACTCATTGTGCCCACATACCTATGATGGTATGCACATACATCTGCACGTACATGATTATTACCAAATAAATATCACTGCTTTCAAGTTCCTAACTGAACCTCTAAATGGGGAGCCAAATTAAGCTGCACTGTATCTAAGAGAATATCTTGAGACTGAGAAGTCTATAGCACTAGCTGACAAATATACTTTATATTAGGACAACCTAACCAAAATGATTTACTAATGTCATTTGAAATCTCTGTGGAAATTAACACAGATAAAAAATATAGGTCATTTCATACATGTTAAAACACTCTGAACAACAAAACTCACTTCCTTATACAAAAATAAACTGTCACTGCAAAGTACAGTTTTCCCTGATTCTAAATATAGCTAACATTATGAATGGCCATTCTTAAAGGATTTCTGGAGCTTGGCTAGAACAGACACAAATTGTAGCTTGTGATTTAGTTGTTAGTGGGAAGCACAAGGAAGAAGTGAGTAGGAGAAAAAGCCAAAGCCCACATATTCGATTTTTAAGTCTCTGTCCACCCAAATGCCAAATTCTAGCAGTTAATTATTTATTTGTCTTCTTAAAAAAGAAAATACCATACTTATTAAAATAAAAAACAAAAAAACAGAGGCATAGTGATATTTGAACCATTTAAATTTTTCTTAACCCATAACACCTCACCATAATGTTTATGTAGGCTAAAATATTTCTCAATGATTTCCTTTCCCAATAAAGTGTCATTTCACCTTAATCCTCTCATGGTTAGTGAGAGAATTTTGTAGGGCACTCAGTTCAGCTTCCCAGCTGAAAATCATGAAAATAAAAATTTGTTATGACTTTGAAATGCCATTTCTGTTAACTGCTATTTGCAGAAGCAGATGAGCATTAAAAAAAATTTTTTTTTTATTTTGGTTTTGGTTAAAGAAGATAAAAATCTCACACAGATACTGTATGGAAATACAACTCTTTGTAATGTCTACTCTTTAAATTATAATGTCTACTTTAAAATTATATAAGCATAATATATACAATTTTCCACTGAGCTGAAATATTGGGATCAGTAGCTAAAACATGAAATTTCCTACTGCTTCAAGTTCGTTTTAGAATCCTTAAGTTACAAAAGACCATTGTTGTTTCTAAAATACAATGTTTCTCCAAATAAAAAAATTCCAACTTGGTAAATAATAGAATCTCCACTTTCATATGCTCGGTTGGTAAAATGTTCTTACATTTAGTTAGGAAGACATGACAGCCTGTTTTAGACAACCAAACTATTTAGGGCTTCTTGACTAATTTAGTCCCTGGGCATCTGGTTCGGAATGACTGACATTTAGGTTTCAGAAGGATTTGACTTCCCATCCCACATCTGATTGAGGGGATTTTGCTTAAAAATGTTTCCTTACTTCCTGTTTCTAGATGGGTAAAATCTCAACTCACCTGCTCGCTATCTATCCATCCTTCTCTCCCTGTGACTCACCTATCTTACCAAAGCTTTATATCACTTTTTTTATCACTTACCCTACACCTTGAGCTGTTGGTATTTACTTTCAGGTGCCTATTGTGACACTACACCACTGCATCTGGCATTCCCCTCAGGCTAGAATTGTAGTTCTCAACTGAAGTAATTTTGTCTCCCCCCCCACCCCCACCCCCGCAAGGGGACATCTGGCCATTCCTGGGACATTTTTGGTTGCCACAATTGGGAAGTGCTACTGACATCTAATGGATAGAGGCCAGGGAGGCTGCTGAACACCCTATGATACACAGGATAGGCCCTGCAGAAAACATTTATCTGATCCAAAATATCAAGGGTGCCAACATTGAGAAACTCTGGGCTTGAATACCTTTCCCTTCGCCCTGAACCTGGAAAACACGAAGTGGAAAAGCCACCTTAGATGACTTTTGAAAGTCCTGGAGGCAGAGCTGTTGGCTGGTCCGGGACACACCTCTAGCACTGTTTCCAGAATTATATGGCTGCTATTGGTCCGTATGTCTGTCCTCCTGGCTGTGGACACACATACACGCCCCTCCTCAGGGGTCCTGCTTTGTCAACGTTTGTGTCACTGGTATACAGTCTAATGCCTGACACAGAGCAAGCAAGCGATAAATGCTTTTGACTTGGTGGTCAGATGAGTGAATGAATGAGAAACCCTCGACCTTGTATCACATTATAAAAATCATTCCAGGTTTGGAGAAAAACATCTTGTTTACATGGTAGCTATTATTTTTTTTCCATTGAATCATATACTGGGAGTATAAACTAGCTCAGTTTCCCAAACTACAGTGATTCATACACCATCTTTCCAAGGCTGCCATATCCTCATATTTCTATATCATGAGTCACTTAACATTTATCTTGACATTCACTCCCTTTTAAAAAACTTAATTTATTATAAAAGTACTGTAAATGGAAAGCCAGCATCACCTGCCATAAATATAACTGTAAAAATAAACACAACAGGATCCTTGCACTCTGGCAGTCTCTACTCGATGGAGGAACATCTAAAGACTGTGGTCTCTAGTCTTCTCTAGAGGCTTCCCTACATTATCAACTGAAATCATTGTACCTGTGCACTTTTGAAACACTGAGCTAGAGAGATAGAAGTGAATGAGGAAGTGAGAGCATTCAGTCATTCACTCTGGCAGACATTTCATGAAGGTCTACTGGATGCCTGGTGATGTATTTCCTTGGAAAAGATAATGAACAAACCCAGAGATGGCCTTGATATCGTTAGGTGATGGAGGCAGATACTAATGGTTCACAGGAGCAGATGTACAAAGCAACTGTAGTAAGAGTACGAAGAAGTGAAGCAAGGGCATCCAAACCAGTCCAGTCCTCAAAGTCTGGAGGGAGGAGTGAATACAAGAGACATTTTGGAGGTAAAATGAGAGGAACCTGAGAACTGAACCTATCAGTGGCTGGATGGAGGGCATGGGAAGGCAAGTAGACCGTGATTTGGGGAGACTGGGGACGTGGCACTGCTCCCATGAAATAGGACCTTGATCAAGAATAGCAGGTTGAAGGAAATGATAGCTTGCTTTGGATGCACTGGGTTAGGGGATGGACTGTTAAGTAATAATGTCATGAGAACTTAGAGGAGAAGTACAGGTTTGTGGCCCTGTTCAACTTCTTAAATGCTAAGCCCCAGTTCCTTCGTCTGTGAAATGGGGCTGATGGCACCATCTGCCTGGTGTGTCTGGAGTATAAAAATTTTGTTTTGAATGTTTCTTGTATGCTGACATTGTTCTGAGGGCTTTGATGAGAAAAAAAATAACATTTATTGAGATTGAGTATTAATTATGTGTCAGGCACACTGCTAAGCACTATGCATTATCTTATTCAGTCCTCACAGTAATCACATAAGGCAGGTGGATTTTTTTTTAAGCCTCATTTTCCAGATAAGGAAACCAAGGCTTAGGGAGGCGAGGAAGTTTGCCCACTGACACCCAGCCATAAGTAGCAGAGACAAGATTTGAACCCAGGTCTCTCGGGAGTCCAGAGTCTGTACCATTAATTGCTCCACTGTATTAGGACCTTCCAAGAAAATGCGAATATGTGCATGACATGGGTGCATCCAGGTAGTGTAGGCAGACAGAAAGCCATACTTCAAGATGAGGAAGAAGTGGGAGCTGAGCATGAATGTGGACTGTCCTTTCGAGGAGTATGGTGCTGAAACGAAGAAGAAAATCTTGGAACGTGAAGGTTCCTTCGGGGTTCCTGTTCAGGGTAAAGAGGAACACATCAGCCTCACAAAATATTGGGAGCAAGAAGGCAGATATATTGTCTATGTAACATAGTCTTTGCATATCTCAGGGAAGGCAGAGACTATGATGGGTGACCAGGGAGGGGTTGTGGACTGACTCTCAAAGAGTGAGGATTGCCCTGCTATGCAAAGATGGGAAAGGAAATCTGCAGGCAGAGGAACAACGGGAACAGAAGAACACAGAGCTTCAGATTTGTACAAGGAGTTCATGTGGCTGTATGAATGCCGGGGCATCTTTGCTCCTCAGCAGAAAGCAAGGAATCCCAGGAGGTTAGACCCAAAGAAGGCTTTGAGACCAATGTCACGGAGTGTTTGGATTGCCATGTTAAAGGGCTCTGATGTCATCCTATGGGTGATGGAGCGCCATTTTACCCCAGGGGACACACAGCATGTTTATAAAGACACTTGTGGGGTTTGTAGAAAGGAACCTGTAGAGAAGGGAAGACCAAGACAGTGGGACACAGGAGAACATGTTGCTGACAGCACAAGTGAAAACAGGAAGGCTTGGAAAACAAGAAGTAGAATTCTTTCTTTGCCATGAGAAAAGGATGAGGAGGAGTAAAAGTGATAGTGCCCACCCAGTAGATGCGGAGGCTGGATTTACGATGGCGACAGGGGAAAACAATAGCTAATATGAATTGGGCACAGTGCTGCATGCTTTATACCTCATGTTACATAACCCGTACAGCCATCCCATAAGGGAGGTCATAGTATTGGGCCCGTTCACAGATCTGGGGACTGAGGTTTCAGCTTAATACACTGAAGGTCAAATAGCCCACAACGGGCAGTGCCAGGATTTACACCTCCTGAAGAAGCAGAGTGTGAGTCATCAGTAGTCCTAACCGAGAAGGGCACGAGATGGGCCATAAAGAGAAAGGAGTGGAGAAAAGAAAATGCCAGGAATAGGCACCACCGAGTGATGCAAAAAGAAGTCAGGTGGAGGTAAAACACTGAAGCCTGGCAGATGTGGTAGGTACCGCTTTAGGCCTGGAAAACCCGAAGAATGGATATTTTTCTAAACCCACAGATTGAAGTAAAATAAAAAACTGAATCTCAGTAAGCATTTCAATGATTAGGAGTTCAATCGCTTGTAGGTGTCATATATCCTGGGAGAATGACAACTGAAATTACTTTTGACAGAAAGAAAACTGTGAATTCTAATAGATATAAAAGAATCTCAGGCCTGCACGAGGCCTGAAGAAGTCGCAGTAATTTATCCCTGGCCTCAGGCAGAATTACCATAAACCATCTGAGATAGATACATTTTTTTTTCTGTTAAATGACTTTCAGAAATGGAAGGTTTTCCATAATTTTCCCTAGTAACTCATTGTTGTGTTTAATAATTTCACTGTCAAGAAGCTATTGCTCACACATGATTCTAACGTTGCGAATCCATTTCCACATCCATTTCATCAGGGGGTGGTGCATAGCTGCTTCTGTCCACTGCGACATAAATTCAACCACGATGACAAAGGACTTCAGGCTTCCATTCTCTAAACTAAACGCAGTCTCTCTGGCTTTTCAATTTGGTTGTTCTGCTTTAGTAAAACTATCTTTAATTCTCGATGCCTCTTTCTTGTCATGAAACAGCCAGGCTGAATGAAGTAAGAATACTGCTGTGTGCACACAAGATGAAGACCCATTTCTGTATTTCACAATGAAGAGTGTGGATGAAAGAGAAATACTTATGTTGGGGGGATGAGCTATACCTACATAGAATGTGTGCAACTTGGCACTCAAGAGAGAATATTAAAAAATACCCCATGTTCTCATACCAAAATATGCATCCATGCTAAGTTTACTGGCATTTAAGAATGGCACGTCCTACAGTAGTGGAAGAGGTGAAAAGACATACGTGTTTCAAATATCACTGAACCAGAAGTACTACTGCAAAAACTAAATTTCAACCATTTCCAACCCAGAAGATTCCTGGAAAAAGAATCGTTGATACCTGGAAGTTAACAGGTGCAACGTAATAGGCATACATCTAACTCCTAAGTAAGGCTCTCAGCTAAGTTCAGTTGTGAATAAGGTAATCTCGATTGTTCGTACTACTTTAGTAAGGTGTTTCTAGCACAATCTTGCATATATATAATTAATTGCAATAGCAATGTTTTCTTCGATCCAATTCAAGTGAATGCTACTAAGGCAAATGAAGCATCATAAAAACCAACTCCTAAAATCCTTGTCAATATTATTTATTATGGTAAGTATAATGTTTCCTTTTGACATACATAATCTGAGGTCTCATTACTATAAAAGCTGGCTCAGCCAGAAATCTACAAAGCACAAATGTCTATGTGTTAGCACTTTGATAATTCTTCAAACAATGACTACTGATGGTCAATAATGACCTTGAGAATCTCTTAAGAAAATGGGCAGAACAGAATAAGGAGTGTAAAAGATTCATTAGGGGCAGAGTTTTCAGGAAAGGATATAAGTGGGGCTTAAACTGAAGATGAAGAACTGGAAGGTTCCAAATCAAGAAAAAAGGTGCAAGGCATTCCTGGTGGAAGGAATCACATGAACAAAAAACTCCGAGGTGTGTAAGAGGACAGTGGATTGAGGTCTGTCACAGTGAGATGAACATTTGGAATTAACCGAAATACCCATTCCCTCTCAGACTGTGACACTACATGGTATTTCACTGCTGTCAACATTTTATGCCTTTCCAACAAAAATTATGCCAGAAGTCTGTTTTTCTCCATTTACAACTTTAAAGCCTTGTCAGTGGAATTAATGTCATTGCTAGTCTTCAAACCTGCTCGGTAAGTTAATCATAAAGTTAAGGGGCAAGTTTTAATAAAGGGGATAATCTCTTTTAACAAAACCAGTCTATCCACAGAGACTACAAACACTCCACCACACACATGTTATGTGTAGCCTCTCAAAAATATTAATGTTAAAATTTATCCTAAATTCATGCACACATTATTTGGGCATGATTCTTAATTTAATTCTTCACAAAAACCTTTGAATGTGAGGGAAAACTGAGAAAATGCCAAGAATTAAAAAAAAGGTAAATACAGATGCATCTAATTAACTTAGTTGATTACACACTATTTATTATATGGACTAACAATGACTTAGCCCGTATGCATACATAATTCAACTAATGTGAAGTTCGGCAGAAAATAGCATAAGAGTTCTTTAAAAAAACTGACGTCGCATAATACTGTAGATTTGTTATTACCTGGAGATAAACTGCATGTGATACCGCGTACCTTTATGATTAAAAACAAATTCAAATAGTTTTTGGTTGGCTTACTTCTCTATCAAGTCCAGCTGCCACGGTGATAATATCACCAGTCTCATTGTTGATTGTAAACATGTTGGGCGAAGGGGTGCTTGGAGCCTGGGACAGGATTCTGTACCTCAACATCCCGTTTAGGGCGTTTGGATCATCAGCATCAATAGCAGTGACTGTCATCACGTATGTCCCTAGACACAGTATACATGGAAAATGAATGGTCACCCTTCACTTCGGTCTCCTAAATAGATATACCTCAAAGGTATATTTGCCTTTTTGATCAATCTTCATTTTACTTCTTCAAAACAAACATTTAATCATTTAGACTTGATTAAAAATGCTACCCATAAGAACAGTACTCACTTTAAAAAATATAAAACACGATTTAAATTCTTGAAAGGAAAACTATTAAAAATGTATACATTTATAAAGATTCATTTTTTCCATAACTTAGAAGACAAGTTCACTCTATGACTCAAAGAAAGGATCACTTCAGACCTTTATTCATATGAAGTGCAAACAATAATACAGAATGCAACATATTTTATGACCACTGATACCTTTTCCTATGTCATATTTTCTTTTGCTATACAGTAACATCAGAAATGACACACTGAGCATGATTCTCCTCAATGCCTAAGTCACTTTCTGAAAGTAAGCTGTGTGCACAACGAGGCACACTCCATTTACTCAGGTCATAAGGAATCATTCCATGCGTTACTGTTTTGGTACATTGAATAGGGGTTTGGCATTGTGGTTCGTTATTTCCTAGGAGATTACAAGAGCACTGTAACAAACTCAGGGACTTCAACTATTAGATATTTTGGAAAGGAAATCTACAAAGCATCAGAACCAAATAAGTTCAAACTAGCTACACAAATTGTGTAATTTAGAAGCAGAGAGCAAAGTAGTTACTATTTAGGAAGGTCTGTTCTGTGGGAAATTTAGAAGAACTGGAGTAAAAAATTTTCCATCTCTAACTTACCTTCTTCACCAGTGCTCTAAGCCCAGTTCTGCTTTAGAACCTCTCCCTGGTATAGTTTTGCCCCAGAATTCACAAAGTCTTGACCACATTATTCAAATCTCGTTTCAGAGTTTGCTCCTCTAAGCAAGACGCTCTTATTATGTGCCACCTCTACACCCTTATTATTTAAAAAAAAAAAAAACTTCATTGCATATTTCCTTGCTTCCTTTTATTCTTCTCCCCTACCAGAATGTAAGCTCCAGTAGGGTCGGAGCTGTTACCCACAGGGCTGGAACAGTGCCCAGCACACAGCACAGACCCTATAAACATTTGTTGAATGAACAAATGAATGGTTAAAAAAAATATGTTCCCAGATGTTGAGCCAAAATACTGATTATAATGCGGTTTAACTCAAGATTCTTACAGAACAACCACAAGAAATATATGCATGAAGTGTCTTTACTTCTCATGAAGATTGAGTCTTTTATTTGGCGGGGGGGGGGGGCTTTAATGGAAATTCATGATGAAATGCATAATAAATATATCTTTAATGGTTTACTTTTGACAATTTTTGTGAAGCAGTACTTTTTAATAGTTAGAAATAACAGAGGAAAAAAATAAATGATTAAACCAAAAAAAATTTTCCCCATGTTAAAAAAACTTTATCTCTAGAATATGTGGATAAGACTTGTGTTTTAGTAAGGATACGTTTAATATTCTTTGATTTTATAGTATTTTAAAATACCAAAGAAAGCTACTCCAGAATGTGACTCAGAAGGAGCTACAGATGGTTGAACTTCCCGCACAGTCCTGTCCTCCCTTGTGGCTCCCCTCACCCCCACCTCTTCTTCCTTTCTGAGGATATAGACAAGCGCATTTGGATCGAGCAAAAAATGCCAGTAAAAGCATATTCGGTTATACGCATAAATCGGGCATATGCATGAGTGCTACCGGTATAAATTGATATAGACGGCAAGGATAATACGTAGCACAATTTTAAATATTGAGGCTTTTTTTAATACAAAATTAAAATAATAATAATAATAATAATAATATAGCTAATGAAGTCCCTCTAAACACCAAATCATTCAGGAAGGTTGGAGAAACACTCTCTCCTTTTCCCATCTCTCTCTGAACGGATTTTCATGTCCACTAGTTTTTCAAACTAAACTGCCCCCCCCCAGGCTTGCTCTTCTGAAGTCTACAGTGTTTTCAGTACAAGAATCAAAAATCTTAGTCAAACACCACTTCACAATGGCGAGAAGCTTTGGCAATCGCTGCTTCTAGGCTAGGACACTTTCCATGACACTAAGCTGAAAAGCGCAGGCTGCAGAAGACATTCGGGTCATGCACAAGTAAATAACCAGTGTGTCCACAGGGCAGCGATCACAGCTGCCTCTAGCCCCCTTTCCGCTTTTGGCTTTACCTCACTGCCTGGTCCCAGGAATACCAACTACCTTTCAGACTCTCTGACTGCGTTTCACGTGCTGCTACAACTAATATGATAAAATCTGTACTTTATGAATGGAAAGCCACTGGTATTCCGGTGCTCACTTTTTCCTGCCCTGACTTTATGAACCACAGCCAAATGAAAGAACCCATAGATCCTATACTATAGAACCAAAAATACTGTAGTGTGTACTTTTTCAAAGGTGGGAAGTGTTTTCTCTCTTCAGTGGGTTTTTTCCTAAGTTACCTTCTTTTTTCCCTAAAATCATTTTGCATGAAAGAAAATAACACTAAAAAGGCTCACTGATTTCTCCTTTTGCTTATACCCCAGTGCTGTATTACACTGCATTTCCTGAATCTCTGAGTTATGATTTTCAAACTTACCGGGCTTGGACCCCTCAGGAACTGTCCCATTCCAAACCTGGTGTAAGAACTCTGGTCTGTTATCGTTCATATCAATAACATTGATGACAATGTCAATGGGGTTCTCCACTTGGTTCCCATTAATATCCACTGCGTGTGCCCTCAACTGCAAAAGTAATTAGAAGACAAAACTATTTAACAGGTTTATGTCTCCAGTGAGAAGACAAAACAGACAATGACTGCACTACCAAAATAGCAAGGATGAACCAAGAAAGTGAAAAAAAAGCTAGTCTCCCCGTCAAAATTTAAGTTAGCCAAACTTCATATGATTAGGATAGATATAGTAGTAAAAAGCCAGCAAATGCTGTCTGCTAGGCATTGTGCTCAGAGTCGTATGGATTTTAACTCATTTAATCCATATATGAAAGAGTAAGGCAGAAATGATAAGTACTTGAAGGTGAAGAAATTGAGCTTCAGAAAAAGCCAGTCGTGTCCAGTTCCCAAATCCTTTTGCTAAATCCATACATATGAGTCCGGGTAATTAACAATGTACTGGCACAGAGTAGTCGTAAAGATTAAGAGAACAGAACAGAATTTAGAAAGAATTAGGTGCATGTAGGGAATTTTGACACTGGGTGTTTTTGTTTGTTTTTTTTAATTGTAAAGTCACTCATAAACATTAAAAGTGCCTGCGTATTATATAAGACCGTTGTTCCTCTCCCAAGCCCGAGTTCTCAGTTTTACAGGTGTTCTAAATATTTCATTTCTTTTTCTCTTTAAATAAATAGAGTCACTTGGCTACTCTTGGCAGAATATCCTCAAAATCTTTTAATCCAGCACATAGAGATCCATTGCATTCTTTGCAATAGCTGTGTAGTGCTCCATTGAATTGTTTCTTTTTTAACTGGAATGCTTCTGTGGTTTTCCTGGTGATGTTGCCTGTTGGTTTCTGTTGGGTAGGCTTCAAGTTAAAGACGCATCAACATATCCCCCTTTTCTTCATTTAGAAGTTATTTAATACATGAAGCAATGCAAATTTTATTACTGCCTTTCAGCACCAATAAAAATAATCCTTTTTTCCTTCACTTATTTAATATATTACATTAATAGAGTCTTAATACTGAAACATTCTTGCAATTCTATAATTGAGTCTATTTTTTTTATGAGTATCTCTTAATTATGTGGTGTCAGTAAGAATCTGCAGAGGAAGAATTTGCCCCAAAACTGATCTGAAAATATTTATTTCCTGGCCTTAGCCACAGGAGTTCAAATAATGAGAATTCATTCAGGAAGAATAATTTAGAAGTTTTGTACTGATATTATTTATATTCATAAATTTGAGACTAGTCTAATTAGAGACTGGTCTATTGTGTGCTATCTTTATCAAGTTTCTGTATTAATGAGAATTAATTTCTTAAACCTTTAAACAATATAAAAAGTGTCAGCATTATATGTTCCTTAAGGATTTTATTTATTTATTTTTTCTTTAAGGATTTTAAAAGAACTGGTTGATGAAACAATCAAGGCCTTTGGAAGAAGGGAGTGTTGAGTAATATTCAAGGCAGAAAACACTGTTGTTTAATTTTTTTAAATTTTTGCACCCAATGTGGGGCTCAAACTTATGACCCCGAGATCAAGAGTTGGATGCTCTATCACCTAGAGCAGCCAGGTGCCCACCCTCTGCTTTGTGAGTAACCTTCATTTGACTTATTTTTTTATGCTCTGTATCCAACATGGTGCTTGAGCTCATGACCCTGAGATCAAGAGTTGCACGCTCCACTGACTGAGCCAGGCAGGTGCCCTTTGAAAACATTTTAAATTTTTCATACACTTATTCACCTGTTTAGATCAGGGGGAGTCCTGCTCTACTACATACCAATATTTTAATAATTTTCAAAACTTCAATCATTTAAAAAGTTTTTACAAGTGCAGGGGCACCTGGGTGGCTCAGTCAGTTAAGCATCCATCTTCAGCTCAAGTCATGATCTCACAGTTTGTGGGTTCGAGCCTCGCGATGGGCTCTGTGCTGACAGCTCAGAGCCTGGAGCCTGCTTCGGATTCTGTGTCTCCCTCTCTCTCTGCCCCTCCCCTACTCCCGCTCTGTCTCTCTCTCTCTCTCAAAAATAAACATTAAAAAAAATTTAAAAAGTTTTTAGTGTAAAAATTCAACAAATATGTTACCATGCAAAGTAAGAATCTAGAAACAAACACATACATATGTGGAATAAAAAGTTTTGAAAGACTAAGTGTAGATGATAAATTCCTGGGAATACTAATTCAATACATGGGACAATTGACTATAAAGGAAAAACAAAGTGGTTCTATATATACCTCTCTCCTTTTAGTAAAATAAACCCGACAGAGGTTAAAAATATAGAAGCTAAATACATACATACATACATACATACATACAAAAGAGAAAATTGGGTAGATTAGCATCTTGGGGTAGAGAAGGTTTTTAACAACCGTCTCTAAAACCAGATTGTATGATAAAATTGAAAAACACAATTTTGCAATGCAAGAACTATGAACTATAGTAGGGTAAAAATTATTAACAAAGCTTAAAAACAAACAACAAAAGGGGAAAATATGTGACAAATTAAATATTAATATCCCTTACTGTTAAGAGGTTCCTAACAGTAAAAAAAAAAAAAAAAACAAAAGAAAAGAAAAAAAGGTAAACAATCCAAAAGAAAATTCAACACAGGAGTAGGGAATTCACTACGATTAGATATTCAACTTAGGCAACTTAAAGCATTAAGATCTTTTTTTTTCAAATAATATTGAATAAATAAATGCCTAGAGTTGATAATGGTATGGAGAAAGTATATCTCCTATATAATGGGTAGGTACTGCAACATAATACGACCATTCTAGAGAACAATTTCACAATATTTATCAGAATAATTCCAATTTCAGGAATTTATTCCAAGGATATAATGGGGAAATGTACAGACAAGTGTTCATTGCCACATTATTTGTAGTTACAAAATAGAATAAAATAAACCAAATTACCTAAATATCTACCAATAGGCAATTAGCTAAAATTACATTACATTCATTCAACAAAATAATATAAAGCAATCAAAAATGATGACATAAATAGATAATTATTTATTGACATGGAAAGATGCTAAATCCTAGGATTGCTGAGTGACAAAAGCGGGTTTCTGAGAATGATGCCAATTTCAACGAAATACATTTATGAATCTATGTAAAGAAAAAATCTTGCAGCATATCACCAAAGTGTTAAAAAAAAAAAAAGAAAAAGGTTGGTTCCACGTACTGAGATTACAAATCATTTTTACTTTCTTATTAATACTGCATTATTTTAAAAGTTTTTATAATGTGCATATATTGTCTAAAAATGATAATTTCATTAAAAGTTTTAGTTATTCATGCAGAAATTGGAGAAGTAATAAAGACCAACTTAGTTTTCTATATTAAAGTCATGGAAAAATATTTGAAATCTTGTTCTAGGAAATGTGCAAGCATGGCTAAAAAAAAAGAAATGAAAAATGCCTTGTGGAATTTATATTAATATTAGGCAATTCTTGAGTTTCAAAATACTCACTACAATTAATATTTAAAATGATTAAAAAATCAGTTTCAAATATATACATATACTATATTTAAAAATATGACCATATAATTGTATACAAAAAGTTGTGATAACCCAGTAAGAAAATGAATAAAACAGAAAAATAAAGAACATAAAAACAAACATAAGACATATAATAAGATAGGGGCACCTGGGTGGCTCAGTTGGTTAAGCGTTCAACACTTGGTAATGGCTCGGGTCATGATCTCATAGTTCATGAGATCAAGCCCCACATCAGACTCCTTGCTGACAGCGTGGAGCCTGCTTGGGATTCTCTCTCTCTGCCCCTCCTCCACTTGCACACACTCTCTCTTTCCCTCTCTCTCAAAAATAAATAAATAAATACTTTAAAAAAGTACAGTCTATACATTTAATGGAATATTATGCAGTCATCAAAAGTGATCTCCATATAATTTACACGCAACAATTTTGACTTCCGTCACGTGAATTTGTTCTTGTAAGTCCTTAGCCACACCGACTTGTAAAGGGTAATGATATTTTATGCCATTTTACTTTCTTCTTTGCACTGTTCTTTACCATGGTACATATCAAGTCTATAAAACAATAATTATTACAACAAATTGAAAAGGCTACAAAGCACATTTCTGGTATGCGAACTCTCAGCACCAAAGCATGAAGACCAATAGAAGAGGCAAATGTTACAGTCTACACAGTCAGAAGAGTATTAGTACAACAGATCATCAGCTGGCTGATATCTTACATGAAACCGGGCTATCAGCTCACGGTCCAGAGGCTTGGTTACTGACAGCTGGCCTGAGATGGGGTTGATAATGAAGATACCAGTCGGAGGCTGGTCAGCTCCTGGCCCCGTCACGCTATACCGTAGTGAAAGGTTTTTATCTCTATCGGACCTGATCTGAGGATCAAGAAGACAATCATATTAAATGAGAGACTAAATGAGCTCATTATCAGAGACAGGGCCTGTCATACCTTATGCCCTTTTTCAGTTACAAATTTACAGCATCTCTTCCCAGAAAACCAGTCCTGTTTCTCTTATCCTTGCTTCTTGGTGACAGGCTTCAAAAAGAGATGTCACCTATCACCAGGAAGACTGAGGGCAACGTTCACATCTAAAAGAACACTCGCTTAGGAACAGCGCAAGAAGTCCAAATTAAGGAGTGTCAGTGTTTGAACTGAATCACATTCTATCCAGGGAGCTTGTAGGTTAGAATAGTTAACACAGGAACAGGCGTCCAATTTAATTAAAGTAAAACTTGTTTACCTTTTTGTATCAGTTAGGAGAAGAAAGAACTGTGTTAGGCCACAGTATGAAACAGCCTTATGTGAGAACTCTGATATGGTTGAGTTTAGGAGTCAGATTTCTGCACTTGTATTATACTGACATTATTCACTGCAACCAAAGCTTTTCAAGTCATTTTAAGGTGGTACCTATTACTCAAAATTCTTTGTTAAATACCAAAACATACAAGAAAGGATTTTAAAATGAGTTTTTATACTCTCAAAAATTATACCCACTATAGGCCCACTGCTTTCTCCTCCAAATATAACAGTTCTCAGGAAAAATAAGTTTATAGGTGAGCAGTCAGAGACAGGCTATATAGAAAGGGAGTATGACGAATAGCACAGACAAGGGTCAACCGGCAATACCTTGGCAGGTGATAATAACAGATCTTTATGTATTAGGTAAATATACTTAACCCAATAGCAGAATCCAGTTTATTAATTTTCTTATGAAGACAAAATTCTCTCTCAACTCATTGTCCATTAAAGTAGAAAAATTAAAAAAAACACCTTTCTTTGGGGGCTATGTTGTTCATTGTTAAATCAAATTATAATGTGCATTAAAATAAAATATGCAATACAAATAAATGACTTATTAAAAGTGCAACTTTCAGTAAGTAGGTATAGGAACGCTAAATTAATCACACACAAATGTACATTCTAATAAATCGATATACAATAACTCTGTCCTTTTCCTTTTGCAATAAATAGTGGGTTGCTAATTTTACTAAACATGTATGAATATCTGTGATTTCTTTTTCGCTACATCTGATGGTACGCATTTAGAGTAACCGGAAAAAAATTACTTCTCAGATTTATAAAAGCCTATGTTTTTGCACAGCCCCAGGGATTCTGTTAATGGTATCAGAGGTCATTTTCTTTTTTCTTTAAAGAACTCTCAAATGCACTCAGTGCTGGCATTTTTAGCAATGATTGTCCCTTTATTTCTTCTTTGGCTCAAAAGCTATCTATAGAGGGCAAAGATCATCATGGAGAGCATGGCTTTCAGACACGGAAGCGAAGATGTGTATGTGTGTTGTGAGAAAGGGTATGGTACGGGTGTGGATACATGTTGGAGTTAGGGCTTATATATTCACACATTCAACAAACTCCATCGTCCATGGTGTATGGGACCCACAGAGAGCTAGCTCTAACTATAAATAATCTGAGGTAATTAAAAAAAAGAGGCTTTCTGCAACACTATAGACATTTCATCTACACACAAACATATAGTTTTAATACATGTTGTTAACTCTATCTTGTGATAAAACAGACAAAAACATTTCTAACGTATACTTGACCCATGCCAAGGAGACAATTAAAATTGTGCCAGCCTACCCTGACAAGCTCTTGAGGAAAAGGTCCTCTGGAATTTTCTGGCAAGTTGATTGGAGGGATAACCCAGTCTCTCTTCTGCCTTTGTAGGTGGCCATTGTGCTTAGTCGCTTGTCTTGGGAATACTATTTCTTCAATTTCTTGTGATTCCTTTCCATTAAAATACAACAAGACATTGCTGAGTACTAGGAAAAACATTTTCTGAAAGGACAGCAATATCAATGGATACCTGACAGTGAAGGGTTCACTGTCAGGAACAAGAAAATATGCCTGGAGGCCCTCTCCTCATCCCTCTATTAAAATAATAGAAAACACCATAAAATTTAGGGGCTACCATGATGATTGAAGAATTGAATTCCAAACAATTTATTATGTAGCACAGCTGTGTAAACTATTTGCAGTTTCTATAAACCATCTTAGATAGGAGTTAATATTGAGCACAATTTAATAGTACCCTTTTATATATCTCTCATTAGTTTAAACCACAGTTCAGGTAATGTGCTACTGTACATTAAATTTAGATCTTGATGTGCTAAAATATAATTTGAATTCCAGGAGAAGTTTAATACATACTGCTAAGGCATGTCTCAAATATTTATGACCCTATTAAATCCCACAGAATTAATGCTGTAATTATTCTAAACCTATGTCAGCCATGATGGATGCTGTAGATGACCCACTTTGCACATTGGGTATTAATCTCTGCTGGATGTCAACATTTTCTTCTGTTTTCCCTTATATCTGTAGACACTTTAGCCATTAGCCCTTGCTGCTTCAGTGCAAATATCCACGCTGGTTTGCTGGACCACAGCGAATCATCAACAACAAAAGCGTTTTTTCACTCAATTAGTTACCAGCTTCTCACTCTGTATTCCCCAAATGACATGATTCCCCTTAACAGTTAATAGATTAATAAACTACATCTCATATAATGAAAGTCGAGCATTGGTGCAAGACAAAAATGCTATCTTTTCCACTGATATACTTATTCCTATTTGATTATGGGTGTGTATAAGACATTTACAATTAAACGGCAGAAGTGAATGTGTGTATTCCTATCTCCCAAAGTACAATAAATATACAAAATGTAATAGTTATACTTCATGAAATTATGGACTTCAAAATAGATGACTGTGGTGCCCCCTTATTTGTCTCAAATTAACTCAACGCGAACTAGAATATTCAGAAACTAATAATGTTATCATAGCTTTACTGAAGAAGTTATTGTGTCTTACTAAAATTCCTGATATAGTGACTTATACAAAACAAGTGCTCAATAAATGTCTGTTGCATTTAATCCAACTGTACTTTTGTTGGAAGTGTATCTATTTATTTTATCTTGGCTTATAGCAGCTTCCACCAGAGGGAGTATATCATTCCTAAAAGTTATGTCCGTAGTTTAAATAATTCATACTCCCCAATTTGATTATTCAGGGACAAGACAAAAACCCAATAGTCCTAGCTAGAAATGCTTTCTATTGCTACTGTACTGTGTATCTGTACTTCCCACTTAATACACTTGACTGGTGACATCTTGCTAAGAACTGTTTATTTTCTGGTTATATTTAACAGCTTGTAAAGCTTCTGAGAAATTTAAAGCAAACAACTGCTTCTAATTTTAAATTAAGTTCTAAATCTCAAAGTATAAACAACCCTTTCAAACACAGTTTGAGATAGCTTAAATATACAGTTAGTCTAAGTATCTTGTAAGATTAAAAAAAAAACCCACAAAATACTATTGAAGTGACTGAAATTGATGAAAATTCAAATACTGGCCAAGGTGACGTATAAGGCAAGGTACATATTTAGTTCCAACTGAATAAACCAGATTTTTGAACATGGCTCCGAAGCCATATTTGGATACTCCACCTTCACTGCATCCTCAGGTAAGGTTGGCTTGAGGCTCAATTTTACTGCTACTTGCCACTTTTCCTGAGTCTCTTTGTCTTGGGCATAAATCAGGAACTTCGCATGCTCGGAGGAGAGGGGAAAGCTTCTCACGGCATACACCATGCCGTCTTCATCCACCTTAAAATCTGCTGGCTCACTGCTTTCATACTGTACTTTCCTTTTCCCATTGCAGTTGCTGAACTTTACTGTAAAAGATAATAAATATGTAAGTCTAGCGATAATACAAAGGCAGAAACACCTAACGTCTAACTAAGTCCATGAACCGCTTAGGTTTTAGTAGGTATAAAACACAAAAGTTTTATTTTTACATTATTAAAGGAATTCTCATACTATAGAATATCAGATTGTGGGGCTGAATTGTACCCCAGAATCTCCTTGTTCCAAAGCCTTCCCCCACCCTTCACATTCCCCAGGAGCTTGGGCCCTTGGCTATAGCTGCTTTCTCCCCCCATGCCTCTCAATGACATTATCTGCTACTCCCTAACAAACTCCTACTCATCCTTCAGCACCCAGCTCCAGAGTCACTGAAAGTGGCACAATCTCTTGTTCTCAGTCTTCATGTAGTAATCTGAACTCTATTATCACAGTTTTTTTTAAGTTTATCTATTTTTTGGGGGGGGTGAGAGGGGTAGAGAGAAAGAGGGAGACACAGAATCCGAAGCAGGCTCCAGGCTCTGAGCTGTCAGCACAGAGACTGTCGCGGGGCTCGAACCCACAAACTGCGAGATCATGACCTGAGCCACAGTTGGACGCTTAACTGACTGAGCCACCCAGATGCCCCTCTACTGTCACAGTTTTATAGCTACGCCTGACATTCACTGTGAGAGGTACTTCAGGACAAATTTTCTTAGTTATCTTGTATACCTTGCACATTTCCTGGCACTTAGTCTTCATATATAATTTTTGAAGAAATTCTTAAAGGAAGAAAGCAATTACTTTGATTAATGTTGAATGCTCACTTTGCTCTAAAATTACAAGACCTTAGTAGTAATTAAAAGGGGAATAATTTGCAATTTCTAGTCGTCATGGTGCTTAGAATAGTTCTATGAAGCAGTAACAATTTATAAATTTTCAAACAAACAAAATAAAGATATATCTCAAAATAAATTTTAACTAAAAATACTTATGGCTTAAGAATAAAAAATCAAAAAGATTTTAGTAACTTATCTTTATCTTTAATGCCTTAAAATTGAAAAAAAAAATGAATGCTTTCTTAAAAGGTTAATCAGCTTATGTCTCATTGGATACCAACACAGAAGTTATACCACATACTTAGAAATGTAGAACTATACATACTCAAGCCAAAATAAAATTATAAAATAATAAAAAAATATTCTCTAAGGAAGATCATTTCTTTTGAACTTCTTAAATCATTCTTTATGAGGAAAAGTTCTATGGGAATAGCATGAAGGGATCAAAGAAAAAGCGTTTTTTAAATTTCTGTAAACATACAATGTTAGATCTTAAACACAATTACATAGGATACATTTTAGAAAGCAAGTAATAGGTACACATTACAGGTGTCTAGGTGGCTCAGTTGGGTAAGCATCTGTCTTCAGCTCAGGTCATGATCTTAGGTCTGTGAATTTGAGCCCTTGCATCGGGCTGTCTGCTCTCAGCACAGAGCCTGCTTTGGATCCCCTGTCCCCCCCTCTCTGCTCTTCTCCCACTTGCACTCTCTCTCTGTCTCTCTCAAAATAAATAAATAAGCTTAAAAAAATTCGTACACATTGCAAAATATAATCATATACTACTTTTTGCATTTTTAAGTATCTAAGTAAATTTTTCCAAACTCCCACTCCATATGTATATATTGATGAGTTCTTTTGTTTCCATTAATATAAATTCACTGAGATGTGCACAAGATCACAGCCCCAAAACATGCATGCTTATTTCCCTTAGTAACCATAAAATCCTTGATAACAGAAATAAAATACTTTAACTAGTGAATATATTATTTCCCACATAGCCCCACATATATCATCCTTCATTTTACAAACATCTGAAAATGAAAATAAAAGTTGTATCTCCTGCTAAATTATGCTAAACCCAAATATTTGTCTTTGGAGTAGAAGTATCCCAAAAGATACTTATTATCCTATCTTACTTGCCATGTGATTTAAAAGTGAAAAACAGGATCTCTTCTACAGAGCAGTGCCATCGACTGCTAATCTTTTATTAAAGACAAAATGAAAAGTAAAATTGTTTGGAGGAATCCTGCTGAGATACCGAAACGAAAGACTTTTATCATCTTTCTGTATAAAAGTACCTTTTTATATCAAAAAAGGCATTTGTGAACTTAAAAACACAGAGTCTTGATTAGATCTTCGGCACTTTTTTGGTTCATTTTTACCACTCTAGCGTGGATCCTCATCACTTCACACCTGGATTTTTGTATCTGCCTCCTAGAGGTTTTCTTCCTGTTCCAGGTCATTGAGTTGCTCAGTCATGTGTCCTCCCCATTTAATATCCGTAGTATTATATGTACGCTTTCATCATATAGTGCTCTTCTCACTCTTGGTGTCTTTAGTGTTTCATGCATTACCTTCTAAGACATATTCTGCCCAATCAGATTTTCTCAGTCATTCCCCCCTCTCACTGCAGCCCACACCCCATGCTCACTATCTTTTCTAGAAAGCTCCTCCACCCCCATTCTCCATGCCACAGCTCCAGAGCCAGGCCATGACTTGGGGGTTAATGGGTCTACTAGATGACCTTTCAAAGATGGCAGCCAATGCCCTCATTTGGGAAGGCTTCACATTTTGAATTTTAATTTAATTTTAACTTTTATTTGTTTTTACATTTTGTGTCCATGGAAGCACATATGAACACTTTATTTTTATTAGAATGGTGATTATAATAAATAATGTCTAGTTATTAATGGTTTCATGTGACTACATATTCTCTCTGTAAGTAGACTGTAAACTCATTTTGGCTTCCTGGCAATGAGTCTAGGTTCTTTTGTTTCCTGGGACACCTAGCAGTGACAGAGACTGTATAAAAGCTCATTTAATATTCACAGGCCAGTTGTATAGATGAATATCTTACAACTTTTCAAAACAATCGAAAATAGAAGTAGGTCCAGCCTGCTATAGCAACAGCATTCTGCAACAACAACAACAACAACAAAAAACCTAGGGACTTTAAATAATTGGACTATGTACTTAGGTTGCTGGGAGTGAAAGAAAATGAATTAATATTTGTTGTATGCCAGGCACTGAACAAGATACTGACGATTAGGTTAGCTATTTTAGCCTTAGCAAGAACCTCCTGAAGTGGGAATTGTGATTTCTGTTCAACAAATGGAGACAGAAAATTCAGAGAGGCATCTGTGCCCATGGGTGTCTGACTCCTAGTGATTCTTCTACAAAAGCACAAAGGAATCTAACTAAATTCATGACGCGTAAGTTATTGAAACCTAAAGCTTTAGTAAACAATAAAAGTGGAGAAATGACAAAGAGGCTTAACAAATGCTCGTGAAGAGAATGTCACATCTGGATCTCCAAATGTACCAAAGTAACCAGTATTATTAAAAAGAAGTCCTTAAGTTGGAGTGGACCCTACATATCCCATATAGGGAGGTAGCTGGAGCCCCTGAAGGTGGGGTGCAAGTGTGAGGCAGGCAGAAGAGGAAAATTCATGCTCACTGTTACAATGACAGAGTATTCTGTTAAATAGGTACTCAGCTATTACCCGGCAATCGAAAAGAATGACATCTTGCTATTCACAACTATGTGGATGGAACTAGAGGGTATTATGCTAAGCGAAATTAGTCAGAGAAAAACAAATATCATATGACGTCACTCATATGAGGACTTTAAGAGACAAAACAGATGAACATAAGGGAAGGGAAGCAAAAATAATATAAAAACAGAGAGAGAGAGAGAGACAAACCATAAGAGACTCTTAAATATGAAGAACAAACAGAAGGTTTCTGGAGGGGTTGTGGGGGGGCGTGCTAAATGGGTAAGGGGCATTAAGGAATCTATTCCTGAAATCATTGTTGCACTATATGCTAACTACCTTGGATTGTAAATTAAAAAAATAAATTAAATTAAAAAAAATAGGTACTCAGCTACCTATTTGGATTCAGTGTCAGAATGATGCAGGAAAGGGAAAGAAGGCCTTTAAATTAAAATGCATTGGCAAAGAAAGGGAAAATGTGTCTTTTCCTATAAGGGGTCACTGCATATCCTATGAATGAGAAGTGGCTGACCTCAGAGAATCTGACACTGGGGAACACACTTTGAAGGAAGCTGCGTAAAGGCGAGTTATTTAAAGTCAATTAGTTTTCTGTCACCCCTGCTCCTAGCCTATAACGAATGTGAATTGGTTTAATAAATCTGTTATTAGATTCTTCTGGGTTTTAAAAACAAGTGTTAATTTGCATTTGCTCAAATACTAAACTAAGCAACATTTTTGGGGGAATTGTTCAGGTTTAAAGAAATGTTTTTCATTACATAATTTCCTTTGTGCGTTCAACCATTCGAATCAACACCTTAACTGAAAATAAGTTCATTGCCAACTGAAAAAATTCTCTGTGACATATTAGTCCTGACTTCATCCTGTGGTTTTGAGTTAATGCATGAGGAGTGCCTAGTGCACGGTGACATGCTTAATCAATGATAACCACATTTCACTGTTTTCAAGTCACACGAATTAAAAGGCTTACCAATTTCAATGGATGTTATGAACTAAACTGTGTTCCCCAAAATTCATATGTTGAAGCACTAACTCCCAGTACCTTAGAATATGACTATAATTGGAGGCACTGGTCTTTAAAGTGGTAATTAAGATTTAAGGGGCAATTGGGTGGCTTACTTGGTTAAGTGTCCAACTCTTGATTTTGGCTCAGGTCATGATCCCAGGGTCTTGGGATTGAGTCCCGTAACAGGCTCCATGCTGAGTGTGGAGCCTGCTTGGGATTCTCTCTCCCCCTTCCTCTCTCTCTCTCTGCCCCTTCCCTGCTTGCACTGCCAAAATTAATAAATAAAAATTTAAAAAAAGATTTAAAAAGCTCATCCAATATGACTTATAATGCCCTTATAAGAAAAGGAAATTTGGACATAGACACGAGGGAGGACAGACCACGTGAGGACACAGCAAGAAGGTGGCCATGTGCAAGCAGAGAAAGGTCCTAAGAAAAATCAAACCTGCTGTCACCTTAGTTTTGGACTTAAATTTCAGAATTCTGAGAAAATAAATTTCTGTTGTTTAAACCATGCAGTGTGTGGTCTAATACAATGGGTAATGCACAGATTCCATTTAAAAAAAAAATTAATGTTTTTATTTCTTTTTGAGGGACAGAGTGTGAGCAGAGGAGGGGCAGAGAGAGAGAGAGAGAGAGAGAGAGAGAGAGAGACATACACAGACTCTGAAGCAGGCTCCAGGCTCTGAGCTGTCAGCACAGAGCCCAACAAGGGGCTCGAACTCATGAACTGTGACATCATGACCTGAGCTGAAGTCAGACGCTCAACCAACTGAGTCACGCAGGTGCCCTGCATGGATTTCATCTCTTAACCACTGGTCAGTGTTTATTTTCTGTTATTTTGTTCCACTTACAACTTAGATGCACCTAAACATATTTTCTCAAATTTGACAAAATTTTCTTCTTGAACCAACCACTCACTGAAACTTACTCAAGAGGATTATGGAAAAAAAACAGAAAATGGCTATGTTATAGAATCTTAGTTACAGTATTAATATCATTTACAAATTAAATTATTAATTATTAAATTAAATTATTAAATTAAATTTACTTCTAATTTATAGCATTTCAGGGGAGTTTTCAGGAGGACTATGACAAAACATGTACAAAAAAACTGGTTGAAAATAGAAAAGAGAGTGGTTAGAAGCCACTTGAAAGGAAGAAAGAAGAAAGAGATAGATATTCAAGGGGCATGGCTGAATTACTAAAATTAGATTTAAAATTTCAGTTTCAAGAAGAGGAAAATAAGGCAAATATCATAGACATGTTGCTGTTAGAAGAAATACATAGTTCACTGGAACCAAACTGTTCCTGTTATGAAAACATTCTCCTGAGGGGCCTGGGTGGCTCAGTCGGTTAGGCATCCAACTCTTGATTTTGCCTCAGGTCATGATCTCACAGTTTGACAGTTTGTGAGTTCAGGCCTGAGGTAGAGCTCCACTCTGACAGTGCAGAGCCTGTGTGGGATTCCCTCTCTTTCTCTCCCTCTCTCTCTGCCCCTCCCCCATTCCCATGTACTCTCTCTCAAAATAAATACATAAACTTTAAAAACTAACCTGTTCTCCTAATAAATGGTAAGTAAAAGAATTCCAAATAGCGTAACGAATACAACTTTCAACTTTTATCTTCCAAAACATGCAGCAGTGTAATCATTTTTTAACATACGGGTTTTAAAACAAAGGTGATGATACATTTATTTTAAATTAAAATATATCCTTAATGGTGAAACTCTTCTACAATCGTGTTAATGGTGGACACATGACATTATGCATTTGTCAGAACTCAAGGAATTGCACAACACAGAGTGAATCCTAACATAAACTATGGGCTTTAGTTACTCTTAATGTATCACTGGAAAAAGTGGTATTAGTTGGAGTTCTAGAACTGAATCGATACTTGACATAAACACCTTAGGTATGGAGATATTGAGGTGGTGTTTCACAAAAGTCATAGTCTCTTACTAGGCAATGTAATAAAGCAGAAATTCTATTATTTTAAGAACAATCAAGAACTTGGAAATTTCATTTTTCTGACAGAACAATTTTCCTTACGTTAAAACATTAATTTTGCTTAAATGCTCAAAAAACTCAAATTAGAAATAACAGAATTTCATAATGTAGGAGAAGGAAATAAATTTCCTTAGACAACTAAAAAAACAGGCTTGATCCACAGGATTATTCAAATTTAAAACAACTCTATACACAAATAAACGTGCCTAAAAACATTACAATATTAAACGAGAAATTTATTATTAGAGCTATTGCATAGTTTACATACATAATATGTAGTTATTGTGTTCTAGCCGCCATAAAACTTTGTTAACATGGTTAATACAAAATTAAACATCAGGGAAATAATTATTTTAAAGTACTTTTGACTCTTAAAGCAATACCTCAAATTAATGCTAACCATAAAGCCATAATATCTTTATAAAATATTAACAGGAAACCACAGATCTTATATATTAAATGCATTACCATTTAATAGCACTGCATAAACCATATAAATGAAAGTGTGCAAAATGCTCACATATGGCTTATAATTTTTGCTCAAGTAAAACATCATGCCATATTTAGAACACAATTATAAAAGAACACTGCAAAATATTTTTGAGGCTAAATATGCCTTTGCCTTTAAAATTGCTTTTTTTCCACATTAATTGCTACTTTTGAAAGCACACTAATAAGACAGAAATAGTTTCAAAGTGCTGAGAAAAGTTCTCCCTCCACAGGCAAAGAGCAATCTTAATTAATGAACTTAACATCTAAATGAATAAATGAGAGCTGGGAAGATAGGGAGGAGATGTCTCAACAGTAGGGATTTTCACGGTGATTTTACTTACAGATTCCAACAGAGAATGGTTACCAAGTGGCGATTTCACTTACAAATCTGAAAAACCTGCTTAGATATTCTTTTGTCACCCCAGGCCCTTACTGAGTTTCATTCTGAGGAGCAATTCTTCCTTAAACACTTGAGTAGCCATTTCAGAGCGAACTAACGCTCTCCGCACTTGTACAATGGGGATCCAGTAAAAGTAGTGCGGGAATGTCCATATGGACCTTGGCGGAAAAAGTCATTACATTTTCTTTACAACACACAATTATAGTAAGAAAAAGGAAATATCGAGTCAATATTAGTACACATATTGACTCTTCAATATACATAACACTTCCAAAATACTTTAAAAATCTTTAATGACAAATTTGAGCTTGTTTCCATGGAAGACCTTTATTGTAACAAGTTTTATGATTTGGCTATCAGACTCTTGATAATTACCAGCAATGAAAGCTTTACTCACAAAAGTTGATGGTAGCAAATGATAGCAACGAATTCATCACTTTTTCTCCACTTGACAGAAAGTTCTTTCTTGTCGTGAACCACGAGGAATACATTTATTAAATTTCATGGTCCTTCCTTTTCTTGCACTGACAGATATGACACTGAAATTCCTTGTGGAAATTCAAAAGCTTTTCAAAATTTTTTTTCATATTAATATTTTAAAATAATGATAAAAGCTTTACTTCAAGAATACACAGGGATGGTGTATTCTAATAGTCTCAATAATTTTTCTCCAGGTTTTAAAATAGAACACCAACTAAATATCACAAATGAACCACTTTAATCCTTTTCTGGAGGTGAATTTTCGCTTCAAACCCATAAACTCTGTGACTGTGTGTAATATTTTTTACACGGCCTTTGCAGTTTTCAATTAAGTTCATTCGGGTGCTCCAAAATGTCAGTTAAGTAAGCTATTTTTTCAAGTGAATAACTCTCCTTCAACAAATCTGCAGTGAACAACATTCAAACACACAATCATTTTTCTATTAGCTGACAGACCTTTGGAAAAAAAAGGGGTCTTTTGGATAGCTTGTGCACTTGGTAGAGATCTGCAAATATGGTATTCCCTTATCTTTGCACAGAGCTATAGCCATTTATTTTCATAATTCCAATTTATGTGGATAAAAGATTTATGAGCAATCTTTTATGTACAAGAGCTTCTATGTGAGTAAAACTAACAGAATCTTGAGATTCTCAGATTAAACCCTTTGGTTTTTCTATCTCCATGCCATTTACAGCTTTTATAACCTTCAAGGCATCAGGGCCAAGACATTGGCCTCACGTAGTATTTGCTTAACATCTTGCTGTAAAATACTTATTTGTCTCCTTGAATATATAATTTATGGAAGTTTGTTTTCCTTTTTCTTCCAGAATAAATAATGCTCTTCAAGGATTCTAACCACTGCTATTAACTAACATATTTATTAATTCCTTAAAGGCATCAACATGCAATGATAACCTTTTTGATTTAATAATCTTTTTGACTAGTGCTGTCACTGCGATGTGTGATGTGTCCTCACTACCCCTCCTACGTGTATTATTCAAAAGTGACTCATTTTCTATTTCTCCTACCGTCGATGAGGGATATATAGGCTGGTAAAACAAGGAATTCTGCATCTGTGTAAGGTATTTGGCTTAAAGCATTTAATATGAAATGTTATAAATGACTTTAAGAGCTTGATCATATAGTGTTGCACTCAATCTCATCAAAAATGTTCTTACTTTCTGCTTAAGAGAGTAAAAAATTTCATCTGCCTAAAATGGCTGTGTGGGGATACAGTTCTCACAAAATGTGTCCTGCGTGTGGCTTCACTTGATCTCTTTGCATTAAGTAAAATGTTTAGACCAAGTGTGAGAATAATTATAAGACATGAATCCCAACCCGAGGGAATCATT